>NC_091832.1:117257385-118457385 GCF_037783145.1 Equus przewalskii | reverse complement strand
TGACTGTATTTCAAAAGTAACCTTGCTTATTTTATATGCTCTCATTTTTTATTATGTTTTTTACATATGCAAAAATAATTTCTACTGGAGTTTTGGGATATAATATCATGAAGGTATGTCTGCCAAACATTATAATATTTGGAATAAGTTGAAATTTATTGTCTATTTCATTAGATCCTTTTTTGGGGAAAATTATTGCTATTGCTTTTTCTCCCTTCTCTCTTTTCCAGCGAGGTTGCCAGTAGACTCTAAAGACAAGTGAACTGATATTTACACATTGAGACTCACTGACTGACTTTGTGCCACTCTGTGTCTGCTCTTACAAAGTGGCAGGCGCTTCCTTTTCCTGAGGGCTGTCACTCAGTACCCTTGGCACTACCAATCTCCAGACAGTAGGTTATTTCCTGAATGATTCTTTTAAAAAAGCCCAGGCAGAGATGTTGGGGTATTCTTTATTCTGGTTAAGGCTTGTAAATTTGGATTAAGACCACAAGAAATCAGGACATTTGGGGGACCATATGGTGGTATCCATTTGGACCTCAGGAAATCCAAAGGAAATTCTGGCATTCCAGGGGCTATTTAATCTACAAATCTCACTATAGTTTGCTTTAGTAAAGTAATCTTAAATTATCTGGGGCTGGGCTTCCAATATGTAGCTATTAGCCACATCTGGCTATTTAAATTAAAATTAATTAAAATTAAACAAAATTACGTACTTAGTTCATCAGTCACACTAGCCACATTTTAAGTGCTCAGTAGTCACATGTCAATAGTGGCTACTGTATGGACAGGACAGAGTATAGGTTTCTGTAGCTGCTGAAAGTTATCATGGACAGCACTAATCTAGAGGCTATTATTGCTTCCAGTTCATGTGTGAAGGACAAAAATCTGTAACTGCATCCTTGATTATTAGTCACTTCAATTTGTTTAAACCAGTCTTAGTTGCTTGGATAGCAGATGCTTTTTTAAACAGCCATGTAATCTACTGGAAAGAATATTGGATACAGAGCTGGAATAACTAAGGTTTGCCCCAACCAGAAGCTCATGGTTATGAGAAGAGAATTTGACTTCTTTACGTCATTTTTATCTGTGGAGGATACGGCTATGAAATATGTGCAGAAAAGAGCAAGCCCCTCCTCTGTCGCCAGAAAGATCTGCTTACAAAGTTGGGCCCTGGCTGGCATCTGGGGACTTGGGTTTCAGGAGGGTTCCCACCATACCTCACCAGAGCGGCTCACTGTGCTGGAAATGCTTGTATGAACAATATGGCTTCTGTTGGACTCCTGCCTTCCTTCTGGGGGTCTTGGATTTGTGTACATGCCTCGCAAAGGGTGCCTGCATGGCTAGCCCCAGATAAAAACCTTGTTGCTGAGCCTAACAAGCTTTCCTGGTAGACAACGTTTCACATTTGTTGTGAAACAACTTGTTTCTGAGGGAATTAAGCATATCCTTGTGATTTCACTGGGAAATGAATCTGGAAGCTTGTGCCTGGTCTCCCCCAGACTTCACCCCATGTGCCTTTTCCCTTTCTGATTTTGCTTTGTATCCTTTCTTGGTAATAAATTGTAACTATGAGTAAGACTATATGCTGAGTTCTGTGAGCCCTTCTAGCAAATCACCAAACCTGGGGGTGATCTTGGGGACCCAGCACACCCCATGATTATGTCAAAAGGGTAATATGAAGTAAAAAGCTTAGAAATAGGTTTGAATTCCAAATAAGTTCCCATATACTTGTATGTTATTACTAGTAATTGTATTGAATCTGGCAAAGAAGAAAAAAAAATCAGACAGAAAAGATGTTTATTCAAAAAATGTAAAAAATGAAACTAAGAATCTATAGACACCTGAATAAATTACGTCTAAAATGTTTAAAATGTAATTGTTGTGATTTTGCTGATATTAATTGGGAGCATTTTGAATCCCAACAATGTATTGGGATTAGGGAAGATATAACCTGGTGAAAAACAGGACCCCATGCCCTTCTTGGAGCTTTGAACATCCTCAGAAAGACCATTAAAACATTTCATTGATAATCACAATTCACACCCATCTACCTTCTCCCGACAGTGGCACCAAGTCCAGAGAGTTTACCGGGAAGTTTTAGCAGACTTTAACTTACAGATAATTCTGGTTTTATGCCATGTTTCCAGAGTACAGAAGGGGGAAAGCTACTTAATCCATTTTTTGATGCTAGTATAATTTGTATACCTTGATATTCAAACTGTATAAGGAGAGTACAATAAGAAAACAAAGGCAAATCTCATTTATAAATGTAAATACAAAATTACAACACTTTATCTCTTTCTCTGGGTCAATCTTGTTAGAGGATTGTAAGGCAAATTGCATCTAGCAGCAACATTACCAAATGGAGCTTATTCTGTTGTTCAGCAATAGAAAATATATTTATGTATTCAGCACATTAATAGATAAAATGTGATAAAAACATACAATCATCTCAATAAATGCAAGGAAAGCATTCAATAAAATTCACTACCCTTTAATAATAAAAGCTATTAGTAAATTAGGACTGAAACAGAAATATGATTGGTCTTCCTCAGAGTCAGTGCTATCACCAGTGCTCTTCATGTTGTGTTGGTGGTCTTAATTATTACAATAAGAAAAGGAAAGAACATAAGAGATATATACATTAAATATAAAAAGACAAAACTATAATTTTCAGACAATATGATTTTCCATGAAAAATATGCAAAAGAATCTCCAAATTATTAAAAACAATAAGAGTTCAGCTGGGATGGTGGGGATAAGATTTGTATATAAAATCTATAATGTTCCTATATAACAGCAGTAAACACAAATGTTATAGAAATTTTTAAAAAGCATTTGCAATGTAACAAAACATATAAGATATATAGGAATAAATTGACAATAGATATTCAAGTTTTATGTGGATAAGATTATAAAATAGTTTTCAAGCATTTAAAAGGAGTCGATTAAGTGGAAATGTGTACTATGGTCATAGGTGGGAAGATTCAACATCATAGAGATTTCAACTCACCCAAATTTATCTATAAATTCAATGTAATTTCAATAAAATTTCAACAGTTTTTCATGGGATTTGAGAAATTGATTCTAAAATTAATATGAAAGAGTGTAAGTTCAAACAGCTGAGCTAATTCTGAAGAGGAAGGGGGAGGAGGAAGACAGACTTGCCAAACTCATTATCAAGACTTGTTTACCTGCTAATGGAATGTAAACCGCCTCAGTTTTCAGGAAAGGGCAAATACATCAAAAGGACAAAAGAGAAAGGGGAAACAAACAAACAAACAAACAAAGAACAGAATGATTTAGACTTTACATATATGGTATTTCAGTTCATGAGAAGAGTGTCATTATAATATGTAAAACTCTAATAAGTGGTCTTGGAACAACTGCATATCTAAATGTGAAAAAAAGAAGACATACACATACTCAATTCCATTTGATTAAAGACCTTATAACTTTTTGAAGAATATAAAGAATACCTTCATTGTATTCCATTTAATATATATTAAATTTTTATAATTGTACATTTAACTATATTGAAATTGTAAATTTCTAAACAACAAAAGATGCAATAAACAAGAATGAGAAAAATGTTTTTGACATAGAGACCAAAGGATTAGTATCTAGAATATATATAGAAATCTTACAAATCAACTGGGAAAAGACAACCTAATAAAAAAAGGATAATTGGGGATTGGTACCTGCCTACTTTCTTGGATAGAATACAAATGGCCTAGGTGACATTACTGTGAACAAATAAGTGGTTTACATTGCTTTAAGAATATGGGTACAGAAACTATCATTAGAAGATATGGAAAGGATATTGCATATCTGAAATAGCCTTTTTTCACCCCAGTCTCAAGATCCTACAAATCTCTGTTTTTGGACAAGTCAGAGAAGTCAATTTGAAGGACAAAAGGGAATTTTGAGTGCCATTATTTTGGAGGGTACAGCAATCTTTCTATCGCCTCTGGGTGTGTCAAGCACAGGTGATGCTAAACAAGGTTACAAGAGGCATTTGATCACATTTAGGCTAAGAGTATGCATGTTACAATTTAACAGATACATCTGAGCATGTTTAACTTATTTATAATAACTGATCACTGCCAGTTTGGTTCATAGTCCATTCATTCTCCACATAAATGCCTTCTCAACACCATAACAATGGGCAAAGTATATGAAGATGCACTTCAGAAGGAGGAAACCCAAATGGCAGGCAACTTTAAGAAGTTTAGTAATAAATAAAATGCAAGTTAAAATAATAAAATTTCATAGCCATTTTTTAGTAACAATTTTAAAAGCTGAAAATTTTAAATATTTAAAATCTGAAAATATCAAGTGAAGACTTCAAAAAATAGGACTCTCATACGGTAATGGTAAGAGTGTAGATTTTGGAAAGCAATTTGACAACAATATTATTAAAAATACACTCACCTGACAATCTAGCAGTTCCACTTCTTGATATATATCCCAAAGAAATTCTTGGCATGTGTGCAGAAGGAGACATTTATAAGGAGCATTGATTTTAATAGTGAAGACTGGAAACAATCTAAATACACATCAATAGAGGAGTGAATAAGTAAATTGTGGTATATTTAGCTAATGAAATAGATTATTGTAATTAAAAGAAAGAAACTATATCTATATGTATCGACATGGATAGAGCAAAAAAAATCTAATGAATAAAAAGTATGAAGCACACATATATTGTGATAAAATAGTCGTATACATTGGACCTGGTTATTTCTATCTCTATCATCATTATTTCCATAGAGAAAAGGAATAAAAACATGTACAGGAAGGATTTACACCAAAAGTAAAATAGAGATTTCCTGTGGGGATAGAGGGAGAGAGCCACGACAACATAAGTGTACAATGAGAATTTCAGCCTTATCAGTAATGTGTTATTGTCCAGTTAGAAACAAACAAATGAACAGAAAGGCCTACATCAACAGAGCTGAAGTGAATATATTTGACTGCTAACACTTATTAACTGTATATGGTGGATACCCCGGTGTTTGTTATTTTATTCCCCATAGTTTTCCATATTAAAGATCAATAAGGAAAAAAATGTATAGATAGTATTTGGAATCAGCCTCTGTCTGTAAGTGAACTGTAGAGCGCCCTCTTTGGCCTGACAAGTACCAGCACACTTTTATAGAAATATCCTAGGCAGCCAACATGATTTCCTCTCCTGATATCTGTCTTATGAAGAAAATTGCTTACAGTGTTCAGTCTGGAACAAAGAACAAAGATACTGGTCTCATGGACTGGTCAGTATCTCATGGATACTGGTCTCAGGGTAGTTGTTTACTTAAGGTATCATCACCATATGATTTTTCACACTTAAATGTTAAACAAAAAGAGAATTTTTATGGCTGGATTAAACTTTGATTGTAACTATGTAACTTCATTGTAATAAATAAAATTGTTTCCAATGCAATTATAAAGGATGAAAATATCAAGGGAAATATTTTGATATTCATAGATATGGAATCTTTAAAGATTGTGAATAAATTTTGGGGCCAATTATCATTCCTTAACATTTATAGAGTACCTATGATATTAAATTTTCCATACTATGTTATTCTCTTCATGTTGTACATGGATTTCTATATAGTCATGCACTGCGTGCATAGTGACATTTCCGTCAACAATAGATGACATATACGTTGGTGGTCCCATAAAATTACTACCATATAGCCTAGGTGCGTGGTAGGCTGTACCATCTAGGTTTGTGTCAGTACATTCTATGATGTTGGCACAACGAAATCGCCTAATGATGCATTTCTCAGAATGTGTCCTCATTGTTAAGCGACACATGATTGTACTTGATAGGTTGATATCAATAGACATTAAAATGAAATGTCCAAATCTAATAGACTAATATAAAAGTTTTCAGGCTCTATTTAGATTTCCAGGTCTAAGTAAAATCCAGAATAAAATATTCAAAATGTACGATGTCTTAGAGTGAGTCTTGCCAGCAGGACAATTGTCAATTTATTTTAAAAGAAATCAAAAGGAACCGAAACAAAATCAATTTGCAATGCATTAATGATCTTAAGATTAAATTGTTCCATGTTTCACACACACACACACACACACAAAACATTTGATGTAGTGAGTAATCTATTGTGTAATAGAAAGTACTTTCCAAATATCATATTTTTTAAATTAAGACTTTTTGTGTTCTTTCCTTTATACACATTAGAGAGAATTTTATGCCCCCTCATTCTGTCTTGGACAGGGCTCTGTTGTGTTTTGAATATGGTTATTTTCAGTAGTACTGAGAGTAACATGCTTTGATGAGTCAAAATCTCAAAAGCTGAGTCCTTGATAGTTGCCTTAAAATGAGAATTTTTTAACCTTGAATGATGGCTGGGAATCTCAACCTCGGAGGTTTGCTCATGGGATTTCCCTAACGCTTGTTGCTGTGTCGTTGAGAAGGCATTGCTCCTTTGGGATGGCCCAGCAGTGTCTTCTGTGTTGATTCACTTGAGGTGCACTTACAACTTTAATATTCCAGTCTTAATGGATGATCTTATGGTATCAGAGGCTAACTTGAAGCCCAGAAGGTGCTGACCTTGCTCTGCGAGAAGTCTGATGTGTCTGCTGCTACTTCCTGATTGTTCAGCTTTTATTTGACTTCAGCGGTCATTGCTGGGGCTTGGATCTTCACACAGTTCCTGATTTACCGCTCTCTGAGAGACTCCAGACAAGCATCACGGCCAAGAGCAGTCAGAGGTGAAGAGAGGTGAAGGGTAAGGATGGCCACCAAGAGGATAACAGTGGTTTGTAAATAAACAGGGCAACCTTCAAGTTGTTATTTTAAGGATTCAGATGGTGTCAAGAGCTGCAGGGAGGCTTGCCCTACCTTAGTAAGATGCTGGGACCTGCTACATTCTCTGGGCTGTTCCTTGGATCTCAACTCCTTTTGCCAAGATGGACTTGTTTCTTCTTATGCAGAATGAATTAATTCACTGACTCATCTCAATCTGAAAGAAAACAAGCGTAATGATTTCTTTTTAGTCTTTCTTAGATTCTGAAATTGGGTGAAATGAGAAGGAAGCATTGCTAATAAAAACACATATTCCACCATTATGAATATTTGCTAACTCTAAGAGAGAGAGAGAGACAAGGAGGGAGGTAAAGACACAGAGACGGAGACGAAGATTGAGGTAGACGAGAGGGAGAGAAAGAGAGGATGAGGCTGAGAGAGGGAACGTGGAGGGGAGAGAAGGAAAGGGAAGGGGAGGGAGAATGAGATCCTGAGAGACACTTTTTATGTTTGTGCATGAATGTGGACGCTTCTAAAAGATTCCACAGCTTTGTTTTCCAGTTAAATGGGATGTTTTAGTTTTCTTCATGGTTTGTCAGGAATTTTAAGCCTAAGTAGTCAGACCACTTCAGTTGTTTTAACACCCGAAATCCAAATGATTGGACAGTTAAAACTACCCAAATGGGTCAAACATTTAGCAATCCCACGGACTGAACAAGTGATTGATGTGGTCTATGAGGCAGACTCAGGCTGTAATTTGTTCCTTCAGAGAAAGAAAGCTAACAAATTCTTTTGGGAAACCCAAGAGGGATTGGATAAACTTGTGTTAAATGATAGGGTAATAATATTACATTACTGGGTGGTTAGTCCTAAGAAGAGTCTTCCACACATGGAAGGAAAACAAGACTACAAAAGTTAGTCTGCCTAGACATATTCCCAACTCTGTCTTTCTGAAGGAGACAAACAGCCTCTGTATGTTGGGCCTGAGGGAATTAAATACATCCTTTGCACCTTAACATGGCAGCTGACTGAGAATGAGGCACAGGAATCAGAAAATTGTAATGTCAGCTTCATTGAAGGTAAAGTTAGATTGGCAAATGTAGCTTGAATGTGGTCTATCTGGCCTCCTAATATTTTTTTCCAGATTTATATTTGGATTCACTTAAGTGGTAAGGCCTCCAGAGTAGGAACTTATCCAGCCAGCAATGCCTCACTCTGTTGAGCCAGGAAGCCCAGGTCAAGGGCACAAGGCAGAGGCCTCCTGTGTGGGCAGTGATACACCGTGTTAACCTTTACCACTAGAGAAATATGGATCAATGAATATCAGACTCAACATGTCGAACAGATAAATCACTGCTCCTCCTGTGGAGGGGAGCCAATGAGATCTAGAAGGAAAGATAGGTGCTTCTAGCCAACACTTCAGAGACTGCACAACTCTTCTTTTATGGTCCAGTAGGAAAAGAGTGAGGGAGAGAAAATGGCTTCCTCCAAACTACACATCGAAAGTATCCTTATTTTACTCCCAATCTTGGTAAAACAATCTGTGTGAATATAGGAATTTTTGGCTCAGCATTCTAGGATGCAGACATAAGGTTCTGAGTTTATCACAGAGAAGAATGAGAGACAGTGGAGCAAGGGCAATCAAGTGGGAATTTACATTTGTGGGGCATTCATGTGTTATACCATTCTAGGCTTTTAATACCAGCAAGTGGGTGGTTATTCTCTAAGGTCAGGCAGCTCAGAAAAGAGAAGTAAGGTGTAAACCCAGGACATTTTGGAGTTAAATCTGATGATCTTTCCACTACACCACTTTGTTACTATAAATTCCACACCACCTTTGGATGAAGCCTCCTAAAGGATAGCATCTGACTACCGCTGCAAGGATGGGGAACCCTGCCAAAATTATTCACAACAGCCAAGTACTGGAAACAGCCCGAATGCTCACCAATTGATAAATGGATAAACGCAATGTGGTGTATCAGCACAACAGAATACTATCAACGACTAATAGGAAGGAACTACTGATATGTACTGCAACATGGATGAACCTCTAAAAAATTATGCGAAGAGAAAGAAGCCAGACACAAAAGACCACATACTTTATGATTCCATTTATGTATAATGCCCTGAAAGGCAAATCTACAGAGGCAGAAAACAGATTAGTGGTTGCCTGGGGCTGGGGTAAGTGTGGGGATTGACTGCAAATGGGCATGATGGAACTTTCTGGGATGATGAAGATGTTCTGAAATTGGATCGTGATAATGGTTGTAAAACTGTAAATTTGCTAAAAATAATTGAATTGTACACTTAAAATGAGTAAATTTTATGGTGTATAAATTATAACTCAATAAAATTGTTTAAAAATTGATTTTTAGCTCATCGGTATGAACTGTGAATGCCCTCTATCTCCTCAGCTCGATATTTCTATTAAGGTTGCTTGAGAATTCTTGATGCCTACTTTTTTATACTACTAAGCACAGCATCTAAGACTGTGTGTGGAAGGAAATACTTCTTTAAAATTTATTGTTTTCATATGAACATTGGGTAGTTACTCTGTTTCAATAAATGCTGAGGAAGTTGAGAAGAAATGGTCTGGGTTTCTACTCACAGAAGGAGAGAACTGGGCAACTCTTCTAAGACCAGCTCTCCTCCAAGCAAACAGGCAGAAATAACTCTGAACTGGATAGTGGGAGAAACAACCTTGGGTGTGGCTTTCCCCTCCCCTGTGCGTTCCTGAATTACTAACAACCACCATGATAGTAGCAGGCCTTGGGGTAAGAACTTCCCAACTGTTACCCCACCTAACACACCCAACGGTCCCCTGGTGGAGGTTGATAGCGGCGAAGACTGATCAGCTGCTCACCAAACCCACTTCTTCTTTTTCCTGGGCACACAGTGAGACCAGATACCCCAGCGCCCGTGTACTTAGGGGTGACCGTGAGACCAAGCACTGAGTGAAATGGGTGCAGAAATGATTGTGCTGCTTCCAGGCCCAGCCCGTTAGAAACGTTCCACACATGAGCCTCCTGTTTTCCTCCCATCTGCTGGTTGGAAATCCATGCACCTGGAAAACTTAGAAGGCAAGTGTTGAAAAATAGCAGAGCCATGAAATGGAAGCATCTTGGCCTCTGAATCACTTCTTGTAGGAGAGACTCCACTGATCAGATACCTTCATCAGACATTCCGTGAGTTAGGAATAAATTTCTCTTGTGTTAGAGCCATTTCGCAGCTTTGGGTCTGTTAGAATATCTAGCATTACTTTAACTTTTTCTCTCCTTTTAACAGAAGAATATGTTGAGATTTAGGGAGGACAAGTAACCTGTATAAATTCAAGCATGAAGAAGGTGTTGGAGTCAGAAGCTATACCCAGCCATCTGATGTTAGCGACTGTGCTCTCGTCCACTATGTCACATCGCTTCTCCTTGGCATGACTGTTGAGCAGCAGGTCAACAAACATTGATTATCCAGAATCCAAACATTTCCTACCACCATGTGTTACCACTGTCATCCAGGCCCATCCCCTGTTTCCTGGATCATCGCACTGTCCTCTATTCCTGCCCTTTTGTCTTGAAGTCCCTTATTCGTCAGCAGCCAGAGTGGTCCTGTTAAAACACAAGGCCATCAAGTCACTCCTTCGCCCCAATCCTCTGATGGGCTCTGTCTCTCTCTGAGTCAGAGCGATGGTCCTACAACCATGGCACATACAGTCCTGTGACCTGGCCCTCTCGTCCCACCATCACCTCTCCTATGTCCGTCCTGCCCCTGCAGCCCAGTCGCTCTCATCAGCCGCGTCAGCACTGCTCTTCCTCTCCGTTCACCTTTGCTCCTGATACTCACGTGAATCATTCCTTACTGCCTTCACGTCTTTACTAAAATTTCCACTTCTCAGCAAGGGCTCTGTAACCTCCTGTTCAAATCATAACCCCATCCCTGATGCGTTTTCTACCCCCACATCCTGTTATATTTTTCTCAGTCATAATGCTATTGCACACTTAATAGACTACAGTATTGTATAATCATAACTTTTATATGCACTTGGAAATCAAAAAACTCATGTGACTTGCTTTATTGCAATAGTCACTTTATTGCAGTGGTCTGGAACCAAACCTGCAACATCTCCGAGGTGCGCCTGTAATCAAATGTCACTTGACTTTGAGAAACGGGGAAGATGATCAGTGCTGTGAGGATAGCATGCCAAAAGGAATTTATAAACAGCTCAGTCTCTTAGTCTCTGAGAAAGCAATGTTGTTTGGGATAAGCACGTTATGATGGATCTTGCATGAGTGGCTTATTATCAAGTCTAGAAAAGTTATTTTGCAAGCCTCCAACACTGAGATGTCTTTATATGTCTTCCTGAAGCAATGGCACTATGGGAGAAGAGTTTGGGAGAATCTGAAGGATAAGGAAAAATAAGACCCAAGTATTACACACAAAACTTCAATCCAAAATGTGTGGGGAAATGGCTGCCGCAAATGAGGATAGATATGAGGGTTGTGTTAGAAGTATAACTGAGTTATTGTGTTGGTGAGGATGTGAACAAAAGGGATCCCTCATACATTTTTGGTGGGAATGTAAGCTGGTGCAGCCACTATGCAAAACAGCATAGAGTTTTCTCAAAAAATTAAAAATAAAACTACCATACCATCCAGCAATTACACTTCTGGGTATTTATCCAAAGAAAACAAAAACTAATTTAAAAGGATATAGGCACCCCTATATTCATTGCAACATCATTTACAATAGCCAAAATACGTAAGCAACCTAAGTGTCCACTGACAAGTGAATGGATAAAGATGTGATATATATATATACACAATGGAATATTACTCAGCCATGAAAAAGAATGAAATCGTGCCATTTGTGACAACGTGGATGGACCTAGAGGGTTTATGCTAAGTGAAATAAGTCAGACAGACAAAGACAAATTCCATATGATTTCACTTATATGTGGAATCTAGCAAAACAAAACAGAAACAAACTCATAGATACAGGAAACAAACTGGTGGTCACCAGAGGTGGGAGGGGTTGGAGGACAGGTGAAATAGGTGAAGGGGATGAAGAGGTACAAACTTCCAGTTATAAAATTAATAGTCATGGTGGGGCGGGCCTGGTGGCGCAGCAGTTAAGGTGCGTGTTCCACTTTGGTGGCCCAGGGTTCGCCGGTTCCGATCCCGGGTGTGGACATGGCACCTCTTGGCAAGCCATGCTGTGGTAGGCGTCCCACATATAAAGTAGAGGAAGATGGGCATGGATGTTAGCTCAGGGCCAGTCTTCCTCAGCAAAAAGAGGAGGATTGGCAGCAGATGTTAGCTCAGGGCTGATCTTCCTCAAAAAAAAAAAAGTCAAGGAGATGTAATATACAGCATAGGGAATATAGTCGATAATATTGTAATAACTTTATATGGTAACTAGATATCATGGTGATCATTTTATAATGTATATACATATCTAATCACTATGATGTACAACTGAAACTAATAAGATATTGTATGTCAATTACACTTCAATAAAAAATAAATAAATGAAATAATCAGATGAGTAGAACTAGCAGTAAATAATAAAGGAGTGTCCAGAAAAAAAAATATATAAGTGAGTTATCATTCGAGCTACTGCTAGCTCAAATCTAAACAGGTTTGTTCTGTGTATTTTTTGGGATGGGTCTTGCTCCTGTATATGTTGTACTCATATATATCCATTGTCTGGCACATGGTAGGAACTCAATAATTATTTATTGAAATAAATGTTAAAACAAGTTAAAAATTTGAGTGTGTTCTCTGCCCTTAAAAGTTCAGAAATAATAGGGTCATAATGCAGAAAAAGATACACAAGCCAGGCTAACTGTAGTCAAGACGTTTGCTGTGTTGGCTGTGGGGGATCGTGCAGGCAGCCGGCAGGTGCACGGATCGGAGAGAGAGCGGAATGGACAGTTAGTTCCAGCCCTTCCTCTCCGTTCAGAAGGTGGAGATGAAGGCGGGGACGCCATAAGGAGAGGTCAAAAGCATGAGCAGCGGTCACACCCTGGGACAGCTTGTGATGTATTTTGGAGAAGAGTAGAGTCCGTTTACCTGAAGAATAGCGTGTAATAGCTGAGAGAGGTTTGTATAGCGAGAAGAACAAGGGCGTTTGGGTCACACAGAATCCCCGCACTGCTGCCCCTGTGGGAAAACAAGTCCACATCGTGAGCATCAGTCCGTCATCCTGAAAGAGCGGTGTCGACGTGCTCCTTCCTTGTGGTCTTCTAAACTATTGATAAATGCTCACATTCTTTGAGGCGTGGCTATTTCTTCAACACTGTTGGGAGCACAGTAATTCTATTAAATACCTGTGTGAAGCACTTGCCATTAACTGCCTTATTGAACCCTGACGATAATTCTGCGATGTATGAGTTGTGAGGACATACAGGAACAACGGATTGCAGAGGTTGGCTCACAGCCCGCGCTCGGATGTATGCGCTTCCCCGCCTTCCCGCCCCTGCCCTGTAAGCAGACTGTGGGAGCTGAGCCTGGAGGGGAACTCAGCCAGGCCCAGGAGGGGCCGCCCATTAGTACTTCATCCAGCCAGCAACTGTCCGTCTTTGAAGGTTTTGGAGCTGGGAAGTGACATGTTTATAGCTGTGATTTCCCTTTACAAACAATCAGGCCCTGTGGGTTGGAGGTTTTTTTTCATTGCTTCATCAACTTTTTGAGAGATTAAATTTTCAATGCAAGTTGCAAATTTATCGGACATTCTTCTTTTAGAGAAATGAGACATATCCTCGGATGACTAGAGGGTCTCAGTAGCATCTTTGAGATCTGCTTATTAACGTGCCAAGTCCACTTATCCACAGCGATATAGACAGCTGAGCCAAAAGCACTATTCCTGACTGCCTTTCAGGCCACTTCACCCTGAGAAACATTGGGATGCCCTTCACTATCTGTCACCCACCCCATCAGCTGAACAGTTACATTGTTTTTCTCCCTGGCTATCAAACATCAACTTAAAGCTCTCTTTAAACAGCTCCACTATGTTTTTGGATGGTACCAATTAGCACTGATTTTTTATTGCTAGATGAATTTTAATCTCTGTCCCCAGAGGCCCCTGGATGGACGTCTCAAAAGCTCCCAAAATGTCTCATTCAAATGGCCCCTTCTCAATCCTTTTTATTTCATCATTGCTATGTGCACAAACCACTGATTAGAATTAACAAAAATAATAAAGCAAAATAAATACCACCATCCCAGCTAAACCTCATCATAAACCCAGCACTAGAACACTTGTACACTCCCAAACGTCTAAAAGACAGACTTAAAGAATCTATTTCTTCCAATTATCACCTGGACTCTTTAATCTGTACTAATCAACAGGACTAACTAATTGAGGAATATAAACTCAAGAATAAAATTTTTAAAATATATTTAAAATTATGGTAAGTCACAAGGCTTACGAACATTCACAAATGACTTCTTTGGCAGCATAAAGCCGAAGGATAGGAATCACGATTTGGGGTTTGCAGATGGAATATCCCTTTTACCACATTTTAAAATACCACCCAATAAAGTGAGAATGTTTGAAGGCAGTTTATAAGAAAAAGTGCCCTGATCTTATTCCTCCAGATCCCAGACTCGGGTCCCCATTCAAAGGGATACCTCCTCACCACGGGTAACACGTGGGTTCCCAACTGCTGTTTCCATATGTGAGTCTACACTTGTGGTAGTGAGTGACCACATGATCGAGATTGCGTTTCAGTCCCCAAAAGTGGGAGGCAGTGAGCTTTAATGGGAAACACTGGACTCTTCCTGCCCAGAGCTTGCTTGCTGTTTATGGTCTTGCTCCACCGTCAGGTCCATGAGGACACAGGCTCTGAATCCGTGGCCCCTGACTCTGTGCCTGGCACAGGAAAGCATTCATGCCAATACGTGGTTCTTCTGGGAAAGACTTTGAGTCAAAGGATCAGTATTTTAGTCCATTGCTTCTCAAATTAACAGGAGAAGAACCAGTTTGTTTTTTGACTTTCTAGTCTGTCTCATAGAGATTTTGTATAAAATGCATACAAGTGAATTACTAGAAAATACAATTAAAGACAAAACAAAAATGCGAGTTCCAATTTTTTTTATTAGATGAAACAGACATAAAACTTCTCTGTCAAATTGCCACAAAAGTTTCTACTGCTTTTTCTTAAATTCTTAGTTCTCTTGTTGAGAACGAGTAAAAGACACTTTATGAACCAGCTGCTGTCAGAGAACCACACTTTGAATAGCGCTTTTTAATACTTAGTCTGCCACTAACCAAGCTTGGTCATTTGCGGGATGGAGAACAGAGCTGACTCCCCCTCCCGGAGGCGGGTACCTGGAGGGGCCCTACTGTGTTCTGTCCCTGGTCACTCCGATGGGTGGTTCTTCTTAGGAGGGATCTGCAGGGTGAACCAGCGTCAGGTTCAGGGCTCCCTTCCTCATCTCCTAATGGGGGACGGAGCCATAAAGCCTTTGCTCTGGGACCAAGGCTACAGTAGTCCTGAAACTGACCGCTGCCTGGCCTGATCTTTGAGAACCGATGAACAATTTCAGCGCGGTAGTGATCTCACCTCGCCTGCGATATTTCATATGCCCTTCCTGCCGTACATTTTCTTCATAGCACTTAGCAATTCATACTATGTATTTTAATCCTTTTTTGTTCATTTCTGTGAAAAAACATCTAAAACTATGCTTACTTAAAACATGATAGACAGCAAATAAATACTTCTTTGGACAATGAATAAATTAATCTCGATTCACCCATATTGTCTCTTAATGACTTACTGTTAAGACACTTGCATGTTTACCACTTTAAGAATTTGGAATACTCCATTTTCCTTGAGTTTTACTTAGTTTTAGTGGAAAATTCAATACTTGAGGTAATTTGAACACAACTTTGAAGCTTTTTCAACTTGGCTATACATAATTCTAGGTGTGTTTTTCCCCCACTATGTCAAAGAGGCTTTTAATGCATGTCAAATTCAAAGTTCTCTTTCAAAAGCATAGTTTGGACCCATAGAAGTACAAAAAAATATGTACATCAAATCTTTTCCTAATGTAAAAAGCTTGGTTTAAAAATATTCAGATAAATCACAAATGGTTGAGTGGAATCCTTTCATATTTTCTAAGATAAAATTTACCTTTAAACTGAAAATTGAGCATAAGAAATTTCAGCCCTAAGGATATATATTTTTATATATATTTTTTCTCTTATGAGAAAAATCCAGGTACCTTTTTTCAAATACTTATTCAAGTTCTTTCTCAACCACAATTATACTATGACACTATGGTACTGTCAGCGATAAAACCAAACTGCATTTTATAATCCCACTTTTATCGCATGTTGGGAAAAGGCCCAAAATCTTTTTATTCACGTCAGGCAGTCTTGACTTTTCCTTTCAGGAAACTCAAATAATGCAACTAAATAAAATACAAATCTGCCTTATGATGTTCCCCACTACAGAGAAAAAGGAATGCAAATATATTTAAACATATACAAACTTTTCATATTTAATTTTTTTGGCCACATGTGCCTTAAATATTAAAAAACAAAGTTCCCATATGTTTTTTGTTCTTTCCTACACCCGTCTTGGCCAGTCAACTTTTCCATTTTTTTATTTCTATGACTTGATTATTTCATTTTGTTATTCTTATTTTAATACAGTTTTTATGGTTAGGTCTAACTTCAACTTTTCCACAGAAGGACAGTTTGTTTTTTAAGCCCATTTTAAGGTTTCAAAGTTAAACACTGAAAGGTAGGGCCTAGATGGGACCACTTTCCTCTTTTCCAGTGTTCCTCCCATTCAAGAAGTAGAAACTTTGATCCTTCAGTAACTAATGAAGAGTGAAGCTTGACCCTTTTCTACCCCACAAGAACCACTGACCTGATTGGTGAAGTTGAGCAGAGGCCATTGCACTTGCCTGGCTTAAGGATACCTACCTCTCCCCTCTTGAGGTCCCTTGGCCTTGAGGAAGTGTGCGGTTTTTTCTAGATTCCTCCACAGGGAAATGCCTCTGGTTCAGGGCCTGAGACCGGGGGCCTGCATTCAAGAGCCATATCTGAAGGCTCACATCTTTGGGGGCCCACCCAGCTCCTGGGCCTAATGGGTGTGGGAGGGATTCTGGGTAAGTGTTTCTGCTCTGAAGACCTCAACTCTCCTTTGGAGGAATAGTCCTGATCTGTAGATTTGGGAGAAGAGAGTGAAAAAAAAGGCAAATTCTGGTCATAGATCAAGCTGCATTCTTTAATCCAATTTTACCAATAATAAAACCAATATTTTGAAAATGTCTAAAGGTCTATTTGATCAAATGGTCAAGAATTTGACATGTCTAAATGTCGATTTGACTAAAAGTGTATCTGACTGATCGCTGTGTCTATTCTCAGTCACCTCAGCACACGGCGAGGACGATGGGCCTGGATGAATGCTCATTCCTCTCAGAGCAGTGCCAGAATGTTGGCGGTGAATACAAGGACGAGGTGCTCCAGACGCAGGGGTGATGTGAGTGCCGGCGGGCAGAGACGTTGCCCACTTCCACCCACAGTGTGGGTTTGTGAATGAGGAGTCTTTCATGGCTGGAGTTTAGGATGCTTTTGGGGGCTTTAATGGAAAAAATGTTGGATAAAATAGGGTCAGAATAAATATTAATTGATATTCTATGCAAGAAAGAACCACGGAAGACTTTTAATCAACACGATCAGATAGTAAAAGGATAAAGAAGAAATGAAAGGAAGCCTGGGGGCAGGGGAGGAATAATGGGGGGATATTGGAGGGAAGGAAAACTGGGGGACATCAGATCAGGTATCCCACCCGGCTGGAGAGCAGTAAAAGTCTGAGCTGAAGCAGTCAGCACAGGAAAGAGGAGACGGGGCAGGGATGGAGCTCAGAGCAGAGGAACAGAATTTGGTACTGACTGGATGTGAAAGGTGAGGGGGAGAGAGAAGCAGAATTGGACACATTTTTAGACCATATGAATTGGGAGAATGACATTTTCATTAACCAAATTAAAGAATATATCTATAACATTTCTCCCTTCCTTCTTCTCTTTTCTCCTTTTTCCAGTCCTTTCCTTTTCTTTCTTTAGTTCCCCTCTCTTCCTTCTCAGTTTGTAGCACTCTAATCTATTGAGCGAGCACATGTTAAGTACATCCTTTTTATTTTAATCTTTTTGTTTAATCTTCAAAGTGATCCTATGAAGGAGACAGATTTTAGTTAATTGATTGCTTGATTGACTAATTAACTCAAGGCTCAGAGAGCTCGAGTAACGTCCAAGGTCACCAGCTGGCAAGTGTGGGCACATGGGCTGGAACCCAGACCGGTCTGACTCCGGGATCACCTTCCTCATCTTTAAAGAAAAACTGTTTCTCTGCTCACAACACTTCTGATGCCAAATGTGTATGTTTTCCACACCAAGAACTTCTCCAGCTCTCTGTGGACGTCAACTTGGTGTCCTACAATTTAATTCATTCTGAAACGACCGGAATTAGGGCAGACGCCTCAGGTTAAGGGTTCAGTCCGATGTTAATGAAAATAATCCATAACCAACCTATAAATGAAAATTTGGGTGAGTTTATTCTGAGCTGAAATCTGAGGACCATGGCCCGGGGCCTTTCTTCCCGAAGGAAGAAAGGGCACCAAAGAAGTGAGGTATACAGAGTGGTTATATACCCCCAAACAGGATGTTCCACATATGATTGAAATGTCCCTCCCACAATAGTCACAAGATTGCCCTGTCGGCACAGCGCTTGATGGACACAGCAGGTAGTGGGTCTGCTATCTCCAAGGGCGCAGCAGGAGGCAAGTCTATTGTCTTGAGCTGGGTGGTCACAGGTGAGCACAGCAATCAGTTCCTAGCCTAAGGAAAGATGCTTAATCCTCAAGGGAATGCAAACGTTGGGAGGGGGAGGGAAGTTGCACCTTCATCTCAAGGGCCTTTATTCTTGCCATAGGGAATATCTAAAGCAGATATACAATGCATGCTCTACGGCTGAGGTCAGGCCCTTTTGGAAAGACAAGGTCAGGCCGAATTAGGTTTACATGAAATGGCTTCCTCATATACTCCAATATATCCTATAACTTGCCATTTTTATTTGTCACCCACAAGACTGCCCCTCACTTCACTCGCCAGTCACAAGTAGTGGGTCCCCAGCTTATTCCTATTTCTGTCCAGCCTGGCTATAAATTGGGGGTCCCCATGACTCCTTCCTTAGTTTCGAAAATTTGCTATAATGGCTCCTACATCTCAGGGTAGTACTGCACTTGCTATCCCTGGTTTATTATAAAGGATACTATAAAGAGTGCAAATGAACAGTCAAATGAAGAGGGACGTAGGACAAGGCCTGGAAGGGCCCTGAGTACAAGAGCTTCTGTCCCGTGGAGTTTGGAGTATGCCACTTCATGGCACTCGGATATGTTCCCCAACCTGGAAGTTCTCCAAATCTCTTTATTTAGAGGTTTTTACAGAGGTTCCATTACTTAGGCATGCTTGATTAAATCATTGGCTGTTGGTGATTAACTTGATCACCGGCCACATTCCCCTCTTTGGAGGTCGAGGGTGGGGCTGAAAGTAATTCCAGCCTTCTAATTGCATGGTTGATTCCTTTGGCAACCAGCCCCCAAGCTCTGTGAGTCACTTCATTAGCGTAAACTCAGGTGTGGATGAAAGGGACTTATTGTGAATAATAAAGGATGCTCCTTTCACCCTTACTGGCTCTGGAAATTCCAAGGGTTTTAGAAGTTCTGTGCCAAGAACCAGGGATGAAGCCCAAATATATATTTCTTATTATGTCACAGTATCACAACCTTTAAATGGTAATCGTATTTTTAGGACAAGACGGTTTCCATGGGAGCTGCCTGCAACACTGCAGAGAGACCCAGCAGGCCGCGGGAAATGTAGTTTGGATGCTCAAAGGGTAAACAGATTTGGGAGTCAGATGTGCTAAGGTGAGAGTAAAACTATGGAAGTAGGAGAGGTCATCCAGAGAGTGTGTGCAAAGTGAGCCGAGGGGAAAGCTGATGAGAGCACCGTGGGGAATGCCACATGGAAGGGCCAGGGGGAACCTGGAATTCTTGGGGAGTTTCTAGTGATTTGATCCATAAATCACAGAATCAATTTTATCTAATACTGTATGATGAGGATTTTAGGCTGGTTAATTTTAAAACTGCAGAGGAGAAGCAGGCTCCGAGGACTGGAATTTGCTTGCCCTTGGAGAGACATTTGCATTTATGAAGGAAATCTCCATGCGTCCCCCTCTGCACCAGGAAGAAGGGAGATGACCTTGTCTCTAGAAACTCTTAATGGGGAAGGCAAGAACTTGGGTTGGTTGCTGTCTGGCAATCTCACGTAACTGATTTAGGGTGGTGGCTTCTGACCTTTACTTAATCCGATTTGATTCTTGTCTAAATGTCATGGGATCACCCAATGCCCAGACCCCACCTGCACTGATACCATTTTAACTTTTTTTCATGTTCTTTCCTTTGTCTTGTAAAGAGATGACTCACATAACCATGCCTTATAAAATTAGCCCTAACCCTCAACTCGGGGCAGCAGCAGCGGGTCCTCCTGCCCGTGGGTCCTGTCCCCATGCTATCCCACACTATTCTCTAAATAAAAGAGCACTACTGCCAGATCTTGAGAGTCCAAGAAATCTTTCTTTCGACTCCTTGGCTCACCGATCCCCGCATCACTGTAGATGATTAAAAATTCTTTTTATCCCAGATAAAATTTTCTGGGATTTAAAAATTATTAAAAATGGATTTATAGTAAATAAACTTTTACATTTACAGAATCACCAGAAGCACATTTACTTATAAAATTGCATCGTGCCTCGGCACGGTTGGTTGTTGTAATTTGAAAATTTCTTGCCAGTAACAAGTTCATTTACTCAACTCATTATTTCATTGATTTGTTTATGACTCTTTATGAACTACTTACTGATTTCATGCTCTGTTCAAAACAAGAAATCTATATGTTGATGAAAAGTAATATTTCAAAAGTATTATTAATCAGTAACAAACACTTACATATTTTTAAAATGTAAAGTTTCCCAAGATATTCCTAATCAATGTTTGCCTGGCCACAAGTCCTAGGGTGGAGTATGTGTGACGTTAGTGTAAGGAGGTCAAAAGAAGTGTTGTGGGCTGAGTTGTCCCTCGTCCCCAAATTCACGTGTTGAATTCACATGTTGCAGCCCCAACCCCGGTCCCTCAGAATGTAACTGTTTGGGGATGAGGTCTTTAAAAGTGACTAAGTTAAAATGAGGCCCCAGGAGTGCGACTCTAATTCAATATGACTGGTGTCCATATAAGGAGAGAGAGAGACACAGGGATTCACGTAGGAGGGACAGCTGTGTGAATGGCGCGAGCTGAGGACGGCTCCAGGAGAAACCAGCCCTGATGGTGCCTAGACCTTGGACTTCCAGCCTGCAGAACTGTGAGAAAATCACTTTCCATTGTTCGAGCCCCCCAGTCCGGGGTGTTCTGTGCAGGCAGCCCTAGGGAACCAATACACTGTGAAACTTCCCTTCCAGGAGGGTGAAACTCCAGCTGAGAGTGGGGGCATTTCTAGATTGAGAGTGTGAAGCAAATATAGTTTAGATTCTGACAAAATGGACCGGGCTTTTGAAAAATTTTAGCTGAAATGCAGGCTTTGTGATTTCCTGGGAGGGAAGAAGGGCAGCACCAGGTTTCTGACCAGTTACATTAGTTTTGTTTATTGAAGCAGTGGGCAGGGGCCATATTAATATTTAACTGAGAAATATCTTGCTTTTGGTGCATAGAACAAAAAAATAAAGGCCATTTCGAAAGACTTCGGCTTTACCCCTCTGAGTTTATAACCATATCTATGGTGATAGGAAGGCTATTTTGAAATAATGAACATATAAAATACAAACCAGCCACATTTATCCTTTCATGAGAACTTGTAAAGATGCCTGAAAAGCACACAAAAATGCTCCTTTTAATGTTTTTAGGAGGATAGCTTAAGGTTATTTTCAGTTTCAAGATCCAAATGCAAAGGACATCACTTCTTTCCAAGTGGTTTAATCCCGCAGGGAGTGTGGTTATCGTCCAGATCGCTCTCTTGAGGGGCAAGGAGAAGCAATGCCAATATTTTTTTGTGTTGAAAAGACCATAAAGGAGAAACAGATCATACTTTCTGGGTTGATAAATAGCTCAACACACACAGCCAGAAGAATGAACATAATGCACATTGCACAGCAAAATTTCTTTCTTAAGGCAGAAATGGGGGAGAGGAGTTGTGGTTTTTATTTCTCTGTTCTGACCTCTTGCTTGGTGACAGGGCAAGGATAGAAAGGATATGTCCGAATTTAAAATGTGACTGAAAGAAAAAGTTTAGAGTATGGTAAAGATCTAGGTATGGAGCTTAACTTACTTTTCTTTTTTCAGTTTCCGTTTGAAAATGAAAAATTGAAAACGGCTTCAGAAATTTGCAAACTTTGGTGGTCGTGCTTAGCTGACGTGAAAAGAAAACTGGAGTAGAAACAAAAGCTGAAAAGAAAGTTTGCTTCACTTGGGCTGATTTTATCCTTGATCGCTGGCTTGGGAGGGGCTATTTGCAGAAGAGTTCTCTCTGATAGTTAGCAGGGGTGCGGGATGGGGCATCTGTAGATAACAGAAGGACGCCAGATCCTGGGAACGCCTCCGCTAGGAATCCTCGGGAAAGTTCAAGATTATTCACACACAGATCCCAGCCCTCCCTTCCTCCCCTCCCTCCTTTTTCTTTTGTTGTACGAGGCCTTCGTTAATAGTGAGGGAATACAAACCGCTTCTTATAGACATGATCTTCGTAACCCTGGGGAACCATCAGTGGTGACATTTTTCTTCCCTCTTATCCTCAAGAATTGTGTGTTCTAGATCGGGCTAAGTGAAATTTCTGTTTTCTCACATAAGTGAAAACACCATTTCTTAAACACATCAAAGCCTATTTGAATTGGGTCACATCATAATTTATTTTATCAAACAAATTTTAATTTTTTCCAGATTTAAAAAATTTCCAGATTATTCCAAATTTGTTGGGCCAAATTCTGCCTTCAATTATGCACATACAGCTAATTGCATGCATGGAACTGAGGGCAGAGTGTGGCTTTTGGAGCTGAAACTCTCTGGGGCTCCGAGTGTTTTTTTCTTTTTTCCAAAAGCACAGACTTTAATCTATGAATTAAAAAAAAATCTTCAAAATTATTGACATCACTTTTCCAAAGTTCTTTCCAGCACTGATTAGTTAATCCACCACACCCTGGTGTAGTCACTCTTTATTATCATTTTTGCAATGAGACAACAGTCGTACAAATGACATTCTTATTTGCTTGAAGCCACGCAAGCAAGACAGTGACAGAATTAAGTTTAAAAGCATTCTAAATCTGTGTTTTGTGATGATAGCTGGAACTATTTATTAACATGACATAACTGTGTGATAAAGTTATTTTTTTGATTGTTGCCTCTTTTATTATTCCAAATAATAATGGCTTTATTATATTTTTTCCTAATTATAAAGAGAATATTGGAAGTAATTTAAG
This sequence comes from Equus przewalskii, assembly GCF_037783145.1. Lineage (NCBI taxonomy): Eukaryota > Metazoa > Chordata > Mammalia > Perissodactyla > Equidae > Equus > Equus przewalskii. The sequence goes on along the minus strand of NC_091832.1, from coordinate 118,434,080 downwards.
CAATACAGAAAAGCGTAGGGAATAAGATAATCACTTGAATTCTGCCCACTCTGAGGAGGCCATATATATTTTGTTGAATATGCTTCTAGGAGTGTCTTCTGACTTTTTCTTTAGTTTTATACTGATATAATATTAGACATATTATAGTAACCAGCCTTTTTCACAGGGAAATATTGGAAATCTTTTCATGTCGAGGAATACAGATACACCTCTTTTAAGGCCCATGTAATATTCCATTGGACCAGCAAGTCTTCAGCCAATTAATTATTATCGCAAGAAGAAATATGCCTCATTGCTGTAAACTCTGTCATTATGGACACGTTTGTTTATTGTAATTAATAACTAGAAGTCTCTTCTCTATTAGCTATGCCAAAGATCCCAGATTTCCACCAAATGTATTTGTTCTTTTTTAAAACTATAATTTTGAGTTGCACATCCATAGACGTATAACGCAAACATGAAACTTGGAAATGTCATGGCAATGGAAAATGTGAGCAACATAAGTATGTGAAGTCCTCAGAAAATTCTTAAATGTATTTGACAAATAACCTCTTATCATTACCTAACTTTAATCTGATGATCTGCTTACAATGTCCAAATTGACATGGATTTTGAGTTTTATCTCCATTTCTTTTCCTCACCAATCCTTAGGAGATTATAGCAAGCCGTGGTATGAAAAATCTTGGATAATCTATACTTCAGGCAATCAGTTGCTAAACACCACATTTACAGTGAAGTGTTTATACTTACATGAATAGTGTTTGAAAAATTGAGGGAAACTCCACACAGCCTCTGTACATTCCATTCTATTCTTTGCTCCTCCCACTCCTTACCTCCCCAAACCCTTCCACTCTACTGCCCATGTAAAAGCTTAGATCCATTACCAGTCTTGTATTCCTCACCTTTAGATCTTACACTCTGTAGCCTACTCAAGGACATTGCTCTAGCAATATTCCCTTCTCCCATCCTCATCATCAAATTTTCCCTCTCTATGGAATAATTCTCAGGAATATATAAATATATTATTTCTTCTTTTTTTTCTTTCTTTTTTTTTTTATTACTGTTATGATAGATTACAACCTTGTGAGATTTCAGTTGTACATTATTGTTAGTCATGCTGTGGGTACACCACTTCCCCCTTTGTGCCCTACCCCCATATTATTTCTTCTTTTATCTTAAAAAATATTTCTCTTCACCCATTTTCCATTCCACCTACTACCCCATTTCTTTGTTCCTCTTTGGAGCAAAAGAGTTGTCTTTGCTCCTTGATTTCACTTCTTCTTCCTTTCTCTTTTAATGAAATCTAACCAGACTTTCTCCCTCATGAGTCTAAAAATTGTTCTTCTTGAGGTCACCGATTGACCTCCATGGTCCTAAATATGGTGGACAGTTCTCAGTGTTCATCTGACTTGCCCTCTTGGTATCATTTGACGCATTTGATCACTCCCTTTCCCTTAAGAAACTTTCTTCACTTGGTTTCCAGAATGCAACTGTTTCTTAGTTTTCTTCCTATCTTGCTGGTTGCTCCTTCTCAGTCTCCTTGGCTGGATCCTCCTCTTTTTCTTCTTAATTTTGGAATATTAGATCATTTTCTCCTTTTTTCCTCTTCTTTACTTGCACTCATGCCTGAAATACATCCATATGATAATAACTCTCATATTCACACCTCAGGACCATCTGTCTTTCAGACTTAACATTCACGTATCCAGCAATATTTCCACTCGGATATCCAATACCTCTTAAACCCAACATGGCCATCAGTGAACTCTTGATCTTTCTACCCATCCACAATCCTGCTTCACTGACCTCAGTTCTGGCAACTCCATTCCTACCATTGCTTATGACAACTAGAAAGCCACCTTTGACTACTTCTGTTCTTTCACACTCCACATCTAATCTTTCTAGAAATCTTGTTAGCTCTAATTTCAAAACATACTCAGAATCTTCCCCTTTCTCACTCCTCCACTGAGTTACTAGATTCCTAACTGGGTTTCCCATTATTCTTGTCTCCTTAGAGTCTATTGTCAAAAAATAAGCCAGAGTGAGCCTCTTAAAGCTTGAATCATATCATGACACTCCTCTGCTTAAAATCCTGAAATAGCTCCCCATTTTACTCAAGATAGAAACTATGGTCCATACAGTGGCTACAAGGCTAGGATCTTCCATTTCCTCTCTGACTTCTTCTACTGCTCTCCCTCTTTCAGTCTGCTGCAATCATAGCGGGCTCCTTGCCGGTCCTCACATATACCAGGGACTCTCCCACTTTGAGATCTTTCCTTTGCATATTCCTTTTACTTGGAATATTCTTCTCCCAGACATCTGCTTGGATAACACTTTTGTCTCCTTCAAGTCTTTGACTTAATCCCGCTTGCTAAATGAAGCCTACCCTGACCACCTTATTTAGTACTACAGCCACTCTCTCCCACCTTTGGCATTTCCCATCTCCCTTACCCTGCTCTGTTGTGTGTGTGTGTGTTTCATAGCATTTAATATCTTTGAACATACTATATTTACTTAAAAATATGCTCATTGTTTAATTTCTCTGCCCTAGTCACTAGAATATAATCCTTGAATATACCCTTGAGGATATGAATCTTTGTTTGTTGCGAGTGGTGGAATTGTGGGTAATTATCTCATTATTAAAATTATAAATAAAATAATTAGCTAAATAAAACCCAAGCATGAACACACCAATAATGAGAATATGTCATGAACAATAGGTTGTGGTTAATCCAATTCTATGCACATGAGATTCAAAAAAACTCAAAAAACAAAGAACTAGGGTGCAGAGGAAGAGCATTGGGATAGAGGAAGCTTGGTGTAGACTTGGTGTTTTTAGTTGATGAACTTTCCTGCTCTTTAGGAGCTGCTGAGAAAGGAGTGAAGAAGAGGCTACAAATGTTGCTGTTTGAATCTAGATTTAGCATTGGTCAGGGATTATGCTAATATTGGAATAAAAAGGGAGAATTTGGGGCTTCGAAATATAAATGTATATATCATTGGCCCATCCCATCAATGCTTCTGAAATTTCCCTTCAGCTGTAGCTGATTAGCAACTAAAAATATCAAGGTTTATTTTGAGAATTTTGAAGACTACTCTAGGGTCTTGAAATCATTAGTTGCTCAAGGCCTCATTAAGAAAGAGAGCACATATAATGCTATAGGACTTGGCTAGTCAAAAAAGCAAAATCTTTTGAGCATTTTATTCAGTGAGGTAAATTGGTGTGCTTTGTTTCAATTGGTTAACCGACTGTTGAAAGTACAGCAGGCTACTTTTGGAAGGAATGAAAATTGCCCCAGCGGGGTGGAAGGGCGAGGAGATGTCAGGCCCACATGAAGTTATTTTGTTGTAAAGGAGGTAGTTGCTATGTCCACTGATTTTGATGCCAACTATTTGTAGTAAAAAAGAGTAGTCTTTGAGGGCTTATTTTTTTAAATATTATTTTATTTCAGCATTTAATGAAGCAGCTAATGATAGAGAATAAGAAATCTTAAGGCATATGAATTTAAATGTTGGCTATAAAACAAGAGAAAATATTTAGGCATAAAAAAACCATGAGGGTAAATTTCTTATTCTTCTCTTTGAGCTTTAAAATGTAAGGCAGTTTGAATACCATTTCTTGGGGTTTTAGGGGACCCCAATAAAACCACCTCTTTTATAAGGATAGACTAAGAGATCAGCTAGATGGACAGCAAAATGCAGCTTCATTACTAATAAAAATCTGGTCTGAAGAATGCACTTAGACATGCAGCCAAAGTCACCTTCCTAACACTTGGCTATGACGGCCACACTTACTCTTCCTGGCGTGAGCACGTGTGACAACGCACAACTCCCTCCTGATCAGGACGTTTGCAACACGATAGATAGACCTGAAGGCAGGGCCCTTGGATAGATGGCTCCAGAAGGAGAGAGAAAGAGGACAAGGCTGAAGTAAGCTTTCTCAGTGACTTCTCCCACATCCACCAATGAGATCACCACCAGATTCTTCTCCAACAGGGAGGGGTAAGTCGGATGGAAAGGAAGACCGAAGGGTTTCTCTATAGCTGAAGCCTACACACCTGGAAACAGGAGGAACGAAGGATGTACCTCCCCCACCAAGAACACACTTTACTCATCACCCGTGTGTGATCTGTTATGTTAATAGCAGTTATGCCATGTGTTTCAAAATGTGTGTGTTGGCGGGAAGAGGGGAATGGGGATTATTAAATTTCAAAATTTCCGCCTCCATTTTTCAGATAATTACACAGGAAGTTGCAAATCAGAGACTCATCTATTATTGGCGCGCACGCTGCTGTGAATTGCCGTTGGTGCGTTGAGGGCCCAGCCTCAGGGAGGAGAGAGGAAACGCAGCGGCGCTGGCCCTGACGAGCAGAGGCCCGCACGTTGGTGGGCCCTCCGCCTCTGCGGAAGGCGGCTCCGCTGCCACGCGCTGGGCAGGCAGCAGGCGGGGGGCGTCTGCTCCGTCCGTCGTCTCCCTCGAGCTTGGGAGGCATTGGACCAGGCGCCAGGGTGGGGCATCTAAAGACAGCAGATCCCGTTCTCTGCCCTCAGGAGCTGGGAATTTGACGGAGAGGGAGACCTCGCTCCGCAGACTGGTAAGAGTGGCCCTAAAGGCAGGGCCGTGAGATGGCGGGATCCGCTGCCACGAGGAGTATCAGGAAAAGATTTCCACAAGAGGTGACCTGAGTTCATGTTGGCAGCAAAGGTGGGGTTCAGCAGGGAGAGTTGGGGAGAAGAGAATTCTAATTCTACTGGCTCATGAAGAGTCTAATGAAAGTTCCTACTCTTTAGAAACCATCTCTTTCTTTTATTTCTCTTTATGATCAGCCTCTCCCCAGTTTAGAACTGTTCTCGTCCATTGATCAGACCTTTCACTAATCCCAATAGGAAGGAAGTTACCGGCCGGGTTCAAGCAGCAGGGCTGTCCCTCCCTCACATCCCCCCAACTGGGCGTCTCTCATGCTCTGCCCTGAAAAACACAAAGAGACTTCATTTCAGTGAATTTCTTTGTTCTGCAGTTTACCATAAGTTTATGAGACTGGGTTTTACAAATTCAATTTTAATCAGATATTATTTTTATCCTAAACATACTCCAAATACCACTAATAAAGCTTTCACCAGTTTAGAAACCGCCTATAACTCATAGGTGTAATTGGGTCTAAAAAGATGCTAAGATTTCACACGTCCCTGATCAACACTTGTAATTTTATGTTCTATGCCTCTAGTCCCCGGAGAGTGGTCAGCTGGACATTCCCTAGTATAAGCTGTGGTATGTTGAGGACATAGCAGGTTAAAAAGTAATAACTTTTGATTTGGCCACAGCAGAATAAAATGTGGCTGGTGGACCACTGCCACCATTGTTGGGCATATGACAGATGGTGCTTTCAGGCTGCAGATAGGCATGTACAGAGGAACTGTTCTGCCTGAGTTTCATTTGACTTTCCTGTGGTTGTCGAAATGAGTTTCTTTCAATCTTTGTGTCAGTGGAAGTTGCTTTGCGTGGAACTTGAGTGATAAACCTGTCAAATGCGGCGAAGTTTGTGATTCTGTTGGGCCCTATCATAAAAATCAGTTTTGAAACCTGCCAAACTTAATGAAATTGGCTGATTCTGGGGCTAGGGCTTACTGCATAGATTTGGATAATGCCTGCACATATGTTTAAAAAAACCTCTTGTTTCAAATATGTTTGTGTTTAAGACTCCTTCAGTAAAGGATTTGTAACAGTAAATAAATACAATGGAAAACAAGTTTAAACAAATGTTTTAAATTTATTTATCCACTTTAGTGTTTGAAATACTCTATTCTCCACCCAAAGTTACATTTTCTTCTACCACAATCTCTTCTTTTTAAATCCAAATGTTCTTAACATTAATTTAGAAGATTTGTAAAGCTAGGCCAAGGAAGATGAGACAAAAACTATAAAATCCAGTTAGAAAGGGTAAGGCAATGAGCCAAATTGGAAGCACTGCCAGCATGCAGGACGATGTGGGAATACTGGACAAAGACACTGCTTTGGAGATGCAACAGACTAAAGTGATGGCATCTTCCTGTTGAGCCAGAAGGAGGCACAATATTGTCCTGGCCTTGGGTAGCTTACATTTATCTGAGGAGAAATGGCCAGTTCAGATGAAAATAAATGATAACGCACAATAGCAGGCGCTGGAGTGGGGCGGGGGGCAGGCGTACAACATCGAGGGCTCGTGTGGTTGGAAATGGATTATGAAGAGGGTGCGGTTTAATTTGAGTCTTCCTCCCTTTCTCTCAATTTTTATTTTTAAATTATGAAATATTGCAAGTGTGGGAATTGAAGAGACTATAGTGCTTAAGCAGAACAGATATTATCTCAGAATAGCTACCATTTATTAAATACCATGTGTTAGGTGTTGTGGCCAAGTGATTGATGTGCATTATTTTACTCAATCTTTGCAGTTTTTCTATAACTTAAATACTATTTTCTCACTGAATTATGGATGACAACTTTAGAGGTTAAACAAGGTGCCCAAAGTCCCAGAGCTACTACATGGCAAAGCCTGGACTCGAAGCAAAACCTATCGGATTCCAAAGCCCAGACTCTAAGCCATGCAGTTGGTGCCGGCACATGGCTGATGGTCAGTTGTCTGCGTGTGGTAATAAGACAGCAGAGGGTATGGTACCGAGGATTTCATTCCTAACGTGAAGCATGTGTTAGTTGCGAAAGGAATTCCCCAAATGGTAATTTTGAAAACTATTTAACAAACATGGGAGAATGTTTATCATATAATGTCAAATGTAAAAAGAATAATATAATAAAAGTCTACACTGTGTTTACAATTATGTCAAAACTATGTATGCATGTAGACAAAACCCTGGAAGAGAAATTTAAAAGAAAAATCATTTTTCCTGGAATGGGAAGAATCATAGTTATTTTTTTCCTTAAAAATCTCTTACAGTGTTGAAATTTTGTCATTATATATTTTATAGATTAAATTAGAAAAATTAAAGCTGTTTAATTCAATGAGAGAAAAAGCTTGGTGCTGGCAAGAAATCATTCTCAAATGAAAATTACAACTTGTTTTAAAACATGAAATCGGTTTGGGAGGTCAGGACGTAATTGAAATTCTCTAGCAGATAAAGTTTAGTTTACAAAGATGAGTTTTTAAATTGTTTTACTGGAAAATAGTGTTTATTTTTCCCTTCAGAAATTTGCCTTAAAGTCGCCTTTCAGAAGATAAGCCGTGTGAGTGGGATCTCACACTCCTCGCTCCCCCTTCCTCTTGCTCTGCGTCCCACTCCACTCCACACTGACAAACAGGAACCCCACATTCTTGAGTTCTCCCCCCCACACCTTTTGTCTGAGAAACTCTACTTGACTTTTGGGGTTCACAGCGGAGCAAGAGCTTTCCAAAGGAAGAGGGAAATAGTATCAGTTTACTTTTTTCAGGCCTTAACCATTTCTTGAGTGTGAGAAGAACTGACTGACCGTCCTGCATCAGGGAGGGCTAGTTCAGGGGTCCCAATGAAGCTAGAGCCTGAACTTGTGGGTAGGAATACAATTTACCGTTTTGTTTTGTTTTCATCTGTTGTTCTGCAGGCCTAGTGAGAAAATTGTAAATCCTCTTATCCCACTCTTTTTAACTGACCCACAAAAGTAAGGGCTGCTGTCTCTTCCCTCTGCAGGTACACTCACTCACGCCTGCTCCGCCAGACAGGCCAGGCCTGTGCTCACTCTAGTGTGCTCCTCACTTCCTTCTTGTTCATCAACCGCCAAATCTGTCATGCAAAGAGCACTTATAGTTTCATAAAAGATTTCCTCACTAACAATGAAATATGAATGCAAAGCAAATGAAAGTTGTAGAAAACTAAGCTGAATACTTTGAAAAGCACAAAGGTGTGCTGATAAAAGGAATGGGGATAAATTAGTTGTGGGAGAGTTGGGTTTCTAAAGAAACTTTAGAAGGATTATGTACTTAGCCTGCATTGCAAGTTTCTTTAAGTTTTTGCTCTATGTTAAAGAAACTCAAACTGGAAATTTTAGGAAGATCGATAGAAAACTGTAATTGCCATACATTCAAAGAAAGGCCCAGACTCTACATAAAAAGATTGGCCAATGGATGTACATCTCTGTTTTAAACTAAAGTATGTATTTTTCATCGTGATTCCCCAATGGAACTGACTTTTTAGGAAATTATTATCTGAGCAATTGCCAGTCTCCTGTGTGAGAGGCGGATTGATTGTGCTACCTTGTACTCATTTTTAAAGGCACAGCACAGTCACTGGCAAAATTAGAAGAGTTTGATGTTTTGGAAGGTCCCTAATAATGTTGAAGCACTTTGAGAGCTGTATTCATTAGTTTTACTTCTATTCCATTTAATGCTAAAAATGCTAAACCCGCTTTATTTATTAATTCAATCCTCTCTTTTGTGGTGGAGATGAGCTGTTCAACAAATTTACATTCTTCCCCATTCTTTTTCAATCAAATTGACCCAGAGTTTTCAGCTGCGCTTACTGCCACGTGGCTGGAAGACGGACCATATTTCCTGACCCTATTGCTGCTGGGTGTGACCAGGTGTATTAGTTTTCTGTGGCTGCTGTAGCAAATCAGCACAAACGTAGCAGTTTAGAACAATGCATACTTATCTCAGGGTTCTGTAGGCCGGAGGTCTGGGTTAGCCTGGCTGGTTTCTCTGCTCTGGGTTCCACAAAGCCAAAATCAGGGTGCCAGCTGGGCTCTTAGTGGAAGGCTCTGGGAAGAACTGAGTTCCACTGTCATTCAGGTTGTTGGCTGTAGCAGAGACCTGTTTCCTTGTGGCTGTCAGCTGCAGGCTGCCCTCTCGCTGCTCCTTGCTGTGGGTCCCTGCACCTTGGGGTCAGCAAAGCTGACTGTGTCGGAGGGAATTTGGCCAACTTCCCTGGAAGGATGGGTTGCTCTCTTTTGCCTCCAGCTGCAGAAAGTTCTCCACTTTTAAAGGCTCATGTGATTAGTTTGCCCATCTGAATAATCTGGGATAATCTCGCTATTTTAATGTCTGCAACCTTAATTACATTTATGAAGTCCAGTTTGCCGTGTAATTTAACACATTACAAATTCCAGGGGTCGGGGCGGACATTTTTGGGGAGCCATTCTGTCAACTGCAACCAGTGATTATGGAATTCTAGCTAGTGAGTGGAACTGGAGGTGCCACGTAGGACCCCGGGAGGCTCGCTTGAAGAGGAGAGGCCTTTGTTCCCTCTGTCCTCATCCTGCCGAGACTGCTGGACCAGCCTCCTTGAAACAGGAGGCAAGGACCACGCCCTCGGGATGGTGGACGGGGAGCTGGAAGGAGTTGGACTCCTTTGGAAGGTCAGTTCACTCGTCCTGGGTTGCTTATTTCTCTGGGTTGTTTTTTAAAGATTGGCACCTGAGTTAACAACTTTTGCCAATCTTCTTTTTTTTTCTGCTTTTTCTCCCCAACCCCCCCCCCCCAGCATATAGTTGTATATTCTTTTAGTTGTGGGTCCTTCTAGTTGTGGCATGTGGGACATGCCTCAACATGGCCTGACGAGCTGTGCCATGTCCGTGCCCAGGATCCGAACCAGTGAAACCCTGGACCGCCGAATCGGAGCGCACAAACTTAACCACTCGGCCACGGGGCCGGCCCCAGAAATAAACTTCTTATTAAATCTTGGTATTCTAAAATTTTCTGTTACATATAGTTGAACCTACTACTGAAAAATATGCCCTTCAAACTTTGTAGAATTTTCTTAGCTCCTTAGAATGTCTGTAGCATGGATTGACAAAATTAAATATACTTGGGTTCCCAATCATTCTATCTAGTATGAACAATAACTATTATCTGAGGTTATAAAATGACATACTCACATATAGTAATAAAAGTATTTATTGTTTGTGAAATAAATTCATTTTTCTTAGTAATGTCTGATTCTTCTTCTTATCCCTGTGTTCAAAAATGTCATTCTGTATATTTCAGTTTAATAATTTTCCCTTTAGAGTGAAAAACAGAAAAGTTTGTAGATCTGAAGCTGAAATACGTAGGAAATGCCCCACTTTGGTCTTAAAGTACACATACAAAGTTTAAGAAAGGAATGCTAAGACTTAATGAAATATAAATTATCGTAAATCCTATTCATTTAATCAGCTGCTTTCCGTATTGTCTTAAAATATTTTCTTGTAAGATAAACATCAGAAGAATGTGAATTATCCTCAATTAAACAATGTATACGATTCATTTGCCTTGCTTATTTTAGAAACTTTGACAGCTCTCAGAAATTCAAGTATTCTTTAAAATGGATTATGTAGGACATTTCTGATGATAGTCCCATAGCCTCATATGGATATATATTTGTAAATTATAGGTAAGAAAAAATAACTATTTCTTAAATTTGGGCCTCATTATAATGAGCCTGATGACAACAAATTTTTTAAAAAATTGCTGCAATATACATACTTAGCCATTTCGATTGAATGTTATTTTTAAAATTAGCCATAAGCAATATTTTAACAATATTTTCTGGGACTCAAACTTCCTTGAGAATCTGGTGAATACTGTGGCTCATCTTCCCAGAAAATGCACATATATTCTTACATAAACACTTTTTTGGCAACTTAATGAAATGTTCATAGACCCTATGAAGTCTAAGCATAAATCCTGTGTTAAGAACCCTTGGTATAAAGGTATGTTGAATTTGGAAGAGTTTTACACACTAATTTTTAAAATATATGAACCATCTTTTTCCAACACAGGAGATTAGTAAGCAATTAATCATTGATACATGGATTTTTAGTAGTGCTGCTCTAATATTCTTTAGCATTCTGAGCTGCCAGAAAGGCTACATATGTTAGAACCAATTAAACAAGGTAGGCATTTATGCATTTATAACTCGTGTCTGCCTTCTCTCTTTTTAAGATTCTGTTTCTCTGCCCCACCAACTTATGAAAGGAGATGTGATACTCCATAGCAGCACCTGTCTGCAAAACCAGAAAGGAAGCAGTAGACAAGTTTATTTTCCCTTGGTCCAGAATAAGCCCACTGAACATAGAAGTTCTTGGGGTTTTTTGTTTTCTTCTGTTTTTGGTAAGGAAGATTGTCCCTGAGCTAACATCTGTGCCAATCTTCTTCTATTTTGTATGTAGGACGCCACCACAGCATGGCTTAATGAGTGATGTGTAGGTCTGTGCCCAGGATCTGAATCCATGAACCCCAGGCCGCCAAAGCAGAGCACACAAACTTAACCACTATGCCACTGGGCTGGCGCCAGAAGTTCTTGTATTTAATTGGAAAAATAATATTGGAACATTTTGTTTGTCTCCATTTACCTTTGGGCCATCTTCTTCAGGCAAAGTCTTTATAATTTGTGTTTATTTTCCTGAAATGATTAAAAGAGGCTTTGATTTTGAATTTAGCAGTTTCTGACTAATAACTCTAGTTTTGTACAACTTTTTGGATTCACCTTTGCTGTGGTGGTGCCTCTTTATATATTTTGTACAATTCTGTAAGTGTGCTAATCAGAGATCGCCATGTTAGGCATAGAAGTTTGTTTAGATCAGTTCTTCTAAACTTCTTTGTCTCAGGACCACTTTACCTTCTTAAAATTATTGAAGACTGCAAAGACTTTTACTGTATTGGGAATTAGAACAGAAATTTAAAAATATTATTTCAAAACAAGACTACAAAGTATGCCAACTTTTTCCTGTTTAAAGTAGGCAAAAAGAAAGCTCTGAGATTTCAAAATAATGATTTATGGATGAGAATGAGGTTCCAGAGATTATAGCAGATATAAGTGAAAAAAGCTAGCAAGGGCACAGTAGAAGGATGAGAATAAGCCGAGATAAGTTCTGAAAGTGCATATTCATACTCAAAACCTTCCATCTTAGAAAATTAAAAAAAAGAATGCACAAAGCTTCATTTCATTCACTATCACAACAATGATGTTATCACACATATAGTTTCTGGAAAACCCCATTTTCCACATTATGATTAAATAAGAAGAAAACAAGCAAATAATGTCTTAATGTTTTTGGAAAATAGTTTTGCTTTCGCAGCTACATCAAAGGAGGTCAGGGACTCCCCAGCATTCTGGACCACGCTGTGAGAAGCGCTCGTTTAGATGTGGGTCTTCACTCTAATGTAGCTACATGATATTGTAGAGACAGATTATTTGTTTTAAGAATCGCCCGTCTCTTCCCAGCAATATTCTCTTTGAGAATCTGTAGCCATGAGAGCCTATCTTTTTTCCTTCCCCTTACCTGTTATAAATCAACTTTCATACAGCTCAGGATGGAAAATAATCATAGACTCTGAGAGTGCTGAGAATCTTAATTAAAAGACATTTTAGCATGCTCGGCGGCATTCCTGATAGATGGTCACCCAGAATTCCTGCCTGCCTATCTCCAGGCCTGTGCGTCACTGCTTGCAGATTCGTATCCCTTACTGTAGATGATGAGGATGACGTTTTCCTCACCTTCTTAATTACGCAGGCTAAGCTATACAGTGAGGGGGTAGGAGTCAGTGGAAATAACCTGTGCATCTTGGCTACTAGTACAGAGTTATTTTCATTTGTAACTTAAATTAATTGCTATTTTACACTTAATATTCAGGATCTTATGTTAAGGTAAAATGCAAAAAAAATCCCACACTCCATAGGTTTTCTAAAGCTTAGTAATTTTTTTTTTAAGTTTTTAGATTACGATGAATACACAGAGGATCTTTTTGGAAGCTCTGTCGGGAATGTGTAAAATAGCCCTTTTCATAAAGAATTTTCTACCTACCATCGTAAGTGGCTGCCCCCAAACTTCTCAGGAAAAGACTGCTATACCTTAACAGGAACCAACGTCTAAGGGAGCCAGCGTCAGACAGCCTGGGGTCGGGAAGCGGCTAGCGCATCTGCCAAGTAATTCAGTGGGTACAAGAGAAAGCAACTTCATTCTGTTGTAACTATTCTTGTGAAAGATTTTTCCTGGGGGAAGTGAAGAGGCCGGGGTAGTGGTGGGCAGGGAAATTTTAGAGAGAAACCAAGTATCTTAATCACATTTAATCAAATAGGTGTCTTTGAACACATCGCACAAGTCGCTGGTTTACTGCAATTGTGCTTAAACTAAAACCTCACAGCAAGGTGAGATTTTGTGAAAATGCTCATCACTTTCGGAATAACCTGTATGTCACCTACATCCAGTATCTCCAGTGAACCAAAATCCTGCCCTTCTAACTGAGGAGAATTCTTCGTGCAACCTGATTGTGTACAAACTTACCCCCAACTGGCTCCCTGAAGGCCTGCTTCTGCCTCCGCCGTTCAGACCTACATGGCTGTCGTGATGGTCCTTCCTGAAGAGTCTCCCAGCTCAGTTCCTGAGCCAATCCTGGGTGGTAAAGGAAGTGTGAGGTTGTTCTCGAGATGGGTTGAATGGGAGTTAATAGAAGTTGGACCTGAGCGATATAACCCTGCGCTTAACTGGCATCCTCGTCCTTCCTCAGGTCCGGCTCTCACTGTCCGTAGCTCTTCAGTGACGTAGGCCTTGGTCCGTCTTCTGAGTTCCCCTTTCAGTGTATAATCAATCTGCCCTGTTGCCCCCATGAATCCTGGCCCTCTTTCTGACTGTAATTTCCTAGGATCCTGCCCCTGATCCCAGCTTGTTGGTTGGGTCCTTTTGCAGTTCCTACAGTTTACACCTATCTGCTTATTTCACTAAGCAGTGCCTAGTTGACATCTCACGAACATTGTTTCTGCTCAAGCTGTGGCATTCTTGATATCTTACCTTGGACTTTTCAGTATCAATAATTAGTCCCACCTGAGGCTCATGGGCCCCTCAGCTGCTGCTACTTGCTCGCCTGGCTGCATTGCCAAGGCTGGCTCTGCAGTGCGGGTCCCCGGGTGCCTCTTTTGCTGTTGAGCTTGATTTGCATTATCTGTGGCATCTCTGCCTGTCCGTTCTGGCTGACTCAGAATAAACCAGCCTCCCTTTTTGAGTGTATATATATTTGCTGTCATTTACAGTTACCCAATCAGTGGTTGTCTAGCTTCAGTTTGGAATGCTTTATGTTTAAGGTTAAATTCCGTATTTTAATCAGCTCCTGATCATAGACTCATGAATAGATGAAGTCAGGAGAAAGAAGGCAAAACAAACACACTATAGTCAGGATGGGTGGGAGCTGGACGGATGAGGTTCACCGAGAGTCCTGGCTAAAGTTTCCCTCCCGTAATGTGAAGTATTACTGAGGGCGAGACGTGGGAGAGGGAAACAGCTGCTGGCTGGCTGGATGAATGAAATAGTGGATGTGAATCATAGGGGTTGACTCTTTCTGAAGGGCTCCACCTTGAATTGGGGGACTATTCGGAAGCTGTGGTTATCCCCTCTCAGGAATGGAATGCGTTGATGAACTGTAAAGAACTCTGGTACCAGGAGTCAAACTAAATCTTAGAAGAGACACTGGAGCCCAAGGCATCCAACAGAGGTTGTTAGGAGACTCAGCAAAGTTTTCTCTTCCCTCTTCTCCCATCCATGTCCTTCCCTCTTTGTTATAGGGGGCACAAGTCGGTTTCAAATAAGATGGAAAGCCAATCAAAGAAAAAATGCTACTGCTTTATTAGATAATGTAAAAGGTTGGCTATAGATCTGTGGGTTAGGCATAGTGCGATGAAAAGAAATACCAGATGTGAAAACACACTTACCAGAAATGAAAGAAAGGAGCATAACATAAAAAAGGGAAAGACGAACCCAGGTTTGAAAGACATGAGCTGGAAAAACATTTCCTATAGATGTTTTGTTTTTATGGAAGGACGTAATAAGAACACAGTTGCAACAAAACAGAGCTGCAAAGATAAAATGACAAAACAGCAGACTGAGATAAAAACAGAGATTTCCAAAAGACAGAAAAATAATTGGGGATCAAAATAATACTATTATATAAGCAAGAAACAAGTTAGAAAGAAATGACACTGCTGACTCTTGAAATAATTAGATAAAAGAAGGGCTCAATATAATCACAGTAAATGCAGATGAAAAAGAAATTAAAACAACTAGAAGAAGATAAAAAAGAGAAATAGGACAAAGAGTGTTCCACTTTAGGAAAATTGGTGTACCTGAGTTAGGTCATTCAATAAAGGGGACAGAAGAAGTATTCTAAGATATAATTGATATATTCTGATAATTTCTCTAGAATAAAGAAAAAACTGAATCTACAGATGTAAGGATAGCTCATGTTCCAGGGAAAAATTGTTGACATTTTGGTTAAATTATTGAGTCCTAAGGGTAAGGAATGATTCCTTAGTTATCCTGACACTTAAAGGCTGGGCTTCAATTTCTCCACAGGAATTGTCAATACAAAGACAATAAAGTAATATCGTGGGAAAGAAAATCTTCCTAAAGAATATTATACACAGTCCAAGTTGTCATGTATGTGTAAAAGCAACTGGCAGTCCTAAACAGGAAAAACTCGAGGAGCAGAGGATTTAGAAACCTTCTGGAAAACGGAAATACTGATGGATTCCAGCAACCGGGGCGAGTGAAGAAAGTCGTGGTTACTAGTGCAAAGCTCAGGGAAGCAACGGTAAGGAAAGTTGTGATGGAGAATGTTAGCCAGACCGAAGAATTTTACACCAAGTCAAGCTATCTTCTGAGGAAAGAGGCAAGAGGCACATCTCAGGCAGACACAAAGGATATAGCACACTTGAGCTCTTGAAAAAATTTACTTGATGATGAAATCTAGACAACTAAGATGTGGATTAAAACAAAGGACACACTTAAAGAAGGGGTAATTTAAAATGAAAGACTACATCACAATAACAACAAAGCAACAAAACTGGGGAGATGCTTGAGCTCCTTTAAATATAGAACGCAGATGTTTGTTTTGAAATGGGAGAATTATAGTTTAAGATCAGAATATATGTTGTAAACCTTGAAAACATAAAATTAATGATGTATCTTTCAAAAAGGAAATGGGAGAGGAAAGATGGAAAAAGTTGAGTCTCTTTAATTTTCAAAACAGAGAGACAGTTGATAATGTCTCAAAGGAAAAGATCAGTTAAAAAAACCTAATGACTTCAATCTCTTGACAGTTTTTGTAACTTTGTTTCTTAATCTCAAAGGGCTCTTTCAGGAGCTAGTATCTTTGATTCTTGGATCCAGTATCTACTGGATGTTCTAGAGAAGATCTGAAATTCAGTAATCCTCTTACTTTCCCTTTAGTCTTAGTTCTGTCATATTTAAGTACAGTTAAATTTGATATTTTTATTTTAGAATAGAAAGAGTGTTGTCTTAGTTCTGGAAGGCTATTTTGGTGGCCTATGTGTTTTTTGTATGTATGTAGTCTCTTATCTGTAACGTGTAGAGAGAAGGCGAAATAATGTTCAGTTATTATTAAGGATGATTATTTGTGTAGTGAGGTGGACTTGGTGTGATTTGTGACTGTCTTCTTTGAACTCTTCTGCTTTCCATAACTTTATGCTATTACCACTACTGCTAACTGTCGTAAAAAGAATAACCAACTTCTCTTGAGCATTTGGTAAATGACCAGCACTTTTCTAAGTATTCCACAATTAACTCCATCAATCATCAAAGTAGCTGTTGTTATCTGCATCTTATAGATGAGGAAACTGAGGCACAAAGAAATGACATAATTTTCTGAGTGTTCCACAGCTAGTTAGTGGTGGAGTCAGGATGACCAGGCATCATTAAAATGAACGCTTTTAATATTTTACCAAAACAACTAAGTAATTATTCTACAAAAAGAAGTAGGCGTATTTATGTAAAGATGAACAGAAGTCTTGTGATGCTTAAATACATTGAATATATGAAATTGGAACTTCCAGTGTAACCTCTTTATGTTACTGCAACTCTGCTTATATTATCTTTAACTTTGGAGAATAGTTTTTTGCTTAAAAAATCTAAACTACCTAGGCCAAAAATAAAATAGGATTTTTCACAAGTCCTTCTATTATTCTTTTCTTTCCTTTCCTTTCCAAAATGAAACTATTACCAACTTTGTCTATCCCCTACTGGTAAAAAGGTGTTCTGAAGCATTAGAATTATCTACATGACACATTTTCAGAAAAATCAAGCAGGAATTGACTTCAGAATTCAAGTCATGTACATTTCCTTCCAATCTTGCTGAGCTGCACGAGGCCAGAAGGCACCGAGGTTCAACTGTTTGATACGCAAGTGCAGCATCTTGGAACTAGGTACAAAATGACATTAAGATATTTGCTGTTTTTCTAGGAGTCAAGAATTCCTTCAGCATGCCTCTTTGGCTAAAATTTCTAATTTCTGCTAACCATAAACCTCTTTTGAAAGTTCAGGATGAGCCTGCAATTCTGTTACCAAGTATGCAGTGCTGGAGTCTGTTGCCCGGAGCCCTGATGGCACGGCTCAGGACTGCACAAGACTGAGTTGCCAATATCTAATTTTGGGGGTCAAAGTCATCTGCCACTGTATGCCTCAGACTGTGCTGCGACACTGCTACACAGATGTTCCTGATGTTGAGGGACCTCTCCCGTCCACCTCTGCATAAATCCAACAATGCACGTTTCAGGGATTTGAGAAAGGGAACTTGGTGCCACATGACACTCAAGCAAATCTGATGAAGAAAAGATGATGAGGACCATGGATGTACTATTTGAAACCTCACAGGTGCTGCTTCAGATTCTTGGTTTACCTGTCTCTGGAGACCTTGACCCTTTGCTCAGCTCCAGCCGCTGCTGAGGAGACCCACTCCCCATGCACATCTGGTCAGTTCCATCGTCTGACCTACCAGATGCAAACTGGAACTCCCTATGGCACACACTGCCCAATGGAAGATGGTGTAAGTAGACAGATAAAGTCCCTCTCCATTTTCCCTTGTGTCCATTTTGAGCATGGCATTTCTCTATAGCCTGTCTGTCGATGTTCAGGTGGCAGAGGGAAAGTTTGTGTCTTCTCATGAAGCAGGGACTCTGAGTGATGCACCACCTCTGTGTTTCCATTCTTCTTTGCCTTGTGTTCCTCTTTGCTACTCTGCCGTTTCCTGATAAAACCTCAGTACTCAAGCTTTGCCTCAGGCTCAATTTTCTAGGCAGCCTGGGCTAAGCAGATGCTCCAAAGTAGATTTTCAGAGCTGAGTGATGGGTAAGATTTGTTTCTTTCTCATTTTCTCAACATGTCTTTTGTTTCAATGACAGAGAAGTAAAAGAAGAGAAAGGAGAACCAGTGTTTGGTCAGTACTGACTCTGGGTTGGTCACTCTGCAAGTTGTTTTCCATATGTAGTTTATATACTTGCAACAATCTTACAGTTTAGATATTTTATCCCTATATTATAGATGAGGAAACTGATGCCCCCCAAGTTTTTGCAGTATGTTTAAATTCATACAGCTATTAAGTGAAGGCACTGGAATTGAAAGCTAGATTTATTTGCCTCCAGATGCACGTTTCTATCTTTAACCAATCAATCTGTTTAAATCAGTTCTAGGATATGATGTGCCAGAACGGACTTAATGTGGTTTATAAGCATAAATAACAAGTGACAAAATAAGGTCTTATGTATCAAGACTCATGGAGAATTTACAAGGCAAGCATGATTATCTTCTGGATGCCACTCTGCTTGAACTTAATGCCACTTTCTGCCCTTTTATGATGAGTTAGTCTTTGCTAAGAGTTACAGAGTTGGACTAGTATGGCCTCCAGTTATAACTGATGCACAAAACCTGTGTCTTTATGGTCCATCATGTGGCTTCGCCAGCATGGGCTTGGCATTTGCCATAGAGGTATTTCTTCCAAGATGACCTGACAATAGCAGTAACTATAGACTTATTTGTCATTTTTTTGTGTTGTTGTTTTGGTGTTATCTCCAAAGCAGAAAATAAAGAAAATTCTAGTATTCTCTCTGGTGAGGAGTCACCTTATATGTTACTAAAGTTGTCTTAATACAGATTAATCCTGCATAATACATATCTCTTTTTGACATGTAAGGGGTTATATGCACTGAGTGAAAGGGTATGGTGCATCACGGGCGTCCCCTGGCTCAGTACCAGTGTATACAGCTTCCTTTGACTTCCTGTTAGTATTGGGTCATTTGCGGTCTTGTGGTTTTATGCTTAGCGTTTTAAGAGGGGATTCTATAGAACTGATTGAACAACTCCTGCTCTAGTCATCATTTACCCTTTTCCTCTCTCAAATCAATGGGAATCCAGGAGTTAATTTAAGTAATGCATAATGTCCCATATTATTTCCTGGAAAATATTGTCTTGTTTACGAACTTCCATTAAATAGAGTAAAAGCACCTAGACGAATTTATTCCGAATAGTCTCTGAGGAAGGTGCAAATTCATGCATTAATGATAAGCGTGCTCTAGAGAAATACTATAACCATGCAGGGGATTTCCAGATTATATTTTCTGTCTTTCCGTGGCCAGCTCTTGCAAAATTTGTCTGTGAGAAAGCTTCACAGATGGATTTGAATGAATCCTCCTCTGGAACTATATGGAGTTAGGACCAGTCCTTTCATTTAGAGTATTCGATGTGACATTTTCCTCTCTCTTTAGGAAATAAAATTACTGATAGTCTCACTGATAGAATCACACTCACAGTGATTCATTATCCTCTTATTAGCTTATAGAAGTGAGGAGAAGCTGTGAATTATTGAGAAAGTTTAGAAAAAGGTACCAAAAATTGTGAATATGATATCAGTGGTTCATATTCTCCAGAAAAAGGGGAGATGAGGGAGGAACCTGACTTAAGATGTTCCAACCACTCAGAAACGCTGCTGAATTTCAGCACTGATGAATGGGCCCTTATGACGGCTCACATTCCTGATTAGATTTTGACCTAATCCTCCAATGTTAATTTTTGAAAAGGGAAGTCCAAAAGACAACTTTTATGTGTCCCCTGAGACCTATGCTCCCACTCTAATTTTCAAGGATCTGGGAGAAAAAGGTAAGGAAACTACATGTGGAATAGATAAAAGAAGTCTTTTTCTTTTCTTCTGTTTTCCTTTTTCGTTCTGCCTTCTAAGGCGTGCAGATATTCTTGTGTCCTTAACGACCCCCCAGTGGTGCAGGTGTCAGATCGCATTCTATACTACATGTTCCTGGACCTAGTCCTTATCAGGTCGCTTGTTTCCTGCCCAAACACTTGGCTTATAACCCCTGACTTGACTCCACAACCACCTATAAAACGGAAGCCATGTCACGTAAGCCAGGGTTATTAAAAATATGTTAAAACAAGTGTGGTGGGATATGATTATTTGAAGTTGTATCAAATGTGCTCACAGTTCCTTGTACTTGTTTTTTCTTCCACCTCTTAGGGTTTCCCCCCTACAGTCAGAAGTGTTCATCTCAGTTGAGAAACATGGAACAGAAAAGCAGAAAAAAAAAGACCTTTTAAGTTCTCCAAACTTAATCTTTGAATTGGAAAAGTTTAGGTCTAAAAGGACTCAGGAAATATAAAATCCACGGTGCGATAAAGAAAGTCTTCCTCTTCGTCTACACTGAAAAGCGTTCCCCAGGACAAAGGGGAAAGAAGAGAGAGCAAGGGAGAACAGATCATTTTCTGCTGACAGATCCCATGGGAAGGGTTCTGCCGTGTTCCAGGAGGAGGAAAGAGGTATCAGGAATCTTCAGATAAGCTGGAGTATCTGAGGGCAGAGAGTCCTATGTGATCACCTTCTGCAAGCCCTCCCAGGTGGAGCCTGGGAGCATGGAAGTCCTGTGGAGGGAGCCTGGGCAGATTTTTGAGTTAGCCTCACAGTTTTCTAAGGCTCAGAGATGATGCAAGCAGTAGAGCATTTCTCATGTGGCAAAGATTCAGTGACCCGAGTAAATCAGTGATGAGGAAAAAGATGAGAGTGAGTATTCCTTAACAGATGAGACGTCAGTATGAGTGATGTCACCAGCGATCAGCTATGTCGCCCCTCCAATCCACACTGTGATACTATGGACTCAAATTTAGGTGTAACTCCAAGGAAGAGTGATGAATTCTGAGATTAAGTCCCCAGAATTTGGTGGAATGGAACTCAAAAGAAAAACTAAACTCAGTTATAGGAAAAATAATGTAATTTATTCATTTATTTCACACTATGATCTGTGGAGTGAAATTTGTATATATTCGCATCCTCCACTGCCCCATCCCCAAATCCTACCTCTTAGTACAATGGGCATCCTGGCCTCTCCACGCCCTCCCCTTGCTCCAGATCCTCTGGCCTGAGCATTTTCTGAGTCCGCAGGTTCTTGTATTGGAAGACGAGTGCAGACTGACCCATTAGCCTGAGATGGCAGGCTGCTTGCCCATCCCATGATTTTTGTGGTCAGTTTAAAATAAACTGGCACTTAATATACGGAAAAGAAAAAAAGTTCAGAGGAAGAGAATAGTCACTAGGTTACTTCCAGTGTTGTGCTAGTGTTCAACACCACTAGTTATTTAACAAATAGCTCCCCATAAAAACCAAAAGACCGGCCAGCCAGGTGGTGTATATAGTGGTTAGGTTCAAAAGCTCTGCTTTGGCAGCTTGGGGTTTGCAGTTTGGATCCAGGTGTGGAACTAGCACTGCTTATCTGGCCACAGGGTGTCCCACATAGAATAGAGGAAGATTGGCACAGATGTTAGCTCAGTGTAATCTTCCTCAAGCAAAAAGAGGAGTATTGGCAACAGATGTTAGCTCAGGGCCAATCTTCCTCATGCACACACAAAAAAGACCAAAATTTTAGCATATGCCAATATCCATGGGATGCTTTCAAGCTACCAGCTTAGGATTTAAGTAGTAGATGTAGATCCAGATGTAGGTGGATGCACACGTGGATGGTTGAAAGGATGGGTGGTTGATAGGTGAATGAGTAAATGCATGAGTGGATACACAGATGTAGAGATGGGTACCTAAATGGATGGACGAGTGGGAAGGTGGATGGATCAAGGTATGGAGGGAAAGATAGGTAGATGGGTGGATGGTTGGGCAGTTGGATAATTGACATAAGAATCCCTAGACTCTGTTCTTAAAGAACAAGCGACCTGGCTAATTTTAAGCTACCAACTGTCACTGAATGTGACAATAGGAAGGAGATGCACAAAATCATCTCTTACAAGTTGATACCTGCCAGTTCCAGCCAATCACTAACTATTGTCCATATGTACATGAAAAGGATAGCTTCCTTTCTCAATGATTGACAGGTCCAAATGTAGAGCTCTGCTAGTTTCACCGAGGGATGTAGACCATTTCTGAAGCAAAGGAAGAGTCCAATCTAGAGAGTTATTTTTTATAGGAACAATATCCTTGCAAGTAGGTGCGTTTCAGGCACAGTCTTTCTCATCTGGAGGATGACTATGAATTTTATTTTCCTTCGTCCTTGTTCAGAAACCGCATTCAGTAACAACTTTATTTTGGCAGATTTCAGGGAGAAAGTGTAAAGAAGATTGACTCTGACAGGGTCTGTCCTCAGAGTCGACATAACTGGAACATGCACAGAAATCACAAGGTCAGGACAAAAGTACAGAAAATGGGGGAAGCTCGAGAAGGAGATGTTGCATATCCAGGGCTTACGAGAAAAATGATGTAGATTCTGTTCTAACAGAGTAAAGGTCTAAGCTTACCTAGAGTTTATTTTTATTAGATTGTTTAATTATAACCTAGACACAATGCAATATACTTGTTAGGCTTTATTTTAATATGTTTATTGTATATACCTACCTTTGCCACTTTTATATGTGTTTTATTTGTATTATTTAAGCAATTATGACAACAAATTATGAGACAGGTACTGTTATTACCACCTCCATGTTATAGAAACAAACTAATGCTTAGAGGGGCTGAGTAACTTGCCCAAGTGTCGCATCTTTCTGCCCTCTGTTGAACGACAGGAACAACTCCCCAGTGATAGAAACAATGGCATTTACCCAATTTTCTTTGGACGAAAGTTTCATAGAATGAGTTCTGCTCATCAATTTACTGCGTGTTTTCTTAGTACATAGTGAGATGGTCAGTAAATGCTTGTTGGGTGAATGAATTAATCCTTTGCTTTATTTACTGTGGCTTTGGCCATTTCGATTAAATGAAGCAATTGTTATAGTTTATCATCCTTCTGTTATTGTACTTACTGGTCCCTTGAACAGTAGTAGTTTTGTCAATATTGACAAAAATTCACAACGAAATTATATCCTCAGCACCTGCACAGAAAGTTTAAAATAAAAACAGACGAAAACCAAATTTAATTAATTAATTTGCTGAGGAAGATTTGTCCTGAGCTAACATCCGCTGCCAATCTACCTCTTTTTATATGTGAGCCGCCCCACAGCACGGCCATTGACAGATGAGTGGTGTAGGTCTGCACCTGGAAACTGAACCTGGGCCATCAAAGCAGAGCTCACCGAACTTAACCACCAGGCCACTGGGACTCGCCCAAAACAGATTCATTTTTAAACTTTTTTCATCATAAGATAATTCTATAGATTATTTATAGAAATGTGATTTTTAATGACTGCAGTTTTTTGGGAGGGATTATTCCATGAGAGTATGTAGCAGCTTGAAAAAAGATGATAAAACTGAATGAAATGGGAAAAGGCAAATGGAATCCTTATACTTTACTACTTCCTTTATGCTTAGTGGTCCCAAAATATGGTACTAAAATATCCAGAACAGGAGTTTTGGATCCAGCTAACAGTTAACTGCTGGATGTTATTTGCAAAAATTTTATGTTTGTGCTGACATGTTTTGTCATCTGGGTGAAAGCCATTGCTATCCTAATGACAAAGTTGTTGGGGGCATAAATTATAAAAGACTGACTCAAACAGTGAAATAAATGGCTCTTTGATTATTTTTAAATGGGAAAAAACCCATCAGATGTTTAATGGTTCAAATGAAAGTTATACGGCACCATCAATGACTTATTTCATGGAGGGACTGATGCCACGATAACTGGATCATGCAGCTTTACACTCATCACCCCGTCTTTCGTGGAGTCTTGTCGACCTAGCATCATTAATGTCAGTTATGCAACTTAAGATATGTGGAAAAATACTTTCATAAGTCATTCTGGCAATAAAGTAATAGACCATTGAGTCTATAATTTTATGGTAAATACTTATCTTCCAACTTGATTAGAAAGGTTGACTATCCCTTCAAGTTTGAATTGGTATAGAGAAAGAGAACCATCCATCTGAGGCCCTGAAGCCGCTTATTAAGGGGAGTATGGGGACCATCCTCAATAAGAAATGAACAGTGACTCAGGAACCTACTAAATGAGGGAAGTTAGATGGACGCAACACAGGAATCCACACTCTTCTATTTCCCCTACTAATCAGTTAACAAGACCTGTGTGTATACATACATGGTGCTTTGTTGTTTAAAAGCCACTGTACCTGCACATCACCTCATTAAACATGCACAATGACTTATGATATAATTGTTTAACATCCCCATTTCTCAGGTGAGAAAACTGAAAATCACAAAATCTGTGATTTTTTCAAGGTCACAAAATTAGAAAACCAGAAGAATCAGAAGACAAATCCATATTCTTGGATCCAAAGTTTAAATCTCTGCTGACTACTGGGGGCTGGCCCAGTGGCGTAGTGGTTAAGTTCATGCAGTCTGCTTGGGAAGCCTGGAGTTTGCAGGTTCGAATCCCAGGTGAGGACTTACACATCTCTCATCAAGCCACACTGTGGAGGTGTCCCACATACAAAAAATAGAGGAAGATTGGCACAGATATTAGCTCAGCAACAATCTTCCTCAAGAAAAAGAGGAAGGGTGCAGGGCCAATCTTCTTCACCAAAAAATAAATAAATAAAGTGACAGTAAATCTCTTCCGACTATCTTTTGGTTTCTTTAGTAGCCTGTATGATCATCTGTACCAGGAGCTTAGTGGAGACCTGTCAATCATTTCGGCTGTCTAGCTGATGTATATGGATAATTATATGATCAATTGTGTACCAAAATTGACTTCAGTCACAAAACAGTAAACATAAATACTTAAGGGGAAAAAAGATAATCTAGTTTTCTTGCCTTAGGCCCTGCCATTGTTGAGATATATATTACAGTGAATATTTGTTCTCTGATAGTGTGGTGACACATGAAGTACTAGAAAGCATTAGGGAGATCTATGAGTGGAAGGGTGTGTTTCATTGTCCTTTCATAGACCAAAGAGAATTTTGAAGTCTAAGGGTTTATTTAAGGGAAGAAGAAGCTCATATAAGCCAAATCAATAACTTAATCCAAGATTGAAAATTGGCCCAATTATAGTTGGAAATTTCATCTTCTATTTCTTTTTCATTATCTCATTCTCTATTCAAAGGAGTTGGTGGAAATATTTTATTTCTATAGTTTATATTTGCTGAATTGGATGTAGATAGACACATTCGGTATAACTTGGTATTCTGGGCTGTCAAATGTTATGTATTGAGAGACATTCCATGAAAGAAATAAAGTTCATGCTCCCCTTTTAAAACCAATGTGTGTATGAAGGAGAACAGAACGTTTATATTTTCTTTATTTTATACACATATATACTTATCAAAATATTCCTTTGTGAGAAGCACTTGATGTACCAGAAGTTTTAAAAGCTTTGTGATGTCTGTGTTAGTACTAAGGTTTATCTTGCCAGACTTAAGATTTTATTTAAGGTCAAAACACTGAAACAGTTTTGGGTCGATCTTATGCTTGGGCCATACACTCTCATTCCATTTATTCTTGCTTCTGGTAAATATGGTGGTTGCTTTTTCTCATGAGTTCTTTTTTGAAAGATAATCAAAATGAGGGGAGCTGAAAAAGTGTTTTAAAATGTCTATATATTTAAAAAATTTTAAAACAGCTTTATTGAGGTACAATTGACGCACGTGTTTAAAGTACACAACATGATGAATTTTGACAACTGTATAAACTCGTAAAATGATCACTGCTATCACAATAGTGAATATGTCTATCACTGGAGAAGTTCCTCTGTGCCCCCTCACATTCCCTGCCTCCTGCTACTTTGTGCCCCACTCCGTCTGTGGGCCATCAATCTGATGTCTGTCACTGCAGAGCAGTTTGCATTTTTTCAAGGTTGATATGAATGGAATAATAAAACATTCACTGTCTTTTGTCTTGCTTCTTTCACGCAGCACAACCTTGTGGACACTCATCTATTTCATGCGCATCAACAGTTTATTTGTTGTTAAGCGAGTTTAATAAGGTTGCAGGATACAAGATCCATATGCAAAGCACAGTGTATTTGTATATACTAACAGCAAATAATCATTGCTGAGTAGTACTCCAATATATGGGTTCAACACAGTGCCGTATACCTGTTAATAAACCTTTGGGTTGTATTCAGTTTTTAGCTATTACAAAGAAAATTGCTATGAGCTTCAGGTACAAGTCTTTGGACACACGCCTTCATTTCTCTTGGGCAAATACCTAGGAATGGCTGCTGTATACCTACCCAGATGGTGTCTGTTTAGCTTTTTAGAACACTGCCAAACTCTTTCCCAAAGTGACTGTGCCATTTTATATTTGTACCAGCTGGGAGAGTTCAAGTTGTTTCACGTCCTTGCCAAGACTTGGTACTACAAACTGGATTGTGTCCCGCCAACACTGACTGTTGAAGCCCTAACCCCCCAACATGATGATGTTTTGAGATGGGGCCTTTGGTAGATAGTGGTATTTAGATGAGGTCATGAGGGTGGGGCCTTACAGGATTAGTGCCCTCCTAAGAAGAGACAGGAGAGAGCTTTTGAGCTCTCCCCCGCCTGCTCTCGCACTGGGCGAGGACACAGTGAGAAGGCGGCCCTCTGGGAGCTGGGTCGAGACCCTCACCAAAACGATACTGGCACCTTGATCTCAGGGTTCCAGCTTTGAGAACTGTGAGAAGATGCATTTCTGTTTATAACCACCCCATTTATGGTATTTTGTTATGGAAGCCTGAGCAGACCAAGACACTTGGTACAATAAATCTTTTTTGTTGTTGTTGAGGTATAACTGACATATAACATTCTATTAGTTTCAGGTGTGCAACATAATGATTCAATATTTGTGTACATTGAGGAATGATCACTACAGCAAGCCTGGTTAGCATCTGTTAGCCTAAGTAGTTACAAAGCAATTTTTTTTTCTTTTGAGGAGAACTTTTAAGATCTACTCTCTTAACTGTAAAGTATGTAATAGAGTATTATTAACTATTGTTACCATGCTGTACATTACATCCCAGGATTTATTTATTTTATCGTTGGAAGTTCGTAGCTTTTGACCTCCTACACTCGTTCCCCCCCCCCCCCCCCCCCGCATCCCTGGCCTCTGGCAACCACCCATCTGTTTTCTGTATCTATGAGCTTGGTTTTTTTTGTTTTGTTTTTAGATTTCACAAATAAGTGAAATCACACAGTATTTGTCTTTCTCTGCCTGACTTATTTCACTTAGCATAATGCCCTCAAGGTCCATCCATGTTGTAGCAAATGGCAAGATTTCATTTTTTGTGGCTGAATAATATTCCATTGTGTATAGATATATCATGTTTTCTTTATCCATTCGTCTATCTCTGGGCACTTACGTTGTTTCTGTATCTTGGCTATTGTAAATAAGCTTTTTAATTTTAGATATTCTAGTAGGCATGTAATGAGATCTCACTGTGGTTTTAATTTGCACTTCCTTAATGACTAATGATGTTGAATACCTTTTCATGTGCTTACTTGTCATCATATGTCTTCTTTGGTGAAGTATGTGTTCAAATATTTGCCCATTTTAAAATTGGGTTGTTTGTTTTCTTATGGATGCATTTTGATAATTTGTTATATATTTCAATACAACTTCTTTATCAGAGATATGTGATTTTCAAATATTCTCTTTCAATTTTCTTAGCAGTATCTTTTAAAGAGTAGTTCTTAATTTTGAATAAGTCCAATTAGTCTTTATGGAATATACTTTTGGTGTTGTATTCAAGAAATCATTGCCTATGGGAAAGTACAATGGTGCAACCATTTTTGAAAACATTCTGACAGTTCCTCAAACACCTAAACATAGATTTACCACATGACCCAGCAACTCCACTCCTAGGTATAAAATCGAGAAAAATGAAACATGTGTACACAAAAACTTGTACATGAACGTTTATAGCAGTACTGTTCATAACAGTCAAAAGATGGAAACAACCCCAAATCAATTAATGAATGGATAAACAAAATGTGCTTTATCTATACAGTGGAATATTATTTGGCCATAAAAGGAAATGAAGCACTGACACATCCTACAAAATGGATGAACCTTGAAAACATTATACTAAGTGAAAGAAATCATTCGCCAAAGACCACATACTATGTGATTCTGTTCATATGAAATGTTCAGAATAGGGAAATCCGTATGGACAAAAAGTGGACTAGTGGTTGCTTAGGGTTGCGGGTAGGGGTGGGGCTGATAGTCAAAGTGTAGGGGGTTTCTTTTTGGATGATGAAAGTGTCCTAATATTGGCTGTCGTGATGGTTGCATGTATCTGTGAATATACTGAAACCTATTGAATTGTGCACTTTAAACGGGTGAGTTGTATGATATGTGAAATATATCTCAATAAATCTCTTAAAAAAAGAAATCATTGCGTAACCAAGGCCACAGTTTTTTCCTATCTTTTCTTCTAAATGTTTTAGTTTTATCTCTTACACTTGTGATGGTTAGTTTTGTGTGTTAACTTGAGTGGGCCATGGGGCACCCAGACTGAACGTCGTTTCTAGGCATATCTGTGGTGGCGTTTCTGGACGAGATTAGCATTTGCTTTGATGGCTTTAGTAGATTACCCTCTTCAGTGTCAATGGGCATCATCTAATCTGCTGAGGGCCTGCAGAGAACAAAGACAAAAGAGGGAGGAAGGAGGGATTTGCCCCTTTTTTCCTGCCTCACTGCTCGAGCTGGGTTATCTCATCTTATCTTCCACCCTTGAACTGGGATGTATACGTTATATGTATACTGTATTAATCAGAATTCTTCTGTTCTCTGGAAAACCCTAATTAATACAGACTTTGGTCTTCGGAGTGGGCTTCGAACCCACATCCACTGCTGATCTCCAAGACCTACCTGTCTGCAGAGGCCAAACAAGAGAGTTTAATGGGCATGTGGTGGGATCACCACCCCTGCATCTTTCAAGTCCTTGATGATAGCACTAATCTCTGCAACCCCTCCAGGAATGTGGTGTTGGACTTGGTTTACTATTTTCCTAAGTGAAGGCAGTTCTGATGGCTTTCGCTTGGCCTTTCCCACCATAATAGCCCTCACTCCAGGGAACTAATGAGGGGACTATGCCAGTTGCTAAGTATTTCTATTTATGTCTATTCCATTATGCATTCAGGAACTGGAGAAATAACCACAGAATGGGTTTGAGGACCCATTGAACCCACAGTGAGATGGACCTGAGCTAAAACTCCATTCATCACCTGACTTCTATAAGAACCTAGCCTGCTTGGTGGACCGCAGTGACATTTTGGGTTTCTTAGAATTAGTGTCAGCTCAGCACCATGTCTGGTAGTTCCAAAGTCTGATTCTTCCCTTTTCCCCAATGTACAGTTATCCTGGTATAAGGCCGTAGGCCTCTTTGGGGAAGGCTTGGAGAAAGAGTAACAGTACAAAGAACTTTTTTCTTCTCCTTCAATATTGAGTGAGCTATTCTGGGTCTTTTGCCTCTATATAAACTTCAGAATCAGTTTATCAATAAGCACAAAATAACTTGCTGGGATTTTGATTGGGATTGTGTTCAATCTATACACCAAGGCGGAAAGAGCTAACATCTTGAAAATAGTGAGTTTTTCTATCCATCAACATAGAATAGTTCTCTATTTAGTTCTTTGGTAACTTTTGTCAGAGTTCTGTAGTTTTTCTCAGATAGATCTTGTTTATATATAGTTAGATTTACGCCTAAAAGTATTTCATTTTTGGAGGTGCTAATGTAAGTGGTAATATATTTTTAATTTTAAATTCCACTTGTTCATTGCTGGTATAAGAAAGATTGACTTTTATATATTAATCTTGTGTCCTGCAACCTTGCTATAATAACTTATTAGTTCCAGGAGGGTTTTTGGTTAATTCTTTCAGATTTTCTACACAGATGATCATGTCACCTGCAAACAAACAGTTGTATTTCTTCCTTCCTGGTGTGTACACCTTTTGTTTCTTTTTCTTGTCTTATTGCTTTTGCTAAGAATTCCAGTCCAGTGTTGAAAAGGAGTGGTGAGAAGGACATCTTTACTTTGTTCCTGATTTTAGCAGAAAAGCTTTGAATTTCTCACCATTAAGTATGAAGTTGGCTGAAGGTTTTTTATAGTTTCTTTTTAAATCAATTTGAGGAAGCTCCTCTTTATTCTTGGTTTGCTGAGAGTTTTTATCAGGAATGGGTGTTGGATTTTTTTGTCAAATGCATTTTCTATACCTATTGATATGATCATGTGATTTTTCTTCTTTAGCCTGTGGATGTGATGGATTACATTATTAGATTTTTGAATGTTGAGCCAGCCTTGCATATCTGGAAAAAATCTCACTTGGTCGTGGTGTACAATTCTTTTTATACATTCTTGGATTTGATCTGCAAATATTTTGTTGATGGTTTTTGCATCTGTGTTCATGAGAGATACTGGTCTGTAGACTTCTTTTCTTGCAATGTCTTTGTCTGGTTTTGGTGTTAGGGTAATGCTGGCCTCGCAGAATGAGTTAGGAAGTATTCCCTCTGCTTCTATTTTCTGGAACAGATTGTAGAGAATTGGTATAATTTCTTCCCTAAATGTTTGGTAGAATTTGCCAAATGTTTATTAGAATTGGGCCTAGTGCTTTCTGTTTTGGAAATTTATTAATCAATGATTCAATTTTTTAATATATATAGGCCTACTCATATTGTCTATTTCTTCCCATGTGCACTTTGGCAGATTGTGTCTTTCAAGGAATTAGTCCATTTCATCTAGGTTATCAAATTTGTGGGCATAACGTTGTTCATATCATTCCTTTATAGGCCTTTTTTGTCTATGGGAGCTATAGTCATGTTCCCTCTTTCATGTCTAATATTGATAATTCATGTTTTCTCTCTTTTTTTCTTAGTGAGCCTGGCTAGAGGCTTATTGATTTTATTGATCTTTTCAAAGAACAAGCCTTTGGTTTTGTTGATTCTCTATTGATTTCCTGTTTTCAATTTTATTGATTTATGCTCTAATTTTTATTATTTCTTTTCTTCTGCTTACTTTGGAATTAACTTGCTTTTTTTTTCTAGTTTCCTAAGATGGAAGCTTAGATTATTGATTCTAGATCTTTCTTCTTTTCTAATATATATATCACACACTATAAATTTCCCTTTAAGAACTGTTTTTGCTGCATCCCACAAATTTTAATAAATTGTGTTTTCATTTTCATGTAGTTTAAAATATTTTAAAATTTTTCTTGAGATTTCTTTTTTGTTCCATGGTTGTTTGGAAGTACGCTGTTTAATCTCCACATATTTTAGGATTTTCCAGCTCTCTTTCTGTTATTGGTTTCTAGTTTAATTCCATTGTTTTCTGAGAGCAGACATTGTATGATTTGTATTCTTTTAAATTTGTTAAGGTGTGTTTTATGGACCAAAATGTAGTCTATCCTGGTGAATGTTTCAGGTGAACTTGAGAAGAATGTATATTTGCTATAATTGGATGAAGTAGTCTGCTGATGTCAATTTTATTCAGTTGATTGACAGTGCTGTTGAGTTCAATTAGATCCTGATTGATTTTCTGCTTGTTGGATCTGTCCCTATCTGATGAATGCATTTTGAAATCTCCAGGTGTAACAGCACGTTCGTTTATTATTCCTTGCATTTTTATGAGTTTTTGCCACAAGTGGTTTGGTGCTTGGCTGTAAGGCACTTACATGTTAAAGATTGCTAAGTTTTCTTGAAGAAGGGAACCCTTTATCATTATGTAATGCCCCTCTTTATCCCTGAAAACTTTCCTTTGATGAATGTTAACATGATAGATCTTTTTCCATCCCTTTACTTTTAATCAATCTTTGTCTTTATATTTAAGGTGGTTTTCTCTCAGACAGCATACCATTGGGTCTTGTTTATTGATCCACTCTGACAATCTGTGTCATTTAATTGGTGTATTTAGGCTATTGACATTTAAAGTGATTATTGATATAGTTGGATTAATATCTACCATATTTGTTACTCTTTTCTATTTGTTGCCCTTGTTCTTTGTTCACATTTTTGTCTTCTACTCTTGTTTGCCTTTTGTGGTATTACTTGAACGTTTTAAATCATTCTTTTTTATTGGCTTTCTTAGCATATCAATTATATCTTTTTTTTTTTTTTTTTTTTTTACTTTTTGTAGTGGCTGCCCTAAGTTTGCAATGTACATTTAAAACTAATCCAAATCCACTCTGAAATAAGACTATACCACTTTATGGGTAGTGCAAGTACCTTATAATAACAAAATATTCCTAATTTCTCCCTCCCATCCTTTGTTTCATAGCTGTTACTCATTTCCCTTATACATAAACATATATATAATACATATTATATATATACATAATTGAATATATTTTTGCTATTGTTATTTTGAACAAACTATCATTGTTAGCTCTATTAAGAATAAGAAAAACAAAAGTTTTTATTTTACTTTCACTTATTCATTCTCTGATGCTCTTCCTTTTTTAAATGTAGATCTGAGTTTCTGACATATTATTTTTCTTTTCTCTGAAGAACTTGTTTTAAAATTTCTTGTACTAATGGCAGAAAATTGCCTCAATTTTCATTTGAGAAATCTACTTCTCCTTCAGTTTTGAAGGATAATTTCACAGGGTACAGTATTCTAGGTTGGTGAGTTGTTTTCTCTGAACACTTGAAATATTTCACTCCATTCTCCTCTGCTTGCAAGGTTTCTGAGGAAAAGTTGGATGCAATTCTTGTCTTTGCTCCTCTATAGGTAAGGTTTTTTCCCTCTGGCTTCTTTTTCTTTATCTTTGATTTTTTGGAGTTTGAATATGATATGCTTAGCTATAAGATTTGTTTATATTTATTTTGCTTGGTGTTCTCTGGGATTCTGGATCTGTATTTTGATGTCTGACATTAATTTGGGGAAATTCTCATTCATTAGTGGTTAAAATATTTCTTCTGTTCCTTTCTCTCTTCTCCTTCTGATATTCCTGTTACACATATGTTTTGCCTTTTGTAGTTGTCCTACCTTCCTTGGACATTCTGCTGCCCTTTTCTTCAGTCTTTTTTCTCTTCATTTTCAGTTTTGGAAGTTTCTATTGACTATCTTCAAGCTCAAGATAATTTGCTCAGCCATGTACAGTCTACTAATGATCCCATCAAAGACATTCTTCGCTGATGTTATAGTATTTTAGATCTCTAACATTTCTTTTTGATTTTCTTAGAATTTCCCTCTCTGCTTATGTTTCCTATCTGGCCTTGCATGTTGTCTACTTTTTCCATTAGAATCTTTAGCATATTAATCATCGCTGTTTTAAATTCACACTCTGATAATTCCAACATCCCTGTCATATCTGGGTCTGGCTCTGATGCTTGCTCTGTCTCTTCAATCTGTTTTTTTTTTTTTTTTAGTATGCTTTTAATTTTTTGTTGAAAGACAGACATGATGTACTGGGTAAAAGGAATTGCAGTAAACAGGCCTTTAGTGATGTGGTGGTGTGGTGTGGAGGAGGGGGAGCATTTCACAGTCCTGTGATTAGGTCTCAGTCTTTTAGTGAGCCTGTGTCCCTGGGCTGTGAACTCCACAAGTGCTTCTCAGTTTTTTTCCACCCTCTGAGGCGGTACAGGATGGCTAGATGGGGTTGGAGTTGAGTATTTCCCTCTCCCCACATTGATCAACCTCTGATAAAATCCCAATGGGTAAAGCTCTTGAGGGCAGGCCTTGTTAGGTAGAACAGAATGCTCCAGCATTTTCAAAGTGGTTACTTTTCCCCTCCTGGCAAAACCTCAAGGAGATTTTTCTCCAGTCTTCACCAGGAGAACCTGATAGAGTTCCTGAGGGTTAAACTCACAAAAGTTTTGGAGCCCGTCTCTGACTGGGTTTTGCTGGAGTTTTTATCTCTCGTGGTTGTCCACACCAAGCCTCCAACAATCCATCAATTATAGTTCAGGTTTTCCTACCCTGTACTGACTCCTGGGGAGGTTTCTGCTTGTGGGTTTCTGCTCTGAAAAGTTGTTTTTCTCTATCTGTCTGTCTGTCAGTCCAATTCTTGGGGCAGCAATTGCCTTGTGAACTCAGCTCTCCAATGGCTCTAAAAGAGTTTTTGATTTTTTCAGCTTGTTCAGTGTTCTACTTGCTGTGAGGATGGAATGGTGACTTCCAAGCTCCTTACATGCCGTCCTGGAAACCGGAAGTCCGGGCCTTTTATTTTTAACGTGATTCTTGATACGACTGGTTTAAGTCTATTAGCCATCTATTTTCTATTTGTCCTCTTTGTTCTTTTTCACCTCTTTTTCTGCCTTCTCTTGGATTACATTTTATAAATCCGTTTGATTCTAAGTTTTTATAATTCCATTTAATCTTCTTTGTTGGCTTATCAGCTATATGTCTTTGTTGTATTATTTAAAATATAAAGTTGTTGCTTTAGGATTTATTGTATACATCTTTAATACAGCTTTAATTTATCACAATCTACCTGTAAGTGATATCATACCACTTCATGATAGTGTAATAAAGTTACTGTACTGGCATGTACCACATAATGATGTTTCAGTCAATGACAGACCACACATATGATGATGGTCCCATAAGATTAGCATCATGTAGCCTAAGTGTGTAGTAGGCTATACCATCTAGGTTTGTGTAAGTACTTTAGGGGATGAAGAAATTTTCCCCTACCCTTCTAGGCTCTTCTGGGTGGTCTAAGAATTAAATTGATGTGAGACAGATTAATAAGAGCAAAACAAACAAGAGTTTACTAACATGTATACATGGGAGAAACCCAGGAAAACCAAGTAACTTGCCAAAATGGCTGAAGCCACCACCTTAAATACCATCCTCAGCTGAAGACAAAAGAAGATGGGGGTGGGGAGAGTCAGGGACTTCAAAGGGAAGGAAGGCAGTTCACAGGTAGGTGAAAAGGAGCAAACAGTTGGGAAACAAGTGTGTGTTTTTCCACACAGGAACAGAAGAACACAGAAGGGAGCCCGACAAACAGGCTTATTCTAGGTTCCTCCCTGTCCACCACCTAGTTCATGTTATGCTAAGGTGATAGCTTACTTCCTTAGACAGGTTTTTTAATCTGAGTCTAATGACGCATCTCAAAATGTATCCTGGTTGTTAAGCGAGGTGTGATTGTGCTATACTTCCATTCCTCTTCTCTAAGCATTTGTGTTGTTGATGTCATACATTTTAATTGCACATGTGCTATAAACTCTACAGTATACGGGTTTTACTTTAAACAATCAATTTCTTTATAAAGATTAAACTAATAAGAAAAATATCTTCATATGTACTCACATAGTTACCATTTTCAGTGCTCTTCATTCCCTTTTGTAGATCAAGAAATATATCTGATATCTTTTTTCTTCTGCCAAAATATATCTGATATCATTTTTTTTCTGACTTGCCTTAACATTTCCAGTAGAGCATAGCTGCTGGTGGCGAACTCTTTCACCTTTCTTATGTCTGACAAAATCTTTAATTAATCTTTGTTTTTGAAAGGTATTTTAGTGGGTATATATTCTAGATGCACAGCTTAATGTTTTTGTGCTTTATGTTGCTTCCCTGTTTCATAGCTTACATCACTTTCTATGAGAAATCTGTAGTTGCCACTCTCTGTTTCTCTCCATGTATTATTTCTGTTCCCTCTGGCTCCTCTCAAGATCTTCTTTTTATACTCTCTTTTAAGCAATTTGATTATGATGTGCCTTGATGTAGACTTCTTCTTGATTCTTGGGCTTGAGGTCATAAAGATTTTTAGGTCTCTTCGTATATTGTTTCCATCAAATTTGGAAGCTTTATCACATTATTTCTTCAACTATATATTTTTTCTGTCTCCCATCCTCTCTTTTCAAGGTCTCGAGTTACTCATTTATAGGTGGCTTGACATTGACCCACAACTCACTGATACTCTCTTAATTGTTTTTAGTCATTTTTCTTTTTGTGTTTTATTTTGATAGTTCTTCTTCCTATAGCTTTAAATTCACCAATCTTTTCTTCTGCAATATCTAATCTGTAGTTCATTCGATTGTGTGTATTTTTCACTTTATACTTTTTGTTTTCAACTCCAGAGATTCAATTGGGTCTTTCTTACATGTTTATGTCTCTATTTACCATTGTTAATCCTTTGTCCAGCTTCTTGAACTTATGGATACAGTTATAATAACAGTTTGAATGTCCTTTTCTATGACTTTTATCATCTGTGTCAGTACTGGGTATATTTGGTTGATTGCTTTTTCTTCTCACTATTGGACATATTTCCTGCCTTTTAGCATGCCTGGTAATTTTTTATTGAATTTCAAGCATTGTAAATTTTACCTTATTGGGTACTAGACGTTTCTGTATTTTTGTAAATATTCTTTTTTTGAAGAAGAACATTAGCCCTGAGCTAACATCTGCCTCCAATCCTCCTCTTTTTACTGAAGAAGATTGGCCCTGAGCTAATATCTGTGCCCATTGTCCTCTACTTTATATGTGGGACGCCTGCCACAGCACAGCTTGATAAGCGGTGCATAGGTCTGTGCCTGGGGTCTGATCCGGAGAACTCCAGGCTGCTGAAGCAGAACAAGTGAACTTAACCACTACACCACCAGGCCAGCCCCAGTAAATATTCTTGAACATTGTTCTGGAACATAGTGAAGTTACCTGGAAATAGTTTGATCTTTTCTTATCTTGCACTTAAGTTTTATTAAGTGGGACCAGAGAAGCATTTATTATATGGCAAATTTTAACTCAATACTCAGGAAAAACCCTGTTGAGTTCTCAACTCAATGCCTCATAAATTCTGAGATGTTCTACTCTGAGATTGGAATAGCAACTTTTCCATTGCAAAAAGTCCTGGGGGTTGTCCCATTTAATCTTTTTGTTTGGTTCTTTTCCAAGTCTAGATAGTTCCCTCCTATGTGCTTATCAGAACTCAGCTGAATATTCCATCTCCCGAGTTCTCCCTCCCTATAACTCTTCCCTCTCTGGTCCTCTGACTGTCACCCGTCACTACCATGGCCTCCCTGGACTTCTAGCTCCATCTCCTCACCTCGGAGAGACTGCTGATTTCTCCTCCACGCAGTTCCATCTGGAACTCCAGGTTCTAAACTGGGATAATGACAGGGATCACCATGGTTTTTCCCCATCCCTCAGGGATTACTCATCTTCCTTATCTAATGGCCAATTTCTAACTAATAATTGCTTCATATTTTTTTCTGTTTTTTAGTGGTTTCAGGCAGTAGGATAAATCCAGTCACCGTTCCCCCAAAATGGCCAAAAAAGAAGTCTACCCTATTTACTTTTCTCAAAAAAGTCTCTAACCAAGTTGATTAGCTCTCACTCAAGGTGCAAGACACCAGAAATAACAAATGAGGGGGGAGAATTAGGTTTTTAGATGCAACCGTAGTGGTGAACCCGGAAATGAACCCGCCCAGCCTGACATAAAAGCAGAAAGAAACCAAAAACTGAGGCAATCTCTGTCTGTCAGTCTGAAGGCAGGCAGAGCATATTCAACACTTCTTTGTTTCTCAGTCCACATCATTTTATAGTTACTTTTTATTAAATTTCAACGAAAATGTATTTGTCAGGTAGCTTGCAATGTCCCTTTGGCTAGTCCAGGCATTTGGAAGCATGTCTTGGGCTCCCAGCTTCAAAGTGAGCCTAGTACAGACAGTGAAAAAGGAAAAGTAAGGGAACGCAGGACCAATCTGAATTTTGAGGGGTAATCAGCATTTCTGGCAAGCCTGAATTGTTTGGAAACCTTATTGCCAGTTTGTTTTTTAAATCTATTACTAATGAGGCGACATGACAAGGACGTGTATTTTGAGAACGGACTCAGTTGAGGGTGGGTGGAAGCATGTATTTGTAAGGCAAAAGACAATGTAAATCAGCAAAAAACCCAAAACACCAACTTTAAAAATAATTTAAATGGAAAGTTGAAGTTTATAATAAAGGGTTGAAGATACAGGCATATATAAATAGAACACAAA
The DNA here is from genome assembly GCF_037783145.1 of Equus przewalskii. Lineage (NCBI taxonomy): Eukaryota > Metazoa > Chordata > Mammalia > Perissodactyla > Equidae > Equus > Equus przewalskii. Next base: position 118,396,061 of record NC_091832.1, on the reverse strand, counting down.
AGCTCACATAGAAGCACACATTTTCTTTTGAAAGAATCATATTAGAATCCTTTAGCTAAAAATGTCACATCTGTCTTATAAAAATTACAACAGAAAAACAACAGGACTTATAAAATCATTTCAAAGTAAACACTGTACCAACATAGTGGAAAAACATCTGTGTTGTTTCCCTTATGACAGCACTTTGTCACAACGGTTTACAGATAAGTATGCGGTTTTTTCCCCTAGATTTATTATTGGAAACTTCTACTTATAAGTCTGTAGTTAAGAGAGGAAATGTGTTTTGATTGATTATTTTGACAAGAAATTGGCAGATCAAATGTTCAAACGACAGAATCACCAGGAGATAAGGTGACAATTGAAAAAATGAGCTGCGCTTTGGAAAGACGGAATTAGTGATAATTACACCTCCAAATCCTGCACTTGTTTGCCAGAGTTGAGACAGAAAAATTTCAGTCAACCTAGTATATAGAGTGAGATGAGAATTCCCTCCAATAAGCAGATGAATGGAAAATAAGCACCAGAGCGACTGAGAAATCCTACTCCTCAACCCCCAAAGGAAAAAAATTTCCTCCAGAAGAAGCAGAGACCAGTAAAACAATCTGAAAAATTACAACTACCTTATGATATAAGAGCACTGCCTTCAGAGTTCCTGATGACCTGACGTAACTATTACAAATAAACACATGTAGGCAAACACACCCTAACAAAATTGCAGCAGGTGACTCCAGAATTGTTCTCAGGAAGACAGCTGTCTTAGCTGGAGTATGTGTGGATAACGAGATGCTTAGGGTATGAACTGGTAAGTGCAGGAATAAAGACATGAGCCAACCTAGCAAAACAACAGACAGACAAGCACACAAATCAAAGGAATTTGGCAGTTGGCGGACAGCAGAACTGAGAGAAAAGAGGAAGTGAAGGCTGGGTAACACAGTGGAGTGCTGGAATCCCTGTTGGGGACAAGGGGTCCAGAACTTTTCAAATACAAGGAAGTCTCATATGTATGATGTTTTCTGCTGTTAAAAGCTACCATATAGATTTGGTCACCATTACTCTGAATTTTCACTCTTTGCCACACCTGTGCTTTGTGCCCATTAAATTTTAGGGAAAAATCAAAGAAAGGGGATGAATCAAAGACAAGGGTCTGGGGTGAGATGGTGGAATGCTTCTTTAACAGGAACATTGTCTGTAGACACCAAGACCATATATCTCTTGAACTAAACAAGAGTCACAGATTACTAGGAAAAATACGTTAATGCCTCTTGCATTAATTTATGTCTCCAGATTGGGAGGGATGCAGGGGTCCCTGTTTATTAGAGGGAGAGTTAATCAATTTTATTTAAGTTTCAAAGGCACTGATGGGTTTCCCATCTCTGCTGTGTATTAATGGTATGCTCTTGGGCAATTCATATAAGCTCTCTAACTTACTAGTTACTTATCCATTAAAATAGGAGTTATAACACTTACTGCAAAGGTCTATTCTAAGGATTAAATATAATTGACAGTTTCTGGCATATACTAATAGATGTCCAATAGATATTAGGTGGAAATAGGAGAAGTTGGACAGGGAAAGAGCTGGGAATGGCAACAGAAAGAGCAATAACTCACTCATCCCTTTGACAAACTTGTGCGTCCCTAATCTGTCCCAGACGCTCTTCCAGACAGTGAGGGACACAGCACTGAGCAAATCCAGCAGAGCTCCCCCTCTCCTGGTGACGACATCATAGGAAGTCAAGGACAAAAGTTGTTTTGACTAGCTGCTACTGTAGAAATGCTATGAAATAGCATAATATTTAAATTATAATGAGAAAAAATATGTAAGGAATGAAATATAGTTTTTTCCTTATTCCTAGCTCTGCATATGAACCTTAAGTAAGTTGTTCTCTGCATCAGTTTTTCCACATGAATCCTGTTTATAATCCTTCTGGAAATGAAAATAAACATGAAACACTCCAATCAGAGCTCATTTTAAAAGAAAAAGATCATGTTAATGTGAAGGAAATAGAATCAAAACGATACGTTGAAGAAGGAGATTTGAATTAACTCTTAAACACACTACTTGGGTAAACAGTAATATAAGGTAATTGAAAATATTTAAGTAAAGTTACAAAGAAGAGGTAGGTGTGCAATTATTATCGGATTAAACCTGAAGCAGAATCGAATGTGTTAACAATACAGTAGAAAGCACTTATGTAAAATATGACACATAGGAGATGTTTAATATAATATTCAGGTGAATATAAAATTTTTCTATTTTTACTTTTTAAAGTATATCCTAAAATTAAAGAAGTAGCTTCCCCGACTTTCCCCCAAACTGTGGTGGATGAAAATACATTGACATTGTTCCCAGAGGCTTCCAGTTGTGATGGAATAACTGGAATGGAGTTAAACCTCTTGTAGAGGACAAGTATAGAATATGGATCAACAAACCGAACAAAACAAAACAAGAGTTTGAAGCATCAGAGAATCATCCAGGCAACCAGGACTCAAGTTATCAAGATTTCTGAAAGGAGAGAATAAGAATACTTGATTAGTCTAAAGTCTATCAAAAAGGAAACAGGGAAAAAAGAACAGAGAAGACAGATAAAAAACAAAGTGGAAAATAGTGGATTTAAACCCAAATATCCTAGTAATTAGAGTAAATGTAAATGGACTTATTCCCATTGAAAGATTTATAATAAAGTAAAACCCAACTATAAGATGCTTTCAAAATTCATGCCTTAAATATAAGGATGCAGAAACTTGCAAAGAGTGGAAAATATATTCCACATGATGAAGTATGCTAGTCATTTAACCAGGTAGATGTGATGATTCTAATGTATATACATTTGCTACTTTAGTCTCAAAACATACAAAGCAAAAAAGTGGCAAAATTAAAATGAAGAATAGACAAATTCAGTTTTACACAGATACTTAATCAACCCGTCTCAGTAACTAACAGGACAAGGAAACAACAGTAGAAATACAGAAGATTAGAATAGCACAGCTTGACTTAATTGACATACACAGGGCATGCATACAACATTGCACTATTTATGAACTTGTAGAGATATGTTTTCTACTATTTTTTTAGAGATTCACCTAGTGAATGAAATGTTTATTCTTGATTTATTACATGTGCATTAAATTGTTGCTTTTTGCCACTTGTCAAATGGTTCAAGGATCTGTCACTATTTATATTTCCTCTAGTATTGACATGAATTTTAATTCTACATATATTTTAAACATCCCTTTACACAATTATTTTTATTTGTTTTATTAATTAATATTTTTCCACATATTTACGCTTTTCCATGATCTTTTTTTCCTCCCTGCATTTCTGTGATCCCATGCTTTTGCCTGAAGAATTCCCTTTAGTAGTCCTTTTAACGGAAATAGCTGATGATAAGTTTGCTTAGTCCTTTTTCTTTTTTGTGTATGAATGAATTTTTCACTTTAATTTTGAATGGCATTTTGCTGGGTATAGAAATCTAGGTTGGCAACTTCAACTTAATGTAATATAAAGAAATACAACCTGATATAATCAACTCATCTTACAGCTTTCTCGTTTTTATTGAAAAAGTATTATTGTTTCTCCCTTCAAAGAAATATGTGTTTTTCCCTAGCTCATTTTAAGATTTTCTTTTAAAATTTACTTTTCAGTGTTTTTACTATGATGTGCCTAGGTGAGGTTTTCTTTGCGTTTCTATTTGATACACATAGAGTTTCTAAAATGCATGACTTACCATCTTTTACAAGCTTCCAAAAATTATTGGCCTGTATCTCTTTGAATATTGCTTCCACTCCGATTTTTTTATCCTCTTCTTCTTGTAGTCCAATTACATATATGCTAGACTGTTTTTATTACACAAAATATATCTCTTTTCTATATTTTCGAACCTTTTCTTTCTCTCTTTTGTCTTCATTCTGGATATTTTTTACTGATTTATTTTCCAGTTTAACAATCTCACTTCTGTAATGTCATCTGCTGTTAAGCCCATCAATCAAATTGCTAATTTTGGTCATTGTTCTTTTCATTTCTAAGATTTCGTTTTTCTTAAATATTTCTTTATTATTAAAACAATAGCAATCATTAGCAGAATTCTTTTTGAATGCATATGGAACATTTACCAAAATAAACCATCTTCTGGTTTGGAAGAGAAGTCCCAATAAATTTCAAAGGATCGAAATTCTAAAAAGTATTTTCTCTGACTCAATACAATTAAGCTAGAAACAAATAAAAAAGTTAACTAGAAAATCCAGGGATGTTTTGAAATTAGTCAATACCCTTTTATCTAGCCACAGACTGAAGAAAAATCAAGTGGAAATGAAAATGCATTGAACTAACAATAATGAAAATACAATATATCAAAAATTGTGAAATTCAGCAAAAGTATTCAGTGGAAATTATAGACTTAAATGCATATATTAGAAAAGAAAAACACTGAAAAATCAATTATATAAGTCTGTATCTCAGCATGAAAAGTAAAGCAAATTCAAGTCAAAGAGAGTGGAATACAGAAAACACTGAGGATAAAGTAAAAAATTCGTAAGATAGAAACCATGCAGAGAGGTGGAAAGAGATACATGAAGTGTGCTAACTTTCACGCCTTCACTCGTTTGTATCATTTATCCTTCCAGACATAGAGTGAGGAAGCCTTCAAGGATATGACCCTTGCTCCAGCCACCATCGGACCGTAACTTTGTGAGTAACCAGAAGGAGAATGCTGGCTCAATCCAGTCCGTTCGCAGATTGATAAGGAAAAGAAATGATTGTTATTAAGCCACTGTTTTGAGGTGGCTTGTATCCAGCAGTACATAAGCAGAGCAGAGTGGAAGAGTTCATACTGTGCAGGTGTCAGTTTTCCCCAAACTGATCCACAGAGTCAATGCAATCTCAATAAAATCCTACCAAGACGGTTTGAGAGAAATTGACAAGGTGATTCTAAAACTTCTGTGGAAATGCAAAGGGTCAAAAATAGCCAAGACGGTCTTGAAGACGAAGAACAAAAGTTGAAAATCTGAATTACTAGATATCAAGATTTCTTTTAAAGCTCTGACAATTAGGACAGTGTGGTATTGAAACAATAATAAATATAGAGAGCAAAGAAGCAGAGAGTATAGGAACAAACTCACACATACATCTGATTTACAACAAAAATGCCATCGCAATACATTAGAGATGAGACTTTTTAAAATGAAAGTTGCTGAATTAAATGTATATTCATAAAGTAATGAACCTTGGATCACATCCCTCACAGCAGACATTAAATATGAAAAGTGAAACAATAGAGCTTCTAATGGCTGATACAGGAGAATCTCATCATGACTTCGGGGGAGGCAAGGGTTCTCCAAAAGTCCATACAGCAGCGAGCAAAGGAGAGAGTGGTACATCAGGAAAATTGGACGTCAGCAAAATTTCCAGCTTTTGCTCATCAAAAGACACCAATAAAAATATAAAAAACAACTCATGGAGTTGAGAGGATACATGAATATATTTCACAAGAGATTTATTTCCTTTATGTATATAAATTCTCCTACAAATCAATAAGAAAAAGACAATTTAAAATGGGCATAAAATCTGAATAGATGCCTCACAAAAAAATCCTTATATAAAACATATATGTCAAAAGGTACTCAGCGTCATTATTCATGATGGAAAAACAAATTTACAATGTCTGTGAGATGCCACTCCGAGTTCCCCAGAATGGTGAAAATTAAAAAAAAATAAACCTGTATTCCAAGTGTTGGCAAGAATGTGGAGTATCTGGAAATTTCATTCACTGCTTAAAAAGTCGTTTGTGAGAAATTGTCTGGCAGCATCTGGTAAAGTTGAACTTACACATATCCTGTGACTCACCAGTTCCAGTCCCAGATGTGTGTCCAGTTTGAAATGAATACATATTTGCACTGATATTCAGGAACATTCATGGCAGCATGAATCAAAATGGCCTATTACTAGAAATGACCCAAATGCCATCAAAACTAGAATTGATAAACTGCTGTATTCGTACCGTGGAATACAATATAGCATGGGAAGGTAATGAATTTCTAGACATGCAATAACAAGGATAAATCTCACAAGTAATGTTCAATGATAAAATTTAGAGAGGGAAGTTCTCACCTTAGTCGGTAACCATGGTGATGGGAACCAGGAGGGGCTGAGGGTGCTGGTAATGTTATATTTTGATCTGGATGGTGTTTACACAGGTGTGATCGCTATAAAAATTTGTACAGCTGTACGCTTAAGATCTGTGTACTTTAGAGTATGAATGTATGTTATGCTTCAACAAAAAAGGTAAAATTTGAAAAATATAATTCTGAGTCTTGCCAAAGAAGTATTTTCGGATGTATATTTTACATTTTTTAATCAGGATAGTAAAACAAAGTTCCATATCTAGTTCTTACAGAGAAGGATGCTTTTGTATGCTCTGATTATGTTTTTGATACTTAAGAGACCATTTTGAAAAATCATGGTTATTTATAATTTAGTAAATCATTAATCACACAAATAAGGCTATTTTAGTTTTATACTGGCAAAACAAATCAATTCCATATTTAAGGAAGTCTGAGAGACATCTCGTGAGGAACAGTAACTACTAGATGTTTGCTTCACTCATAGCACATTTCCCAAGGTATGTCTTTCATTACCAAGGGAAAAATTATTCACCCTGGATTTTTCTTTAAGTCTCAGTAGTGTAATCACACTGTAATTAAAGGCCCATTGTTTTTTTCGATCCTTCTTCAAACACTTTGTGGAAATATATCTGTATGACAATGGTAGCCAAATATCGTTAGTGTTATGATTGCAATCACTTTAAGTGTTACGGAGATCCATCCAGAGACTTTACCAAGACATCTTGGGTTTAAATTACAAAAAAGAGAAACCAATGTCAAATTTAGAACGCAAAAGAAAATTATGAGCTATAAATTAAGAACAAAAATCTTCCAAGCTCCCCACCCTCTGTGGCTCTTGCAGAGTCCCCACTCTGAAAGGCTGTGTTAAAGGAACTTCATCCCCCAAATTGCTTAGAATAACTTTCCATGTTTGCTTTACCAGAAGCTTCTATTTACCCAGAGAAATGTTCAAAATCAAATTTCCTTTGAAAAACAATGGCTCAAAATAGAAGGAAAAGTTTTCACTACTCTCAAAGTTGAGAGGAAAAGGTGTCAGAAGTTTTATGAAACTTACAGCCTCTAAAGTTATTCCATTCTTGGTCAAATTAGCAGGTACAACTGGTAATCAGAGTGAATTCAATTTGATTCAGAGTGATTTAATTCAGAAGTGCACAGCCACTTTCTTATTGGAATTCCCTCAATTTTAAATAATGGTAGTATCTGAGGAAGCAGCTTTAAATATGCTAGCTTTGGTGGAGAGGGTCTCCTGTTAATTCTTCCCTTACAATGAGATCCTGATTGAATTCATTCAGCCTCTAAATCAGAGATTTTCTATAATTCCCACGTTATCTCCTAAGGATTGCTTCAAAGCCTGTTTTCAGTGATGTTTAACCTACTAATCAAGGGAGAAAATCCCTCATAGAAATTACAAGTGGAAGCAGTAGATAGAAAATGATCTGCTCACTCAATATAGCGATCCCTTTATGGATAGTAAACAAGAAGCAAAAATAATTCTCCCTAATAAGCTAGTTATTTGATGGAAACTACAAAATCCATTGGAGTTAACTAAAAAATGTTTTAACTACCATATATGAATTTCTTTATGATACAACATGAAGTTTCAAGATTTGATCATTTAAAATGCTGGCATTATGCTCTGATTATGTCATTTCAGATGCCAATTTTAGAAATAAATTACTTGAGAAATGTGCTTTTAATATGTTCATCTTTGATTTCCAAGGATAAAAGAAGATACTTAAAAATTATTATTCCTGAGTAAACATGGTCTTTTCTAAAGTTGTCTAAGCACTGCGTGTGTACGTGTGTATGGGCACGTGTGCAAGGTGGAGACGCCGGCCAGCCAGGAAGCACGGATCCTTAGTCCACGAATGCTTCTCCGCATTTGGGAAAACTGTTCACTAAGCTGAAACACAGCGCTGTGATTTCTGCTGTGTGTCGGTGGTCTCCTAGTTTTTCCGCTGGTCGTTTTGCTTGTTTTTCATTCCTCTCCCTTATTGCTTAAATGTGATCAACGTCCACTACTCAACTGGAGGGATATGTGACCAGTCATGCCCTATCTTCACAGAAGAGTTTTGTTAGTTTGTTGTCATAATCCACACGTCTTCACTGAAATCTGATGTCCGGCACAGAATCCTCCAAAGTGATGGTGCAACATTTTCTTTTTAATGGCATTAGTTCATTTATTTTAAATTATAATTATTTACTTACTTGTCTTATTTTCCCTCACATACTAGGAACGCTTATAGGACAGAGTCTATACTAGAAACATCATTCAAATCCCCTGGAAGGCAGTATCTCGGCTTAGTTCATCTTGTATGCGTCAGCCCCCAGCCGGGGGCCCCAGGACATGCCCACCCACACACATTAGATATTTACAGATACCCACGTCTATCTATCCATCCAGATGTTCTCAAATCACAAGGATATGGTGTTTCAAATGTTCGTTTGTCGATTGGTTTTTAGAAATCTGATTATTAAATTTCCAGGCTGGCCTATAAAAGTCTGCTTTACCCATTGTCCGAAATACTTCTGATTACAAAGAAAAAAAGTAAAAACAATACTACTGCAAAATTACTGATGAAAGCATGGAAAAATAAAATTGAATAAAAACTGTGTTTAATCTTGGGCAGTTGTCTTTGAGAATTTTTTTAATCTGTGAAAAATAAAAAGCGGAAGGAGAGTTTTGAAAATTCTCAGCATTATGTTTTTAGAGGTTCACGGAACTGGCCCTTTATTGTGTCTAATTCAACTTCAAAGTTTATGGGTTTTCCTTTGTTTTAGTGAATTCTTATTGTTCTGTTCTCCTGCTCTGGCAAGTTCTAGCTGTGGGACCTCAGATATTTTACTTAATCTCTCTGTGTCTCAGTGTGCTCAAAAAAATGGGAGTAATAGTAACTATCTCATGTGTTATTGTGAAGATTAAATGAGGTAACAGATATAAAGCCCTTAGGAGTAAATCCGGCATATATGAAGTGCTCCTTAAATACTGGATATTCTTGTGATCACTCCTTGTCTCTTTCTGAATGCTCATATGCTAGGTGTCTCTCTAACATACCTCTCGCATTCCATCTTGTATTCTGGTTATTTGTGTGATATCTTATTTATCTCACAAGATTTTAATCTCCCTGCAGGCGGAGGAAAGCTTCGACTAAGCAAAGTATAAGGCATGATATAGCATCTGCATTCAATAAATATTTTTTCAATAATTTTTTTGCCATCATTTCAAAACTAAAACAAAGAATAGAGTGAGAGGGACAAATGTAGTTTTGTTAGGGAACTGTGGATTCCCCTGCCTATCTGCCCGCTCCCTGTGAGGTCTTCCCCGCAGCCGGGCTCTGTCGCTGGCACCCGAGCGCAGCGTCTGTGGTTCTGAAGGGGGCGGGCTCCGGGAGTCAGACCCCGGCCTTCCCCTGGCTCTGTGCTGCATATATTGCCTGGATCCTCGGGTCCTACCGCGCCTCCTGTTTCAGTTGTTCATTCGTACAATGCCTTCAGCTGCTTGTCCTGAAGCTCAAAACCTGCCTGTCAGGCTGGCTGGGAGGGAAGAGGGTAAAAGCCGACCCTTGCCTTTCGCTGTCCTCGTCCCTGTGCCCTTCAGAGTCCCTGTCCCCCAATTTCCTCTCTTCTTCCAGGCAAACCCAACCCCCTGAGCGTCAGTACATCACAGAGATACTTGGCGAAGAACAAGGCTTCCTTCCTCCTGCCGGCGGGGCACAGGCCCTGCTCCCAAGCCCGTGCTCTGGGCCACAGAGCGCTCTGGGTTGAACCGCGCAGCAATGATACTAATTTTCAAAGCAAATGGAAAACAGTGTTTCTCCCACATGAGACGTTCTTTACTTATTGCTTCCGTTTCACCTATTCTCTTGTGATCTGAAAATGGAACATGAGAAATAGTCAAGGTATCTTACTCTTAGAACACCTAGTATGGGGACATGTATGGACTGGATTAAAGAGATTGGCTGTAAGCCGGACGCACTGCCTATATGCTCCTTCTGGAACGTGTTTCTGATAATACTCTGAACTTAACAGGGGATATGTTTCTATGAATCTACCACTAGCATATTCTGTAAAAACAAAACAAATAGATGGAACAAACATTTTCCTATAGTCGTGTTTGAAGTGTTCACTTTTGTACTAGGTGTTGGAGTTTTAAGGTATTTTGTGATAAAGATCAGAGGAAATTCCCTCCTTCTTGACTGCCCCGTAGTAATTAATAGGTAATATTAAACTTACACTTTATTATTGACAGATGTATCAGAAAGGATTTTCAACGAAGTGCTTTTATTGTCTACTTAAGATAACTTAAAATAATAGTAACATATTATCAGCCCTGGACTCGGGCCCTTCCCGGGGAGGGCGAGGTGTCTCCTGGAACCATCTCAAAGGTCTAGACTAGCTGGAGGTCGAGCTCAGCGCCCTCCTATCTTAGGTGGAGCAGACAGAGGCCTGTCTACTGACAAGCTCTGTGAACAGGGCCTGGCTCGCTTCTGTCATTTGTGACATGACCTTTTTTAGGCCCAACATACCTGGAGTTAATCATAAAAATTTTAACGATTTCCTTGTCATTTAGAGAACCGAGAGGTGGGCTTCCTCTTTGTATTTCTTTGGAATTCTAATAAGAAAGGATCTAAAAGAAAGAAGTCATTTATATAAGACGTGTTTTAAAGCAAGCTTAATGTGTTGGCACTTGCTTCATCTGTGGGACTCTTCAGATTTTCCATGGAACATCCATTCCCGGCGACAATTAAGGAAACCCAGTAAAAGTAATACGTATGGTTTCAGTTTAAATGTTAAATGGAAGCTAATTGGTGTGTCTACTTAAGAAGCTGGCTAATATACTTAAATGTACTTTTATAAAAACACTTTGAAATTTTGGTTCTGGAATGATGGTGTAAAGCAAATCAGATTCACTGTCCTGCAAAAGGGAACATTTAATCCAGGTCCCTGAACGGTGACACGTTAGAGATAATTCCACACCCTTGGACGGCCTAGAACCAAGTCTTGACAGGCTCCTGGTGAGCCATCAGTAAATCAACTGCCTGCCAGAACAAAACGGAACACTCCTTCAAGGTGGACGGCATAACCCAGATTCGCTGCAGTGTCGTGCTGCAGTGCCCGACAATCAGTCCTGAATCCTGGCCATGGTGAGGACCCCACTGTAGAGACCGGGGCCTCTGCTCTGTTCCTCAGAGTATTGATTTCTTTTTGCTTTATTAGAGAATCAGCAGTGATGGACTCAAGCTCCACGCTCTGACTCCCCGCAGTGGCCGGCAGCTGAAATCTCTACGTGTTTGAGCTGGTCTGTTTGGAATCTGTCCGGTACTTGGATAATTTAGGAATTTGGACTAGAATTTATCCAGAATCTGAGGCTCCCATTCCCAGGTTCTCTCCTCTCCAGATTCCCTTCTTCATTTTACTGCTGCCTTGATCCCCCTGAATTCTTTCTTCTGATTCTTCCTACGAGTCAGACGGTGAGTTTTTACGCACATTTTAGCCACCTCGTGTGGTACTCACTGTGCACTTCATGCTAAAAGTGAATTTAGCAACTCATGGAGTACTTAGTCAGTATATGACAATCAATTGTATTTGTGTAGACCAGGAACAAACAACTAGAAAATTAAATTTTAAAATGTTATTTGTACTTTTGTATTGTATCTTAATATAATTGTATTTTAAAACATGAAATGTGGAATAAATTTTTTAAAAATATATGGAAGATTTCTATAATGAGAATTATAAAACACTGTTGAGAGAAATGAAATAAAATATAAATAAATGTAGAAATATATGCCATATTAAAGGGTTAAGGTGTTAAGTCTCCTCAAAATCATCTGTAGATTTATTCTTATACCAACAAAAATCCAAGCTAGATTGTGTGTATGTGAAAAAAGATAAATTGATTCTAAAATTTATATGTAAATGCAAAGAATATAGAATGGCCAAAACAACTTTAAAAAAGAGAACGAAGCTGGAGGACTGGGATGGTCTGATTTTGAGCCTTAAAGCTACAGTAATCAAGATATTATGGCGAAGGCAGATAGCTCGATGGAGCAACATAGGATTAGCCTACGTAGACACGGCTAATTGATTTTCAAGAAAGTATTGAAGTAACTCAATTGAGAAAGGAAAATGCTTTTGGTGCTAAATCAACTGGATCTCCATCTAGAAAAAAAAATTAGTGTTGAGAAGTATTTCACAACATACACAAAAATTAATTTGTGATCAATCATAGACCTAAATGTAAAGTTAAAACCATAAAGCTTCCAGTATGAACGAGGAACACGCATTTGCAGCTGTGAGAGAGGCAAAGATTTCTTAATCAGGTCATAAAACCAATGATTAAATGAACATCAATATTAAAGTTTCTGCTCGCCAAAACTTGCCCTAAAAATAAGTGGACAGGGGCCAGCCTGTGGCCGAGTGGTTAAGTTCATGTGCTCTGCTTTGGCGGCCCAGGGTTTCACCGGTTCAGATCCTGGGCACAGACATGGCACCGCTCATCAGGCCACGCTGAGGCTGCATCCCACATGCCACAACCAGAAGGACCTAAACTAGAATATGCAACTACGTCCTGGGGGGCTTGGGGAGAAGAAGAAGGAAAAAAAGTGAGTGGACAAGTTATGGGCTAGTAGAAAATATTTAAAATACATATATCTGAAAAATATTTATAACCACAATATGTGAAGAATTTGTGTTGCTCAATGATAGATAATAAAAACGACCCAATTAGAAAGTGGGTAGACTGAAATGTGAATCACACAGTAAGGAAGATAAAAAAGTTCACCTTTATTGTTCGTCTGGGAAATGCAAATTAAATACTCAGAGACGTCTCTTCACAATCACAGAATGCTAAAATTAGAAAATATTAATATTAAGAATATCAAATATTGGCAAGGACAAGAGCAGCTGTGCCCTCCCACATTGCTGATTAGAGCGTAAAATGGTGTAGCAACTTCGTGAAACTATTTGCTCATAAATTAAATATATGCAGCAATTCCTGTAATCCAGCAATTCCAGTCTCAGGTATTTACCCAAGAGAAATGAAAACAAAACCACTACAAAAAGATAGTTTTATCCTAATAGCCAACCTGGAAACAACGAAAATGTCTATCAATAGGAGAATAAATTAACAAAGAGCAGTGTATTCATGCGATTGAATATTACAGAGCAATTAAAATGAATGAACAACAAAAATGAATGAATAGGCAAGCAACGTGAACGAACCTCAAAATTTTATACTGAGTAACAGAATCTGGGCACAAAATGCGTACATACATTTATATGAAGCTCAAAAATAGGCCAACTAATCTGTCCTGACAGAAGTGAGAACAGTGGTGGCCCTGGGATTGTCCAGCAAGGGCCCGAGGGAGTGGTCTGCCGTGATGCACGGATTTCTTTAAATCTCGTTTGATGCGTATCTAACAGGTGTGTTTATTTTTCAGAACTCATGGAACTGCACAGTTCATTGTGAGTAAATGATGTCTCCAGTGACAGCAACAAAAAAATGACATTTGCCAATAATGGCTAAACAATGGCTAAAATTGAAAGCAATGTACATACCTTTAAACTGTATTTAGAAACTTAATCTAATAAGCTCAAAAGTTATTTCTTCACAGATGTTTATTGTCTTATCTTCAGAGAAGGCATGTAGATAGGAAGGAAACATTTTTTTCTAAGAACCAACTTAGCACAGGTTGTCTCTCAAGTTGAATATATGTACAGTATAAGACTCACTTATATTTAAGTTTAATTTGTCAGCTAGTATTAATTTAAAAGAATCAAATTTGTGATAAATCTGAAGCTGTTACACAGATGATAATTCTTCTAATATTTTAGAATTTTCAGTAAATTGTAAATTAAGCCAATATGTAATTTAAATAGAAATAGTTATTGTAAACAATACGTTTCAATAATTTAAAGGGCTTTTTTCTTAAGTGGTGTGTATGAAAAATCTTTCCTTCATTTTAATTTTGGGAATTTGTTTTTTTATGTTGTTCTATGATTTTAGCGAGTTTTCTCATTATGGACTAATTATTGATAGAGGTGATTTTGGATATTCATGAGCAAATTTAGGAACAATATCATTTATTTATTTTCTGTATGAGTATTTGAAAGAGTCCATCCTTCCTTGGGTCAGCTGGGAGGTGGAACTGCAGCGGCTGCCAATGCTTACCTAGCATTGAGGGATATATATTTCTTTTGATAAGGAAAACATCACTTACATTTTATGTAGCTAGTTATTTCTTGCATAGCTTTTGCCAGATCCACAGATGTGACTGAGTTGATGACGGTTTTCCCAGGCTAAGTTCTGAGGATTCAGGTGAAAGCCAGTGAGAATCAGACCACGTTTCTGAGGTATGCTGGAGGCTATTTATAACCCAGCCTGCATGTTAGGAATGAACTTTTAAATTGGCTTATAAACAGGAATTTATGAGAGAGCTAAAAAATTTACAAGTTTGGTAATTGATTGATGACAAATTGTTCATTCTTTGAAGTCTCATTCAGTAAGTACACATATAGATAAGACATGGTGTGTTCAGGTAAGACATCTGTGGTCTAGTGGGGAGACAATTTTTGGAGGGCGGGCATTTATTGACTGCCCATTGTGTGCCAGGCACTGAGAGTACAAAGACACAACAGAAGCAAATGATTTATGTTCGTTCTCAATGGGCCATAACTCGGACGGAGAGACGCTAACCTGACAGATGTTTAACAGGGTGCAGAGTGACGCGGAGGAAATGAACACCTGGTGCCTAGAAGCAACATCTAACCCGGATCTCAGGCATGGCTTTTACGGAGGTTCTTGGGGAGGTGCAACATCTTCTGTGAGTTTTGAAAAAAGGTAAATGCTTGGGAGTTCAGGAGGTAGAAAAGGAAGTGGAGACGTTTCAGGCAGAGCAAAAATAATCATGAAATCATGAAGACATGAAGAAGCCGAGAGCGGAGTTGGGAAGCAGGAAGGAGTTCCCTGTGGCTGGGGGACAGGGTACCTGAATGGTGTAAAGGGTTGGGGATAGCTGCCAGGTGGGGACACAGAGGGTGTTGCATGTTGTTCTACAAAGCTTGATATTATCCCTTAAGAAGCACAGAGCCCGCTGAGGTCTTCAAGCAGAGGAGGGATATAATCAAATAAATTTTTTAGGAGTCTAGTGTGGAGAATGAGCTCAAACAGAAAAAGACTGATGTTAGGGTTTTCAGTTAGGAATCCAGGTAATAGTCCAAATAGGAGATGGTGAGGTCCTGGATGAAGAGCACAGGAGAAAGGGAGAGAAAGAGTCCATCAGAAGGACTGGTCTAGAATCCGTGGAGCTTCCTGAGCAGGTGGGTGGCTGGTCGGGATCCAGAAAGGTCACAGAGGGCTCCCGCCAGTTCTGGGTGGCGGGATGCATAGTGCCACCACGAAACAAGGTGTTATCTCTATACTGTGCTGGTTTCAGGACCCAGAAACCGAGAAGACAGGATCGATTATTTTCATCATGTAACTACTCATCAAGAATATTATGCAATTCGTTTGCTAAAGTTTCCTTGTTTTCTTTGACTTCATATAAAGAGGATCCAAACATTTAAATCCGGACTTTAATCACCATGAACTGGGTTTGAGTCAAAGATTCCACGTAGACATGTTCTGAGATTAAGATGATTTATACTATTGCACTGTGCCTAGGAAGAAGGACCCCCCATCACTCTCAAGTAAATTGATAATATAGTTAATTTCCTAATTAACTTCTTAGGTTTTTTTAAAAAAAAATTCTTCTTTTTGTTTAATATCATGATTTCTACCCTTGTAACTCTCCAGTTTAAAGCCAGTAATTTCTTTATATTAATGATGAAATTATCCAGCTTCCTCTCTAGAAGCTATCTACTGAGTTTTATCGATTTATTTTGAAACGTGATTGAAATAACTGGACGCTCTGCTCTCGGTTCTGCCTCAGTTGCGGGGAGCTGCTTGTAGGCCTGGAGTCATTCCTGCTGGCTGGGAAGGGCAACTTGTGAATCATTTCTCCAAACTCATATAACTCTCATTGATAGAAAGCTTTCTAGCTCCAAAATACTTTGCAACTGTTAACTGGTTAATCACATCTTCAGTCTCAAGGGCTCTGAGTAATTTAGAGCTTTGTTTTTCCTTTGTAGCTTGTGGTATCCATTATGGCACTATTTATTTTGAGCTCCTGACCTTGGTTTTATTTGGATATGTTTCTCTTGGATGTGTTTGTAGTTATTTTTCTTTTTCTAATTTTGCTAGGATGCCCAAGGGGCTTGGGACCCGGCTGCCTATAAATTAATATAAAAATGAACTGCATTTGTATTCTTTGTCATCTGCCAGAATGCCATTTGGAATCTTCTCTTGGAGTACAAGTCTCGCAAATACTCACTACAGTGGAATTCAGGTGCAAAGTAAACACAGCAGTTCTGGTATCAGCATCCATTTAGCCGGGGGGAAGTGGGGAGTTTTTATGCCTATTATTATTGCAAACAGATTGTTCACTGTGCGCTATTTGAAACAGAGAGGGAGTGAGTGATTTAAGAATCTGTATTTTAATCAATCAAATAACTTGAGCACATTTTTTTTTTGTTTTCCTTCTTTAAGGTTGTGAAACCACAGCCAAAACAGAAAGAAAAGCTTTGCTGTATGCCAAAGAGCAATTCAAGTGGCAGTAGGTGGCTTTCTATTTTCCAATTTGCCAAGATCTTTCTCTTGCTGGTTCTCACCTACACAAACATTGTGAGAAAATGGTGTCTTGGTGAGTGCTGTGGCTACTTAAAAGAAACAAAAATAAAAACCAAAAAACCCCCTCCCACTTCAACACTACAAATGACATTTTTAGCACTAACCGGAGGTGTAGACAACCAGATGGCCTCTGGATCCCTCAGCACAGTGGGGCTGGAGGGGGTCCCCTGAACCCTTTCCTACCTGCCATGTGGATCTGGCTGTAGCAACACTTCCACATCTGCTGTGTTCACACACAGGATCCATGCTAAACAATCGCCCATCCCCTATCTGGGCCTGGGTTTTAAATTGTCTTGTGAGCCAGAAGGAGGCCATGTTCCAGCCGGCGATGGTGGGTGGATTGCCAAATGCGGAATTTTATCTAAACTGGGACCGTATCCGAAGCACATTTATGTTGGTGCAGGGAGACTGGAGTCACAACAGATAAACTGAAAGATTGTTTCATGATGGATTATACAAGACACTGTTTCTCCAAAAAATGTTTTCTATCACACAAAGGCCAGAGATCACATAACTCCTGTTCAGGACCATCCATCAAGCAGACTTGCTCTCACCAAAAGGCTAAGTTGCCAAAAAATGAAGCATCAGAAGGGCTTCAGCATTTGGGACTATATATAATATATACCAAAACCCAATGACGCTGAAGATGGCTGAGTGCCCTGCGCCTCAGGCTGAGATCTTGTTTTACTGAAACCAAGTATAGGATATCAGAATGAACTGACCAAATTCAACAAACAGTTGTTTAATTGCTGTCTCAGAATAGAAACCTCTTTTAGGTGCCTTTGGGATAAAGGAAAGACAGAAACGATTCAATCTGCAGGGTACCTAGATTTGGTTGAATGAAGATATTAACAATGATATATGCGATTGCAGTTAAATGTGTTTACCTAATAAACTCAGGGCCCTGAGGTGGTTGTGGCAATGGTGGAAACTTGAGGAGAGGGCAGACTGTTATCAGAGCTGGCACAAGCTTAATTAGAGTGTCTGGTTATTTTTTGTGCATTCTCAGGTATTATAAGGTTACGCTGTAATTATAATGTTACTAAAGCTCTGGTATAAGCCAGCCAGCAATTTTATTGAGTCCATTACAAGCATAATTAATCAGATGACACACAACTGCTTTTTGAAAGAAAGCAGAAAATAAATTCACCTCAGTTATAAAGCTAACTTCTAATGAGAGAACTTGGAATCAATATCTTTAATCTGAAGTTTTCAAAAAAAAGTTTTTGCCTCATATTCTATTCCATGTTTTCAAAGATCTATCTTTAGAATACCAGTGAAAACTTTATATATATGCATCTTCAAACAAACATTATAGATAAAATTAATAAATATGTTTGCTTATTTGCCATAATTACACAGACAAATTTTAAGAGAGGGCTATTAACAGGCTAAGGTGACATTTTATTTTATCAAATTGGTTAAATTGAGATGTAGGAAACACCAATGCTAATTGCAAAGGAATTGTCATAGTCCGTCCAGACCAGAACACAAATTCTCTCACGACTGCATGGATATCCCAGTCTGACCCACTTCACCCACACCGGCTGACACCGTCTCAAACACTCTATTTCAAATCAGCCAGAGTTTCCCATTTACAGAGCTGTATTTAGGGGCTCAAGCACAGAATACCAAAATTACTTTCTTTGACGAATAACAAGTAAGTTATTTTTGGTTTATTTGCTTTTGGATACCAATCTAATTTTATTCTGACCTTGTGCTTGAGGTTTAATCTAAGTAATGGGAATTTAATCTATTGATCTATCTAAATATCTCTAACAAATATGTAAAGGAAACTACCAATTATTTTCTTCTAAAAAGTTCAATTCTTATTGTTGAATGGTTTGAATCCCAGGGAGCAGATTGTCCCCAGGGCCTGACGAGAGCCGAGGCCTCTGTCTCAGACACAGGCGAGGCCTCATTTCTCATGCCCATCTTCTGAGTCCCGCTGACGGGGGGGATCCTGTTTCAGGGTCTGGGACACTCTGCATGACTCGACCTGGGGATGTGAGGCACGATCAGGGGAGTCCAGTGTGAATAAATCGATTCAGTAGTGGCTTCAGGATCTTAGAGAACCTTTCTTAACACATGGTTTTATAAATCATTAGGGTCTCACAAATTCCCACCTTCTCCTTAATTCACTCTAACTCTCACCGCATTTCCCTTTGGGGACTAGCTGACTGAGAGGACAGCTGTGTCACAGTAGAAGGTCACTGGGCTGAAAGACCGAAGACCTGGGTTCTAGCTCCCCTTCTCTCCCTTGAAAACCACTTGTTCCCTGGCAGGTCTCTGAACCTCACCGAGACTCAGTTTATCCTATAAAGCAAGGACGTCACCACAGGCCTGGTACGGCAGCCGTTGAGGGTTAACTGCAAAGTGTGTAGAGTGTCGAGGTGCTGGGCAAAGGCTGGATATTGTCTATCGTTGTATAATGAATGGCAAATAGAGCGATATAACCTCCACTGAAATTAAAACGTTGGATGTGGGATGTGGTTTCTTTAGCATCTATTATGAATATTTAGTCCATGTATTGAAATCCAGTTCCTGCTTGAGACTTGAGATCCGTATTCCTAAGTCATCTCTTAAATGGAGACTGCTGCCCAAAATGAGAAATGCTGTCTTCTCCCCCCAGATATTCTAGCCTCTCACTCATCCTCTTGTGACTAAGGGTACAACAGTGAAACCTGTAAAACACGCAGCAGACACTCAGTCGTGCTCCTCATCCCACATGCTGTCCCGACCTCTAAGGCTAGAGTTACACATGTGGGCCAGAGGAGGGGAAGACCCAGCCTCGGTGAGGCCGAGCCGCTTGTGCTCAGTGATGGAGCTGGAGTTCTCAGCCAATGGAGGCACAGGGAGGAAGGGTGGACAACCGCAGCTCTCCCTCTGACCAGAAGCCCTGGGTGGGCCTCCTAAGCTCATGGACCACTGGTTGTGTTTGGTGGAGTGTTATATTATAGAAGTAAATCCTTTATAAAGAAGCAAAGAAATAGAATTATTCTTTCTTTTGTGTTGTGGTGGACTGAATTTGACAGAGAAACAGATAGAATATGGGAACTAAGGTCTTGAGCGAAAGACCCCTGAGAGAGGGTCTCTGCTGTGAGGCTGCGGACTCCTGCCGTCACCCTGCTGAGAGCACGCCTCTCCTCCTCCCCCTTTAGAGTACACCCTGGCAATGTAACACTCAGAATCTTTGGCTCTCAAGCACCTCTTAAAAAGAATAAGTTTTGGAACAGTATCCTTGCACTTTCCTCTCATGCACTTCCAAAATACCGCCCTGCCGTTGACCCATGAGCCTGAAGCTCTGTCGTCCCCTCCAGGAACATCCAGGTGATATGTCTGCCGTCAGATTACACCTGCTTAAGCCAACAAGTTTAATTGAATACACAAAATAAGTATAACAGAGTTTTTTCAGTAAGATAGCATTATTTTCTGTAATCCTATACTCTACTAGATGCAATCCATACAGGGAAAAAGCAAGCATTTTTCTTCTGTCATTTGAATACACAGCCAAGTAAGTCTATGAAAACCAGCTCCTGGCTGGGTTACACTTTGTCAACTTGTTAGTCAATAACCTTAGCTTTCTCTCTTTGCATGTGTGAATGAATATGGCTTGTGGATTCCTCTGGGCACATTCTAGTTGCCAAAAAAATTAATCTGGAAGAAAATAATGTGCTTGCTCTCCTTTGGAACCTTGTAGAAGCTTATGAAATGCCAAATGAGAATATTAAATCTGATATGTGAGGGTCATGGTTGTGCTGTGCTGAAGAGATTATTCAGAACTTCTTCTAGTTTTTGGCATCAGGAACCTATGGAGATGAAAATTCCCCCTAAAGTGTTCCAAGTCCTTTGTCTTCTGGCTGTCCTCTCGCTCTTTTCAGACCCGGCCCCTCAGCTGGGGAGCAGGCCCTGAGAAACTCTTCAATTTATTTTTACTCCATCAAACATAGTTAGGTTACTTATGTAGTTTTTAAGATATGCAAAATAGCTTACAGTGTTTTTAATGTTTCTTTCCTTTTTCCACCCCTCTCCACCAATTCTCTATTCGCTTTGCTTTCCAGTAAGTTGAAAGAGGGCAAATTGACAGCTGTTATTTCTTCCTGATGCTTGGCAATCTTTTTGGAGAAAAGTTACGTGCTTCACACTGCTCTTGTTTAGCATTTGCTGTAGGTTTGAAATAGAAGAATATAAAGGGGCTATTGTGCAAATCTATTCTGTAATCCCATTTACAATACACTATGACAATTCTGTTATAAACATATGAAGCATAAGTCACACTTTATCTAATACAGGTTATATTTTGCAAAATCACCGGAATTTATTCCGCTCTTACCATTCCCATAGAATAATTTCCAAAACACATTGTTAAGTGTCATGGAAGCAGGTCAACAGTTGCCACAGCTTGGAGGTGGGGGAAAGGCTGACTTGAAAGCACTAGAAGGGAACTTTTGGGGATGATGGAAACATTCTATGTTTTTACTGTGGTGTTGATCACACAACAGTGTACTAAATTCATACAACAGTACCATAAAACAGTTGAAATATATTGTATGTAGATTATGCCTCAATTAACCAGAATTAAGGAAAAGAAAATCCCAGAATAATACACAGAGAGTGATCCTATTAATGTAAGAAAAACAGAAAATCATGCAAATGATCTTGAGCTACACCTCTGTCTAGGCCACGCCTACCTCTCTGCGCACCTCCACCCACCTCCGTTCTATGGCCAACGCCCCAGAGAGCCAGCATTGCTCTCGCTGCCTTCAGCGCCACCTGCGCTCACTCCCTGTCATTTTATCTAAGTAGGGACAGTGTTGCATGGTAGTTAAACATAGAATCTGGAATAAAAGTGCTTGGATTCAAGTCTCGACTGGGTCACTTGCTGTACAACTTGGGCAAATCCTGTATCTTCTCTGTGCCTCAGTTTCATCACCTGTAAAATGTAGATAATAGTTCTTATTGGTTTATTGTAAGGGCTAAATTATATTTATTAAGGTACTTGGCACAAATCCTGGCACATAGTAAGTACTACATATATTTTGACTATTACTGTGGTTATCTATATCTATAAATGCATAAAAAATGGTTTGTGAGGGTTCCCTCTGGTGAGGGCTGCAGTATTGGGGAAAGGTGAATAGGTCTATATCTATATTTTTTATAATCAGGACATATTACTTATTACTTTTGAATTAAAATAAAAGAAATGAGCAAGCAATACCTACTATTTGGTTGGAGAATACGTACTTACCTCTTAGTAATAGGACTGGTTTTCTGCTTTGACCAGATTAGTCTGTTTTCTGGAGGGCAGAAAGCCAGTTTAACTTGGTCCTCCCGTGATGCCCAAGGGCCAGGAGATTGGGTGTTCTGAGTCAGTGAGGTTCTCCGAGTCAGTGTGGTTCTCCGAGGGTGCTGCCTCTGACTGGGCCATGGCCCTGCGCCCCACTCCCTGTGGCCGTGGCTGCTGATGTCGAGTCAGGACTTTTTGCTGCCTCTCACAGGGGCTTTGCAGTTTTAACCAGAAAGGGTGGCTTTATCCTTTTACATATTTGGGCATACGGGCTTCTAGAGAGGCCCCGAGGGTAAAGATTTTCAGACCTAAAATGAGCTACATTAGGCTGGGGATCTAGACTCATTCTAGGAAAAATTGGCTGTGATAGAAACCTCATTGAAAATACCAGGTTGTCGGAAAACCTCTTTGGAGCCAGGTGGGAGAAGCTCTCTTTGGTCTAATGCTGATGTGCTGATGAGCCACAGCTGGAAACCTGAGCTTTATTTTTTAAGTAATTTGATGATTTTACATTTTAATCATTTTATTTTATATGTATGCATATATATCACATTATATATGGTCCATGTGTATAATATATCTAGTGGTTGAAAATGCTTATTTTTCATTTTAGCCAAATGAAAAGATGAATTATTAGAAGATAATCAGGCCGTCGTAGGTAAGATAGGTTACCTATCTCACCTGTCATAGGTAAGACAGGCAAGTAGCTTAGCTGGATCACATGTTGTCTTTACACTGCTCTTGTTAATCCGTTTTTGGAACACTTTATCATTTCTTTGTATTCCTCTTTCTTAGGAGCCTTTCTTTTCCCCATCGAATTCTGAAAGTGAGAAGAGTTGCATAGCCCTGTGTACTTACGGAGCAAGCCCAAGACATGAAGTTCTTGTGGCAAGAGGTTTGACAGTTTGATTTAGCGGATGATGCTCAAAATGTGAGTGCAGTTGATCAGAGAACTTGACGAAGGTTGGATGGGGTCAAACCCTGTGCGCACATTATTGGAAGAGTGGTCTGAGTTCTGACGATGCACCTGTCTACTTGTCTCTACCTGCTGCTGCCCATAGGGTCGCGTGGATACAGTTGTTTGTGTCTTCACTGGAGGCCGTGGGTCCACAGGGTAACACTGCTGTAAACTCCAAGGAGGAAGGAAAGGACGCTTGCTTCTTGACATTGTTTCTCCTGCAGAACAACTAGGACCCGGATTAGGCAGCCCAAAGAATGAAGAGAGGAGAGTAGGTGACCTCTAGGAATTCAGAAGGTTTTCATATCTTCTGCATTCAAAGTCTGGGTGTCTTCAAAGGCTTTAAGACACCCTCATTTCTATTTCTATAGAAATATAGAACATTCTATCCTACAGAAATCACCCTCATTTCTAGACATAATTACATAAATTCATTTAGTGCTCCAAACTTTGCCTAAGTGTAGGAAATATAATGTGTTCTGAATGAGCTGAAAGCATTCTAATGCACTGCGGTTACATACATTTTTAACTTTCCTGATTTGGCTGAGGTTTGTCCTGTTTCAGCGAGTAGATGGCTGGACGTCAGCTGAGAAGGAATTGTGTGGAAGTGAACAGATAAACAGTCTACTTTCTGCAATGAGAATTATCTTCAAAAATATATAACGTTTAGGTAAGCCTCATGTAACTATGCATTGAAGGGGCACCCATGAATACTAATGGTTAATTTTCATTAAAAAGATTTTTATTTCATGTTTTAGGTGCCTGTGTATTTTCATTGAGGCCTTAATCATGAGTCCTAAAATCTCTCTCTCTTCTGACTGCCTCTAAACCATTCAGATATTCCTTAGGCCTGTACATCAACAGAACCCAGGGACGGACTCCTAAGCCTCTGTGAAGGTTACGTCGAGTGGTTAGGATCAATCTTTGACAACACATGCTGCATTTTTATAGCTGTCTCAAAGTGCGTTTATACATCTGAGAACTCACGGGAAACTCACGCTTCAGAGGCAGCTCCTGGTTTTTAAGGTAATCACCTAGTTTGATAATGCAAAACTATTTTTCTCTTAAGGTGATTTACTTGGTGTGTTTATTCTATTCTTATTTTTGATGGATCACGTAAAATGTAGCAGATTGTCAAGAACTCAAAGGGATGTGTTTTCTGTCGATTCACAGCTAGGGCGGAATTGGTTGAAATTTGAGTTCCATCATTTGACCTTCATGTGACCCTGACCTGGGAGGACAGCGTGTCTCTAGGGGTGGCAGATAATTTAATTTCCATGCATGTCAAGTCCTCTGTTTCTTCTGTGTAGAGGCTGCAGAGAAGTGTCAAATTCTGCAGCATCAGGTGTTCTGCGTTGGAGATGCGGAGCACATTCTCCAGGGGTTAGAGTGGAGACCACCAAGTAGACTTCATTTTAAGGCCTTAGGGGGGCCCTGAAACCATAGATTGTGAAGAGGGAGAATGTTTCTTTACCCTGTAAACTATTCATCTTCCATTTCACTTTTAATATGTGTGCTCATGATAGCATCAACAAAGAAAGTTCCAAAGGCCACACTTAGAACATTGAAGTTTATTATTTTATACTTTTCCAGCTGAAAATAATGGTTGAAAACTCCAGTATGTCAAACAGTGGAATTTAAGTTTCTAATGTGTTCCCTGTGTTTTTCATCCCCAAAGAATTATAGTACGCTGCTCACAAAGATTAAATGTAGGAAACTGCACTATCTACAAGATAAGGCTAATTCCACTTGGCTACTTGAATTTCCTTCTTTTCCCACATATCTCTGGTTTATGGAATACTTTATTATCCTGGAGAGCAATGAAAATTTCCAGCAAGACCAAAGTGAGTGGCCTAGCATGATTTAACACTTCTGTGATTCTGAAATCATAGTTCTGTAGTTCGGTACAAGATGACCTCATCTCCGTTTCATACCACTAGCCCCTCTGTGGAACTCCAAGGTCATTATCCTACTGTAAGAACTTCTGCATTCTTGCAAGTGAATTATAGTAGCAAAGAAGGAAATGGTTTTAGAATGGCTGCTGGATGAGTCATGAGTGAGGAAGATGCAAAGGATAACTCCAGCTGAGAGACATTTTGTATTTTGTAAAGTTCCTACTGGCTTGGTCATGGTAGACTCCTTCCAAAATGAAATTTTTTTTTTTTAGAAATCTGAAGAGTAAGATTATGCACTTAACTCTGATAATATCTTATGAGAGGAGTAGTTTATTAGTCAGAGTATATGCTATATGCCCTAACAAACAACCTCCAAACCTGAGAAAGCTTAACACAATAAGAGTATATATTCTGCTTTTGTCGAAGTTCACTGCAGGTCAGAGGGACAGACTCTGCTCCACGTGGTCACGTGAAGACCTAGGCTCCTTCCATACTGTGGCTGTACATCTCTCAAAAGTGGCTGGGAGTTTGCTTGGTCTCCGCCATCTGGAGTCAATGACAAGAGAAGACATGAAGAAGGCACATCTGTCTTAACTGTTTGTGAGCAGAGGTGAAAAAAAATTGCGAGATGCCTAGAAAACAAAGTGTAGATTTGTACCTAGGAAGAGGGAATGCATTGGGTGAGTGTGTACCCATCTCTGTCATGTAGCGTGGGAAGGGATGGACACTGGAAAGGGCGAGCTTTCTCCCGCGGGTGTGGGATGGGGTGCGTGGTGCTGGGGAACAAACGGAAAATGTTGTGTGTGTTCTAATTCTTTCCGAAACTATAGCAATGTTACAAGCTTTATCTCTGTGCTAAATTTTGGCCATTTGGGTTGGCAGATTTTTCCTGTGGTAACCCTTTTACATCGTGGCAAGGATTTTCTGGTCTAATTCATGTAAACTCCTTCCCGCTTTTGTGATCCCTGGCTAGCAGCTGGTGAAGCCTTTGCCGTCTGTTTGGTACACATACTCTTCCAAATATCCGTAAGGTACTGACTTACGAGACCAAGATCTGGGAATAGATGGAGCCTCAGCCTCTTCCTGAATAGCACGGGTTGGTGTGGCTGGAAGTAAGACATTTTGGTGCAAAACTCTCTCTCTGAATGTACATAGGTACAAGTTAAGTCTGAGGTTCAACTGAGGGCCTTCCAGGAAAGAGCACGTGAGGAGGACAGAGGCACTTACTGAGGACTTTAAACTAAAAACAGCAACATTCATGGGTGAGAAGGAGCTGGATTCAGACCTGGCTGTTTCAAAGGATTCTGAGGCTGAAATGACTGGAAAATGTTATAATTTATTCTGATTTCAAATAGAAAATACTAATTTTCCTATCCCTACATAGAAGTTATCCTCTTCATGAACCTTAAATTTGAAATTGCCTAGATTTCTTCTCTCAGCATTTCATGATTTAATATATTTACAAAAAATTCTTAGCAAAACTCACCCGGTGTCGCCGGAGAAGTATTTTAATTCTCTGCTTTTCACTTGCTGAAAGTCATTGGCATTTGACCGTAGAAATTAAGAATTTGAATGATTCATTCGTAAATTAGGACATTAGGATCTGTTTAGGGGCACCAGAATGTCCACTTATTTTCATTGCAGTTTCCAACACAGGATAAGCATTCTGAAGTCGATGCTCTGGGAAAAGCCACCTTCAGTACAAACTCTTATGTTGTGGAAAATTAATCTGATTGCTTCTTTTTCATCATAAACATATGATCTAGCAAGCAGCTGTGTGCCTTCATGTGGTCTCTGGAACTCTACTTTTGTTTTTTGGAAATGCATTTACTTTTATACATGGTGATAGTAAACCAGTATTGAATATTATGTTAATAACACTGTTTTTAAAAAAAGTATCACTTTTTAGCCATAGTGTCCTGAGAGCCATATATGTCATAATTTGATGGGAAATGTATTTCCAGTGTGTTACAAAAACACAAGACTGAAGATTTTCTAGGTAATTAATAAAAACAAATCAGAGCGATTGAAGGCATCTCTATCATACAGTCATTTCCCCGACTGGAATTGTACGATATTCACTTGGTGGGTGAGAAAGCAAAGCAGGAAAATGTGGCCCAGGGGAAAGAGCAGGTAGTTCAGACACTGGCAGTACATTTTTACAGCTGTGTAAACTTTCTGATTCTTAAGCAATTGACAGTCACTGATCAAATGACTGTTACAACGTGGCACGTAAAATCTAGTGGTGATGATTGTTTGTGGTAGTATTTACTTGACCTCTCCACACACTTTTTTTCACTTGTATTGAGGTCTGTAAGTGACTAATCTGCAGATTAGCTGTAACGTGTGCCATTTCGGAAAGTAGCTTGGACCTGCCTGTGTAGACCAGCATGCGGTGTCTGGGAAGACAGCTTCCAGAACTGGGTGGACTCGCAATGAGTGACACTCTTCTGTGCGCTCCTGATTCACGGTGAAATCATATTCCTTAATAAAAACATGTTTATGTCCACTTCACCTTCAGTATCCGTTTTAGTTCTTGTTGTTGTAAACAAAAAGATTTAGATTTCTGTGGAAACCAAAACAGAGGAAGCATAATAGACATTTTTGACAAAATACTTACCTTTGAAACATGTTAACTGTTCTTCCTTTTTGTTTTGAATTCTTAGAGACCTACCTCTACATAGACTTCTTCTTTTTAAAAATTGTATATAGCTGAATAAATGGAAAACACTTATATTTAAAGTGAATGTTATAGTTAAAGTTCACATATTAAAGTTATATGAATGCAAAAACTCAAAGCAAAAGCAATGAAAGTACTTGCTATTTTAAAAGTTCCTTATATTTAGCCTAAGTCCCAATTTGATTATTTAAAAACATAATTTTTATAAAGGCAAAATTTCTGAACAAAGTTTAAAATGTTATCGTTTAGGGAAGCTTATCAGAAAAACTAAAAACTAAAAACACTAAAAATGTATTAAAAAAAGTATTTTTTGGAAAAAAGTGTCATTGCTCAGTTTGAGTCAATTCCCCAAGCATTAATGATCCAGTTATAGAAGTAAACAAATTTTTTTCTGATGTCTTTATATTTAAAAATCTTTTCAAATTACTGTAATTTCATAGCTTAGGTGAAATCCATCCATGTTGATTAAAAAATAGAAAACTGCTTAACGGCTGGTTGCAGCCAGGCCTGCATGCAGCCCCAATGGCACAAGGAATCATACAGTATTTAATGTAGTTACGTGGGTCTACATGAGTAATATTTGGATGAAAATGTTTCTATCATTTTCAGCCCCGATGAAGCATAGTCTGTGATACCCAGAGGGGGAAGTGTGCCGAGGAACGGGGGTTACGAAAACCCTACAAACTAGCCTAGCAACCATTCCGGTTCCTGCTGTTGTTCCCCGGGACAATAAAGAGCCTGCTGCCAAGGTCCATTTTCTAAACGGCAAAGTAGGATTTTGATTTACACAGTGTAGCTGACTTGGTTTCACATGTTGTCTCTTGGTCCACTTCCTGACATTCTTCTGGCAGAGGTAACACTCATTCCAATTTTCAGGCTTTCTTCACAAGGCAGAGGCCCTTGTAAAAGCTGTGTGACTCACATTTTCTATTGCGAAAGGCGCTCATCATCAAATCCTGGGACGCGTTCATCCAAACACTTAGAGTTTTACAACCACCATCCAGGGGCACGGAAGAACAAGTTAACGCGCTATGGCAACTCTGCGGCCTCTCAACGGGCCTTGGGATGAAGGAGCTGTTTTGCATTATCTGGAGTATGGAAGTGAAAGGCCCGTTGTCTCTGTGCTGTTGATTGAATTAAACTCCCTACCCGGAAAGGCATCCTCTCACCTCTTGAGGCCACAGCAGTATTCCAAGCAGGCACGCCTATGTGAGTGACCATATTATCTAAAACAGCAAGAAAAAGTAATTGTGTTCCTTTGACCTGTGTCCTTGAGGTATCTCCTTATTCTTTTATTGAGTCATTTTTAATTATAAGGGGTCATACTCAAGGTCTTCCTTAAATTACTTGTGTTATTTTCAGGTGAGTCACAGGTATCTGTGGCCATTGTATTTTAAAATGTAAGATTGAAAAGGCTTAAATTTAAACAGGCTACGGAGAGTAAGAGCTTCTTGGTACAGGGACTGTGAGATGCTGGGGAAGGTGATCTTGAGATGCATGGGATTTCTTATTTTGGTAAAGGATAGGAGTAATATCGATGGTGGTACCATGGGATTGGAGTAGAGGAGGGGCCGTTGTCCAAGTGAGATAGTGGATATAGCCTCTCGCGGAACTAAAGAAATAGTGTCCTGACTTAGCTCTTTCCTGGTCCTCTGCCTTTGGAGACAAGCCCTGTAAAGGAGACTCCTCTTGCCCCGGAACTTCACCTCCCAGAGAACTGGGCAGTGTCAGACATCCCAAGATAGCTGTCGTCTCCCTGCTTCTCTGGAAAGCTCTCGCCCAGTTTCATTGAGGCCAGATGTATTCTTTGCCTAACCAGGGCTTTCTGAGCATTAGCTGAATCGGGTGCTTACTGTAATTCAGTGCTATGAAATCTTCAAATTATCTTGCCCCAGCAATATAGTTTCTCCAGTGACAAAATACAGAACTTACGAAAACAGAAGTAAACTGCTGATACTGAGTATTTTTCTACATTTAAAAAATATTAAATTTTGGCCTCTGGTGTGCCTCTTGAAGTGCCATTGAAATAAAATAAAGGCACATGTCTTTGCCAGGCAGGGTTTGGCATTTTTCTTCTGAAAACATTCAGAAGCGCTTGGTTCTCATTGTATATATATGTATTCTGTTACATGCATATTTTCCATTATGTTTTGTAAAAGAAGTCTAAAACTCTTGAATCATCAGACCAGGCAAAAGCATTTCTCAGCAGCCACCATATGAATTAAGCACTTTGGCGTGCGTACTGAAAAGCAGACACTGTTCCTACTTTCCAGAGCCTTTTAGTTTAAAGCGGGAAATAAAAAACAAAACAAAAACAGAAAGAATGCGATCATCCATCCTCTTACTGTCTATAACTGTCTATCTGTCTATGTATCTATCCATGTATTTATCTATCTATTCAAGGAACAAAAAAGACAGAGAAAGAGAGAGAGGAAGGGAGGGACAGAGAGAGCTCCACCACAGCAGCCGCTCTCGCCGTGGTGGGCGGAGAGGGCTTTGGTGGGCTGGGGCTGGGGCAGGATGCATTGACTTGGTGCTGATAACAGACTCGTAACTAGCTTTTGGACATGCCTTTCTGAACAGGCCAGTGGAGCCCTACGATTGTTTCAAGGAATTTCTACCTCCTGGAATTCCTTTGCAGATCCACAGATGATCCTGTTTAACACAGGCATCTGTGACACTCTGAACGCACCCTGGTTCTGAAACAGGATCTCGCTCGGCTCCCCGGAGCTGCTGCCCCACTTTGTCATACTCCGTCATCTACTGACTCCCCAGTGAATGACTTATTTTGAAGTTTTCACTTTAATTTTCTCCTCTCACTTGAGCTTTAGACTGATAGTCTTCCTCTCTTGACATCTGTTTCGCCTCACTGAGAAGGCTGTCCAAACATAGCACGTTACAGTGTTTCTTTATTATCTTTATAGAACAACAGGGTGTAGATGTGTGACCACAATCCAAGAAGCTTGTTGGAGGGTGCTAGGAACTTGCTGGAAAAAGTGCAGTACATGAGCGACCTGGGAAAGCAGTCGACTGCATGGTGAGGCAGGAAAGGAAAATCCAGGACGCTTAGCTCTCATTTCCCAGAAACCCCCCCAGCTGTCTGACCCTCCCCACAGTTTGGAGAAGTTTCCCGGAGCCCTCGTTCTGCGTGAAGGGAGAAGCACCTCCCGCTAACCATGGCGGGCGCATCCAGCAGAGATCAAAGGGCTGCCAGACACTCTCTCTTTGTGACTCCTCCATTGGCCAACAGAGCCGCTCTTCAGCTGTCACTGTCTCATTTCTTTTGGTGGTTGAGACTTACATTTTTCTTTTTGAAGTGGCAGAGAAAAGTTTCATCACATTTTATGCTGCATAAATCGTTCAATAGCTCTTTTTATTTTTTTAACTGTGGAGTTAATGCTGAGTAGAGTTGTAACAGGCATTTACCAAGGTACTATCAAAGGACACAATCAAAATATTGTAAGAAGCCTGGGCCCTGGGATGACAGGCCTCGCGGAAGCGTATGTTAGATATGCCAGCCCCACTGGTAAGCGCTGGGATTGTGAAAGAAACACGTAAGTAGTCTGGTAGAGTATTTTTTGGCAATACTCTTTAGAACTAAATTCCTGTAGCTATAACATATTGAGAGGTTTCAGATAATATTTGCATAATTAAAAACAAGTTATGTGTCATATAATACAACTTCTTGTATTGAAAAGTGAGCCAACATTTATGTATATCAGTGTATTTTTATGTTGTCAAATTTTTTTTCTTCATTATGAGGAATAAGATATATAATCTTGGTAGGCATGAACTTAAAATTCTTGGTTTTGATTGTTTGTGGGGATCCTAAAAGTTATGGCGCGTGATCATGAGGGATTTTGCTGAGGCCCTCACTGAACTGTATGCTGGAAAGGCTTCACATGGAGCAAAAAGACAGTTGACTAGTGAATGAGTCTAGCTGACTACCTGACTTCTTCATTGCTTTATGGCACTACGTACTCTCTACTCATCCTATTTGAAATAACTGAAGTGAATTGAAGTGAGAACTGTGTCATAGGTTTGTGGTGTAATTGTGTGTGTGTGTGTGTGTGTGTGTGTGTGTGTAATCAGTCTCTGTGCAAAAAAATACTCCTGGAAAGAAAGCCAATTACTAGACCTCATGGTAGACAACAAGAAAAGGGATGAGATCAAAGAAAGTGTTTCTTTTTAACCAGAAAATAGAAATCTTGGACAAGTTAAAAAAATGGAATGTTAACTTTGGTAGTGGCTCTCATCTATGCTGTGAACAGTGAAGCATACATTATTTTATGGAAAAAATGAGATGGTCACATTGTATTCTTGGATTTAGGGGCTTTTGAAAGCCTTAGAATGTATCCATTTAATTTTCAATTGAATACGAATTTAAATTCATAATTTGAAAAGGCATAGTTTAATTTTTCTCATTTTCAAATTTAATGGAAATTACATTAACACTCCTATATCATATGTCACATAGGACACACCTAGCCTGGCCTCACACTGAGAACAGACCAACCAACTTACAAATACATGAGCCGTGGTGGATTGCAATAAATGAGCAAAAGTGCTACAAATAATCTTCCTCCTTTGATCCAAACCCATTGGTAGTGCCTCCCACAGACTCCACACTGGTCTTGCGACTTGCTTTGTCCAACTGGACATTAACAAACAGTGCAGACAGGGTTTGAAAGGGGCTTGCCCTCTCTTGCTCCTCTTGAGACTCTGGTGACAGCCACACGTGAAGAAGCTAAGCCAGCCAGCTGGATGAAGAGCAACACATGTCCCAGGTGCCCCTGTTGTTCCAGAAAGAGACAGCCAACCTCAGGCACTGCACCAGTTGTCCACAAATGCAGGACTGTGCCCAGCAGAGACCAGCACAAGAACCCCCAGGTGAGCCCACGCAGAATCTTGAGCTTACCATTGCTGTTCTGAGCTATTAAGTTTTGAGGTTGCTTGTTATTCATCAATGTGTAACTGATACAAGAATAGTAAGCTATTTACATAATTTTAAAAGCAGTAATATGAATACTTATGAGCAAAAAATAAATTTTAAAAATAAGAAAGAAGTCATTCAAAATGTCCCCCATATCTGTCAGGCCCCGAGATTTTAGTGTGTCTTCTGGCTGTGGGTTCCTGGTCTCAAGCACAGTTCAGCCTGGCCAGTCTAAAAAAGCAGAAGAAATGTCTGGAAGGAGTCTCAAAGGCTTCTGGTGAGGTTTGATATTAATGCTCTTGAATTTTTTTTCTTTTAATTTTCCTGAAGTATATTTTTTCTGAATTTGGGCAAGGTCAGCTCAGACTAGTTTTAGCTCCAGCAAATGGACAGTTTGTAGAAGCTCGTTAGTCCCTGCTCTGCTGTGTATGACCACCTAATACTGCATCTTTGAGAGAAACACATGAGATCCTCTTTAAACAGTTGGAAAGCAGGGGCCAGCCTGTGGTATAGTGGTGAAGTCCAGCACACTGTGCTTTGGTGGCCCAGGGTTCATGGGTTTGGATTCTGGGCACGGACCTACACCACTCACCAGGCCCTGCTGTGGCAGCGACCCACATACAAAATAGAGGACGATTGGCACAGTTGTTAGCTCAGAGCTAATCTTCCTCAAGCAAAGAAAGAGGAAGATTGGCCACAGATGTTAGCTCAGAGCGAAACTCCAACAACAACAATGGCAAAATGTTGGAAAGCAGGCAGCACCTATAATAAAACTGGTAAGTAACAGGATCTAGTTTCTATTCATTGGTATTTAAGCTCCATAAATCCAGGGACTCGGTTTTATTTTTATTTATTTATTTCACTGCTATATCCACACCCTCATAAAAATGTGGAAGCCCTGAGATTAGGAGGGCTCCTCCAAGGCCATGGATGAGACTGGTGACAATCAGTCTACTTCATGGGTATGCAGGCTGAGAGGGTTTTATTCCATCTCAGAGAAGCAAAGTAGACACAAATACGCAATGTTCCTATGAGATTTTGTGAGATTATTAAAAGCAAACTTCTAACCCACCCCTTTAATCATTCTTCAGAAATTTAGGCTTTTAAACAGAAATTTATGAGTCACATACACGACTGGAGCCTGACTGATGTTTTGGTCCCCATATTCCACATCTGACATATATTGATCAACTCTTCAATGTGGGGTATTTCCTAAATGACACGTTAAGAGCACCATTTATGTAACATTTACAATGAGATCCTCTGGATAGAGCGAGTTATGATGTAAATGAACCAACTTTGGACTTTGAATTAGAAAACTTGAGTGCAGTCCCAGGTCTGACATGGACCAACTGCATGACTGGAAATCCGTTTAACCTTCCTGAGCCTCAGTTCCTCACCTACGTGACATCAACCACATTCAAAACTTTCTTATACAATATGAAGTGTTATAAAATGGAAGGCATGATTATTACAATGTCTCTTGACTGAACAAAATATAATATTTATAACGTCCCTAGAAAATGCCCGTGCAAGTGAGATTGTATCACCTCATGTAAGAAAAATGACAGGAGAATTTTGTAATGTAAAGTTCTTTGTAGCATGGAAGGAGAGCAGGAAATGCATGTTCCAGATGTACTACAGGTTGGTTCATATATCCCAACACTTCACTCAGGCGGGTGATGGTAATTCAAACACACCTGTATTATTCCATTCAAATGCATATGGACAACATAGTCAGGATACTGGAGCATTTATGACAATGATCATAAGTGGCCAGGCATGAAATCACGTTGATTTAGATGATGGTACATTGTGTCAGTCAGAGTTCTTTGGCTAAGTTAGGTAAAAAAATAAATAAATAAAAATGGGAAGGATACAGGTAGTCTGTGACTTGGAACAGAGAGGATCCAGGTGGCCGGCTCTCAGTTGGGGCAGATATGAGAAACAATAGTGGTGATACCGTCTAGTATTTTACTAAAGTCTTTTGAATTCAGGGAAAGGGCTTCCAAAAAGTGAACTAGGCTGTCCCTTCGACCAGAAGTGAAAGTGGCCGGGCAGGCAAGAACAAAAGATGTTGACGGGCTCATCTACTTCTCACGACTTTAAAATGTCTTCTTTTGAGACCTGCCCCAAAGTTATGTAAGCTGCCATGTGATATTTATTTCAAAAATTATATGGTTAGTGCTAGATTTTCCAAAGCTATTTTCTGAGAGAATGGGAGCGTTCTCGGGAAATTGAGCGTCACCCCAACTGGATCCAGGTATTACACTAGTTACACTTGAAAGCTTGGAATACTATAAAGGAATACAAATTAAAAACGGCTTAAACAGATAAACAACAATGAAATTTCAATTCAGAGCAGATTTCATGATAATTGGCCCAGGAGTACAGTCTAAGGCCTAAGACATTTTGCGCCCACTGCAAAAGCCCCGTGACCGAGAGCATAGAGCTGCAGCCATATTTCTGAATAAATAAAATATACTTGCTTTTCTTCAGGATGGAAGGCCTCTGAAAAATTTGATGCTGTCCAGGTTTGTCCACAGCTGGTTGTCAATAATGCTGTTGTAGAGGGTCAAATA
Organism: Equus przewalskii; assembly: GCF_037783145.1. Lineage (NCBI taxonomy): Eukaryota > Metazoa > Chordata > Mammalia > Perissodactyla > Equidae > Equus > Equus przewalskii. Next base: position 118,360,880 of record NC_091832.1, on the reverse strand, counting down.
CTAACCTCTCATTTAAATATTTTCCATGCTAGTCACTTTCACGTCTGCTGTCCCTGAAAAGTTTCACTTCCTTTTGGAGACATTGTGTTTTAAGATTTCATATTTGAATCAAATTTCATGTTTGATTCTACATTTTAGATATGGAAATGGATCGTGGAATCAACAAAACATAAACTCACAAAACAATCATGAACTCACAAAAAAATTCTCAGGAAGTCTTGTATCATTTGATACAAGAAAATACTTGAAGAAAGCTCAATGAGAGGCTGTAGCTTCTGATGTCATCACCCTATGCTTGTAGTCATTCCTGAACAATTCATCAACTTTGTGAGTAATTCTTGAGTAAATGTCTTAAGCATTTCTAGATGCAAATTAACTCCACCATATTTTTGTACGAAAAGATTACAAAGCAATTATTCTATATTATAGTATACCAAAATGTGAGCATTTCCTCTTAGAATATAATTAACATCTGAATTTATGTTCATTCCTTATAATGAATAGATAGATGCAAACTTATGATTCTCAAGTAAACTGGTAGAAAATTCTCTGAGACACACTGGACTACTTGAGAACAACGTGACATGTAGCCTGTAATTATGCATATTCACAAAGATCATTGCTAATATGCCATGTATCACCAGAGACAGGAGTGAACCTTGTTGAGATGACATTTAGTAAGTGGTAGCACTTATCTGAGCCACCCTTTCTGAGCACCTGCATTGTGACAGCCCTTGTCACTTGGGATGCTCTTGTCCCCCAACGCATGACATAACAAATCAATTAATTGGAGAAAAACCAAATCTACGTTAAAGATTTATAGTTATACTATTTGCTATACTGTTCACTTTACACTGAATATTTAAAAAAATTATGTGCTGGAGCCCGCACGGTGGCCTAGTGGTTAAGTTCAGATGCTCTGCTTCTGTGGCCCAGGGTTCGCAGGTTCGGATCCCACTCACGGACCTAGCCCCACTTCTCAAGCCATGCTGTGGTGACATCCCACATAAAGAAGAGGAAGATGTTAGCTCAGTGGCAATCTTCCTCAAGCAAAAAGAGGAAGACTGGCAACAGATGTCAGCTCAGGACCAATCTTCCTCATAAAAAAAAGAAGAGAAAGAATTATCTATAAATATTTTGTGTTCCCGATATTAATTGAATATATCTACCCTAGAGATTGGCAAAGCCTTTTAGCCTAGAAATTGCTGAAACTCTTGATGAAATGTGATGAAGCGATGTGTCTCTGCTTAGCCCTCACGTCCTTCAGCAATCCCTCTTCTTTGTTCTGGCTCTCCAAAATATGTGCCAATCAGCCCCGGAATAGTTTCTGTCCTATCCAGAAGCTATGAATCCAAGTCCACAAGCTTAGAAATACAATGTGGCTGTCTCTAGTTTTCCTGTAACCGAGCTGCAGCAAGCCTCTAGTCAACTGCATGATGAAATTAACCTTTGCTTGGGTCTTTTTACGTTATGCCCAAATTTTGTCTAGTTGCTCCAGTGGGAGTGGGGTGAGGAATTGGGGCTGATGTCGTGTCAGGCATTGTGTGGTCCGTGGGGTGGGTAGATGGCATGTCTTGTGTGAGTCATCAGTGATCTGCCCTGGCTTCTGCTGAGACAGTGTCTTCTCAGAATGGGTCTAGCTGTCTTCCCGCAGATGTTTGCTGTGCTTTCCCTGTTACCATCACCAAGGCTTGAGATCTTCAGTCTTCTCTGGTTCTTGATGCAGGAATAGATCTCACTGTTCCAACATAGCATTAGGCGCAGGCAACTCTGTGAGGCCTTTGCAGGCCTCTCTATTCAGACAGTGCAAACCACTTCCACTCCACCACCCAGTCACGCTGAGCACAGGGAGCCCCGGGGTCTGGCTGCCTCCCCAGGTCCTATTCAGCAGTGGAAGGCAGAAATCCCCTCTGAATTTTCACAGTGAAATGTGCTTCTTGATGTTCTCCATCTCAGTAAATGCCACCATTATTTACACAGTTAAACCAAAAACTTAGATTTATCCTTATTCTTCTTTCTTGCTCATCCCCATCCAGTCTGTTTGGAAGTCCTCTCAACTCTACCTTAAATTATACCCTTAAGCCACTTCTTCTCAACACCCCACTGCTGCCATCCTAACTCAAGCCAGCCTGTGGTCTCACCTGGCTCACAGTAACAACTCCTTCACCTGCGTCTGCGAATCCCCTGTTTCTACAATTGTGCCATCCTCCCACCCCTGGAGTAACCTGCTAGAATCTTACATCAAATCGTGCTGCGCTTCCACTGGAAACTCTTCAGGGACTTAGCATCAGGTATGGGATGAAATCCACATCTCTCACCAAGGCCTCAAGGGCCTGGTCACTCTGCTGCTTCAGGTCTGGGCTTCTTGTCATTTCTTGACTGCGCTGAGCTCAGTCCTTCCCCAAGACATGCACTTTCCAATTCCCTGCTCTGCCCCACGTTTCCCTTTTAAATCCTTCAGATGTCTTCTCAATGCCCCTCCTCAGGGGAGCCTTCATCCCCTATTTCCTTACCAGACTTCTTTATCTTCACAACATTTGTTACTGCCCCGAATCATCTGTTTATGAGTTTATCCTGTGCCTTCACCACTGGCCTGTACTTTGTCCTCCCAAGTGCAATCCGTAGCATATACTACACTGCCTGGTGCATAGTAGGCCATCAATAAATGTCTTTATCAGTGGATGAACGCACTTGATATTGGAAATACAGTGAAAATGGGACAGTGTTTTATAGTCACTGTATTTATTTTTGAAGATGAGAACAGTTTCTAGATTAAATCCGAACTCAAAGACTCCTTTCATGTGGTAGAAGATATAGAAAGTGATACTTCTTATGTGTGACTAAGATCTTACCTCTGGCTTCAACAGAATGTGATTTTTACTATTTAACCACGTTATGTCCACTATTGTGTAGCATCCAGGAGTCAAGAAGATATGCATCTTCCTCAATCCAAAATCCATGATCCAGAATGTTATTTAAAATAGCAGAAAATCAAGGGATCGGTGACCTGGAAATCCTCCCACAAACCATAGTAACTGATATGTTCACCAACCTTGCCAGCATGTGCAACAATACTGGCATAGGGCATCAAGAATTTCTGGAAAATGTGAACTGCATACATTAGACGTTTATCATTAAGCCACCGTGGCTTTGTATTATTATTAGCTGTGTTCCTGTTAATAGTGTTTGACATTTATATACCCCAGGGCTCTTTCAGTTCTAAGTGACTGGAACCCAATTTAAACTAGCTTAAGCAAAGAACAATATTTATTGGCCGATGTAACTGGCAGGTTGAGGCTGGAATCTGGGCTCAGATGATGTTTTCATGGCTTGAGCTCTCTCCATTCCTCGGTTCTGCTTCTCACTGCTGCTATGTGTGTGTTGGCCTCTTTTTCTATGTAAAGAGGCTCTCGTCATGTGGCAGAAAAGTAATGGCACGCCTACATCTTAAGAACTCGTGATTCAAATAGAAGAGTCTTTTGCAGCAGGTACAGCTGAAGTGTCCCTGAGAGCATTCTGATTGGTCAAGCTTAGGTCCTAGGTCTATGCTAACCCAGCACTGTGTTGGGGAAATGTTGTATTATGATTGGATCAAACTTGATCACATGCCACCCGTTTGGCAAGGAGAAAGAAGGGTAAGGCACACGATTGACAGCTCCTCTAGGAACACAAGGAGTGGGAGAGATTTTTCTCAGAGACGACGGAAGAGGAATGGGAAATCATGTTGAGCAGGTCAAACATTTGAGTTGTTACTGTCCATACACAAATGCTGCTTTACACTTCTTTAGGCCAAAAAAGGACAATGTACTTATGAAAGAAAAAGACTTAAGTGCTCTGCCTTAATACTTATATTATTGATCTCCTTCAGTAACTCGAAATAATGCACTGGAAGTGTCAGATACATAATGTTGGCTAATTCTAGGAATTCCAACATTAGAAACAATGCTATCTGGAATCAAGATCTCAGAATGAAGAAGAAATGGTCAAAAAGATGAAAACAATGAGATGGAAAATCAGTAGATATGGAGGGTAGAAATCAAAGCGATAGGTGTTTCTGAAGGAAAGAAAGTAGCAAAGAGAAAATCAATAATTAGAAATCTAAGGGATGAACAATTCCTTGAGTTATAGTTCTTAAATTAGATAATCCTATTTGCATCCTATGTTATGTGTGAGAAAATGTAGGCTCCACTTTCCAAGAGCACTTCTCATTGACACATCAGCTCTGCACACTTATTTCCATCTTGAGTATCTATCTGGAGTCCACCTAGTCACTTCGCTTCCTGCTGTTTTTCCCTGGAGAGTTGGTACCCAGCCCTGAACCGCAGATGGACTAGCAGAGCCTGTGTTTTGTCAGTTTCCTTCCAAGCCTGGATCTTGATCCCTGTTTCTCATTTCTCTCTCACTCTTCATCGTCTTTGTGACCATCCTACTGTGGAACGATAGATCTTATTTGACTCACAACAGCTCAGATGGTTTCTGGAATATCCTTGACTCTTTGCTCACCAGAATAACTTTACGGTAAGGAAGACATTTAGAATCATATTGGAGTAATGTGCCTTCGCTGACCCAGCTGTGTCACCAGAAGCGTCTCCACAGCCACGTGCTTTCTCCTGCTAGTAGTGGGGCTGGCAGTCCTCTGACGTGCTTCAGTACAGGAGACGAGATGAAACCTGCTCTGACTGCTTGGAAGGAGGGCATTCCCCTTTGGAAGTTCCTGTGCTTTCCTGCTTCTTCCTAAAACCACCTGGGATCCTAGTGAACTGCCCTGTACCCAGTCTTTCCTTCTTTTCCTCTTCATCCCCATGAGCACAATTTAGGAAGTTTCAGAATGCTTTGCAAGCTAATGTGGTCACTACAGGTCATCCTAGAGACTTTTTCTTTTCTCAAAAAATAAGAGAAATATGGGGCTGGCCCCGTGGCCGAGTGGTTAAGTTCGTGCGCTCCGCTGCAGGTGGCCCAGTGTTTCGTCGGTTCGAATCCTGGGCGCGGACATGGCACTGCTTGTCAGACCACGCTGAGGCAGCGTCCCACATGCCACAACTAGAGGAACCCACAACGAAGAATACACAACTATGTACCGGGGGGCTTTGGGGAGAAAAAGGAAAAAAAAAAAAAAAAAATCTTTAAAAAAAAAAAAAAAAAAAGAGAAATATTCAGTTTCTTCCTATTTGGTAAAATTATCTCCTGACTGTGGAGGTGGAGATTTCCCAGTAGGTCCCATCCAGCACTGGATCGATGGTGCTGTGTCTGTTTCTACAGGCCAGAGCAGAAGGAGTGCGACTCCTTCTGACGGCTCTTTCTGGGAACGAGCCTGGCTCTACCAGCTCTGTCTTGATTCAGGTGGTGATGACCACATCCTAGAGGGGGAAAACTCCCTAAAGGGTGACTTTGGATTTGCATTGTGTCTTTTCAAACATTTATTTCAGAATGAGTGAGTTGGAAAATACTTGCTGACTCTTGCCCCATTTTACTTGCTTACAGCTTAAAAGGGACATGAAATCTCTTATTACTTAAGTTGTGATAAAGCTGAATGCTGGAACAATTAATTGAGAATATATTTCATAAATCAAACAAGGTTTCTGACATCACAGATTGACTTTATTCTTCCTTTCTCTGTTAAGCTTTATGGACAGGCCTCCTTGGTTACACATTTTACATCTAACCCTACAGCTACAGTAACTACCTTCTTTTCAAGCTTTTGAGGGTAATTTATAGTGCTAGAGTTGTCAGGATTTTGAGGACTTGGGAGTGAGGGGCAGGCTAGATTCACCTTTCCTCAGGAGACTGGAAACGCACTATGTGCTTGACACGATTTGGAAATTTTTTTTTTTTCCCATGGGGAAAATCCCCACAGACATGTGGTAATGAGCCATGACTGAGGACAGACAACACAGTCCACAGTGAACCTCGCATCCAGCATGAAGTGAGGAACTTGTGACCCTGGGCTTTGGCACCCCACCTCCCCTAATTGTTTAGTTCTTAAGTGCATCAGTTTAAAAGGAAGAAGCCTCCTACATGTTGACAGGGTTTATTTCTTCTTTCAAGACAAATAGCTAGGACAGTGATCTCCTTTGGAATTCTCCTTTGGGTTAGAAATGTGAAAGAGGAGGGTCACAAGCTCATTTCCATGAAAGTCCACGTGTGGCTCATGTACAACTCTTGAATTGTCGAGCGAAAATTGTAGTGTTCCTCTGCACAGTGAGGATCTTTTCAAATTTCATGTTTCTTTTTATTCTCTTCCCAAATTATTGACCTAGTGTGGTTAAAGGAAAATGTGTCCATTGTAATAGGTTGATCAAATAAATCATTGGAAAAGGAAGACTGGGTGTTACCTTCTCTGTGGGAACTTTGCGAGGAGTGTGGCCTTCAAGGAGGAGACAGTTGCGTTAGAGCTGGCCTGAGAGTTTCCTCCACAGTTTATATTAGTAAGTTTGTATACATACTCCTATGCTGTGTATTTAGTAGCCTGCACCACTGACGGTTCTATTACATAAAGTTCAGCATAAGACCCAACTATAGAGCTCCAAACTATAGAGCATTTCAGAGCAAAGACTGGATCAACTCCAATTATCCAGTACCTACCTCCTTTATCCTGTAAAACATCAAAACCAAACAGAAAATGCAAGCTGATACTTACAATGTTTGCTGTTGCTCGATTCAGTGATTCTCTAGACAGCTATAAACTGAGATCTTGTTTGTGATGCTTCTCTGGCCTTGTATCCCTAGCAGCCTATATGAAAAAAAAAAACCTCATGAATGTTTTAGGGGTGAAGGTCAGGCCTTGTAAGTAGTGGACCCCAGATCCAAGAGCACACTTTGGTTTTGACAGCTCATGCAATGGATTCCAAAAGGATTCTTTGCAGATGTTCTTTTGCTGTTTATGACATAATGTCTTTCCAGTGTAGTCAGATAACTGAAAGTGACCAACAAAAGGAGGGTGGTGTTAGGGGGAGAGGGAGGATTCATTTGTATGCATGATTTCATGAGAAGAGTAATTGGAGCATCACATATTTCGAGTGATGGCCAAATAATACACATTGGGCAGGACCACTTCTTACTTGCTCTTCCGAGAGAACCTGAAGCACAGATGTTACCAGTGCATTTGCAATGAAAATATTCCTTCCTTGAAAATGAAATCAAAGCTGGACCGTTGAGATCCATGAAGCTCAAGTTCTTTGTGGCCCAATTTTTATAAACACTTCCTAAGCATTTTATGAGCTATGAAAACAGTGGGGGAAACTGCGCAGCCACAGAAAGGTCACATGCTAAGTACATTGCTGGAAAACATACAGTAAAGATGAGAGACCAGTGAGGCTTCCTGACAAACACTGCGGTCCTAAGGCAGACTTCTGCCTCCGATTGCATTCGTTAACCACTAGGAATGCTTTTAAGGTTTCTCTTGTCACTTGCAATCAGATTATTAAGTTACAGATACCCAGGCAAAGTCTTCCACTCACGGAGTTTCATTTTGTTACTACTGTAATGTGGGAGGTAGGGAAGAAAGCTATTTTGATTTCAGAGGAGGATTTTTTTTTTCTTCTGCTTCTAAAATATTGGTCCTATTAGTTTAATTTCAGAGATGAATTATTAGGAGGCAAATTATTCAGTAGTTGTTTTGTATTTCATGATTTATTTTCTGCAATAGTACATGTTTTGATTCATAGTTAGTTTTGACTTTTCAAGTTTCTTTTCTTGAGCACCTCTACATATCTTTTCTCCTTTTATCACCAAATTAGGTGGCGGTGGTGTTGTTTTAGGTTTCAGAAACTTCAGTTAAGAAGTTTTAAAAGCAAGTGAAAGTACATGAAGAATGCTTATCTCGGTGGCTGTCAGCAGCTTATAGTTAGAATTTTCTTGGCATCACACATAAGGCAGAGAATGTGTTTTGATTTTCACGATAAGGGACAGTTGATAGGGTTGGAATTAAAAAAAAGTCTAGTTTGGGATTCTAATATATAACTCCTGTGCTTGGATACTTTTCTGGAATCCAGGAATCCCAGGGTTAGATAAGAGACCTTTGAGATAAGCTGATCTAACCTCTCATCATACAGATGAGAGAGCTGAGGGCCTGAGAGGTTAAGTGACCTACTCAAGCATCGCCTCCCACAGGCGTTTTGAGATAGGATGTAGCTTTTAAGTGGATTTTGAAAAAGATTCAGTATCATATACAATTTTTCATAATAACCAACTGTTCAAGTGTTCTATTAAAGTCAGCCTGAGTTGAAGAAACAGTTTGGGAAGTGAGAACCTTGGCATTTTCAGAGGTCACATTTCTCTAATAGTGACATCAAGCAATACAGACGTACTGTTACGGGAAGTGGAGATCTGTGATGAAGTTCACCTGCAACGGGAAATGCCCCAAAACAGCTCTTTGATCAGAGTAGCACAAAGCTAATCTGCTATAAATGTGGTTATTCTTTCTGGGCATAGGGCTTAGTCTTTGTTTTTAAAAGGGTGTTTGTTCCCTGTTGGTCGTTTCTTTAGGCTTGTTATTCCAAAGAGCTGTTCAAGAGGAACATAGGAAGGAAGAGGAGGAGAAAGTAAATCTTGTCGAAAGAAAGCAAATGAACTCTCAGAAGGAGACATGAGGGGGGTGAACATTTGAAAAAGAACCCTCAGAGAAGGTATTGAAAGTGGAGATGAAGTCCCTTTGATGAACTCAAGGCACTAAAGAGATTAAAATACAAGTGAACTGTGCGAAGGGAACCCTGTTCCGGGGCCACAGACGCACAGCTAGTCCTACGAGAAACTCAGACCTTCATCCCTGGTGAGAAGCAGAACTGCGCGAGAACGGTAATGCCAGCATGCAGGCTGTCATGAGCAACTGGAGAGGTTTTCTACTGATTTTGTCGTTCTATTCACACAGGAGGGAAAACCCAAGCCTAAAAGATGGATGGGGACTAGGAAGAGGGCACTGAGAGTTCTTGGTTCTGTTACAAGCTTCACAGCTGAATGGTGGTGTCAATGTTCTGAATCAGGTTAAACCTATTTTTAAAGTCTTACTTTCTGTCCCTTGCTGCCAAGAAACTTAGCTGTGGAGAAAGCTCTCTTTGGGAAATATGTCTGAGCTGTGACCTGCTGGTTGCTTAGAAGCCGATTAGCTTTTTCCTCTAAATTTTAAAAATAAATACATACATAAATAAATAAGTAAAAGATCTCAGATTATGGAAAGAAGGCAGCATTTTAACAAATAAAAGGAGTTTCCTTTATTTCAGTGTGAAGGGATACTGTGGGCGATAAAGTGGTTCTTGGTTCAACGAAAATGATCCTAATTCCATAGGTCATTTGTTCTGGTCTCTTAAAGAGTGTTCATCAGTACTCTCCTATCAGTGTCCTTCTGATGTTTCTGAGATCTGGATCCAGAGCTCCTGTTGGTTCAAAATGAAGTCATTCTTCCTCTCTGTAGTAAATTAAGAAGAAGAAAGCATTGAGAGAATCCTTCAGCTTTCATAAAAATCATTTTCTATAAAGATGCCTAATCTTTTCCCCATTCACCACTTGAATCCTTGGGTAAAAGGACTCCATTTAATAGACGCTCTTAAAAACTGGTGGTGTGTCCAAAGTGATTTTGCAGCAAGGCAAATGTCAAATAAAGTGGCAGAGAACAGAATCGTGCTTTTTAAACTTCACACGGTAAAGCTGTCTGGTTTTCCATAATGTCCTTTAGGAGGGCCCAGAAACAGAGCTCCTCAAGGGACATGAAACATCTGATGATAAACGACTTTGCAAGTGATGCTCAGGGATCAAAGTTCCAGCCAGAGAGGAGTGATGGAAAAGCTGCACGCCGCCAGGAGAGCCAGGGCTGTTTGGGTCTTGGCCACCACACTTATACAGCAAAAAAGCAAATAAGTTGAAATTGCTCATTTTGGCTGACTTTCCTACCACCTCCCACTCTCTCCAACCTCCCAAACTTACTTTCTGGAATAGGGACACAAGCTGAGTTCCTCTGAAAGAAAGCAGAGATGGCTACACGTGTCTTACAGATGGAATAAAAAGGGAGTCTGGCATTTCTGGAAATAAATGATATTCTACTAATTCCTTCTTAAGAGAAATCTTACAGAGCAAGAAAAAAGTAGAGAAGAAACATAACACATTTGTTATTCTAAGTGGCTCTAGGCCTATAAAATCATCTTTATTATTTGTACAGATTCTGATGAGGTGGTATCCATTTTCAGCAATATCAAGGCTTATCTCTCCAATGTAAAATATTCAATATTACATATTTTAAGTTAGGGTAAACATAAGTCATTATATTTGCCTTTCACTGTATTATCATACGTTTCATTCTCTCTCATGATGAGGTGTGGAACTAACACAATACTAGTGATGGTTGCATTGGCCAACTTGTCAATCATTTATCTGTTTTTATATGCAAGTCCCATGCTAGCATATAAAAGTCTATGGTCATTAATAAGATGTCCAAGTTCTTTGCTCTCACAGAACCTAATAATTTTGGATGAGTTTCACAAACTCTGTGGACATCTGTAAACAGAGGAGTTGAACTAGATGGTCTGAATGGACCTTTGAGCTCTAAAATGGAATGCTCCTGATCTCTGCCATCAGCTCAGAAGGGAGACCATGACTGTGGTTTCCACTCTTTGCTTGCTCCCACGCCTTCCTTTTCCAAGCACATTAGGATGCTGAAGGAGAGACTTGAGTCAGAGGGGAGGAAGGACTTCTCTTCAGACAGAAAGAACTGCTAGAGGAAGAACAAGAGAAAAAAGGAGGAAGAAATTCTAAGCCATAGGATTTTGAAACCTGTGGTTTCAATTTGGAAAGCTTTTAAAATCAGGAACACATTTCTTTGTGTAGCCCTTCCTGCTGTCTTCAGCTCAGATGGATCCCACATTCTATTTGCATAACTGTGTTCTCTTAAGCTCTGATTAAGAAGCTCATGAGCGATCACCAGCACTTCCTGAGCTCAGGAACTGCTGAAGTGTTTTACCTGCAGTAACACCCACCACCACCTTAGGGGGTAGATGCTATTACTATCCTCATTTTCCAGAGAAGCATCAAAGAGGTCAAAAAACTTGTCCAAGGTCACGTAGTTAGTAAGTGGTAGACCCAGGATTGGAGTGTGGCCTCACTGCTTCATTCATCCATTTCCTAACCAATCTGCTCCTCCTTTGCTGTGTGATTTTTCCTTACTGTTTATTAGAAAATGTTACTAGTGAAAGCTTCTTGTAGTCTCTTTTCATCACGCACTGAAGAACGGCCAGTTAGGATCTTGTCTTTCCTTCCTTTCTTCCATTATAAGAAAGAAGTTAAATATGGATGAGTTCGGTTTGCTCTTGTTTTAGTCTCCTAGGGCTGATGCAGCAAATTACCACACACTTGGTGGCTTAAATCAATAGACACTTATTTTCTCTCAGTTCTGGAGGCCAGAATTCCACAAGCAAGGCGTTGGCTGAGTCCGTTCTTCCTAGGGGCGGTGAGGGAGAATCCAGTCCATGCCTCTCTCCCAGCTTCCGGTGGCTTCAAGGATCTTTGAGTTCCTTGGTCTGCAGATGCATCTCTTCAATCTCTGCTTCTGCCTTCATATGGCCTTCTCCCAAATGATCTTTGTGTCTGAAAACTGCCTCCTCTTTCTCTTGTAAGAATGCCAGCCATCGAATTGAGGGCCCACCTTAAATCCAGAATGACCTCACCCCAAGATCCTTAACTTAGTTACATCTGAAAAGACCCTATTTCCAAATAAGGTCACATTCACGGTATTAGGGAGTAGGAGTTAGATGTACCTTTGGGGGAACTCTATTCAACTCACTATAGTTCTATTGAATGAAATGCTTTACTGTCAACCAATGCCTGTTTCATTCCATTGAATTCATTAGTTCAGCAAATATTGATGGAAAACTTCAACTATGGCTAGGTTGTAGCAGACAATAGGACAAATTCCCTGTGCTTTCAGAACTGGCATGTGATTGGGAGGGAGGCAGAGGGAGAGATAAAAACAGACAAGGCAAGTAACTAATAAATAAACAAGACCAATTTAGAGAAAGAAAAATGATACGAAGGAAATTAAACAGGACAATGGATTCTGTTAACTTATGAGTGCTAAGTATCTCCTTAAATATCAGCTATAGCTCTTGACACTGCCAATAGCTGTATGATTTATTTTTAAAATCAAATTCTATTTTGAGCTTTATTAATGTTGCATAAAATTCTTCTTGGTATGATAAGTGGTCAAAAGAATCTACAGGTTTCTTTGCCCTTACTCATCTAATCTGTCAAGAAAGTATTCACTCATGAAACGAATAATGTACTAGATTCTCTGATTTCCCTAGGGAATTAGAGGAAATTGGATTGGGAAAAAGGTAACTCAAACATCAGTTCACTGAGCATCAATTTCTCCAACTCCCAAGCATTACAGCATTGTACGATTACTACCAAAAATGTAGGGCTCTTTCTCTATAGGAACATAAAATGTTTGGGAAAAATTCAACCTACTGTAACTGCACATATTTTACTCATCAATTACAATAGCAAAATTTTCACAAAATATATTGGCAAATGACTTGAAAGTTGTTATTTGGGAAGTAATTCATTGCACCTAAGATGACGTCTTAGAGCTCAGTTTGAGTTCACATGGTACCAGAACCTTCTACAATGCACCTGTCTGAGGACGACCTTCTACCACAGCTGTGTAATCACTAGTGATGTTTTGTAAACTACTGAGAAGTTGTTCTGGCCTACTTTTTGGGTTTAGGGCTGTTATATATTCATTTTGTTTCTCCACAAATTATATTTCCTTTTGCTCAATTTCGGTAATTGGGTATAAGCAGCTGGAGTCATTTTACTCTAATTTGTGAACCTTTTTATAGTGCTAGAAATTAAAAAGTCACAAATGTTCCTTCTAACTTGAAATACGAATTCAAGTGAAGGCCTACTCTGCTTTGGTGACAGGGATCTGGCTGTGCTTAAGAATAACCGATGCTTCTTTCACAAAACACTTTACTCCGCGCCTGGTTGATTTCCTGGGATCTCATTCTTCGCTAACTGGGCAGGAAAGAAAAAGGCTGCAATCTATCCTTTCATTAGGATTTTAGACATCCCTCTTCCCAAAGGTAGTGAGGAAATGCTTTTGTGGAAGTCATTTAGTGATAAATTTTACAAAAACTATTCCATAAGACAATACCATTCCAGTTGTTTTTTAAAACTACATTAACAAAAGAAGTTAAAAGAAACAATAAGGACTAAAAATGTAAAAAATAGTGGAATACAAAATAAGGGGAATGGGATTAAATGAAACAACTCTATTCAATGAGTTCGTGCTGCAATCCCTTTGCCCAACAAAAAGACGCGATGTCTGTAAAACTGTGATGTTGGCAACTTTGCCCAGGTCTATGTCTTGCAGAACTTTTATCCCTCTTCATTTAATCTGCAAAGATCGGGTGAGTGCCTGCCTTGTGCTAGGTGCTGTAGTGTCGACGTGATGCACGGAGGTGAACCAGACACATGCGGTACCAGTGCTCAAGGAGTTGGGTGGTAGACATTAAGCAAGGACATACATGGATAAATGAACAAATACTTTCATAAGTGACAAGGGCTATGAAGCAATAAACAGGTTGAAGCGATGGACATTAACCAGAGGAGACCTACTCAGATAAGGTATTAAAGGAATATTTTCCTGGGAAGGAGTCATTTAAGCCAAGTGCCAACTCAATTTATATATGAGAAAGTCAACTGGATTTTCATGTGACTGGCCAGGTTAGGGGTTATCAACCTGTAACCTTGGAAACAAAAGAGGGTAAATTTGCTGTCCCATAGCAGGATTAAACATGTGATTTTTGCCACTATATATAAATATATATAATCATTTACCTGGTGGACTGTTTCTGCAAGATGGATTGGAGTGGCTTTCCAGCTGGGTTCACTCACACTTGCCTTTGATCTGCTCCTTTTTGCCTGTCTGATCAGAGGAATTCTAACTTGACTGGAAATCATGTGTTTTTAAACTTTGAGAGTTAATCCGTTGATCCATGTCTTAAATCACACCACTTGGACCAAATCTTTCATGGGGGAAATTTTCAGGAGCATTGAAAACATTCGTAGACGGAATTTTCTGCTCTGTGGTGTTTATCCAGCACAAAATGCTTTTCTGTGAAATCTTGCACCATTCTCAATTTCCTCTTCTATTGTCCCTCAACTTTCTTATCTGCACATTGGATATGTTAAGACTATGCTCTTAATATTAAGCTACAAACGTTAGCCGCATTCCTAAGAACCCTTGAGTTGAGTTGACGTAACTATATTATAAAACAACTATTTCAGTGCAAAATGGGAATTAGAACTGGAACTTCAGCCTTGGAGTTGCACATTATTTTGCTTACAGGAATTCCAATAATAATTTTATAGCTATTAATGCACAGCTAAAAATCAACAACACTGAACAAAGCCAGTCTTGGAGTCCACAGAGCTTTCCTTCCCTCTCCTACACTCTCCAAAACTGTTGTTGGCACACTGCTTCTTACACGTTCTAATTACCTGCAAGATTATAATATCGAGAACACTTACTAAGCAGCACTATGCAGCAAGCATCATGGTAAGCACGTGATGAATATTTCTCATTTAATCTTCATAGTGATCCTACGACCTAGGCATTTTTATTAGTCTCCTCTTCCAGATGTGGACAATGAGGCACAGGGTGGTTAAGCATCTTGCCCAAGTTCACAAAATTGGCAAATGTGTCTACAGACTGTGAAAGACTGACCTCTCTAGCCTGCAGCTGCTATGCTTGCTGCTGGTTCCTGATGAAAGCATGGAGGCTCCTCATAAGTGATTAAGGCAAGGGAGTTGGTGTCATGCAGAGGATGTCTCCCAGCAGCTCAGTCATTTTGCATCTGTTTGCTTTATGAGAAGCAGACTGGGAAAAATTCCTATGAAAAAAGAACGTCATTTGTATTAAGAAGGTATGTTTGTAAGGTACTAACAACCCCACTTATTACTAGATTAAAAATACCAATTGGGCCTCTTTTCATTTAAATTTATTTATAAAAGGACCTGACCTTTCCAATAGGTGTTCCCAGTAGAAAAACCTCAGAGTGGGGTTGGTTGTGTAGGTGGAACTACGTATGGCACACGTAATAATGGATGAAAAGTGTGTGTAGACAAGTCAGAAGAGGCCAAGCTCATTTATATTTAAATAAATCCCATAAAACTTAAAATATGATTCTCATTAGATAAATTATTATTCCTAATTCTGACAGGCAGAAAGTGATTAGCCTGAAGCACTCATTGTGCAGACTCATGCACACCAAGGATGATGGTTTGGCTTCTGGCAGCTTAACTATGAAATTCTGCCTCCTTTTAAGATTATATGCCCCTGATACAGAGTTTAAAAATACACAGTGGAAGGAAGTATCACATATTGTTTATTCAATTTGAAAAATATGCCCCTAAAAAGTTTTGCCAATAAAGCTTGCATTAGATGCTTCTCTGTTCATAATTTAAAATACTCACCTAGAGATCAGAACCCATTTTAACAATTGGGAATTTTCTTTTCCTAATCTCTTAAAAAATTGAGTTCTGCTGTGTCAACGTGGCTAAGTCTGCCCTGGGCCACTCTTGATGATGGAATTCTCAGAATAAACACCAAGGATGATGAAAGGTAACCTGAACTGAATTTCTCCTGAACTTGAATGAGGTTGAGAGATCACTCTGCAAATTCTTTCCAAGCTGAAAACTCATTTCACTTGTTGCTGTTACTGTGATCCATCTATGCGTAAAATGAGAGGAAAATTTATGGTAAAAAATAACTAGTTTATAAAAGAATTTAAGGATGATGAACATTTGGGGAGAGCATTATCAAGATCCATGGAAACACTGAGCGATGTTACAAACATGGATACAGCATTGATTTGCATTAGTGATGTTCACTTTTGAGAACTTCATGTAGAAGCCATCTCACTAAAAGGCATATCCATCACTTGAAACACCCCAGGAGAAATCTGAATAACAATAAAGGAAAGGAATTCGCTAGCTGAACACTTAGGTAATATGTCTACAGAGGCAGGCACTAGAGACAATGCTGGTCTTCAGAGTTTCCTCCCTTTATTTGTATTCACTCTATTTGAAGTTTTTGTTATCAGAATTTTAGGTTTTTTATTTTTAAAAAATTACATCACTTCTTTTTTGGTAAGGAAGATTGGCCTTGAGCTAACTTCTGTTGCCGATCTTCCTCTTTTTTTTTTTCTCCCCGAAGCTCCGCACATAGTTGTGTACCCTAATTCTAGGTCCTTCTAGTTCTTCTATGTGGGATGCTGCCTCGGCATGGCTTGATGAGCAGTACCAGGTCTGCACCCAGGATCCAAACCTGCGAACCCCGGGCTGCCAAAGAAGAGCGTGTAAACTGATCACTCGGCCATGGGGCCGGCTCTCAGAATTTTAGGTTTTGTTGAAGTCACTGTTTATCATATTGCCTCATATAGCTCTACCTGATGTTTTTCTTGTTTATTTATTCATTCTTTCTTCATTTATTTGATTACAATTTATTTTCCTCTACTAGAATATAGTCCTCATGAGAGCAAGACTTTCCAATTCACTCCTTCCAGTATCCTGAGGGTCCTAGGAACAATGACTGACACATGGCAGCCCATCGGTGGGGGAGGGACAGGATCATTTCTTCCCAGCATCACCTAGAGCACTAGCATAATGCTCTGAACACAGCACATCAATAAGCATTTGTCAGGCATATAAAATAAACAGGGATTATAGCATTTCTGTCAGTATCACAGTTAATTGCATTTTGATGATTGGAAAGTAACCCCCAATGAGCACTGCATCCCAGAAGGAATCAATGAATATTCATTCTCGAGTTTGTCCTTTAGATTATAAGCCACTGTGGAACAGTATACAGTGCTTCACAAACAGAAGAAGGGAGGGTGGCTATCAATAAATGATACTGACTTGGCAACTTCTTTGAAGAAAAAAAGAGTATCTGAGTGGCCACTTCACATTGGGTGGCGATCGAATGGTGGCATTTATGAAGAGATGGTGTTTAGTCCGAGATCTCAAAGAAAAGAAAGAGACATTGATAAACATGTTATAAGAAAGAGCATTCCCTGTGGAGAGCAGCTAGTAGGAAAGCCTGGTGAGAATGAGTGAGGTACAGTTGAAGAAAACAAGTGTTTCCTTGGATTTTGGTACAATTGAGTCAAAAGCCCTAGAAAGTCTTAAGATGATGAATAGTGAGGTATAATTTGGGTTTATAGGCTGACTCTGGACCGTGTGGGCTTGACTGTGGGCAGAGGGTTGAGATTAGAAGCAGGGAGAGTGTCTCGGGGCTGCTTTGGCAGTGCAGGTGAGAGAAGCTGGTAGGTTGGCCTTCAGTCACAGGGGTGTGGCTGGAAGGCAGTGGACAGATGCCACGTGGGTTTGGAGGTAGAACCAAAAGAGTTGCTTGACTGGATGTGTGAGGTGAGGGAAAAAGGAACCCAAGAGAATGCATAGGAATGTAGTATTGGAGGCTGAACAGAACTGTACAAGTGTTTGTAAAAATCTGGGAAAACTTGGGAAGAGGGTATCAGGAGGGTCAACGTGGATATTATAGTGACTAGTCAGAGACGACGCACTAAAATACTAAGAGGAAACGTTTATTGAGTTCTTACTGGGCATAGAGAGCTAAGTACTTCATGTATATTACCTCATTTATTCTAAAAAATACAAATCACATGTGTAGGTATTATCACCTTCATTTTGCAGATGAAGGAATGAGGCTTGGATAAGTTAATTAACTTGCCCAGATCCCATGAACAGAGAGAAGAGAGGTGTAAGATCCTTCAGGACACTAACTGCTCACTTTCCCAGAGGCTCTTGGGCACCTTCTCAGAGAAACATGTGAATCAGTCCTCAGGGTATGGATGAGAAGGGGGAAATTTCACAAAAGGAGCTCAGGGAACACTGCTGTAGCCAGGCTTACACATAAGTCTGACCCTAAGTTCATTCTATTTTCAATGAACATGTTTTAGAATATTATGGAATTACTAATATGTGTACCAAAGAAGACACCGGGGGTTTTGTGATAGAAAGGGATGGAAAGATGAAGAATATACTACTTTCAAGAGCTTATAAGCAAAATGGGAAGGCTTGGGACAGCCTGGTATATAGAAGGCATTCAGCAAATGTCTTGAATAATTAACTCATGATTGTGTTATGGCAATGGTCATGTGAGCAGGGTCTATATAGAATCCCTGTGGGAAGATAGCCAAAAAGAAACAAAAGAAAAAAAGCTGAGATTGTTAGTAAGACGACCATCAGAGATCAGTGAGGATTTGTGAGCATTGCTCAAGGCTTACAAGGTAGATATGAGCAGCTCCACCTTCAACAGCAAGGGAAGCTGTGGGAGCAGTAACTTCCACAACCTTCCCTCCATTACCGTGGTTGATGGCTCCAAGGGAGACCAACATCCCATGATCCTATTTCCTAACGCCACACTCTTGAACTAATATTTTGCACTGCCCCTCTCTTGGCTTCACGTAATGGTGCCAGCCTGTCTAAAATGTTAAACAAACCAAAAGAAAAAGCAAAGAAGAGCTCATGAAGCAAACTGAGTTTGGGCAAAGTTCATAATTCTGTGGGGATCCCGGTTTCTCTTTCCTGAGGTGTTGCACTTCTCATCTGGTTCAGTCAGCAGAAGAGTCCCTTATCCTCTGAGTTCAGGGAAGTATGCCTGTATCCTCGGGTCGGGGATGCCTCCGGTTCTAGGAGAAAAACAGGTGATGGAACCACCTGTTTCCATTGGAATCTCCTCTCCATCTTGTTAAGATTTCACTATTCTTGCTTTCTCAAAACAAGGCCCTTTCCACAGGCAGCCATGGCAGTGTCTGTCACAGGAACACGTTCTTCTTTCACAACATGTTATCATTTCATTTGCGATCTGCATTGGCAATCATGAGCTACTTTCTGGTTCAGGTTAAAAAACCCTGTTTTCTAGAGTGAGGGGTGGAGGGCAGAAGGGAAATTGGCAAGGGGGAAATTTGGTGTGACTCAGCTCACAGGTTCATCCTGAACTTTTATTATCAGATAATGTTTAAACACTTCTTGCTTTTGCTTTCTCTCTGGGATCTTTTATAACTTTTGTTCTAAAATCCTTGCCTCCTTTACCTGCTTGTGCATTCAGCATCTTCTTCTCCAACTTCTGTTGGGAATGTAAGATGTCAACAACATGCCACTTAGATGAAAGTCTGTTTTCTTTTCCTTTTTTGAGTTTGTCATTCCCTATTGTCTGTCCATACAGATAATCATGCCTATAGGGCTTTGATCTGCTTTCAGTTCAGGCCCCATTATTACTTTCCTTTTTTGCCTCTTATTCCAATATCAATACATCTGGATAGACTTGTCTATAATATTACACAACCTGGTTTGTAAGATAAACCCGAGTTTCTGACGTTCCTCTGGTTTGCTGCCTTATCATTTTAAAGCCAAGGATTAGTTTAAGGTTGTCTTGTCCAATCTCAAAATGCAAAGTATAAAATTTTACTTTTATATAACTGGAGCTCCTGTACATTTAATGGTTTCATTAAAATTATATTTCCCATCTGTACAAGAGCTTCCTTTTTTCTTCCAGAAGAGATAGGCTTCCATTCTCCTTAGTTTGCTTTTGAAATTCATTGCTTCTATGGTCTTCAAGTTGTAATTTTGGTCTATCACTGTGATCAGACTTTCTTTATCGGAGTCAGTTGGAAATTACTGTCTCAAGGCAATTACAGTAAAGTTGAGAAGTAACCTCAGAAACGAGGTACATAAGGAAGAGGATGTGCTTTACGAAGAGAGGAAAAACACTTAAGAGTGTATATTCTCTTGTGGTTCATAAGTGATTGTTGAATATAAATAAGCAGTAATTTTCTAAACCATGCAGACTTACCTGATTACCATTTATGACCTGCCCTAGGGTGAAAAGTAAGCATATGTCACACTATCTCTTAAGTCATTTTATTACCTCCTAATGTACCAATTCACACCCCAGTAAGTGCATTCTTGTTTAGCTGATGTAACAGGATTGAACGCACAACAGAGCTCACTTGTCTGATCACTCTTTACAACACAAAGTCCTCTATCTCAGCTCTGGGTTCAGACCTGCTGGTTTATAATGAAAAACTAACGTAAATATAGACTCTTGCTTATAATCTCGGCTTTTTTTGGTCCTGCCTGGTCAAATGCCACAACAGCTGCCAAGAGGCAAATTAAAAATATATATGTCTAAATACAACTCTGACTTTTCCACTTAAGCTGTGGTAATATAATAGGAAATCAATTCACAAGGGTACCTCAAAAACCATAACCACTGCTATGGGCTGAGTTGCATCCCCCCAAGTTCACTGCTGAAGCCCGAACATCCAATGTGACTGTGTTCAGAGACAGGGCTTTTAGAAGGTAATTATGGTTCAATGAGACCTTAAGTGTGAGGTCCTAATCCCAGAGGACTGGTGTCCTTATGAGAAGAGGAAGAGAGATCTCTCTCTCTCTCTCTCTCTCTTTCCAAGCACATGCACTGAGGAAGGTCAGGAGAGGACACAGCAAGAGGGCGCAGTCTGCAAGCCAGGAAGAGAGCTCTCTCCAGAAACCGACACTGCCCGACCTTGATGGGGGACTTCTAGTCTCCAGTGAGATATAATGTCTGTTGGTCAAGCTGCCCGGTCTACGGTATTTTGTTTTGGTAGCCTGAGCGGACTGACACAACTGTCCTTAGGACAGACCAGGTGAAAGGGAAGATGCGGTCCTCCTGGGTGCAGTGAATGTAGTTGCCACGAAAACTTTCCTTCAAGTTTTCCAAGGAGCCCTTTCTCATGTCCCTCCTCACGGTATGTATACATAATCTGTCCTCTGAATACTAGGTTCATAACATTTATCATCTTAATCAGTAGTTTTTACAGCTATAATCTGGGACTATCTAGGGCAAACTGAGACATATTGCCCCTGTACTTAGAAGTGTCAGATGTTGAGACATCTCTCTGCACATTCCCAGGGCCAAGGAAGGAAGCCTGCCCCTTGCCCAGCGTCCAGTGGCAGCTTTAGTGGGTGATATTGGGTCATCATCCATTGGTCGCTGCCAGCTCTGTTTCCTGCAGGTGCCCCTGTCCAGCTGTTGCCCTGTGTGCACTGCGGTCCTTTGCTTCCTAAGCACACACAGAGTCAAGTGTCCTTTGACACAGCTTAGTGCTTACAGAAACTTTGATTCAGCCTAATCTCCAGCTATGATTTAGGACAAGCTCTCTGAATTTCAGTATAGTTTCTTCAAAGATATCTGATATATTAGTTCAAAGAAACCATACC
Source organism: Equus przewalskii (assembly GCF_037783145.1). Lineage (NCBI taxonomy): Eukaryota > Metazoa > Chordata > Mammalia > Perissodactyla > Equidae > Equus > Equus przewalskii. The sequence continues at coordinate 118,339,610 of NC_091832.1, read as the reverse complement.
GAGGCCACTTTTTTCAGAGGCAATGATCAGGAAAGAAGCATGCTATTCATTATGTAAATATATAAATTAATGATTTTTTTTGTATAAAGAATGATTTGTAGCCTTGCTATTCCTACTTCTCCATTAATTCTTAAGGAGCATGGTTAGAAGATGGGAGCAAAGAATCTCATTTATCGAGCTCCAGGTCCTTAATGCTGACAGCTGGAAGGTGAGCTCCGTATTCCAGTCCTGAAAGGTAAGACAGTTAGATGGGGTTCTTTATGACAGAAGTAGTGTGTTAAAAAAATAACAGATGGCCTCCTCATTTCCTCCTAAATAATGGAAATCCTCCCACTTGATTGGCACGTAATTGAGAAAAATTTTTATTAATAAATTTCAAATTTTCTATGTCTTTCAACAGAAGCAATTTTTTAAAATATGTTAGAGGGTATTGAATGGAAAATTCACTGTGTCCCAGAGTTGAGGTTAAGGCCTCAAACTGTGAACAAGAGGCACTAAGTATCCGACTTTGAAAGCCACTGTGTAACAGAAGCCATATTCCCACAGGGCTTGTTAAGAGGTGAAAAGTACATGCTGCCCCCTGCCAATGGCGCGTAAGAGGAGAGCTGGGGAGGGAAAGGGGACCATCAACCTTGTCGGTTGTATTCTTTGAGAAGGGTGCCAACTGCTGTGACTAGCAAACCCGTAATATCAGGATAAAATAAAATTTTATTTTTCACTCGTGTAATTGAACAAGGTGGGTGTTCCTGGGTGGGTGGTTTTCCTTCAAGCAGACTCTTTCCAGCTTGTAACTTTGCCCTTTAGCACATGCTTCCAGCCTTGTCCTGGGGGGTCATCTCCATCCTGATCAGCCAGAGGGAGAGCATGGGGGACTGCGCAGGGGAGGACGTTATGGGCTGTCTTAGTTGGTGAGGGCTGCCATGGCAAAATACCACAGACTGCAATCTCTTCCATCTTCTGGTCACCAAATATTCATCTCTCACTCCTTATTTTTGGAATTTATTTCCCGTGTCTCCACAGAGTCAGTGTGTATGAACTCCAAGTGATGCGCAGTCTGTTATGTAAGGTCCAGATGCAGCTTCCCGTGGTCCAGTGACTATGAACGATGAAGACAAGTTATCTGCTCATGCTCCACCTCCATACCTAACATATAATAGTGAGGCAGGGACAGAATAACGGCTATAAACCGTCCCAGTGAGGAAGAATGAGGGATACACAACAGTGTCTTGTAAACAGCAATAATGAACATCCAGTGGGCAGGCATTGTAAAGCTCCTCTGCTCATCACTTCTTATTCTGCTCTCTGGGAGGACCATCCCTGACCACTGTTCTGTGAGGCCCCTGGCTCTACTCTTTGGGAGGTTCCTTCTTGTCTATTATCCTCCGTGGACACATGACAAGTGGGCTTTGGGATATGGTCATTGCGAGTTGTTCAGGTTTTGCAGCCCACTCCCTGTTTGTGTAAGTTTGAGCACCCATGGGTCACTGGAAGGCTCAAGTTAAAGACATGTGTGGTTTCTTGGGCAATACAACACCCTCAACATGTAAGGAGACTTTTGGTTTACTTACATCCAATCAGTTCCATGTGCCAGTAAGTGCACTTAAAATTCTTCTCCCAGTGTAGCTCTCAAATCTGGTTTATGCCTTTGCTGTCTCCCCTCCATTCTTCTCTCAGCTTGGAGCTTAAGGGAAACTACCTTGACCCCATGTGAAACAGTAGTTTTGGGTGGAAATGCACTATTCTTAACTCAATCTCAAAAGCACAGCTGAGGTCCGTGTTCAGTTAAGTTTTAATGGGCCTCTGCTACTTAAAGGCCTTATCAGTCTCTCACTAGTTAGGGTCTAGAAAGAGTTCGGTTTTCTGAATTTTTGAGAGTCTGGATTTCTAGATTCTTTCTGTTCCCTTCCATTTCTGCTTTCAGACTATGCAAGTCTTTCCAGATCTCATTTCTCTCTTGTAATACCTAATTGAAGACATTGAAGAAAAACCGAGACACACTATCACTCTCACTCTTTCAAACCACTTTCCTAGAATGACTGGTTCAGGGGCCATTGTTTTACCTTCCAAGCAGGAGATGTTTCTGCCAAATATTTTGCCACTGCCTAACGCAAGTCTCCATCTTTCCAGCTCCAGTATTGTTCTCTTACCGCTTGCTGCTTGGTTAGACAATGCCTTTGCATAACGCAATACTGCACTCCCAATACCAATTTTTGTATTAGTTATGGTAATTACTATAACTAACAAACAAAAACTTTGGAGTTTTAAAAGAATAAAAGTTTATTTTTTCTTAGTTAACAATAATGTGGATCCAGTTTGGGGGAAAAGGGGTCTTGCGTCTCTGTGTTCATTTAGGGACCCAGGCTGTTGGAGGCTCTGCCATCTTCTGTTCTCTTCCTGAACGTTGATATCCAGGCCGAAGCTGGGAAAGGACAGAGAAAGGTTTTTCTAAGAGATTTTAATAGGCTAAGGGTAAAAGTAGCACACTTATTCTGCTCAATGCATAGAACACCATCTCATGGCCACACATAAAATGCCAGCAATTCTGGGGAATATAGACTAATTGTGTGTCCAAGAAAAATTGAAAATAGGTCTGGTAATCAGACAGTTGTCTGTGCCACTGTGGAGTAATTTTACTCCACAGTGAGGGCAAAAGGTCTGCCCTCACTTCCTTACTGAAGCTAAGTGAACGGGAACCCAAGAAGACAAGTCATGAAGGTTGGTGGTCTCTTTAAGAAGGGGAACTGAGTTCTCTTCCCTCAGTAGGTCTTTCTGGGCTTTAGAATCCTCCAGAGGATGGCACATGGTGAGGGAGTTCCTGGGAGAACTTCAAGGGGCCCAGGAGGAGAGCATGTAGTCTCATTAATTTCCTCACTCCCACCCTGGGAGCAGAGGGTTTAGGAGCCCGGCAGCAAACAGAGACTGGCATGTGCTTTTTGAAGACAAGAGGCTCCCTGGAGCAGCAGGGATTGAGGGACAAATGGCTAGGGGAGGAAATTAGGACAACTGCTTCTGAATCTCAGGTCTGCAAGGCTTTGGAGAGGTGACTTCATGTGGAGGAACTTAGAGGGTAGTGAACAGATGACTTCTGTGTATTGCATAGGTAGTCACTGAGTAAAGGACACAATCGCAACCCAGAGAAGTCGTTAGGAGATGTGTATTATTGCTGGTGGACCCCAAGGGAGACATGACTACTCTTTTAAGGAGGTCTCTTGAGCAATGGAGGAAGCTTAGGCGAAAACGAACACCACTTGAGGAAACCATGTACAGCACCCGTGTACACCACTCACCACCCACCTAGTATCAGCAAAGTCCTCGACAGCAGATGAAACCAGACTCAGCCAGAACAAGGGCAGCAACACCAACCAACTACCAACAAGAGGGAAGTCGTACTAAGAGAACACGGCTTCTCTCTCCCTTGTCTCTGCCCCAGAGCAGAGGAGCTAGAACCTTCTCTCCAACCCTATTTACTCCATGCAGCTGAGGCTTCTGTTTTAGTTTACGCAGAGTGAAGAGAGGAAGAGTTTTGGATCAAGTTCAGGTTTGAAGTTTCAAAATGAGTAAGATTAATTATTTGTTGTTGTTAACAGCTTTATTGAGGTATAAATGATATACAGTAAGCTGTATATTCTTAAGGTGTACAATTTGATACATTTTGACAAGTATATGAAATCGGCAGAATTAATAATGAGCATATCTATCACTTGCAAAAATTTTCTCGTCTCCCTTTGTAAAACTCTTTTTTGTCTGTCTCCTTTCATCCAGCATACTTGTTCTGAGATTCATTCATTTTGTTGGGTCAGTAGTTCATTCTTTTTATTGCTGAGTAGTATTCCATTGTTTGGATGTTCCATAATTTGCTTATCCATTCACCTATTGGGAGACAATTGTTTTGAGTTTTGGCTATTACAAATAAAACTGCTATGAACATTTGTGTACAAATCTTTTTATAGACATATGTTTTCATTTCTCATGAGAAATACTAAGCAGGGAAATGGCTGGATCATGTGGTAGGTATGTGAGGAACAGATTCAGAAATGGCCAAAGTGTTTTCCAACATGGTTCTATCATTAAAGAAGCTCACCAACATTGCATGGGAATTCTAGTTCCTCCATGGCCTTGCCAACACTTCGTACTGTTAGTCTTCTTAATTATAGCCTTTCTAAAACTGCACAGTCATATTCATTGTGATTTTTATGTGCATTTCCTCAATGACTAATGAGATTGAACATCTTTTCGTGTGTTTGTTTGCCATTTGTATTTCTTTGGTGAAATTTTAAAATATTTGCCAAATTTTTATTGCTTTTTTATTGTTGAGTTTTGAAATTCTTTGTATATTCTGCATACAAGGCTTTTATCAAATAGGTGATTTACAAATATCTTCCCCAAGTTGGTGGCCTGTCTTTTTATTCTCTTAACAGTGTCTTTTGAAAATAGAAGTTTTAAATTTTGGTAAAGCCCATTTTTCCTTTTATGGATCACGCTTTTTGTGTTGTAACTAAGAAATCTTCACCTAATCCAAGATCACAAGAATTTTCTCCTGTATTTTCTTCTAGATTTGCAGTTTTAGTTTTTCAACTTAAGTCTATTATCTGAGTTAATTTTTGTATGTGGCAGAAGATATAGACCAAATTTCTTTATTTAATATGAATTTCTAATAGTTCCAATATAATTTGTTGAAAAGACTATCCTTTCTGCTCTAAATTACCTTTGGACCTTTTGCAAATATCAGTTGTGTATATATGTATGGAACTATTGATCTATTTGTCTATATTTAAATCAATACCACATTGCCTTAATTATTGTATCTGTACAATAAGACTCGAAGCCAGGTAGCATAAATTCTCTGACTTGATTCTTCTTTTTCAAAGCTGTTTTGGTACTTTTAGATCCTTTGCATTTCTTTTTCAGCTTATATCCTACTAAAAAGCCTGAAGGGATTTTGATTGAGATTGCATTGAATCTCTGTATCAACTTAGGAAAATTGACATTTGGCACTACTGAGTCTTCCAATCCATGTGCACAATGTGTTTCTCCATATTTTTAGGCTTTCTTTAAATTTCCCAAGCAATATTTTGTAGTTTCCAGTGGATAGGTCCTTCCCATCTTTTTCATGTTTATTATGCTATTATAGATTATTTAAATTTATGATAGTTTCTATTATATAGAAATGTGATTGATTTTTTGTACACTGCTCTTTTATCCTGCAGCCTTGCTAAGCTTACTAACAGTTCTAGTAGCTATTTCACATATTGCATCAGTTTTTCTACATAGACAGTTATTTCATTTGTGAATAAAGACAGTATTACTTTTTGCTCTCCAATCTGGATGTCATAAATTTCTTTTTCATGCCTTACTCTAGTCACCAGAAGCCCCAGTACAATGATGAATAGAAGTGATGAGAAATGGCATTCTCGCTGTGTTCTTCATCTTAGGGAGAAAGTATCAGTCTTTCACCATACGTGTGCTGTAGCGGAGGGATTTTCCTAAGTGATCTTTACTAAACTGAGGAAGTTCCCTCCTATTTCTGGTTTGCTGAGAGGTTTTTTGTTTTGTTTTGTTTTATTTTAAAAATCACAAATAGATGTTGGATTTTGTCAAACGTTTTTTCTGCACTTATTTAGATAAGTGTTTTTAATTTTTAAATCTTTTAATATGGTGAATTATATTGATTTTTGAGAAAAATTGCCTTCCTGAAATAAACTCCATTTGGTTATGATGTACTATAATTTTTATGTATTGTTCGATTTAATTTTATAAATTTTTAAAGAATTTTTATATCTATAATCTTTATTGTGATATCTTTGTCTAGTTTTGGACTCAGGGTAATACTGGTCTCCTAGAATGAACTGGGAAATGTTTTTTCTGTTCAATTTTCTGGAAGTGTTTGTGTAGAATTGGTAATCCTTAGATATTTGTTAGAATTCACCAGTGAAGCATCTGGCCTGGAGTTTTCTTTGTGGGAAAGTTTTTAACTACAAATTCAATTTCTTTAATAAAGCTAAAGCTGTTAAGATTATTTCTTCTTGGGTGAGCTTTTGCAGGATCTTTCAAGGATTTGTCCATGCCATTTAAGATGTTAAATTTATTGGCGTAAAGTTCTTGATATTCCCCTGTGGCTCTTTTCATGTATGGAGATGTTCTAGTGGAGTTACTGCTCCCATTCCTGACAGCAGTAATTTGTGGCTTCTGTAACTTTTTTTGCTAATCAGTCTGGCTAGGAGTTTATCAATTTTATTGATCTCAACAAACTAGCTTTTTGTTTCACTGATTTTTCTCTCTTGTTTTTGAATATTAAGTTTTAAATGTGAAAAATAACCATAACTGACAAAGGTAATTTGAGCAAGATGTTGTGAAGGGACCTGCTACTCAGTGGGAAAGCAAGATTTGACATTTGAGAAGAGCAACTGGAAAAAATAAAATCATTTCATTGTAAAAATCCTGAACTGGTTACATATGTATAATGTAATTATATACTAATATTGTCATTCAAATATAATTTGATTCTTAACACGCATTAATGTCTTGTGAATGTTAAATAATGTAGTGTAGAATTTCCCAAAGTGGATGCCACTGAACATTACTTCCCTGAATATTAATGTATATTATATGACAAAAGGATTCAAACAATATGAAATGCTGGATTGAACTGAGTCGGGTAAATTTCCTTTTTTGTAGAATTTTCCCCTTTCTTTTTGGTGAGGAAGATTGTCCCTGAGCTAACGCCTGTGTCAGTCTTCCTCCACTTTGTCTGTGGGACGCCGCCACAGCGTGGCTGACGAGTGGATAGGCCTACGCCTGGATCCAAACCCATGAACCGGGGCCACCGGAAGCAGGGCATGTGGAGCTCGGACCACTCAGCCAGGGGGTCGGCCCTTGGATTTCCCATATTTTTAAATATTACATTGTGCATCTTTGATCTTTATGAGAGGGATACAGAGCACATTATTTCCCAAATTTATTTGACCTGGGATCCTTTTTTTTTTTTAATGGAGCATCTAGCAGAGCAAAAATTTAACAAAACATCTTTTGTGGAATGTTAGCAGATGAAAGAGCTTTAAAGTGAAACAACTCTGTGTTTAATCCTTACTCCAGAACTGATTTGATCTCAGGCAGGTACCTTAAACCCTGAGCCTCAGTTCACCTTCAGAAAGGGGAGATGAAGACCTCCCTTTTGGGGTGTTGGGACAATTAGAGATAATGACTATAAAGCTCCTGGCAGAATGCCTGGAACATAGTAGATGGTCAATTATTGGTATCTATATTAATAATAATAACTAATCTCCAATGATATACAGGATGCTAAAAGAGAAAGGAGCTGCTTTATTTCCCTTCTAGTGCTGACATAAGAGCCTTTCATACAATTTGGAATGATTTTTGTATTCTTCTTAAAAAAGTAATAAATGACTTAGCTTTATACCTGGAAATGACACCAGTGAGGAATGTCACATAATGTTGGGGCACAACTGAATTGAATGTTGGCCTTCAGGAAGAATACCATGAATTTTAGCATATCTGCCTGTCACTGATTTCTTATATGATCTCGAACAATTCGAATTCTCTTAAACTTTGGTTTCCTCATTATAAACTGGAGCAGTTGGACTGGAATTTTCATAATTGTTTACTTTTCGGTACTGATACATATTTGTTCTTGAAAGATGTGCTGCCTTTGATTTAATCTCTACTTACTGGGCTTTTTTTTTTTTTTTTTTGGTTTTCTCAAATCCTTATTCTATAAAAAGAAACATCGGCTAAACTTAGTCTAGATTTCCAACCTCTGATCCTCACCCCTCAGCAACACTCTACCCACTTCTACCCTCAACCTTCAGCCTTTACAATTCTGATGCAGTTAAGATCACTATACAGATGACCTTTTTATTTGTCTACCCACCATTCACTTTTCCCCTTCTTCCTAATAAAGCCTGGATTTATTCAGGTATACAGTATTCCCATATGCAGCCTTGTGATGCCAAGAGAAGATGACCCCATCCCAGTTACAGCAGTGTGACTACTTCCTCTAGGGTGAGCTCATTATCCTCACGTGTGACTGGTCCAGGGATGAAAACGTGACCCAATCCTAGCCAATGAACTGTGAAGTGAAATCTCTTGGTGTGTTGCTGGAAAATGACCTCAATCCTAGGAGATATGCATATGGGAGGATGGCCTTCCTCTTCTTATTGTCTGGATTGAGCATTTGTTCTTGCTTCAGCCATCTATCCAACAACCTGTGGATAAGGTTAAAGCAAGGAGGGAAAGAAGGGGAGATGACGAGAACCGGGGCTTTGCTGACACTGCTGAAATGCTTAAGTAACCGGCACTGAATGCTGAATTTTCTCTCAGTTTCTATTATGTGAGATAATAAATTTTCTTGGTGTTTAAATCTCCTTAGGGTTCCTGTTATTTGTGGGAAAAAGCGTACTAACTGCCAAATGTTTGGACTCATGCCTCGATAGTTCCCAATTTTATCTGAATCTCAGAATACTCAGAACTTGTTTTCATTCTTCTGCTAACAAAACTCGTAAGAGCTGAGCATTTCAAAATACAAAAGGCAGATTGGAGAAAGGACTGCACAGGCTGAATGACTGTGGGGTTAAGCCTCAGGGAGGTTTTTGTATCTCCAAGCGTAGAGGTGCTTGTGAGGCAGCAGCAAAGTAGCGTTTGTGATGACAGGCAGGTAGGCTAGGAAGTGCCATCTGTTTAAAGAGTTCCCTATCAAAAAGCCCTAGTATTTCAACTTAGAGAGGTTTTCATTTGGTAAAATTTTATTAAAAACCCAGTTTTGACACTAGTTTAAATATATTTTTTATTCTTCTAAAAAAATGCAGGTTTTTTTAGTGAAGACTATGAGAGAATTAACATTACATTTTTGGCGAAAATAAATACTTAGATAAATCTCTTCTTACGTCCAAGCAAAAAAGGCCTTTGGTGTTTGAAAACGCTCTTAATTGTTTATAGACTCAGTGAACAAGTCTTGTAAGATGAGTAAGTTTTAGAACCCAGCACTTGGGTCTGACCTTGATTAGCTATGAGGAAAGAGGGAGATCAGACAGAGAATTACAACGAAGAGGAATTTTACGGATACATTATGTGGCACAGGAAGAGTAGTCTAAAACTTAAATTTACCAGTATTTCACGTACATGGGCTCACTAGTTAAATGTATTAGTGTAAGACAAATTTGCTGAGTCCTGTTCTGGGAGAGTTAGCCTCTGCAGAGCTCACAGCCGATAAACAACGGTTTACTTACCTCTGAGGGCGCCGTTCCTCAAGATGGGACGTGTCTATGCCGCTAACCTACTAAGTGTCAACCTGGATTCTTTAGGTGCTTAAATGATTCTCATTTAATGTCTTTTTATAAATTATTGTTTCCTTGTGTAAACTGTGTAAATAGTGCTTTGCCAGTCATTGGCAAGAACTCACTCACTCTGTGGGCAAGGCTTCCTTTATCACAAAATATCCTTCACTGTCAGACGATGTCTAGTGGTTGCCAGGACAAGGTTGAACATGATGTCTTGATAATACTTCTAGACTTGTCTATTGGAGGCCACTCAGACACTGTAAGCTGATCTGCTGAGAAGCATGCTCTGATTTTCATCCTCATCTTTAGGATGGGGAGTCGTCCAGGAGGTCTGAGGTACTTTATGATTAAATCCAGGAAGGTTTAGAAATACTATAATTCCGTATTTCCGATGCTAGATGTAGCCAGATTTCTTAAGAATTTTTGGACTTTTTAAAGACATGGGTAGCCGTCCAAAGTTTCAATACTGAATACTGTTAGAATTTCAGGATGTAGTTAGCTGATTTTTTCTCTCTTTTCCTTTTCTACACTTAAAGGAGAGGTCAATCCTTGGGGTCAGGATTTTGTATGTAGTCGGGGGTCTAGATTGACTTTGTGATTGCGGTTGACAGGGGGTGTTGCCTAAGCTACGATCCCTTATTTCCACCGAGGGACCCAGATTGATACCTAGAATTTGAGATGAGCAACATCTTCTTTTGGAGCACACGTTGGCCTTCTTCCTTTTGGAGTAGCTCGAGTTTTTTATTTCAAAATCTCAATTGGGGTATAATCTCCTTTGTTGGACTCTTGACCAATCACTTTGCAATGCCAAGAATATTTGCCTGTATCGAATTGACTTGTTTTGAGGGGTTGTGCCAGAAACCACAGAGTCTGAACCATAATGAGCCAATCTGCATTATGTAGGAACACTTTGTTCTGTGGTCCTTCAGCTGACTTTTGCACACCCGTCTCCCTCTTCCTCCTGCCTGCCTTGGCCCTATCTCTCGTCACCTTCCCAAGGTGGCAGTCCATTCCAGGCCTGGCAGGCAATAACGGTGCCTGAGAGCTACTCTGAGCACGTGTTTGAAAAGGAATTCCATTAGTTCAGAACTTGGTGTGCTACATTTATGATATTAACCAAGGACTGTTTTGCCAGTTTCGCCACAATATATACTGGCTTCAGCTCTATGACTGAGAATCACATTTGCAGGCTGTAAATTAATTACTTTTACTTACAACTGTAATTTTGTGAATCTATGCAAATTCAGTCTGTGGGCTAATCTTTCTGCTACTTTGTAACTTCTATCTTTGAAACATTTAATATTTATATCTATTTCCTTGACAGCATGCTATTGATACTGCTGGCAAAGTGCTGTACTCTTTTCTTTTCTTTTGGATGTCATCTTTTTAAATTAAGGTAACATTCGTTTATAACATAATATAAATTTCAGATGTATATTGTTATATGTTGATTTCCTGTTCACCACCCAGAGACTAATTACCACCCATCACCACACACATGTGCCTAATTATCCCTTCCGCCCTCCTCCCTCCCTCCTTCCCCTCTGATAACCACCAATCCAATCTCTGTCTCTATGTGTTTGTCTGCTGTTGTTTTTATGTTCTATTTATGAGTGAGATCATACAGTATTTGACTTTCTCCCTTGGACTTATTTTGCTTAACCTAATACTCTCAAGGTTCAACTATGTTGTTGCAAATGGCAAGATTTCATCTCTTTTATGGCCAAGTAGTATTTCATTGTGTATATATACCACATCTTCTTTATCCATTTGTCCCTTGATTGGCACCTAGGTTACTTCCAAGTCTTGGCTGTTGTAAATAATGCTGCAATGAACATAGGGGTGCATATATCTTTACACATTTGTGTTTTCAATTTCTTTGGATAAATACCCAGCAGTGGGATAGCTGGATCACATGGTAGTTCTAGTCTTAATTTTTTGAGGAATCTCCATACTGTTTTCTACACCAGTTTGCACTCCCACCAGCAGTGTATGGTGTCGCATTTTCTTTGCTTCTCAAAGCCTAGGAAAGTAATTGGCACAGAGTAGGTGTTCAATAAAAGTTGAGTGAATGAATATGGGCATATATCAAAAATGCATGCAGCATCACTCAGAGTGTAGCCTTGAAAAGCAGTAATGATCAAAAATTCTCCCAAGAGGCAGAGTTTTGGGAAGTGCACCTGGTTAGAACATATATGAATTATAGATAGAGACAAATGGCTTAGCAAGAGCTTTGAAGGAAAAAGTTTGGAAGATTGAAGACAGGACGGTCTGAGATAGAAGGACGTGAATAAGCACAGAAGTAGGAACAAGGTGGAAAGATCTTTGTGTCAGTAGTTTCTGCCCACCAGAGAGCACTGAATACAGAAAGGGCACTAAACAACCATAAAACCCAACCACTTTTGGCATTAGCCAGTCTCTCTGACTGTCTGCTCAGTGCTGGCAGGATGGGCACATAAGTGCAGTGACGGAAATGGAGGTCACACATGGGCCCAATGTCAGGGACTCCTACCTACCAAGCTCATCTAGCTACTACCCATGCTGAATGTTCCTAATCTGCCAGCAACGAGACAAATGCTGAGCGCCCAATGTGGCATCATTTCTTAAAGAGATAAATTCACCCCTTGTTGGCTTGTTGTGATTCATATTCTTGCAACTCTGGGCTCTGAAGGGTGAAGAGGTCCTAGATTTCTAAAAAAGCATGTCTGCGGTTAGCAGACAGCCTGAGGTAGCGTCCCTCAGGGTCCGCATCAGCTGCATGGAGTTGTTTCACTTGGGTCAGTCCCTCCCTGGGGCAGCGTGCACCCATGACAGATTGAGGCAAGTCTGTAAAAGCTTCCTCCACTTCAGCTAGGTGAAGGAAGGCTCTGATGGGCAATATTCGCTCCATGTGTCGCCTGCAGGTTCAACCTGCATCGCAGTTCAGCTTTTCTCTCTGCCCGATCCTAATTCTCCCCCTTTCTCCTGTGGTGTACATCCCCGATAAACCTTCCTGGCAAGAAAGGGGCTGAGAGGTGGGAAGAGGCTTGACTGAGGAGAGTCTTCGCAGTGTGTGTTAAGGAATTTGGGCTGTGTCCAAGGGCGACTGGAATCTATTAAAGGGTTTTAAGCAGAGAAGTGACGTGATTAGATAGATTTGTATTTTTAAGTCACATTATCTGCAGAAGGGAGTGGACAGGAGTGGGAACATTCCTAATGTCCTGGGGGAGGGGTCAACGGAACCGTATGCAGTGAAACCACTACGGTGCTGCTGTAGAATTTTAAACAAGAGATGTGTTGTCTTGGACTAATACTGTGACAATGGCTATAGACTTGTTGACTTTTTGGTTGAAGGGATGCAGCTGGAGGAGAGTCAAGGAAGACTCCTGGTCCCTGGCTTGAGCAACCAGGAAGAAATCAACAAGATTCTCCTGTAAGGAAGAGACAATTGAATGTCTCCATCGATAGCCAAGAGGCTAATTTCTAGAAAGAAAGCCTTTATTACTAAGATGAATGCCAGGGTTACTGCGTTTTGGCGTCAGGGTTTTTGTTCTTCTGTGCTCCTGTTCCTGATTTATCACTACTGAGTTGTAACTTATATCGCAAGATCTACGGTAAAGAGGTCTTGCCCTCAAAAGGACTGTGGCCGAAGACCTGCTTCCTTTCCCAGTCCTGCTCTCCTTCCGTATCACATTGTCTTGGCATCAAAGTAGTGCAATACAGAGATTGCTTGTTTTGGGAACTATCTCCAACTAGCCTTATATGATTCAAAAGAGGTGGTTTCTGTTTAATCTTAGTAAAGACACTGTATCTGAGTTATAACTCTACATCTGTCCCATTGCCTCTCAGATGAATGGAGTTGAAGACAAAATTACCAGAGTAAAGTGTGTTACCTCCTTTGAGTATTGACTGATGAGGAACAGACCACCTCTTTAATTGAACGTTAAGAATTTTTGTTTTGTGATTTCTATCTTGGAATGCCTTAATCATATTTGTTTCAATTCTTTTTGATTTATTTCAGCGCCTGAGGAGATTAGATGGGAAAAAGAGGGAGTGCTAGAAGTGGCAGTAAATGGCATATGTAGAAAAAACTTTCACAGGCTCTCTGGATACTGAACTAGTTGTACTGGGCTGGAGTGAGAAGCAAAGAGGGAGGGGCGTCTTTGGTTCTAGGCATGAATTTCCAAAAGAGAGATGCTGATGGTTTCTTTAGATGTTAAAAGCCAAGAATCATTATCTTCCAGGGTCTCAGGGAGAGAGTAAGAGGTCCACTAAAAAACAAAATGTTCCATACAGTAGGAATAGACATCTAATATTTTAGGTATATGTGGAATGAAATGAGTCATGTAAGTGATTTTTCCAGATAGCTTATCTGTGTTAAGTGCTAAAATTTAAAATTTTTTTTGAGAGAATCTCTTTTAAAAGTGTTGTTATACATTTCTCTACCTTTTTCAAAGAAAGGGTATTTGTATTGTTTAAACATTTTCTTACTGTCTCAGGACTATTATTATGAATAACAATTAATGAATCATAATGTGACACAACATTCTCAACGATTCTCTTATTTGGGTTGTTTCATACTGAATAGCTTAAGGTTGCTATGCTTTTCAATTTCTTGCCCCTATTATTTTTAGTTTTTCTAACTTTTAAAAATTATATATACACAACAGTGAACAGAGTTTCCTGTGGGTAAGAAACACAGATTTAAATTATGAATTTGTTACATCTCTTTGGCTATTTATTTATTTGTTCACTATGTATTCATTCATTCATTCATCATATTTATTTATTTTTCCTTTTTTCTTTTTTTTCACTTGCTCATTCTTCACAACATTTACTAGGCTAGGCTATGAGCTAAGACAGCCAAAGTTCCCTCTTGATGGACCATACCTTGTTCTAGTTGAGCTGAGAAAAACATAAAAACTTAGGTAGAAACGTCCTGGCATCAGATATTGTCATAACTCATATTGTGAAACTACAGAGAGGGTTAACGTTGTTTAGGCCATGATTTCTTATATGTTGTAGGGGTTGCTTCAGCCTGTGCCTCTTGTGCACAAAAACGAAGTCTCTAAGCAGTTAACTGGCCTTCTGAACTCAGTTTTCTCTACCAAGTTCAATTCTTGAGGAGCAGGGAAGGACGCTGTTGGGGACGGGCACCATCATAGCAGTCAGCGATTGGGGATGTGTATTTGCCAGGAACGGGGTAGATCTGGGGTCAAACATGGGCTGGAGCTCAGGTCAGTTGGGAGATGGCAGAAATGACCACTGCAAATGGTGCCTGGGGCCCAGAGCATCTTAGTTTGTTGCCAGGAGACATTTTTGTAGCTGATCTTTTCTCTTTTTGGAAGAGGGTAAGGAGGGTCAGGAGATACCTTTGGCTGTAATCTTCTGTTTTCTCTCATCTTGTCTTTTCAAAAGAATTTAGAAAAACAAACAAACCAAAACCTGGTGGTTATGAAGATCTCATGGCCAAAAGCTTTGAAAAAGAATCCCCCAGGGGTTGTGAAGCTGCTCAGCATAGAGCAACAAGGCTCTGAGCGTCCTGGTCTTGAGTCCAACAGACCTGGGCTTGGCTACGGCTTCTGCTCCTCCAAACCACGTGACCTCCAGGACATGCTGAACCCCTTTAACTTACAGTATCCTCACCTGCGAAGTGGAGGTAACAGCGTCAACCTCATAGAGCTGAGGGGACTCAACCAGATGTGTGCTTGGTTTAACTTGGGGTGAGCATTCAAAGAGCTGCAGCATTTACAAGCAATGGACTAAGAATATTCATCTATTTTATTGCCTTGGTTAGAAAGCTCAAGTTCCTTTGTAATCCAATAGATCAATAGTCTTTATGGACTGCCTTCTCTAAGAGGATGATTTCAGTTTTATCTGGGCTTCAGTGGTCCAGGATGCATCACATTTCCATTATGTCCTCCTTTTAGGAAGACGTTAAAGTGTTTTTGAAATATTCTCTGTGGTTGTGAGGCAGGGAATTGGGAGAGGGGTAAAAAGAAATTCAAATTCCTTATCTTTGCTAGAGCAAGCCCTGGATTTGCAATAAATGTTTTACTTGGGAAAATAATTCTTGGCCAGTTTTTGCACTGCCAAGAAAGTCCCCTGGATACCACACTTCAATTTAGCTTCTTAAAAACTGCACTTTTGGGGCTGGCCCGGTATTGCAGTGGTTAAGTTCACACATTCTGCTTCTCGGCGGCCTGGGGTTCGTGGGTTCGGATCCTGGGTGCCGACATGGCATCGCTTGGCAAAAAGCCATGCTGTGGTAGGCATGCCATGTATAAAAAGTAGAGGAAGATGGGTATGGATGTTAGCTCAGGGCCAGTCTTCCTCAGCAAAAAGGGGAGGATTGGCAGTAGTTAGCTCAAGGCTAATCTTCCTCAAAAAAAAAAACCCAAACAAAACCGTATTCTTATTTGTTATAATAATTCACATTTATATATTTGGCATGTATATATGTATATACATTTTCTTTACTATCTTATAGTATAGTAAGAATAGAAGTCAAGGCCGTCTCCTCAAAGAATCTAAATCTAAGAAGTTATTTAAGTCATATATACATGCCAGGGACTATGGCAGGTGCTGAGCATACTTCCATGCAAAGATTTTAGCACATACTTCAGCATAGGGTGGACATTTACCAAGGTCAGACATTTGAAAATGAAAGAAGAAATAATTTAAATGTCTCATCAAGAGAGAGGTAAATAAATGATAGTATCTCCGTACACTGAAATGCTGTGCAGCTATCAGAAAGAATGAGGAAAAGCCATATGCACTGAGTGAGAAACATATCTAAAACATACTAAATGAAAAAACCAAGTCTGAGGCTTACGTATATGACATGACCCCACTGAAGTTAAATGAAATCCATATATAATATGTCTGTGTCAAACATATCTATCCTGTAGGTAACAGAAATTGGAAGGACACACCACACCTGTGACCCTGGGGAAAGGCGAAGTCGAGTGTAAGTCAAGGAGGAATTTATTGTTTTGCTCTATCAAATTCTTCATTGTTTGAATCTCTAAGAAGAATATATTCTTGTTACTTATACACATTTTTAGAAAAATGGAAAACAAGTGGTGTAAGATCAAGAAAACATACAGATCTTTTCAAAAATTATTTTTAATTGTGGCAAAATTTAAATAACATAAAATTTACCATCTTAACCATTTTTAAGCGTATAGTACAGTGGCATTCAGTACCTTCACCTCGTTGTGCTACCTTCAGCCATCCATCTCCAGAACTCTCTCCATCTTGCAAAACTGAAACTGTCCGCATTAAATGATTCCGCATTCGCCTCCCCCGCGCCGGCCCCTGGCAACCACCATTCTACTGTCTGCTCCTACGAATTTTTTTGGTGGACAACAGAATGTTTAAACTTTATTTTTCTTTCCATAGGGTAACACCATTTCCCGAGGAAATGATACAATTTTGCACATATTTCACAGCCAAAGGAACTACGTCTTCTTTACTCGTGCTCTGCGCTCATCTTGCAGTAGACTCCCGACGCTCGCAACTTCTGGAGGAGGCCCTGGGCTTGACCCGCAAGCAGCCTGCAGGCGCGGCCCCACCCTGCAGCGGAGGGAGGTCCGCTGTGCTGGGCTTTGCGCCCGCGGGAACTGCAGCGCCCAGGGGTCCCGGCAGGAGCGGGGAGCACGGGACGGGGTTCCGAGCGCAGCGACTCATACGTAGGAGCGGGTTCACGGCCTATTTCTCTTATAGAAGCAGTTGCCACGTGGTGGCTGAAAACTGGAAGGAGCCACGCTGGCGGGCAGCGCATCACACCCGCGCCCTCGCCACGCCCGCGCGCGCGCCTGCGCAGTGGGGTCGGACGCTGCCTCGGAGGGTGCTTCCGCTGCTCCTGTGGCTCTGGCTGTCCTGCCCTGCCGCTCCTGTGAGTGCACTCGCCCAGCGTTTGCCTTTTGGTGACTGGCTTGCTTCGCTCAGCATGTCTTGAGTCTCTGTGCCATGTCCCCAGTGTTCATGTATGTTATAGCCTGTGTCAGAATATCCTTCCTTTTCAAGGCTGAATAATATTCCAGGGCATGTGTGCATGCGTGCTTGTGTGTGTGTACATACCACATTTTGTTTTATGCATTACATAGACCTTTTAAAAGTGATATTACACTTGGCTTTAGTGCATAATGAAAATCTGGATAAGGGAAGACATTCTGTCATGAAGTTTAAACAAGATTAAATTCAGAAAGTAAAAATTTAAGAATTTGTGACTCTTGTTATCTCGTAGATGGTAGACTAGTCTCCCTGAGAGTTGTAAAAAGCCTCTTTTTGGTCCTTAGGAACATGAATCAAGAAAGAACCAGGAAACTAAATACTTGCCCCTGTAGACGGAGAAAGAATAATCTAAGTAAGACCAAGCAGGTATGGGATAAATCCAGTATTTCTGAGTCTTATGTCAAACATTTCATCACATGTAAATTTGTTAGTATTCTTCTATTTAAACTCCTGAAGGAACCAATTAAGTGGAATTTCAGGATATTTTACAAGAAGAGTAATTAGGAAGACAGGGCTTTAAACTCTGCCTAATTTACCCTGTATCCGGAGGCGTAACTGAAACTTTATTATATAAAAGAATGGAGGAAATTGAAAACAGGGGATTGCAGAATGTTAACAAAACATCATCCCTGTACACAAAATATTTATATTGCCAAATGCCAGTAGAAATTCCTTCTGCGTTTTATTTTTGCCTAATTAATTGTGTCAGGAATTCTAAAACAATGAGGAGCCAAAAAGAGAAGAAGGGAGAAACCTCCCAGTGTTCTTCTCTTTGTTAAACACTTGCAGCCTGGGTGTCTACGATCCACAAATTTTCCAAGGAAATGCTTTAGGTATTCCTCAAAAATAATTGAAATCTTTTGTTTTCTTTTTTATTAACATGAAGCACACATAACTTACTTCCACATATCAGAATAATCTATAACTTTCGACAAGAATTGCAACAGCTTTACCAAGGTCGCCGCCAGAGCTCAGGAAGACCCATTTGTATTCTTTGTGGCAGATGCCACCTCTTTTTTTCCTTTGCCACATTTCCCTTCTTGTTCTGTTCCCTTCCCTCTGTTTTTCTCCTTCAGCCATGCAGTTCTGTATTTTTAGGTGTGTTTCTCACTGGCAGCAATAGTGTAATTGTTCACTTGTTTTGGCTTAGAGTTCGTTCTACTTTTCAGACTCACTTATCATTGTATCATTAATAATTGTAGCTTTTTCCACTCTCAGAAAGAGGCTGTGAGAAAAGACAGACAGAAGGGCTCAGAAAAGGAAAATGGCAGCGTTGCAATGCACAAGGGAAACAGGGAAGGGATGGTACAGATGTTTTTATGATTATAGGTTTTCTTTTTTCATAGTTGTCCTTTATTATATAATAGACTTGAAAGGAATGATCCGTGAGTGAAAAATATGGACACATATACAATAAATATATAATAAGTGTGCTGACACATGCATATCTCTTGTCATTTAATGAAAAGAACCCCAAGTGGAACGTATTTCTCAAATTTCAATACTGACCTGATGAACAGAGATATTAGGGAGATGTTCATTAAATGTATGTTAAACTAAATCATTTGAAAGTCAGAGATTACCTCTTTATAATTGTACCTAATAATTCCATATGAAACAGATAAGACTAGCAATATATAGAATGTATTCTGGATCTTAAAAGTTCTCATCACAAGAAAAAAATCTGTAACTATGTATGGTGATGGATGTTAACTACACTTGTTGTGGTGCTCATTTCTCAATATACACAAATATCGAGTCATTGTGTTGTACACCTGAAGCTAATATGGTGTTATATGTCAATTAGAAAAAAAAGGAATGTGTTCTGAACTCTGCGTGAAGGAGCTTGGGGAGTTGTTCGCATCTCCATGAGGCACACAGGGATGCACACCCACTCTTTCAGCAAACCTAGGGAACTGGCAGTCCTTCTTGATTCCATCTTAACCTCAGCATTGTGCCTGCTTCCTGTATGTCAGTCATCACATTTCTTAATTCTGTGTCCCAGATCACTTAGAAAACAGCCCACTCCTGTGTATTCTTACTACTTCCTTATTTCAGGTCCTAATCATCTCTCAGCTGAGTTACTACACCATCCTCTAAACTCAACTTTTTGCCTGTATTTTATTCCATTCCCAGCTTTCTAAGTGAAAATATGTCTGTTGAAAGCCTTTCAAGGGTCCCCTAATGTTTATGCCAGTATTTTCCATACTTTTCTGACTGCACAACCCTATTTATCAGTGAGATAAAACATATTTCCAAAAGGAAAAATAAGAGGATTAAAAATTAAATGTAAAATATTTTTGAATGCTTTCCACTCTCACTAGCTTATATTTCAAGGCAAATTAAATTTAGAGCGACATTAACCACTAATGATGGTGAATATAAATCCACATTTCAGATAACCTTATCGATTTCAATTTATTTTGATTGACTTCATGTCAGATCTGTTTTTTAATTGAATATATTTGACATATAACATGTAAATATAAGGTGTACAAAGTGTTACTTTGATACTCTTATATATTGTAATATGATTGCCATTGTAGTTATATTTATCACATTACATCATTATAGTACAATATTATTGTCTAAATTCATTATACTGTGCATTAGATCTTTACGGCTTATTTACAACTCATTGCAAGTTTGTACCCTTAAACATCAGTCTTATCCTCCTACTGCTCATCTGGTAACCACCATTTTACTCTCTGTTTTTTATGTTTGACTTTTTTTAGCTTCCACATATAAGTGATATCATACAATACTTGTCTTTATCTGACTTAGCTCACTTAGCATAATGTGATCAAGGTCCATTCATGTTGTCACAAATGGCAGGATACCCTCCTTTCTCATGGCCAAATAATATTCCATTGTGTATATATACCACATCTTTTTTATCATTCATCCGTCAGTGGGCATATCCATTGTTTCCATATCTTGGCTATTGTGAATAATGCTGTGATAAACACGGGGGTGCATATATCTCTTCGAAATCCTGTTTTCATTTCCCTTGGGTATATATCCAGAAGTGGAATTGTTGGATTGTCTAGATTTTTAAATTTTTGAGGAACCTCCATATTGTTTTCCACAGTGCTTGGACCAATCTACATTCTCACCAACAGTGTATAAGGGCTCCCTTTACACCACATCCTCACCAGCACCTGTTGTCTCTTGTCTTCTTGAGGATAGCCATTCTAACAGATGTGAGGTGATATCTCATTGTGGTTTTGATTTGCATTTCCCTGATGATTAGTGATGTTGAGCATCTTTTCATGTGCTTGTTGATCCTCTTTGGAAAAATTCTGTTTAGTTCTTCTGCCCATTTCTTAATTGCATTATTTGCTTTTTGGTGTTAAGTTTTATTAGTTCTTTGTATATTTTGAATATTAACCCCTTATTATATCTTTTGCAAAAATTTTCTCCCGTTCTGTAAGTTATCTATTCATTTTGTTAATTGTTTCTTTTGCTGAGCAGAAGCTTTTCAGTTTGATGTAGTCTCATTTGTTGATTTTTCTTTTGTTTGTGCTTTTGGCATCATGTTCAAAAAATTATTGCCAAGACCAGTATCAAGGAGCTCCTTCCCTATGTGTCCTTCTAGGAGTTTTATAGTATAGGGTCTTATGTTTAAGTCTTTGATCCATTTCTGGTTAGTTTTTGTGAATGGTGAGAGATAGGGGTCCAGTTTCGTTGTTCTGCATATGTTTCTCCAGTTTTCCCAGAAGCATTTGTTGAAGAGACTCTCCTTTCCCCATTGGGTGTCCTTGGCTCCTCTGTCGAATACTCATTGACCATATGGACGAGGATTTAACACTGGCTTCTCTGTTCTGTTCCATTGGTCTGTGTGTCTATTTTTGTGCCAGTTCCATACTGTTTTTATTACTATTACTCTGTAGTATAGATTGAAATAAGGAAGCGTGATACCTCCAGCGTTGTCTTTTTTTCTCAGGATTGCTTTGGTTATTCAGCATCTTTTGTGGTTTCACACAAATTTTAGGTTTGTTTCTTCTATTTCTGTGAAGAATGCCTTTGGTATTTTGATGAGTGTTGTGTTGAATCTCTAGATGGCTTTTGGCAGTATGGACATTTTAACAATATTAATTCTTCTGATCCATAAACACAGGATGTCTTTCTGTTTGTTTGTGTCTTTGGTTTCTTTCAGCAAATTCTTGTAGTTTTCATTGTACAGATATTTCACTTCCTTGGTTAAATTTATTCCATAGTATTTTATTGTGTTTGATGCTGCTGTGAATGGGATGGCTTTCTTTATTTCTTTTTCAGATGTGGCATCATTAGTGCAAAGGAATGCACTGATTTCTGTATGTTGATTTTCTGTCCTGCAACTTTACTGAATTGTTGGTTAGTTCCAATAGTTCTTCAGTTGACTCTTTGGGATTTTGTGTATATAAAATCATATCATCAGCAGATGCAACAATTTTACTTCTTCCTTTCCAATTTGGATACCTTCTATTTCTTACTCTTGCCTAATTGCTCTAGCTAGGACTTCCAGTACTATATTGAATAGGAGGGTTGAGAATGGGTATCCTTGGTCCTGTTCCTGATCTTAGAGGAAGAGCTTTCAATTTTCCTCCATTGAGTGAGGATTTGTTGTATATGGCCTTTATTATGTTGAAGTATGTTCCTTCTGTACCCAGTTTGTTAAGGGTTTTTATCATGGAAGGATGTTGTATTTTGTCAAATCCTTTTTCTGCATCTATTGAGATTATTGTGTGATTTTTATCTTCATTTTATTGATGTGATGTATTACGTTTATTGATTATGTATGTTGAACCACCCATTCATCTCAGGGATAAATCCCACTTGGTCATGGTGTATATTCCTTTTAATGTGTTCTTGAATTTGGTTTGCTGATATTTTGTTGAAAATTTTTGCATCAGTGTTCATCAAGGATACAGTCTATAGTTTTCTTTTCTTGTGGTATCCTTATCTCATTTCAGTATCAAGGTAATGCTGGCCTCATAGTATGAGTTTGGAAGTGTTTCCTCCTCCTTGATATTTTGGGACAGTTTGAGGAGGATTGGTGTTAATTCTTCTGTAAATGTTTGATAGAATTCAACAGTAGAGCCATCTGGTCTTAGAGTGTTCTGGGTTGGGAGATTTTTGATTATTGATTCAATCTCTTCACTCATTGGTCGATTCAGAGTTTTTATTTCTTCCTGATTTAGTATTGGTAGGTTGTGCGTTTATAGAAATGCATCCATCTTTTTCTAGGTTATGTAATTTGCTGGCATATAATTTTTCATAGTAGTCTCTTATGATCCTATGTATTTCTGTAATTCCAGTTGTAATGTCTCTTCTTTCATTCCTAATGTTATTTATTGGAGCCTTCTCTCTTCTTTTCTTAGTCCAGCTTAAGGTTTGTCAATTTTGTTTATCTTTCTGAAGAACCAGCTGTTGGTTTAGTCCATCCTTTCTGTTGTTTCCTGGTCTGTCTTTCATTTATGTCTGCTCTGATCTTTATTATTTTCTTCCTTCTGCTAACTTTGGGCTTAATCTGTTCTTCTTTTTATAGTTCCTTGAGGTGTAAAGTTAAGTTGTTTATTTGAGATCTTTCTAATTTCTTGATATATGCATTTATTGCTATAAACTGCCCTCTCAGAACTGCTTTTGATGCATCCCACAAGATTTGATATGTTGTTTTTCCATTTTCACTTCTGTCAAGATAATTTTTTATTTCCTTTTTGATTTCTTCTTTGACCTATTGGTGTTTTAGAAGTGTGTTGTTTAGTTTTCACATATTTGTAGATATTCTCACTTTCCTCTTGTTGACTTTTAGTTTCATACCTTGTAGTAAGAAAAGAGAGTTGGTATAATTTCAGTCTTCTTAAATTTGCTGAGATTTGTGTCCTATCATATAATCTATCCTGGAGAATGATTTGTGTGCACCTGAGAAGAATGTGTATTCTGCTGCTGTTGGATGGAATGTTCTGTATATGTCTGTTAAGTCCATTTGTTCTAAAGTGTGGTTCAGTTCCAATATTTCCTATTGGTTTTCTGTCTGGACAATCTATACATTGCTGACAGTGGGGTACTGAAGTCCTTCATTATTATTGTATTATTGTCTATTTCTCTCTTAAGATTTCTTAGTATTTGCTTAATATCTTTCGGTGCTCGAGTTTTGGGAGCATATATATTTACAGTTGTTATATTTTCTTGATGTATTGATCCCTTTATCATTATATAATGACTTTCTTTGTCTTTTATTACTATTTTTGGCTTAAAGTTTATTGTCTGATATAAGTATGGCTATGCACACTTTCTTTTGCTTGTGCTTACTTGGAATATCATCTTGTACCACTTTACTCTGAGCCTATGTGTGTGTCTTTAGAGGTGAAATGAGTCTCCTGTAGGCAGCATATATTTGGGTCTTGTTTTTTAATCCTTCAGCCACTCTGTGCCCTTTGATTGGTGAGTTCAATCCATTTACATTTAAGGTGATTATTGATATGTAAGGACTTACTACTGCCATCTTATTGTTTGCCTTCTGGTTGTTTTGTCTCTTCATTGTTTGTTTCTCCTTCTGTTACTGTCTACCTTTGTAAGTTGGTGGCTTTTCACAGTGATTTGCTCCATCTCCCCTTTTTTTATGTTTCATGTCTCTGCTCTAGATTTTTGCTTTGTGGTTACCATGAGGTTTGCATAAAACATCTCATAGATAAAATAGTCCTTTCTCTGCTGAGAGCAACTTATCTTCAGTTGCCTATAAAGATTCCATCCTTTTATTCCTCCTCTTTTGTATTTCTAATATCACAAATTATCTCTTTTTATGCTTTGAATTGATTGCCAAATTTCCTTTAATCTTTATGTTATAATTGTGTAACAACTTATCTAAAACAGAATTGCAGTTTTCTAATTCTGTTTATTTATCACCTTAATCAGATGAGTTTTGTGTACTTTTGTCTTTTTGTTTCAGCTTGAAGACCTCTCTTCAACGTTTCTGGTAAAGTAGGTCTGTTGGTGGTGAACTCCCTCAGCTTTTGTTTGTCTGGGAAAGCCTTTATTTCTCTTTCATATTTGAAGAATAACTTTGCTGGATAGAGTATTCTTGGCTGGCAATTTTTACCTTTAAATACTTTGAATGATATACTTTTTTCCCCTGGCTGCTTTTAAAGTTTTTTATCATCAACTTTTGACAGTTTCATTATAATGTGTCTTGGAGAAGGTCATTTTGCATTGAGACAATAAGGTGTTCCATTAGCTTTGTGGACTCGTGTGTCCACTTCCTTACCCAAGTTTGGGAAGTTCTCAGCTATTATTTCTTTAAGTAAACTCTCTGCCCCCTTCTCCTTCTCTTCTCTTTCTGATACACTCATTTTTCTTACATTGGCTTTCCTAATGGAGTCTGAAAACTCTTATAGGGTTTCTTCACTTTTTAAAAGTCTTTAGTCTCTCTTTTCTTCCACCTGAATCATTTCTATGTTCCTACCCTCAAGCTTGCTTATTCTCTCTTCCATTGGATCTGCTCCATTTCTAGTACTTTCTAATGCATTCTTTATCTCATTTATTGAGTTCTCCAGCTCCAGAATTTCTTTTTGTTTTTTTTTTTATTTTTATAATTTTAATCTCTTTGGTAAAGACTCCTTCTATTTATTAGTTTTATTCCAGAGTTCACTGAGTAGCCTTTCTGAGTTTTCTTGTAGCTTGTTGAATTTCTTCATAATGGTATCTTGAATTCTCTATCAGTTAGATTGCAATATTCCATGTCTTTGAGTTTGGTTGCTGGAAATTTTTCATTTTCTTTTTTGTGATATTGTATTACCCTGATTTTTCATAGTTTTTGATGAAACGTGCCTCTGCCATTGCATTTGAAGCTGTGAACATCTTTCTTATTTGGGGAAGGCTTTATTTACTTCTACCAGTTCAACAGGTTGGCAATTAGAAAAATTTCTTTTGTTTTCCAGAAGGTGGCTCTATAGAACAAGTTTTTGGTTTCTCTTACCAGAGCTGACTCCCTAGTAAAGTTGGGAGTGTGCATGTTGGCATGAAAAAAAAAAAAAAAAAAGCTGGTGGCAGAGTGGAAGGGGGTGTGGGCTTAGCACCTGGGGCTTTGGGTGTGCTGATGGCCTGGTCGGGGGATCCTCAAGTTGAGGAGTCCTAATGGTTTGGTGGCAGACCTCTTGCTGAAGTCCTGGGGCAGACAACAGGAAATGAGTTCCTTCAGTTCTGTTTGTCTGCCTTTTCCCCTTTCCTTTCCCTCCTCCCAATCATGGAGGTCTCACCTCAGAAATCCAGGTATTGCTAAAGCACAAGGGGACCCTACATCTGCAGCCCCAATGGCCAGACAGACTTTCAGTCACCACTTGCACTCTCTACCTCCTCTGCTAGAGATGCTGCTGCTGCTGCAACTCCTGTGGCCCCGTAGCTTTCACTGAGGTCCAATCCACACACTTTCAGATGCATAGACGGATGGATCTGTGGGGTGTCCTGGTGTGCTGTGCAGAGGAACTTTTGTTCAGTTATGGATGTCCAATTAGTTGTAAATTAAAGGGGAAATAAAAAAGGAGTGACTCATGCCACCATGATGCTGAAATAATTATTTTTAACCTCACAACATGGCTGATGAAATGCGAGCTCCACATGCTGTCATTGCTATGTTTGCATTATTACCATTGCATTTAGTGGGTTGTTTCTTTTCAAACCACTTGCCTATGTTGTGGAGGTTAATTTGGTTGAAAATATAGTTAATGTTGATAAAATTAGAATATAATCATGAGTATGGTTAACTGAGCACATAAACAGTATATTATTTTGAAATACTCAAAAAGCACACATGTAAATGTCTCTGTTCTGGAACTTTCTCTTTCTTCCTTCTGGAGACCTTAGGTTCCACTGGGGATATTTTGATCCCCTCACATAGTATGGAAAAGGGATCCATTAGTCCATATTTCTTATAATTAAGGGCTAATTTCTTTCCTATTTTTAAAGAAAATAAACAAAAATAGAAATTCTAATATGTTCTTTATATGTACAGAAAGGTTATCTTTTATATTTAAATTTAGAGACATGTCTTATAGAATAAAATTCAAACTCCTTAATGTAAACCTTACTTAGGATTAGTGTTTGCATGATCTATATTTTCCATCAAGTTGCTTTCAGCCTATTGAAGTGGTTGTTTTAAAATGGTTTCAGGGCTGGCCCTGTATCCTAATGGTTAAGTTCAGTGTGCTCCACTTCAGTGGCCCTGGTTTGGATTCTGGGCATGGACCTACACCACTCATCTGCGGCCATGTGGCAACCACCCACGTACAAAATAGAGTAAGATTGGCACAGATGTTAGTTCAGGGCGAATCTTCCTCAGCAAAAAAGAAGAAGAAGAAGAAGAAGAAGAAGAAGAAGAAGTTTATCGTTGGGTCTTGCTTTTGCATTCTTCTGACTATATTTGTCTTTTACTTGGAGTATTTAGACCATTTACATTTAATGTAATTATCAATTTGGTTGACTTTAAATCTACCATTTTGTTGTTTTCTATTTATCCAATCTGTCTTGTTTTCCTTTTGCCACTTTTGTTTCCTTTTTTTTTTTGGTTGGTGGGGGAAGATGGGCTCAGAGCTAACATCTGTTGCCAATCTTCCTCTTTTTTTTTCTCCCGAAAGCCCCAGTACGTCATTGTAGATCCCAGTTGTAGGTCATGCTAGTTCTTCTGTGTGGGATGCTGCCACAGCATGGCCTGATGAGCAGTGCCTACAGTGCCTAGGTCTGTGCCCAGGATCCAAACTGGCCAACCCTGGGCCACTAAAGCAGAGTGTGTGAAGCCAACCACTCAGCCATGAGGCCAGCCCCTTATTTCCTTTTTTTGAATTGAGGTTTCAGTATGTTTTAAATTCCAGTATTGATTTATTTGCTTTTTCGTGGTTGTCCTGGTTTTAAAATTTCATCTTTATCTTATTACAATCTACCCTTCAATATTATATTACTTTTTACAGTAGTATTTTTCCAGTGCCTCCTCCCATTCTGGGTGCTCTGTTGTCATACGTTTTATTCTATGTGTGCCATAAGCTCTGTATTCATTGTTATTATTACTTCTGTCAACTATAATTTAAAGCAAAATTGAAATGAGAAAACATCTTTTGTATTTCCTACATATTTACCATTTTCAACACTGTTCTTTCTTTTTTAGAGTTCCAATTTTCCATCTGTTATCATTTTACTTCCGCCTAAAGAATTTTCTGTAAAATTTCTTATAGTGTGTGCTGCTGATGACAAATTCTGCTTTTGTTTACCATAGAAAGGAATTTTCTTGGTTTGTCTTTTATGTTTATTTTTAATGATATTTTCTCTGGGCATGAAAGTTGTTTCTTTTAGTACCTTAGCAATGCTGTTCCATTTTCACCTGGACTGAATGTATTATAATGATAAATCTGTGATCATTCTTATCTTTATTTTTGTAGTGTATTAGTCAGCATTCTCCAGAGAAACAGAATGTATAAGATAGATAGATAGATAGATAGATAGATAGATAGATAGATAGACTGATTGATAGGTAGGTAGATGAGGAGATTTATTATAGGAATTGGCTCACCTGATTATGAAGCGAGAAGTCCCACAATTTGCTGTATGCAAGCTGGAGGCCCCGGGAAGCAGGTGCCAGTGCAAATTTGACCGAGGAGAGCCAGTAGTGTGTGTCCCAGTTTGAGTCCAAGGATCTGAGAACCAAGAGCACCTATGTCTGAGGGCAGGAGAAGATGGATGTTACAGCTCAAGCAAGAGAGCAAATTCTCCCTTCCTCCACCTTTTTGTTGCATTCAGGCCCTCCAGCAGTTGTCTGATGCACACCCATATTGGTGAAGGCAATCTTCTTTACCCAGTCTCCTGATTCAAATGCTGATCTCTTCTGGAAATGCCCTCACAGACACACCCAGAAATAATGCTTTAGGCTGCTGTCTGGGCATATCTTAGCTCAGGCAAGTTGACATATAAATTAACCATCACGTCTAGGTAAGATTTCTTTTTCATCTAGAACTTTTTCTTTTTTCTCTTTATTGCTGGTTTTCCATAATTTGATTTTGATGTGTCTTCATGTAGTTTCTTTGTGTTTATCCTGGCTTGGTTTTATTTAACTTCTTGGTTTTGTGCGATTATAGAGTTCATCTACTAGGAAAAAATTTTCAGCATTATTCTTCAGATGTTTTTGTCTCAGTCACCCCTCCCATTTTACGAATCTAATTACACATATTTTAGGCCTCTTACATTGTCCATAGGTCACTGAGAACTTTTTTATTTTGTTTTCAGTCTTTTTTCTCTTTTTATTCAGTTTGATAGTTTCTATTGCTATGGGCCAAGGTCACTAATCTTTTCTTCTTCAGTGTCTGAGACATCCCATCCAGTAAGTTTTTCATTTCACATGAATTATTTTTCAGCTTTAGAAGTTCCTGTTAATTATTTTACATATCTCCTATGTCTCTTATGTGCATATTTTTCTTTACATGCTTAAGCATATGGAACATATTTATAATGGCCATTTTGGGGTCCTTATCAGCTAATTCCATCACCTCTGCCATCGTTTATGAGAACGTTTCTATTTTCTGATTTTTCTCCTGGCATGCTTACTGGCATACCTTGTTATTTTTTATTGAGTGTGGGACATAGTGAATGTTATGTTGTTGAATGTCTGGATTTTGTTCTGGCATATTAGCTTGCAAGTCATAAAGTTACTTTCAGATTAGCTAAAACCCTTTGAGGTTTACTTTTAAGATTTTGTAGAGCAGATTTAGAATAGCCTAGTGATAGCTTATCCCTTATGCTAAGGTTTGTTCCTTCTAGGGTTTCTACTGAATGCTTTGGGTGACCAATGGTAAATCTCCACTGATACTGGTCAGATTTTGAATATCTCCCAGACCTATAAAATCCCCTCAAATTGGTCACTTACAACTTCTCAGCTTTTCTTTGCTCAGTCTCACGGAAATTCACCAAATACTTGATGGGCTTAGTATTCATTAAAATGTGAAAAGATGTCTCTAAGTATTTCCGAAGCATCTTTCCCATTCTGTAGCTCCCTTCTGGAACTTAGAGCCATCATTCCAGCCACCTCAGGTTTCCTGACCTCAGACAGGGAAACTCAGTAAGACTTCTGTGCTCTTCTTAGGATTCCTCTCTCTATACCACGTTCTGGAAAGTGACTGCAAGCAGAAATCTGAGACAATTGTAAGGCACATCTTGTTTATTTCTCTTCTTTCATTGATCACAGTCCTGCACTTTTGGTTATCCAATGTCTGAAAATAGTTATTTCACATGTTTTGTCCAGTTTTCTAGTTGTTTACAGTAATGGGCAGTAAATCTGTTTCCTGTTACTTCTCCATGGCCAGAAATTGATTCAGTTTTGATAGTTTGTTTTTTAAATAAAATTTTCATTTCATTTAATTTTCTCTAAAATGTGTTTAAGTACAGATTTATTTTTATTTATCCTTCTTGTTACATGTTGTGAATCCTTATACATGTAGAGTCATGGTTTTTATCACTTCTCAAAAGCTTTACATTATTACATGAGAATTACATCATCTCCACTCCCACTGTTCTTTTATTCTGTTACTCTGATTAGCCACATGTTAAACTTTCTCATTCTATCTTATATTTCTCTCAAATGCTTTTTAGTATTATTTATCCTTTTGACTCTCAGTGACTTGTTTTGGATAATTTCTTCAGATCTTTTTCCATCCCACAAATTCTCTTTTTGGCTGTGTCTCATCTACTGTTAGCCAATTAACTGAATGTGTTTGTTTTAAAATTTTAACTATTATTTCCCTTATTTCTCAGAGTTATTTGGTTCATTGTCAAATATTTGTAATCCTTTTTGATAGTGTCTTATTCATTTTTGATTTTTAAATGTCGTCTTATATTTCTTTAAATATTTCAAACAGAGGCTGGCCTGGTGGTGCAGCGGTTAAGTTCGCATGTTCCACTTTGGCGGCCCAGGGTTCGCCAGTTCGGATCCCAGGTGCAGACCTATGCACTGCTTGTCAAGCCATGCTGTGGCAGGAATCCCACATATAAAGTAGAGGAAGGTGGGCATGGTTGTTAGTTCAGGGCCAGTCTTCTTCAGCAAAAAGAGAAGGGTTGGCGGCAGATGTTAGCTCAGGCTAATCCTCCTCAAAAAAAAAATAAGTGAAAAAAAATATTTCAAACATAAGTCTTTTAATGTCTTATTAGCAATTCCATTATCTAATTTCCTTCAGAGGACAATATCCTGACTTTTGCTTATGGTGGCTTATTTCCTTGTGTGTTTGGACTTAGTTAATGGGAATCCTGAGTCTTAAATTTGTATTAATTTTCTCCACAGAGGATTTGCCTTAAGTCCTTGGTTTATCTGGGACCTAGTGGTACTAGGAACTTGAGACTTTAGGACCCTCCAGCTAGCTCTGCCTGCTTCGGGAATGTTTAGGTCCTGCACGTTGCTGTAGGGTCTGGGCACGGGTGTCAGGGCAAGCCCAGCTTTTGTTTGTGCTTATTGAGTATTCTTATTTTTCAAGTTTCAGTTCACTGTTCTCAGCTCTTTGTTTGTTTTGCCCCTGAGATTTCCTTACTCTTTTGTGAGCCCTGTGATGCTTTTAAAATGTTTGTTACAATTTATTTTTATTGGATTGGAAAAGACCTCTGAGCACCCCCGTGTATCCTATGTTCTTACTGCAGGAAGAAGAAATTCCTGCCTCTGTTTTTAGCTTCACGTCTGGATACTTGTCCTCTTTTGCCTGGCCTTCCAGCAGGACCAGATTACTTGATGCAGTTCGGTGTGTGAACTCACCGTCTTCTTCCTAGAGATGCTCCTCTCTTGCTTGTCTGCTTGATGCATTTCTGTTCTCCCTTCAACGTGCAGCGGGGTGATCACTGCGTCTTTGGAAACGTTCTTGGAATAGAGCTCATTGATCTCACGGGTCTTTGTGCACAAATCTGAAAACACATGTACCACAATGAAGTAAAATTATCTATTTAATGAGTTTCCATTCTCTTTTAGGTTGCATACACTTTTTAGCCAGGGTTCATTTTTTTTTCATTTTCATATCTCTCATGTTTAACACAGTATGGGAGACAGAGTAGATATTAAGAAATGTGTTGAGTGAATGGATATTACTTCAATATAATTGATGTAAAGAATGAGTACTGTTACACATCTGAGGTATATACAAGATGAGTCATGGTCTCTATGAGTCCTAGAAAAATGAGAGTCAAAGATTAAAAACCTGTCAGCAGCCCGATATGGTTAGGGGAAGGTTTCCTAATTCTAATTTGTTTCTCAGATATGTAATTTGATAACTTTAGGTACTGAAGGCAATAAATTACCTCCTCAAAACAATGTTCCTCTACTTACTCAGCAATATTCTGGTAGAAAGTTGGCTGTCTGTGTAAATTTCTTACAGATGAGAGAATGAAGAGTCAAGTGGGCACAATAGTTGCACCCTTTTAGAATTTACATTTTTCCTGTAAAACAATAAATTGGTATTCTAAATTTGCCTATCCTGATAAAATGAATCTCATGCCTGGGTCAACCAGTAATCAAAATTTCTGAATGTGCAGAGTTGAAAATCATACCCTAGACTTGAGGTGACCTCTAAAACTTGTTTTAATCTTTATAAAATAGGGTATAATACAATCAAGTAGTAAAACTCTGAGTTCTGAGCCAGGGGCGTATTTTCTAATGTTATACATGAAGTGACATAGAGATCATGGCTTTTCCACAAAGGGGGAGACTTTTTTTTCCAGGTAGTATTTGAGCCGTGTGGAAGCTACTCTGTTATTATTAAAAACAAAACAACTGTCCCTCCTGTAGAATGTGCCCCATTGTTGCTGCTGGTTTCCGAGTGGGGGCTGAGACCCCTGGAGTGAACATGAGAGAGCACTCGAGCTGACACGGAGTTGCATCTGCTGTTGTGAAGGATGCTTGGGGTTGGGACAGAACTGAACGGACGACCTGTAGTTAAGACTGGACATCACTAAAGTCAGAGAAGTAATCGGCTCTCTGTTTAAAGCCTGACACATGAGTGCTTACACACACACAGAGAGACCAAAACAGCTCTGTAATTGGTTTTAAAAATCATGGTAGAAAGAAACATCTCTTTCAGCCTGGAATGCCGTGGGTCACAAGAGGTCTGTGGAAAGACAGTACAGAGTTAGAAGGTGACAGGGATATTTTCCTTAGCTATTACTGGCTAATGTTTCAAAATTTCCCATTGAGGACGTTTGGAAATCAGTGCCAAAACCATATTAGCACTGTAGTTCGTTAAACACACGCACGCACGCGCATGCACACACAATTATGGATTTGTGCTGAAGTTAAATGTTTAGAAAATTACATACCTTACCATCAAAAACAGCCCTTTAAAAAATATAGTTCTGAGTCAAAAGACAACTTTTGTTAACTGAATTAATAGGAAAAAAACTCGAAAATTTCAAGGAAGGGTAAGATGCTTTTAGTCGACAGTCTTGGTGAGCTGCACATCTGGTGTTTAGATAGTTCTCTCTTGAACTCCAGACCTATCCTTCCAGTGTCACTTGGGTATCTAATGGAGATATCACATTTCCTTTCCCATCAAACCCGCTTCATCCACATTCTAACTCTCTCAATGTATGGAAACTCCATCTTTACAGTTGCTCATGTCAAAACCTTGGAGTTGTACTAAATACCTTTTCCTTTTACGTTCGACCTCTAAACTACGAGGAAATGCTGTTGGTTCTACATTTAAAATGTAACCAGTATCAGATGACTGTTTCCACCGCTACCACCCTTATCAAAGCCACTGTCATCTCCACCTGGATTATTGTGTAATTAGTTCCTGCTGCAATGGCCCCTGGGGAGACACGGTGATTGCAGATGTCACCTGAATGCACAGCAGAGTTTGTACCACAGGAGAGACACTCTGGTGTTATAAATCCAGAAGCTTATGTAGGGCAGCTGGCACAGCTGACCCTGCTCCCCTCTGGAGACAGAGATGGACACCTTTGCTGTAGAATGTAAGCACATCCTCTCTGGGGAGGGGGCGATGTTCTCTAGGTTTACAGTCCCTGGAATGTAAACACGTCTCCAGGGGAGATGTCACTAAACCTCTCAGGAAGTCTCTATTACCTTCCAAGGCTGGTTTGCCATTCAGTCATCCTTAATCCAGGTCGCTGGTAGGACAGTTTTGTCCAGAAAGCCCTTGCTGTGCAGAAACACAAAACTATTCATAGAGCATCATTTCCTGGCAATGTAGTGACTAGACGTAAATTATTCTAAATCCTCTTTTAAAGTCAGGTGGTTCCTATTCTTTGCTTTTAACAAATTCGAAGGAATACATATAATACATATAAAAAAATAGCTCGTTAAAAGTTATTTTTTAGGATAGATCACTAGGTGATTTGGGCATGTGACCCATAAGCCCAGAAGGAGCTCAAAGATTTGAATGAAATTGCTATTACAAGTTGTTTTTATTCCTGTCTGCTTGTTTATAGGACCATGTGTCATCTTATTTGTATAAAAGTGAAAAATAGGAACAGAATAGATGCTCATCCATGTCAAATTCTAGCAAAATTTAATATTAACGAGTAGATACATGAACTTATTGAAAACAATGTCTAAGAGATCTATTTCTAACAAATATTGTTATTAATAATTAACAAAATGTGTTATATATTTATGTTCTTTAATCATTTGTATACTAATAATAATTATAGTGATAACTCTATGAAGGAGAAAATTTTTAACCCTTAACTCAGCTGGTTGCCTCTTAAAGAGCTTTTCTAAGTAATTCTCTGTCACCTACACACACAAGTACGACAGTTCACATTTTTCCTGGTAATCATGTCACTGTGTTTATTACTTTTGTGTCTTCCTGCTCTTCTCAGATCTTAGTGAGCTTGAGTAGAGCCCTTTATTTGGGTACCCAGGGCCTAGCCTGGTACCTGACCAAGTATGCACTCAATAAATTTTTGTTGAGAGTGTATATACAGAAATAAGGGAATCTCAGTGGGCTGGAGGAGTCTGGAAGTTATGGAGGAGTCCCAGGAGGGTCTTTTGTTGGACTGATACTGAAACTTACAGTTGGACTAATTGGATGCTCGTTTGGGGAGTGCACACTCCAGAGAGGGGCGTGGACAATTTAAGCATCTTTCTTGGAAAACAGCCATAGCTGTACAAGGGAGTAAAATCATACATTTGTATTTCACCTCCATTGCCATCATATCCATGTTTGGTGGAAATATTTGGGGAGAAGGAGCTGCATTAGTGTCAGGCACCTCAAACTCTGCCTCCTTGTCACCCAACCCCAAAGCAGATGTTCAACTGAAGCTTGTTCTTGCATTCCTCTTGTCTTAAAAAGGTGTATTATGGATCACCTAAGTTAATCTTTAGAGAAACACACATAGAGATGGATTGTCCTTTAAAAATAAATTGAACTTCATTGAAACCATGGGTTCAGTAGTAGGCATTAACTAATGAACCAAAAAGCTCAAAAGGCTTAATAATAGCCAGAAAACCACGAGCTGAACCAGCAAGTCATTAAAAGGGCATCATGCTCATGGCTCCAATTAGTAATTTGCCTACATCTGTGACCAATTAAGCTAGATCCTCAAATTAAATCCCAATCGTGTTTGTTTATTTCTCTTTAAGGGGTGGTCTGTAAAGTCCAACTTGCAAGACAGACATATTTTTTCCTAGGGACTTCAGCAATCATTTAAGTTAAACAAAGTTTGGTTATTCAATAATAATAATTAAAATGTCCCCATAAGTTTATTTACTTTTATCATTCTTTAAGCTCCGCTTCAGGTATCTAGGAAATAGCATATACAAACAAAGTGGCTTAAACTTTTCAAATATGGCTTTTGATATGGGACCTTATTATTTTAGTTCCCAAGAAGATGGTCCCCAGAGAATGAACTGCAGGGATGTTATCGCTGTGGCAAAGAAATGGATATGCCGGCGACAGCGCCGAGAGATGGGGATGTCCAAACTCAGGGGAGAGCAGATGCTCCGTGCCAGCGTTTACAGACTCTGTGCTGACCAGTGGTGTTCTCTCTTCTTGGGAGCCTTCTGGCTTTGCCCCCAAGAACTTAAGGGAAAGAAGGAAAAGGGCATTGCTAACATTGTTAGGATATGCTAACACTTATTAAAGAAGTCAGATAATCATATAAAAAAGTATATATTTTCAAATGTAAGTGTAATTAGCAAAACTTGTATAACCTGCATATTTATTACTTATAATTGACGTCAACTCAGTAAATGTTTTACTCATTTATTTGCTTATTCAGTGAACATAGAGTACCCATTACGTGTCTGCACTTGTACATCTTCTGTGTGTAGGACACTTGCTAGGCCCTTTTAGGTAAGAATACAAATACGAGACACATTCCTCATCAAGGGAGCTGCCACCATAGGGCACACTTAGCGAGAGCAGGCGGGAACTAAATGATAAGGCAGAGTGAGGTGTGTGTCCTAAGAGATACACTGACATCTCTTATTAGTGGTGCGGGGAATCTCTGTGTGGAGAACTTTCATCTGGTTAGGGTAATCAGAGAAGACTTAGGATAACCATGCCGCTGAGCTGTAGCCTCATCTGACTGTTGACAACAATTTCACATGAATGTGCCAGAAGAACTTCAAACTCAAAAAAAAGAGAAAAATCCATCATTGCACCCACAACTTCCCATTTTATTTATTTATTTGTGAGGAAGATTCCCCCTGAGCTAACATCTCTTGCCAATCCTCCTTTTTCTTTTTTTTCCTTGAGGAAGATTAGCCCTGAGCTAACATCTGTGCCAATCCTCACCTACTTTGTATGTGGGATACCTCCACAGCATGGCTGATGAGTGATCGGGTCCTCACCGGGCATCAAACCTGCAAACCCTGGGCTGCTGAAGCAGAGCACCCAGAACTTTACTCGACCACGGAGCTGGCCACCACAAACTCCCATGTTAAACTAGCTCCTCCTTCGGTATTCTTTGGTGGCATATCCTGCACTCAGTTTCTTGAGCTGACAGTGTAGGGATTATCCTTGGCATTCCTGCATTTAACCATTTGATTATCTTCTAACACTCCTGAAATCTGCTCTTCTCGTCTGTCCTACCTGGTGGTCCTACTGGATCCAGCACCCTCCTCATTGACTTTCCTGCCTCTGATCCGTGACTCCTTGGTCCATCAACCACAAGACTGATCCAGTTAAAATGCAGGTATAGCCATGGAGTTCCCTTTTTGAAATTGCTCAACGACTTACTATCTGCAGAACGCAGTCTCTTCCTTCATGTTCTGTGTTGTTTTCCCATGATCTTGTCCTTGTCTAACTTTCTAGTCTCAACTCTTAACAAGCGTTATACAAAAATTTATGCTCAGCAACACCAAATTGTAGTATGACTTTGCTCAAAACCCCCTTATTCTTCTTAGGGGTCACCAACTCCGTTAAGCCTTTCTGTGGCCACTGCCCATCAGCTAAGTGATGTTGTTCTCCTGTGTCATGAGAGTACTCGCTGTTCCCCTGTGTTTCTGTATTGTTTATCATCATGTATAAGAGGTGACTGTCATGTCTGCCTCACCCACCAGACTGAGATGTGTTACGACAGGGTCCTTGGTCCACTGTGTACCCCCAGCATCTAGTACAGCGTACACAGAGTAAGCACTTGATAAAGTGGGCCTTGAGGAAAGGGGAGGATTTTCGTGAAAACAACCTTTCGCCTTTATGTATTACATTAACAAGACAGGATGATGTGCCCCGGGATGGATTAGAGGGTCAACATTTTTCCTTTGTTTCTGTAAAACAAGAGAAGCATTCTCTAAAAACAGCTTTAAACCACTGACAGACTCAGTAGGACTGTTGTAGTCTAACCTAGATTAGAGAATCATGTTGATAGAAAACAACAAGAATTCTCTTATATTATTAGGATTTAATAATACTCAAACATCATGTTTAACATGGTATTAATTGTTTGTTAATTTTAATGCCTAGTGGCTGATAATCAACTTCACAAAAACCCTATTTCTGGCTCCCTTACATTTGGCTATTTCACTGCTCCTCAATCTCTTCCCTAGGAGGACGTAAGGAGGAATAGAAGGTAAAAAAAATGGCTTCATTTGCTAATTTTTATCAGTTCTACTACTGCTATCTACTTTGGTGGTAAATGTTGAAATTATTTGATTAAATTATGACAAAATTATTTGTAGGTTTTAAATATCTATGATATTCCTTCTTTCAATTACTAAGTTAGTGGATGTGTCTCTGGGTGTCAGATGGCCTCATGGAACTCATACAATTTCAGAGGCTTTCTTTTAGAAAACAAACATGAAATTAAGAAATCCCCACACTACATCAATGATCAGAAATGCTGCTTGCTGCTGCCAGATTCTAATCTATCACAGCAGTACAGATAACACCATATTCGGGCTGCATTACTTCTCTCCATTTCCCACAAGTGTGTCAAGTAACCATCCTATGACATTCTTGAAATCATGTCAGCTGGATCAGTCACTGCAAAACTGGTATAATCCACTATTCTAGGATGTGTTCTGCCACTAAACTATTACAAGAAATATCCCAGACATAAAAGAACTCTACATCTCATTGCATTTGCTGGTACCAATGACCACATCTTTTAAAATAGACTTTATTTTTTAGAGCAATAGATTGCCAGGAAAATTTAGAAGACAGTACAGACAGTTTCCATATACCCTGAACCAGATTTTTCCTATTATTCACATTAGTATTATTCACATAGATATGGTACATTTGTTACAATTGATGAAGCAATGCTGACACGTTATTAACTCAAATCCATATTTTATTCAGGTTTCCTTAGTTTTTACATAATGTCCTTTTTCTGCTCCAGGATTCCAGCCAGGATAATACATCCCATTAACTCTTCATTTATTCTTGGGCTCCTCTTGGCTTTGACAGTTTCTCACACTTTGCTTTTGAAGATCTCGACAGTTTTCAGGAGTACTGGAGTACTGTCAGGTATTTTGTAGGCTGCCCCTCTATAGGAATTTGCCCAGTGTTTTTTCTCATGATTAGACAGTTGTCATGTGTTTTGGGGAGGATGACCACAGAGGTAAAATGGTGTTCTTATTACATTGTATTGGGGTATGTACTCTCAGCATGATTTATTATCATTGACGTTGACCTTCATTCACCTGGCTGAAGTAGTGTGGGTGAAGCTTCTTGACTGTAAAGTTCCTGTTTTTCTCCCATTTTTCATACAGTACTCATTGAAAAGAGTCACTATTCACAGCCTACACTTAAGGAGTAGGGGGTTGTATTTCCCTTCTTAAGGGTGGAGTGTCTACATAAATTCTTTGGAATACTTCTGTGTGGGTGAATTTCACCTATCCCCCATATATTTATTTATTCAGTCACTCATTTATATAAC
Source organism: Equus przewalskii (assembly GCF_037783145.1). Classification (NCBI taxonomy): domain Eukaryota; kingdom Metazoa; phylum Chordata; class Mammalia; order Perissodactyla; family Equidae; genus Equus; species Equus przewalskii. Next base: position 118,300,986 of record NC_091832.1, on the reverse strand, counting down.
TATGGAGTTATGGATATTTAGTTTAGATTTTGGGTAATTATCCAGCACTTCCTTGTGCTGCTCACGTTGTTCCAGCTTTGGCCACTGGGATATCTTTCATTTGGCTCCTATGCCTCTTGGACATACCACTATCAATGTGAGTTTTTCTTTTTCTTTTTCTTTTTTTTTTGCTTGAGGAAGATTTGCCCTGAACTGACATCTGTGCCAATCCCTCTCTCTTTTTCTATATGTAGGACACCGCCACAGCATGGCTGGTGAGTGGAGCAGGTCTGCACAGGATCTGAACTCGCAAACCCAGGCTGCCGAAGCAGAGCACAGGGAACTTTAACCACTCTGCCACAGGGCCAGGCCCTTCTTTCTTTCTTTTTTGAAGCCCTTTCTTACTTTCTGGCACTATACCGTGTTCCCAGCTTATCTTGTATATTTCCTGCCCCATTCCTGGAATCAGCCATTTATCCAAGGAGCCCTGGTGCCTTTCATTGGAGAATGGTATTAGAAACCAAGATCTAGATTCTGTGCATACTCTTTGCCTCTGAAGTATCATTTCTTTTAGCCTTCTCATCTAGCAGAGCAAAGAAATATATGTGTGTATACTAACCCATCTATATACACATACCTATAAATATTTTATATGTAATTGTCTGCATCTGTATTATGCTAAACATGAGTTCTTATTGATGTCTCCAATTCCAACCCATTACACATGGATTATTCAAAGCTTTTCACCTTGATTATCTGTAAATTCCCACTTCAACAGAGAGAAACCTGGCTGCTACGATCCGCCATCCATATACAAAATTGTTCAATTCTAGTACACATGTAGAATAGTATAAGGCTTGTTAACCCGTACTCCCATGGAAAAAACTTAACAACTAGGATGCAGTGCTTATGTGCAGTTCATTTTGCCTTAAGTTTTACGGATTTCAAACATTCCCAAAGTTACTTAGGTATGTGCAAATCCCCCAACCCTTTCAAAGAGTTCTTTTTTCCCCATATATTTGCAATACAATTAGATCCTCTTTGCACAGTCATCATTCCATCCTGGGATCCCATGACTTCCTAAATTTTCTTTTATTTGAATACATTAAAGTTCACTTTTTGTACTGTGAAATTCTGTTCGTTTTGACAAATGCATAATGTCATGTATTCACCATGACAGCATCACATAGAATAGTTTCACTACCACCAATAAGCACATTTTAATAAAATTATCTTGTTTTTGGTCACACAAAATTATCCCATAACCATATTTACATACTTAATTTAAGGTTCTATATATCTGGAGGAGAGAAATACTGGTAAGATTTTAAAAAATCCAGTAGAAAGAACTCCTAGACACATCCAGAATACAATTGCTTTAACATTACTGGTCTGAATTTACAAAATATTTAATTTTCACTTCCAAAATTGTGTTCCTAATTCTTTGTGTAAAACTTCCTCATTTTTCATAATTGTAAACCCCAGGGACCATTTTGTTTTGACCACCCTCAATCCAACATGCCCAGAAGGCCTGCAAACCAAAATGGAAACAAATGTACATCCTGTACAAATTCAAGTTGTTTCTTAACCTTGTAAAAACACACCCAGATTGGTGCAATACAAATGTTCTACAGTGCTTAGCAATTTTTTTTGTAATTTTGGAAAACAATAAACTAGATATATCTACTGCAACTTTTTTCCATAACAATAGAGTTCAACAAATAAAGAAAAAAATAGGAATGTCACATCGAGATCCAGTGACTGCCTCATGCTTTACATATATTAACTGATTTAATAGTCATAATAACTGATTTCCTATTCCTAATGACCATAGGATGTGGGTACTATTTCTATCCTCATCTTACAGATATAGAAACTGAGGCACAGAGAGGTTAATAACTTGCTCGAAGTCATACTGATGTTTATTTACTCAAGTAAGCAATGGGCATGACCACCGGAAACTCCAGTGGTTCTCTTCTCCTTTCAGCAGAGAAATAATACCCTGGAAATATTTTTTGGACTAAGAAATGTCTCCACTTTTGCCCCAGGTTGCACTAGGAGGATATGAGAGAATATTTGGGGCAAATATAATGGCTCCATTGGAATATTGACAGTGACCTTCTTTGTGTGCCAGATGTGGTTCTGGTCTGGAGGAGACTGCACAACATCTGTCAGACAAAGACTTTATTTGAGAGAGTGGAACCAGAGCGTGGATGTATACTAATAACCAGATATCCGGCTTCCCAAAGAATTATACTTCATTGCACGGGAAAGACAAGCAGCTGGGTTTTGTATTGTGCAATGTGCTTATACTGCACTCCAAAACAACCACAAAGACCACAGCATTAGATTGTGACAGCTCTTGAAATTTAACTGTCTCTACTAATAAACATCAATTTTTAACAACCAGTACAAATTCCTTTTTAAAAAGTGCTAGTATCAAACAAGTGTGAACATTAATGAAAACAAGCACTGTGGATCGGTGTAAGTTTAATAGTGTGTATATAATGCAACCACTAGGCAGGGGTGTTCCTGAGATGCATCCTACAAAGCGAGTGAAGATTACATGAGAGTGAGGAAGAGTCTTAAGGAAAGTAAAGAGGGTGCAGTCGATGAGGTGAAGATGTAGAAACAGATGTGGAAATGCCAGTGCCTTGTATGGAGCACCAGGTAATGATGTTTAGAGAAACCCCGAAGTGGGAAGATACTTAGAATAATCCTAAACCATATCTTTCTTGAACTTGGCCATTCAGATTGGCAACTTGAGTTTTATGAGGTATGAATTGCCTCAACATCCCCCTCCCTGTTCTCTAATTTTATTTTTCAGCTTTACTCATCGTTTTCTTCTGCCCTCTCCTCTCAAAGGAAGAAGGGTGTAGAATAGCATCATCAGCTGAGAAAGCTCCCTCGTGTCCCCTTCTAGTCAGTTCCCAAACAACGTGCATCAAGTTCTTGTTCCTCTGGGTCTGTTCCTGTGGGTCTGCCTCAGGCATCTCTGTCTGCTAACTGAACATATAACCATCTTTTAGGAGTCCAGCTCCATCACCTCTTCTGTAAGTCGTATTTCCTCCTTCCTAATTTTGGGAGGGCAGCTTTCCTCTTTGGTGTCCTCATAGCATTTTTTTTAAAAAGCCATTAGCGTTTCACCTGGGAAAATGCGAGAGATGCAGATTCTCAGACCCCACTAAGACCTCCTGAATCAGGAACTATGGGGATGGGACCCGACCGTGTGTGTGTTTCTCCAGGGGTTTGTGATACACACTCAAGTTTGGGTATCACTACCTCGGGGCTCTGTGGCTTTGTGAAAGTAGTTTAGTTTCTCTGAGCCTCAATTCCCTTCAGCTGTCAAATGGGAATGTTTTCACCTGCTTGTAGTTATAGATATGAGAGACACTGCACTAGGTAAACAGTAGATGGTACAACTATTAGTATATTATTTAATTATTAATGTGTCATTGAGGTTTTTATACAGTTTCCCAAAACAAGTAGTTCAAGAACCCATAATTAATGGGTGAATGATTTTGTAATCTTTTCTAAATACAGAAAATATAAAACCACAAATGGAAAAGAATGATAAATTCAACTTCTGTATAGCAGAAACTCCATAAATAAGTCCAATAGATTAAAAAGAAATTAACATTGGCCTAGTCACATTTCCTTAGAGTAAGTTGTGTGTTCCTTAGAATAAAGTCTGTCTTCTGGAAGAAAGCCTATGTCTGCTAAAGGACCAGGGCTTAGCATAGTCCTTACTGCATGGTGGATAGCCTATACATATCTGTTGAATGAGCAAATAGATCAGAAAAGAAATAATCCATGAATTATTTGCTTATTCTCAGTTTGATTCCATTTATCCCAGTCTTAAAAAAATTGTTTAGTGTTCTTGGACGTTCATGGAAAATCACCCTTGGTTTGGCAGTTGCTACCACTTCCACTTATGCTTAAATGCCAAACATGCACCCATATCCTATCTTTTTTCTATTCCAATCCCCTCATGACACCTTGGAATTTCCTAAAAGGATCCGTAGGAGTTTGTTCTGAGTTGACTGCATTGAAGATAGCTGACATAAGGAGGTCCAAATGGAGAGGGTAAGTTGGGGTCTGAGATGCAGATATGACTGCTATTTCTCTTCTTCTTGTTTTAACTTTCAGTGTGGGTGGGCATCTTCCAACTCACTGTGGGTCTGAATAGAACAAAAAAGCACAGGAAGGGCGAGTTCTGTCTCTTCTTGAGGTGGGATGTCTAGCTTCTCCTGTCCTGGACATTGGAGCTCCTGGTTCTCAGGCCTTTTGAGACTCAGTTGGGGACTTACCCCACTAACTTGGCAGATCCTGGGACCACTTGGCCTCCATAACTATGTGAGCCAATTCCTATAATAAATTTCCTCTTACCTATGTATCTGTATATGTCCTATTGGTTCTGTTTCTCTGGAGAATCATGACTAATTATTATTATTGTTAATATGACACATTATGCAGATACAATCATCCATTTTTCTGTAACAACTCATATTTCTCTGATTTCCGTATTGTTAAAAGTATGTGGATCAAGCACACTGGCTCCAGTCAGAAGGCCAGTGTTCATATCCCAACCCTTGCACTTACCTTGAGTAATTCACTTAACTTCTCTGTGCCTCAGTTTCCTCATTTGTAGGATGGGCTAATAATAATACTTCTCAGGGTTGTTGTGAAAATTAAATAAATTGTTATGTGTTAAAATATTAGAAAAATGCCTGGTCCATAGAAGCTTTTGGTAAGTGTTAGCTATTAAAATTTAAAGTTACCACAAGAACCCATATTTGCAGGAAAATGATCCTGGAAAATGATTTGTAAAATAAGGGATTTTTTCTTTTCCTTTTAGCTTGTAGTGAACCAGATGACTATTATATTTTGCACTAAGGCATTTTGGAAAAAGACATTCTCCCTAGAGTGCGAGAAGGAAGGTGCTTGGGGATGAGAGGCAGGGAAGTGGAGAGATGTGAGCATGAAAGAAAGAGCGTATTAGAGAGATTTTTTTCCCAAGGGGAAACAAACCAACTATATAATGTTTTGAAATGTGCAGATGTCAGATTATAGTTTTATTATGTAATTTTACTATCTTGAAACTGGAATAAATTGCTTTCGTTTCTCATCTGTTTGTAAAAGAATTGTGACAATATCACCTCTGAAATATCTTCAGGTGTGTCCAAAGAATGTCATTCTGTGAAGATTCTAAGAACGGTTCTCTGTTATGTGACATTGAAAAGGAGGAAGGGACCTTCAGGCTCTACCAACTAACCTCTCAAAGTCCCCTTGACCACACTGCATTTTAAAACTGTTTGGAGATTTCATTCCTTTTGGCATAAGTCTACTCAAAAAGAATAAGCATCTTATGCCCTTTCAATTATCAATGTTTCCTTCTCATTTTAAGAGACAGGACAGTGGTTTTAAGTGCCTTGCAAATAAAAAATAATTCAATTGGTATGTTTTGGCTTAGTTTTCATATGAGTTCTTTAGTTCTAGTTTTTCAATCCTTTCATATATTTGCCAAATTATCTTGGGAGCTCATCCCCACCCCACCCACAATTTCTGGTATTTTTATTAGAGCAGTGATTTTCGACAGCCATGGGCCATGGCATTCTGAGACATCCTGGATCAATTATTAATGTCTGAATTTGATTTTAGTGATTCTTGCATGTGAATGGAGACTCATTTTTCTGTCTTTAGTGCAGATATTTTCCTCAGCTGCTAAAGTGGACTACTGCTTTGTTATTGTTGCTTTTGTTATCATTTTAGTTTTTGATTAAAAGGTCACCCACAGGTGGTTAGGTCAGAACTGGGATGTGATATGCATGCAAAAAGGGAAACAAAGATCCAATTCATACAATATGTTCCCACTCAGGGTGGATAGAAAAGAACATAGTGTAACAGTAATATTTATGGAGTGGTCAAGTAAACTGTTTATCAAAACCTATAAAACAAGATGTTCATACTCGTGGATGAGTTGCATCAGAAGATAGATTAAAATAAAATAAATCTTTCTGCTTTTCATTTATTGTGAAGTAATTCATACCATTTCCATGGATAATTTTAGTTCTTTTCAAATGGATACCTGCATACTGAATTAGAATGAAATTACAGAGGAAAGAGAATATGCATGAGTTACTGCAACCTTTGGAGTAGTTGCTTGCCAGTATTAAAATCTTGGACATAGCATTCCGGAGAGCAGGGGCAGAATCTGTTCCCTTTAAGGTTGCCTCTGAGGGGCTCTTTGGTGTGCCAGTCCTGCCTTCTCTGTGCGCCGCTGTCAGTGTGCATGATGTCTGCCAGGCTCCAGATTCTCAGTAATGTGAGATAAAATAATTAATGATGTAATGACTATAACTTGAAGATAGATAGGTGATCAAAAAGCCTCTTTTTGAAACGTGACACTTAGCGAATTCTGCCTCTAAACTGTAGATCTGGATTAAAGATAAGGAATTAATTCATTAGTTTGAAGAACACCTCACCATAATGACTCTGCATTTTATTTGCGAGAGTGAGTACAAGCACAGAAATATTTACTAGGCAAAAATTTAACAGGTAGAAAATAAAGCCATGAGATATATAGATAAGATGTGCTTTACATGGGAAAATACTAGGTTTTTATAGGAATGTTTAGATGTAGAATTTTATAATTTGCTTCCTTTGAGAACTCTTGGGTGTGTCAGTCAGGCCTACTCAGTGTAATATTGTGATTTATAAGAAGAAATATGTATTTGGTCTTCATCCACGTTTCTGGCACAGAGCTGCCAGAATCTTTGAAATTCTTGTAATGAGAGTGATAAAGGTGTCTTTTGTTATGCTCATCACCTAAGGATGGGGCTGGTTGTCAGCAGACCCAACCACGTGGTTAGAGGGTTGGAAGAGAGAGCGGCTGGAGGTTGAGTTCAATCAGCAAGGGCCGGTGTTTCATCAATTGTTCCTGTGTAATGAAGCCTCCATAAAAACCCAAAAGGAGAATGTTCTGTGAGCTTCCAGGTTGGGGAATCAGAATGTTTCCGAGAGCCACGATGCTGGGCCCCAGACTCCACTAAGACAGAAGCTTCTGTATTTGGGTTCTCACCCTATGTATCTCTTCATCTGGCTGTTGATTCGTATCCTTTAATATCTTTTGTAATAAATTGGTAATCTAGTGAGTAAACAGTTTTTTTGAGTTCTGTGAGCCGCTCTAGCAAATTAACTGAACCTGAGCAGGGGTGGTGGGAACCTCTGATTTATAGCCAGTTGGTCAGGAGTCCAGGTAACAACCGGGGCTTGCAATTGGCATCCTGGGTTGGAGGGGGTTGTTGGAACCTCCAGTTTGTAGCCAGTTGGTCAGAAGCACAGGTGACAACCTGGGCTTGAGATTGCTGTCTGAAGTGGAGGGCAGTTTGTGGGACTGAGCCCTTGACCTGTGGCATCTGTTGCTGTCTCCTGGTAGGTAGTGTCCGAATTGAGTTGAATTGTAGGTCATCCAGCTGGAGTCCAGAGTATTGTTTGGATGTGGGGAACCACTCCCACCGCCCACATTGGAATTGGTACTAGACCTCTTTCACTCACAAAAAGCATATTATATGATGTCAGAACTGGGTGACTCAAACAAAATAATATCAGTTCATAGTTAATCTTTTTCAAAAATTATTTGATCATTTCTATATTAATTTCAGGGTCAGTGAATTCCAAAATTCTTATCTATTTGGAATAATCTGTGAGTTCCCATAAATAGAACATATATATAGATATAGATAGATACATAGTTAGAAAGATACAATACACAGCTACATCATAGCTTTATTTCAGTTTATATTTACTTTCAGAATGGATTCCACCCAATTATCTATGCCTTAATTCTCTATAACACAATATTAATAATCCCTCTTCATAAAGATGACCCCAAGGCACCACAATATGGAAAAAGAGTTTTTGGATTATTGAGAAACTTTCAGTTAGCACAGCTAAAGTATAAAATTTGTTGTACTGCCTTCTAATTCATTGAATAGAAAGGAATAGGGATGATACACATGGCAGCCCCTGTAATGTATTTTACTTAACTGCCTCCTATTCTTCGCATATTTTAGATAAGCATTCATTCATTATATAGATCTGGTCTCTTAATATGTATTTTAAATAAATTTTGTTGGGATATAATTTACACACAATAAAATACACCCATTTTAAGTGTACAGTTTGATGAGTTTGACATATGTATACATCTGTGTATCCACTACCACAATTAATACATAGAAAATTTCTCTCATCCTCAAAAGTTCCCTTGGGCCTCTACCTAATTAATGTGCCAGCCTAGACACACACTGATATGCTCCTTTCCTGTCACTATCAATTAGATTTGCCTTTTCTAGACTTTGTGTATGTGGAATGATAAAGTATTTGTCCTTTTGGGTTTGCCTACTTTTGCTTAGCTCAATGATTTTGAGAGTCATTCATGTTGTCCTGCTCATCAGTGGACTGTCCCTTTTCCTTGCTGAGTAGTATTCCATCGTATGGATTGTGCCACACTTTGTGAATCCATTCACCTCTTGCGTTATTTCCAGGTTTTGCCTATTATGAACTGAGCTGCTCTGAACATTCATGTACAGTATCTTTGTGTGGCTACATGTTTACATAGCTGTTGGGGAAATATTTAAGGATGTAATTGGTAGACTATGTTGTACGTGTATGCTTTACTTTTTAAGACACTGCAGAGCTATTTTCCAAAGAATTTGTGACATTTTGCAATGCCGACAGCAATTTCTGAAAGTTCCACTTGCACCACATCCTCATAATAGTTGCTGTTATCAATCTTCTAAGTTTTAGTCTCATTGTAGTTTGTAATTGGCATTTTCCTAATGAGTAATGATGATGACATCTTTTCATATGTCTGTCATTTGTATGTCATTTGTGAAGTTTCTGTTTAGATCTTTTGCCCATTTTACATTTGTTTTTTAATTTCTTTTTGAGTTTTACAAGTTGTTTATATATTGTGGAAAGAAGTCCTTTATCACATATATGCATCACTAATATTTTCTCCTACTCTGTGGCTTTATTTTTATGTCCTTAATGCCTTCTTTGGAAGAGCAGAATTTTTAAATTATAGAAACACAGATTTATCTTATTTTACTTTTTGATAGGTGCTTCATATTGACCTATTCCTGGAAACTTTGCCGCCACAAAGATTTTCTCCTGTTTTCTTCCAAAAGCTTTGTAGTTTTAGATTTCATGTTTGTCAATGATATGTTTCAAGTTACTTTTGTCTGTGGTGTGAGGCAAAAGTCTAAGGTTTATTTTTTACACGTTGATATCCAATTGTTCTAGCTCTGTTTGTTGTAAAATCTATTCTTTGACCCACTGAATGACCTTGCCACATTTGTAAAAACTCAGTTGACCTTATAAGGATGTGTCTATTTCTGGACTCTAGTCTGTTCCATTGATATGTCTGTCAATACCATATTGTCTTATTTCTGTGGTCTCATAGTAAGTTTCCAAATCTGGTAGAAGTCCTACAATCTTTTTTCTGTTTTTAGAATTATCCTTTGGATTTCCATATACACTTTAGAGTCAGCTCATTAATTTCTCCAAAAAGCTTAAGAAGGTTTTGATTGGGATTACGTTGAATCTATAGAGTAATTAGGGAAGATGTTCTATCTTAACAATATTGAGTTTTCCATTCCATGAATGTATTTCTTTAGATCTTCTTTAAATTCCATCATCTGTACTAGGTAGTTTTTGGTTTACAGATCTTTCACCTATTTTATTAAATTTACCATATTTAACTATTTGCTGAAAAATGTAATTTAGAAAATTTTATGTTCTCATTGTTTGTTGATAATTAACAGAAATAAAGTTGATTTTTATGTATTGACCATGTATCCTACAACCTTTATTAGCTCACTTGTTAGTTCTTAATAGTATTTTGTAGATGCATTAGGAGTTTCTACACACTTAATTCACACTGTCTGAGAGTAGAGACGGCTTTACTTCTGCATTTCCCGTTGGTGTGCTGTTAGAGATGCAGCTCCACTGTCTTCTAGCTTGAAAAGTTGCTGACAAAAATTCCTTGATCATTCCTATCTTTGTTTATTTGTGACGTATCTCTTTTTTTGCCTAGCTTCTCTTCAGAATTTTTTCTTTATGACTGGTCTCTGGTAACTTGATTATGATGTATCTTGTTTGGGTTTTCTTTATGTTTGTCTTTTTAGGGGTTTGTTGAATGTCTTGGATCTCTAGGTGTATAGTTCTCATCAAATTTGGAAAAACTTTGACCATATATATTTCTTTGCTCAAGAGGTCACTGTCTGTCTGATTTTTTGTATATTTTTTTCTCTTTGTGCATCTATTTTGATAGTTTCTGTTGATATAACTTGGAGTTCACTCAACTTTTCTTCTGTAGTTTCTAATCTGCTTTTAAACTCATCCAGTGAAAATGTCATGTCAGCCCATATTTTTTATGTCTAGAATTTCCATTTTGTTTATTACATCTTTTGTTTATTGCTATTTTATGTTTTCCTTTGGATCCTTGAGCATGTAGAGCATATTTGTAATAGCTTTCTTTTTTGAAGTTCTTGTCTGCTAAATTTTTATGTAATTTTTGAGTCTGTTTTTATTGACTGAATTTTCTCCTCATTTATGGGTCACATTTGCCTGGTTCTTGGCATATTTAGGATTCTTGATTGGATGCTGGACATTATTAATGTTACCTTATTAAGTGTCCAGATCATCTTGTCTTTCTTTAAAGAGTATTGGGCCTTGCTCTGGCAGGCAGTTAAGCTACTTACAAATTAACTTGATCATTTCAATACTTGCTTTTAAACTTTGTTAAGGCAGGCCTTGAGTAGATTTAATCCAGGGGTGGCTTAGCTGTACTGCTCAGACCTGATCCCCCTTGAGTCTCTCCTGATTTCCCTGGGGGATCAAGAAAGACTCCACTCTGGTGGATTGTAGCTCAAGTACATTCCCACCCATGTGAGCTCTGGGAGACACTCGACTCCTCCTCGTGTGGAGCTTCAGTCTAGGCAAGCACGGGCTGGAGTGCAGCAAAGCCTCAACAGGACTCCATGCAGATTTATGGAACGCTCTTCTCTGTCGCTCCCTCCTCTATGGAACTCTTTCCTGCAACTTCCGGTTGCCTCTGCCGCCCTCCCTGAACCGCAACGTCCGCCTCATCAGTTCAGTGAGACCTCTGTGCTCGGCCTTCTCACATTTTTATTTAGAATGTATTTCCAGACAAAAGTCGAGACGATCTTAGGATTCACCTTGTTGGTTTCTTTTCTTTTAGGGATCTCAGTCCTTTGCTGTCCTCTAATGTCTGAGAATAGGGTTTTGTTTTCTTTCATGTGTTTTGTTCAGTTTATAGTTTGTTTACATGGAGGGTAAGTCTGGGATTGTTTATCCATCATAGCCAGATGCAAATATCCTGCCTGTTAGGTTTTACTGGAGAAACATTTCATATCTTTTGGTGTTTTTTTTCTCTGAAATAGACTAACTCCATGTTGGTTATCTTTTTATTATAAAATAGTTTTTCATAAGAATCAAGATTATAGATTAGCCGTGTCCCTCAGGATGGGGATAATAGTCTAGATTGCACCTCTTCCAGTGACAGCGACATTTCAGTTTTGCATCTCTAAATCACTTGAACTGGAATTTAGGTGTTCTAGATTCCTCAATTACTCATTTACAGCCATTTTGTTTACTTCTGTAGGGAGCCAATTTTGGCATTTTAAAAATTTTATGAGTTTAGTTTTCAGAAGGTGATAGTGTTTCCTTTTTTCACATGTCCTTTTCTAAGCAAGGGAAATGGTGACTTCTCAGAGGCTCTCAAGTGCAGTTAGTCTAAACATCTTCACTGCGAGGCTTTTGCAGCCATGGTAAAGCCTCCTTTGTCTGAGAGAAGGTGTGACATGTTTGTGAGTGCTGTGCTGGAACTGTTTTCGATGTTTGCAAAGAGGTAATTTTGTATAAGTGTCATTGGTTTTGGATTTTTATTTTCAGCATTTCTGGAAGCAGAAAATTTTAAGTCAATATTATCAGAGAGTTATCAGTACCCCACTGTGTGTGTGGTAAACGTCATCGCGGGATGTGTTGCATTTTCTCCTTTGTCATGTCTTCCAGGAAAGCTCATTGATGAGTGACTTAGACGAGGAATATGGCCCCTGTTTTCTCTGCCAGGAGTGCATATCAAGTCTGGTGGGTCTCAGAAGTTCAGGAAGAAGGGCCATAGGTGTTGATACATCTTATCTTTAAAGAGGTGAATCCTGGAGGAGAATGACCTCATTGCTGACAGAGATGTCCTCATGACTGTGACAGACCACTAGGAATTTGAGGTTAAGACAACTAGCTTTTATTGGAGGGGTTCAGCCTTACAGGGCACTCGATACTTGGTATGATAACACTTACCATACTTGACCCACTTTTTGAAAATACTTGTCAAAAATTATATCAAATTTTAATTAATCTAGGTCCAGCTCCCTGGACTTCCTCAAACTCCATTATGTTTCTTAGGTCCCTGTGGCCAGAACTGCAATATCGTGGTCTAGATTTACATTCACCATGATTTTCCATGAGGATCGAATGACTTTACGGTTTCTGAGCTGTTGATTTCCAACTGTTTGTGAATTATTTTGTCTATAAGACCTTTGCTGTAAATTCATTCAGGGAAACAAAAGAAATGATTTACTGTATTTTTTCTTTTACAGGGAGCATAGCTAAATAATTAGATCCTATCATCATTTGAAGTAGAATTTAGCAGTTTTTTCCCAAATATACCACTTTATCTTGCCCACCCTCACTGTCATCTGTGGCTGCTGGATGCGTTCATGCACCAAGTGAGCTCCGTCATGGCTATTTCACCATGTGAAGGAACTAAGTACCATGTGTCAATATGAAAATTATTAGTAACTTTTCTTTCTCCTTCTATCTTATTTATTATTTTGTAAAATTTTACCTAAGATTGTTAGAAGAAATTCACTATAATTCTCTATGCAAAGAAGTGCCTATTTTATCCTATTCTTGTTTTCCTTTTAGCTATTTTGCTAAGGCAAATAATTTTGTTTTCCAGTTCTACAGAGACGGAAATTTTCCCTGTCATTTTTGGTTTGATCTCATGTTAATCTAGATAAATCACTTCTAGTGGCTTTATGTTGTCCTACTACTTTTATACTTCTTTTAAGAACTCCAAAATAGTTGTAACATACTTAACAGATTAGTTGCAAATAGTTTTTGCAAAATGCCAGTTGCCTTTGCCCTGTGGGGTTCTGCTTGCTTCACTGTTCAAAGGCTTATGCCTTCATTTCTATTCTACTGTGTTCCTTGGCATGGAAATGAATTGTTTTGCAGTTTTCAGGGTCACATCTGAGTCACTTTGTAAATGACAGATCATGGAGCCTGTCTCCCAGGAGACATCAGTTCTACAATTTTATGCTGGAGTTGTTTCAAAATTGGACATATGTAAAATCTTGATATTTGCCTGTATCTGATTTTATTCGTTAGATCTACTGTCATTCGTGTATTTACCACTATGAAATTTAGAGTCTTCCACCTTTGCTCTTCAATGTAAGGGTCAGAAATTTTGTGGAAGAGGTGCTTGCACAGGATGAAAAGTTGGACCACACTAGATACCTTCAACTTTCTAAACTGTAACGTGTGGTGAGAAATACATTTGACGTGACCTCTCAGTACATAAACACACACACACACACACACACACACACACACACAACTGAAGCATGGTTTTACTACACTGAGCTTGCCCTTACTACATGTGACACACTCAATGTTCTCTCTGCTATTTTATTAAAAAATGCTGGTCTCACGTAAACTGATCTTATGACCCACAAAATGGTTGCTGCCAACAGCTTAAAACACTTGCCTAGACAGCATTTCAGTTTATTTATAATTCTGAGATGCCATGAAGCTGTGGTAAGGGACTTTTTTTTTTTCCTTTACTTGGCCTAATTTCTTTTTTATTGTGGTAAAATCCACATAACATAAAATTGACCATTTTAACCATTAAAGCACATAATTCAGTGGCATTCAGTACACTCACAATGTGGTGAAGCCTTCACCTCTGGCAAGGTATCTCTTTTTTCAAGCCACCTCTTCCTAAAAATAGCTTTGAATTTTCTTTCATGATCTCTTCTTCCAGATTTCTCCAAACCTTTCCACTTAAATTTAACTGCCCTTATCAGAACTTGACCTGTTTCCAAATAAGCTTGTAAGTGCATCTTGGAAAGAGAACAGAGTAACACATAGGCCTCTGGCTAAATTTGTGGCTAAGCACACAAGCAGGGCTGAGAATGTAGGACCGGACACGGTGTGTCCACAGAGATTTCTGTGGACAGCCCTGCGCTGCTCTCCTAATGCAGCTTAGGAAGCACGAAGAAGTGTGTCTGAGGAAAGGACTGCTTCCTTAATTATAATTCATTCCCTATAAATGGAAAGAATCAAGACACCTTCTCGCATTTATAATGGGTCACTTCACAGAAAAACTGAACTCACTCCTCTTTATAATAGCTAGTTTTCAGCAACCTTGTCTGATATTTGAACAAAATCTTCCTAGGAACTGAAGACACTTGTTAGGAACTTGTTCGTTGTCAGAACAAAACCACATCCTAGTTTATGTGATGGCAAATGCGGTGGATTAGGCCATCTGATGAGGGGGTGGAAATGCACTGTCTTACGTAATCCTTAGCGGGACACCAAATTATGTTTCTACTTATTTTGTTGCTATGTGTAAATATTGTATTAAATACTAGACATGGTATGTAAGTGCTTGATGGTTTTGATTTTATTTTCTTTTTGGCAAATATAAGCAAAAGAGTTTATTATTTTTCTTCCATCTGTAGACTGCTTACTCTGCTGTGTGCTATAAGTTCAGTATTTGGTTTCCATAGCTTTCTTTTTATTGAAGTGTCACACTTCATTTTAACTTGAAAACTGATGTTGTGCTGTGTCTCAAAAGAAAAAAAAAAGCTTGAACAAAAGAGCAGTGATTTTTTTCCTAATAATTCTGAGAAATCCCATAGAATAGCAACTCATTTTGCTTTTGCTTTGCACTGTGGGTAATGAATGCATGACAGACGAGTCCAAACAGCCATTATCAAGGCATGGCATTTCTATAATATAATGTGACTGTACGTGCTTGAAAACAAAAATAAAGATCTCTTTGCACTGGAAGGTCATTGACATTGCCCCTCAGTTTCTTTGGATGTGAAGTGGTCCTTAGCCTGTCTCTTCTAGGTAGACTCGAAGTTCCTGGCTTACAAAACTAACAATGTCATAAATTTAACTTGCCCTCCAGAAAATTACTTCTGCAGAGTGTAGACTCATTTTTGCTGCCTGTAGAAATCATTAGACGAATAATTCCTGTTTTGAAGGTTATGTTTGTTACAAGCTCTTCTGGGAGGTCTAGACTATTTTTCCTAAGACAGAAACAGGACCTCGAGAGCGCTTGCTGCTTGATGATGTTCCCTGCTTCGGTCTTCTTCCTCCATCCAGTAATTCTGAGCTGAGCATATCCCACTGCGATTTCCACGAAACCCCCTTTCAATTGACTATGCCAGAGCCTCCGGCTCATCTGGAAGATTTTGCCAGACTGACTTCATGGAAACTTTTTTCCCTGATTATTAAAGCAATGAATATTTATTATTGGTATTTAAAAAATATAGAAAAGTAGAAAAAAGACTAGGGGAAAATATCACTCATAATCCTTCTACCCCGGATAGTACTAAACTTTTGACCTATTTCCTTCTCAGTTTGGCTTTCTGCTAGATTAGTCCCCTGATCCACCATGGTTGGGAATTTGAGGTGTGATAAAGAAGAGTCTTCACAACTGTTGAGGGAAGGTCTTCCCTTATCAGGAGTCAATCAACTTAGGCCTTAAAATATTTACTTGTCAAGTACATGGTGTGTAGTATTGAAATGATACTTCCATTCATTTTACCAGAGAAAATAGGAGACAAATAGTGCACAGAGTTGGGATAAGAGAGTGCTCAAAAATACCACTTCATTCTGAGCAACCATGTAGGTTGCACTAATGAGAGTCAATTACTGTGGATAGGGAGAAATGTTTGAAGATTACCCTCTGTCTCAACATTCCTGTTATGCGTAACAATGGAAGTCAAGGAAGAAGCAGGGCAAGGTCTCCTGGGCTGCTCTCATCTATTCCCATTGCTCTATCTCCCATATATGTGGTGGTCTGGCTCTGCAGTTAACAGCACCAGTTGTTTCCTTGAGTTTCAGAATTGTATACCCAGCTATAGCGAAGCAAAGATATTCTCTCTCCATTTCCGCCTCCTCCAAAGGAAAAAAATTAAGAACAAAACTCAACCATCTGTTCATTTTGTTCTCCTTACATTAGTGAATCGTATCACCACGTATCCTGTCACCCAAGCCAGAAATTAAGAAATTTTCCGAGACTCTTTCTCCTTCAGATCCCCAAGTACAAGTCACCTTCAAGTTTGATACAGTATTCACTTCTGTTTCTTGATTACTTCATTTCCTTTACCACCATTACCCCCTTGTCTATATCCTAGTTATTACGGCATGTCCAGTAGCCAGCACAGTACCTGCCACATTAATCACCCAAGAAATGTTAGTGGATATGATTTTTTCTTGAACATCATGATTTAGGATGTGAGCTCCAAGAAGTCTTCATCTGTTTTGATTTCACTTAAATGGCCCAGGGACTCATGATACATCCTTGATTCTGAGAGTGCCACGCTGGGACTGCAATGTCACAGGGCTGGTTGGAAACTGGAAGAAAGTAACTCAACTGGTTGTGGTAAGAGAGTGAAGGGTGGAGAGTTACTAGTTTCTAGTAAAGATCATCCAGTGAGGCTTTGGAAATTCTGCTCTCTCTTTCGGAAAAAATATCTTCTTTTGCCTCTAACAGGGTCAACCAGGTTATTTTATGTAAAACTCTAGTCCTTACCTTGGTTCATGTTACTCAGCTTCTTTGTAACACCAAGGGAAGATTGGAGCTTACAGAGATTCTTATCCCAAAAGGAAGTGGCTCCCTACTTCTCTGTACTCGGTGATGAGTACAAGTTACAACAGATACTTGTCGGCACTTGGTACCATGCTCTGAAGAATAAGCAACCATAAAGAAGGTGCCATCTTTGGAAAGCTGTCTATGTTTCACGCTTGATAGGGGCAAGTGAGAGGAAGGAATAACATTTATGATAGATGCCTAGTATATGTTAGCCATCTGCATAATCACTGTCATGTGTAATCCTCTTGTGGTCCTGTTGTAGTTAGTAGTAGTATGTACATTTTACAGATAATGCAATCCAGTCTCAGAGACATTAGATAGCTTCCCTATCTGGCATTTAGATACAGATCAATGGCTTTTCTCACTAGACCATGGTGACCCAGATAAAAGAATGATGATGAAATCAACAATTATGATAACCACAGCAAGTCATACTGTGAGGTATATCATCTACGTGCCAAGAAGTTACTGTGCTGAATACTTCATAGATATTAGCTTACTTAATTTTTCACGCAACCTATGAGCTATGTGCTATTATTAACTCCATTTTACGGATACAAAGATTGAAGCTGAGTGATTTCACAAGGTCGCCCAATACTCAGCAGTGGAATAGGGGTTCAATTCTATACAGTTTGACCAAGGGCTTCCATGCTTAAATGCAGTGATATTCTACTCCTGGTAGTGCATCAAAAATCATGGGTAAGTAAGTGGAGTATGAACAGAGTACCTGGCATGGTGTTTTGCCTATGGTGGGCAAATAATATCTATTTTAATGACTCAGTGACTGAATTAAATGAATGCATAATTGAAGCATACTAAGATACTCAAAGAACAAGCAAATGAGATCCACAATTAGTTATTTAATTACTCAGTAAAGAATAAGAAGAAAAATCTGAGCGACACCTGGAGACCTTTCAAAAAATATATGTAACATCAAAATAATTGTTACCTTGCCTTCAGTGCAGTCATGAACCCTAGAGCAGCCGCAGACTCTTGCGAAAAGCAGGTGGAAGCCAACATGCAAAGAAGGCTACAGATGGCAGAGGGGAGAGATGGAAGGAGCCAGAGTCCCTGATGCCGTGGCTGAGCTGCCTGACCAACCCCAGAAATTCCTCCCTTGGGACCTCTTGTTAAATAAACGTTAAATGTCCTTTTGGTCGAAGCAACTGTTAGTTGAGGATTCTGTAAAACTGCACAAACACAAACATCCATTTGCCTAACTGGGGCTGGGAGAAAAAAAAAACTGTCTTGGGGAAATTCGCTAGAATGGCTATAAGGCACATGAGCAAAGAGGAAAAAAATATGGCAGATTTTCTATGAGTATTTAGCTCATTGCCTGCAATTACTTATAAAGTTTTCAAAACACTTAAAATTGAAAAAAAAATAGTAACAACAAAAATAATAATGTTTTTATTGATGCCAGTGTCATGGATCACAATATAAATTTCAGCATCAACAAGTTGAAAAACAGTGTGTCTGAGCTGTTGGTTGCATCTTTATTTAAATTTAAAGTTTTTGCTGCAATTTTATTTGTGCCTACAGTACTTTTAGCAAGATGCTGGCCTCTGATCCCTTTGAGGATTTACATGGTTTTGCTGATCACAAATAGCACAGTCTTTTCCCCTTTTGAGTGAGATATAGAACACAATGGTGGGAGATGTTCCTCTACTTTACTAGGCCAGTACAGTGCCCGCACTACGGGCCACACGCATGCTACTCTTCTCTACTCCTCCTTCTCTTTCGTGCACAGTATGACCAAAAAATACAACTCTGCGGAGAGGCATCAGCACTGCCCTCTGCCTGGTCTTTCTCAGCGGCAGCTGCACTTGTGTCTAGACCCTTACTGCAGGGCTCAGGGAGCCGTTGAACTAGGAAGCCTTCACTGCTGCTATCCACAGGGAATTCTGTGACCTAACTTGGCTGCTTTCCATTGCAGGTGACAAGCCCTGAAGTATAGGAGGCAGCTTTAAAAATACGCAAATGTCCTCCCCATAGTTATCCCTGCCCATTTCGCATGCCTGGCTTCCATGCATAACTATCAGTTGTCAAGAATGAAACTCGATCTGTTTGTGCTGTGTTTGCTCATGGTAGTTTCATTTTGTGTTAATATATAAAGTTTTTCTTTTTTCTTCATTTTAGCAGATCAGAGCACTACTATAATTGCCAAATATTTGATGCATGTAATGTGAGTCAACTAAGCTGAATTTTTGTTGTAGCTAAGGAAAGATGATGTAAGTTTTTGTACCACCACCCCACCAGTCCCCCATGTTATCGCTGCCGTCCAAGATGTTTCCGCTACTCTTCTATCTCTAGCTGCAACCACAACTCTGCAGAAGGGGACAGCCCTGCTCTGCGTCTGGAGTCTGTTTCTTCTTCCTCAGGTCTGGCTGAGCTGAGCTAGGCCAGAGGCAGGGAGGAAAATGAAAGAGAAGGACTGGTCCCTAGGTACACACCGTCCTTGTCCTATTGCAAGTTAAAGGCTTATCTTCTGCCGTCATTTACTTTAAGTGGGAGTGGGAAGAAAGGACTGGACTGAGAGGCAAGAGACCTTCGGTTCTCTCCTTAACTAGCTGTGTAACCTTAGGCGAGACCCTTAACTGCTCTGGGCTGCAGTTTCTTTTTAATAAAGTGAGGCAGCATGCTTAGATTATTTCTGAAGTTCTTTCCAGCTTAACATTACCATGTGTTTAGGGTCCTGCATTTCCCTTCATTGTATTATTGATTTGAAGTTTTTCCATTTACATTAGATCCAATTTAGGGTATATATAAAAAAGTGGTGTCAGAAATTTCATTTTGACATTTTCTATATGCTTTTCATTTTCTCTACTAGAGGTATAATTTTGGTGCCAAGTTGAATACTGGTTTTCACACCTTTTATGTGCATTTTTGTTAATATTTTGCTTCCCATATGTTTTACAAAATTTTTGCATGATGCAATTTCTTTTAATGAGTTTGTTCATTTTGGAAGCAAATGTTTAGAGCCATACTCTCCAGCATTTTATTTTGTCAGCCCAGTCTGATTATACATCCTGAATTGGTTTTCCCAAATCTTATTTGGGATATAATTCTTCCCAAATAAGTCAATCAATCAATCAATTAATCAATCTCGTATGGAAATAAATTTTATATGGAAGTAAATCTTACTTGGGAAATGTTCTCCAAGGACCAAGCCCATACTCAGGAGGAGGGCAGAGCATCACGTTCAGAATGATTTTGAGCTCAGTGTGACGAAGTGCAACGTTGGTAGCGGCTTCTACAAGAGCGGACAATTGCTTGGGCCTACTTCATTTGAAGGAGGCCTCTATGGCTAGAAACCCAACACTTGGGAATTTTGTGATGACAGTAGCAAGTGGAAAGGCAGGCTGAGCCAAAAGAAATACTGGATTGCCTTACTTTACCAGAAAATATGAGCTTCTACTTGACAGAGGTTGTCGTTGCTCGGATGGCCTCAGGAACCATTTTCTGCCCCACGTTGTGATCAGATCATCTTGGCACATGTCACCTTGGTCTGGAGAAAGACTGCCAATAAAGACTGTAAATAGTTTATTTGTTCATATGTTTAAGTCTACAATCATGAGACTCTGTTAATAATAAGGGAGTGATTTCTGTGTACAGAGGTTAGGACCATAAGAGTAGTTGTTCTAAGGAAGCTGAAGTGCATGTTTCATTAGATAATTTTCACATCAGACAGGGTTTTGTGTTTGGGGAATAATTCCTCTGCTTTGGAAATGACTTGGACCTGAGATCTACTGAGAATGTTTGAGTTTAGTTCTGTTATTTCCAAGGTTGTTTCTCCCTGATGTTACTCCCTCATCCACGTAAGACTGGAACCTACTCACACACCTATTGTTTACTGGCTGAAATCAGCAAAATAGGCCAACTATTAGCTTTTCTTCAAATTCTTGACAAGATTAAAGTAGGTTGAGGGGAACATATGCCTTTGGTGGAAGATATTATTGTTCATCTGAAATTTGAAAAAACACTCTTACCACCTTTTAAGTCCATTCTTCATTTATATGGAATAGGTACAGGAACATTGCGGGATTGGGAAGTGGGCTAGGTGGGTTACTTATGTGGGTGCTTAGCTGTAAAGGAGGCTAAGGCATCATTAGGTTGGTAAAATAGGAAATGTGTAAAAAGACATGTAAAATTACATTTCTATAGATTTCTAGTAAAAACATTGTCAAAGTAATACTCTCATAAGCCATTTGGGGCATGAACTGTATTGTCTCTCGTGTGCCATCTAAAGGCAGGTGGCAGTTAACTGGAGGGCTACTATTTTCCTAGTAGTAGGATGTACAGTTGTGTTGACCTTAAACAAACAGAAAGCCAGTTATTTCTCCAGTGAAAATGGGTTTATTCAGGATCAGCAAAGAATTGCAATTTGGGATCTGTAACCGTGGCGAGCCATGTGCAAATCCTCAGCAGCAAAGGGAAGAGACACTCTTTTCTAGAGAAGAGGAGGTTGGGAGGCTATTTTGAACAAAGAGCTCGAGGTGTAGTGGCTTTTCCCTGGGGGAGCTGTGACAGTCTCTTGTTGGCCGAGCTTCTTGCCTGTTAAGAAGAGGAAGGTTTTCTTCTTCCTTTTGGGCTCAGCTATGGACATAGGGCATGAGAGCTTCTCCTTTTGGTCTCCTGACTCCAATTTAATGAGGTTTCTGTTTATTAATTTTGATTTTTCTCCTTTTGATGGAGATCTTTCACCAAAAGCATAGCTGATCAAGATTTTTCTCGTTTTAGTAGCCTTTTGTCCCTTGCTGCCAGGAGGGACCTTTCCTGGGTGTTGTGTCCACGTAGGAGGGAAGTACACAGATTGGAAACCTACTGAGGCCACGTTCAAGTGACAAGGAGGGGTAAGAGGGAGAACTCTCAGGCACTTCATATCCAAAGTCCATATTTATCAAGATCATGGGCATGGGAGACCATCTGAAGTGCTATGTCATCGTCAAAGGTTTGGCAGACAAACTTCCAACAGGCCTGGTCTGAACATCTTGGGGACACTGTCTCATCAGATGTCATCTGCTTCAATTCCAGAAAATCTTTACTTTCAGGTCATCACATGATGCGCAGGGCCGGTCAGGCTTTGTGCTTTCTTTAGGTGTGTCATGTGAATCCAAGAGTCTAGGCCCTGGAGTTTGGCAGCACAAGGGTTAGTAACAGTACTTCACAGGGGCCTTTCCAGTGAGGTTGAAGAGTCCTGGAGGTGTCTTTTCCAACAGGTGAAATCTCCATGTCGAAGGTGTGATGCTCAAGGTCTTTGTCTCCCTGGAGTGTGCTGTGAAAGACTGCTCCGCCAGAGCATCGTTACTTTTAGTAGAAGCCGTTAGGCCTTTGCAGTACTGGAGCATATCTCCT
This sequence comes from Equus przewalskii, assembly GCF_037783145.1. NCBI lineage: Eukaryota > Metazoa > Chordata > Mammalia > Perissodactyla > Equidae > Equus > Equus przewalskii. Next base: position 118,278,671 of record NC_091832.1, on the reverse strand, counting down.
TTATTAGCTGTGGGTCAAAAGAGGCACGAGCCAAGTGCACTGGGCGTCCTGTGACTGTCTCAAAGGGTGAGAATTTATGAGTTCCAGACGGGGTGGATCTGAGATTTAGAAGGACCAACAGCAGTGCTTTTGGCCAAGGTGTCTGGAGGGTCTCTACAAATTTTGCCAATTGAGTCACAGTAATGCCGTTGGTGCGTTTGACTAAACCAGAGGACTGAGGGTGATAAGCACAGTGTAAAACCAGCGAAACAGTGCAGGCTTGTCAAACTACCTGGCCAGTAAAATGGATTCCTTGATCACCATGAAGCTTGAGAGGAGTTCCCCAGGTGGGATAATCTTTTCCAAAAGGACTTTAGCCACAGAAGAGGCAGTAGCCTGTCTGCAAGGGGAGGCTTCAGTCCAGTGAGAAAATGTACAAACTGTGACTAAAACATATTTGTCTCCATGAGATGGGGGAACTTGTGTAAAATCCATTTGCCAACCCTCAAATGGCCCATTGGTCAGTTTAAAATGCCTGGGCCCAGTATGAATGGGCTTCCCTGGGTTGTATTTTGGACAAGTGGGAGAAATGAGGTAGGTACGTTTGGCAGCCTTGTTAATATTTCCCCATCAATATTGATTCATGAATATTATCATTTCGTCAGCGGACCAGTGGTGAAATGCACGTACATTGGTTAGGAGTGGGAATATTAGAGTCTCTGCTAGGTCTGGGTTGTTATTTGTCCTGAGTCAGAGCTTTCTCTTTTTATCAAACCAACAATTGTTGAATTTCCACTCTTGTTTTTCCTTTTCTGAGGCCAATTGTTGGACTTCTCTAGTCAGTTTTTCTAAGTTATCATTTGGGGAAATATCCCTTTGGACCATGACAGGGCTTGGCTGTTGTTAGTTCCTTTAGGGGATTCATTCCTTGCAGAAATATCAACAAGATGATTTCTTTTGGATTCTAGAGAGTCAAGTTTGGAATGCCCCGGGATCTTAATAATAGCTAAAGTGGCAGGTAAAAGTATAACATCCAATAATTCCTGAACAGAGGGGCCATTTTTTTATTTTATTTCTGCTGGAAGTAAGGAAGCCACATTGCTTCCACAGCATTCCAAAATCATGAGCTACTCCTAAAGCATATCTACTCTCAGTATAAATATTGGCAGTTTTGCCCTTGCCTAACATACAAGCCTGTCTAAGAGCGTATAATTCAGTCTGTTGGGCTGAAGTAGCCATTGGTAAAAGTGCTGCCTCAAGAATACCACGAGACTTGCAATGGCATACCCAGGACAGTATCTCCCAGGGTCACCCTTTAAATAAGAACCATCAGTGAACCATGAGAAGTCGGCATTACCCAGAGGGGTTTCCTGCAGGTCATTGTGCGGAGTCAGGTGGAGATCTGTTGGTGTTAAGCAGTCATGAGGGACTTCATTGGTAACAAAGGGGAGAAGAGTAGCAGGGTTAAGGTCATTACAACATAGAGGAGTCTTGTGAGGGGCAGTTAAAAGGATTTCATAGAGCTGAGGCGGTTGACTGAAATAGGTTGAGTGTGTGGGAATTCAGGGGGGCTTCTACTGCATGAGCTACAAAAATGGTTAAAGGGGATCCCACACCAATTTTCTCAGTGGCCTAATCAGAAGGGCAGTGGCAGCAATGGCTCTAGGTCAAGGGGGGTATTCCCTGTCCCACAGGGTCCAGACACTGGCTATAATACGCAGTGGGTCGATGGTGGTCCCATGTTTTGGGGTGCGTGCCTCAAGGGCCTTCCCTTCTTTTTCATGAACACAGAGGAAGAAGGGACTCTGATAATTGGGATGTCTGAGGGTAGGAGGGTTCATCAAACTCTCCTTTAGGGCCTTAAAGTCTCTGTTGTCCTGTTCTTCCCAGAAAATTGGGTTGGGGTAACTGTTCTTTAGTAAAACATACAGAGGTTTGGCCATAAGAGAGAAATTTGGAATCCAATTTCGGCAATAACCAACTAGCCCAAGAAAACCTCGTAGTTGGCGCGTAGTTTTGGGTTTGGGGAAACTTAGGACACCGTGGAGTCCCTCTGGATCTGGGTATAGTTCTTGTTCTGATATCAGATGCCCCAGGGATCAAAACTGGGTTGGGGCAAGCTGCAATTTCTCCATGGAAACCTGTGTCCCTTTAAGGCTAAAAGCTTTAGCAAGTGGATGCTGTGTTCCTGTAAGGAGGCCATAGGGCCTCCTTCCCTCCTTGGGAGGCAGAGCAAAGCATATTGCAACAAAGTAGACCCCCTAGGGAGCTTTATATCTTCCAGATCCGCCTTCAGGATTTGTGAGAAATAAGGAGGGCTCTCATTAAAGCCCTGAGGCGTTTCTGTCCAGGTGAATTGTTTTCCTTCCCAAGTGGAGGCAGAATGGTACTGCTTCATCAACTGGAATGCCCAAGAATGCACTGCATAAATCAATTACTGTAAAGAATTGACTGCCAGTGGGTTGGATGTCAGTAGCATATGAGGGTTAGGAACAACCGGGTGTCAAGGGATGACAATGTTGTTTATTGCTGGATGTCAAGGGATAACAATGTTGTTTATCGCTCGGAGGTCCTGGACAAACCTCCACCTTCAGCCCTTAGTTTTTCTCACAGGTAAGATAGAAGTATTCCAGGGACAGTGCAAGGATCAATGAGGCCTTGAGGCTTGCAATCCTCTATAATGGGCTTTATACCTTGAAGGGCTTCTTTACTTATAGAGTATTGATTAATTCTGGGGAAAGGCTTTCAGGGATCTATTTGAATCTTAATGGGAGGTGCACTGTGAATTTTATCAACATCAGTTGAAGATTTTGCCCATAAGGGGGATGGTAGCTGATTCAGGAGGGACTAATAATCAGGCTGGTTAGAGGGCTGAAGGCACTTAAAGCACTCAAATTTGTAACAATCTCTTTTCCAACGTCCTGGCTCTTTGCAATAATAGCACAAACTAGGAGTCTTTTGGTTTCATTTAGGGACCTTCATTTGCTGGAGTTGAAGATTAAGAATTTTGTGATCTTTCTTTTAGGTGACTCATCTGGAGTGTGAGAGGGCTGGTTTGCCAGATTAGCTAAATCTAATGTGGACATGGTTTCGCGTTCCACCCTGGTCCTTTTTACCAGAAGGGAGAGGTCCTGGTTCAGCCCACTAATAAACACACAGTTAAAAGCTACCTTGGTGGAATCAACACCTGAAGAATGACCAGGATTTTTCCTCAAAAACCAGCTGAAGTCGATTGTGATGGTCTTCAGCAGGTTCATCAGGTTTTTGGCCACAAGTCTGAATTTCCTCCCAGTCGACAGTCTTTAGGGAGGCCTTAGGAGTCGCCCAGAGAAGTCGTCTAGTGGTTGCCTGAGCCCGACCATACAACACATCAGGCGGTTGGTCTCCTGCCTGGAATTCTAGAGACTTTCAGGATTTTCCCAGTCAGCAGTTTTCATCCAGTGCTGGCCTGGCCTTCATAGACGAGCATATGAACTAGCTGATGTAAGTCAGGGAAACCAGCTTGGTAAGTTGAAAGACTATATTAAATTACTCAGCAAAACTGTGAGGGTCTTTGGTTACTTTGGGAAAATCTGACGATGGCTCCCAGTTCAGCTTTAGTCCAGGGAGTATAAGAAATTAAGGGCTTAGGGGCCGGCCTGGTGGCGCAGCGGTTAAGTGTGCACATTCTGCTTCGGTGGCCTGGGATTCGCCGGCTCAGATCCCAGGTGCAGACATGGCACCACTTGACAAGCCATGCTGTGGTAGGCATCCCCAATATAAAGTAGAGGAAGATGGGCACGGATGTTAGCTCAGGGCCAGTCTTCCTCAGCAAAAAGAGGAGGATTGGCAGCAGACGTTAGCTCAGAGCTAATCGTCCTCAAAAAAAAAAAGAAAGAAATTAAGGGCTTAGCCTTTGGATCCTCAGAAGGCTTAATTTTAAAGGGATGGTTCTGATAGGTTCAGAGGAAGAGCGAGTAGGGAGAAGTTCAGGGAAAAGGGGAAGTTGGGTGAGAGTTGGTGTGGGGAACTGAGGGCATGGAGGAGGCGGAGGTGGGGTAGGAGGGAAGGAGGAAGATGGCACCACAGGCGGAGCCAGAGACGAAGAAGCCGGGGAAGAGGAACATGAGGCTTCGGAAGCCATTTTTATCTTTCCTTAATAGCTTGCCTCAGTTCATCTGAAATTCTTACTTTTCACAGAGGCAATTTTAGACTCCTGGTAACATTTGGAAGCCTCAAAGTTCCAGTCGAAATAGGCGTTCCACTCAGTTCTTGAAATTACAGAGCTGTGGCTGTCCAATTCTGTTTTAAGCGAAGTAAGTTGGGGAGTTCAGAAGTTTCCCATAACGGCCATCGGTGTTCTAAAATACGTTTTATGAAATCAGTCCATTTAGTTAGAAGTGCACATGAGGAATGACCACGGATTCTAAACATAGAATTGGCGGGGGTCCCTGTAAAGGGGGTGCCCTCAAAATGTTTAGATAACTGGGCTTCCATCTCTTAGAGGTTTTTCTCTAGAGCAGAGGAATAATTCTAAAACAGCCTACAGGCCAAATACCAGCCAGTTTCAATAGGAATTGTGTGATTCAGCAAGGTGGACCGAAGGTTGAACACACGCTGTGCCCGTGGAACCGCTGCTTCCCAGAGAGTCAGGCCGAAGGCTGGATCGGCACAGACTCAGTTGGAACAGCTGCTCCCGAGGGAGTCAGGTTGAAGTGCCAGCTCAGTTCCAAGTAGGGACAGTCCGATTTGGACCCATGGCTTAGTAAGCATAGTTCTGGGAGAAGAAGCTTGATGTTAAGAGTCAGGCCGAAGTGCCACCTGAGTACTCACAGACAAACGAGGCCTCAGCCAGACAAGGTCGAAACCTTAAAGTAGATCTCAAATAAAGCCTGGAAGCCTCAGGCTCAGAGGGGGGAAGCCAGGATCCAGGAGAAAGCCTTACCCTTAAACCCCAGGGTTGGCGAGAAAAGCAACGAGCGTGTTGGGCTCTGTTGTGGGCACCGCACCTGTTTGCTCGCCAGCCTCAGAGTCGTCAGGGGTCTTCTCCGGATCCCTGTATGGGACACCAAAATGTTGACCTTAAACAAACAGACAGCCAGTTGTTTCTCCAGCAACAATGGGTTTATTCGAGATCAGCAAAGAATTGCAGTTTGGGGCTGCCATCATGCAAATCACGTGCAAGTGCCAGCAGCAGGGGAGGGGGAGGGTAGAGGAGGTTGGGAGACTATTGTAAACAAAGAGGGCAAAGTGTTCGAACTCCCTGGCTGAGTCGTGACAGTCTCTCATTGCCTGAGCTTCTTGCCGTCAAGAAGAGGAAGTTGTTCTTCTACCCGTTGGGCTCTCCTGTCCACGTAGGACATGAGAGCTTCCCCTTCTGGCCTCTTGACTTGGCTTTAATGAGGCTTCTCTGTTAATTTCCACAGTTGGGACTAGAAGGTAACTGTTTGAGATGTTAGAGGAGAAGCTGGAGACAGCCACAAGGGGGCTACCTTTCTGTTCTTTTTTTCATACAATACTCTGCGTCTTCTCTAAATAAATGTTAAATGTTTAAAGTATATCAGTCTGAAGGAACAAAGTATTAGCCTGACTCAGGTATCCATAGGAATATTTATTTGGAATTCAATCTTTAAGCAATTGACAATAGTTGCTGTATTTCACTATTTGCATACCTTTCTGTTCTTTCCTTTTGAACTTAGGAAAGCTGAACCCTGGCATATTTTGGCATTTGCTGTGTCTTTCCCATCTTTCAAGTTAGCAAAGCTGTCCCCATTTTTCTTGTGATGATTACCTGTATTCCCTTTGGTTCAGTTTTGAACATCATGAACTCCTCTTGGGCAAGGATTGAGATTCATTCTTGCTGCTTCTCTGCACCCCTAGCAGCCAGCCATTGACCGGTACGTGTTGATGGTGTTTAGTGACTGGCTGGATGTACATATGCACAAAGGGGATGAGTGCTGTAAATCAGTGTGACACAAACTATTACTCATGTACCAAGACAGAGCACAAGCTTTTGTTAAATATATAAGTGATCTTATTCTTTTTCATACCCTCTCTGCTCAAGAGTTGTACGGATGACTTTTCTGTGACATTTCAATATGCAACGTTAGTGTGCTTTAGACTTCCTTCCTGGTGCTCCAAACTCTTCTGGTGGTATTTACTCTCCTATGTTTGGTTATAGAGGATGCAGCCACGTTCCTGATGGGAATGGCCTGGATTTGGAGTGAGAAGACATGAGTTCATGAACCAGGTGCATTATTTTGTAGAGGGTGATTTAACTTCTTTGTGTCTGTGATAATCTTTGTCATGCCTATATATGTGTAATATTTAAAGAGCTAAAATTAAGCAGTTTATCGTGATTATATAAGGGCTCTTGCCCTTAGCTTCATCATCTTTCAAAAAATAGCCCCTTTTTTGTGTGGTGATCCCTTAAATTCAGAGTGGTTTCCCAGTCGTATTGTGAACTGCTCCACCACACTTCATTTCCCTTTGCTCTCTACTCATTCTTCTGTGACATCATCTCTGGAAGAAGGACATTTGTTGACATTATAATCTCTGTCAAATAACCTTCGTTGATATAGTCTCATCTGAAAAATAACTTTATTGGTAGTTTACATGATTTGGGAGGAGGAAGCAATGAGTTTTATTGACTTCTAGAAATTTCTATTATTAACTGTTGATTGCCAGTTAGTCCTCAATTTTATACATATAAGAGAGGAATGGTAAGGACAGTCCAAAATAATAGATAGATATTGATAAAATTATATAACAGGATTACATTTTATGCTGGATTAGATAATAAAGTAAGTGTTGAATTTAAAAATTACCTATTGCCAAAATTACGTATAAAAATCTCTTGGCGTGTTTAGTTTATTCAACATACACGGTTTTATGTGATAAACAAATGGCAAGCAATAGGATATCCTGGAGCATATGAGGAAGTCATTTGGTATAAAACGAATTCAGCCTGACCTTGTTTTTCCAAAAGTGCCTGACATGGCCGTTGAGCATGCATAGTTTATCTGCTTTAAGCATGTGCTATGTCCCACAGACAAGAACAAATGCCCTTAAGAGAAAGATGCAACTTCTCCGACTTTGGCGTTTCCTTAAGGATAAGCATTTCTCCCTAGACTGATTGCTGTGCTCACCTGTGACCACCCAGCTCCAGACAGCAGACCTGCCACCTGCTGTGTGAATAGCTGTGGTGTGCAGGCTGGCAATCTCCTGACTTGTAAAAGGGACATTCTTATCACATGCGACATATGCTCTTTGTTCCAAGGCCATATATAACCACTCTGTACACCCCACTTCTTTGGTGCCCTTCCTTCCTTGAAGGAAGGTCTCAGGCTAGGCTAGTCCTCAGATCTGGCTCATAATAAACTCATCCCAGTTTTGACTTATAGATTGGTTCTGGATTATTTGTGTCTACATATGTCTACAAACTTGCTCTGATGTATCTTTTCTCATTGAGTCCACCGCAGGCAGGTCCCCGCTCTTGGGACAGCTGACTTTGTCTCCATTTGGGTGCCACGGGCAGTGGTTAGCATGTTCTGAGTCTGCTGAGGCCTCTGTTGGGCAGACCTCTGTGCTACAGGAAGCATAGGGGTTTATGTTTCGTGCAGGGTGTGAGTTCCATGAGTTATTGAATGGAGTGAAGGGAGAGTAGCCTCTGCTGTTTAAGTTATCTTTTTCTTTTTTACCAAACATGCCTGATTAACACAAATGGGAAGATGTGTGTGCACTATGTATTGATAAACCTACTACTATCTGTCCACTTGAATATTTACAACAGCACTTAAGAGTGAAGAACATTTTAAAATGTAGATCTGGTATTTGCTGTGCATTTGTTTGTCGATTTGCTGTTCTGAGAACCCACGTTTTACAGAGAGAAAGTGAAGCCACATTGCTCTTTCTGTGGCACATTTGCTCCATTTTGTTCCTCAGCTCAACTCCTTGATCTCCAACTTCATTATCAGTAAATCCTTATTGAACAGAATGACTTCTGTTAATTCAAACTCACCGTATTTCAGGCGGCTACATTACTTTGTGTGTGTGTGTGTGTGTGTTCATTTTTAGATGGTTTTCTCTAGTAGCGCTTAGGAAATGGAGGTAGTTTCATTTGCTACAGTGAATACTGCCCTACAATGTGGACTTCACATTTCCTTCCTTGCCTGTGTGCTGCATATGGAATAAGTTGACAAAGGAGGTGAGAAAGCAAACAAGAATTGGAAGTCAAACAGCTGTCCCATAGGCAGTTGACGCAGTCGACAAGAGGTTGACTGTGTCCTGGTGGTCGGTCAACAACACCTACGTGTGTTTCCCGTATTGTTCTGGGGCTTGGTTTGGACCTTCCCTGCAAGGGTCCCACATCAGGAAAAGAAGTTTCTGCTGGCTCTTTGCCTTTAACTCTTGCTGTGATAGAACTGCCAATCTGAGGCAGCTGGGGGATTACATGGAGAGATGGCTTCATTACATGTGGATTCTTTTCTTTTAATGTTTTCTTCTTTCCTTCCCTTCAACTCACAGCATTGTTGCTTTTGGCTGATCTGGTGGATTCCTGGAAAGTTTATGGGACATGTGGGAGTGCACTGCCCTCAGGCAGACCTCGTTCAGCTTCCTCGTTAAGGCACATTGGTCCTGGCCTCTTGTGGAGTGGGTCTGTTTGGGCCCCCTGAGAAAGCGAATGTCCTGTCTTTCTTAATAATGAAACAAAAAGATGGCCGAGAACCAGGATTGGCAGCCGCTGAAGGGTTGCTGTCCAATTCTCTTCCGATACATACACCTCCTCCTGACTTGTGAAATCTCTCATCAGTCTTCAATACAGTGGATCACATGTTTTGCTTTATTCTGTTTTATTTTATGGCAATATGGTAGGCAGTTAACCAAAGTCAAAAGGTTAGTGTAACTTTTATTGATCCTACAAAACTGGTGTGCACCATATACATACATTTACGGACACCATTTAATTGTCGTTCACGTCACTGTGTCCCACCTTATCCACAAGCTCCACAAAACAAAAGATTCTATGATCAGCACATATACGGAGTTCTCCCAGGAATCTGCACCTCTAGAGAAGTCAACCAGATGAGCTAGGAGGAGAGGCTGAGCATAGAGATGTTAATTTGAGGTCTACTGATGCCTGTTTTTTGTGGAAACTACAGTAATGCATTTTTCCGTTCTATACATGGTGACCATGTTCATTTCAAAGCTCTTTTGTGTCTGTCATGGAAAAAGTTACTATCAGGTAGTCACTCTCGTGATCTCCTTGTTTTATTGACAGATGAGGGACACTTTGCGTTTCAATACCATTGGCTGTTCATTCCTTCATTCCACAAATGCCTGTTTTATACTAGCTCTTTGCTCTGTGCACACAAAAAATAAGAAGACCTCTCTCCTTGCTTGTTTTTTTCAGATGGCAGGGAAGGCAGTATTAATTTGTGGCTTTGCAGAATACGATGAGAGCGTAAAGAAAGGAGCAGTCGATTTAACGGGGTGAGGGTGGCAGTGTGGATGAGCATGGAGGCACAGAAGGTGTTACAGAGGAAGGGTTGTGTAGAGGACAGAGTGGGTGTTTGTAGTCACAGGACCTGAGTTTGAAGTCCAACACTTCCAGGTCCAGATTTGCGGCGAGAGCTAAGTTTTTAACCTCCTGGAGCCTAAGTTCCCTCACTTATAAAGTAAAGACAATAATTAGGCCAACCGCAGAGAGTTTCAAGGATTAAGTGTGATACTGTTTGTGAAAAACATTTACCAGAATGCTATACCAGTGCAGAAATGAGTCTAGTTGGAGATTACGTAACTCAAGATTACCAGTGCTTTGGGAATGAGACTGAGCATCCTGAAAAGCAGGGGTGGCAGGACGTCCTGGGAAAGTATCACGTGGCTGATTGTGGAGACCAATCCCAGGTCTCCATCCCAAGTTGTTTAACCTCCTCTACCTCAGTGTCTTCATCAGTAAAGTGGAGATAATAGTGCTTAGCATGTGGGGTTGTTATGGTGATTAAATGAGCTGATTTTGTACAGCCCTTAGAGCAGATCCTGGGACATCATTAGCATGATTTAAATGTTTGGTTTGGTAAGTAGTTGTCTTAATTTCCTAGGGCTGCTGTTACAAAGTATTGCAAAAGTCGGTGTCTTAAAACAGCAGAAATTTCTTCTCTTACAGTTCTGAGGCCAGAAGTCCAAGTCAAGCATCAGGAGGGTTGGTTCCTTCCTGGTGCTCTGGGGACGAATCCGTGCCACACCTCTCTCAGCTTCCAGTGTTGCTGGCAGTCTGGAGAGTTCCTTGGCCTGTAGACGCTTCACTGGGTCTCTGCCTCTGTTGGCATGTGGCGTCTCCTGGTGTGGCTCTGTGGCTCTTCTTTTCTCCTAATAAGAAAGAAGGGCCCACCTTACTCCAACAGGACCTCATCTTAACTAATTACATCTGCAATGACCCTACTTTCAAATAAGGCCACATCCAGAGGTGCTGGGGGTGAGTGGAGGACATAGCACAGTTTTTTGGGGGGGAACACAATTCAACCCAGAATGGTGCTAATTTAACTTATAGATAACGCAGACTGGTCTAGTCTGTATGACCTGAACAACTTACTGTGTGTCATTAATATCTTCACTATTATGGGGCCTATCAGATTCTGTTTTTGAATTTCAGAGGTGGTCAGGGGCCACCTCACCTCTGCTACGTCCTTTCTTGTCCTGGAGACCCGAAAATCCAGCGGCAGGTCACCCGGTTTAATAACTTTAGACCCTCCATACTATGAACCAAAGTCGGTGCCCTCAATGAGGCTCTCAGGGAATAAGGCTGCTTCTCCCTTTTATGCCACACACCCACGCACACACACGTGCACACACACACAGCCACACACGACTCCTACTCCTCCAGCTACAGCCATTAGTCTTGTGGTTCTCCAGTCTTGTTTCTTTCTTTGTCTTCTCACAACTGGCGTTTTCTTTGTTTGTTTGGTCAGTCGTCATCTGTTGAATTCAACAAATCCAAAATGAAAACTCACAGCTGTTTCGTATAGTAGTTATAGTGAAATTGGAATCCATCAGACCTGGGTTTGCGTTCCAGCTCTGCCGTTTACTGGCTGTGATAGCTTGGACTGGCTATGCTACTTGTCTGAATTTGTTTCCTCATGCATGAAAATAGAAATAATAGGGCCAGCCAAGTGGCGCAGTGGTTAAGTTCGCATGTTCCACTTTGGCGGCCCAGGGATTGCTAGTTCGGATCCCGGTGTGGACGTGGCACTGCTTGGCAAGCCATGCTGCGGTAGGCGTCCCACATATAAAGTAGAGAAAGATGGGCACAGATGTTAGTTCAGAGCCAGTCTTCCTCAGCAAAAAGAGGGGGATTGGCAGCAGATGTTACCTCAGGGCTGATCTTCCTCAAAAAAAAAAAAAAAAGAAATAATAAAAATAATAATGTTTACACCAGACAAGCCCTGGTCCACAATAGGCACTTGATAAGTGTTTGTGAATGATTAAGTACATGAACAAATGAATGAATGAATAGAGTTATTGAGAGGATTAAATGCGATAATGAGCACTCAGTGGGAAGAGCATGGGAAGTCATCCATAAATGGCAGCTTTTATCTTTAGTCTCTTCTCCTTCATCCAAATTCCTTGTAGAACTGCCCACACCTACCAGTGGTTCTACTCGAACACTCTGGATGCGAAGTGCTAGAGTCACTTTTAATCCTCCCTCTATTGGTCTAGCCAATTACCATGTTTTACCAGCTTTTCCTTTGAAATCCCTTCGGAGGCCAGGCTTTCCATTGTGGTCACATTGTCTTTGGAGTCAGTCCCCTGTGCTGTCCCCAGGGCATCACATCTAGATGACAACAGCCTCTGGGTCCTCCTTCCTCTAATCTGTTCTTTCTGTAACCCATCCTCAGTCCTTAATCATCTTTTCCACCATCTGACTTGAGCAGTCCTACTTCTGATGAGCTGTCTTTCAAAAACTTAGTCTTATGATAAGACCTGTGTGAGAATACCAGCCACTTTTCTCTCTCTTCTTTGTAAACTGGAAGACAGAAGGATGTGTGGATACTTAACTGTTTCATAATCAGATTCATTTGAGCCTTTACCACATGCCTTGATGTGGTTGTGGTGACAACATTCAAACGACAGAGCCCTGGGGGTTTGACAATGCTCAAATTTTAAAATTTTCTTAGGCTGATTTTTAGTGATGCTTGTTCCTTGACTGCTTTAAATTTTCAAACTGCCCATTGTTTTGATCTGATGAAAGGTGCTCAGATTCCTACTAGATAGGAATTCGTGCAAACTGAGTTTTGATCTCTGTGGCCAGAACTCAGTCTATAGTCAAATTAGTCCTTTCTACTCCATGGTAAACCTATTTCAGTTCCCAGTTTTTCTAAAAGTGATAAGAATATCTAGAATTATGGCAAAAACTGAATGACAGCATTCTCACAGGATAACTAATAATGAATGAAAATTTAGGCTATGACTACATAAAATTACCGGATCAAGGAGAAACCTGAACTGTGATTAGATCTTGTCAGTTAGCCCTCTGCATGTGGTCTCGTCCAAAATAAATCAGTGTATTTCCCTCTTTCAAACAATGGAACACATCACATCTATTTCCAATCTACTCCAGACTGAAGAATTTTGGCTTAACCACCAACTACTGGCATGACCTTGGGAAAGTTTTTCACCATCACTGGGCTTTAATTTCATCTCTTTAAAATGAGGGATTTGAAGTTCCTTTTAGATCCACTCTGAAGATTTTTACAATTCAGACACTTTTGGAATTGAATGTTGAATCCATGGCATGGCTAACAGTCTTCTTGAAAGATCCTGTTACAAAACACATAAGTCATGTTATTCACTATTTTGCTTAAAATCCTTCAATGGATGCCCTTCCCAATGAGAGTGAGAAGAAAAGTCCCGGGAATGCACAGGTGCTCCGGAAGGTGAGGTCGCAGTCCCTCCCGGGCCCAGTCCAGCCACACTGCCCTCCTGGGTGATGCTAGGACACCAAATGCTCTACCCTCATGGCCTTGGCCCTTGCTCTCCCCTTTCCTGGAGTGCTGTGGTCCCAGCTGCCGCCTGACTCACTCCCTTACCTCTTTAAGGTGTCCATTCCAATGACATTCCCTCCACACGGTGCCCCTGCTCTCCTGACCTAGCCTGTAACCTTCTCCCACATTTCCTGCCCCAGCCCCTGCTTTATTATTCTCCTTAGCGTTTATTAACAGGTGACATATATAACATGTAACATACTGTATATTTTGTTGATTATCTCCACTCACTGGAATATAAGGAAAGGGATTTTTGTCTGTTTTGCTTACAACTCACTCAAAATTTGTTGAAAAACTGAGGAATAGAGTGAAAGCAGGATAGAAATGTGTTCTGCTGGGAGTCAGACTAGAGCCTCTTGGAACTCTTGATTCTGGTTCGGTCTGGCAGCCACTTGTGGACAAGGGCTCTGTCTTTTCTTGACCCTGAGTAATTATTCACATGAGAAGATACAACGTCTTATGTGGGTTTAGGCTCTGGAGACTGGAAATCTTTTATCGCTGAGCAAATGAAAGCCAATTGGCTGTTACGCAATGACAGCTAATGAGTTTTATAGAGATGCCAACCATTCCCATTTAATTAAGCGCTTTTCTTCCCCTCAAAATCCATTCATTCTCTCGATCTCTCTCAGCTCTTATATTTCAAATAGATTTCGCTATAGTGTTTTGGAAAAAAAATCTTTAATTACTTTAAGTCCACTGTCCTAAAAAAAATTATCTGAAACAAAGATTCTCAAGAACTTAAAATAATCTCTTTAGTTTAAACCAATTTAATTAGTTAAGGTCCATAGAATATGGTAACCAATTTAGGATAAAATGATGAGAGTGTTTATTTCTGACCTCATGTGCCTTACAGATACAATCTATCACTCACTCTGTGTAACTGTATCTAGCACAAGTCAATAAAGCAAACAGTCACTTTGGTGGTGTTACTATCTACTGAAAATATGGATAGCTTATGAAAAGCCTGTGGAGTCAATAAAAAGAGTAGAGTTTCATTTGTGTGAGACCATGTCAGTCTCATCGTTTTCCCTTTAAAATGCAAATCTGCTATAAAAGATGATGAGTCCAGTGGACTTCTTATCCACTGGACTTTCCCCTTTCAAGCAGTTTCTTTGAGCAACTGATGTCCAGTCTTCAGGATCCCGACCAGCAGCGGCGAGCCAGCTGTGCTGTGTCAGCAGGGGTGATTTGTGGCCTTCTTAAAGAGGCTTCAGAGGAATTGCTGCTTTTAGGCACTGGTTAATTAGCTTGATGAAATGAGTTTCAAAATGTTTATTCTTTCTCTTCATTTTCATTTTTTCTGGCTTATGTATTCTTGGTATTCTCTTTCTTCCCCTGTGATGTTTGGTTCAAAAATCCTTGGGATCCCAGCATATTTATTGGTGTGCTGCGTGGCTTATTATGTTCTCAGACATGTGTGGTGTTTGACAAATCATTTGGGTTTTTAGGGCAAACTTGGAGATGTCTAGGATTGATTAGTACCTATTAACAGGTGGTAAACACATTGCTGAGGAGTGTCCTTTGCTGCGCTCAATTAATTCCCATCAAAGCTGACTGATCCCTGACTACAGATCCAGTCATCAACCTGCTTGCTTTTGAGTCAACATATTAATCCATGCAAACCACAGCACTGTCCCTACTCGCTCCCACCGCTAACCTCTTCCTCGTGCGCAGCAAGGATGATCTGGTTTCCTCAACCTGCAAGATTAAGGGTCGCAGTTTCATTTCTTTTCACATCTGTTCCTCTTATTTTCCATAGACCGTTCTCAGTTGCCACCCAAAGAGATGAAGGCAGAGCCGCGCCCTGAGTGTTTGGACACCAGCACAAAGCTAACTGGGTCTGTGGTGAGCCCCGTGGTTTAGGAAACTATACTGCTTGTTTGAGCTTTTCCAACAGCGCAAAGAAAAAGAATAAAAGGGGCAAAGATTTCTATTTATTTTCCAGAGCCACTGTTGTTTTATTTTGTGATTCATTCATCTGGAAAGTGATTTAAAAGGAATTTGCCACCTTATGTGTTCTGGTGTCACTGAGAGCCACTCTAGATGATGGGCTGTGCCTGAGGGTTACAGATTTAGAGTTATTTATTTCTCTGCAGTCTGCCTGACTGATATGCATCCCGTTGTGAGGTAATGACCAGCATCGCCTTCTTATCAAGGTCAACAGCCTTTGACATGAGCAGCAAGATATTATCTATGTCGGCTTTTCGGCTTTTCATTCCCTTACACTCCTGCCAAACACTTATCCATTTTTCAAGCTTCAAACCAACAAGCATTGCTTCCTCTTGAAGCCTTTCCTTATCAAGGTGTCCTGTTCAGATACAAATGGCTTCTTCAGACTTTAAGCCCCAGAATAGACCAAGACTTCTCTCTTAGCAGTTACTCTAATTTGCTCACACTTGAGTCTAATTGGCTTCCCTAATTAGACTGTGAACTCCCTTAGTCTTGAAGACAGCCATGTTTGTATCTTTCATCTTTGAAATGCCCGTGCCACCACATGGTAGCCTCCCAACAGATGTTGGTTGCATAAAAAATATTCGAATGAATGTACTTAACATGCGTCATGTTCACGGGACATGCCATGCTGCGTCAGAACTCCAGTCTGTCTTGTGGGCTAAGACTTTGCCATTCATGGCATCCCTCTTCTCTGCCTGGCAAAATCTTTTTTATCCATTATGTTTCTTCTTAACAGTCAGTTATCCTCTGGAACGTTCCCTGTCTTTCCCAGGCACTCTTAGTCGATCCTTTCCCTTTGTTCAGAGGTCCACCAGCACTTAACCTCACGCTGCATTATGTTTGTGTGTCCCTTGCCGTTTTCCTCTTAGTGGTGGCCGGATGGGTAAGGATCCTGTTTGGTTCCCATTTTACCCTTAGTGCCCAGGGCAGGCCTGGCCCAGAGACGGCGCCAGTGTGGGCGTCCTGCCGGGTTCTGCTCCACCCTGAGTTAACCAGTCGTGCAGGTTTGAATGCACCACTTCAGCATTCCTGGCCACAATATCCGATCTGAAAACCGAGTTCTAAGTTCACTTCTGGCCTCAGATCTTCATTCAGCACGTCATCCCTTTTTCTCACTGCCCTGCATTTGGCTCCAATCTTCACTTGAGTCTTTCTGATTTACAGCTCTGCTTCTCTTCTCTTTGCCTTATTTTCTCATTCAAAAATTGTTCCTTCCCCATGTGTCACCTGAACATGTTCGAAGGATCAACCACAATATTATTTGCTGAGCTGAGAGGGGTACTTGTTAGGTCTCTGATCTGAGCGGTTACTTAATCTCTCTAGAGTTCTTCTTCCTTGTCTGTAAAATAAGGATAATGGTAGTAGCCACACCTCACAGGTTTGCTGTGAGGATTCAATTACTGGATATTTGTAAACCTTTTTGAACATTGCCTGACACACAGTGAGTGCAATTGCATGTTTATTTATCAAATAACTAAGACATTCTTATCCTCCATTGTCACACTCAATCAGGAGTTGACTGTATCTACTGCTTCCTAGATTATTATGTCTTGAATTTGACTGCTATAGTTATCAGCAAAACTTTCAGGAAATTGCACAAAATTTTTATCACACCATGGAAATTAGAATCTAGTTATTCATTTATTTTAAACACCACACTGTTATGCTTTCCTAAATGCCACTCGGATTTATTTGCTGTGGAATATCATGCAGTTAATTTCCTAGGAATGCAAAGGGTGGACGGAGTATAGTTACTAATGAACAGTTAATACAAGGCCTTCATCTGGCCAATTCCATTGCACCTGAAAGTTAGAATGCGCCAAGGGCCATTGTGCAGTGTCTTAGACTCCAGAAGATGAGAGGCATGAAAAGTTTTCAGAACTGGATTTGGCCAGATTTACACAATACCCAAAAACACTTTTTTTCCAAATAGGATACAGATTTGCTAAGTAACGCTATTGCAACAGCATCCAAAAGACATAAGAAATGTTGGTGGAAGACTATTTTGTTCAAAGCATTTTTCATTTGAGCTAAATTTAGCTTTCCTGTGCATGAAGTCAAAATATCTTTTTAAAGACGAATCACTCTCATCGTGTACAATCTGCCTCACTTGAGGGAAACTGTTAGGATGCTATGTATTGGGGGTAACAGCAGGGGTTAAATTCCTATACGGTGAAATCCAAGGAGTGTTTAATTTTTATAAACAGGTTTAGCAAGAAATTGTATTTTCTGTTTTCAGGAATTAGCAATATTTTTAAAAACAAGAGGGAACATGAAGTAGGAGATTTCACACAGCAACACAGCAAGCACAGTTCAGGACTTTAGAAAGTCTCGCCCCCCCTGCTGAGTTGGGATGGACAGTTTTATCAATAAGCAGAGGAGGAGCTCAGAAGGCCGTTCAGCTTCAGAATTACCTTCATCTGCTTATCAATAAATCGCCTAAAATTCTTCTTTTAAAGCTTATTTCTGTGTCTTATGTGTATTCAGTAGGATAGATGAAAGTGTAACATTAGATTAATAATCTTCTTAATAATGTCATTCCCTCCCTAGCAGAAGGAAGTATAAATATGGAATTAAGACGACAAGGAAAGGTGTGCGGGGGCGGGTGGTGAACAGGAGAAAGTGCGCTGGTCTGAATTCTCCTGTAGCCCACTCTTCACACGAACCTAGCCATCTCTGGACTTTTATAACAAAAGAGGAAAATCTGTATTTTTATGTTTACCTTCCCCAATTTTAAAACACTTGAGCAAAACATTTGCAGGGCATCTCTGGCCAGCAGACTCCTCCTGGTCACCACCGATCCAAGCCCAGGCCAGTCCTTCTGGGACACTGGGGAGAATCTTGACCCCCAACGGGGAGTAGTCCATGAGCAGGAAGGAGGTACTTTGGGAAGAGCAGTTTCTCAACGTCGGACAGCGTGGCCTACTTTATGGCGGGCCAGCCTGCCATGGGGGCTTCATCTCAGCAGTTGTGTAGTTGGACATGGGGACTGTTATCTTTGTGTTCACTCGGTGTGTGGCCTACCTCAGCTGGGGCTCGGCCTCCCGGGCAGCTCCTTTCCTCTTCTCTGTGCAGGGTCTCCCTCTCTTTCCCCACAGCAGCTCCCTCCAGGCCTTCAGCCCCCCGTCCTCATCTCTCGCAAAGCGTGGTCTTCCTCCTGGTGAAAATCAAGGCTACCGATGACGGGGTTCTTCATTTTGGTCTCCCGCAGAACAGATAAAGTGATGTTGGCCTTTGCTGTCACTTCCTTCCCTCCAGTCTTGGGAGAGCAGCATTTCTTTTCCTGCTCGTGGCCAGTCCCAGAGCTGCTTTTGAGCTGGTGCCCTTGTCATCTCCTTTAGAGCCTGGGGGGCCCTTCTCTCCTCTGCATTTTCAATCTCTCTCTCTCCCTCTCTTGCGGCTCCTTCCAGCGCTTCATCAGCAAGCTCTTATATTTCTCAGGTGAGACATTTTAAAGAGGGCAGCACGAAACCCCCCTCCCATTGCTCCGACTCCATGGCGTCCCTTGCTCCTGCCTTTTGCCTTTCCTCCTAAGGAGAGTTGGCTCCTTGTTCGTGCTGTAACTCTTGCCATTGGATGCCTCAGACAGTCCTCTGCACATACTCTGAAAATACGTATCTGACTGGTAATGTCTATTAGGAACATTTCTGATGTTGATATGATATCTGAGATTTGCTTCTAAATAATACAGGAAGGGAAGAGGTGGGGGGAGGAAAGGGTGGAACAAGGTTGGCTGTGTGTTGGTAGTTGTGGAATCTGGGTAAAGAGCCTCTAGCAAACCCCAGATCTGGTAATTCCCAAACCAAATGCATCTATCTCTCTTTTCTTTTTTTTGCTGAGGAAGAGTCACCCTGAGCTAACATCTGTGCCAGTCTTCCTCTATTTTGTATGTGGGTAGCCACCACAGCATGGCCACCGATGAGTGTTATAGGTCCACACTGGGAACTGAATCTGGGCCACTGAAGTGGAGCAAGCCAAACTTAACGTTAGGGCTGGCCACCTAAATGGATCTTTTTTTGTCTCCGTTTATTGGACTTCTTTGTGGCGTCTACCCTTTGCATCCACCTTCTTTGTGACAAACTCTTCTCCCTTGGCCCTCGTGACTCTCTCCTAGGTCACCTCTTCCTCTGCTCTCTGACGTGGTCTCCTTGTGGTCCTGTTTTCTGGTGCCCACTCTTTCAGTGCTGGTGCTCCCAGGAGTACGCCCTAGGCCCTTGCCCTTCTCACGTTCACAACAGCTGAGTGGATTCTCTCTCTTTATTTCAACCAACCTAAAATGTATCGACCACTTGATCTACATCTCTGTAGACTTGAGCCTCTGATCCCCAGGGCTGTATTTTCAGTTGTGGTTGCCTCCAGCAACATTTCCAAAACTGAACTCATCCTTGTCTGCCCCTACCCGCCAACCCGCTTCTCATTCTCTAAGCCCAATGCATCACCTGGGAATTACTTGCACTCCCCCGAGATTCATCTTTCCTGGTGAATATGCCCTTATTAATCATGCCTTCCTCAGTGCCCCATAGGAGCGTGTCTTCCTTCGGGAACATTCTAGCTCTTTGTTGCACTATTTTATATGCTGTTTTCCTTTTCCATTCTGTTACCCCCTCAGGGCTAGAAAAGACATCAGATTCATCTTGGTATTCCCACCCTTCCTAGTACAATGCTTGGCACATCACTGGTAAATATTTGATGAAATACCTAATAATGAGATCTTGCAATTTTAGTGCTAAATGGGACTACCTAGTTCAGAGATCTCAAAGAACAGTGTAATGGTCAAGAGCATGTTCTCTGGACTTCAAAACCTGGGTTTGAACCCTGACTCTGCCACTTACTAGCTTTGTGATACAGGGAAAATCATTAAGTTGTAGTAAAAAGTCACTTAATGCTCTCGTTTTTGAGCCATAACAAAAAGAATCTCCAAATTCTAAATGAACAGAGGAAAACTTAGAAATGTAATTTCTAAAAAAAAGTTTTTTTTATGTTTTTAGGATGTCAAGAACTGCATTTATATAGCAAAATATATTTTTTTCTAGAATAAAATTGTCCTAAGTTTACATAATGGAAATAAGTATAGTATATTATATAGAATGTGAAATATACGTGTGTGTGTATATATATATATATATATTCTTGATATTATGCAAGAATCCTACAACTTCCAAGGGCCCTGCCACCCAAACAAGTTGGAGGGTCATTTAATGGAAATGGAAATTGAGACTCAAAAATTCTCAATGACTTTTCCAAGGTCACGCAGTTAGTGGCTGAGCTGGGATTTGCATGTGGTTGCCTGCACCCCAGTACACACTTCTTACCACCATGATGTTTATTTTTAACAAATCAAAAACACACTCTCACTTGGTCAGTCTGCTGGGTCTTGGTATGCTTTTCCTTGCAACGACATCACTTTGATGGTGAAAGGCCCGTAAACAGAGGTGCATGTAACCTTGTGAAATTTAATTAACTGAAATAAGATATTAATGGCAAATAAGGGAATCTATGAAAACCGTTGTTTGAAAAATATTCCGAGACTTGGCAGAAGGAATAAAAAAATTACTCAAACCTCAAAATTGCATGGCCACCTGCTTTGATTTCTTGTATAATTTAATTACTTTTTCTCCTCCTCAATTCAGCCATCTTTTCTACAAAATCTTAAAATTCACTGTCTTGCCTTAAAATTGCTTTTTAAAACCACTTTTCAAATCGATAGCCCACATATTCTGATTTGTATGTATACTTGAATGTATACTTAATAAAGTACATTTCTCACTACAGACGTTCCAAAACAGCACAAGAAATGCAATTATGTCAATGAGTTATTTCAGATTATTCCTGTAGTTGTGAAGGAATCTGTGGATTTCATTACTGTCACTCTCCGTGCAGCTGTTTGTTGTAGATATGAGACTTGAGCGAATCCGATGCCTGAAGTTCTCAAGCTAATTACATTTGACCAGCTCCTGAGCCTGAGTTCCTGCCTACCAGCAGGCCTAGTATAAATCATTACCATTTAGAGAGCCTCTGTAATGCATTTTGCAGAGCAAAGAAATGAGAATGGAGAAAGATGAATGGTTTTAAAAATAATGATCTTTTAAAATAAAGATATTTTAACTTCTGGGACAAAGACACATTTAAGTAAATCAGCTGTAATCCAAAAGGAAGCTGATTGTTCATCCATTCATAGAAAAGGCCACGTAGGGGGCTGGCCCCGTGGCCGAGTGGTTAAGCTGGCGCGCTCCGCTTCCGCAGCCCAGGGTTTCCCCAGTTCAGGTCCTGGGCGCGGACGTGGCGCCGCGCGACAGGCGATGCTGAGGAGGCCGCCCACGTGGAGGAGCCGGGAGGACCCACAACTAGAATACACAACTGTGTATTGGGGGGGAGGGGCTTTGGGAAGAAGAGGAGGGAGAAGAAGGAAAAAAAAGTTTGGCAACAGATGTTAACTCAGCTGTCAATCTTTAAAATAAAAAAAAGAAAAGGCCATGTCGATGTTTATCCTGTGGAGAAGACAGCTAGAGTGTCTAGCTTCTTTGAGGAATAGGAAGCATTTTATGTAGCTGTGTCTCCCACTATTACGGCCTGTCAAGCTGTGATTTTCTTTACCTTCATGCAGCCTCCCCACTTGGCTCTATATTATTACCTATCTTACTGGTAACATGTTTTAGAAATATTTCTGATGTTGATATGATATCTGGGATTCAGTTTTAAACAATGCAGTAAGAAAGAAACATGTGGGTTAAAGGTGAGCTAAGACTGGCTATGTGTTGATAATTGTTGATTCTGGGTGATGAGTCAATGGAGGTGCATTATCCCAGCCTATTCTTCTGTAGATGCTCGAAATTCTCCATAATAAAAAATAATCTCTGACGCATTTGCTTTTAGATTTGTATATGCCTAGAGTGTGTGTGTGTCTGTGTGTGTGTGCTCCTCTTTAGCTTTTAGCTGTTATCTCTCGAACCATAGGGATGGTAAATTTTATTTTCAACTAAGTTAGCAATTGTTGGGGGCACAGATACTATATGTACTCCTTGCTGGAGGGGATACAAAAAGCATAAAACCCTGCCCCCAAATTCCTCATAATCTAGCTAGGAAAATTACTACACACAAAAAGTTTTAGGAGTGAAATACTAATACAAAATTTAAATAACATTTCAAGAGAATATTAGGAGAGTTCAGACAGCATGAAAAATCCTCAATAAATTATACAGCCTGTAATTGCTCTATTTCAGCTGAGGGGGACATCGTTATGATCTACAAGTCTTCCTCGATTTATGATGGGGTTGCATACCGATAAACCATCATAATTGGAAAATATCATAAGTCAAAAATGCATTTAATCCACCTAAACTACCGAACATTCTAGGTTAGCCTCGCCTCCCTTCAGTGACCCCGGAACACTCACATGAGCCTACAGTTGGGCAAACTCATCTCACACCAAGCCTGTGTCATAATAAAGAGCTGAATATCTCATGTTATTGATTGAATACTGGATTGAAAGTGAAAACAGAGTGTTGGATGGGTACAGAGGGTTGTAACTGTGTTGGTTGTTCACCCTGGTGATCGCGTGGCTGCTAGCCTAGAAAAAGATCAAAATTTACAATTCAAAGTATGGTTTCTACCGACTATATCGCTGTTGCACCATCATAAAGTCAAAAAATCTTAAATACAACAGTCGTAAGTCAGGGACCATCTGTAGAGAAGTTTTGTTTAGGTAAATGGATTTAAGTTGATTCTTAAAAGGTCAGCCTTAGTGAGGTAGAGAGGAAAGGGTAAACATTTTAAGTTAATGAAAAGGAAACAGCAAAAGAAAAAAAGGGGGTGCACTTGGGCACCCGAAAGCCTAATTTTGTGAGGAAATAAGTTACTGGAAATAATGAAACTTTAGAGAGTTATATGATTTTGGAGGACTGATGGTTAAGTTAAAGGATTTAAATTTTATTCTTGGGCAGAAGAGAGCCACTGAAAGTGTTTTGCAAGGAAGTAATGTTACCAAATAAACATATAGTAAAATAACTATAGTAATAGGATTGATTGAGGTAGAAACTGTGGGAGAAAGAATGAAAAGAATAAATGGGATTATTGCAGTATTCTGCAAAGGAGGGAGTAAAAGTCTTCTTTAGAAAGACAGCAGAGCAAATGGAACAAGGCCCCTGTGTGCAGGGCACATTTGTCAGGACTTTGAGACGAATCAGATAAGAGGCTCCAGGAAAATGGCCTTCCCGGCAATCCCTCCTATTTCTAGTGTATATTACTTAGTAAAATGGATAGACTTTTTGAAGTTTCAACTGGCAAATATTTAGCAATTTCCAAAAGAAATGGAGGAGAGTGGGAATGACCATCGGGATGCCAAGAGTCAAAACTAGTTGTTAGATGCTTCTAGTTATTTTGTTAACTGCATCATTATTAATAACATTTGTGAGTGTGGAGACAAGTTTCGTGTTGTGCACAGCACTGGCACCTCTACTTATTCAAACCATTTAAATTCCACAGGGGTTATTTTATCTGGTTCTATGGAGACAGTGTATTTGATATAAGAACTGGAATTTGAGCAACCACAAACCAAATTTATGTGCTTATTCTGAAATATTCATTCCAGGGAAAGGCCTGCTGGGCTAATATATACTTTTTCGATTTTTCCATAGGTTTTAATGAGCCAACACCAATTCTGGTGCAGAAATATCCACAGTATACAGAATGTGTTATGGGAAACAATATTTCTAGGTCTGCCAGATTAGTGGGTAAAACATGCTACACGTTGGACGGGCCTCAAGTTCTCTGGGTTTTGGGTGGCACAAATATGCTGCGCAACAATGACCTGCAGTGGGCAGGGCTTGGGTTTGGATGCTGAGCTCTAGGCAAATGGATCCAGAGATAACTGGTTCTCATCTCCTCCCCTGGTTCTCAACTCAAGGAGTCTGAAAATTCAAACTTCGTTTCCTTTAGAGTCATTTTGAACTTTGTCCAGTATCATATCACTCACAAACTTCAAGAGAAGAAAAGCCGGTTTTCCCTCATGATTTTAAGGCTTTTCAAGGTGCTCAATAAACATGTGTTCACCCATAATTGTGTAATTTCTCCTAAATAAAGAGTATCAGGTTCTTTCCTTTTTTTGGCAAGAAAGAAAAAAAATTCTCCATAATAAAATTTGCTTACCAGTCCATAAGATTCTAGGAAAAGTAAGTGTAATTTTCAGTTTAAATATATAAGCTTATTCAAGATTTTGTCTATATTTTTATATATTCATTTGGTACTTATATTTTAACCAGATTCTAGAATAGGACCTGTGGGTTCTGTCACAATCACATAATCTACCTCACTAGTTTTCAGATTGTCTATTAAGCATTTATTCTAATGTAGGAGAGTATTTGATAAGGTTTTCTTTTCATTAATATTCCACAGGAAGGAGGTGGGCTGGGCAGGTTGTGTGGTCTTATAGGAGGAACCGTCAACAGATGAGCTGAGATTTGATTTGAAAAGTCCAGGGGGAAGGCAATGAGCAAATGCAGAGTCCTTAGAGCTATGGTGTAGTTGTAACAAGAGCCTTGAATACTTAATCAGCTTCTCCTCCAAGAATTCACCCCATTAACTGAGAAAATTTTTCTATTAGCTAAATATTTCTTTAGGTTTGCCCAGCTTCTGATGAAGTTATTTTGTCAGAAGATGTCAGATGTCAGACCTTGATTTGAGATTAAACAGATCATAATTTTTCCTTGAAAATCACACATTATTTTTGTCACTTTTACTTTCTTACTCTGCTTTCTGATTTAATAAATGGACACGGTAAAGGTTAAAATGCCTGTTGTTAAATGTGACTAGAGTGTTAATCATCTGTAAAGGAAAATGTTATCTATTTGTCCTGATTTCATCCATCCATCCATCCATCCATCTACCCACAAATGTGTATTGAGCTTCTACTATGGAAAAGTCTGGAAATTTCAGGGAGATATATGTGAGCAAAACATAGAACTTGCTTTCGAAGAGTTTGCAGAATAGTTGGGGAAAATAAGCCCACACGAGCTGACTACAAGATTGAGTGAGGCACGAGTGGAGCAGGACAGCACAGAGCAGCTGCCCTCAGGTGTGAGAGCCTGGTGGTCCGCCGTGTGGTCAGGAAATGGCAAAGGGTGTGTGGTTAGTGTTGCTTCAATACAAACACACAAAAGCGTGGAAGCAACACTTAGCACTTGAAGGATTAGGTCAGAGTTGGAGGTCTCAATATGGTGCGATGGCATCTAGACTTTGTTCTGTGAGCAGTGTGACTGTTGAAGGTCTTTGAGGAGATGCACGTCCTGATCTTATTTGTGATTTAGGAAAGCAACTTTGGTGTGGTGTGAAGGATGGGTTGGAGTATGGAGAGGATGGAGAAAACGAATCAGGGCAGTGAGATGCCTTGTTGTGCCTCGCATATCTTGAGTTTGGGATGCAGGCTGCTATCAGTGTGTCTGGACAGAACTGAAATTTTGGATCTGGAGGTCAAAATAGAAAAGGACTTGAAAAACGAAAGTAAAAGGAGAGGAAGAATTGTATGAGGATGGGAGGAATGGAGCCCACAGATGTATGGAAAGTGCTTCATCCTCAGGCCCTTTTCTTGGTACTTTCCATGACCTAATTATATAGCAACATAGACTCACATGGTAGTGTGTTTTGAAATCAAAACAGAGACTCAGTCCATTAGGAAGAGAGAATTGGGTGAGAAGAGGACCAATGACAGACATGTTTATAGGGATGACTAGAGAAGAGGAACCTGCAAAGAAACAGGGGAGCCGTGTTCTGAGAGGCAGGAGACTCGGGAAAGAGCCGAGTCCCTCCAGCAGAGGTGGGTGCTCAGCACGTATTTGGTAGATCCAGCAGTGACTGCAAAGGATGAGAACCAGCGACTTGTTGGGACAAGTAAGAAGTTGGAGATGTGAGGGAAGTGGGACAAAGGTGGGACAGAATAAAATTGCGGCTGGTTAAGCAATAAGTATATGGTAAGGAAGTGTGGAGTGGAAGCCATTCTGTGAAGAGAAGCAGAATCGCTCACGCTGCGGGTGTAAAGGAAGCACCAGTGGAGAGGAATCACCCGAGACGTGGGGTAAATGAGGGGAAAGGCACGGAGGGAATGAAGAGGGGTGGGCATTAAAGGGCCAGTGGGGGGATTAGCATGGCAAAGAGGCTCAGTGTTAAAGTTCAGACCATCTCCGCTGCAGGAGCTCTGTCTTCAGGAAGAAGTAAGAGGCAGGATTGATTGCTGCTGAGAGTGAGGGATGCAGTACAGCTGGCATTTCTGAAATAAAATTGGCTATGTATTATATTATTTTATGAGAGACTGACGGATTCAATTTGCTAAAATGTTATTTAGAATTTAGCACTTATATTCATCAGTGAGATTGGCTTGTGTCATTTTTTTGAATATCTTGTTAGGTTTTGGCATCAGCATAAGAATAGCTATTTTTTCAAACAGTTTATGTATAAGAATTGTCTGTTCCTTGAGAGTTTAAGAGAACTCTTTTTTAAAACTATTGAGGTGAGGGGCTGGCCTGGTGGTGCACGTTCTGCTTCAGCGGCCCTGGGTTCGCTGGTTCAGATCCTGGGTGTGGACATGGCACCGCTTGTCAAGCCATGCTGTGGTAGGCGTCCCACATATAAAGCAGAGGAAGATGGGCATGGATGTTAGCTCAGGGCCAGTCTTCCTCAGCAAAAAGAGGAGGATTGGCAGCAGATGTTAGCTCAGGGCTAATCTTCCTCAAAAAAACAAAAAGCAACTATTGAGGTGAGTGCACTTTATGAACAAAGTTCTTTGAAAAACTTTAGCTTCTATTCAGATTATAATTCTACTCAGATCTTCTATTTCTTTGTGTTTTATATTGTAAAAAGATCATATGTTACTTTTTATATTCTCATTAATGCAAGAGTTTTGTAAGAGTCTTTTAAAATTTCTTAGTTCATTATTTTTAAATTTAATTTCTTATTAATTTTAAAATTTAATGCATTGGTGATCACAAATGGGAGCTGTACAATTTCCACTTTTAGGAATTATTGATATTTTACATGGCTTGATATAAAGTAGGTGAATAAATAATTATTACATAGCATATATTTTTTATATTTTAGAAGACATAGTTTTGAGACCCTAAAAATTATAAGAGAATATGGCTTCATCAAATTCTGATAGAAGATAACTTTTCTGAGCTAAAATAACATTTTAATTACAAGACAAAAGAACTCAGGAAGTTTCAGGAAAAAAAAAAGAACAAGCAAAATCTTCAACTAATTTTTTGTTAGCGTAGTGAGGATAAAACAATCCTATAAGTATTCAGGCAAGTGGAACAGTCAAACCTGACACCTATTGAGAAAAAAATTCAGTTAGCCTCAGTCTTCTCTGTGACATTTAACACTTAGAAGGAAAAACCCCTATAGAAATTTAAAGGAAAATGTGCAAGCAACAGAATTAACTTTTCAAATGTAAAGGGTCAGAAAATACACCACCCACATATACCATCTCCATCTTATGAGATGACTTTTAATACATCGACAAATAGATTCAAGGTTTGAGTAAAATTAAGACTTCAGTTTGCTATAGCATGACTGAGAGTAACAGTGACACTAATTAAACATTGAAGCTGTGTAAATGTACCCTTCACATTTAGACAAAAACAAATTCAACTATAACAACTTATTCTTAACAGAAAATAGCTAAACTGTATGACAATAAAATTTAAAAATAGTGATCTATACCTATGAATTATAAGAACAGAAACAAGAAAAACATGTGAGTAACATTACAATAGCTAGAATTCAAACCATACAACAAGATTGACAACTCTTTAGTTAGACTGAATAAGAGAAAGAGAGAGATGACTATAAAAATTAACTTAAAATGATCAAAGACCTAAACATAACAGGTAAACTATAAAACTCTTAGAAGAAAACAAAGGTGAAAAGCTTTATGGCCCTGGATTTGACAATGATTTCTTAGATATGATACCAAAAATAGGCAACAAAAGAAAAAAATAGATAAGTTGGACTTCATCAAAATTAAACACTTCTGTACATCAAAGGTCACAATCAACAGAGTGAAAGGCAACCCACAGACTGGGAGAAAATATTTGCTAGTCAGATATCTGATAAGAGATTAATATCCAGAATATATAAAGAACTATAACTCAACAACAATAAAACAAATAACTAGATTCAAAAATGAGCAAAGGGTTTGAATAGACATTTCACAAAGAAGATATACAAATGGCCCATAAGAACATGAATAGATGCTCAACATCACTAATTTATTAGGGTTATGCAAGTCAAAATCACAATGAAATACTACTTCATGTCCATTAGAATATCTATTATCAAAAAACCCCAGGAGGGCTGGCCTGGTGGCGCAGCAGTTAAGTTCGCATGTTCTGCTTCTCAGTGGCCCACGGTTCACCGGTTCAGATCCTGGATGCAGACATGGCACTGCTTGGCAAAAGCCATGCTGTGGTAGGAGTCCCATGCATAAAATAGAGGAAGATGGGCATGGATGTTAGCTCAGGGCCAGTCTTCCTCAGCAAAAAGAGGAAGATTGGCAGTAGTTAGCTCAGGGCTAATCTTCCTCAAAAAAAAAAAAAAAAAAACAACCCCCAAAACCAGGAGATAAGTATTGTTGAGGATGGGAGAAATTGGAACACTTGTGCATTGCTGGTGGGAATGTATGATGGTACAGCCATTGTGGAAAACAGTATGATGGGTCCTCAAAAAATTAAATATAAAATTACCATGTGGTCCTGAAATTCCACTTCTGGGCACATACCCAAAATAAGTGAAAGCAGGGACTTAGACAGATATTTGTACACCCCTGTTCATAGTAGCTTTATTCACAATAGCCAATAGGTGGAAGCAACCCAAGTGTCTGTCAGTGGGTGGATGGATAAACAAATTGTAGTATATACATGTAATGGAATATTATTCAGCCTTAAAAAAGGAAGTTCACACACATGTTGCTAAGGAAAATAAACCAATCACAAAAAGACAAATACTGTAGGATTCCATGTATTTGAGGTTCTTAGAGTAGTCAAATTCATAGAGACAGAAAGTAGAATGATGGGTGCCAGGGGCTGGTGGGAGGGGGAAATGGGGAGTCAGTGTTTAATGGGTACAAATTTCAGTTGGGGAGATGAAGAAGCTCTGGAGATGAATGATGATGATGGTTGCACAACAATGTGAATGTACTTAATGCCACAGAACTGTACACTTAAAAATAATTAAAATGATAAATTTTGTGTTCTGTGTATTTTACCACAATAAAAAAATGATTTAAAAAAATCCAGAGGAAAAAAAATAATGCATTTGTTCAAAAATGCTGCTGATGGTAAAAGCAAAAAATAAAGACAATAGTTTCCATATCGTGTAAAATAGAAAACAAAGGAGACAGCCAGGAGGAATCAAAGGCAGAAAGCATCACAAGACAGCACAAGTCTGATGGAGAAAAGACGCAGTGCATCTGGGTAATATAGTTAATAAGACACTCCTAAATTCTGTTCTGCTCTGTACCCTGCAGTGTAGACATGCGAGGACATACAGTCTGCCCTCCACATACGCCGTTCCGCATCTGTGGGTTCAACTGACTGCAGATTGTGTAAGTACTATGTGTGGGGATACAGAGGGCCAACAAAGGGACTTGGGCATCTGTGGATTTGGGTATCTGCGGGCGGGTGGAGGGGGATCTTGGAACCAATCCCCAGTGGATATTGAGGGACGACTGTATATTCTTTTTCAAGTGATGAAATTTTTTTGTACATTTCAGTGCATTTTCTAAAATATTCTTGAATTTCTTATAGGAAAATGTTCACAGAAATGTTTGTTTTCCCTTTGGATTTTAGCATGATTCTTGCTAGTTCTGTGATTTTTTTCCCCTTGAATAGAGTCGGCTCAGATGCACAAGTCTGAGCCCGTCCATACTCTGATCTGGACGAGAAAGATAAATTGCTGTGCATATCCCACGGCCTTCAGAACCGATTCCAGATCTTCCCCTCCGTTGAGTAATCTCAAATCAAAAGGAAATCAAACTGTTCTCTAAATTGGGTAATATATGAAAAAGTAAATATTCCCAACATGCACTGCACTGGTCCTAGAATCTTTCTGTCTCCACCCTTGAAGCAGGTATCAAGGTGATACAGGTGATGGGATGTCCCAGAATGCACCACTCCCCTACTAGTTATCCTTATGTTTCTTCTTATAAATTGTGTTTAAATAGCTTTAGAGAGTTGTTTAAAGACATATAGATAATGTGGCTAATTTCTCCTCTGCTTGGCTCAAAGCATAGTTAAAATATATTATATGATAGCAATTATTTTTTCAGCTAACATCTGTACCTTTTTTAGGAACTATGCAAGTTGTTCTTGTTCAGAGGGTGGTGCATATGGTATGTGGCAGAATGATGTACTACTCAACTCGACCCCATAGGGAGAGACGTAATGTCAGGGGATTGCACCCTGGGTGGAAAGAATGGACAAGAGCATTGAATGAGTTAACAAGTCAGTGTGGATTTCTGCCTGATTTCCTCAGGGCGTTGTTTCTTAGGAACAAGCCTTTCTTGCCTCACCCAATCTCGTCGCCTCTGCAGTCTCATAGCGCTTTGTTGAGACTTTTCCTATAGGACTTCTACGGCACTTATTTGCTTGCTTGTCTTTTCAGTTGCTGAGTCTTATTTTTCTTTCTTTCTTCTTTGTTTGTACCTAACATTGAGTGGGTGCTCAATAATTTTCTGAGTGGTTGAATGAGTTTTTTAGGACAGGAAGTCAAAGAGGAGGAAGAATATTTGTAGAGGAATTTTGCTTTTTTAAATGATTCAACTTACCTGTAAGACTTAGTTTGATGAAATTATACCCTGCTTTATTAGTACTGCTGATTTGAAGGAAATGAATTAGATTAACGACTTTCCAACTTTTTAGCATGTTAGAATCATCTAAAGAGCTTTTCAAAATCACAATGCCCAGGTAGCTGTCCAAGTGTGCCCAATAGACTGGCAGCCTTGGAATTACCTGGGAACTGGTTAAACATTGTTCTCAGGTCCCTCCCCGGACCTACTGAGGCAGAATGGGCATTTTAATAAGATGCTTGTGTGATTCAGATGCAGATTAAAATTTGAGAAGCACTGATCTAGAGCATTTGCTGATAATCATCTACCATGTTATTTGAATAGTTTTAGCAATGTAGATTTTTTTTGCCATTAAATTTATTTTTATTTTTATTATGAAAATAAATCTAATTGATCAATTTTTATAAATGTGGCCTCTAAGAATGGTTAGTTAATGGAATTCTTAGCTTTCTTGTGTCTGGCGATAGGATTTCTCTGCATGTAGTTAGGCATCCGTTTAACAGTAACATGATCCTGTCAGTGTTACATAATGAAGGACTATCTATCGTATTCCTGACCCACAGTTCCTTTGCCCTTTGCAGCTAGACAATTTATCTCTGTTGGCTGGCTCATTTTTGCCTGAACCGCATGACTGATCGCGCACTGAATCCAGCCCTTCGTGTGTTCAGCATTAGGTTGGCCTTGTTGAAGACAGTCTGTGGGACCACTCAGGAGGTTTTCACTTGGTTCTGCTTCTTCCTGAAACCCTCAAATGATATTAAGGGATGAAAAATAGCATAAATTAGGATAATCAAGAAAACACTTTTGGAAGTTAGAAAGCAGACAGACGAGTGGCAGCTGACTTGTACTTGAGAAAGTTAACTGGTTTTTTTTTTTAAGTGTGTATTTAAATATTTGTGAACATGCATTCTTAGACATTATTCCTGTTTCTTTTTTGTTTTTTTTTTAAAGATTGGCACCTGAGCTAACAACTGTTGCTAATCTTTTTCTGCTTTTTCTCCCCAAATCCCCCAAGTGCATAGTTGTATACTTTAGTTGTGGGTCCTTCCAGCTGTGGCATGTGGGACGCCACCTCAACATGGCCTGACGAGCAGTGCCATATCCGTGCCCAGGATCCAAACCAGTGAAACCCTGGGCAGCCGAAGCATAGCGCATGAACTTAACCACTCAGCCACGAGGCCAGCCCCCAAGAAAATTAACTGTTAAGATTGCTGTGGAGAAAGCCCAAAGCATGCCAACTTACGCTACCGAGCCCAAAGTCTCAACACTTGTCAACCAGTTACCTTCCAGGTCAGAGTAAATATGATGAATTGTTTGAAAACTAGGTGAAGGATGAGTTGGACTCTTTGGTTTCTCCCTCTACTTTGTGCAACTAGGAGACTGTCTCTCCCCTGAGAAAGCCAGAGGCATATTCTTTCTACTGGGGGGCTTGGTCCCAGCTGGGAGGGGGCACTCAGTGAAAAGGGAGTTTAAGCGAAGGTTTATGTTATAAATATTGAGATTCCCAGTCTTCTTCCCATGTCTCTTTCACAGAGTGCTAGGGAGAAGCTTATACTTTGTAGGAAGCAGATTTATGATGTGTCCTCTGGGATTCTGAACAGCATAATAGAAAAGATCTAAGGATAAAGATGTCAAGGTTTTTTAATTGAAATGACCCCATAGATTGTCTTACAGCCAACGGATGATGAGTCACTTTCATACAGACAGCTTTTTCAGGTCCCATACGTAAATTTGACTACAGACCTGCCTTAGAGATGCTGTGGGTGAGGATCACCGCAATAAAGCTAACAGCAGGGCAAACCCCGTGGCCAAGTGGTTAAGTTGGAACACTCCACTCTGGTGGCCCAGGGTCTCGCTGGTTCGGATCCTGGGCGCAGACATGGCACCGCTCATCAGGCCATGCTGAGGCAGCATCCCACATGCCACAACTAGAAGGACCCACAACTAAAATGTACAACTATGTACTCGGGGGATTTAGGGAGAAAAAGGAAAAAAAAGAGATTGGCAACAGTTGTTAGCTCAGGTGCCAATCTTTAAAAAATTTTTAAAAAAGCTAACATAGCAATAAACTGAGTTACACAAAGTTTTGGTTTCCCAGTGCATAAAAAAGTTATGTTTACACTATGCTGTAGTCTATTAAGTGTGCCATAATATTATGTCTAAAAGAACAATGTACATACCTTAATTAAAAAATAGTTTATTGCTTAAAAATGCTAACCATCATCTAAGTGTTCACCAGGTCATAATCTTTTTACTGGTGAAGGGTCTCGTAAAAAACATGATGCCTGTGAAGCACAATAAAGTGAAGCAGGATAAAATGAGGTATGCCTGTAAATAACAAAAGTACATCAGGTATTTAAGGAAACAGAGGCCAAAGCATAAGTAACTTGGAGGAAACACACGATCAGGGTAGCAAGTGAGAGTATCGCATCTGTTGGATAATAACAGGATGCTGAAAAACAACAAACAATAGTGAGAAAACAAAGAAAGTCTCATGGAAATTATAAATATGATAGTGGAGTTGAAAAATTCATTAGAAGAGATGGAAGATAAAATTGAGGTACTTCCCAAGAAAGCAGAGCGAAAAGGTAACTAGATAGAAAATAAGATAGGGGAGAAGATTAGAGGACTAGTACAGAAAAGCCAGCATTAAAATCGTAGGAATTTGAAAAGGGAGGACAGACAAAATGGAAGAGAGGAGCTTAATCAAAGACGTAATTCAATAAAATTTTCCAGAACTGGAGGACATGGTCTCCTTTAGTGTAGGGCACACCAAACACACTTACCAAGAGCTCTGTGCAACGCAAGAACACAAGAACAAATAAAGATCACCACACAATTTCAGAACTGGTGTGAACAGCCCAACCCCAGTGTGTTGTTCGCCTTTCCTTTTTAAAAGAGGTTTATATGCAGTCAAATTTATAAGGGATTTTTTTATGCTTTCTGCCTTTGGTGCCATGCTTGGAAGTACCTATCCCACTCAAATATTATAAAATGAAGTGCATCTATGCTTTCTTTCTTCTGAATTGCTTTTGTTTAAGATGTCAGGTAGACTGTAACTTTAATTTAATTTTTGCAAAATAAATAGAAGTATCCACATTATTTACTGAGTAACTCATGTATTTCTTACTGATTTAACAGTCCAAATTTACTGTAAAAAGTCACATGTCTGTATATTTCATGTAATGTAATATAGAAATACAGTATATTTGGTTTCTTGAATATTTCTTCTATTTACTGCTCCATCTTTAAAGTAGCTTTCATAGTTGGCTGGACAAGTATTCCCTTTTAACTTCCTTTTTCAGAAATTCCCTGGCTATTCTTATGCAAAATTATTTTGGCAAAAGAATTCTGGAAACATTTTTCCAACAGTAAAACAAAAATACAAAATACTCGTTGGATTTTGATTATTAAATATTAAAGTTGAAGCTGAAATTGGACAGAGCTGGCACATCTGTAACACTGAGTCTTCCTTTCACGAGCGTAGAATCTCATTTGCAGTTTTAAGATCTCTTAAATATCCCTGATTAGAATCCATAACGTTCTTCACATAGTCACTTACATTTCTTTTATAATCCTACATATTTTATGTTCTTTTTTTGTTATACATGCAATATATTACTTACTATATTAACTAATAAGTGGAGAATACAGGGAAACGTGTGTGTGAGGGTTGTGTGTGTGTGTGTGCATACACATGCATATGCTTGTGTTTTTAAAGTATTTACCTTATTTTACTCTTGTGTCAGTATGACATTTCTTTATTTATTCCTTTGGGTTTTTCAGGTAGATGGCCATATCAACAATAATAGTTTTGCCACTTCTTCTTATAACTCCTGGGCTTCAACCTCACTAAAGATCCACAAATAAATCTCTTGCTCATTCACTGGTCACCACATGCCATTTCTACCTCGTGAAAGGTTTTCCCTCTCTTTTAATTCCTAATAAGTCCTTAGTTTATGTCTTAGCACCAACCTTCAGCATTTTTGAAGACTGGGTCACAGGACCTGCCTGTGGGTTCCCACGTGCCCATGCCTATTGGAAGGCATGGACACTGAATTGAAATTGTCTAATTACTTGCCTCTCTCTTCTGCATTGTACCTACCGGGAATGTGTCCTATCTCGTGTTTTGCCAGATGTTTGAAACAAAGATTCTTAAGTACTGTTTCTTTGATAAGTCAATAAAATTTGGCAAATAAAGCTTTAATGAGTACTTATTGTAAGGTAGGCATTGTCCAAGTGCTTAACCTATATTCCTTATTACATTTCGTAGTTAAAGCAGCAAGCAGAATCTAATATCTCTATTTAACAGATAAGGAAACTGAGGTTCAGATACAGTGAGGTTACAGCTAGTATGGTGAAGGTAGGTTTCAAATTCATGTACAGAAAAGAAAGAATGAGAAACCAAACTACGGTATTATTAATAAGAATAGAGATAAAAAGACAGATTTAAGAGAGAGTTATAAAGTAGAATTGGCAAAATTGGTGACTAATTGGCTATAGAAATTCAGGAAAGTTAGAAGTCAAGAGCGATTGTCACGTTTCTTATTTTAGGACACTGCATTCCCAGCAGGAGAAGATAGGACCATCCGAGATGATGGGGAATCGAGGAATTCTAGTTTGTACATCTTGAGTTTCAAGTATCTGTGGGATGTCTAAGCGGATCTCTCTGGAAGGCAGTTAATAAATGGGCTGCTGCTCAGTGGGAAAATTAGGTCAGAGGCCTGGGATCTATACTAAGAGCACTTTAAAACACTGAGCACCAGAACAAAGTTATATAAAGTAATACTTAGGGACTAATAACATGCATTTAATGCTAAAACATCTTAACTCGAAATAGTGTTGAAAAGGATAATAAATTTAAAAGAAATAAAATTATAATATAATTAAAGAATTCCCTGAATGCTGGACAGGGGTTCAAAATTGAGACTGAATGGAGCGGTATAACTCTATTATCATGGGGGAGAGAGTTGAAATAACTAGAAAGCCACTGAGCAGAGAAAATCCATCTTGGAACCTGGAAATTTACCTACTATAAAATGATAAAAGGCCCACTGACTGACAAGCATTTCAAAGCTCAGCCTAGAGAATGAGCTGAATAAGATGGGGTGCTATGAAGTCAACCCCTGACCAGGGACAAGTCTAGTCAGCTCTGCCAGCTCTGGGGAACCCTGTGAAAAGCAGCCTTTTTATGCTGCCCATCTGCTGAAAAGATGGGTTTGCTCATGGCTTGTTCGTGTCAGGCTGCGAATCCTCGGCAGAAATCCTCTGTACCTTTGATGGTTTCACTGGCTTACTCCTTTTGCCCTGCTTCTCTTGACGTAGAGGTAAATCAGTATTGTCCACTGCGGTACCCTTCTCCATCCTTAGGAAGTTCAACAAATTGAGTCATATTTACCTACTAATTCACATTATAAGTTAAATATGCCTCACCTTCTTGAATTATCTGGCTTCGCTCTCCAATGGAATTCTAGGCTTTACCTTTCAAATTTGCATTTCTCAATTGATCCATGCCTTAAGAACACATTTCCATATACTAGGGTCAGCGTGGTAGACGAATACTTTCTTGAGGTGGTAAAACTTATGTAATAATATTATCACTCTGTAAATAATCATCTGTATTGTAGGTCTGGATTTTAACATTGTAGTGTTTTTTGGTTTTGCTTTGTTTGGTTTTTATAGTGGTGTGCAATGGTAAGGAAAATTTAACAAATAAGGGGGGAGCCAAAAACACTTCCCCAAGCTCATCTGGCGGAGACTCATTGTCCTTTTGGTTACCTACAAATTTACAGGATGACCTGTTAGCACATCCAACTTTCAAATGTGTAATGATAAAGAGGCAGAAAAACATGTTTCTCAAGGATCTTAATGTGCTATATTAGAAGAGGAACACCAGCTGTACTTAGAAAAGATCCAATACAAAAGAGAAGCATAGGGGCCAGCCTGGTAGTGTAGTGGTTAAGTCCACGTGCTCTGCTTCCGTGGGCTGGGGTTGGTGGGTTCGGATCCCAGGCTTGCACGCGGCTCATCAAGCTATGCTGTGGTGACGTCCCACATACAAGATAGAGTAAGATCAGCACAGATGTTAGATCAGGGCCAATCTTCCTCACTGAAACAAACAAAACAAAACACAAAAAAGGGAAGCGCAGTTAGGACAATGGGAAGAAATGGTTTCAACTGAACATTGGACCTCCCTAACTCTGAGATAAACTGTTGTTCAATAGTTCGCAAACTCCCCTCAGCTCATTGATTATTCTTGGCTGAAAGACAACGAAGCACTGTAACATATCTGCTTCCAGGACCATTTCCCTATCCAAAAATTTATTCTTTTTTTTTTCTAAATTTTTTTTAAAGATTTTATTTTCTCCCCAAAGCCCCCTGGTACATAGTTGCATATTTTTAGTTGTGGGTCCTTCTAGTTGTGGCATGTGGGACGCCGCCTCAACATGGCCTGACGAGTGGTGCCATGTCCACACCCAGGATCCGAACCAGGGAAACCCTGGGCCGCCACAGCAGAGCACACAAACTTAACCACTCAGCCACGGGGCTGGTTCCCCCAAATTTATTCTTATTACTATCATTATTTTTTTAATGCCAGATCCACTAAATGTTGAAAGTAATGAACTCCATATCTTTTATTTCTTAAGGTCAGTGTCAGCTTTTTTGGGGGGAATATAGCATGATATTATAATACATAATATAGTATGTCATGTATTACTTATCTAGTGTATTATAATAATACATATAATAATACTGTTATAGCAATATTATGACAAGACGTGGGAGTCAAAGATCTGGTCTGAATCTCAGTTTCATCTTTTACTAGTTATGTGATTTTGAACAAAGCATTTAACTTCTCTAAGCTTCAATTTCCTCACGTTTAAGTGGGGTTTATAATATCTCTCTGTAAATATGGGTAAAGATTAAACGAGATAATGTATATGAGTTATCTTTCGTTAATACATGATAGTTATTATTATCAGAGATATTTATTTAATCAAATCACACTAAAGAAAAGATACAAAGCACAGAATCAGTATAGTACTTTGGGGAATATTTGTCCAGATCTTGAAGAGTGACATTAACATTAATTTTGATAAGAATATTGCAAAGACATAAATTGCCAAAATTTAGTTTTTCCCCTGAGCAAATTTATGAGTAGTTTATTAGCAGAGAGAAAATAATATTAAACAATATTCTGCTACATTAATGCTGTTCTCTCCTGTCATTTATGTGATACTGAAAGATCTTCTGAATACATAAACTGTTAGTATATTTTGGAGACTTATTAGAGGATTTTCTTCAGATTAGGGTTCTGTGAAAGAACTTCTGGAATATATAAATGTGCAGACTGAATCATTCTGAAGACCCCTTTGAGTTCACTCATGGTTTTCCACTCATGTTGAGGATGTCTCCCTAAGCAGAAAATTGGAATTATAGGGGAAAAAGAAAAATGGAGACGAGACCTCGTGGTTCCCTTTGTCTGGGGCCTGCCCACGGAGCTCTTTGTTGGGGCGGCTGGCTGTCAAAGATTCCTGTTACTGTGGCAAAGACTGCCCCTGAATAATGACTCTTGTAATGAGCCTTTGCGTAAGGACAGTGAAATACTTCACACTCACCAATTGTTAACTAAATGAAGTGTATCCTTATTAAAAGTAATTTTTTAAAGACAGGTTCAGTGATCTTCCATGGGAGAACCAAAAGCACCTCCCAAACCTGACAGATGCCACATCTGAATAATTGTCTTTCTGAATGCCGGCCTTCATCTAATACAGGAATGGCGATATGAAAAATCATGGTATTGCTTGATGCATTCGTTCTTGTTATTTACTGTTATCTATCTCAGTTCTACAGACCATACTCATAGAATTTTTGAATTCATAGTTAGCTATTAGGCAATTCTTATGTAAAAATAAAATAAAATGAGATGTGATTAAATATAATCTCAGAATATATCTCATATTGAAAATAGTTTTAAAATGTTTTGAAGAGTCTAGATATTTATATAATAAGCCTATAGACAGTTATTTACTGTTTTCAGACTCCAGTACTATTAAAATTGCCTTGGAAATATGACTTCATATTAATTACCTTTCAGTTATCTGGTTCAGAAACAGCTAAATTCACATAGGAAGTAGATTAAAAATACATCATATTAAAGTGTTTGATTAGTGTTGATTAAGCTCTTTGTATCCTCCTGCTTCGAGTTAATTTGCTTTGCTACTTACGGCTTTGTTACTTATTTTGCAAAAAACTAAAAATAAAAGTTAAGTGGATTATATGGGTTAGAATACAAACAATAAAATAAAACAGTTCATTCTCTCTCTACTTCTTCACCCTGTTTCATTTTTGCCAACAACACTGATTGTCTATTTTACTACATTCATTGACTCTTCACTTCTTTATTGTCTCTCCCCTCCATGAAGGTGAACTCCATGTGGGCAGGGTCCGTCTCTTACACCACTGTTATCCCCAGTGTCTATAACAGGGCCTGGCACACCACGGGTGCTCAAAAAGTACACGACGAATGAAGTAAAGAGGGGATGAGCTGGTTAGCCCATACTCTGTACCTGACCGATAAGTCAGAAGCTATAGTTCATCTTTATTTTATTTTCAGAATGAAAGAGATGAGAAAAATAGATAAATGGGACTACGTCAAACTAGAAAAGTTCTGCATAGCAAAGGAAGTATCAGTGGAGTGACAAGGCAAGAATGGGAGAAAATATTTGCAAATTATATGTCTGTTAAGGGATTAATTTCCAAAATATGTAAGGAAATGCTACAACTCAAATAGCAAAAACACCAATAACCCAATTTAAAAACGGGCTAAGAACTTGAATAGACATTTCTCCAAGGAAGATATACAAAAGATCAACAGGTATATGAAAAAATGCTCAATGTCACTAATCCTCAGGGAAACACAAATCAAAACCACAATGAGATATCACTTCATACCTGTTAGGATGGCTGTTATCAATAAAACAAAAGACAAATATTGGAAAATTTGTGGGGAAACTGGAACCCTTGTGCGCTGTTGGGAATGTAAAATGGTGCAGCTGCTGTGGAAAACAGTGTGGAGGTTCCTCCAAAAATTAACAATAGAGCTATCATATGATCCAGTCATTCCACTTCCGAGTATTTATCCAAAAGAATTGAAATCAGGATCTCAAAGAGATATTAACACTTCCATGTTCGCTGCAGCATTGTTCACAATGTCCAAGATGTGAAGTAACTTAACCGCCCATCAATGGATGAATAGATAAAAACATATGGTATATATACAGTAAAATATTTTCGGCCTTAAAGAAGAAGAAAATCCTGCAATATGTGACAACATAGATGAACCTGGAGGGCGTTATACTAAGTGTAAAAGCCAGTCACAGAGGGACAGATACTGCATGATTCCATGTATGTGTGGTTTCTAAAAGAATCAAACTCAAGGAAGCAAAGAATAGAGTTGTAGCTGCCAGGGGGCATGGCTAACAATGAGTGTAAAATTCCAGCCATGCAAGGTGAGTTAATTGCAGAGATCTGCTTGCAACATTGTGTGCATGCATGCCAATACTGTATTGTACACTTAAAAATCTGCTGAGAGTAGATCGCATGTTAAGTGTTCTTACCACAATAACGTTTTTAAAAAAGAGTGGAGGAGCCGACAGGATAAAGCTCTACTGGGGAGTCTTCGGGTTTCGAAGAGAGACAGCTTTGCGTAGCAACGTGTGTTTATATCTACAGTTTAGCAACAAAACGATCATAGATGATTGCAGTGATGATGTTGGTTGACCTTATTAGCTGAATTTCAACCTATGCTCCTGGGTCTTGGTCAATTTTACTGCTGTGTAATTGGCCTCCAGCTGATTGGTTCAAATAAACATAGTCAGAAAGGTTCTATTTTGTTCCTGCTGCTTAGTGTGAGTGGGCTCCCATGAGCTTCAGAAGGAATGAAAGGAGAAAACAATTAATTCTTCTCTGGAAAAGGTAACAGATGTTTCTTATGGTATCAGGTGACGAAGGAAGCAAAGTCCATCTGGTCATTAAGACCTGAAACATAGCTGTATGATTTATTTAGAGGAGAGTTGACACTAGTGACTCTGGAAGGGATGGGTACTTATGTTTAACTTTTACTAACATTTCAGTAGTGACGAGAAACCAAAATTAAACTAGCAGGTGTTATTAGGTGCATTCTGGAAGGGAGGTATTTCTTTGTGGAGGATGGGTGGAGGAGGGCTTTGCTCATGAAATATGCTGCCTTGTTTCAGGATTTTAAATATCTTAAATCCATATAGTTTTTGATTACTACCCATAAATGTAGGATGGAGAGACTTAACTTGAAGTATAAGTACATAGAAATCTCACAATTAAAAGTAACATTTCAACCACAATAATAAGCTTATTACCATGCTGATGATCCAGGTTGCCTGTTCTCCAGCACCATCACAAGTTGAATTCTGACAGGATAGCTGAGTTTAAAACATTAGGTATTTGAGTTCCTTGTTCCGGTAAAAAGCTTATTATTTTCAGAATTAGCTCTTTTTTGTTAATTATGCATCATT
The DNA here is from genome assembly GCF_037783145.1 of Equus przewalskii. Taxonomy (NCBI): domain Eukaryota; kingdom Metazoa; phylum Chordata; class Mammalia; order Perissodactyla; family Equidae; genus Equus; species Equus przewalskii. The sequence continues at coordinate 118,237,335 of NC_091832.1, read as the reverse complement.
ATCATTTTTATACAACATTTTATAATTTTATAGCCCATAGAATTCATTTCATGATTTTCTTCCCTTAAACAGTTTTATCTTCATAAATAAGAAATGTTCTTTTGGAAAACATATCTGTTATGTAAATCTGCCCCACCTTTGAAGATTTATAACCAGGAGGGAAATTGAATATCTACTTAGAAATGAAAAGATTCCCAAGTTTTTAGTGTCTTTTTCTAAGTTATTAGAATATTGAAATCTTCCAATTTAAGAGAATTCTCTTTTGTGTTTATTTACTTTTCTTGATGGGTTCCAAAGATAAATTTAGGCATTAGTTGAGCTCAGCTATGCTCTTTAACTTCCTTCCTGTGAAATATACTTCCTGGGTGTGATGATATTTTGTGTGAAGCGATTTCCCTTGTCTCCTAATTTGGGGATTATGCTTCCCAGTTTGAAATTCTCTCCCATATGGACAGTTTCTCTCAGTGCACGTTATTAACCACCTCCATTATCACACAGAAGTGATGATAATAGTGGGACCTGCTTCAAGATACAGGCAATGAGGAAAACTGAACACTTAGATCGTTTTATTCTTCTTCATTGGCCAGCTATCAGATTCTAATGTTGAGGTTGGTTTAGGTGCAGGATGTAAAGGGGAACTTTTAACTAGAACAGACTGAAAGAGTAAGAAATGCTATACTGTCCAAACTCAGGAGCCTCATGGCTCTAGGAAGTCGCTTTCATTCAACAAGAAACTGGATACGAAACTGATCTTTTTCTCCCGGAACTTACAGTCTGGTTGAGAAGACAGATACAAACAATGAGTGCAGCAAAGATGGCAATGAGTGCTGTAACAGGGGTAAAATCCAAGTCTTGAGGGAGTAGAAGGAAACATACAAATCATGATGAACTGTGTTTGTGAGGGTCTTGCTGAGAAAGGGGCATTTGCGTTATGATTTGAAACGTGCCTGGGGTTTTTCAGGCAGTTGTAGGTGTTAGGATGGCTTCAAAGGTCTCGGGGGAGGGTTCTAATGTCCAGAATCTCAGCTGCTCCGGAGTTGAGTGATGTGTGGCTCCCAAGACTGCATTTTATCTAATTAATGGAGTCACCCCATGATAACCCCCTGACCTTTCACTTTCTCCCAAGATGATCTGTGGTCCAGATAATCCTGGATCTTGGCTGACCCACCTGATGATGCTGAACAGTAACAGGTAGATTCTTTGCTTTGTGCCGAAAATTAAAGGTGGCATGAGCTCACAGGAGAAAACCAGAAGAGAAATTCCAGGGAAAAGCTAAAGGTGTTTTTCCAGGTAAGTTGTTTTCCCCTGCCTCTCCACACCACTAATCTGAGGTCAGGTTTGATATGAGTCGGTAAATTCATTAGGTTTGGCCAGAAGGTGGAAGAATTGGGAGAAAACTTGGGAAATTATATAATTATTGGGACTGTTAAATGTTCTCTTTTGCATGAGGACTCGGGTGGATCCTTGCTTGACTTCCGTGGCACTCTCAGGTACGTCAGGTATTCTGCCTTTGACCGAGATATGGCATTGCCATAGTTTCCTTTTCTACACTCAGCCAACAGAGCTTGCTGGAGAAAAGTTACTAAACTCAAAATCATCCATTTCATTTAGACAAAGTCTTCTTCTTAGACTAGTTTGGTGAGTATTTACCCCACCTTCCTTTAGGAATATCTTATTTCTGTAGAGTTTGCCAGCTTCCAAGCAAAACCTTCAGCTATTTTACCCTGCTAATCTATTTGACATGCTTACAAATGTCTGAAATTTTGTCACACCCAATTCAGGCTGACCTCTGGAACTCCTGCCCCCAATATTTAGTAAGTTAAACTATACTCAAAAAAACTAGTTAATTGGCTCCCTCAGGGACACACAGAAAATCAGATAGTCCTCTGCTTCTGATTCACTGAGGAGCACTTTGTGTAGTCACTCATCCACTTGCAGAAAGCTGGAAAATTATTACCATGTGGGCAGAAAGAAGTAAGAATTACATTTACTTGTTATAGCATGGGTGACTAATTTAAATGCCTTCAGGGACCAGGCAGGTGACAAAAGCGCCAGAGCTGGCAAGTGAAACTCAATAGGTAGTAGTGGTGAGACGTATTACGGACTTATGCCACCTTAATGTGTTCAAAATTTTAAAAATTGTATTGAGTGGACCTTAAAATATGTCTGTGGACCAAATGTGCCTCAAAAACTGAGGTACTTAACCTTTCTGAGGATAAAAATGATACGAGGTCCTGAGGTGAGGGAGTGTTAAATGAGACTTAGTGTCTGGCAAATAGTAAGCCCTCTGTAATGTCATCTCTTATTATCAAATAAGAATTCTTCCTTTGCTCATTGGAAATACAGTCTTTACATGCATTACATTTTCACATGAACTAGAATATTTCACTGATCTCTGTCAATGAATTCGTTCATTCAACAGTATTTCTTAGCAGCTAATACATGCCAGACTTTGTCCTAGTGATACCAGCTCAACACAAGTTTGACATGAGGGAAGCCATATTGTGGAAAAGAAACCATATTGTAACTTTAAATGACCTCTGATTAACTAGCCCAGACATGCTCTGTAGATTTTGTGGCCCCTCCCAGATGCTTTAAGATGATAACTTTGTTCTTTTGAGTTCTCTAGGAATGTGATGAGCCCTGGGCAGAGAGCCTGTGCTGATAGCCATCATCAATGACAACTGAAAGATCAGGGTATAGGGCATTGCTCCATTCTCTGATGCATATCCAGTAAAACCAAGGACTATCAGGAACTGGGACCAGATGTCTGCCCCACCCAGAGACCAGCCACCTCCCCCACCTGGAGACCAGCCCTATGTATAACTGGCCTGTAGTCTTTGTTCTGTAACATGGTTCTTTTGGACATGAGTTGGCCATCTTCCCTCTTGCTAGTAAGCTGTAATAAAGAAACCCTTTCTCTCCTACCACCTTCCCGCCTGACTATTGGCCTGTCTTGCAATGAGCAGAGGACCCACCCCTTGGGCAGTGACACTAGGACTGAGAGTTCAGTGGTAAAGAAGATAAAATTCCTGTCCTCAATGGAGCTTAGTTTAATGGTAACAACAGACAGGTAATATAGTTACAAGAAGGGGTGATAAATACTATAATACGGAAGCTACTGGTTGCTATAGGAACACATTCTGGGACACTAACCTCACACGGGAGACAAGGAAGTCTTTGTGGAAAGATTCATTTTTGTGGTGGTACCTAATGATACCATATCTTGAGGTCAGCTGATTGTCTGTTTTCAGGTTGATTATTCTCTACTTTTATTTTGGAGAGAAGAAAAATTTGTCCTTGCTGGAATAATCATTCTAGATTTGGATTGTTGTCCCTCATTATCATATCTCTGCAAGTGTTAGCTTATGTGGACTTTCACAAAATAGCTGATATACTGTAGTAACACAATATGGGGTTTTCTGATTTCATTAGATACTTCTATATCTAAAAGCATCTGGTTTTATAGTATTAAGAAATGGTATAACAAAGACTCAGTTCTATGCTTGGGGCACAAAATGTAGTACGTATGTACAGTTAGTGACCAGCATATACAGTGCTATTTTTCTCATAGTTGTGGAAACCAAAGATATACAAGTACGGGTGGTTCTTCTCATCATTAAACTTTTTGACAGATTCATAAGAAATTCTCTACCTGTTTCTGAGACTCTTGATCTGATAGTTTTGAAATTTTAGTATCTAAGAGATATAGTATCCAAGTCCACACATATTTTCCCATAAGTATAGAATTAATAAACACCAGACACTTTTTCATGTTTTTAAGCTTCATCTAAAAGGGATCATAGCCTACGTATCCTTAGCTAGCATGTTTCTTTTGCTCAACATTAAGTTTTTGATCTATTTCAAAATAATTTTAGCTATTGTATATTATTGCATAGTATGAATATACTGTAATTTATCTTTCCCCTTTTGATGGACATTTAGTCATTTCAAAAATTTTCTTTGCTATCTAGTCAATATTATAATAAACATTCTTGTATATGTCTTTTTGTACACATAATTCTCTCCGTACCTGGAAGAAGAATTTCTAGGTTTCAGGGAAAATTTGTCTTTAGCTTTATTAGATAATATTTATAGTTCTTTGATATGGTTGTATAAATTTACAACACAAAAACAGTGCACAAGCTTTAGTATTGTCAGACTTTTATGATATGTACCAAATTATCTCAGGTTTCTTTTACTTTGCACATTCCTAATTACAATTGTGGGGGCCTGGAATTGGCCACCCCAAGATATGTCTCTTTGGCATGTTGATTATTTGAGGCTGGTTACTTTGCAGACAGGAAAGCAACTGAAAAGTAGAATTTACCTACACTTTGAGAGAGACATTTACATTGTAAAGGAAATCTCCATCTGTAAAGATATCTCCCTCTCTGTACCAGGAAGAAGGGGGGATGACCTTATCTCTAGAAACTCCTATCTATACAGAATGCAAGGACTTAAATCTGCATAATAATCTTATTCCTGTTTCTGGTAACCTCCTGTAACTGACTCCCCCCACCCCCAACATCCTCCTTTGTCTTTAGCTGGATATGATATTTAAGTGGGGACTTCAGCCATTTTGGCGAGTTGCTCAGCTTGCCTGAGCCTCTCCCATGTATACATGTTATAAAGCTTTGTTTAATTTTCTCCTCCTATTCTGTCTCATGTGAATTTAATTCATTCTCTGGCCAGACGAACCCACATTGGGTAGAGGAAATGTCTTCCTCCCCTACACAAGAAAGATTGGTTATCTAAGCACATACCTACTGGACATTCAGACTTTCTCTTTTGTGAATTGTCTCTTAAAATCATTAAAACCTAAGTTCTTTGGTGTTCAATATTCACACATTTTCTCATGGCAAAAAAGGATCAGTGCCAAGTTACTGCTTTTGTTTTTGTTTTCATCTTCCTCTTTGTGGTAGTCAATATCAGTCCTCTGTTCTCAGATTGAATTTTTCTTTTTCTCTTTTTTAAATTAAAATTTTAAAATTGTATCCTTTGTCATATAAATCATGGAAAACCTAAATATTTTGTACATATAATTCATTCTCAGGGACTTCATGATTAATTAACCACCACCAGAGATTTATGCAAGTCAGACTATTGTAATTACTGCTCACTATTAGAGTCATCTCAGATTCTTTCCTGTGGTATCATGTCCTAGACACTACCTCTGGAGGGTTTTCTTCATTCCTGCTGAGATTGTGGAAGCCTGATTTACTGTAGTGTCTTTCATGATGACCCTGTGGGGGGACTAGAATTGGCCACCCCAAGATATGTCTCTGGCATGAGGATTATTTTGGGCTGGTTACTTTTAAAAACTGCAGACCGGAAAGAAACTCTGAAAAGTAGAATTTACTTACCCTTTGTTAAAAGACATTTACATTGTAAATGAAATCTCCATCTGCAAAGATGTCTCCCTCTCTGTACAGGAAGAAGGGGGATGACCTTATCTCTAGAAACTCTTATCAATGCAGAAGGCAAGGACTTAAATCTGTATAATAACCTGATCCTTGTTTACTGTGCTTGTCTGGTAATCTCCCGTAACCAGCTTCCCCTACCCTCAACATCCTCCTTTGTCTTTAGCTGAGGATGATATTTAAGGTGGTGGCTCTGTCCATTTTGGCGAGTTGCTCAGGTTGCCTGAGCCTCTCCCATGTGTACATGTTATAAATTTTTGTTTAATTTTCTCTTGTTATTCTGTCTCATGTGAATTTAATTCATTCTCTGGCCAGAAGGAGACAGAGCAGGTAGAGGAAATGTCTTCCTCCACTACAATCGTAAGCTTGGGGAGAACAGTCAACAACCTGAGTTTTACAGATACTGATGCTTCCTGTGCTGATACGTCACAACATTTTAGCAAAGGGGGTTTCTTTTTAACCTTCTTTAAGGACAAAGTTACAGAGAAAATGAAGAGATATACATGAATGGTAGCAACCAAACTCTATTTTTCCTATTTTTCAAAGCATTTGAATTCCATCTATATTACACCCAAGGATTTCTGGCATCTTGAATTCCTTTAGAGTGTCAATGGTGGGCCCAGGTTTGTCAAACACTCTAATAAAGTTTAGAACATACTAGGTGTTTCAGATGGCACATTGTAAAGGTATTTTCTGGTAAGTATTTCAATTTTGACAAATTCAAATTTGGCTTTGCCTTCCTTAGTCACGTACTCTCACAGTCCAAAATAACAGATTTCTGGCAGTATAAATCTGCAAATTCTTGACATTCTTTTGGTTTCTTAGTCTTCTCTATATAAGTTTAATCCTACATATGCTACCCTGGGGCTTCTGGAGTCTGGTTCTAGTTACTGGTCTAATAACAATGGGCTAAGGCATGAGAAGAATTATTAACTACTTCTTAGAACAGTGCTTCCTCAGGCAAGGAAATAACAGGTCTTGTTTTAAGCCAAGGAGGAAGGGCAACTTCCAAGGAATGAAAAGAACTTCCTCAGGCAATGGCAGTTGGTAGAGAGCGTTCACAGGGGAGGGTGGATGAGTCATTCCTTCCTTTCATATTTCCCCTTTTAAGTAGTCTGAGTCCTGTCTTTGTAATCATTGTCTTATGGCCACAAACAAAAAGCAAACAAGGAATTAAGTTGTCTCCTACTAAACAACAGAATCAGTTGAATTCCTACTTTTTTGTGAGCATCAGTTCATTCTTCAAGGTAGTAATTTGGGGTTTAAAGCTTGGCATTCTTGTGTAATGTCACGGAAATCAGCCACCCTCCCACAGCATGCTTGAATTCTTTGTGCTCTTCAGATATTTTATGGTGCCAGTAACTTGATCTCAAAGAGACATTGTTCTAGGTGATACTAAGTGAATAATTTAGTTGGCTGTTTTCTCATGGGACTCCAAAGTTTCTATCCTAGAATACGATAAATATGGATGTGTATGTCTATATATCTATATCTATATCTATGACTATCTCTATCTCTATATCTGTTTCTCTATCTCTATTTGTGTGTGTGTGTGTGTGTGTGTATGACATTATTTCTCTTCTACTCCATCTCAACAGCACAGTCCCAAATACCCTACAATTTTCTAAGTATCTGTTATCAGTTTTCTTTCTTGTATCAATATTTGTATTGATTAGAGTCTTTCTTTGCAAACAAAATTGATTTTGGCTAACAAGCAATAAGTGAATTTGTTGAAAGCATAAGAGCGTTTATAGAATGAAAGCATTGAGAGTTTAAAGAATTATTGGAAACACAGAAGAACAATGTTGGAAAATGGATTGAAACCAAGGAATTCTGGAGAGCCAAGAAGCACCAGCTCTACACAGAGATCTGCAGCAGTACCAACTTGGCACTACCACTGAGTTGAATGAGCTACAGATTTTTCTTCTAACCTCACATAATAATTTCAGCATTTATATCCCAGAAGACAGTATCTAATTGTGCAAGTTTAGATCATTTACTGGGGAGCAAGGAGGAAATCATGGTTCTGTTTGAGAGAAGAAGTGGATTCTGGACATCAAAACTGACTAGTAACTCCTACAAGTGAAAATTATGAGCCAATATCACTTTTGAAAATAGACATAATACTTTGTTTCTGTGTTTTGATCTACTTTGAAATATTTTAATAGATGAGGTTTAACCAATTTGGTACCAAACCTCTTAATCTCAAGTTCGTGTGCCCAATGCACAGCAAGCCAAACACTGAGACATGGTGCTTGGAGATGGAGAAAGCTTTATTCAAGTTGGCCAAAATGAGAAGGTGGGAGCCTGGGTTCACTTAAATCTGCCTCCCCAAGAACAGAAAGCAGGAGGGTTTTATGGAGCTAAGGGGCTCAGCAGGAAGAGCTTCAGAGAAACAGAGAGGTCGCTCCCAATAAGCCCCTGGGCGATGTGACTTCTGGGTGTCAGCGGCTGCTGGGGGCCGGCCATCCAGTGATCACAACCTCCCTGATGGCATTCTTCCTTCTGCAAAACGAGCTCACGACTCGTCTGGAAAACAAGCTCACATATCCTTGAGACCCATGTCACCCCTCAAGTTAAATAGGGAAACAGCAAATTGCTTATTTAATGTCTATAGTAACCCTCAGGTACTCAGCTTCAAATTAGAATTAATATGATTTAATATATTTTGTTTTACTTGTGTTGGGTTTTTTTTTAAACAATTTTTTTATTTTTCGTTTTTCTCCCAAAGCCCCCGGTACATAGTTGTGTATTTTTAGTTGTGGGTCCTTCTAGTTGTGGCATGTGGGATGCCTACCTCAGTGTGGCTTGATGAGCAGTGCCATGTCCATGCCCAGGATTTGAACTGATGAAACCCTGGGCCGCCAAAGCAGAGCATGTGAACTTAACCACTCAGCCACGGGGCCAGTCCCTGTTGTCTTCTTTCGTGCTCTCTGATGTTTATGTTTTCTTGTACTTCCTTCACGGAAAAGTTTTTAATTTTAAAAGTTTATAATTGTAGAAGTTTATATAAACTATAAACTTAAAAAATGAATTTATTCACAATATGTAAATATTCTCTATTTTTAACAAACATCATGTACCATACTATATTTTAAATAACTTATTAAGATATACAAGCACTTCTTCTAGAACTTATCTATTGTATACATTTTTTTTTTATTTTTTTGTTTTTATAAGAGATACTCTATTTTTGTTCTTTTTTCCTTCCTGTTGGCTATATTCTTTGAAAGGGCTGATATGAAATGGGTTTTTCCTTGGACTTATTTTGGGAAACACTGAAAATGTTAAGCATTTGACTCAGTTTTGATTTGGTGGTGATATACATTTGAGGCCAAGAAGAATCAACATGCCGTGAAGCTGTCTTTAGTGTCAATGTATGACATAATTTCACTGTTATCAAATCACACAAAAAAGAAAATTATGTGTGTGCTTGCATGTATGTGGTCTGTGTGTTTGTGATACTTTTGTTTTTGTTTTTTGTGTGTGTGAGGAAGATTGGCCTTGAGCTAATATCTGTTGCCAATCTTCCTCTTTTTGCTGAGAAAGATTGTTGCTGAGCTAACATCTGTGCCAGTCTTCCTCTATTTTATGTGGGATGCTGCCACAGCGTGGCTTGACAAACGGTGGGAGGTCCACGTCTGGGATCCTTAACCTTGAGCTGCGAAGCGGAGTTCATAAACTTAACCACTACACCACCAGGCTGACCTGTGTGTGCTCCTTTTATATAAAAAATCCACATGAAATTGAATGTTCTCCATAAAAATTGGTGGATTGCATTCCCCTCAAATGCCAACACATCTGTCTGAAAACATCATCTCAGGAGAGGTGTGCAGTCACAGGGATGATTTGGGACCAGGAGCACCCCTGACAAACTGGAAACACCTCATTAAAGACAAGTGCCAGGATGGGCTGGTAGAGCTAAAAGCTGGGAAATTGAAAATCAAACCTGGAAAGGGGTCTTGAGCCAGGCAATTTGTCTAGAGTTGAAGCATAAGCAGAAGGCTGAAGCTGACTTCAGGAGGAGTGTCAAAATGTAGCCTAGAGGAGTCCATAGGTCATTGGTAGCAGAGAGGAAAGCAATACAGGGAATTAAAGGCCAGCCAAGCAGTGGCATCAGTACGAAGTAGCAGACAGAAGTCACACAGCAGGAAATATGAGTGCTCCCTTTCTGCAGTGAAAGGTTGTAAAGGAAACTAGTTAAATTACATTCTTTTCAATCCAGCTTTTAGACCTTAAAGAATTCTTAAAGACCATGCTTTATGATCTGATCTAGCAATTAGTCAGGCTAATAGAAAAAAAAGCAAGCTAACAGTTGCTGTTTAGGAAAAAATTGTGAAACAAACTCTTTAGTTGCATTTGAGGTTTGTATATCTCAATACTGAATTTCGCTATGAAAGGAACTTTTTTCATCAGGGGAGGAGAAAGTATTTTCAAATTTTTTATTTTGTAATTGAAAATATTTATTTTATTGAACATATATAGAAAAGTGGAGAAAGTAGCACAATGGACACCCACTTATTCTCTCTGAGCTTCAACAGTTGTAAGCGTCCTGCCATTTCTTGTCTTGCCTGTTGCCTCTATCATGTATTGGTTTTGTTCTCAGTTATTTTAAATGAAACCCTAGAATCACAATGTTTATTAATAAATGCTTCATTATGTATATCTGATAGATTATGATTGTTTTCCAAACACAATAATACCAGTATCACACTCAACAAAATTTAGTTATTCCTCAAGAACAGCATTTCTTTGTCTATAGGAAATAGAGCTTTTCCTATCCCTTTCTTAGATCTATATATCACATAAAATAATTCATCTTCCTAGTTGATAAAGATACAAGAGACACTTCGAGTCTCATTTGTAAACAGGTCACCTCATATTATTTTCCTAAGAGTGCAAGCATTTCTGAGAACACGGACAACCTCACGTGGTACATATACTCCAGAATCAGACAGCACATCCATTTCTTTCCTAATACTCTGCTCGTGGCTTTGACATTTTCAGTGAAAAGAGGATTGGGATAGCATCAGGAACTACCATGGGTGAAAAGAAATATTTCATTTCAGCATTAGAGGAAGCAAGCGTCTGTCCAACTTGAGTGGTTATCTTTGGCTAGGGACTGGTAATTGCTCTCACAGCTCAGACAGGAACCAGGTGTGAGGACATGGGTTAACTCTCTGTTACCCGGGAACTCTGTTACAGGTGCTAATGTGAGAGACATTAGAGCATAGATTCCTGAGGAAGTCTGAAAGAGGCTGGAGAAATAATTTTACCCACCTGTTTGCTTCGAGAAAGGACCACACAAGCCATCTGAGATACCAGAAAGAAATTATGAGGGAGAATTGCTTACTTGAAGTCTTCATACACTCATACAAATTGCAATGCTCTTGGTTACATGGGAAAAGAATAATATAGAATATAATTTTTCAGTTGAAGAAGACAAATAGTATTTGATGAGTCTATATCACTGATCATTTTTTGAGGGCTTATTTGACCCAGCCTTCATACTTGATGTAATGTGAGTTCAATCCCTACTCTCAAGGTATTTATATTTCAAGGGACATGGTAAAATCAGGAAATATTTTGTAGTTATTCATTAATTTTGTAACATATACAATTAAAAATCATAAAGAAGAAATAGAGGCTAATTTGACTAGAGTCTAAATAAAATGGTAGAGGACCAAATAGAAATCAGGCAGCAAATCTATTAATTGTTAGGTACAGAAGAAGTAAATACCAAAAAATTAAATAGTAAAGCATCTTTTCTAGTTCACATAGTTTCTAGTGGGTTATGTGCTTTCTGAGAGCTTGTACTTGCATTTACCCAAGGAAGATGCCACATAGAGAAAATGCGTAATGCAGAAACATAGGGACATTGAAGTCAGCTGAACCTAAGTTTGTGTATTTTTTCCACTGAATTATCTTGTGCAACCTTTGACATACTGTTTGTTTATTTTTTTAATCTCAATTATATAATAGGGATAAAAATCTTAACATCAATAAAGATTAACAGTGATAACACATAGAAAGCATTTAGCACTCCATAAATGTTAGTTCCATTTCCTACATTAGCCAATATAAAAGAAGAGCCATGGAACAATTCCTAGATGAAGAGGTGCGTGGGGAGGGCATTGTCACTAAGGTGGGAATAATGAAAATTTATGGAAAAACTATATATTGAGGCTTCTAAATGAGCCCAGAAGATTGTAAGATCTAACTCGGAGCATAGACTTTATCTTGTTCATTTCCTTATTTTACCAACATTTGGATCAGAATTTTGAACAGGGTAGGTAGGTGCTCAGTAAAACTAGTTGCTTAATGAATGTCAAAAACTGTTTTTAAGATTGAAGTTTGACTTGTTAAGATGGCTGCTGCTTCACTTATGATTGGGTGGCTTATGGGAACGACTCCACCAAGAATCAGTAGAAAAGCCAGATATGGATTACGCAGATAGATTTTATATATAATCACATATATATTTACATACAAATCATATATACATATATTAATTTTTTGAGACATCAGAAAATGGCTTAGGCAGTCAAAAATTGTCAGTCCAACACTCAACACTAGTTTCTCCCTCGAGACATTTGCTGACTTTTAAGTTCCACAGAAAAGGAGGCTAGAAGTCAAGCAGTGTAGGGGAGGAAGAGAATGCCCCTATCCGTCTCTAGGTTCTTCTGCCTGGCCTGAGAATTAAATTCCCATGAGACAGAATAACAGGAGAAAAATTAAACAAAGTTTTAGAACGTGTATACTTGGGAGAAACCTAGGAAAACTGAGCAACTCATCAAAATGGTGGATGTGTTACCTTAAATACCATCCTCAGCTAAAGACAAAGCAGGATGTTGGAGGTGGGAGGAGTCAGTTATGATAGATTGCCAGAAAAGCACAGTAAATGAGGGTAAGGTTATTATCCAGGTTTAAGTCCTTGCTTTCAGCACTGATAAGAGTTTCTAGAGATAAGATCGTCCCCTCCTCCTGGTACAGACAGGGAGACATCTTCACAAATGGAGGTTTCCCTTCCAAATGTGAATGTCTCTTACAAAGGGTAACTCGTACTTCTACTTGATTTTCAGAGCTTCTCTCATGTCTGCAGTTTTTAAAAGTAACCAGACCAAAATAATCCTTATGCCAAAGAGACACATTTTGGAGTGGCCAATTCTGATCCCCCACAGCAGAAAGTACCTGAATGGCAGAGCTGAATTTTGTACTGTACTGTAATCCTGGAAAGGCAACAATCCTGATTTAGGACCATTCAACAGTCAGGAGCAGTCAAGGCTCTTATTTGCAAACCACCAATGCTTTGTCCCAGGAGATAATCAGAGGTAGACTGAGTCTTACTAGGAACGTAACCCAACCCCAGTCAGCTTGGCATCTGATTGGATTGGGGTAATATGTCCCTCTTCTATCTGCCTTGCTGTGGAGAGAGCGAATTCACCATTGAGGGAGATAACTTCATTGAGTACCTCTACTATTTCTTATACGAAGTATTTGATCCTCAATAAAAAATTACCAACAAACCTCAAGAGAGAATGAAGAGCGAAAGGGACAATAAGGAGAGACCCACATACTGGGGTTATCAGAGAGAGACTTTTAAAAAATAGATTATTATGTTCAAAAAAAGATGACAAATTACACAAGAGAACTACAATATAAGAAAAAATTGTAGAATTGAAAAATACCTACACCGACACTCAGAAGCCAATGGATGTGGATGGGTTTAATGACATAGGGCGCACTGTGAGGAAAAGTTGGTAGACGGGGAGCTTGTCTTGGATGGTGTTGGTGCCCAAGGCAGAGCCCTTTCAGGGCTAGTGCCCTGTCCCTCCACTCCTGTGAGTGTTGGCTGTTACTAGCTCACAGCTACACCCTGCTCTGGAGAACTGTCCAGGACCATGTCACCCAGAGATGCTGCGTGCTTATACCCTCCCCTGGGGGGTGACCCACAGTCAATCACTTTTTTTTATTGTTATAAGAAAGACATAACATGAAATCTACCCTCTTAACTAATGTAGCCAACAGTTGAGAGCTATGGTGATATAAAAACCCAGATTCCGAGGCAGACAGGTTCTCCTGACTGCCTGTGGGGTCCGGCTGAGGCCAGACTCCAGCGGAACCCAAAACTGTGCCTGGCCCCTCTGCTCTCCTTGCAGGTTCCTTCCAGAAAGCACTCTCAATGAATCACTTGCACAAGAATCCCCATCTCATAGTCTGCTTCTAAGGAATCTGATATAAGGAAGAGTGACATTTATTAATGACAAAAAGTCAATTCACCAGAAGGGGTAGTAATTCTAAATTTGAGTTTACCTGAAGGCATAGCTTCAAACAATGTAAAACAAAAGAAAATGTAAACCAAATATGGGTAAGACCTCTTGACAAAAGCCTAGAAAACATTGTGAAAGAAATGAAAAGGAGACATGAGTGAATTGAGAACTGTGCCAAGCTCGTGAATTGGAGGTGCAGGAGTGTAAGGGTCTGGTTCTCATCCAGAGGGCTCAGGGGTTCCCAGGGGTACATTCAGTGTTCGCTTCCTCCATCTGTAAGGTATTGTGTGCATGTATTTCGCTTTGTAAAGTAGATTGTTTTCGAAAAGAGAGAGTTCAGAGCTACCCAGATCAGGTGTCAGTTATAGGAGGCAGATACTATAAGATCCCATTTGTTATCCCTAAATATTTTACGTCAGTATTATTTTTACCTCAGAACTTAAATATTTGATTACTTCTTTTTCAACGATTTCATGAATGCTTGTCTTATTGTCTCAAAAAGGTTGTTTGTTTTTAAAAAGCAGGCTGCATTGGATTTCTCTCTCTCATGGCACGTAGCTGGTGTAATGGTAGGCATACAGGAAATCCAGTACAGTGGGGCCTCCTGTTGGGAAGAGCCAGCTGCCATGGTCCCTGAGCATTGCTGCACATTCTTTCTAAGTGTCTCAGGAACACTAGGTGCTGACTGGGCTTCATCCAGGTTATTTCTCAGAGTTGTCTTCGCAGCAAACAACCTGGAAGGAGGAGGTAACAGCTCTCTCTGGACAGAGAGCAGGCTTGCTTCTGCTCACGATCAAGGCCAGGGTTCTTCTCCTGTAACTCAACTCACTGAGCATACATGCGTCCTTTAGGGCCACCAGCCTCGCCCTTCCCTGTGGGACATGGAGAACCGACACAAATGAAACTCAAGCTCTCAGTAATAAAATCCTTTTTCTCTGACGTAGCAGTCTAGCATTTTCTGCCAGTATCCATAACATTAACGAATACGGTAAAATCTCATACCCTGTGCAATTCTCGGTATCAGTCAGGCGGGTGAAAGTGTAGGGGAGCAAATAGGGAAAAAGAAGAGGGGATAATGGGGGAAAGAGATTACAGTACAGCTAAGAGAAAGATGAAGTGATAAATAATACAATGAAAATCAAGTGCCATGCATGTGAAATATACAATAGAATCTTAAATTCTAAGCATAGCATATCATGGATGCAAAATAATCATTAGAAAACTGTGAAGAGGTATAGTCTGGTCAAAAAAAGTGAATTTATAAATTCACTTTTCAATAATGTGCTGAAGAATTAGATTTGAAAGGATTTGGATATATAAGCCTTTAGGAAGATAATGTCAATAATATCATGATCGGGTCAGAAAAAGAAGAAAAGGAAAATCTTTTTCTTTAAACAAAAGCACCCACACTCCCACCACCACCACCAAGAAAAGCCTCCATCCATTTGGATCAGTTCAATACATTGAGAAAGCATGTAGTGAACAAACTCGTCTCCACAGAATGGGCTGTGCAAGGAGCTGTGGACTCCGCTTGCTGTAGGAATCAAGACTGCACTCTGGTGGGAGGGAGGAGAAACAATTTAGGAAGCTAACGCATAGGACCCGGCCCTGGAAGACGGCAGTGAGTGACTCCAGCACTCATCAGGAAGGTTAACACATTCAGAATTAGGTACTTGAAATGTTGGTTTCCAGATAGAATTCACTAATGGAGATGGCCGAGGTGAATTCCTACAGAGGTGAGGTCATCCTATGAGATAGAAACTGACAACATTCGGCAAGGATTTGGGTATCTTTACCTACAAATAGCTGAGGAATTAAGAGCAAAACAGAAAAAGGGGCCAGCCCTGTGGCGTAGTGGTTAAGTTCCTGCCCTCTGCTTTGGTGCTCCAGGGTCCGTCAACTTGGATCCTGGGCACGGACCTACACACGGCTCATCCAGCCATGCTGAGGCAGCATCCCACACAGGAGAACTAGAAGGACCTGCAACTAGGATATACAGCTACGTACTGGGACTTTGGGGAGAAGAAAAAACACAACAGGAAGATTGGCAACAGATGTTAGCTCAGGGCCAATCTTAAAAAAATAAATTAAAACAAAACAGCTTTGAAAAAGATGCCTTCTTTAAGGAAGCAGATGTATAAACTGAAGCACAGAACACACAAGGCGGTTGATCCTGACTGTTGGAAACTGAGAGCAGAGTCAGGGTCTGACAAAGGAGAGGAAAAAGAAGCAAATGAGAAGTAGAAGAAACCAAGAGAGTTGAGAGCATCCATAACCAAGATCAGCGAGGATGGAGAGAAGGTAGCTGATCCTGGAAGTAATGGAGGAAAATAAATATCTAGAGAAGTCCTGTCTCACAAAAACACACGGCAAGCAATAGTTGTCATTTTAACTGTTCCAGTCACCACGTTAAAAATTTAAAAGAAACAGGTGAAATTAAATTTAATAACACACTTTATTTAACCCAATATATGCATATTGTTAGTATTTCAAAATGTAACAAATATCAAAATTACGAATGAGGTTTTATCTTGCTTTTCGTACTAAGTGCCTTCACTCTGCTGTCATTTGGCGCTGGCAGCACCTCTCTACCGGGACGAGCTCACGTGCTCAGCAGCTACGTGCAGCTGGGCTCCTGATGAATGCAGACCCGGCCCAGGACGTGGAATCGGCAAGTCTGATGGGAGATGGAGAAGGAGATTCTAAGGAATGCATAATTCTTTATGAAGTTTCAGATCAATTAAAGAACTTGCTGTTGGAAGACAATTAGAAAAGGAGGGGATAATTCTCCTTATTCTCCGAATAAGAAAATGGGGTCTCTGAGTGAGTGGAATGAGATAAAGGTTTCCTTGTCAGGGAAGAGAAATAGGAGTTAGGGGGAGAAGGGAAAGATAATTTTTATTCCTGATATTTTAACTCCTTTCCTATCTGTTGGGTGCAGTAAGCCCTCTGGGGAAACTGTAAACAGCATGTTTGAAGGGAGACGTGCTTGAGAATTAGTAGTGACTCTGAGCAAAATAATCTACGAAAAAAGAGCCAAGTTCCAGAACAGAGATTATCATAGAGCTGATGAAAAATTAAGTAAACTGATAGAAAGAAGTATATGAAATTTGGGAAGATAGGCAGTAGATATTTGTTAAATGGCAATATCTGGCACATTTTAAAAACTTTTCATTTTGAAATAATGTTACACTTGCAGAGGAGTTGCAAAGATGATACACAGAGTTCTTGTTTGGACTTCCCTCGGCTTCCCCTGGGTGACACTTTACAGAACCGAGGTATCCTTGCACAGAGCTGATTGGCTGGTAAGTGGTCATTGAAAATTGGGACAGAAGTCAGAAGAATGAGAGGAAGCTGTGGTCAGAAAGGAGGCGCTGAGAAGTGGAAACTTAGAGTACCCAGAACTGTGCAACAGGATATAATCAGAAGGCTTAATTGAGCATTCAAAAATATTTAATATGTGGATTTTGTGCCTCTGTGGTTCAATTTAACTGTTTCTCTAAACAAAAAGAGATGAAATTGGCCATGATTGCAGCAAGAAAACTATTTTGTCTTTTTTACAGAAAGTTAAAGCAAAAAGCCGTGTAATAATTTTAGGGGGCCGGCCCCGTGGCCTAGTGGTTAAGTTGGCGCACTATGCTTCGGTAGCCCAGGGTTCGGATCCTGGGCACAGACATGGCACCGCTCATTAGGCCATGTTGATGCAGCGTCCCACATGCCACAACTAGAGGGACCCACAACTAGAATATACAACTGTGCACTGGGGGGATTGGGGGAGAAAAACGCTGGAAAAAAAAATTTTAATGCTTCAGATGTACTGAGATTGCAATCTCTTTTTACACATTTGTGTGATGGACAGGCTTGAAGGTGCTTTGAAAATGAGACCATCTATAGTGAAGAATCCGCAGAACGTCCTCTTTTACCTCTAAGGTCAACATTCTGCAGTGGGCGCCATACAAAAACTGTTGTTCTGAAACTCCTTGAACTCTGTCACATTCTCCTCAAGACTTTATAACAAATTCACACTTTTTATTAGTCATCTCAGGCATCAAGCTCTGCAGGTAAATATCTTAGAGATTCCAGCTCTCTTCCCAAATTTCTTGTAAAGTTGCCTGGTAGATCCATCCATCAAGAAGGTCAAGTTTAACAAAAAAAGGGAAAATAAGAAGAAAAACTCTTCAGCGTTCAGTCAGTACGTTTTATAGAGAAGCTCTTAGGAATGAACTCTGAGAGGCTGTCCCAGCATCCTTCACATGGCACAGCTGATGATTGCTGATGTCAGGTTTCCTCCCCATTCTTCTTGGAGGCCAGCATCAAACACTGCCTTGTAAATGACTCTTCTCAAGTATGACTTAGATTGTCAGAGAAAAATGTAAACAAAAGTGAAATGTGGGCCAAAGTAAATATTAATTTAAAAACTATAACCCCAGGTCCAAAATGAAGTAATTTTTTGGCTAACATCTGCAGTTTTGCTAAGCTGTTTACACTTGGAGTAGATGAGGAAGAAGAAGGTAAAAAGAGTTGAGAAGATGTTGGTGCTTATGTGCACAACCACCCATGAGAGAAGGCAGACCTGGAAGAGAGATGTGTACTCTCCTCAGTAACCTGGTGCTGATCTGTCATGAACATTTCTTCCTCAGCTCCAGTTTGTTGTGCACGTGGGAGTCTTGATTCTTTCTTTGATCCTGGTCCTGCCTTCCACAGGACACGGGTGCAGGCTTTCCTCTAAGAGCCCCTGTGCCTCTCAGCCTCCCGCGGCCCTTGAAATGATCAGATTTGGCCCTGCGTTTCCATAGAGTTCTGCTCGGTCTTCTGGAATTGAGCCGCTAGGGAGAGTCTTAGGGGAGAAATTCCATTGCCAAGAAGATGTCACACCAGCTACTTATTTCCTTGTGGGCTGATGGCTTTCTCATGTAATGGAACAGACACCATGAGTCTCAGGCTTAATGCACTTTACAGTGTACCAATTGCTTTCACATTATACGGACATATTTGCCTTCATAGTAATAAACCCTTGGGGAGACCATACTGGTATTAGTATTCCTAACTTTATAAATGAGGAAACTGAGGCTTAAAAAGTTTATTGATTGGTCTTATGTATTTTAACTCCCTTCCCATATTCTTTCTATTATATTACCCATGATCATTTTTTTCGTTATTTTTTGTAATTCTTTTAATTAAAATAAAATAAAATTCTTTTAATTAAAAAATAAATATGCACTATCTTTTGAACAACGTTAGAATGCACATATTAAAATGATCAGAGAACTGTTGTTATTGACTAGCCTCATGCAAATCAAATTTAGAAAGTAAAAATGTATAGTTATCCTAAAACTCTGATAGAGGAATGCTACACATTCTGTACCATTTGAATCTTTAGGTCGTCCTCTAGAACTTTTCATGAATCTTTGAAATATATAATTTGGAGTCTGCTACAACTGTTTTAAATGAAAGGAACTTTTTCATTGGTATTTTCTTATGGTTTAAAATCTATTATGAAACACAAATGGCAAGAACACATTTATGAACATTAAATAAGTCATGAGTCACATTTTCAAATTTGAATAACTGTTGTATCTAGAAAAATGTTCATAAATCCCAAAGTTGGGAAACTTGCTGTACTCTGTGGAAACAAGGATCTTGATGCTGAGGCATATCTATGTGTGCTCACAAAGGGAAGTTGTAAAAAATATAATCCTCACATCAGAACGTTTGCAACCATTTAACAAATCATTTTCAAGTGCCTGTTGTTTGCGAATCTATACCTTGACATACAATCTAGAGTAATAAGATGATGGAGTTAAACAAATCAAGGACTTCTTTAATTTTCTAAGGCAGTACATGTAAAGCGTATGGCTGAAGTTTAGGAATGAGCCTTTATCAATCCATAAGACGAGTATTCAACTGAGGAAATACCTATGAGAGTTGCTCTATGCTACAGTTGGAAACGGTCTTGGTTTCTGTTTCAGTACCATTAATGTGGGTCACATGGGGTATAAGGGATCCCATGGATTTAATGTTGCCTATGGTGAGTTTAACTGCAGTATTTTTTTCAATGCACCTTGAGTTCAGCAATTCTATTTAGGATATGGAGAATGTCAGCAGAACACATTCAAGAGCCAGGATGCATCGCTGTTAGAAAACAAATATGTTGCAAACACTTTAAAGAAACTAACTTCACATTCTTAATATTTCTGCAGGGTTAAAAAGAGCAGAATGAAAACTAGCATGACCTCTGCAACTTCAAGAAAATATTTAACATGGGTCATAAATACACAATTCTCACAAGACCCATGTACACCAAATAATAGCACAAAAATGTACAGGAAAAATTCACTTGCCAATGTGGATTCCTGACATTGCATTGAACACAATATCATGTGAAATGAAAATTTATTGAAATTAAATTTGGAGTTGTTTGATAGGACGAGTATATTTGGTACACCACTGCTGTCTACCTAGAGAAGTGCTATGAAAAGATGAATAATCCAACATTAATACTTGAGAATCCATCACTTATGTGACATAATTTTTGGAAGAGTCTTAGCTCCCTAATAACTGTTGACTGGTGTTGCTGTAAGACATTGTATACCTCTAGCTAGAGGAATTGTGAAGCTTGTAAAGTGCTGAGAGCCTTTTGGAAGAGTGGATATTATGTCCATTACAAAATGGCGCATTATAGTTACCCAATAAAGTTTGTCGAATGAAAGGATTCAACACTAAAAAAATTTTTTTTAAAGGCTTAGATAAGTGTGGGCCATCTACTTGACATGAAAGTAATAATGACCTGGTTGAAATTGTGTCTAAGACTACAATACAATTTATTTTTGCTGTAGAAAGAAATCATTAAAACCAAAGAAGCAGCAATTTTTATTTGAAAAAAAGGTGCAGTAATCTCTGGTAAATGCAATGCATCTTGCCATTTTATCTTTCTAAAACAAAATTTTAAAGAGATATAAACATTATTCCTGCCTTTCTTTCCCAAGAAACTTGATCTACGTTTATTGGTGTTGGTAATTGGGTGGCTGTCCTCATGGAGTTACGTTTCAGGGACATTTTCCACAATCACCGTGGCAAGATGCCTTTGAAACTTACTTTGGAATGAGCTGTCACCTTATTAATAATGTATCCATTTATTTTGAACAGGGCCCATAGGCAATGTGGTGATTTGTGATGTACAGGAATAGAATCTTGGATTCGATTCAGAGGACCACAGCGATTTGCGTGTGTGGTTTTTTTGGTGGAGAGTTGAAACTCTATGTGAACTCAAATAGAGACTCTTTGGAATTTACCTCTAAATGTTTGTTTTAACCACAGGTACATCACAGTACACGCATGTTGAGAGGCCCAGTGGTGGACAGGAAAGCACAGTGCCCTAGATGTCAGGAGCACTGGAGTCCCTGATCTGCCATTACTAAGCTGACCGTGGTTATTAGTGTGTGCTGTCTAGGTCTGTGACTCATCCGTGTAATGAAAGGCTTGTACTCAGTGAGATGGAGTTCTATGACTCTCTTACTTATTTTTATTTTTTGTAATCCATAGATTTGTCAATTTAAGTTGTATCTTTTGTTTCCTCAAGCTGTATACGTTCCATATTAATTGTTTTAAAGTGAGTTATTGGTGATTAAATTTAATCTTTTGTCTCAAGATTTTATTCTGAAAACCTTCGCTAATGGTATTAAATTTTAAATTCTATGTTTTTCCAACTGTTGTAATTAAGCCCTTTGTCCCTGAAAACTAACATTGGCTTTGACAACTGAGGCAAAGGCTTTGAAAAATCTGATTCGGGAAATAATTTCACAACATATTGCGACACAATTAGAAAAAGGACTCTGTCTCTGTCTCTCTCTCTGTCTTTCTGTCTCTGTCTCTTGCTCTCACACACAAAAACACACTAAAAAATGAGAATAAAAAATCTGAATTATTTTATTCTTTTTAAAGAGTTTACTAAACATTTGACACATTTGATGTCAATTGATAAATAGCCCTGTGCTCAATTTTAAAAGTATATATACCTTGCATACTTTCATCAAATATTGTTAAGTATTAGGTAAAATAAATGTCTGTGTCAATGCTTTGAAACTGGAAAGCCAATTAGGGCATTATAACTTCATTAAAAATTTTCTTTTAATTGAAGTATGACATGCATACAGAAAAGTACAATATCATAAGTGAACAGCTCACATATTATCACAATGTGAAAAAAGACATGTAATTATCACTTAAGTTAAAAAAAAGTAGCATATTATCAGGAACCAAGATGCCCCCTTCACCCTTATCTCCATGATTACTCCCATTCTTGATCCCAAAGTCAACCACTAATTTCTAATTTCTAATACCATAGGTTGCTTGTACCTGAGTTTGAGCTCTACAAAATGGAATCAGCATAGATTATGTAGGTATTTTTTTGTATCTAGCTTCTTTCACTTATAAGATTTATCTATGTAAACACATGTAGCATTTGAATGTGACAATATTTGTTCATTTCATTTCACATATTATTCTGTCATATGAATATACCATAATTTATTTATCCATTCTACTATATATAGACATTTGTGCTATTTCCAGTTTTAGATTATTAAAAATAATGCTGCTATGGAACATTTTTGTACACGTCGTGGGCTGAACATATATACACATTTCTGTTGGTTTGTGTTATTAACATACAATCATGATTGTTTTAACATTTTATTGTAGGCTTTGTTATTGGATACAAAATAAAAGCATAAAACGATATTTTTGTCATAGGTAAGTCAGTACATACAAAGTCTAAGCTATAAAAATCGTTTCAAAATGTAAATTTATTTGTAGGAATACTTGCTGTCAAAGTCCATCCATATTAATACTTAGGAGTGGAATTGTTGATCATAGGGTATATTTTGGTTGAATTTTAGTAGATACTGCCAACAATTTTTTCAAAGTGATTGTATTGATTTACACTCACCAGAAAAGTATATAGTATCCTGTAGTTCCATATCTTTGCCAACACTTAGTATTTTATCTCTTTTTAGTTTTAACCTTATAGTTGTGTGTATGTGTGTGATGCTATTTCATAATGGTTAATATGCATTTTTCAGATAAAGAAACTAAGCTTCCTTTCAAATGCTTATTAATTATTTGATAGCCTTTTTATTTTGGTGAAATGCTTTTTCAAGATTAGTTTTCATTTTTTTATTGGATGATTTGACTTTTTATTTGTATTCTTGATACAAAGCATTGGCTAGTAATAATACAATACAAATAAACTTTTCCCAATCTGGGTGATCAGTTTTCTCTCTTAATGGTATCTTTTAACAAATAAAAATTATTCAACTTAACATATTCATATTTATGAAATTTTTATGGTTAATTCATTTTTATGTCCTATAAAATTTTTGTTAACAAATCCAAAGTCTCATGAAGATATTCTTCTAGACGCTTTATTGTTTTGCCTTTCAAATCTTAACTGTCATTTTTCATTGAGAAATTTCAAAAGCATGTTCCATGGTTCCAAGGTGAAGTCAATAATAAGAAACAGAAAAAAAAGAAAAATATAACAAAACAAACAAAACATTTCCTCTGCCTAAACATGTGCTTTTTTGTGGCTATTAAAATCTCTTTGTGTTGGATTGGAGGGTTGAGTTTAAAGACTGGTTTCTTTTAAATATTAACTTCCTTTTTGGTTTAACAAGGAGAGGGCATCAGAGAAATTGCCCAACTGTGTGTTTATGGTTCTGCAGTTTGTTACTGGCTACTGGAATTCATCCAAGAAGTTGTCAAATATCTAATTTCTATTTTGTTACAAGGAAATAATTATTGTACTTGGTATTTTGAGAATTATGTGTTCTTTGTTCACTGTTTGATTTTGCTCCCCTGTGCCAGGAAGAGAATTCACTCAGAGATTTTTAGAGATAAATAAAAGCTTCAATGGATTTATTTCAAGGCTTGTAAATCAGTCATTCATAATTTATTGCAATATTTACTATGAATATACGGAAAGTAAACCAAAAGAAGGAAAATAAATCTGGAAAAAGGAGATGAAAAGAAGCAAATAAAAGGGAAAAAGAGAGGAGGACTTTGTGAAAATGTTTACTAGTCACCTGTGTTTGTCAGGAAAATGAACACATTCAGCTTTTACGTGTGTGTGTGTGTGTGTGTGTACATACACAACTCACACAAATGCATATACATGCTTGATATCTGTTTTATTTAATTGTCTGTATTTTTCAAACATTTTCTAATGAATACAATAATTTCATATCCAGAAATATACTGTTACTATTATACAATTGCATGTAGGCTATAAAATACACAAATAATACAAATATTCCCATGGCTACATCATTGGTGAATAGGTGTTATTTTATTTTTAATGAAAATATTTTACTTTGGTTTATTTAATCATCACACAGCGTTAACCATCATACAAATAAAACATTGGGTTTGATATTCTAGAATCATAAAACTACATTTAAATGTTATCGCATCAAATTGGGAAATCCAAATTATTATGCACTTTCTAAATTCATGATTAAGATCTTCCCTATGGAGCGAGGTCATAACTGATCATGACTGGTAAGAAGTTCATGTGGTTAAAAATATCCATGGCTATGATATATTTCTTATTGTGCCAATTTTAGACTTACACACCTGAAGTTAATTAAAACATAGTATTCATAAAAATGTCTCACATTTATTTAGGAGACTCATAGTTTCTTGGGTGGGCCCTTTTTCATGCTGACCATGGTTTAGTCCCAATAGTCCCAGTAAAGTCTGGAGTCTCAGCTGAATGTTAAAACACAGTAAAATGCATCTATGATATGTTTATAGTGAATAATATGCTGAAACCTTCCGTAATTTTAATCCTCTCACATCTGCTTACCACCTACTGCTTTTGGGGTGTCCAAAACCCTTGATTAGAGAAAATAGCATTCATCACATGACTTTGGTAGTTTGAAGATAGACAAACGAAAAAGAGAACAGCTAAAGTATTAAAGGTAATAGAGATAACTAAGAGATTGCAACAATGGAGGTGAATCGGGAATTCCTTTGGCTCCAAGCAATTCACAACTTGACAAAAGTGGCTTAAACATGATAGCGTTATTTTCTTCATTTTAAACCAAGTTTTAATTGGTAAGAGGGCTTAATGACAGTTGGACATTTTTCTCATGGTCAACACATGTGTTTTGCAGCACTAGTCATCATTTCCAAATTCCAGGCAGGAGAAAGGGTAAGGGAGAAAGAAGAGCATCAGAAGACTCATACATCTCATCGGATGGAAAGTTAACACCCCTGAGTACTAAGGAATCTGGGTAAGCAGCTAGCAGAGGACGGAGGAGAGAAACGAATAGAGAATAGCTGCCGGCTGAGCCAAGCTACAGGGTCTTCCACAGTGAGTTGGTAGAAATCTTTGCTAAATTTTAAGCTTTACATTTTTCAAATGTCATTTTTGAAATAAATGAAACTTTTAAAAGAATGATTTATAGAAAAATTACAAAGATAATACGTGGAGTTCCTGTATATCCCACACCTACTTTCCCCCTTTGTTAACATTTCGCATTATCGTGATAAATTTTTACAACTAAGTAACTGGTACATAAGAATTAACCAAATTTCACAGTTTCTTTGAGCTTCATTTGCTTTTCCATAATGTCTTTTCAATTGCAGGATCCCATCTAGAATATCATATCACGTCTAGTCATCACATGTGCCCTTAGCTTCCTCTGATCTGTGACAGTGTCACCGAGTTTCCTTGTTTTTGATGAACTTTAACAGTTTTGAGGAGCCCTAGTCCAGTTTTGTAGACTGTCTCTCAATTAGAGTTTGCCTGAACTTTTTCTCAAGGCTAGTCAGACTGGGGTTATAGGTTTGGGGAAGGAAAACCACAGAGGTGAAATGAAGTCTCACCACATAGTATTGGGGTGTATGCGTCAAGGGGACTTACCCTGATGATGTTAACCTTGGTCACCTGATGAGGCAGTGTTGGTCAGGTTTCTCCACTGAGAAGTTACTTGTTCCCCACCCTTTTCACACCGTACTCTTCAGAAGGAGCTCCTTATGCACAGCCCACACTTCAGGAGTAGAGACTTATGCTCCAACTCCCAGGGGGCAAAGTATCTCATAGAGTATTTGGAACTCTTCTCATGGGAGATTTCTCTCTTCTCCCCACTCTGTTTCTTCATCGAATCATGTCTTTGTGTCAGTGTGGACTTGTGGATACATATTTTATGCTTTGAGTTGTAATCCAATTCCACTCTGTTTATGTGTTCATTCACGTTGGCCTTGGAACTCTCTCAGTTTGGCTCCTTTGTCCCTTCAACATACCTCTCCCTGCTCTACCATGAGTTATTTTTGAAAGATAAGGGATTATTTTCCAAAAACAATAATTTTGAAATAATAATAATTTAAAATAATTTCCTTTAATCGCACTAAAACATTCATCCAGAATAACCACAGCACTTGTTTTTAGGATCTATAAATGTATGAACAAAATGTAAACTATAATAACACAGAGAGAGAACGTGGTACAGAGGTTAAGAACATGAGAGAACATGCTTATGTTTAAACCCCAGCTTTACCACTAAGTAAGTAAGCAACACTGGGCAGGCAACCCAACTTCTTAGTGCCTCATTCTCCTCATCTGTGAAAGGGAACAGGGAAAACTCCTATTTCATTGGCTCATTGTGAAGATGAAGTAAGTTAACACCTGTAGTATTTGGAACAGTGTTTGGCACAAAGCGGAGCTCAAAAATACAATTTTATAATATTACTAGGAAGGGCAAAATTCCTATGAGGGAAAATGGGCCAAAAAGCATTCGTTGCTCAAATGCTGTTTTATAATCCCACTGAGCTCTTCAGGTTTCAGCAGTGTGATTGCTAATCCTGGCTCAACAGTGACATTTGAGGATTTAGAATAGAAAATGAGTGGCCTACATCTAATGTTGTGATTTGTGATTGGCCAAGTCAAAACAAATATAAAAGCTTTCCTACATGGTTTTGCCTCTTCTGGACATTGCATGTAAATGGAATCACACAATACGTGACCTTTTGTGTCCGAGCCCTTTCACTAAGCATAATGTTTTCAAGGTTCATCATGCTATAACCTTTAGCACTGTCATTCACTTTCATGGCTAAATAATATTCCACTTTATGAATATACCAAATTTTTCTTATCCATTCATTAATTGATGAGTATTTCAGTTGTCTCCACTTTTAGGTTATTGTAAATAATTAGGTTGCTGTAAACATTGGTGAGTATTTTGCTGTCATACTTTTGGGTATAAATCTGGAAGTGGAATTGCTGGGTAATATGATAACTCTGTTTAACTTTTTGAGGAACTTCCAAAATATTTTCCAAAGTGGTTGCAGTATTTTACATTTCCACCTCAGTTTGTGAGGATTCCAATTTTTCCACATCGTCCAAAAAGAAAACAAACAAACAAACAAAACTTGCTATTATCCATCTCTTTGATTCTAGTCATCCTAGCAGATGTGAAACGATATCTAATCCTAGTTTGGATTCGCCTTTCCCTGATGGCTAATGATGTTGAGCATCTTTTCATATGCTTATTGGCAATTTGAATATATTCTTGAGAAGAGGCATCTATTCAAATCTGAGGCCTGTTTTTAAGTTGGGTTGTTTGTGTTTTTACTGCTGAATTGTAAGAGTTGTTTCTAAATTCTGGATACCTGGTACCTTATCACATATATGAATTGCAAATATTTTCTCCCGTTCTGTAAGTTGTCTTTCTACTTTCTTGATAATGTCGTTTGAAGCAAAAAAGTTTTCAATTTTAATGAAGTCCAATTTTACTGTTTTTTTTCTTTCTGCTTGTGCTTTTGGTATACTTTCCAAGAAACTATTGCCTAATCCAAGTGTGTTAAAATTTATACTTCCATTTTCTTGTAGTAATTTAATACTTTTAGCTCTTACATTTAGGTCTTTGACCCAATTTGTGTTAATTTTTATTTGGGATATCCAGTTGTCCCTGTACTTTTTGTTGAAGAAACTATTCTTTACCCATTCAGTTGTCGTGGCATCCTTAATGAAAATCAACTGTATGTGAGAATTTATTTCTGGACTCTCAATTATATTCAAATGATCTGTCTATTTTTATACCAGTATTGATTACTGTATTGATTAGACACTGTATTGATTACTGTGGCTTTAAGCTAAGTTTTAAAATAGAAAAATATGAGTCCTCCAACATTCTTCTTCTTTTTCAAGATTATTTTGGGTAATCTGGTACTCTTATATTTCATATAAATTTTAGGATCACCTTGTAAAATTCTGCAAAAAAGGGCATCTGGGACTTTGATCGGGGTTGTATAGAATCTGTGGACCAATTTGGAGAGTATTACCGTCTTAACAATATAAAGTCTTCAAATCCACAAACACAAAATGCCTTTCCATTTATTTAGGTCTTCTATAGTTTCTTTCAGTGAAGTTTTATAGTTTTCAGTGTACAGGTTTAACGCTTCTTTTATTAAATTTACTCCTGAGTATTTTTTTGTTTTGATTCTCTTGTAAATGGAATTTTAATTTATTTTTTATTTTTTAAATTAATTTTATTTTTTTATTACAGTAACATTGGTTTATAATATCATATAAATTCTGGGTGCACATCATTATATTTTGATTTCTGTGTAGATTACATCATGTTCACCATGCAAAGACTAATTACAATCCATCACCATACACGTGTGCCTAATCGACCCTTTTGCCATCGCCCCTCCCCCTTTTCCTTCTGGTAACAGCCAATCCAATCGCTGTCTCTATGTGTGTGTTTGTTGTTTTTATCTTATATTTATAAGTGAGATCATAAGGTATTTGACTTTCTCCCTCTGACTTATTTCGCTTAGCATAATACCCTCAATGGCCAGATTTCGTCTGTTTTTATGGCTGAGTAGTATTCCATTGTGTATTTATACCACATCTTCTTTATCCATTCATCCCTTGATGGGCACCTAGGTTGCTTCCAAGTCTAGGCTGTTGTGAATAATACTGCAATGAACATAGGGGTGCATGTATCTTTATGCATTTGTGTTTTCATGTTCTTTGGATAAATACCCACCAGTGGAATAGGTGGATTGTATAGTAGTTCTATTCTTAATTCTCTGAGGATTCTCCATACCGTTTTCCATAGTGGTTGCACCAGTTTGCACTCCCACCAGCAGTGTACGAGGGTTCCCTTCTCTCCACATCCTCTCTAACACTTGTCGTTTCCTGTCTTGTTAATTATAGCCATTCTGATGGGAGTGAGGTGATATCTCATTCTAGTTTTGGTTTGCATTTCCCTGACAGTTAATGATGTTGAACATCCTTTCATGTGCCTATTGGCCATCTGTATGTCTTCTTTGGAGAAATGTCTGTTCTGATCTTTTGCCCATTTTTTAATTGAGTTGTTAGTTTTTTTGTTGTTGAGATGTATGAGTTCTTTGTATATTTTGAATATTAACCCCTTATCAGATATATGGTTTGCAAATATCTTCTCCCAATTGTTAGGTTGTCTTTTCGTTTTGTTGATGGTTTCCTTTGCTGTGCAGAAGCTTTTTAGTTGGATTTGGTCCCATCTGCTTATTTTTTCTATTGCTTCCCTTGCCTGGTCAGATATGGTACTTGAAAGTATGCTAAGACCAACATCAAGGAATATACTGCCTATATTTTCTTCTAGAGGTTTCATGGTTTCAGGTCTTACATTCAAGTCTTTAATCCATTTTGAGTTAATTTTTGTGTAAGGCGTGACGTAATGGTCTACTTTCATTCTTTTGCATGTGGCTGTCTAGTTTTCCTAACACCATTTATTGAACAGCTTTTCCTTTCTCCATTGTATGTTCTTGGCTCCTTTGTCAAAACTTAGCTGTCCATAGATGTGTGAGTTTTTTTCTGGGCTTTCAATTCTGTCCCATTGATCTGTGTGTCTGTTCTCGTGACAATACCATGCTGTTTTGATTAATATAGCTTTGTAGTATGTTTTGAAGTCAGGGAGTGCGATACCTCCAGCTTTGTTCTTTTTTCTCTGGATTCTTTTGCCTATTCGTGGTCTTTTATTGTTCCATATAAATTTTAGGATTTTTTCTTCTATTTCTGTGAAAAATGTCATTGGAACTTTGATAGGGATTGCATTGAAACTGTAGACTGCTTTAGGAAGTATGGACATTTTAACTATGTTAATTCTTCCCATCCAAGAGCATGGAATATCTTTCCATTTCTTTGTGTCTTTTTCAAGTTCTTTCAACAATGTTTTATAGTTTTCAGTGTACAGGTCTTTCACTTCTTTGGTTAAGTTTATTCCTAGGTGTTTTATTCTTTTTGTTGCAATTGTAAGTGGGATTGTATTCTTGATTTCTCTTTCTGCTACTTTGTTGTTAGTATAGAAATGCAACTGATTTTTCTGTGTTGATTTTGTGTCCTGCAACTTTACTGTACTCATTTATTGTTTCTGAAAGTTTTCTGGTGGATTCTTTAGGGTTTTCTATCTATAAAATCATGTCATCTGCAAATAGTGACAATTTCACTTCTTTCTTTCCTTCCAATCTGGATCCATTTTATTTCTTTTTATTGACTTATTTCTCTGGCTAGGACTTCTAATACTATATTAAATAAGACTGGTGAAAGTGGGCATCCTTGTCTGGTTCCTGTTCTTGGAGGGATAGCTTTCAGTTTTTCTCCATTGAGAATGATATTAGCTGTGGGTCTGTCATATATGGGCTTTATTATGTTGAAGTATTTTCCTTATATACTCATTTTATTTAGAATTTTTATCATAAATCAATGCTGAATCTCATCAAAGGCTTTCTCTGCATCTATTGAGATGATCATGGGATTTTTATTCTTCATTTTGTTAATGTGGTGAATCATGTTGGTTGATTTGCAGATGTTGAACCATCTCTGCATCCCTGGAATAAATCCTACTTGATCATGCTGTATGATCTTTTTAATGGATTGTTGTATTCGATTTGCTAGTATTTTATTGAGGATTCTCACATTGATGTTCATCAGTGGTATTGAATTTTAATTTTATTTTTTTGTGTTGTCCTTGTCTGGTTTTGGTATCAGGGTAATGTTGGCTTCATAGAATGAATTACGAAGCTTCCCCTCCTCTGAAATTTCTTGGATGAGTTTGAGAAGAATAAGTATTAAGTCTTCTTTGAATGTTTGGTAGAATTCACGAGGGAAGCCATCTGCTCCTGGACTTTTATTTTTTGGGACGTTTTTGATTACCCTTTCCATCTCCTTAACAGGTGATTGGTCTATTCAAATTCTCTATTTCTTCTTGATTTAGTTTTGGAAGGTTGTATGAGTCTAAGAATTTATCCATTTCTCCTAGATTATCCAATTTGTTGGTGTATAGCTTTGTGTAGTATTCTCGTATAATCTTCTGTATTTCTGAGGTGTCTGTTGTAATTTCTCCTCTTTCATTTCTGATTTTATTTATTTGAGCCTTCTTTCTTTTTTTCTTGGTGAGTCTAGCTAAAGGTTTGTCAATTTTGTTTATCTTTGCAAAGTACCAGCTCTTGGTTTTATTGATTTTTTCTATTTTTTTCTAGTTCCTATTTCATTTATTCCTGCTCTGATTTTTATTATTTCCTTCCTTCTACTGATTTTGGGCTTTGTTTGTTCTTCTTCTTTTCCAGTTCCTTTAAGTGCAGATTTAGATTGTTTATTTGAGATTTTTCTTGTTTTTTTGATGTAGGCCTGTAATTGCTATAAACTTCCCTCTTAGAACTACCTTTGCTATATCCCATAAATTTTGTCATGTGCTATTTTCACTTTTATTTGTCTCCAGGTATTTTTTGATTTCTCCTTTGATTTCTTCATTGACCCAATCGTTGTTTAGCAGCGTTTTGTTTAATCTCCACATTTTTGTGGCTTTTCTGATTTTCTTCCTGTAGTTGATTTCTAGTTTCATACTGTTGTGGTCAGAAAAGATGTGCTATTATTTCAATCTTCTTAAATTTATTGAGATTTGTCTTGTGGCCTAATATGTCATCAATCTTGGAGAATGCTCCATGTGCATTAAAAATTAATATGTATTCTGTGGTTTTTGGATAGAATGTTCTGTATATATCTACTAAGTCCATCTGGTCTAATGTGTCATTTAAGGCCAGTGTTTCCTTGTTCATCTTCTGTTTGGACGATCTATCCATTGGTATAAGTGGAGTGTTAAAGTCCCCTACTATTATTGTGTTACTGTCTGTTTCTCCTTTTACATCTGTTAATAATTTCTTTATATATTTAGGTGCTCCTACGTTGGATGCATAGATATTTGCAAGTGTTATATCCTGTTGGTGGATTGTTCCCTTTATCATTATGCAGTGCCCATCCTTGTCTCTTGTTGCAGTTTTTGTTTTAAAGTCTATTTTGTCTCGTATAAGTATTGCTACTGCAGCTTTCTTTTCATTGCCGTTTTCATAGAGTATCTTTCTCCATCCCTTCACTTTCATTTTGTGAGTGTCTTTAGTTCTGAAGTATGTCTCTTGTATGCAGCATATATATGGATCTTGTTTTTTTATCCAATGGGCCACCTCATGACTTTTGACTGGAGCATTTAGTGTATTGACATTTAAAGTAGCTATTGATAAGAATGTACTTATTGCATTTTGTTACTTTTTTTCTGGGTGTTTTAGTAGTTCTTCTCTGTTCCTTTATTCTTCTCTTGCTCTCTTCCCCTGTGTTTTGATGGCTTTCTTTAGTAGTATGTTTAGGGTCCTTTCTCTTAACTTTTTGTGTATATAGGTTTCTGGTTTGTGATTATCATGATGTTCATATATAATAACCTATGTATATAACAATCTATATTAGGCTCATGGTTTCTTTAATTTGACCTTGTAAAAGGTCTACTCTTTGTCTCCCCTGCTCCTACATTTTATGTTTTCAACATCAACCTTTTGTGTGTGTGTGTGTATCCATTACCCTCTTATCATAGAAATAGATAATTTTAATACTTTTGTCTTTTGACTTTCATATTACCTTCATGCTTGGTTGATCTGCCACCTTTACTGTATATTTGCTTTTACCAGTTGTTTATCTCTTTGGATAATTTCCTTATTGCTGTTTGTGGTCTTTTCTTTTCCACTTAAATAAGTCCCTTTAGCATTTCTTGTAAGGCTGGTTTCTTACTGATGACCTCCATTAGTTTTCTCTTGTCTGGGAAACTCTTTATCTTTCCTTCCATTCCAAATGATAACTTTCCTGGGTAGACTATTCTTGGCTGTAGGTTTTTCCTTTCAGAACTTTAAATATATTGTGCCACTCTCTTCTAGCCTGTAGGTTTCTGCCCAGAGGTCAGCTAATAGCCTTATGGGGGTTCTGTTGAATGTCACTTGTTGCCTTTCTCTTGCAGCTTTTAGGATTCTCTCTACCTTTAATTCTTGACATTTTAATTATAATGTGTCTTGGTGTGGGCCTCTTTGGGTTCATCTTATTTGGTGCTCTCTGTGCTTCCTGTACTTGGACGTCTGTTTCCTTCCTTAGGTTAGGAAAGGTTTCAGTTATTATTTCTTCGAATAGATTCTATGCACCTTTGTCTCTCTCTTCTCCTTCTGGGTCACCTAGAATGCAGATGTTAGTGCACTTGAAGTTGTACCAGAGATTCCTCAGACTGTCCTCATTCTTTTTAATTCCTTTTTCTTTTATCTGTTCAGCTTGGGTGATTTCCTCTAGTCTTTTGTCCAGCTTGCTGATCCATTCTTCTGTATCATCTTCTCTGCTATTGAGTGCCTCTTGTGAATTTTTGTTTTCCTGTATTGTGTTTTTCATTTATGCTTGGTTCTTTTTTATATTTTCCAATTCTTTGTTGAAGTTCTCACTGAATTCATCCAGTCTTCTCCTAAGATCAGTGAGCATCCTTATGACTATTAGTTTCTACTCTTTGTCAGATAGATTGTTTATCTCTTTTTCATTTAGTTCTTTTTCTGGGGTTTTGTCCTGTTGCCTTACTTGGAATGTATTCCTTTGTTTCCTCATTTTGCCTTTCTATCTGTGCTTATATCTATGTATCAGGTGGGTCAGCTAAGTTATATCTTTCTTCCATCCCCTAACTTTAAATATTTTCATGTCTTTGAATGTAAAGTGAATCTCTTCTAGGATTCATATGTTTGGACTGTGGGGCTTTTTGTTTGTTTGTTTTTGTTTTTATTTTTATTATATTCAGCATTCTCTGTCTGTTGATTTTCATCTTTAATCCATTTGTATTTTATGTAGTTGCTGATAAGGTAGGATTTATTCTGCCATTTTGTTAGTTATTTTCTATATGTCTTTATGTCCCTCTATTCCTCTGTTACTGCCTTCTTTTCTGTTAAATATTTTCTAGGGTATCATTTTAATTTCCTGTAATTTACTATATATTTTGAATCATTTTCTTGGTGGTTTCCCTAATGGTTATTATAATTAGCATCTTAATTTATAAATATCAATTTAATTTCATTAATATACAAAAACTTTGTTCCTGTATAAGTCTGTTACCTCCCCCCATGTGCTACATTGTCATAAAGATTTCATCTTTATAAATTATGTACCTGTCAACACAAAATTCCAATTACTAAAATTGGGAATGAAAAAGGTAACATTACTATTGACCTAACAGAAATATAAAAAACAATTATAAGTGAAGATAGGAATAATGGTATGCAAAAAGATTAGATAACCTAGATGTCCTAGATGAAATGGACAGATTCCTATAAAGACACAAACTACCAAAACTAATTCAAGGAGAAATAGAAAATTTAAATAAGACTATAGCCAATAAAGAGATTGAATCAGTAATCAAAACCCTCCCAACAAAGGAAAGCTCATGGCCAGATGGCTTCACTGATATATTCCACATAATGTTTAAAGAAGAATTAATACCAATCCTTCAGAAACTCTTAAGAAATAAAAGAGGAGTGAAAACTTAGCTCATTCTATGAAGCTAGTATTACTCTGATACTAGAATTAGACAAAGACATCAAAAGAAAAGAAAGTTACAGACAAATATCACTTATATAGACACCAAATCCACAACGTAATATTAGCAATCAAAATCTCTCAACATGTACAAGGGATAACACCTTGTCACCAAGTTTGAATCAGCCCAGAAATGCTGGATTGGTTCAACATAGAAAGTCAATGAATGTATACACCACATTAATAAAATAAAATTTAAAAACATAGTCATCCCAACAGGTACAGAAAAAAGCATTTGACATAATCCAACAGCTTTTCAGGACAAAAACATTAAAAAAAAAAGAAGAATAGAAGGCAACTTCTCCAACCTAATAAAGAGCATCTATGGAAAACACACAGCTAACAGACATCAAGATAGAAGACAGAAGTTTTCCCTTTAAGATCAGGAACAGGACAAGGACGTCTGTGTTTGCCACTTCTAATCAGCACAATACTAGAGGATCTAGCCAGCAAAATTAGGCAAGAAAAAGAAAAGACTTCCCTATTGGAGAGGAAAAAGTAAAACTATTGCTTATTGCAAATAACATAAGCATGCTAAATAGAAAATCCTCGGGGATCTACCAAAAAATTATTGGAGCCAATTAACAAGTTTAATTAAGTTTTAAAATACTAGATCAATAAGCGAAAAGCAATTGTATTTCTCTGGCAATGTCTTCATTTCTTTGTCTTTTGACAATTTGATTACAAGGTGTCTAGGTGTGGATATTTTTGGCTTTATCACACTTGGAGTTTCTATAGCATCTTAAATGTGTAAATTAGTGATTTTCATCAAATTTGAGTTTTTAGCTGTCATGTTTTCAAAAAATTTTTCCCCCTTTCTCTTTCTTCTTTCCTTCTATGATTCTCATTTTGCTTTTGTTGGCACGCTGGGTGGTACCTGAGGCACTGTTCCTTTTTTGTTTGTTCTTTTTCTTTCTGCTCCTCTGATGCAGCAATCTCAGTTGACCTCACTTCAAGTTTGTTCATTCTTTCTTCTGCTGACTCAAGTCTCCTATTGAGCTCCTTCAGTAAAATTTTTATTCCAGTAATTTTCATTGAAAATTCCATTTGGTTCTTTTCTAAAAATACTTTTAGTCTCCTTTTTGAATTCTCTATTTGGTGAGACATTATTTTCATACTTTTCTTCAGTTCTTTACACATAGTTATCTTCAGTTCTTCAAACACACTTAAAATAGCTGCTTTAAAGTCTTTGTCCAGTAAGTCTGATAGCTGGGTTTCCTCAGGGACAGTTTCAATTGACTTCTTTTTTTCCTGTGTATGGGGCATACTTTTTTATTTCTTTGCATATCTCATCAATTTTTATTGAAAAGTAGGCATTTAAAATAGTGTTATGTGGTAACTCTGAAATCAGATACCAAACACACATCCAGAATTTGTCATTGTTGTTGTTGTAGCTGTTTGTTTATTTAGTGACTTTTCTGAACTAATTTAGTAAAGTGTGTATATTTTATTGTTTGTAGCCACTGAAGTATTTACTCAGTGATCAGCATATGACCAGCTTATAACTGGACAGAGATTTAATTAAATGCCTGGAACTAAAACATCTTCCAGCTTTTGCTGAGGAGCTCTCTGTGCATGTTTGGGTATTCCTTTAATGTTCCAGGATTCAGTTTGCAGCTCTGCCTTAGCCTTCACTTATTGCTTGTGCAGAACCTCAAGCTCAGCCACATGTGAGACCTTAAGATTGTCTCAGACTTTTTCTGAGGATATCCACAACCCTAGGCACACATAGCTCTGCACATGTGGTTGGCCTTCCAGACTCCCAAGAATACACTGAAGTTTTCAAAGACCCCTGTAGACATCTCATTTCAAGATTTTCCTTTTTTTCTGATTTTCTGATTTTCCAGATTTGGGGGCCTAAGGAAAATCCTTTTATAATTGACAGTCAAACTGTCACTGCTTATAACTTACTCAAGTTAAGAAAATTTCATAAATACAGAGAGTTAAGACAAAATAAAAAATCATTAGATAGGGTAAAACATCTGTAGCAAACTGATTACTGAAGAGAAAGAAAAAAATTAATTAAAATTTAATAGAACAAAATATTTCCTGAAAGATAAAAAAGGGAATCTTAGATAATTTACTGCATTTTAGAAAAAAAAATGGATAAAGAATTATCAACACATATACTTATGTTGATGAAATTTTTATTTGGAATGATAAAGATTTATAAATAAGCAGGCAGAAGTTGAATGTCACTTGCAAAGGATCAAATAAAAATCAGGTTGTCTCAGATTCCATCACAATTTTAGGTGCTAGAATAAAGCGTAGCTATTGAATGGAATATAGAGTGGGTGAGTGGGTGAGTGAGTGTAAAAATAGACATTCTCTATTATGCTGTTCACAGAAAAAGAAATAGACATTCTCAAATATCACAAATAAAATTGGAAATAACAGTGATAAACTGACAGTCCATAAAAATTATATTAATTAAATAAACTGTAAGTAATTATGATAAATTGTTACAAAATAAAGTATGACAGTTTAAATTTTTAAAAGGAAAGAAAATTCACAAAATATAAATATGCCAATATGTACATAAATATTGTTAACATGCCATAAGCATTTACATTAAAATGTTAATATGCCAAAAAAACCTTCCAGAAAGCTCTACGTGCTCAGTAAATGTAATTTTTTATTGGTAGATGGCAGTATATCTAATTTCATTTTGGTTGCTGAAAGTATATATATATGTATTTGTATTAGTTTCCTATTATTGCTGTGATAATTACTACAAATTTAGTGTCTTGAAACAACACAGATACATTGTCTTAAACTCCCATGGGTCATAAGTTCGACACGGATCTCACTGGGCTGAGATCAAGGTGTCAGCAGAGCGATTCCTTCTGAAATCTCTAGGAAAGGATCCGGTTCCCTGCCTTTTCCAGCTCCTAAAGGCTGCTGGCTTTCTTTGGCTCATTCCTTCCTTCCTCCACCCTCAAAGCCAACCCCACTAGGCTGAGTTCTTCTCATGCTGTCATTGCTTCGGCTTTTTCTCTTCTGCCTCCTTCTTTCTCATATAGGGACCCTTGAGATGACATGGGACCCACCCATATAATCCATGTTAATATTTCCATTTTACGTTCAGTTGACTTGTGACCTTATTCCATCTGCAACCATAAATCCCCCTTTGTCATGCAACCTAACGTATTCCCAGTTTCTCAGGACTAAGACAAGGACATTTTTGGCGTGCCATTATTTTGCCTGCCACAGCGTGCCTCCTAGTTCTCAAAGGTTTACATCCCAAAGTCCCCCAAAGTCTCAGCTGATTACAGCAGCAAATCAAGTCCAAAACTGCATCCAGTCTCATCAGTTCAAAAATTCCAACTCTCATTTCAACCACGTATGAGTGAGCCTCTGGGTACAATTCATCCTGAGTCACAACTCTCTCCATCTGTGGACTTGTGAAAGTCAAGCAACAATTTATTTGCTCCCAAAAGCCTGGGACAGGCTTGGGCACTAGTTATAAACATTCTGGTTCAGAAAGGGAAAAACTAGAAGGAGAAATCACCTCTTTCAAGCAATTTCAAAATCCAGCTAGGCGAACTCTATTTGATTTCAAGGACTGGAATTCATTCTCTGCTCTAAGCTCAGATGATCCTCTGAGTCATCCTTCCTTATTCTTGAAATGCCATGCATGTTCACAGCTGAATTTTATTTTTCTGTTTCCCACCTGTAGAATTTTGATGGTCTGACAGCCTTCTTTCATTCCGTACTCTATCAATCCCTTTCAGTTCACGTTGGCAGAGTTTCTGCTGACATATGAAACTTGTGGATCTCCTATGTGTATCACATGGGTTCACTCCGTTAGATAAGAGGCTCCTGATAATCTTGAAAAAGATTATCTTTGATGTCTTTCCTAGATAATCCCATATGTATCTTTGTCTTCTGCTGAGATGATTCAATGGACATCTGAATCACATGCTTAATTCTTTCAAAGAGGCTTTTGTGTGATTGAATGTACTGACCTTTTGATCTTTCTCATCCTCCTGAGGTATTAGCAAAAGGTTGACCAGCCACACCCTCAGTTTATATTCTAGAGCACACTTTCCTGACAGTGAGAAAATCTCTCAATTTTAGTGTTTATGTGATCTGAACAGGCTGAGTACTTCCTAAATCACCAAGTTCCAGTTCCTTTTTTCCTGTTGCATTTTACTATAAGCAGAAAGAAGAAACTTGGCCACACCTACAATGCTTTGCTTGGTAAGTCCCTCATCTAAATGTACAATTTCATCATTTAAAGTTCTGCTGCCATGTAACTGTAGGACATAATTTTGCTAAACTTTCTACCACTATGTAACAAGGATCCTCTTTCTCCCGTTTCCAATAACGTGTTCTTTATTTACTTATGATCCCTCCCTAGCACTACCTTTAACATGCATATTTCTACCAACAGTCTGTTCATGATACTTTAAGTATTCTCAAAAGTAATACGTTTTCCCTACCACACTTCTCGCTTCTCTCTTTCTTCTGATCCCTCCCTAACAGAGTTTTTAAATCCATGTATCTACTAAGAATCTGTTCAAGGGAATCCAAATTTTTTTATTATGCTCCTCAAAATTCTTCCAGCCTCTGCTGCCATCCAATTCCAAAGACGTGTCTACATCTATAAGTTTTTGTTACAGCAGTACCCCACTTCCAAGTACCAAATCTGATTAGTTTCCCATTACTGCTGTGATAAATCACAAACTTAGTGGCTTTAAACAACACAAATTCATTGTCTTAAAATTCTCCAGATCAGAAGTCCAAAACAAATCTCACTCGGCCAAGAGCAAGGTGTTGGCAGAGGCTCGAGAAGAGAGTCTATTTCCTTGCCTTTTCCAGCTTCTAGAGGCTGCCCACTTTCCTTGGCTCATTCTCTCTTTCTCTCTTCCAAGCCAGTAATAACAGGCTGAGTCCTTTTCACACTCATCTCTCTGGTTCTTTCTTCTGCTTCCCGCTTCCACTTATAAAGTCTCTTGAGATTATGTTGGGCCCACTCAAATAATCCAAAATAATCTCCCTATAAGATCATCTGATTAACAACCTTAATTTCATCTGCAACCATAATTCCTCTTTGCCATGTAGCCTAACAGTCACAGGTCCTGGGATGATGGATGGACATCTTTGGAGAGCCTTTATACTGCCTACCACAGTTTTATAAATATCTCGTAAGCATTGGTAGACTAAACATATGTTATATACTAGAACAATATTGAGAGAGAATTACACCGGCTTAACCCTGTGTTTGGGGTTGGGGGATAACAAGGTAAATCATCCCTTTCCTAACCTAGTCAATAAAAATAAAAATAGGAAGCACAGGTAATATTAGGAATGAGAAAGGGAAGATTACTGTTGGAGATTAAAAGAATTATAAGGCAATACTTTCTAGAGTAATATAAATTTAAAATT
The DNA here is from genome assembly GCF_037783145.1 of Equus przewalskii. Taxonomy (NCBI): domain Eukaryota; kingdom Metazoa; phylum Chordata; class Mammalia; order Perissodactyla; family Equidae; genus Equus; species Equus przewalskii. The sequence continues at coordinate 118,197,322 of NC_091832.1, read as the reverse complement.
TTAAGTGAAATAAATAATTTCTTTCGATAATACATAAGGAAGGCTATGATCTGGGTTACTGCCTTGAAACCCGAAGCAGGTCAGAAGACATGTAAGAAATAAAATATGGAAATAACTAGATTACGTAATTGTATTGAGAATACAAATTTCCTTTTACTGTAAGAGGATGCACCAAATGTCTTTGCTTAAACCTAGAGTTGTATAAAAGGTATCAAGTTTGTGCTTCTTAGATCTTTGGTTTGCAAATTCCTAACCCAGCATGGCCTAGTGAGATGTTTAAATATGCTCAAAATGTACCAAAATCTAAACAATGTGATGCTAAAATAGCCTCCAGACTTGGGTGTCAAAGGGCAAAACGGAGGATGCTATTGAGACATGGGGATTAAAATAGGGTTGTGTGAAAGTCTGCATACTAAATGGTAGATATTTAGTCACTTCCTCCAATCTTCCTCCTGGAATGCTGTTGGTGTGGCTTTTGCCAATGAGGAATATGTTTTCTACAAGAGAAGTTAACCACACAGAAAAATCACTGGATAATAAAACACGGAACTCCCATAAGAAAATAGCCAGCTTGCTACCTGATTACCCTGTAATGAATCCCAAGAGTTGACAGGGTCTACCTTCTTATTACAAAGCTTCCAACCAGCTTGTACTGACAAGCTTAAATATGAAGCGATAGTCATATTTGAGGAAAGTCTCCAAGAAGAAAGTGAAAAACAAACAAGGCAAAACAAACAAACAAAAACAAAGAGAGAAGCGAAATATTGGGTTGTAGAAGAAACAAAGCTGCTGGTGGAACACACACACGCAGATGAGCCGTGCCGTACAAGTGAGGCTACCAAAGAGGTAAGACAAGGTATTCATCTGAAAGCAAACTGAGAAAGGATCACTCCTACAGAGAGAATGAACTCTTAGAAGTTAAAAATATTATTGTCAAATAAAAAATGTAGTATGTTTTGGAATAATAATTTAAAAGTGTCCCCAGAAAATAACATAAGACAAAAAGATTTTTATTAATAAGACAGAAAATATAAGAGACCTGGAGGATCAATCCAATAGATCCATTATGTAATAAGAGTTCAAGAAAAAGGAAAGAGATAAAAATGTTAAGAAGTAACACATGGAGCTTTCTCGGAATAGATACAAGTCATTTTATTAAAGGGATCTGGTAAATAAAAACAATGCATGAAAATAGATTCATATTATATGTGAAAGATTCAAGAAAAAAATGTCTGGTATTATACAAATTAGTCATTAGAAAGGCAATTTCTTTTTGTGTGTGTGTGAGGAAAATTGGCCCTGGGCTGACAATTAACTGCTTAAAAATTCTGAGAAAACAGATTTGAATAAACAGCTAAATTAACAATAAAGTTAGAAGGTAGAATAAACATATTTTCAGAAAGCAAAGAGTCACAAAATTGACCTCCCATCCGCCTTTTCTTTGGAAGTCGTATAATAATGTGTTCAGCAGAACAAAGGGTGCAAACAAAAAGAAGAATTAGAATTCAAGAAAGAAGTGTTCCGCCACAGGATGTCTGGGGAAGCAGTTCTCAGCGTGGCAGCTGTGTTGCTCCTGGGTGATCACGTGGTTCCTTCTTATACCAGTCACTGTGCCTGGGTTAAGGGCAATGGTTTGATTGGCCAGACTTGCCCAATAGCTCCACCTCATCCCTCACCTGAGTCAAGTCTGGGGCTGAACTCAAATCTCCGAATTCTGAGAGGGAGAGGTGGGACAGCAGAATCCCAGTTTGCTGGAGAAGGCAGGATAGGAATACAATCGCCAGATGAGTCATGCCATGGTTATAGCATCTTTTTGAAATTTCCTATTTTGGTTGAAAATTGTAATATCACACTATTATAGAGCAAATAGAACTATTTTTTTATATGATAGATATAGATTTCATGTATCAGCAATGATGTGTCTTGTTTATAACCCTTATTTTGCGTTTCTGGAATTTGGAGAGTGGAGGTGAGGCGTTAGTGCCTCAGCACCCTCCATCCAGTCATGATGATAAACACCATTGTGGAAAAGGGGACGTGGAGCAAGAAGAAATATCTGCTATAGCTTTTGTAACAACTGCTTTACAGCCTTTTATTGTTTATAAAAGGTTGCTTCCCAGCCTTGACTTCATCTTTCTTGTCTTGTGGGATTCCTCAGTGTGTGAGTGCTGGGAGCCACAGTCCTGCCCAGACTCTCTCTGCCCACCCCCACCCCCCCAATAGCAGAGGAGAAATCCTTCCTCTCCTATCAAGGAGGCAGCCGGAGCCCCATGGTGGCTTCAGCAGTGGCACCCTATTTTAACGACTTTGAACCATGGATGAGTGTAGAGAAGACAAGTGGAAGCTGAGATTTGATCCGTCGCTGTTTGGTCTGTGGTCAGTGGTGGGATGTGGAAATAATGAGGACACAGTCCTTTTGACTAGGTCAGTTGTGCTACACTGCTTCATTTGGATTCATCTTGTTTGCTTAGTCTGATTTTCCAGTCTTCATATAGACTCAGGATTGAGCTAATTTCCTTGACAACTCCATTTCCCCCACACAGTAGGTTTCTGTTCCTTGCAGCTAAGAAGTCTGATGTACACTGATGTTATTGCTTAATCCTTGCTATCTTTTATCGCCAGAATTCAAATGCTACAGCTCCCTAAATAAATCCTTAAAGTTTTATACATTTTAGAGGAACATGGAAGGTCCAAAAAATTACTAAGGAAAAGACTTCTTTAGCTTCCCATCCTTTGAATTGATCAAACAAAGGTAGTTCAACTGGAGTTATCACTGAATTCATTTTAGTAATTCAGAATTTAAATTCCTATTATTTTTTAGAAAATGCTATATGATAATATAAAATAAAATTGCCTTCATAAGACAATGTTAAAACATTAATACTGCATTCAAGTACAGAATGTCAGAATATTTGAAATATTCTTTTTGTCAATTTATAAGTATTTGCTCATTTGAGTTTTTATTAAGTCAGTTCTATCCCTTGTTAATACAAGATGATCCTTGGCAAATAATCTAGAGTTTTTTTTATAGACCCTTGGGGCCACCACATGGGCGGTTATCTTAACAGACTCTCTTAGGAGCGAAAGAAAGGGGAGAAATTGATAACAACAACACAGGGGAGGTACCCAAAGCTCTGATTTGTTGAAAAAGCATTTTCTGCCATTAATGTACAGTGTTAGCGGAATGAAGTGAAGAAAGCCAAAATTTAGTGGATCAAACATACCTTTGAAACTTCTCTGAGTAGAAGTGCTGCAAAGGAAAATTTAGTCACAAGCTTCTTGGTTAAAATGCACCGACAGGACATTCTTTAAATTCATTAATAGTGTGTTTATGCCTGAAAACTTCAAAATATCAATAGATACTGAAAACTCTATCGATAACATGGGTTTGGGATTTTGGTGAAAGTATGTCTTTAAAGGCAGCGTGAGGGATGAGTGAGGGATCTGGACATCCACCAAACCCCGACCCTTCGTGACCTTGGAGATCCCACCGAAGTTTCAACGTCCACAACAGGAATAATAACAGTACCTATAAAAGTATAAACACTTGTAAAGCTGGGCATGCAGTAACTGCTCATCAAATCTGAATTACTACTATTCATGAGCTTGATAATATATCATGCCCAACTTAACTGTCTATATAGATTTTTGTATGATCCGTGTATATTTCTAAAATCTATGCATGATGTCTTTCATCCCTATTCTTCCTCATTCTGTTTTTGTTTAAGTTCTGTTTCCTAATATTCTCCAATAAGTTATGAACAAAGATTTTTATATTAACGGCATTGTTTTACAATTGCATGGAGAATTTTCTTTCTTAAAATTGGCAAATTCTAGGAGAGAGAAATGCAAAAGATTTTCTCTGTCAAGCATTCTTCACAGTTATCCTTGTGTCTGAAGCGTAGGCAGGCATTAAAATGATTTTATTGAGTACGTGAAGTAAAAAGTGTTGGAAAAGAACACTTTAATTGTTCATACAGTGTAATACATTACACAGAAAAAAAATCCCTAAAAAGGAGGAAATGGAAGCAATTACAATATTTGCATAAGTTGAAAATGTTTGTATGGTCTTAACGAATCACAATTCCCCCAGAAAGACTAAGAATGGGAATAGTATGGACGGAAATGACAAATTTTAGTCAACTGTTGAAAGTTAATGTTCTGCTTCTTGCCTCTTTCTCACTCTTCAAGTGACAGCCTTTGGGCAAACATGGATGTGTCTGTACCTAGGAATCTACTTATTTTCAGTTACAACTTCTGGTATGTAATTTTCTCTGGGAATGTTACCAAAACAGAATTTCTTTTATTGGCTCACACTATTTGAAGAGCTCATTTAGTATAGCAAAAATAATGGTTTTCCCATTTATTTTTTTGCATTTATTAATCATAGGTTTTCCCATACGGAGCACAGGATGCAAGCGGGGGAAAGGGGAGTTGTAGTAATCAATCACGAATGATGTGGAATAAAGCGAGGATTCAGGGGACAGAAAATTACTGATTGAATCTCATCTGTTGACTGAGGTGACCAAAGTTACACACACACACACACGTGCGCGCGTGCACACACACGGTTCAGCATTGGCTTGTTAATGGCCGGTCCACTTGTGTAAGTTCACTAGTAGAGACAATTGCTTCGTCCCTTGCATGGCTTTGTCTGCAGTTGTGGCTGTGGACACTTCAAGTTTCTGTGGGCTCTCCTACTGGTTTACAATGTTACCAGGGTGTTTTTCTACCAGCAGAACATTGGCCGTAAACGTCTATTAGTCAAAATAACTGCGGCAGTTTTATAAGGCCTGTGAGTGCATATTTCCCAGTCTGCTTCTCCTTAAATTACTAAGAATGCAAAAATAACCAATAGTTTGACCTCTAAAATCACGAATTGGATAGGCTTACCATTAAAGTATATTGTAAATGTGTTTCCCATTATTTAGCTCATTTAGCATGTTCAGCGGCAAGCATTCAAATGTTGTTTTTTTTTTTTACTTCACAAAAGGCATTAGATGACTTTTTCAAGCCATAAAGGGATGTTTAAAAGACTAGAATACGATTGGAATATTGCTAATAGGTTGTCATTAACCATCTGCATAAAAGATAAAGCATATAAAAGATGCAATAAGCTCAGAAATTGGTTTGTGTTAATCATTTTGATAGTCCTCATTGTGGAAAGTTAGCTTAACTTGTTCAATTTGGAAATTATATGACTATATCACATCCGTAGAGTGAAAAAGGAGGAACTAGAATTAAGATTTCCAATGTAAGAATTATTGCCCTACAGGTTGAAGAAATGACCATTAATAAATAAAAATTATTTCAAATCTGACATGAACTTCAAGTTCATCTGTTTCATATTAATATCAGAATATTGCATGTTTATTTGTAAAAGATGCATTTTATCTTCAGTTTCATTTACCTGAAAAATATTTTTACAGCCTAAGGAAATACATTTTAAAAAGTAGTCTTTGGTGTTAATTTCTATGTATGCTTTGGGTTTTCTCTGCTGTAGCTGAAAAGACTAAAATGTTGTAAAGAGTGTGGAATAAAGTATCTGGTGTCTGAGTTACAGGATCTGGTCACCAAGCAGTGATGTCATATCACAGATATCTTTGGCAGGCCTCTTACGTGGATCACAAAGTTAAAGTAACCCATCACAATTAATTGCTATCAACTGGAATTCAAAGGTGCTGACTCACTGGAAAGATGACCAGGCGGAATAGCATCGATTCACATGTCCTTGTCACACAGAGTTGGGGTCTGGTCTACATTCAAGCATTTCATTCAATATATTGTGATGGGGAGAGATTTTAAAGGGCATGTCTGTTCAGTTTCAGCTTGCAGAAAATGTAAAGTTTACTTACACGAATGCTGTAATCTATAATTCACTTATCCCATGATGTAGATTTAAAGAATTAACACATGAGGAGAATGTACTTGTTTATTACAATTTTCAAAGAAAACAGTCCTCTGTGTAAAAGACAGTTGACTTTTATTTTTACATTGCTATTTCTGGATCATTCATGGATTTCTTAAAGTATAAGCTGATCTCTTTCCCTGGGTTCTTGAATACCCCGTGTCACATCCCTCAGACTAAGCTTCTCTGTGCGGGATCTTTCCCACGTGCCCCGTCATTTTGATATTTTTATCTGCCTTAAAAACAACGCGAGAGCAGAGATCTAATTACTGTACAAGGAGCTTACACTTGAGAGGAAAGCACTACAGAGGTAGAAAACGCTATTATTACAAGATTAAGCCCTGAATTTAAAGTAAGGAAGCCTTTTCCCCTTTCTTTTCATCTTGGGAAATGTGAAGTGGCTTATAATAAGCCGAAGGAAATGAAAGCATTGATGAGAGAGAGGGCCTTGCAGGTGGCTGATAACGGCCAAGACGGCCTGCAGCGTAGTGATGTGCCACACGTGGTGCTGCAAACCCATATTTTGTTTCAGAAAGCATGACATAAAGGTACAAATGTGTTCCATTAAAATCAGATTCCAAATGTGTTTCATTAAACCAAGATTCTTCCAGCTATCCAGATGATGGGTTGTTCTTCGGAGATAGAAAATTGGGCCACGTAAAGTTTCTCAACGAACAGGTGAAAGTTGTCTGTTCGTTCGAATTGGCTGTTGCCGTTTGTACAGAGCACCTCTTTTTAAAGGGTAGTACTAGTGCGTAAGGACCTCAGCAATAAAGTTATGGCAACTGTTACTGCTTAAATAACCGAGCCCTATTGGCCAAAAAGAGGCTTAGAAAGGAGTAGTGGGTTTAGCAGCTTTCTACTCTGCAGTCCTCGATTTTGTTCCATCAAAAACAAAACCACCAACATGAGCGAGAGCAGGACGAAGCAGTCACTATAATGCTGTTCTCACAATGAAACGAAGCACCAATTCTGTGTTCTGAAATGAATGTTTTGTTGCTCTTATGCTAAAAGAACCCTGATATTATTCTTTGTTTTTAAAGCAATTTTGATCTAAAATATACAGCTTCTCTCTCTCTTTTTGAATATATATTTGGTCGTGGTTGTGTAAGAAGCACTTTTTGAGTTTCTTAGTTCACCTAAAATGTATGTTATTCTTTTCACTCCCTCCCCAGTACACACACACACTTTCCTTCACGCAAGTGGATTAGTTAATGAGGTAAACAAATAGCCCACTTGAGTCCCAAAGGGTTTCCCAATACTTCATGTGCCACCTGGTTTAGGATAACATGAAAATGAGTTGGAAAATATCTGGATAGGTTTCTCTTTTGCATTATTAACTGTGCAGAAATCCTTCACAAATTACTACCTGTCTAGCTATTTTGTGGTGCCAAGGCACTCTTTGATTAGATTAGAAGGTAACGACTAGTTTAATCTTCTCATGGAACATTTTAGTTTGTTTCTTTCACGTTTTTATTTCCAGGTCTTAGATGAAAAACACTATGTTCCTTACACTTCAAAGTCAATACCTTCAGTAACTAGAAATTATCATAACCATAAGGAAGTTTAGTCCTAAGGTCATCACTCTATTTCCATTCCTGGTACTTTGAAATGACATTTGAAGATATAAGGCATACTGATTAGAAATTAGGGCTTTCAACTGGTGGTTTCACAAAGCACAGGCAAGAGGACTGTGAGAGGTTCCTTAACTCCTTTAAGACTCAGTTTTCTTCACTGTAAGATGGAAAGAATGGTACCTACCTCATAGTATTATGATGAAAATTAAATGGGGTAATTCATAAAGCACCGAACAGTGGAGTTAGCTCCATCTTGAGGGAAGATGTGTGAAGTGAGGGACAGTCTGTGAGCAGAAAAGGAAAGACTTGGTCTCCTCACAGAACATATATCTTGGGAACTGCACACCAATTGCTACACCTGCTGTCTCTGCTCAGGTGGGTGTAATTAATAAATCATGCCATTGAAAGCCAGGTCACCTCCCTTGGACCACTGATTACACCCCTGCGTGGAGGACACAGCCTGGAGTGAACACTGGGACTCACTTTGCTGTTAGCACTTGCGTGAGCTGGCTCATTACTTGAATTGTGCTCCTTGTTCTGTCTCTGAGAGGACTGAGCTCCGGGAGAGAACACCAAAGCGATCGCCAACACCAAACGCAGTGAGTGCATAATGAACAGATATTTCTTTATTGATATGGTGCTTGTTTATCTTGCATGGTTCAGGGCCTTTCATGTTGAGAAGAGGGATGGAAGAAGTGACCTTGGAAATTCCTACAGGCATCTCACATTTCCACAGGGAGGAGGAATTCAAAGTCGAGTGCTTTTGTTGGTTGGGTCCACAAGAAAATAAAGAGCCAAAATAAGTCCTAAATCAGGAAACAGATATTCTGTGTTCCAGCTTGACTACAAACTCCCAGTGTGCAAGTAAGTTAATCTATCTGAGCCTCAGCTTTTTATATATAAACTCAAAATTATGGATTAGTTTATTTTTAAGTTCCCATCTGGGTCCAAAATTACAGCAAACCTTAGCTGTGGCACAGCTGAAAATACCAGTAACTAAGCCAGGTCCTGTTAATGGCCGGCCAGTTCATCTTCCAAAAGGACTTTGAGACAAGATGGTTCTTCCCATTAGAAGAAGAAATGAAGTTTAATGCAGATGGACCCAGCCCTCTCAATGGTTTGGCATACTGGCCAATGTTCCATCAAAACCTGTGTTCCAACCATATCACACATTGGAGACAATTTTACCTGCTACCAGTCGCTTTATCTGAAATTGTTTGATCGTATACAATGAATCAAAGTGACACTCGACAACTCAGAGTTTAGTGACAATGTCAGTGTTTACATATTTTACTGAATTTTTATCTGTAAAAAAATCTGGAAATCTCATGAAAGAGGGTTTTCTCTTTGTCGGTTTTTCAAGTACATAAAACTGCAATAAAACAAAGTCAACGGAAAACAGCCTTTGGCTGGAAACTTTTCTCTGCTTCCTAATTTTAGTTAGCTCAAAAGCTTGTCTTACACAATTGTGGAAATAGTGACTCTGGCGTTAGCCTAATCGAGGACTGGAGAAAGACTAGCGTGAATGCAATATGTTAGGCAGGCCTTGTTTTCGAACTTTCCTGTAGGTTTGGGTTTCAGTTCATCTTAGTGATGAAAACTCCAGTATGGTTAGACTTGAAGTGATCTGATTTATCAACCAGATTAGAATTCAAGTTATCTGTCCCTAAAAGTTATGTGCATTTGCCCTTATGCCTTTTCTCCAAAATGTGAGAAAAATAGAGAGTAAATTTCATGTAGGAACATGTATCAAAATTGAAATTACTTAAAATTTTCAACTGTCTAAATGATCCCCATTATTATAAAGTTATATGCTGGTGTAATCAAATACTTTTAGGGGACCAAAAAACAGTGTTTTTCTCTGAGGAATTGGTAAGATGCAGTGTGGTCACATTAATATAAGTTCATTTCATCCCTAAAAGAAAAAAATCAAGGAAATAATAACAGGTGCTGGGCTAGGTAACAGTCTCCTGTGATTATAAAAATAACAGCAAAGGGTTTAAATGGGAAAAATCTCAGAGCTGGAAGTGTTGGAAGAGCAGATTGGAGATTAGAATTAGAATCCACATGGGAAAGAAGGAGGCAAACTCTTTACCATAAATCATCTAGATACTTAATATGAAATCAAACATGAACCTGAACATGTGTCATATAATCTGGCTAAATACACCTGGGCTTTATTACGATGGTGTGAGCCAAAGACCGCAGTGTTTTAGACAAGCTTGAGCAGATCCTCTGCTGAAGAGAAAAACAAACGTACTATGTGTCTTGTTCTCAGAAAATGAAACCTCCAAACCCCAACACACAGACTTCAAGTAATTAATGGACTAAACTTTGACACACACGTTTGGAAATGAGTACAATGTGATGTTTATCAGCACACGTTTTAGAGAGATACAGGCTCGGGTTCAAATTCTGACATTTCCACTTACTAGCTGTATGACTTTAAGCAGATTACTGAACTCCTGATTCACTTTCTTCATCTGTAGGATGGGCGCTATTATAGTCCAATGTTATAGGGTTGTTGTGCAAAATACACACAATGTGTGCAAAATGCTTAGTACAATGCCTACACAGAGTAAGATCTTAGTAAATGAGGCTGCTTTTATTTTTATTATGAATTGAGTGTTAACTTGGTTCTATTTAGATCTTTTAATTCATAGAAACTCAGTTAAGTTAAAAGAAACAGAACCATACTTGCTCTCAGCTGTCACTTCACACATCCTAACAAACACAACCCTACAACTCTAAGAAGTTTTCAAGATAATTTTGGTAAATTTTATTTTACTATTCGTTCATATTTATAAAAGAGTTACAACTAACTCAAATATGGCCTTTGTCCAGATTTACCAGTTACATTTTTGCCCCATGTGTTTTATTATATTCTCTCTCTCTCTCCGTGCACGCACATACTCGAACACATACATTTTCTGTTTATTCCAAAACATTTGAAAGTAAGTTGGAGAGAGTATGCTGTTTTACTCTAAATATTTCAGTGCATATGTCCTAACAATATGGTCACTCCCTTACATAAATTCAGTTTAGCTATCAAAATCAGGAAATATAACTTTGAGACAATACTGTTATCCAACCCACAGTCCATATTCAAATTTGATTAATTATTTCAGTTATATCCTTTATAGCTACTTTTTCCATCCCAGGATCCAATCTAGGATCATGTATTATATTTTGTTTTCATGTCTCTTTAGTCTCTTTTAATCTGGAACAGTTCCTCAGCTTTTTCTTTCTATGCTTCTTTTTCTTTTTTTTTTTCTTTTTAATTTTTCTTGAAAAGTACAGGCCAGTTATTTTATAGAATGTCCCTCAATTTTTTTTCTGGCTTTTTTCATGATTACATTTAGCTTATGGGTATTTTGACAGGAATTCCACTGAAGTCATTTTATATCCTTCTCTTATTAGGAGCATCTTATTAGGAGCCACATGATATCAGTTTATCGAGTTCTGATGATGTTAGGTTATTGATGATGATGAACTGGGTTAAGATGGAGAACTACGGTGTCTCAATTGTGATTGATGGGGGAAACCTTGATGCTAGAAAAAATTAATTGCTGAAAATTCCCCAAATTTGATGAAAATTATAACCCCATAGATCAAGGAATTTCAACACACTTAAAGCAAGCTTAATGTACAGAAATCATACCAAGGCAAATGATAATAAAATTTATGAAAATGAGCTTTGAAGAGAAAATTGTAAAAATGGCCAGAGAAAAATGATACCTGATGCACAGAGCTAAAAAAGGTAAGAATGACTCCAGGCTTCTCACTGATGAGAAACCGCGCGGCCAGAAGACACTGCAGTGACATTTTAAATGCTGAAAGAAATGAATTATCGACGAGGAACTCCCAGTGAGAATAGCCAGGGAATCAAGGGGAAAATATCCTTCACGAATGAAGGCAAACTATTTTTCAGAAATGGAGTAGTTGAGAGAATCTGTTGTTGACCGACCCGCACAAAAAGAAATACAAAAGGGAGTTCTGCAGGCTAAAGGAAGATGATACCAGATGGAAACTTCGATCTACAAAAATGAAAAAAGAATGCTGGAAATGGTAACCATTTTGGTAAATATAAAATATCTTTTATTTCTCATTTGTAAATTTCTCAAAAAGTAATAACTGTTTAAATTAGAAGGTGTTTGGAGGTTAATAACTTATGTAGAAGTATAAAGTGCGAAAGCAGTAGCAATAATAATGGGTAAATGGAATGTCCTGTGTTTCAGTCCTGGCACTATATGTGAAAAAGCATAGCAATATTATTTCAAGGTAGACTGTGGTAAGTTACACATGCATATGATAACCCCTGGAGGAACCACTAAGATTTAAGAAAGTTGAATTAATACTAGAAAATAATGGAATAATGAAAAATACTCATCTAATCCCAAAGAAGTCAGAAAAAGGGAATATAGAACAAATGGAAAAATAGACCACAAATATTAAGATAGTACATGGAAACTCAATTATGTTGATAATTACATTAGATGTAAGTGGCAAACACTCCAACAAAAGGTCAATGGGTCAAACTGGACAAAAAAGCAAGACCCAGCTATATACCATCTATAAGACCTACTTTAAATCTAAAGACAAATGTGTTGAAAGCTTGGAAAAATGTGTACCATGGAGCATTAATCGTAACAAAACCAAAAGACCATTTTACTATCACACTTCAGAACAAGAAATAGTACCAGAGATAAAGAAAAGTATTTCATAAAAATAAGTCGATCGATTAAACAAGAAGACATAACAATCCTAAATGTTTACGCTTATAATGTTTCACGTTACATGAAAAACTGACAGATCTGAAAGGAGAAACAGAAAAATCTGCAATTATGTTCACACTACTCTCTCAACAGCTTGTAGAATGAATAGACAGAAAATGAATAAGGATAAGAAGTTTGAACAAATTATCTACAATTTGACCTAACTGATATTAATAAAACACTCCACTCCATAGCAGAGTGAGCATTTTTTCAAGTGCAAATGAACATTCACCAAATATATTACAAGCTAAGCCATAAGACAAGTTTCAATAAATTGAAAAGAATTGAAACATACAGAATATCTTCTCTGACCACAAGGGAATTAAGTTAGAAATTAATAATTGAAAGATATCTGGAAATTCCCAAAGATTAGGAAATTAAATGATATCTTGCTAAATAGTCTATGGTTTAAAGAAATTGCAAAGGAAATTATGGTATATTTTGAACTGGGTGAAAATGAAAACAATATAATAAGCATATCAAAATATGTGAAATATAGCTAAATCAATGCTTAGAGGAACATTTATAACTTAAATTTCTTATGTTAGAAAAAGTAAATGATCTTATATCAGTGATGTAAACTTTCAATGTAAGAAGCTAAAAAAAGAATAAATTAAAACCAACATAAGTAGAAGAAAGGACATAATAAATATAGGATCAGAAGTCAATTAAATAGAAAAGCAACAAACATTACAGCAAATCAACTATCAATAAAATTGTTAATCCTGTAGCTATACTGATGAAGAAAAAGAAGACACAAATCTCCAATATCAGAGATTAAAGAAGGGATGTCACAAAGATTCTACGTTATAAAGGATAATGAAAGAATATTATGAAGAATTTTATGTCAATGAATTTATCACTTAGATATAATGGACAAATTCCTTGAAAGACTAACAAAATTGACTCAAGAAAAAAAATCTGAAAGGCCTATATCTACTACAGAGGTGTGTAACTAAAATCTTTCCCACAAAGCAAACTCCAGGCCCAAACGACTTTATTGGTGAAATTTAGTAACCATTTAATGAAGAAATAATACCTCCCAAAGGAGGAAGGGAGCACTTACCAATTCATTTCATGTGTCTGCACAACCCTGAGACCAACATCGGAAAAGAGAACTACAGACTGGTATTCCTCATGAATATATATGGCAAAAGTATTACTGAAAAAATATTCACAAATCAAATCATGTCCAAGTGACATTTATTCCCAGGATGCAAGGTTGGTTTAACAATTGAAAACCACCCTATGTATTTTACCATATAAGGAAATCCATGTGATCACAATAGATAGGGAAAAAGCACTGGGCAAAATTCAACACCCATTCACTATAAAAACTGAGAACAGAGGGAACTTAGACTGCCCTAAGGTGTCTATAAAACATCTACAGCTAATATCGAGTGGCTTTGACTCCCTCAAAGGATGTTACTGTATTAGAGGATCAGCACTGGATTCTTTTGCTGGCAGGTTGTACACTGCTCAGTGACAGCAACTGAATGCTTTGCTGAGCGGGAGCCCATGCTCCATATCATCCCTCTCTGCTAGCAGGGTTACTCTGTGTATGACCTCGCTACTGAAGTGCTGGGTTGGCTGAGGGTAGAGTCTGGCTGACATCTTCTGGTGGAGCCATTCTGTTGACTTGGTAGTTCATTCACTTCCACGATGGTCTCTAGTGGACGTTCAACTGCAGTACAAAGGTCCTCATACTTTGTTCCTTCGCCCGTAGACTCAGCTACATGCCTCTTTCCCAAACATCTTCATCTCTGACTTTCCAGTCTTTCTACTTTCGTGGCCAGCCATCCAGGCCGCCTACCATTGCCTAGTAGTCCTTGTAAAGACAGAGCTCACTTTGTGTGGTATCATAACAACTATGCAAGCTGAGACCATGCAAAGCTGTCTGAACAGTCAACAAGAATTATTATGATTGCTCTGTGTCCTCTGAAACTATTAAAAGACAGTAAAAACTCTCTTACTGCTGGTTATAAATATATATGAAAATGAAAAAGTTGTAAAACTAATATTTATTTAGTATGCTGTAACTTACAACATTGGAAACATTGAGAATTAAACTGTTTAATTTATTTTTTATGCATTTAATTTTTTCCCAGCTTTACTGAGGTATAATTGACAGATAAACTTATATATATTTAAAGTGTACAAAGTGATGATTTGATATACGTATAACATTGAGAAATATTTACCAAAATCAAGTTAATTAACACGTCCATCATCTCACATAATTTTTGTGTGTGTGTGGTGTGAATGCTTAAGCTCTACCCTCTTAGAAAATTTTAAGTATACCGTAAAGTATTATTAACTGCAGTCACTATGCTGTACGTTACATCTTTAGAAGTTATTCATTTTATAACTGAAAGTGTTATATTTCTTTGCAAAAATTTTTAAGAGTAGTTTGAACATTGCTTGCCTTCTTTTTGTCATATAACTTATTATATGGAGCAAGAATTTTTTCTATGCCTCGCCTTCCAACATTTTGTCCTTTAATGTCATGAAATGCTTCCAAGAATTTCTTTAATGGGAAGTTCTTTTTACGGGGGTCACTTCTTGAGGATATCTTCATCCTTTTCATCACAACCACTTTCCTCATTTATGTTCACAAGTTCCCCTTCACTGAGTTTCTCTGGCTGCATATCTGGAGTCTGCCAATGGGTGACAGTGTCAACATTTCCATGGCCAACTCTTCCTTCCACAATTCAATTTAAGTTTGATTCAAATTCTGCAAAGTTATTTCCACAGGGCAGTAAAAGTTTCTACCATACTGCACACAATTTAAAGTAGAAATAAACACTCTATTTCAACCATAAATGCCTTCTGTTCCTAGTGAAACTTAAAGTGGGTGTTGAAGTGAATTTTATTTTTTATATTAATCTGACTTTTTCAATATGGTTCACATTGTAGCTTCATGCAGATTTATGTGTCAGCCTATCTTCACTTTGCTATTGCCATTTTCAAATCTTCTAATCCCATCTAATTTCACATGGAGTGTTACACTTTTCATTTCATTTTTTTTTTTTTTTTTTTTTTTTTTTTTGCTGAGGACGACTTGCGCTGAGCTAATGTCTGTGCCAATCTTCCTCTGTTTTGTATGTGGGTCGCTGCCACAGCATGGCCACTGATGAGTAGTGTAGGTCCTCGCCTGGGAACCAAACACAGGCTCCAAAGTGAAATGCACCAGACTCAACCACTAAGCCATGGGGCCAGTCCCTTACACTTTTCATTTCTTTGCTGCACTTTCATCTTTGTTGATCAATTCCTTTTTTTAATTGTCCATTTTAGTAAAATGTCACATGGGTTTATCACTGGGAAACAAGGTGGAAACACAAATGCATCTTTGCTTTCTGTGCTTGAACTGAAAACAGCCTGCAGAGGCCAGTCTCTGCCATGTTTGGAGAGAGGTGGTGCGTTTGGTCACTGATCGTCATGCGCACCTGTTATCTGCGTAGTGACCTGTGGACTGAGGAGTTAGCAGCAAAGTTGGTACTGGATGGAATTACTCACAGTTAACCTGCCATGGTAACTAGGGTCTGAACCATGTTGTTGGAGGACTCGTGTCATTTAACCAAACCATGGTAACTGCAGTCGATGCCTTTGGAACCCGTGCAAAGTGCGGACTGTCTGCATACCCCTACATCAGGGCACCTCTCTCTCCACCCCCAGTGGATGACCAAGTTCACTTCCCAGAGCTCTGCCCCAGGGAGATTTCATTTCTACTCTCTATTTCAGAGCCATCAGGCAATGGGGCTGCAGTGCCACAGCCGTTAATTTCCAACTTGCCACCACCAACCAAAGTGACTTATCCTTGAAACAAGCTTGGGCTTCCTCCTTCTCCAATTGGTGATGGGGAACTTCACAAAGCCATAGGTGTGAGACCAAGGAGAGGTGTGGATATAGACTTGATGGAGACATGGAGGTCTGGGCCACCTGTTGCTGCTTGGGCCTAATCCGGGAAATAATGCTTGATTCGGAGGCCCCGAGTTAGAAATAGGCAAAGCTCTTTGACACAATTTACAAAAAAGAGAACACAAATGAGAAATACAAATGAACATGCGAAGGGCTGAAATGTTGTGATCACGCAGTTTTGGGGTGCGGGATTATAGGCCCCTCCTTGCTGAGTTCTTAATCCAGATCTCTATGTACCGGCTTCATGACCTTTGGCAAGATGCTTAATGCCTCCAGGCCTCCTTTTCTTCATTTGTAAAATGGAGATAATAAAGTGTTGCCCCCTAATATCCTCTAACCCTGTCTTCTATGGTAAGTGAATTTTCAGCGGGGCACTGAATTGATACAGTTGGTTTTCCCAGTATGACTTGCAAGTGTGTGTGTGTGTGTGTGTGTGTGTGATTGTGACTAATATGTAGCCAAAGGAGACTAATCAAGACTGGCATGTGACAGATTTGGTCAGCTTTCCTGAGAAATAGATGAAGTTGACCTCTTGCCTCCCTTCATCTTTAGCCATTCTTCCATCCCGTGGCTGGGAAGTTGCCTGTGTCCGTCTTTGACCACGAGGATGAGGGTTGCTCCCTGGGCATGGCAGAGCAAAGAGCTGGGAGGGCCTTGGGTTCTTGCAGACTTTTTGGAGTAGAGCCAGCACTTCACCAACCTTTGCCCTCTTACCTTCAGCCCTGCTCATGTGAGAGCACTGAACTTTTTTTCAGCTACTGGTAGTTTGGGTTTTCCCTCACTGCAGCCAAATCTAATTCAGACTCATGTACATACCTCATCTATTGTGAGTTATTACATGGAAAGCATTTGTACAGTCTTTAATGTGTGTGAAGCACTCAGAACTGTGCCTGACAGGTTATTTAACTTTAGCTATTATTGATAACCAAATAAATTCATATTTAAACCATGAGAAACCAATTTTTCATCTCTTATCTGGGGTAACAAAATAGCTTATAATACCCAATAGTAGAAATGATCCTATGGGATGTTTAATTTTAAACTTGGTTCATCAAAGTATAAATTATCCATATTTTCTGGGTACAAATAATATTTTTTATGGATAAAACTTTATAAGGAGCAGACCTTGTGACCGAATCAAATGAAATTAACCTATGAAAGGTAAAGAGAGTTATGTAATAGAGAAATGGAAGCAAAATTTAAATCTTATTAAATTAATGTATATATATATATATATATGTTAAAAAAAACAAATAGTACAAGTCTTGAGAGAAAAGAGCAATTTCTTGCTCATTCCTCTTCCTCCCAAGTTTTCCTTTTAAATTTTTTAATTTTATTCTCTTTGCCGCTACATTCTAAATAGTATGCTTAATGCTATTCCTTGAATTTTAAACTTTTAATATTATCTACTTTGTGCTTGTTAAAGTGGACTAGAATTTAGTACACACCCACCCACACACACACACACACACACACAAATGCGTGCTTCTCCCTTACCTTCCAATCTGCCACAATTTCTCATTGTATCAACAGTCAGTGTTTACATCATTAGGATTAAGTAAGCAGTTTTTGTAGCTGAGCCACGTTACACACTATTATTATATTTCCTTTCTTTTGTTTTTCTTGGACTTAGAAATTATCTTGTGTTTTATTTGTTCAACTCTCTGTGTGACTAGGACTAATTCTTCTTAAAGTTTCCTACAGGACAGCCAAAGCCCCTCAGTACTGTCGCACGCATCGGTTACGCTCTCAGTTGCATTTCTGGCTCCATCCTGGAGCCTCCGTCCATCACTCCACTGCGGCCGGTTGTTCTCCTGGCCAGTCCCACAGCTTCCCCGTCTCTACCCATATCCTGGCAGTTGTCTTTGCCTTGCTTCTGTGATTTCTGGATTCCATACATTGCTGTTTCTTAATTTACACCATCATTTTAGTGATAGGCCATGTCCACTAGCTTCCTGAGAAAAGGTCCTTGGCATATAAATGTTTGGAGATTTTGTAACATGAAAATATGTTTTTCCATCACCTGATTTGATTTGTAGTTTGAAGGCATATAGAATTCTAGGTCAGAAATCATTTTCCCTGAGCATTTTGAAGCATGGCTGCTTTGCTCCAAGATCACTGTGGAGATGTCTGATGCCGTTTGATGACATCAGCCTTCATAGGTGACCATTTTTTTCTTTTGGAAACTTTCAGAATTTTCCTTTTATCTCTATTTATTTTTCACTTTTAATTCCTGGTGCTGGGCGTTCATTGGATCCATTCAGTCTGGAAACTCATGTTCTCCAGTTCAAGGAGCACTTCCTTCCTTCTATATTTTCTACAATAATCCACTTCCTTCCACTTGCTCTCATTCTTTCCTTAAAGAGCTCCTGTTGAGTTTTGGGCCTCTGGATTAATAATCCCATATTTTTTTTTGTTTCACTCTTGATCTCTTTGTCTTTTTGTTCTAACTTCCAGGAAATTTCTTTAACTTTATCATCCAACCCTGTTACAGTTACCTACTGTTGTGTAGCAAACGACCCCAAACATAGTGCCTTCTAACAACTATTTTATTATATTTCCTGATTTTGTGGGCCAAGAATTTAGGTAGCATTTAGTTGCTCTAAGTGATGTTGACGGAGGTTACTTGGTGACATTTAGCTGGGCGATGGGCTGGTCTAAAATAGTTTTAGCCCCATGTTGGAGCCTTGGCAGGAAGCCAACTGTCGACCAGTGTGCCTGCCTGTAGCCTCTTCAACATGGTGGTATCAGGGTGGTCAAATATCTGACATGGTGACTGTGGGTGTGCAGAGATTACATGCCTTGTCTTCAGTGAAAGTTGTAGGGATCACTCCTTATGACCTAACCGCAGAAGTCCCAAATGTCCCTTCCAGTGTATTCTATATACTGGCCCAGCAAGGTCAACCCTTCCACCTCTCAGTGAAAGCAAAAGCAGAGAATTTGAGGGTATTTTTAATCTGCCACACCCTTGAGAGAGAGATAGATATAATATGCATATATATTTAATTACTAAGAATTCTTTCTCGTTCTCTGATCTGATTGTCTTTCTTTGTCTTTTCAGGGAGGCAATATCTTCTTTTTTCCTCCCTCTATGTGTACACTAGTTATATTTTTAAGTCTTATTTTCCTTTGTCCCTCTTTCCTTCTTTATTCTTTTGAAGTTTTCCTCTATTTAATTGCTTTATTCCTTCGCTCTCATGTGGAGGATTTCCTAATAGGCCTGGCCATCTTGGCTGCCCTTTGATGTTAAGAAGGAGGCCTTAAAAAAGCTGGTTGGGAACTGTCTGTGGGCGGAAGAGTTTTGTTGGCTTACGTACGGCAATAGAGCTGAGTCCATCTGTTTCGTGAGCAGATCCACAAATGCAAGTCCCCTCTCTTTAGCCAGTCAGTTTCTCCTGTGAATAACGTTACGGGGGATGAGGTCTGCCACTGACTGGGGACCAGAAATGGGGAAGGCGGTTGTGAGCTGACTCCTCCCACGTCTGTAGGGTCTCCGCAGATTGTCTCCTGCTTCTGGGTTCCGTGGGCACGTGTGCTCAGCCCAGTCATTCACATCCCTCACAGAGGCTCTCTTGTGGGTTTTCCCCAGGGAGCGAATCTCAGTTTGCTTCTGTAGTCCGTGAGGGTTTTAGGGGTGCAGGTGAAAGGGTATCTGGGGTCTACCCTCTCCCATTTTAACCCATTCTTCTGTCACTTCTGTGTCTTTATTATTACCCTCTGTGACACCAGAAAATATAGGGTTATTAATGCAGAGGCCCAATATTCAACAAGAACTCTTTAAGGAAAGATTGAGAGCAAATGGAAGAAAGTAGATTACTGTAGAAAATATACAAGGAAGTTTTCCCTGAACTGGAGAACATGAATTTCTAGACTGAATGGATCCAAGGAGTGTCCAGCACAAGAAATTGAAAATTTAAAATAAATAGGAATAAAAGAAAATTCTGAAAGTTTCTGGAAGAAAACAAAGATGGCCTATGAAGGACTGATGTCATCAAATGGCATCAGACATCTCCACAGTGACATAGAGCAAAGCAGCAATGCTTTCAGAATTCCCAGGGAAAATGGTCTCCAGCCTAGAATTCTGCACACCTTCAAACTACAAATCAAACCTGATGATAGAAAAACACGTTTCCATTTCATAAAATCTTGAAGCTTGCCTCTTGATATTCCCCCCTGTGGGCATTTAGAGTTCACCTTATTATTCTCTGCCAAGTCAGCTACCCTACTATCAGCCCGCTTTGCAGCTTCCAAAAGTTTGATGATTTTTCTCTGGTATTTCCTCTCTTATCCTCCATGCTCTTGTGGGTTTGTTCCTTAAAAAATTTACTTGCCACATTTTTAATGCAGTTTTGGGAGGTATTGGATATAAACACATGTGTTTAGTCTGCCATGCCTAGTAAAGAGTCTCAAATATCATTTTAACCTTTTCTCTTCTTTGTACTAGAGCTGCCATGAGGAAAATTTAACCGCTTGCTTATAGTTGAGACTGATTGATAAGAGGAAGAAGATATTTTGATTTTCTATATTGAACATGTTTAGTGAAGATGCTAACATTAAGAGATAAAGAGGATAGAGGATCTTAAAGAGTCATCACCCAAATACACTTGAAATAATTACAAAGAATTTAACTTTTCTAAAAATAGGCTACTTGTTACCAATTTTTTTCTTGGAGAACATTCAGATTGATTTGTATTAGAAAGCTGTGCATGCTCATTTATCAGATTCTTCCAACCACATTTGTAGGAGGAATAACACTGGTGCTTCTGATAAATACAGAATGGAAATGAAATGATTATAGTCACACAGTTACATTTTTCCCACTTGGAACTCTTCTCTTGTCCTTGCCTCTCAAGGCAACACTCTTGCCAAGGCAGGACTTTGTGGCCATTTGCTTAGGCTCTGCTCCTACTCTTCCATTTCTTTTCACCATCCCAACAACTCTTACTTTGCTGTATTCTACGAGAGTGATTTCAGGCCCTTCCCAAAAGACAAGAGTTACTGATTGCGTCGCTGCTTAGCACATGAATCTTAATCACCCCAAACTTGTCTGGCCAAACTACTTCAGGCATGCATATAAGCCATGCAAGATGGTGAGAAGCAGTCTAGGCCAAGGAAAGGGCTCATGGAGGAGCGTCCTCAGGAAAACAGTCCGTAGGACAAAAAGGGAATAGATGAGAATGTGAGCGGTAGATTGTCACCAGGGGACAATAGGTGGGGGTGAGAGAGACAGGTCTTTGGGCTGTTGGCCAAGTAAACTTTGAATTTTAATCGACAGTGTTTTTTTCCCATTATAATAATGTGATTATTTAAGCTGTAATTTAATTGAATGTAAACAGTTCAAGTTCAGCTCAGTTATACCTAAAAGCTCATTTTGCAATCTGGTTTTATTTCAGATCTACAGGTTTGTTTTTTCGGTTGAAGAAGCTTACATGTACTTCTAGCAAGACCCAAATACCCATTCATTGTCTCTTCTTTAGTAAGGAATTTCGGATTTTATTCAAGGTGGCAGTGTGCCTGGCTAAAAGATTATATTTCTCATTCTCCCTCTACCCATGAGTCAGGCCATATGATTATGTGCTGGCAAGTTACATTTAAATGGAATTGTTTTATGGGACTTCTTGAAGTTTCATGTTCCACTTGCCAGCCAGGAAAGCATATGTGATGGCTGAAGTAGCGTAGAGGCAGGGCACTATCCAAGGGATGTGGGGTGCAGAGATGGAGGTGGTTGGGCCCCTGACAACCTCAGGGCCTCTGAGTCCCAGCTCTTTAGGTGCTGACCTCGGGGCTTACTTTGTTTAAACCACTCTGTTTTGATGTAGTTACAGTCAGCTAGGCTTAGTTCTAATGGATACAAAAGACAACCCATAGCATTCTTTGAAAACTTGACTGAGGACTGCAGAATCTTAAAACATTTATTTATACCCTATGAAATGTCACCTAAACTAATAAATCATTTTCTTATGAAAAAAAGTTTAATAAGAACATTTTTTAGTTTTCCTCTTGAAGCAGAGAGCCTAGTATAGAGTAGGCATTGAATAAATATTTGTTAAGTGAATGATCACATAATTTAAAAATTAATTATTGAGAGGCTCCATATACCTGTCAGTATAAGCATACAGAGATAAGACTGTCTCTGGCACAGTGACGTTCCTAATTTTATGAGAGATGCAAACAACTAGCACTTATGCAGATGGAAGGAATTAGGTCTCGCAGCAGAGGCACATACAAAGCACGGGATGGTGGGAAGTAAAGAGACAGATGCCTGGAGTGGGACTTAGATCTTGACCAAAACGCCGAGTGACAAAGCACGGAAAGTCGGTTGGGCAAGATTGTGAAACCATGCTGAGGAGTTTTGGTTTTGCTGTTGAGCTAATTGAAAGACATTCAATTAATTTTTAGGAGGAGAATTCTGATGGCCAAATTTACAAATTTACCGGAGAGCAGAGGCTGAAGGCCAGGAGGGAGTCCAGCTAGAAGCAAGTCTCCGATTTCCCCACTCTCAGCAGGGAGGGGAGAAGACGAGTCTCGCCTCTGTGAGTCCCATCGGGTAGAAGTCAAGGCAAGAGGGGAGGTTTTCAAAAGGATTGGAAGGTGAGAGTCTGGTGGGTGGAGAAAGTGCTGGAAAAGTACTCATGGCTGGACAAGGACATAGAGGAACTACTGTTATGGACCAGGCCCCAACGTGAGTCTATTTGGAGATGGAGCCTTTAAAGAGATAATTAGAGTTAAATGAGGTCACAAGGGTGGGTACTAATGTGCTAGGACTGGTGGCTTTATAAGAAAAGGAATTGACCAGAGATCCTTCTCTCTGTGAGCAAAGAGGGAAGAGGCCGTGAGAGGACACAGCAAGAAGGCTGCAAGCCAGGAAGAGAACATGACCCGAAACCAACCCTGAAAGCACTCTGATCTTGGACTTGTAGTCTCCACATTTGAGATAAAATAAGTTTCTGTTGATTATGCCGTGCAGTTTGTGGGATGCTGTGATGGTGGACTGAGCAGACTAAGACCATCACATGGGTGGACCAAACAGACTAGAACCTGAGGGAGATGCCTGCCCTGCTTCTAGGGAAGAGGTGAAGGCTTCTCCCCACACTGTGTGCCAGCCTCCTCATCCCTCTGTGTGAGGGAGACACTGGTCAGACTGAGCACAAAGAGTGGGCCACATTTATGAAGTTTCCTGATCTGTACAACAGCAACAACAATGGTACCAACCTCACAATTTTGCGATGAGAAGTTAACAAGTAAAGATAAATAAGCAAAAATCAATTGTTCAATAATATTAGCTATTTTTATGTTTACAAACAATTTGTGCCAGTCCCAAATTTGTATTCTGCATTCTGCCAAACTAAAGACCTGAATCTATGACTTGTGGAAAGAAATCTGGGAATTGTTGACATTGTAGGTGTGTGTATAGGCATAAATTAGTGTTACTCTGAATTCTATATGATAATAGATTAAATTATGGCAAGACTCAAGCCGTTAAAAGCCAAAACACCCACCACTGTGCTCTTTTCTTCCCATAGTGAGTTGCCACGAAAGGTAGAACTGTCAAAACAGACTCACAGGAATCCTAGGTCTTGCCCAACACCAAACTACGAATGAGTCAAAAGACACAGGCAAGAAGCAGGCACACATGGAGTATTCCTTTCCTGAGGGGCTGAGCCTTTAAAACCAGCTTCCTAATTGTCCCTTTTCCCACACTGGGAGAAGCAAACAAACAATAGCAATGTGTGGCATGCATGTGTACTCATCCACTTAGGTTTCGAGCTTCCAGTTTTTATATGTGTTTAGTCATTCAGGGGCAAAGATGTTACAGACTAATTTCCATTCTCTAGCCAGCTATATACCATGATTGCATAAATTCCAGATTTATTTATAGGAATTGGTATAGATAGGCACATCCTGCTCAAAGCATCTTTTAGATAAGAACTCCATAGAAGTGAACTCTGCTGTTAGCCTGTTACCAGGAAGTTTGGTAGATAGATGTCAAGATTTCCCCCAGCCTGCTGTTGACTCTTCTCCATCCTATGTGGCTTCCTGCTGGAAGGTGAGGTAGCAAAGAGTATTTAAGATTCTGGCCTCTACATCTGCCTCGCCTGGATTCAAATCCTGACTTTGCTATCCTTGGCCTGTATACTTGGCAAGTTACTTAAGCAATTGTTGCCTCAACCTTTTATCGGCACAACGGGCATAAGAATAATAGAATTTTCTCCAATGAGATTACTGTGCGGATTTAATGAGTTAATAACTGTAAAATACTTAGAGCAGTGCCTGGCATCTAGAGAGTTCTCAGGAATATTAGCTACCAGATTGGAATGTCACTGTGATTCTAGGAAGAGGCTCTGTGACTTGGACCTGTTTTTTTGTTGTATCGACCATCACACTTTCTGCTAGCTCCTTCTCTTCTGCTTATCAATGTGCCATAAGCTCTCCATCCTAAAGGGACACCTTCCTGCCCTCTTACAGGTCCCGCCTCACCATATCCCTCCTCACAGGATAAGGAAAGGAAATGTTCCTCAAATAAAGCAGGATACCACTTGATTGGTTGAAGAGAGGATAGTAAAATATGATTAGGGATTGGTCACTTCTCTGGTTTGCCTCACAAGAGATGGCACCGTTCTCAAAGAGTTATGGGATGAGTTGCATAAAGCTCTAGTAAGCTCAAGGTCACAGAGAGACAGTTACATGCTAGGCTTGAAGCTTGTAAAATGTTTCTTTAATGATGTTAATGTCTTTTATTCTGTCACCTCTTCACCATCCCCCCTCGTCCAGGCTTAATTAAGGTCCTCATCTACTCAATGCTTAGAATTGCTTCCTAAGTAGATTCTGCGTCTCACATCTCACTACTTCTGCTCTTCCACACCGTTAATTTGCTCCCCAGATCCCTCAAAATTAGCCAGGTAAATTAATGATCTGTTCAAGTCACTCTCCTGCTTGGAAATGATCTCTGACTCCAAATTTCCTACCAGACAAAGTCAAACTCTTTTACATGCATTCAGGGCTTTTCAAATGTGATCCCAAACCCACTATCCAGTGGTATCTTTCACCATCCATGGTGGCCTATTCAGCTCCCCAGACACCTGGATCTCGCCCTGGTCCCTGAAGACATCCTGCGGTCTTTTGTGAGTTTGTTTTAATTTCGTAAGTCCGTGACATTGATCACTCTTTTTCCTCTACTCCTCGGATCGAACTCTGATCTTTAATTTCTGGTTTAGGGAACTTCCCTGATCTCCTAGTTAGTCAGACTGTTTCTGTCTCCGCAATTTCTCTTGGCACATAGTTCTTAGCAGGGGAAGGTGGAAGGGGGTGAGAATTTCTTGAGGGATTTCTTCAGAGTGCACAATGTTCCCAGGCTTCACTGCTCTCTGGGAATTGATGACAAAGTCTTCTGACTGGCACACTTCTTATAGCAGTTCAAGTATATCATTGTTATTCATCCATAGGCTTGTTTCCCATGAGAGACTGTCTTCTCAAGAAAAGAAACTATTTTAGTCCCACGCATCCCCTACACACAAGAAAGAGGCAGTACAATTATTTTTTAAATATAAACTCAGTTTATCAATTTTTAGATTAAAGCTCTGTTTCCAAACATACCTGGGAAAGTTCCTTCCATCATGAGGGAGACTAATACCTAAATTCGCTGTGCATTTAAGTTATTCTGGAAGTTATGCTCTATGAATTTCAAAAGAGCATTTGTTTCACTTCCCTCTTGTTTGTATCATAACAGTTCACTCCACAAATCCCCTTTCACGGAAAGCTTTATAGAGAAATGTAGAAAATATTGTTTATGTGTATGTAAAATATGCTTCATTTGCATCTTACTCATAATAAGTTTATTTTAAATGTACTATTCAGGGAGTACATTTACACTCAGAAAATATATTTGATTTCCTCAATGGTGCAAAACTATAATCTATTAAAATATGATTTCCATTCTGCTGAAAAGCAAAATAGAAGAAAAATGAGAGCCCTCTGGTGGCAATACTCTAAGTTCCATGTATCATCTATAGTATTTTCCTGCTAGGATTTTCTAAAGATTAAACAAACGTTCTATTTCTAAACAGATCAGTAACAACAAGTAAGATGAACTTTAAAAAGTTATTTCTACTCCTTGAGTATAATTGAAGTACATTAATTTTCCACAGAAAATGTCAGATTCTAAGCAACTTTCCTACTAAAATAAAATCAATTCAAATCACAAAACTCACAAAACAAGCAGGCCAGAATTAAAAAAGTAAAATAAACTCATCCTCTCAAGTTGAGTTTAAATGAAACAGATTCATCAAATTAAAACCAAGAAAAGTGATTAAATTAGGAGGTTTGAAGTGAAGATTATGCACTGGATAAATGCATTATTTTTTTCCTTTTTTCCTAATTGAGGTGGAATTCTCAAATCATGAAATTAAGCATTTTAAAGTGAACAATTCAGTGGCATTTGGTGCATTCACAATGCTGCGTACCGCCACCTCTAGCTGGTTCCAGAGCGTTGTTAGTGCCCACAACAAAACTGCACCCGTGAAGCAGGTACTCCTCCATCCTTCCCCCACCCAGTGCCTGGCAGGCGCCCTCTGCTTTTTGTTTCTATGGCTGCGCCTATTCTGAACACTTCATAGAACTGGAATCGTGCAAGTATGACCTTTTCTGTCTGGCTTCTTTTGCTTAGCGTGATGCTTTTGAGATTCACTCACATTGTGGCATGTATCATCACTTCCTTTCTATGGCTGAAAAATGTTCCATTTTACATATGTAGCAACTTTTTGTCCCTTCATCTGTTGGTAGACGTTCAGGTTGTGTCTGCCTTTTGGTTAGTGGGAGTAGTACTATGTGAGTATTCCTTTAAGTGCCTGTTTTCAGTTCTCCGGGGCAGACACTTAAGAGGGGAATTGCTGGCTCGTATGGTAATTATATGTTTAACTTTTTGAGGAACCACCAAACTTCCACAGCAGTGGCACCATTTTACGTTCCTACCAACAAGCTTTGAGGTTTCCAATTTCTCCACGTCCTAATACTAGTTATTGTCTGTCCTGGGATTATAGACATCCTAGTGGGTGCTAAGTGGTATCTTATTGTGGTTTTGATTACATTTCTCTGATGGCTGGTGACGCTGAGCATCTTGTCATGTGCCTGTTTGCTATTTGTATACCTTCTTTGGAGAAATGTTTATTCAAGTACTTGAGTTTGCCTTTTATTGTTGAGTTGAAACAGTCTTTGTTCTTGGGACTAGACTTTCAGCAGATCTGTGATTCAAAAATATTTTCTCCCATTCTGTAGGTTGTCTTTTCCCTTTCTTGATAATGTATTTTGATGCACAAAGGTTTTGAATTTTGATGAAGTCTAATTTATGTATTTTTTCTTTTGTTGCTCATGTTTTTGGTGTAATGTCTAAGAATCCATTGCCAAATTAAAGGTGATGATTTGCCTGCATGTTTTCTTCTAGGAGTTTTATTGTTTTACTTCTTATATTTAGGTCTTTGATGCATTTTGAATTAATTTTTGTACATGGTGTGAGGTAGCAATCCAGCTTCATTCTTTTACATGTAGCTATGCGGTTGTCCCAACACCATTTGTTGGATAGACTCTTCTCTCTCATTGAATGGTCTTGGCATTCTTGGCAAAAAGTGATTAGCAGAGATGTATGGGCTAATTTTGGACTCTTAATTGTGTCTACGTGTTTATCCTTATGCCAGTACCACACTGTTTTGATAACTACAACTTTGTAGGAAGTTTTGCAATTGGGAAATGTGAAAACTCAGACTTTGTTCTTTTACAAAATCATTTTGCCAACTTATGGTGCTCTGCATTCCATTTGAATTTCAGAAATGGCTTTTCTATTTTGGCAAGTAAGTCCATTAAAATTTTGAAAGGATCTGTAGACCACTTTAGGTAGTATTGCCATCTTAAATAATATTAAATCTTTCATTCTATGAGAACGAGATGTCTTTCCATTTATCGTGGACTTCCTTAATTTCTTCGTAGTTTTAGCAATGTTTTATAGTTTTCGGTGTACAACTTATGACCTCATTGGTTAATTGTTTTCCTAATTTCCTTTTTGGGTTATTCATTGCTGTCATGGAGAAATACAACTGATTTTAGTGTGTTGATTGTGTACCCTGCAACTTTGTCGAATTTGTTAATTAGCTCTAGTTGGTTTCTTTTGTACATAACTAGCGCATAAATGTTTTTAAATCTTTGGAAAAAATTAGTATATAATTATGGAGTTTAATATTAATTTTACTATGCTGTAGG
Source organism: Equus przewalskii (assembly GCF_037783145.1). Classification (NCBI taxonomy): domain Eukaryota; kingdom Metazoa; phylum Chordata; class Mammalia; order Perissodactyla; family Equidae; genus Equus; species Equus przewalskii. Next base: position 118,168,898 of record NC_091832.1, on the reverse strand, counting down.
GCAATATATTTCAAATAATCATGCATTACTGTTATAATCAGAAAAAAACCCAAATGCTAATTCAATTGTATTTCATCTAATATTGTGATTGTTAGTGACCAGCGGAGTACCTTGCACATACTAACTTTTCAATTATTTCTTAATCCAGGCTATATTTACACAAGGCTAAGGACCCTCAGTTTTAGTCATTAAGTTAAATTTAAAATTAGTTTTAAATTTAAATTTAAATCTACAAATGTCTGTTCCTGTATATGCAAGTCTGGCATGGCGTGGGAAAATTTTCACATAAAATTTAAAAGGACCAATCCGTAAATCCTGTACACTATCATGAAGTTCCACTAATGAAAATGGGAAAACGATGTCCAGGCAGTCGGCTGCTGGAGTGACACCTGTGGTTCAGAGCCTGAGTCTGCGGGGAGACCTTGAGGAAGTAAGGGGTGAGCAGTCTCGAGGAGAGCTCTGGGACCGGGGAGAGTAACTTTCAGGAGAGAGAATAGATACAAAGAGACAATGCTGGGCGCAGCATGAAGCACAGTAAGGGCAAGCAAGAAAGACATGACCATTCCTCTGCCTCTCAGACCATGCCATGCAGTTTCAACATCACGGAAGATCAGTGGATATTGAACCATGAGTCAACAGTAAAACAAACTCAAAGTGATCCTTTAACCAGTTAGCTCCAGATTGTCTCTGTATCCTTGGAGGATGACTATTTTTCAGGAACCCCAGCAACTTAATTTCAGGTGTGTGGTCATTATAGATGGGGAAGTTCTGGAAGGTACTCTGACGTTTCTCAGGAAATCCAAATTGTGTCCTGTTGTAGGCACAGTGATTGAATTCACCGATTTCAAAGTGAGAGCAGAGCCCGCACTGGCACCTGGAGGAGAAATATGCTGTGACTTGTGGTTTCCCCGCTGTGTCTGTTTCTTACTGGTACTAAAACGGTTTCTTGAAGAAACTTGATTCTTGAAACGTAGTCTCTGTATTGTAGCCTCCAGCTTTGTTCTTTTTCAAGATTGTTTTGGCTATTTGGGATGTTTTGTGGTTCCATGTGAATTTTACAATGGTTTTTTCTATTTCTGTAAAACGTGGCATTGGAATTTTGATAGGGATTGCACTGAATCTGTTGATTGCTTTGGGCAGTATGGACATTTTCAGTATACTAAGTCCTCTGATCCATGAGCACAGGATTTGTGCTCCTTGTTTGTGTCTTCAATTTCTTTCAGCAGTGTTTTGTAGTTTTCAGTGTACAAGTACTTCTCTTCCTTAGTTATGTTTGTTCCTAAGTATTTTTTCCTTTTGATGCTGTTATAAATGGGATTTTTTTCTTAATTTCCTTTTCAGATAGTTTGTTATTAGTGCAACTGATTCTTGTATATTGATTTTATATCCTGCCACTTCACTGATTTTGTTTAGCAGTTCAGACAGTTTTTGTGGAGTCTTTAGGATTTTCTATACATAAAATCATTTCATTTGCAAGCAGGGACAATTTTTTTTTTCTTAAATATTGGCAACTGACCTAAAATCTGTTGCTAATCTTTTGTTCCTTTTTTTGTCTTCTTCTTCCCAAACCCCCCAGGACATAGTTGTATATTCTAGTTGTAGGTCCTTGTGATTGTGCTGTGTGGGATGCTGCCTCAGCGTGGCCTGATGAGCGGTGCCACGTTGCGCACAGGATCCGAACTGGCAAAACCCTGGGCCCCCAAAGCGGAGTGGATGAACTTAACCACTGGGCCATGGGCCGGCCCCCAGGGACAATTTTATTTCTTCTTTTCCAATTTGGATGCCTTTTTTTTTCTTGACTAATTTCTCTGGGTAGTGACAGTCACACAATAAAATATAGAACTCCCAACTTAGGAAAATGTAACAAGCAAAACAGCTAAGTTTATGCTTACTATCATACATAATGAAATTAAAAATGTAGTTAAAACAGTTTTTATATAAGTTTATGACATTTTCTTTGGATAAAAGATAGCACAGTTCTTTAACTTCTTTATAAAGAATATTGAAATTCAACATTTCAGTTACAACTAGTCAAGATATTCATTCAGAAAGGTTTTTTAAATAGCAACTTTCTCTTCACAGATGCTATGTCCATTTTCTTCATAATCTTCTCTTATTACCACTGTATCTCCAGGATCCGTTTTCCACATTTCCAGGTATAAGTAATTGGATTTTTAAGCAGCACAAGAAGAATATCATGATCTCCCAGAGTGAGACATCAAATTTCTGATATACCCATCCACGGAATCTCGGGAAATGTGAATTATCCCCTGACAAAATGATGCTCTTAAAAAGTGTGGCAGCCTTTTTTTGTATGCATTCTGAATAGAATAGATCATAGTTTCTGGAGTTCTAATTTCTTGAATGTCTATGTTAAAGAGATTAAAGAGTATTTCTGGAACAGCAAATCTCCCACTGACCTCATGAAATATTTGTTTCCCAAATTTGTATTTTTCCTCTTAGGATTGTATCTCCCCTGTTAGTGTCTCAAAAATTAGAAAAATGACCTCTTTCCAGATGCCTTGTTATGGACTGAATTGTGTCCCCCCAGATTCATAGGCTGAAGCCTAATCTGCAGTGTGACTTTAAGGTCTTTAAGGAGGTAATTAAGGTTAGATGAGGTTGCAAGTGTAGGGCCCTAATCCAGTAGGACTGGTGTCTTTACAAGAGAAGGAGGAGACACCAAAGAGCTCTCTCTCTGTGCACATAGAGGAGAGGTGGTGTGAGGAAATAATGACAAGGTGGCTGTCTGTGCACGGGGAAGAAAGCCTCACCAGAAACCAACCCTGCCAGCACCTTATCTTACTTTCAGCCTCCAGAACGGTAAGAAAATAAATTTCTGTTGTTTAAACCACATAGTTTGTGGTGTTTTGTTATGGCAGCCCTAGCAGACTAAGACAGAATCTGAAATCTGCATTAGTCAAGGTGCTCCAAAGAAACAGAACCAGTAGGAAGTATATATGTATACAAAGAAGAAAACTTATTATAAGGAATTGGCTCATGTGATTATGGATCCTGGAGAATCCAAAATCCTAGGTGTGAACCGGCAGGCTGGAGACCCAGGAGAGGCCATGGTACAGATGAATTCTGAAGGCAGTCCGGTGGAGAATTCCCTCTTGATTGAGGAGGCCAGACTTTTTGTTCTACTCGGAACTTCAACTGATGGATGAGTCCCACCTACAGTGTGGAGGGCAACTGCTTACTCACAGTTCACTGTTTTAAATGTTAATTTCATCCAAGAATGCCCTCCAAGTTAACACATAGAATTAAGTATCACCAAGGGCATTTTTAAGTTATACTGAAATTATGGATACATAGTCTAAAGTTACTGCATTGCCTTCTCTTTTAAATTTTGCAATATCTCCTTCCAATTCTGAAATGTCATCATTTCTATAAAAATCCTGAGACGTACAATACACATCTTCTTTTACTTGGTTAATCACATGTTTCACCATGATATGTGGCTGCCTGAGGGCAATTCTCTCTTCTTGATGATTGGTTAAGAGCTTTTCTCCCACATTTATTTGAATAGCTTGTTTTTCTTCCCTTTTTACTTGTATAAAACGAAACAATGTCTATAAGGAAATGGACATCAATGGAATAGGCATACAGCATAATTCAGATGTTATGTCAGAAATACCTATGTGCTCTGAGAGACCTAGCATTTAACCCAATACTGTTTGAAACTGGTACTTTTCAAATAGCATTTCATTCATTGTGACATGATATCGTTAAAATACAGTTTAATGACAACAATATTAGAATCTAAAAAATCAACTCCAATATGTAACTTGATACATTTCTTTTTGAAAAAGATAATTCATTCGCCAAGAAACCATTCTCACAAGGAAGAATTTAAGTCAAGACAGATGTTTTATTTCATCTATCTGGTTAGCCATAAAAATATTAATATATGCTGTTTTTTTGGCTGAACTGACAGTTCTGAATAATCAAATTATTTCGTGTCTATATTGGGTTTTAGCCTCATGGGATCTGTTGTCTACATCTTAGGTCGTTTGTAGTCTTAGTTGCTCTTTATCTCTTTTATTCCTGCTATGTGCGTGTGCCAATAGCCATGCCCACAATTTTTTTCTGAGCGAGACAATCTCTATCTTTATTTAATTACCATTAATTTAAGATTATCACCTGACCTGGGAGAACCATGCTCTTACTTTCTTTTGCTTGAGCCACTTCATCCAATTGAAGGGGTTTACTCAGTGCCACCCCAATGATTCAAAGATTTTAATAAAAAGTGTTGTCTTAACTCAGACTGCTATAAAAATATACTGTGAACTTGGTAGTTTGTCAACCACAGATATTTATTTCTCACAGTTCTGGCGGCTGGAAGTCCGAGATCATAGTGCCAGCAGGACTGGGTTCTGGTGAGTGCCTCTTCCAGGTTGCAGATGGCTGAATTCTCGTTGCATCTTTACAAGGTGGAAAAAGAGTGAGCTGGTTCTCTGGTCTTCTGACAAGGGCACTGATCCCATTCCTGAGACTCCACTATCATGACGTAATCACCTTGCAGAGGCCTGGCCTCCAAACACCGTCACACTGGGGATTAGATTTCCACGTATGAGTTTTGGGGAACACAAGCATTCAGTCTGTTACAAGCGTGAATACCGAAATCTGGATGCGGTTCTTGCCCCCAGGATGGGTTTTAATTGGCCTTTATTGCTGGAGGCCTTTTCCGTTTTATTTCACTTGTGAAAGATGGGAAACATTTGCATCTTTTATCCCAGAAACTGTTGGAATATTTGGAATATCCTGGTTTTCTTTTATTCTTGCAAACTGGCAATTTCTCTCTGAGCTCATACCTTCCATGTGTCACCTTATTTGTATGCAGCCAAGGCACTCTGATGGTATTTCCTAATCTCTCTATCTGAACCACAAACTGAATCTACACATTGCCTGCCTTCCAAGTTGTCACAGGTGACACTTCCACCTAATACTTTGCCACAGGATAATATAGATTGTCATCATTCTGAACTCCTATAGAAATTTCCTTGGTACCTATTGCCCAGCATCAAAATCAATGACATGGCTTAGGATTTTTTCCTTAGAACCCATTTCTGGCACCTATTTCTGTATCAGTCAATACAGCTAAATCAAATTGTGATAACATCTTAGTGATATACCAAAAAAAAAATCTGTTTCTTGTTGTGTTATGTATCCATTTCGTGTCAACTGCACATATTCTTCACTCCAGGAACAAGCTAACAGAACTGTGCTGTATCTGGAGCATGCTGAGCTCATAGCAGATGGATAAGAGCAATATTAGCCTTTCTTAAGCTGTTTATATAAGTTATATTCTCACATTCATAGGTATATAGTTTTATAGATGAAATAAAGATATTAGAATTTTCCAAATCTTTTGTCAAGTGCATTTTTCCTGTTTTATGATGCTTCATGTTTTTACTTGCAGACCAAAGGTGGCTTATTTGACCACAGAAATTGTTTAGAAAAAAGTTTACCAGATTATCATACCATTTATATATAAGTATGGCCCACTGACCTGCCAGTAGAGAATTCCAAAATTGTGTAAGCTTGAAATAGCTGGTTTTATTTATTTTGGTCATCATAGATAGAGAACTTGATATGAACAGGGAGAAAGAAAGGTTTTAAATATTTATTTCGTCCACAAACAGTGTTTTCATGCCCAATTTCTCTCATATGATTCCTCAGGAGACTTTATGTTATGATCTTTAAACCTCAGGCGCTCTGCCTGATGTGCAAGGGGAGTGATTAAGATGCCCCAAAGTTTAGCATTTGTGGAATAGTCGGAAGAACTTGTAGGAGGGAATGCAGATGTAGATTATTTTAACACCATCTTTTGAATAGGTTAGAAAAGTTATGTTTAAATTATTTACCAAGTAACCGCCTTAAGTCCAAGTCTCTTGACAACTAATTCATTCTAACAGACCAACTACTCAAACCCTTAGTGACCCATAAAACTGTACATCCTTACACAGATTTCTAGATAGCTGAATGCATTTAAATTGAATGGTGTGTGTGTGTGTAGGGGAAACACTACTGATTTATTCAGAAAAGGGTAAGTATTCTTGTTCAAACAGACAGATGGATTCAGTAGCTGCCAATAAGACACTATACTTAGTTCTCATTTGTGAATTACAGTTGGTTTAATGGAATTGAATAACTGAAGGGCTTTTTAAAAGACAATTTACATTTTTATGAAGATATTCACATATTCTAAAATTTATATAGCTATTTAGGGGGCAAACCTCGGGATTATGTGAATTATGCACCTGTCTTAAAGTGACTGTTTCAAGAAGAGCTGATTGAGCTGAAAATAAACTATGGCCACCAAGAAAACACATTATCCTGGGAATTTTTGAGATTAGTATATTTAATCTGGAATTACCCCAAAATTTATGCCAATGTGGCTAATTTTTTTTTTCCTGAGGGAGATTGGCCCTGGGCTAACATCTGTCCCCCATCTCCCTCTGTTTTTTTGTTTTTCTCCCCAAAGCCCCAGCACACATTTGTATATTCTAGTTGTAGGTCATTCTAGTTCTTCTATGTGGGACGCCCCCTCAGCGTGGCTTAATGAGTGGTACTAGGTCCACACCCATGATCCAAACTGGCAAACCCCAGGCTGCTGAAGCAGAGCACACGAACTTAACCACTTGGCTATGGGACTGGCCCCAATGTGGCTAAATTTTAAATAGTGATGAGAATACTAATATTCTATATTGCCTTAGGAACTTTTCCTTACAAAAATCCCAGCTTCATCATGATTTACACGTGAGACTTTTACGAATCTGGTATTAGTCATTTTACTTTATAGAAAAATGTTCTTGCGTGCCCTTCTCAAATGATGACAAGTGGCTTAGTTAGGATTTCTCTGAAAGAAGAACCTGGGACAAGGATTAGGGCACAGGAATTATATTTGAGAGGTGATCACAGAAGAAGGAGAGAGGAAGTAAGAAGATGGAACCAGGGCTGGAAGAGAATCGGTATAAGAGTGTGTTCAAGGTCACTATTGTGAATAATGGGGCTCAGTTATTCCAGGATCCCTTGAGAAGCAACCAGAATGCCTTCAGAAATTTTCCATCTGAAGGATGGGACGCTGAAGCATTTATAAACCGGCTCCTTTTTCCTATTATTGAGGGTGGCCCCAGAGGTATTAACTCTCGCATCCTTTTTGCATTTATAAGCAGGTTACGTGAGCTCTTGCAGCTGCAGAGAAGACCCTGAAGACCCTAAGGCAGAAAGAGAAAGGCACACTGTGCATGTTGAGGCGGAAAGGGTCACTTGTATAGTACTGTAAACCACATCTGTTGGCCGAGGTTGGCCAAAGGGCTGCCATGTGGGATGTTGGAAGCATTTACTACCATTTCTGCCTTGTTTTGCTCAGATCCATTCAAAACACCCTGCCACTGAGTTTTCAAGGTGGTGACTGGCATAACCTCTATGCACCACCAGCACTGAAGACAGATGATAACTGACTGACTGACATCTGCCAAATGAGTCATCCTGTCCACTTAGTTTTTGAGTGCCAACTCTGTAGTGGACGTTCTCTGTGGGCACTGACATAGACACACATGTCTGCATGCTTTAGATGCATCCCATGCCTCTTCCCAAGACTTCTATGTCCTTAATTTTCAAATGTTCCTTCTTGAAAGCACATGACCAAACAACCAAGCCATTGACCACTGCCAACAGTTTGTTTATAACCTTTCTCTGCACAAGTGTTTGACTGAGTTTACTGCTCACAGCCCTGCCCACTTGGAGGACTTCTTTCCATTCAGGACCATTCATTCATGAATTGAAATGCCATGTGGCAGCACTGGCTTACACCAATATATCCCGCTAACACATCTGTGAATCACATCTGAATTTCTGTTCTCCTCCATTAGCAAGTCGTAGAACAAACTACAGCCACCAAGAGTCTGTAGAAATGAGATGAAGGAGAGGCATTGGCTCAACAGAAACAGGTGAAATGTGGGTCTGGGCCATCTGTTCACGAAACTTACCTGTGCTCGTTATCAAGATCTGCTTGGACCTGATCGAGATATCTTTCCATTATATGATGGTTTGCTGTTTCAGCCACAAAACGAAGTGCTGGCAGATTTGATAATACCCAGTTCATGACAGGCTGCTATGTTCCTTTGATCTCCTATTAGTACTCATTCACTCTCTACGAAGGCCCAGCTTTTCAAATGGTCTATAATTCTTTGCTGTAAAAGGAATGGTCTTACTTCTAAAGTCATAGTAGTCTAGGTTTGGATTTTTCCAAACACAGCTAAAGACCCTTAATTTGAGCAGAATCAAAACTGCCAACATCACTGGACCATAAATTCCTGCTAATCAAAAAGCCTTGCTTGCCATTCTGGTAATTTGTTCAAGCAGTTAGGTCCACTGTGCCTCTAACAATTAAGTGCCACCACCTGACCTCTGCTGTTTCAATATCTGATCTTCTCTGTTGACACAAGAACATACACATAGCATCATAGTGCAGAGGACAGCAAATCCTGAACTCCTCAGAGGTGCCAGTGCACCCTGACCGGCACATTCTTACGACCTTAATGTAAGTATGTCCCCTAGGTCTTCTAGGAACACGGCAGGGAGAAGTTTCTCTACTTGCATGCAATAAATCCATCTTAACATTCTCCCATAACCTTTATTCTAACAGTGCCGACTTGTTGAGTCTTTTGACCCCTTCCACAATACTCTGACGAGGGATTTCCAACATTCTACTTCATTTCCTTTAGGCTCACAGACTAACAGAATTTGGATAGGCAAAGATAAATGGCATTTGACTCCCTAATTATGCAAGTGTCACCACTTATTAGATGGATGCCTTTGAGCATATATCTTAATCTTTTGTGCTTTACCTGTAAAATGTAGATAATAGTGGCACCTACCATAATGAGTTAGATTTAGAACGTGCAAAGCATTTAGGGCAATGCCCGGAACTTAATGCATATGCCAGTAGTGTTATTTCCTGCTATTAATATTACTGTTGAAAATAATTCATAACACTTTGATTCTTTCTTGATTTAAAATTTTTTACCAGCTTACATTATTATTTCATTGTTTCTTATTTCTCAATAATAAAATATGCCAACCTGGAGCATCTTTTCAACCCCACGTGCCCACAGCCCATGGCATTCCATTTCAGTGATGCGCACAGTTCACCTGCGCAAGCCCTCCGCCACCTCTCCTCTTCGGTTCCCACTTCAGGGTAATGGCAACAGTTCGGTGGGACTTCCACTGAAAATAAGCTCTGTGCTTTTGTGTGACGTGAGAATTACTTGGTGGAAACGAAGTTATATCTTCATCCACCTACCTTTACCAATTACTAAGTCAAACCTTTGATGACATGCATTGAGCCAAACATTTTATGATTAAAGTAATTCTCAATGCCTCAGAATATTGCTTCACTGACACTGTACGGTTTAGAGACTAAATCAACAATTGAGATATTTTCATTAACTCTTTCGAAGTTAATAGTCATACTTTGTGCCAACCTCTAAGTTTAATTTGAACATGGCTAAAGACTAAAGTTGCTTCAAAAATATTTTGAATACTAGGTTTATCTATAATTTCATAGCCTCTCCAGGTGAATGCTTTGAAGAAGAAAATATGAATTTGGGTATATAGATGCTAAAAAAGTTGTGTGAATGTAGTTAGTTTATTACTGAGGAGCTAAACGACTTGGAAAAGTGCAATGAAACCTTGAACTCCTTCACTCCTCTTCAAACACACATGCATACACCTGTGCACAGCCTCTCCAGTACAAACTCTCCCACATGGACAGTGCGAGACGGCAAACTCTCTGAGAGCCCAGAGGGGTCGTGCTGACTCATCTGTGTACCCCCCTGCCCCTGCAGTTACTGGTAATTACTCAAGAAAGTGGCAGTTACTCAGTAAATACTCACTGAATACTGAATAAGTTTTCAGGAGACTGGAAAAAGCAAGGATGCAGGCAAAGCTGCATTACTAAAAAGTATTGTAAATTTGGTGATTTTGGTCCCTTTTTGATTCTACTGAATTTATACTACTGTTTTTCATTTGCTAATGCACTTCATTTTGAGGGACAATGTCAAAATTTGTGATTCTTTGATGTTTTCAGGCTAAAAAGAGACTTCAAGAGTATATAGGGTTGCTTTTTTGTTTTATAGTGAAGAATGAGGGAGACCCCAGAGAGGTCAACTGACATGCCCAGGCTCCCACAGCAGCTCAGCATTGTCTCAGCAAGGGCTGGAATCCAGGATTCCTGTTCCTTGATTTCTCTATTTAAAAGGGGCTTCTAATATATTTGTGGACATGAGGACAAAATACATAAACATAGTAGGAAACAGTATTAAACCATAGATAATAAAATAGCAGAGAATGTACTGCTGTGTGCGTGCATTGAAAGAATTTTTGTTAAGTGATAAATAGGAGTAGGTGCTGCAGAAGAGCTGGAGCTCCTCATAGAGGAGCTGATACTTGGAATGGGCCTATTAGGTACATTTAGAAGAAAGATTGTAAATTTCTAGAGTGTGTGTTAAGCTTGAAAAAGAATGCAAGGTCTGAAATGGGCAGAATGTGTTTGAGAAAGAGTTCAGAGACTGATCTTGGACAAAGAAGAAGAAAATCAACTTTTCCAATATCCCAGTCATAGAAATACATGCAAATACCAATAATTAGATTTCCTCTTTTTTTAATTTTAATTTTCTGAAGAACATATCTTCAAATAGTTTATATAGATGGAAATTTCTCTCCCACGTATCTCCCCAGTCTACCTGGCACTTCCTCTCTGATGTATTCCTCCAGAGTTTTTTCACATAAATCAAAGCAGCACAAATAACTCTTCTTGCGTCCGCTTCCCTTTAATGAGAGGAGAATTCTAGACATAGCTCTGCGCTTGCGTGTGTTTTACTTAACGGAGCCTTGGAGAGCCTTTAGAACTCCTTCCTCTTCTCTGGTTCCAGTGTGTTGTCAACAGTGTTTCCTTCCTTGGCTCTTACCTTGGTAGTATCAAATGTGCTGATATTTCTTCTGCATGATGTGTTGGCTTTGAAGAATATCCTTTGATTCCCAAAAACTCAACAAATTTGTTCTACCTGCCACCTTTTTCTCCTCTTTCTCTCCCAATTTTCGTTATTTTTATCTTTTGAGCAGAGTGTTGGCATAAAACATTTATGATCTGTCCTGTTATACTAATCTCTTGGGTCTTAGTTCTGCAGTTAAATATATTAAATGCTCATCCCAGTTCTTTGCCTTATTTTTGCAATTATTTCTTGGTTAGCTTACATTTACCCCTAAGAAGTTTCCTTGAGAAGAGATCAGGAAAAATATTTTGTGCATTCTTACATTTTCAAAACTGTCTGTGATCTTCGGATGCTTGTTTGAGGAATTGGGCCATGTGTGTTCTTCGTCTTCTTTGCTCATCTTCTATGTTTACTATTTCCCCTCTAGTCCTTAGTAGCTCTTTATTTTCAGCTTTTTCAAAATTCTTTTTTCTCATTTCCATCCTCTGTGGCCCTTACAGTGTTTTCAGCTCTGTCTGTTCTTCCTCTCTCTCATTCAAATATCATCATTATTTCCACTGTGATTGTGTTTTCTTCTATTTCTTTCCTGAGTTTTATGGCTTACCTCTTCATCTTTTGATTGATCCTGTTGACGTCACACCTCTTCCCTGAGTTTTTCTAATTTTAACTCTCTTTCAGAGGAAATTGTGCTGTTTAAATTTTGAGTCAGAAAATGTACTATTTTCATCTTCTCCAGGCAACATTTTTCTGGTAAGTGTTCCTCATCTATTGGTCAGTTTGGGGACACACTGGGCCTCTCTGAGGTTCTTCTCTATACTTCCTCTTGCATATTTTTGCCTGATATCAACTGTTTTGGCAGCCCTCCTATGTACTTTGTAGAATACACACACACACACACACACACACTCAGTTTTGTCAAAAGTGTAGTTTGCAGATTTTCTTTCATTTTCTTGTTGATTTTTTACACATTCAAGCAGGAGAGGAAGAAACTGCCTTATATAGCCATGTTCTTGCTGGATGTCCCAAATGTTGATTTCTCTCTTATTATTTCTGAATTCTGATGTGAAAATGTGACTGTTCCATTGAGTTCATTAGAACGGAAATTAAATCATAATATAAGTATAAATACAGTACCATGAAAAACGACCTGAATAATCTATTCATTATGCTAGATAATCTTAGAGTAGGAGACCGCCTATAAACAGGAGATTTTAAAGGCTATTTTTCATGTTGAAAGTATAACAGGTAGCTATGCTGAGGATTAATGGAATGATGCACATATCTTAGAAGTTCACATTTTTAGTACGTTTTTGTTAATGAGAATGGTAGAAATGATTAATTCCTTGTTCTGATTCACGAAGTAGCCCAGAAGACCAAAATAGCCAATTTCGTTATTTCAATGATTGTTTACACTGATGCAGCCTCTCTATGAATCCCAGTTGTTGACCACATGTGCAGTGATCTTTCTAAACAAAATACTTTTCTTCGCAACTATTTAAAAACATGTGCAACCAAGACCTTTTTGTCAGTGTTAGGGGCTATCAACACCAGTTATCTTCAGTGTTTTTCTAAAAAAAAAAGTCAGATTATGGCATTAAGTGTAGGAGAAGCCAAAGCCATGAAGTTTGCTGTACTCTGGAGCTCCTGACTTGTTTACACACAATAGTCGTCTGCTACATGGTTGGAATACCAGTCAACCACAGAGACATTATTTTCTAATTAGCAAGCAATCCAATAACTGGAGGTGGAAAAACATTTGGTAGATCCAAGTATAAGATTGCTCAAAGTTTAACAAGAAAGAGAAAGGGACTCAATAATTCCATAAATGATTACTTTCTCCCATGATTTTGCATTGTCTTGCACCTGCCTTAATGTTGAGATCCTTCTTTCACATGGTTTTAGTTTAAATTTATATGAATTAACCAAAGTGGCCAAGAAATTACATTCTTTTGTTTCCTTAGCCTCTCTCTATTTAGGGAGAAAATAGTTAGATGCTCAAAGAGGATGGTTAAAGAGAACTTTTGACTAAAACAGAGAGCAGATGCCATACATTTTCAAAAGCTGTATCATTTGTTTCCATTGACTCCAGTTAATTAATTAAACTTTCCCAAGAGAAAATCTGGTAAATATCCTGAAATCAAGGGAAAACCACATGTGAGAAGGAGGCAAATTACACTAAACGACACTGGAATGTGGTAGAGTGGGAAGTTATCATTTAAAAAAGCTGGGAGATAATGAAAAAACATGAATAAGTTATTGCAAAAAATGCACGTTTATGAAGGAAGTTTTCCTGGAGAAAGAAAGTTAACTAGTCTTAATCATAGGAGACATATGACTATACTAGTTTGTGGTTATTTTTCTTAATGTACTTCATATTGTAGGAAATTACATATAGTATACCTGTATTCTTTAGCCAGAGTTATTTATGTGACTAACCTAAATTTTGAGGATTAAGCATAAAACAGAGACCTTTTCTCCTTCTCAGTCTAACAGATACATCATAGATAAACATCTAATTATTACGTGTTTTAAAGAACTCGTGGTGGGCAAGTCATTGGAAGGAGAAAAATACTTATTTTTATATGAAAGGCATGAAATAGAAACTTTGCAAATAGAATCTCATTACACTAACAATATATGAAGTTTAAAATCGCATCTGCCGTGTAGCCCCAGATGTATCATCCCTCAGCTTCCCTGTATAACACCTACAAAATCACAAAGACAAAGACTCATGTTTGCTAAGTTAAGATAAGCCAGACACAGAAAGAAAAATACTGCATGATCTCACTTATCTGTGGAATCTAAAAAAGCTGAATTCATTGAAGCAGAGAGTTGAACAGTGGCTTCTGGGGGTGGGGAGGTGGGGGAGGTGGGGGAAGTGGGGCGACATCAGTCAAAGGGGACAAAGTTGCAGTTGTGTAGGAAGCATACATTCTAGAGATCTGATGCCCAGCATGGTGACTACAGTTAGTAATATATTGTACACTGGAAATTTCATGAGAGAGTGGATCTCAGGTGCTCTCACCACAAAACACAAAAACAAACTAATAAAGACCAAGATGAAGAATGCCAGGACCTCATTAACATATCGACTAACTATCAGGCAGATGAGGCCAGGGTAAGAACAATGCACCCTGATCTCAAGGCACGTGTGGGTATCTCCTCTTGCAGCTGAGACCCACAGAAGATGGGTGACTCTATATCTCTAACACAGCCAGCCCCCAGACAATTCAAAGACCTAGGGGAGCCTTCCCAATGGTAGGTAGATACTCCTTGTTGAGGAGGCCAGAATCCTGGTTCTTTCTGTCTGTAATCCCTGTCTCCAGACTCTTCTGTCTTGTTTTTACATTCACACAGAAGTGGCAACTCCAAGCAACTGGACAGAAAAGAGAGGAAATGCAATGGCATTGTGTAAACTGCATGGTCTTAGAGTGAGCAGATAAGAAGAATGTTGGTTACCAGACTGCTGGGAATATTATTTTCTCATTTTATCAAAAATTCACAGTACCAGAGAACCAGGTTGTGGGCCTAGAAGACAACAGTATGTCTATATGGCAGACCTTTCTGCCCCAAACTGGAAATTAGACTGAGAAGTATGAACATGAGCCTGCACTTCTGTTGATCTGAGAAGGTCACCTTTCAACAAAGTCAGAATTGCTACCACTTCTACAGTGCATCGTATATACCAGATGTTGTTCTAAGCTCTTTATATAAATTAATTCTTTTAAGTTCCTGGACACCCTATGAGGGAGACATTGTTAGAGTTATTACCTAAACTTTACAGAGGAGAAAACTGAAGCATAGAAAAGTCAAGTTTGATGAGGATTATTTTAGACTGGTTACTTTTAAAAACTGCAGACAGGAAGGAGGCTGTGAGGAGTAGAATTTACTCACCCTTTGTTAAGAGACGTTTACATTGTAAAGGAAATCTCCATCTGTAAAGGTGTCTCCCTCTCTGTACCAGGAAGGGGGATGACCTTATCTCTAGAAACTCTTAAAAAATGCCAAAGGCAAGGACTTAAATCTGCATCTTGTTTACTGTACTTGTGTGGTAATCTCCCATGATGACTCCCCCTCCACCCCCAACATCCTCCTTTGTCTTTAGCTAAAAATATTTAAGGTGGTGGCTTCAGCCATTTACTTAATCTGGTTTGATTCTTATCTAAAAATTATAGGACCACTCAATAACCAGACCCCACCTGCACTGATAACATTTTAACAACCTTTTTTTACGTATTCTTTCCTTTGTCTTGTAAAGAGATAACTCACATACCTATGCCTTAAATTTAGCCCTACCCTCAACCCATGTTTGCAGCAGCTCTTTACTGCCCACTGTCCTGTCCCCATGCTATTCCATACTATTCTCTGAATAGAAGAGCACTACTGCCAGACCTTGAGAGTCCAAGAAATCTTTCTTTTGACTCCTCGGCTCGCTGACCCCGCATCAAAATTCACAAAGCTAGAAAGTGGTGAAATTGAGATTCAAAGCTAGGCTTCTGGATCCAGTGTCTGCCCTCCCAGTCAGGATGCAACACAGAAAGAGAGAAACATCCAAGTGGGTCCTGTCCAGACTACCTCAGAGATCTACCACTTCAAAATTTGTGAAGAAATAAATCATCATTGGAATCAAGGAAAAACATATCCCAGAACATGAAAAAAAATATTCTGATGAAGCAGAGGAACAGCCGCCTCTGAAAATTATCACCTATGAAATCCAGAAGAAATGTCAAGAAATTATATGAAATATTTAATACTGTGTCGGAAGAGAGTGGAAAACCTAAAACTACTAAGTGGAGACAAAAAGATAAGATAATGGGATGAGGTGAAAAGGGTGTCAGAGATTAGAAAAGATTTCAAGAAGATCTGACTCAATATCAGATTTCAAATCCACAACACACTGTGCATTGATACAGTGTGCAATTTAACCAGTAATGAATAGGATAAACTGGAGAGAGTTTGCAAGAGGAATGAGTTGAAAATTGATACTCCTGGAGGAAATATTAGACCAAAGGGAAAAGAAACAGTAATCAAAGATACGTAGTAGAGACTTTTTCCTGAGATGGAAAAAAATACCTGACCAATATTGAGCTTTATCTGGAACTCTCTATGTTCCAAACAAAATAAATTAAAAGAGATGTATGCTAGAGTCTTGAAATAAGGGTAAAATATGCCTGTCTGTTTTGTGAGCTCAATGGTAAAGAACTGAGGGGAATTATCAGTTTCTCATTGGTTTGATAGAACTCATGCCTAAAATTATATGGGCCCGAACCCAATGCCTAGATGGTGGTGGTTCCTTGACAGTATTTTCTATTTCTTTTATGGTTTGACAGCCTATTCCTTCCTTCCTTGTTCAATGTTGGTCATTTATATCTTCTAGGGAAATGCTAATCTAAATTTTCGAGTTTTACAGCTTCGTTACATATTTTACTGTAGTTTTAAACTTTCTCCTCCATATTGTGGTCATGTTTCCCTTCTCATTCCTACTGTTATGCCTGCGGTTGTGTCTTTTCATCTGCTGGCTGCTCCACAGACTTGTTTATGTCATAGATCTTCTCAAAGAACCAGCTTTTAAATACAATTAGCAGTTCTGCTGTACTGCTGTTTTCTTGTCTTTTAGCTTCTGTTCTTATTTTTACTATTTCCTCAGGAGTTTCTTAAGCTTGGCTTTTGTAGGGTGGAGTACTTTTACTAATTTCTTGAGTTGAGTGTTGAATTTGTTCTCATTCCCTCTTGATTAATACTAAAAACATTTAAGGCTACAATTTTTCCTCTCTTTGGCTGTATCCCATAACTTGTAGTGCAGTTACGGTATCTAACTAGTCTGCAATTGCCATTTTTATTTCCTCAATGATACAGGACTTATTTAATGGAGTGTGCTATTAGATTTCCAAATAGACAAGTATTCTGGTTGCTTATTTTTCTTTTAACTCTTCCTATTATTTCCTAATCTTATTTCACTGTGGATAGAGAATGTAGCTTTTGCAATTTCTGTTTCTGGGAATTTTGAAAGAAATTCTTTCTTGCCTAATGTATAATCAATTTTAAAGTTTCCATGGGAATTGAAGGAGGGGTTTCTTTGTAAGAGTGAAAGTATAACATATGAAGGAATTAAATCAATTTTATTTATTGCATCATTAATTTTGCACATATCCCGTGTAATAGATATTCTTGGTTACAGATGAGTAAAATTAGTTTCTAATTTTCTGTTTTTGATTTCTAGTATCTTTCCCAACCTGACAGAGACTGATCAAAGTAAGCACTTTCAAAAATCAAAGATCAATTTACTAGGAGATTATATATAAATATTTATGAATATAAACATTTATATTCACACATATATATACATGTATAGCAGGTTTTGAACCATTTCATCATATGATTATAACAATTTTTTTAACATAAGTTGATACAAATATATATTGTAGCATTTATTAACATAAATGTTACCCTGTCATATTAGTGCTTTCAATGCAAATCTTACTTTGATATTAAAATTGCATCCTCTGCTTTACTTTTTCTTTCAGTTTACTTAACCTTTATTTTACTTTTACTGTTAAATGTGTCTGTTTGAAATCACATTTGAATAATTTCCCTCCCCTCTTTTTCCCTTTTAATAAAGCACTTTGTTCCATGTACATTTATTTCTAACACTCCATGTTTCCAGCTGGCCCGGTGGCGCAGCAATTAAGTTCGCACGTTCCACTTCTTGGCGGCCCGGGGTTCGCTGGTTTGGATCCTGGGTGCAACATGGCACCGCTTGGCAAGTCATGCTGTGGTAGGCGTCCCATGTATAAAGTAGAGGAAGATGGGCATGGATGTTAGCTCAGGGCCAGTCTTCCTCAGCAAAAAGAGGAGGATTGGCAGTAGTTAGCTCAGGGCTAATCTTCCTCAGAAAAAAATAAATAAATAAAACTCCATGTTTCCAAACAGGATTTTTAAATCGATCATAATATTAATAGTGATGCCAAATTAAAACATTTTTCATGGACAAATAACTAAGTAAACTTTGAATACTATGATGACTTCTTAGAAATTCAAATTTCACATAGGAATATTAAAGTCTCTAGTAAATTTTGAATAAAGAAATCTGTTTAAACCTTATTAATTCAGCTGACAATCTAAGTTTTTATAATGCTGAGAGATATATTTTTGCATAGAAAGAGCCATTTATAATTAATTATGCTTTAAAATAATACTCATTTATACCAATAAAATTCTTAAACTTCATATTTTTTAGGTCATTAGGTTCAACTTAGAAATCTTGCTATGCTATTACATGTCTTATAAAATAATACCAATCACCATCATTTTTTTAAAAAAAATTATGTTCTACTAAATCAAGTTGAACACATTAAACTCTTGAGTCATCAGATCCAGTTACAAAATTAATTAAATTCCTTATACATTTTAAATGGCATTTCAAATATTCGATATATTCAGAATTATTTTTAATCATCTATTTGACAGAATAAATATATAATTCTAACATGCTCATAACTTTAAAAGTAACGTAAACATTACAAATTAAATATAAATAAATCTAATGAATTTCTCTTAATTATTTTAATATGTGGCAAACAAAATTCTGTATGTTTTTCAGCTCAAAATCCCAAGACAAAAATGTCTGATTTCTTAAATATAAAAATGAGTTTAAATAACAAATACACAAAAATATTTGTAAACATATAGCAAAAGTAAGACTATTATGAGTTTAATTAACTTCATCATCTCTATAGTTGGTTATTTTTTAAAAAATTAATCGATTTTATATTGTAGAGCAGTTTCAAGTTTATAGGAAAATTGAGCAGAAAGTAAAGAGAGCTCCCTTCTAGCCCCTTTCCTCCTGTCACCCCACCCACACAGTCTTGCCTATTTCTATCTTGCACTGATGGGGTATATTTGCTACAATCGATGAATGAATAGTGATACATTACTGTTAAGTAAAGTCCGTAGTTCACATTAGAGTTCACTCTTTGTTTTGTACAGTTCTATGGGTTTTGACAAATGCATCATGTCATGTATCAACCATTACTGTATCATACAGAATCATTTAGCTGCAGTAAACATCCTCTGTGCTCTAGCTATTCATTTCCTCGCCCCCTCCAATCCCTGGTAACCACCGAACTTTTGACTGTCTCAATAGTTCTGCCCTTTCCAAAATGTTGTATGGTTGGAATCATATAGTATGTAGCCTTTCCAGATTGGCTTCTTCCACTGGACAACATGCATCTTAGCTTCCTCCAGGTCTTTTTGTAGCTTGATAGCTCATTTCTTTTTAGTGCTCAATGACATTCCACTGTATGGATGTACCACAGTTTGTTTATTCATTCATCTATTCCAAGTTCTGACAATTATGAATAAAACTTCTATAAACATCTGTGTGCAGGTTTTTTCCATAGACACACATTTTCAACTCCTTTGGGTAAATACCAAGGAGCATGATTGCTGGATCATACGGTGAGAGTATGTTTAGCTTTGAAAGAAATTACCAAACCTTCTTCAAAGTGGCTGTACCATTTTGCATCCCCATCAGCAATGAATGAGAGTTCCTGTTGCTCCACCTTCCTGTCAGTATTTGGTGTTGTCAGTGTTCCTGATTTTGGCCATCCTAATAGGTGTGTAGTGGTATCCCCTGGTTGTTTTAATTTGCAATTCCCTAATGACATATGATGTTGTGCACCTTTTTATATGCTTATTTGCCATCTGATAATATATCTTCTTTGGTGAGGTGTCTTTTCAGGTCTTTTGCTCATTTTTAAATGAGTCGTTCATTTTCTTATTCTTGAATTTTAAGAGTTCTTTGTATATTTTGGATACAAGTTCATTATTGTGTGTGTGTTTTCCAAATATTTTCTCCCAGTCTGTGGTTTATCTTTCACATAAAAAAAGAAAAATCTTGCCCAAACTGGCAGTTACTTATCTACCAAGAGATGCTGATTTATCATCTCAAATTAACTGACATTACTGGGTTGAAAAATCAAGACACCCTGTTTGTAGATGGAATGCTACTGGTTGTGATGCTCTATTCATATTAATAATAGCAGTAATCACAGTAACAATGAAAGCACTTGACACCTTCTGTGTTGTGCCAGGCACCGTGCTGAGTGCTTTACACAAAGCATCTCATTTACTCTCCAGAGCGACCTTCTGTAGTCCTTACTACTATCATTCTTATTTAACAAGTGGCATTGCAGCGGGGGGACTCTGCAGCTCTTCCACAACACAAGGTTTGTGCAGTTCACGGTACTATGTGGGGAAAGCTGAGTACCTCATACCCACCTTGGAACCAATCCAAAGGCTCCAGATAGGCAGAGTAGGTGAAACTCCCCCCCTTTGTCTGAACTTTGAAAAATCACGGTGTTTACCTCTTGACAGCTGGGTGCTTAAATAAGGGTAGATATGGTTTCTAATTGTCCTTTACAGTGTTTTTACAAAGGTTGCATTCTCATTTAGCTTGGAAATAAAAAGCTTCTGAGTAAATAGAAGATACTTGGTTAAACATAAAATGGTGGAATTAAAGGAAATAGACATTCCTAGCTCTAAAATTACTAAAGCATTATCAAATGACTGAATTTCAGGCGCTGAACATCCCGCTCAAAAAGCTTCTGGCTGATTTCAAAGAGAAGCCATTTAGCTTCCTTTGGTAATCAATTTAATTAAGAAACAGTAACTGATTCAGATTGACTCAAAAGTGAAAAGGGCATCCACGGTTGCAGCCACAGTTAGACGTGATGAGGTGCATGACTGTCGATGGCCACAGTGGCTCAGCACAGTGTTAGCTTCCGGACCTGAAGGAGGGCTTAAAGTCCAAAGCCGATTTTGCAGAAGAAAGTATTGTAAGATCTTAGGACAAATGTGAGTTATTGTCATGAAGGTAAACAACCCGTGTTTATTGTGCGCGTTTTACTGCCAGTGCAGTGACGAGGGGCGTGCCCTCTGGAGGTGGGCAGCCTTTGGGTTGGAGCACTTGGTTTCCGTTTATAATCTGTGTTGTCTTAGACAAGTCACTTCACCATCCTCACCTGCTTCCTGATCACTAGGATGGGGGTAAAACTAACATACAATGGTGTAATTATAAACACTAAATGCTATAAAACATGGGGAATACATTTAAAATGCTTCCAAGTGCAGGGCAGATACCTCAAAATAGCAGCTATGGTTATGTGGTCCATTCCCTTCCAGCATCACGACTCCCAGTTTGCGGATCTTACCTGACCAAGGGAGGCGATATTTCCTTACAAACCAGCAAGTAGCTAAAATATAAGAAATGTGTTGCTGTTCTAATGTTAAAACAAGCCTACTCGACCATTTGGTACTTTTGATAACTTATTTTTTTCAACTTGTCCTGCTTTAACAATTGATTCATTAAAAAAAGTATTGATTGCCCACACTATGGCGTTCACCACTCTTCATACTGGGGTAACAAAAATAAATAAGATACTGTCCTTCCACCCTTGCAAATGTTCTCTGTGACATGTTCTATTGGGAATTAAGTTAGAATCCGTTTTGTGTGGAGACTTTTATTACTATTCCTCATGAGATAATCAGAAATTTTTTGGCAGGGGCAAAGGGGTGGTGTTGACAGGAACAGGGATTACAAAATTAAGAGAGAGATTTAACTGTTTTAGAAATATTATGATTGCTTATTTCGTTTATTTTCCAAAAGTTTTTACAGGACTTTTCTATTGTTACTGATTAGGAAATGGAAATCTAAGATGATCTTTTTTTTTTTTTTGTAAATGGAATAATTGTCATTTACTGACTTTACACTTCCATGCCTTGTTCTAAGAGAGAAGACACTTACTTTCAAAGTGTGATTTTGGAGAAGTTATTAAGAAGTTTTCTGAATCAATCGGATTCTTAAGACTTCTTCCTCTCTTTTCCTTTATTGCCTTTATCACCCAATGCAGCTGTTGAACTAAATGCCAAAGGAATATGGCCCTTTCTGGGAGAAACATAGCTTAACATTCCTTAATTTTCAGAACTATGGGCACGGAGCGTTTGAGCCCTATCGGTCCAAATCTGAACTTCTACCTCACTACGGTGTCGTAATCTGTGACCGGGAGCCAGAGGCAAGCATTAAAAACCTAAAAGGATTTCATTTTAAATTTGGAACTTGATATTTTAAAAGCTGAAAATGCCGCAGAGTTTAAAGTAATTTTCTCAATGCTTCTAAATCTTGATTGAAGATTAACTCACAGAGGATGCCCATGTGCCAAATGACTCTCAAGCTACCTTGGTATGCATTCATTTCTCAGGCCTTAAAATCCAGCCACAAGGCATATGTGAAAGAAACCTCTCCAAATGACCCCAAGTTAAAAAGAAAAATTGCTTAATTCAGGGAATGTATGCCAAAAGTAATTTACACCTCTAAGGAAATTTGATCAACAAGGAAAACCTTTAAAAAAATAAGATGACTACAGTGATGTTCTCAGAAAGTGACACTAAACATATGCCATAGTGTGTCTCCCTGTGAAAGAACCATGATGGGAGAAGATAACTGGAGAAATGAAGACCGAGAAGCAGCTGGGGAACTGCACTGTGGGGCCCACAGATGGCCTGCCTGAGGTTCTCCGTGACCTGGAAGCAGCAGGGATCCACCTGGGCATGTTGAGGGGCAAGAACAGCCCCTCAGGTAGCTGTGGAACAGGCTTGCTCAACTTTCTCGCCCCTGTCGGGTAGCCAGAGAGTCCTAAAGACACCTGGGGTTTAGGAGCATGATTCGGAAGTTCGCCAGCAGTGCTGTCCTCCTAGTCACTGCTTGACCTTTACAGCTATTGCCAAGTGGCTTCTTGCGTTAAAAAGATAAGAATGTATAGAACTGCCTTCAAGTCTTGGTTTCTACATTTATTAAACGTGTCAATTTTGGCCCATCACATAATCTCTCTGAGGTCCAATTTCCTAATCTGTAAAGTGAACGTGTGCCCAACCTCATAGCTTTTTATGATGGCCGTGTGAGGCTGTCAGATTTTTGAGAATCAAGCCTTGTGCCCTTGTTCGCAGCTCTTTCTCCAGTGCCTAATCCAGTGCTCATCACAGAGTAGACGCTGAATAAATATTTGCTGAATAAGTGAAATGAAAATAAAACAGAGTATTTGAGCATGATTTACAAGAACTTAAAATCCCATATACATGCTAATTGTTATCATTCTTCATCCAAACTAACACACAAAATCATATCATTATTCTTTCACCATGTTTAAATTGATTTCCTGTAATTTCATATATGAAAGGGTTTTTTGAAAAGTGGTGAAATATTTTCATGTAAATCCCAGTCATCAGTCTACAAAGAAAAATACGACAGCAGTCAATGCTCCTGATTTGAGTGATGGTGTTGGTCAGTTGGGGGCAGGGAAACATTTTCTCTCGTGGCTCATTGTGTAACTAAATGTGCTACGATGATTATCTGGTTTCCTCAGAAGACTCTGGCATTGGCCTGACTCCAAATACTGAGTGAACATAGCTCACCAAATCCTGCAAGGCTAGCGTCTCTGTTCACGACAGATTCTTTGTTCTCAAGGACACATCACAAGGAAAGCTAGCTAAGAGATCATCTGCTGGTTGCAAAAATGTCTTTTAAAAAAAAGCCACTAACCAGAATTTCCTGTTTCGTTAATATAAAATCAAGGCTGAGAAGACCCTAGGGTCTTTAATTAATGATCATCTCACAGACTATCCTATATTTAAAAAATTTAGAAGTAATCTTGTTTTGTTTTCCATTTTTCAATATCATTCAGGAATCCCTGATATAGCCAAAGTCTTTCAGCATGAACATTAATACTTACGTCCTGCTGGAAAAATTTAGAAGCATTGTAATATGTTTTTCTCTAATTTTATGTTTTTCGTACCCTATGCATTCCTTTTTCATTCATTCAACAATGTGAGTATCATCTGGAGGCCCAAATCATTCTTTTTAACTTCCTTCATTTTAATATGATATTAGATCCTGTGTCTTTATTTTGTAAGAGTTCAGATGTCCCCCTCTGTTTCCAAAAATTTTTATATTATTTGATTTTTACTTGCATCTGACAAACTGCTTACTTACATTCAGTTCACCTTAACAAAATATTTTTCAGGAAGACTCTTATGGGCCTTGTAAAACAGATCAAAAGGCATGTAAACAGAGAATACCTATATCTGATTTCATCCCTAAAACTTGTTTCTGCTCTAAGGAAATAAACTCAAGAAAATATCTTGGCCCACATAAAGTAATTCAAATACGTAATCTAATAGTTCATACCTCTTCTGACATGTATATGCATGTGATTATATGTGTGATGTCTTCTTTTTTCATGCACAGTGAGTTCTATAGCAGGAGTTGTCTTTTTATTCAATCAGTATAGTGCTTTATAACCTGTGAATACATAAGAAAAATTTAATTTATTCTGCTTTATTTACCCCCTAATTCTCAGTGTTTATTTTTTCTGTTCATTCAATGGTTCATGAACTTTAAACCTCTTCTCTTTTTTGACAAAATATATAGAACGTATTTACCATCTGTTTGTCCTAAAATTTTATACTAGCACATTTTGTGATTAAATTCCTGTTATCAAACATATCATACATATGGTACATAATTAACAATTTGGACCTAATAGACAATTGCATGTTCTTTGTCAGCCCACAATTTTTCCACTAACTGCAAGAAACAGAATGGACTGTTGTTAGGTATGTATATGAAGTCAGTAATTTCATATCAGATTTTTATTTTTTGACTTGCATTTTAATTATTTATATGTATTTTATAAAAGCTTCTATTTCTGTCATGACAAATTATAGGAGGAGAGAGAGATTTTATTTCACTTCAGCCAAGATTATATTTAGACAGGATATTTTCTATATGTAATGCAAATATTTTCCTAGTCTAAATATAATATTTAAAAATAATTCCTATTTATAGGCAATGACTGCTTTGTTTTAATATGTTATTCTTCTAGAAAAATAGGACGTAAATAGAGACTCAGCTCGCGAGCTTGAGACGCATGACTGAAATCTAGATCACTAATTACGTGGCGGAGTTTTCTGTCGTGTGAGAAGCATTTTGTTAGTTAAGAGAAACATTTACTATTAAGAAAGGACAAAATTAGCCTTTAATTTTTTCTTTCAGTTTATGGGATATTCTTGAAGTGTAAATCAAAAGGAGAAGAGAAGGACCGGCCCGGTGGCATTGTGGTTAAGTTCACGTGCTCTGCTTCGGTGGCCAGGGGTTTGCCACTTCGGATCCCGGGCGCAGACCTACACACTGCTCATCAGGCCATGCTGTGGTGGCGTCCCACATATAAAACAGAGGAAGATTGGCACAGATGTTAGCTCAGGGCCAGTCTTCCTCAGCAAAAAGAGGAGGATTGTTTGCAGATGTTAGCAAAGGGCTAATCCTTCTCACGAGAAAAAATGAGAGCGAGAAGAGAAACTTTGGTATATGAGAGCTACATACTTGGACAAAATGGGAGCAGTCTTCTGGGAGAGTCTTCTAAAAACGGAAAGAAAAAAATAGATGTCAAGAAGGAAAACAGTTAGGTGATCATAGAAAAGTTAAGACAAGAGGACAGAAAGAGGGCAACCAAGGAGTGGAAGGAATGATGGAGAAGGAGGAGTAAGAAGGACAAACACCTTGGCGTGCTGAGGCCTGTGCGCAGTGAAGACGTCAGGAGCCTCACAGCCTGGTCTTGGCAGAAGAGCTTTGACTGGCTACCCTCATCCCATTTACAGATGCAGCTTGAGTTCTGATATCCCCAGGAATTAGGAGTTAGTGAGATCAGGGTTATCGCTCCCCAGAGAGATAGCACTGGAGACCAGAGAAATTAAAGAGAAGGCTGCCTAGGGGCTGGGCTTCCACGAGGCACTGCATACCTGCAGATGAGTTTACCAGTCGGCTCTTCAGAAACAGGGACCTTGTATTTATAGTGATGCAGCTGGAGGCACAGGTGCCTGGGGACTACGCGGGCTGCGGGAATGGAAGGTCACGCTGACAACAAGTTGGCTTGGAACAGCACTGTTTTACAGTTAATCCAGACTGTCATGGACCTCTCCTGTTGGAATGAAAATGGCAGAATCAACTGACGTGGGGGAAGAGGCAGTGTGCTTTAAGCTTTAACACTCATGGCACAAGGCTTCGATTCCACTAGTCTCCGTGTGTCCAAAAACCACTTTGTGGTAACTCAGCATGCCAGAAGTCTCCAAGTCCACTGGAGCTTTCCTACACTTAATAGCCAAGAGTGAGCTATTAACTTAGGATCATAACTAAAATTAATATGGGGTATGGATAAGCAAGACTCTGGGGGAGTCATTATCTGTCTTCCAGATGCAGGGGGCGAGGAGAGTATGGGAGTAACAGTGCATCTGAAAATATTCATATTCTCTTGGCCCCTGTCCAGATCCTGACTAATAATTTTGAAATGCTGAGGACAGAAGTTAAACAGGCATCTAGATCCGTGTCCACTAGGGAGCCCTTGATCAGCTAGCAGCGGGCCAGCAGTTAGAAAAGCCCTGAGTCTTGAAGCCAGGCCAAGAAAATGAAACCCAGTAGGTTTGGGCCTATTGTAGGTACTAATGGAGAGTCAGAGTCCAGATGGGGGTGAAGGCCAAGTCTAAGAAGGGAGAAGGGATTGGGAAGTGAGGCAACCATGAGAGCAAGTTGCATAAACGTAAGGAAGGTCCTTCTTGTTCATGGCTCAGGAACCATAAAGAGCAAGGGCACGACAAGAGCCTTGTGTGTTTCTGATTCTCCCGCCTCAAGGCTGAAAGGGAATGATGCTGAGAAGGGAGAGGATATAAAAGCAGTGGGTCAGGATAATAGCTCATTGGAGTCAACTTTATAAATACTCAGGCATTTGAAAAGGTAATCAATATGTTATCATTTAATTAGCATTCTACTTGCAGTGTGAACTAAGGCCACTCTCTTGGGTTTTTTAAACATTTCCTGAATGGTCTCTATATTATTTGTAGTTTATTTTCCCAAAGGACTTTTTGCTCTTTAACTTTAATATCCAGAAAGTCTTCAAAGAAAATATCAGAATGTGTTGCTTTCTCTTAACGCTTTACCATTTTTCCTATTACAAGGAAGTATTTTGAGAAGATTAGGCCATAAAAAACAGAGCTAACTTTAACATCTAAACTTAACATTAAGTAAAATTCATTGCATATTATACAGTAATATCTATACACTATAATGTAAATATTAGGTAGAAATAATAGTTCATGTCGTTGGAATGTTTACAGCCTACCCCACATATATTAACTGCTCCACATATATTAATTCATGTAACCCTCACAACAACTTTTTAATTTTTTTTAACAACTTTTGAAGTAAATACTACCATTATACATAGTTTACAGAAAGGAAACTGAAACCTGAAGAGATGACGTCACTTGTCCAGGGTTGCCCTTTGTAGACTTCCAAGCCAGCATTCAAACCCATGAGGATGCTCAGGGCCTGTCCAAGGTCACCCTACTGTCATTGGAGGGGAAGAACGCACATTCACACACATCTGAAAACATAAAGCTTCACCCAAGGATGGAAGTGAGGTGGAACCAGCACAATAAAATGGTGCTAAGAGGCCTATTTGGAGTGATATTCCCTTGAGAAAAAAAAGTTTTAATATCAACAGACTCCCGAAAGCCGTAAATGCCTGCTCATCAGAATCTGAGCCACCAAATAAGGAAACAAATCCAGGAGCCACAAAGTAGAAACCAATTACATTAACTAGCCATCATTCACCAACTAGTCTGTCACCAAGGACTTGTATTTAAAGAGGATTCTTTCTATGGCCTCAGGAATAAATGATGCTCCAACTTTTTTTTTCTTTTTTTTGTCCTAAATATCAAATCTTGAAAATATCTCCTTGAATTTCCTGTTCTTTCAAGGAAGACTTGAAGGAAGGAACTTTCCATCTTTAGCTGTGCCACTCAGCAATCCATTTTGCTTTGTCCCTCTTCTGGGCTCTCAGCTACACTTACTAGGACTCCTAATAAATATCATATTCTCTGAGGCAAAACTTCATCAAAGCTGGCATAAGAGTCCTTGCCTCTCAACTGAGAAGCAAGCTATGAAATATTACAGATTAACAATTAAAATAATAATTCGGGCAAGCATTTTGCCCATTACCTGCATGACTATTGTTATCCTCAACTTCACATTGCTATGGGCCCCCGATCGCCAAAAACATTTCATCTGGGACTAAATTTAAACCATGCATCAGAGTCAGCTGAGGACAACCGGTGGGCCCTGGTGCCAGCTCTCCAACAAGGAAAGTGAAGGTGGCAAAGGAACACAGCAGAAACGGCTTGGCAGGAAGAGAATGGAAGCTAAAAATATACAGGGGTGAAAGAGGGAAATGAGTCTTGGGTACATGGCAAAAAAAAAAAAAAAAAGCAGAACATTTGAGAATAATTTAGAAGAGATTTTTAAATATAGAAGATCCAGAGAGAGATTGTTTTAGTTCATAAAGATGTTACAGGGTCTGGATTTCCTACTCCATTAAGATAATTTAGGTGAATTGAAAAAAGAAGTGGGAAGAGAGATAATTTGGTGAAAGGAAAATGGAAAAGGAGCAATTGAATGTATGAAGTAGAGAAAATAAGAATTTTATGCCAAAATCCACATGAAAAATTGGTGTGGATATATTTCATGAATGTTTCTTACCTATGCTGTCTCAAACTGGATAAACGTTTGGGAAATAGCCCTTATTCCTGAACATTTACAATAAGATAAAGTGCATTGCAATTGATTAGAAATTTTATTCACATCAAGTTGGCATTAATTTTTTGCTGTTTAAATGGTATAACCTTCATTAGCTATAATTTGTTATCCTTCAATGAATTCAACCTTTTTTTACATTATTGTAGAGGTTGAATTAATAAATCAATTTTTAACTAGAATATTCTTAAAATTTTAAATACTCAAAAGTAAGTTATATATATATTTAAAACCAAGAAAATATATATGAGGAAGAAGAGCAGAAACAGAACGAGAGTGAATGATTTCTAATACCCTGGAATATATGTTTCTCAATTTTCTATCTATTCATATGGATGTGATACAGATTTTACAAAAATCAGATTGTGCTTTAAATTCTATATAGCAACCTACTTTTTTCACATAATGTATTTTGCACATTTGGCTGTGCAAATATATATGCTTCTATGATATTATTTTCAGGGGCTTTGTGGCATTCCAGTCAATGCTAGACGTTTCTGCCAACCACGTAAAAGTTTAGTTTTTCCAATTTTTGCTATTATATAAAACAGAGAACATCTGTCATAGCTAAACTTTTGCACATATTCCTAGTTGTTGCCTTATTATAAGTTTCTCTGAAGAGAAGTGAATGCAAAACGGGCCTACAGACAAATTTCCCTCCAGAAAATTTTTAGTCATCTATTATCCCACTAATAATATATGGAAACACCCATTTGTATATGGAAGGGAGTGAAACATTGGGAGTCAGAGGGCAAACAGTGGTGGTGGTGGTGGCTAAGCCTACTGGGACCTCAAATATCCCGTTGTTCATGAATTCACACCCTGTGTCATCTCCTCGCCTTGAGTATGTGGGGGCCCCATGACTTGCTTCTTCCTCATCAAGAGAATGTGGCAAAGGTGATAGGAGGTCACTCCCTTAATTGTTACAATATATTATATAAGACTTCATCTTTCCAGTAGACTAGAGACTCTCTGTTGCTGGTTTTGAAGAAGCAAGCTGCCATGAAATAAGTGGCAATGTTGGAGAAGCTCACATAGTAAGGAACGGGAGGTGGACTTGGAATCTGAAGGTGACTTTCAACAAGAAACCAAAACCCTCAGTGCTGCAGCTGCAAGGAAATGAATTCTGCTGACAGCCTGGGGGAGTTTGGAAGATCTTTCCCTAGTTAAGCCCCCAATGAACCCACTGCCCTGGCTGACAGTGGGATAGCAGCCTGGCAAGGCCCTGAGTGAGAATCCAGCTAAACAGTGCCCAGACTCTGACCTACAGACACTGTGTAAAAACAAATGTGTGTTGTTTAAAGCCACTAAGTTGTGGGAATTTGTGATACAGCAACAGAAAACTCATACATTAATCAAATGGTCAATTTATTCATTTACTCGTTTATATCAATATTGACCTATGATTGCTTATTCTTTACTCATTGTTTATTCTGATGCTCAGAGTGTCCCAGATTTGGCTAGTGGAACCCCTTCAACTGGGCTTTTGTGTCCTTTGACATGTGCCCATCATTCTTTGATCACCTCCTTGCTTTCTGGCAGAATGAGATGTTACAGGCTCATCTTATACTTCTCTTACCTAACTCTGGAGTCAGCTATTTTCTCCAAGAGTCCTTGGCTCTTCTTGAATGAGAATAGTTTTTAGAAACCACAATTTGGGCTCAATGTGTGCTCATCACTATTGAAATATCATGATGTCCCTCTTCACAGCCCCTTTCTGGGGACAGAGTTAGGGAATATATGTATCTCCATCTGCATGTATTGGGAACTGTGAGTCCACTCTGGTGCCTTGATGCCTCCACTTCCAGTCAACACAGTAAGGCTCGTTCTAGCTTCATCCTTTGCCATTTGGAGCACCTGTCCAGAAGTGAGCATCCCAGCTCTCATCATCGGTAATAAACTTACGTTGATCCCCTGTATGTAACTAATCTCCTTTCACCAGTGCCCCTTCCTCTTTGCAGACACCCTCCTAATCTCACTCGGGCTCTCATATACTGCCCCAACCTCTACTGCTGCATCCTCTGCTCCCCCTCACCCCCTCCTCCTGTGTGCATGGCCATTCTCTTTGCCTTGCTTGAAGTTTGAATCCTCAGGCCAGGCTGCCCAACCCCTACTGCCATATGGATGCCCTCCTCACTCCAAATGGACTCTGACACTCCATGTCAGATCATCCTTCCATATGGACGCTCTCCTCACCATGCTTGAATCCTGGCATTCTCTGCCAGGCAGCTGGTGTGCATGGACACTTTCTCATCCCACTCAAGCTCTGACAGTCCCTGCCAGGCCCTCCTGCTTGAATCCCCTCTTCTCTGTCTTAGGCTCTGATGCCCTTTAGCAGGACTTTCTGTTGGATGGATGATGTGCTCACACAGTCTGGGCTTTGACACCCAGCTCTGGACAGTCCTCCTATCCGCATTCAGGCTCTGGCACTCCTCAGACCGACCCTCTGCAGGGTCACTCACCCTGATGGGCTCTGATACCCTACAACAGGATGCTCTAATGCATGGATGCCCTTATCCTTCTTGGGTTGCCACACCCAGGCCTGGCCGCCCTGCTATGTAGAAGTCTTCCTCACTGTGTTCGGGCATCTCCACCTCCATCTGGACCACCGTGACTTGTCACATCTCCCCAGTGCAGATGATGACTTGGCTTAGCCTCATCTAATGGCTTTGAATTTAATTATCCAGAGAGAGGGAGGAAAAAAGGAGAGGGGAATTAAGAGAAGAGAAGAAGAATAGAAAGGGGGGTGAGCAAAGGAACAGGCAGAGCTGTATGTGTCTCTGAGTCTTCTTATACACAATCTCAGAGTGAAGGTCACACGTCGGCATGTGCAGTGAGGCTGCGTATCTCCAGGGCATACACGCTTGCTCAATTAAATACATTTATAAAATTTGTAAACATTTAGTTTATTACGGAATTTAATCCTAATAGGCCTTTTATTTAAGAAGTTTCCCTGTCAAATCAGCTGTGCCTGGCACGTATAAGACACTCAAAGAAGTTCATTTCTGTTTTTTTTTAAAGAAACTTTCATCAATTTGATATTGAATTTTCCTGTTTATTTTCTGTGATATATTTGTAAGCAGTATTTATGCTTTAGCTATCAAAATACAACAGCTAAAATTGAACACTAAGCTTGGATATAATTTTTATGATGTCTCTATTCAATGTTATGAGTTTCCATATATACATATAAAATTTAACCAAAATGATAGATTTTATCACCTCTGCAACATGAGAAAGTGTTTGGTTTTCTTGAATTTTCCCACTCCATTTTCAAATATTGCCCATATTCAAAAGTCAGTGCAAATTTCATGTAACTATTAAATGGTCAAAATGGTAACGATAAACAGTTGAAAAGTGTATATATGGGAATAAGTCTGCCTTTCACTCCTGGCCCGAACTCACAAGAGAAAATTGCCGTCACCAGTTTCTTGGGTAAGTATCCATGAATATTAAATACACACAAAAACTGATGAAATATATCAATTCATAGATTTAAGAAATTCTGTGAGCCCAAACTCTCCTCAAATATATTTGCCTATAACTCCTGGACCAGAAAAGAATGTCCAAGTATCAAGTGGTATCAGTATTAAAGGTTGAGAATTTGGGCAAAAAAGAACACCCACACAGAGAAAAATGGAATTCTGGTCTCCTCTTAATCCTACTCAGAAGACCACTCCTCGTGATGGTCAACTCACAGGAGAGAGAATATGGACACTTAATAAGTGGATTTTCATCCTTTTCAGTAAAATACTTCATACCCAACTGACAGAACAAACAAACCAGTGCCATACGAGTTGGCCATTTATTGAGCAGATGGAAAAAAAATGGAAAACAATTGAATTTTTACAAAATGATCAGAGAGGGATTATCTGTGCTTTGTACTAATAAAGCGGTAGTTGGATACAAGAACATTTGGTCGTACCTGTGTTCCAGCATGTATCGTGTTGTTATATTCATGTGTACTAAAATATGTTTGATTTATTCCTCCTAAAAGAGTTAGCAAGTTCCCTAGAACAGCTTACTTAACTTACTTCAAGACCAATTGAAATATACTGTTCTTAGTCCACAAAGTGTGATGTGTCTGTTGAAATGTGCTATATGGTCTCTCCACCTTTTCAACAAATGGTTCCAAATTAACTCCAATCTGTACTCTCAGAGCAGACTCTGTTCAATAAAATCTGTTTCCTACAAGTAAAAGTATGGTAAGAATAAAGTAATGAAACAACAATAAGAAATAAACAAATTGTGCGAGGGCAGGAACATGAAGTTTTTGTTGGAATAAGTGGTGCTATCTGTAAATTGCATCTGGGTGGTCAAACACAAAGGGATGGTACAATCAACGATAAAACTATATGTCTTACGACATCATTACTTTCTTATTACTCATTATCTTGTTTTCTTTTCTTTCTAAGAGCTTTATAACATATATCATATAGTATAATTCATGGTAACATTTATAATGATGAAATTTGCTGAAATGCAGCTTATGGAACTTTTCAGGAAGGAAAAATCCTTCCTGAAAATATTGCATTTTGAAATCAGTTTTTATTTCTGGACTATTTATTACATCTCTACATTTTTTATTAAAGTATGAATTTTGAATGGTAAGAGTTGGGTTGATTTTAATTTTTTTATATTTTTACATATATTATGTTTAACTTTTATAAGAAGTAAAACTATAATTTGGGGATAATAATACAATTTTATTATTTTGTCTCCTTGGATTTATTATAAATATTAATATTTATCATTCATTCAGTAAATGCCAGGCACTTGAATTGTTTTCTTCATTCTTTTCGACATCCTTTTGAGGTAGATGCCATTGTTATCCTCCACATTTTAGAGAAGTGACAAATCCCTGGTTATGGAATTAGAACAGTAAAGCCACAACGAAATCTAGGTTTGTCTGACTCCAAGGCCCACGGTCAGCTGCTACACTTTACTGTCGTCGTAGAAGAAACTAATTTTGTTTTTTAATCTCCATAACTGTGACT
The DNA here is from genome assembly GCF_037783145.1 of Equus przewalskii. Lineage (NCBI taxonomy): Eukaryota > Metazoa > Chordata > Mammalia > Perissodactyla > Equidae > Equus > Equus przewalskii. The sequence goes on along the minus strand of NC_091832.1, from coordinate 118,135,203 downwards.
TTCTGCAGGAAAAATGGTAATAAGTGAATTTAAGGACTTCTTCTGTAATAAGAATTATGACTCTAGGTTTTAGAAATAACTGCTCTGGTCCATGGTTTCAGGTCACTCTGCAGAACATGTGAAAGCATGCACTCCTCGCGTGCTCCTTGGTTTGCTAACTTGAGAGTCCGACTATGGAGGTGCGGCCTGACCCCTGCCTGGGCTGGGGTTTCAGAAGTACCTGGTCTGGACCATGGTTGTGTTGGGCGAAACTCACAGGGTGCTGCAGTTTCAGAAAACATTCTTTAAATGAGGAAGGATGATTGACTTCTGTCTTGTACTTTACCATTATATTCATTAAGTTCCTTTTCCCCAGTGTTACTGAAACAATTGTAAATAACACTGATTACTAATTTTCTGGCACGTATTTTAAAGAAAATGTCATTCTCAAAGTTGAAAATTATATTATTGGTCCAATGCTATATATCCCCCTAACAATATTGACCCATTCCTATTTCTACCTAACTATCTCAGGGCATTGCAGATTAGAAATAAGGACTTCACAAAATACATGTTTAGAAATCTATCTCATGTAATCAGCAATATCAGCACTGTCAATAAAAATATAGTGTAAGCTACATTTATAATTTTAAATATTCTAGTAGCTACATTAATAATTTTAAAACATGGCATTAGTTTCATAATTTTATTTAACCTAATATATAAAAATATCATTTAAAGATGTAAACGTTAAAACATTACTAAGACATTTTATGTTCTATTTTTATATTATGACTTCAAAACCCAGGTATTTTTTATAGACACAAACCATTTCAATTTGGACTAGCCACATTTTAAGTGCTCAGTGGCCACAAGTGGCTTGTGGCTACCATATTGGAAAGTTATACCTAGGATTTTGGCTTGCAAGTGACATAATTTAGGCAAAATAAGAATGTGTTGGCTCAGGGAAACCAAGAAACCAAGAAACAGAGATGTAGCTGGGAACTCAAGGACCAAGAGAACATGCAGCTTGATGCCTTCCAGGACTGCTGTTAGTTAGCTTCATTCTCTCACACTGGCCAATGGCTCTCTCTGAGAGGCTGGGAACATGGCCCCTAGCGGCTCCCAAGGTTCACATTCCATAGAAGGTTGTTTCCAAGCCTCACACCTACCGGACTTAATCTCCTCTTCAGTTTCATCTCTGTAGTCCCAAGGGAGCGTTCTCTGTGACCCAACCATTGTTTTGCCTACCTAGCAAATTCTGATAACTAGACACACTTGTTTTATTTGATAACTGATATTTTCCAACTCTGGAATTCTGATGGTGATGAGAATTTGTGGCAACACATCGTCACCACAGGATAGGTATGCGATCCAGGCTGACCTCTCAGTGTACTGCATCCCTCTAGAAACAGTGCTTAGTCCTAGGTAAATATATAACCCAATCAGTACAAATCAGAATTATTTGAGGGAGGATTGATATAGATGATGGGTGATAGAATTTTATGCTATCTCCAATTGGGAATATGAGCTAAAAGAATATTATAAGCTTGTGGATGCTAGGACTCATCCTTGCTGCCATTAGAAAGTCACCTGCGTGAAAATAAAGTCAACATAGAGGAAAAGGTGACAAGCAGTTGAAGAGAAGCAATGTCATGATGACATTGTGGAAGCCCCCAGATTCAGTCGTGTCAGAGCCCATCTTCACCCTTTGATAAATGCTCTAATAAAGGAGGCTCATAGGTGAAGGGGTGTGGCATGAGACTATCATTGGTGCAGCTCCGGGCAGGGTTCCAGGCCACAGTATGGCTGTGCATAAAGTGAAATAGAAAACATGCAGACTAGTGCTCATCATAATGCAAGGGCTGGTTTTGTGTTGAGCTAGGTCTCCTGCAGAGATCACCATAAATGCGGAACAAGGTACGTAAAGCAACTGTCTGAAGGCGCTGAGAGCAGCCAGCTCATGAGGACGTGGGGGTGACAACTGTTGAGAAGAGAGAAGCTCATGGGTGAGCTCCATGGTACCTTCCCTTATTCTCTGAAGGCAGCTTCCACAGGTGCCACAGAGATGGAGCCCAACGTGGCTGCGACTTGAGGAACAACACCAAGGAGAAGAGGAAACGGCAGAGAAGGAGAATGAAAATCTTCATAGACATTCTCCATAAGTCTTTGGCTATTTTCTCAGATTCCCATGTGCAAGGCAAAACTCCAAGAAACTAAGCAGAAAATAACAAGTGGGAGGGTAGAGAGTTGAAGAGAGAGTTCACCTGTGTGGTGTTAGTTGAAAAGCTTGCAGTTCCAGCCCTGGCCCTGTTCACGAGTGTGATGAGCCTTCACATACGCTCACTGTATTCCAAGTGAGAATCAGAAATGCTCCGCCCTAGAAGCAGGGCCCAAACCTAGCAGTTGGGATCACCCTGTGGGACCAAGGGCTATGTCCTAGGGGTAGGGACCCCAACAGATACGTGAGAGTGAAATGTAAAAAAGGAGAGCATTCTGATCACTTTCCAAGTATAAAAGCAGATTATCAAAAGAAAGCAGGAATTAAGTTGCCTTGTCTATAGTGACTAGGGACATACTAAAAAAATTAAGTAAAACATTTATTAAAATGTTCAAAGTATTAAAGGAAAAGAATACAAAATCTAGAATTTTATAATTAGTTGTTATCCTTTAAATAAGAACTCAATATAAAAATATTCCCAGGAATGTTACCATGCAAAAACCCACTTTGAAAATGCTTGGTGAGGACACTGTCCATTAAGTAGAGAAATAAAGCCAGGAGGTCACTGTGATGTGTATGAGAAGTAATGGTGAGCATTACTATGCACATGCAATCTAAAAAAGAAAGGAAAGAAAAGAAGAAGGAAAGAACTGCCCAGCGGTGTAGCAGTTAAGTTCCTGCTCTCTGCTTTGGCAGCCTGGGGTTTGCTGGTTCGGATGCCCGGTGCGGACCTATGCACCACTTGTCAAGCCATGATGTGGAGGCATCCCACATATAAAATAGAGGAAGATGGGCACAGATGTTTGTTCAGGGCTAATCTTCCTTAGCAAAAAGGAGGACTGGCAGTGGATGTTAGCTCAGGGCTAATCTTCCTCAAAAGAAAAAAAAAGGAAGAAAGATAATCCATGTAACACAGAATATTTAAAAAACAGACAATACCCCCCTATGTAGCTGGTTGGGGGAAGTTGACAAAAAGAAAGACAGGAGCTGATTTGTTTGAGTGGAACATACAGATCATGAGAAGTTTAGACAATTGATAAGAAAAAAAAGAATGGGTCTTACTTGGTTAGAAGTTACCAAAAACAAACTAAAAAATGCATGAGTTTTAAACCAGCAGAAAGAAGAAAATTCAATCTGTACAATGGAAGCACAAAACCAGAAACAAAGAAACAAAGATAAAGTGGTAGATGAAAGTGTCATGCTGCAGATCAATCTTAGTGTAACAAATGTTACAGGAGGTCTAAAGGAAAACCCACTGCCAATCAGAATAAAACCAGACTAACAGCATCAAGGAAAACAAGGTCAGCAATACATTGTCAGCAGGAGGACATACATAAGTCAAAGGAGAATGTAAATGAAAGAAAAGGAAAAATGTATACTGAGCACAAAGAAATATGTGGGAGCAACCATATCATCAGACAAAATGGAATTGGAAATAAAAACTATAACTGAGGAAAAAGATGTTTATAATGGTCAAATGATAATGCTAGCAACACATACTAACGAACACATATAAAGTGATCATTATATGTCAGGGGCTGCCCTAAGCGCTTTACGTATTATAACACGTTTCGTCCTCTTAACAACCCAAAGGTTTGGGTACTCTCATATCCACATTCAGTAGATGAGAAGAGGGAACATGAATGGTTCAGTAACTCGCCCACAGCCACAAAGTGTTAAAGCCAGAATTAAAACCCCGACACTATGGTTTCAGGCTCCATGCAATTATCTACTATATATAGCAATCACGAACACATATGCAAGAAAAGACACACAAGATTTAAATAATGATTCAGTCTAATGAATAGATATATAGAGAATGTTACCTTCAACATATCAAAACTTTACATTTTTTAGCTGTCATCCAATTTTAGATACATCTTCCACATTTGTATCTCCAGCCCACAGATTTCTTCTGACTTGAACATTTAGCTTATTAGTCAACATCTCAAACTTATCTTGTCGAAACTTATCATTTCCCTAAAACCTACCTTACCCACAGCCTGGAAGCATCCTACACTCCTTTCTTCGCTTACTCCCCACATCTGATTTATCAGGAAATCCTGTTTGCACCATCTTAAAAATATATTCACAATCCAACCATATTTCACCATCTCTCCTACAACAACCGTGATGTGATTCATCATCGCGAATCATCTTGATTATTGCCACAGTCTCCTAACCCTTCTGCTTCTTTCCATCCTTGACTCCACAGTCTATCTCTCACTCAACAGCCGGTCTTCAAAACCTCAGTGAGAATCGCATCACTCCTCTCTTCAGAACTTCTCATGACTCCCATCTCTGCCAGAATGAAAGCCAAAGTCTTCACAGTGGTCTGCAAGGCTCGCTATCCTTTGGCCTCTGTGACCACGTGCTCCTTGAAGAGTCTGGGAAGATTGCTACCACAGGACATTGTGTGGGCTAGCCCTTCTCCCTGGAATGACATTCTTCCAGACAGCATGATGACTAAGTCCCTCACCTCCTTTGGCTTTCTATTCAAATGCCACCTTTCAATAAAGCTGACCTTGATCATTCTATGTAAAATTGAAATCCTACCAACTTGGCACTCCCAATCTCCTCTACCCAACTCTACATTTTTCCTTCCCATAGCATTTGTCTCTATTTAACTTTCCATTTATCTATTAGCTATCGTTGATTATCTTTCTCTTTCTGGTAGAATATAAGCTCCATGAGGAAAGAGATTTTGTTTTATTCACTAACTTTTCCCAAGTGCTTAAAAGAGTGCCAGACACAAAGTGATATTTAATAAATATTTGTTGCATGACTAAACACGAGGCAGTCAAAAATTAAATTTTGCAAGGCCATATGGAAGCTTCAATATATTCAAAGGAATGAATATTGTACTGAATGTGTTTTCTGATCACAAAGCAATAAAATTAGAAATTAATAATTAAAAGGAACTTTTAAAAAATCCCTAATGTCTGGAAAAAAATTAAATAATGTACTATGAAAAAACCCTTGAGTTAAAGAGCAAATCTTTAGGGAAATTATAAAATGGTAAGAACTGAAAATGAAAACACTGCAGTTAAAATTTATTGTACACAGCTAAAGCAGAATTTGGAAAGAAAGTTATAGCCTGATATACATTAGCCATAAAGCAAGAAATATTGAAATAATGGTTATTTCATTTTGAAAAAGAGCAACAGGACAAAGCGAATGAACAAGAAGAATGCAATGAATATAAAGGCAAAAATCATTTCAGTAAAGAAATAACGAGAAAAGAAGAACACCAAAGTGAAAGGTTGATGTAAAAGTCAAAACTTTGACGAGATTTATTAGGTAAAAAAAGAATATGCAAAGCAAAAATGTACCAGGAAAGGGAAAAGTAATCTCAGATACAACAAAGATTTAAAAAAAACAATATAAGAATACTTAGAACAATATATGCTAATGAAGTCGATAATCTATAACCATTGTTTTCAGCCAGAGGCCTTATGTCAATATCAATCCCGTTTGGAAATCAAAGAGTGTTTATAACTCTCACAATGGCTGAGGATGTAATTGGCATATTTAGTGTCCAAAGCCCAGGATAAGCATTTGAATTATTGAAAGAAATTGAAATGATAAAAGAAAGAGACACCATTTTCCTCCTTTCCGATCACTCTCCCACTAAAAGCCCAGGTCTGTGTTACTTTATAGCTGAAGTTTGCTAAACTTTGAAGAAACAAAAATATCTACCTTATGTATTTTTTTCACGAAATAGAGAAAGAAGGGAAGTCCACCAGTAAATTTTAGGAGGCTAGCACAACTTACTGTAAAACCAGTCAAGAACAGTACAACAAAAATGTGATAGACCATTTTTATTTTAAATCTATAAGTAAATATTTTAAGTAAATTTCATCTGAGTCCAAAATATGCTAGGAAACCAAGGATGATTCAACATCATGAACTATTCCTTTTTTAAAATCACCTTCTTTTTAACCACATAATTATTTGAGTATTACAACAATGCAGATAAAGCATTTCATAAAATAATTACCTATAAGTGATTTTTAAAACCTCAGAAAACAAGGACTAGATCAAAATTTCTTAATAAAAGTCTGTATACCTTAAACCTATAGAAGAAAGTATCCTTCTTAATGGAGGAAATTTAGATGAATTTAGATAACATAAGATCAGGAATATGATATGTTTGTCCGTCATCACAGTTACTTTTTAGCTTAATATTGAAGATCCTTGCCAACTGCTATGGTCCAAATGTTTGCATCCCTCCAAAATTCATATGTTCAAATCTGAATGCCCAGTGTGATGGTATTAGGAGGTGGGGCCTTGGGAGGTGATTAGGTCCTGAAGGCAGAGTCCTCATGAATGAGATTAATTCTCTTTTAAAGAGACCCCAGAGAGCTCCCTTACCTCCTTCTGTCATGTGAGGGTACAATGAGACGTTTGTGACCTAGAAAAGGGCCCTTACCTGACCACACTGGCACCCTGATCTTGGACTTCCAGAACTGTAGGCAATAAATTTCCGCTGTTTATAAGCCACACAGTCAGTGGTATTATGGTATAGCAGCCCAAATGGACTAAGACACCAAACAGTTAAGATACAGGTAGAAAAGGCATAAGAGTTGATTATAAAGGAAGAGAAAAAAAAATCTATATAGACAATACAACATAAACAATTTTTAAATAATAACGAGAGTTTACCTGGATGAAAGTTAAACTTAGGAAATCAGTGACATCATTCTTTATCATCAACAAACAGCTAGAAAATAAGTAAAAAATGGAATTCCATTTACAAGAGAAATAAATTATAAAATATATAACTTTTATAAAATAATAAAATTAAAAATATCTTAAACAATACACAAACCTTCTCATAGAAAAACATAAAAAATCCATTAAAGGAATGAAAATGAAAAGATACTCAACATAATTAGTCATTTGGGAAGTGCAAATCAAAACCACATGAAGATATCACTTCACACCCACTAGGATGGCTAAAATCAAGAGAATGGAAAATAAGTGCTGGAGAGGGTGTGGGGAAATTGACACATTCATACCTTGCTGGTGGGAACGTAGCATGGTGCAGCCACTGTGGAAGACAATTTGGTGATTCCTCAAAGTTAAACCTAGAATGACAATATGACCCAGCGATTCTTCTGCAAGGTGGAAAGTCAAAGAATTGAAAACAGACACTCAAACAAATGCTTGCACACAAATATTCATAGTAGTACTATGCACAGTAGCCAAAAGGTGGGGAAAAAATGTCCATCAACAGATGAGCAGATAAAGAGAATGCAGTATATCCCTACCATGGAATAGTATTCATCCATAAAAAAGAATCAAGTACTGATCCATGCTACAACGTGGATGAACTGTGAAAACATCATGCTAAGTGAAAGACGCCAGACACAAAAAGTCACGTATCGTATGATTCTATTTATATGAAATATCCAGAATAGGTAAATCCATAGAAACAGAAACGGTGGTGGTTGCACAGGTTTTGTTTTGGGGTATGAGAATATTTTGAAAATTGATAGAAGCGGTAGTTGCTCAACACTGTAATGTACAAATGCCATTGAACTGTGCACTTTAGTATAAAATTTTATGTTATGTGAATTTCATCTCACTAAAAAATAAATATCTATTATTTAACATAAAAACTTCCAAATGCATGAAAATACAAACCATGTTTATAGATGCAAAACTTAACCTAGAAAATATGCCAATTATCTCCAAATTTTCCATAAATTCTTTTTTTTCCGATATAATTGATATATTAGTTTCAGGTGTACAATATAACGATTTGATATTCATATATATTGTGAAATGATCACCACAATAAGTCTAGTTAATATTGGTCACCACACATAGTTATAAAATTTTTTTTCTTGTGAGGAGAACTTCTAATATTTACTCTCTTAGCAACTTTCAAATAACTATAACTATAGTCACCATGTTGTACATTATATCCCATGACTTACTTATTTTGTAACTGGAAGTTTATACTTCTTGACTTTCTTCATCCATTTAGCCAACGCCCCGCCTCTAGCAACTACCAATCTGTTCTATCTATGAGCTTATTTTTGTTTTTGTTTAGATTCCACGTATAAGTGAAATCGTACAGTATTTGACTTTCTCGGTCTGACTTATTTCTCTTAGCGTATATTGCCTTCAAGTTCTATCCATGTTGTTGCAAATGGCAGGGTTTCTTTTGTGTTTCCAGTTTCATTGAGATATAATCGACATACATCACTGGGTAAGTTTAAGGTGTACAGCATAATGGTTTGACTTTCATATATTGTGAAATGATTACCACAATAAGTTTAATTAGCACCTATGATCTCATGTGGGTCCAATAAAAAGAAAAAGCAAAAAAAAATCTTTCCTTGTGATGAGAACTCTTAGAATTTACTCCCCTGACAACTTTCATGTACATCACACAGCAGCGTTACTATTGTCATCATGTTGTACATCATCACATCCCTAGTACTTATCTTGTAACTAGAAGATTATACCTTTTGACCAACTTCCTCCATTTCCCCCTCCCCTCACCCTCCACCTCTGGTAACCACAGAAAAAGATTTCATTCTTTTTTATGGCTGAATAATACTTCATTGTCTGTGTATATATATATATATAAACACACATCACATTTTCTTTATTCATTCATCCATCGATGGACACTTAGGTTGCTTCCATGTCTTGGCTATTGTGAATAATGCTGCAGTGAAGATGGGGGTGCATGTGTCTTTTCACATAAATTCTATTCCACAGTATAACCAATTAGCATTCTAACAAAGTTTTATATGGAAAGAATTTATATGGAAGATACAAAGAGCAAAGAGAAGGGACTTATTACTAGATATTAAAAGATATTATAAAGCTGTAATAATAGCTTCTGGCTCTTCTACCCATGATGTAGAAAGATGGAGAAAGCATCGCTCCCACTCTGACAAGAAAACCCCAGTGTATCTACAAACTCATTATGGTCCTTCAGCATCTCAGTGAACTGAGGTTGCAGAGAGACCTGTTTGCCCCTAATCTGAAGAAAGACAAGTGCCCCCAACTCGTGTCTGAGCATGACAGAAAGACAGTACTGCCATACAAATGGGTAGGAAGAATTTGCAATTTACAAATCGCTAAAGCCGAGTGTGGGTGAGTATGCAGGTATAAAATACTTGGGCCAGTGTGAACCTAGATACGAGGGGAGTTTGCATGAATTTGTAGCCTCCTCTCCACAGACTTCAAGTGGGCACAGACGAGAAAAATTATGAGCCGGTCAAGAACCTCCTGTGAGGAGTGCAGACTTGAGGGAGGGCCAGGCTGCTGCTGTGGGAGCTAAATCCACCCACCCAGCTTCTTCTCGTCCGCAGAGCAAAAGAGACAATAGTGCCAAACTTGAGTTCTCCCTACCTTGATCTATGCGTTCACTGTAATCCCACTAAAAATTCCCAGAAATTTTCGAGATTGAAAATTCTAAAATATACACAGAAAGGCAAAGGAACTAGAATATCCAAAAGAATTTTGAAACAGAAGAACAAAGAAGACACACCATGTCTGATTTCAAGACTTCCTCTAAAGCCGCAGGGATCGAGGCAGTGTCGCACTGGTGGAAGGAGAGTCGTACAGAACAGTGGCAGGGAGCAGAGAGCCCAGAAATAGACCCACATTTGTGGTCATTGTTTCCAAAACGGTGCAAAGCAAATTTAATGGAGCAAGGACAATCTTTTCAACAAATGGCACTGGGACAATCAGAAAAATAAGCCTTGACCATCCATCAAAACATATACAAAAATTGTCAAAGTAAACTGTGGTCCTTATTGTAAAACCCCAGACTATAAAACATTGAGGAGAAAACATACGAGAAAAATCTTTGTGACTTTGAGATAGGCAAATATTCTTTGCATATCTCTCCAAAAGCACTATCTATAAAAGGCAAAATCGATATATTAGACTTCTTCAAAACTAAACTTTTCTGCTCTTCTAAAGACCTTGTTAAGAAAAATATCAAGCCACAAACTGGCAGAAAATATTTGTGAAACACACATCTGAAAAGCCCTGCATGCAGACTACATAAAGAACTCTCAAAACCCAATAACAAGTAAACAAACAACCCAATGAAAATTAGAGGCAAACGGTCTTAAGAGACACTTCACAAAAGAAGATACAAAGATGGCAAGAAAACACATGAGAAAAAGCTCAATATCGTTAGTCACAGTGGAAAAGTAAATTCAAGTCTCCATCAGGTGCCAGTTCCTGCCCATTGAAATAAGGAAGGAAGCAGGCAAGGAGGGAGGGAGATGTTGCAGAGGGCACAGAGCTCCTGGAAGTCTCCTACATTACTGAGGGAATGCACGATCTTATTGCTCCTTTGGAAAACAGTTCAGCAGTTTCTTATAAGCTTAAACATATAACCTGGCAATCTTGTTCATACAAAAACCATAAGTATTTATATTAGCTTTATTCATAACCACCAAAATGGAATATAGCCCAGATATTCTTTAACTAATGAATGTATAAGCAAATTGTGGTATGTCCAAAGGATGCTTACTGCTCAGCAATAAAAAATAACAAGCTACTGATACACAAAACATGGATTGTCTCAAGTGAATTATGCTAAGTGAAAGAAGCCGTTCTCAAAGGCTACGTGCTGTATGATTCCATTTGTGTGACATTCTGGAAAAGGCAAATCTAGGGGGACAGGAAGCAGAACAGTGGTTGCCAGAGGTTGGGTTGGAGGTGTATGTTGACTACAAAGGCCTACGAGGTGTTTGAGAGGGAGTGATGGAATTCTTTTCTATATCTTGGCTACAGTGGTAATTGCACTGACTTGTGTTTGTCCAAAACCGTAGAACTCTCCCTAGACAATGAATTTCACTGTTTGCAAATTATACCTTAAAACGCTAACAAAATTACAATATAATAAAGATATGGTAGTGAAAAAATTGCAAAACTAGCATAGAAATAGAAAACTAGGCCAATAGAACACCATCGAGATTTGAAAAGAGATGTATACGTGTGTGAGAACTTAGTCGATGAATTGTCACTGCGAAATGATTGGGAAAAGACGGTGTCAGGAAAACTTCGTCATATGGAAAAACCAGCTCAATCGCTGCTATACACCAGGTTCAGAAGTGGATTTCATGTGGTTTTTAACCTAACTGAAAAGTGAAACCATGGGCTGATAGAAGAAAATATCAAATTACATCTTTGTGATCTAAGGTTAGGGAATTCTTGAATAAGACCTCAAAAGAGAAGCTTTAAAGTGAAAACTGGACTTTACCACACAAAATTATTTTGGAATGGTACATGGGAAATCCAAATGGCTAATAAGTTTATTAAAGAAATGATACAACTCATTAGCAACGAGCAAAATGCAAATTAATAAACACATTTAAAAGATACATATTAAAATATTCATTAGTGAGGATGTGGGAAGCCAAGAACTCTCTCTACAACCAGGTGTAGCCATTCTGGAACACAAGTTGGCAATTCTTAGAGAAATTAAACATTGATATACCTTTCAACCAGGTAACTACATGTGTGAATATACAGTTCAGAGTTCCTCCTGGACAGGAGGACAGTTTGACTGGATCGCTGCAGTAGCGTTTGCCACGGTGGGGAGCTGGAGGCAATCTCTACCTCTGCAGTACAGCACCACCTAGGTAGAAAGTGGTGGAGGAAATGCTCTGATACGATTCACCACTGAGGGGCAGTAAGCTAGACGGACGAAAGTCACTGGACCTCAGTTTCTTCACCTTTAAAAAGGAAATGATAAGAATTCGCATGCAATAGTGTTACTGAGAAGATAAATGAGTTAATACCATGTCTTAGTCCATTCAGGCTGCTAGAATAAAGTACCATGGACTGCGTGGCTTATAGACAACAGACATTTATTTCTCACAGTTCAGGAGGCTGGAAGTCCAAGACCAGGTTGCCAGCATGGTCGGGTTCTGGTGAGGGCCCTCTCTGGGCTTTCAGACTGCACTTCTGGTCTCCTCACATGCGGAGAGCAGAGGGAGGGGACAAGCTCTCTCCTGACCTGTAGGGCGCTAATCCCATCGGGGGCTCCACCCTCCGGACCTCATCTAGTCCTGATCGCCTCGCAAAGGCCCCCGGCCTAAAACCATCAATTGTGGAGCAGTGCTTCAGTGTGCTAATGTGGGGGGACACAGACACTTGGTCCATGCATAAAGAGTGGTAGCACTTGACAAAATTATAAATACCCAATAAATACTAGTTACCACTGTTTTTATTGTTGCATACAACAATATGACAAGATGATTTTTAAGAGTGTTAAGTGAAAAAAGTAAGAAACAGAGTTAAAAAGATTAAACAGAGCCAGCCAGCACGCGCCAGGGAGCTGCAAGATTCCCACCGCTGCAAAATCCGCCGATTCTGTTGTTTGAGATACAGCATTTCAGAAGTTGGTTCTTGCCCCTTCTTGGCTCTTCCCATCAACATCTCAATAAACCTTGAAGATTTGAAACGCCTTATGGCTCATTAGTAACAAAGCTTGAAGATGTTTATAATGAGTTCCAACTGTGTTGTCCTGCTCTTCCAGTTGAGAGCCGCGCTGTGAGCGCGCGCCATTGCCCTCTGCTGGATGAACGCTCAGCGTCCTGGAGAGTCCAGTCTGATGGTCCTGAGCTCCAAACTCACATGTGGCCAACTCCTCAAATATTATCAGCTTTGCTTACTATAGCCCCCTAAATAGAATTTGGGTGCTGGATTACATAGTGACGTCTTTTTGTTCCGTTATTTTAGTCCAGAAAATGTGTAAGTATTTCAATGGAATATGTTCAAAGAGTTATTCTAGTTTCTGCCTGTTTCAGTTGTCCATGTGTCTACATAGTAAGTTTCACTTGGTTTGATGACTGCTTGGGATGTTGATTTTTTTTCCTTTGATTTAGTAGAAAGGTTTGAGATTGCCCTTTCAACAAGAATAATCTCTGCTTTAATTCCAACTTTCAAATCTGAATTTCTGCTTCCCATCTCATATGCATTAATAAGATAGAGTATTATGCTCTTAATCTATCCTCTTCTTAAGTCAGTTCCTGACGCTGAGACTTGTCCAAAGATGGCAATTGGTTTCCTGGGAAAAGGTGAATTTGAGGGGGCAGAGTCTACATTACTCTCTGTAGCGACTTCAGTCTTAAATTTTCTATCAGTTAGTGTCAGCTACTCAGCTAACGCAGCCAAATTCTCTCTTAAAATAAACATACTGATATCAAATAATAGTAAAATATTTGAAATATAAATAATTATGATTTTTAAAAGATAAAATTATGTCCCATAAAATTTAAATTTTCTCAGGTTTTTTTTTTTAAGATTTTATTTTTTTCCTTTTTCTCCCCAAAGCCCCCCGGTACATAGTTGTATATTCTTCGTTGTGGGTCCTTCCAGTTATGGCATGTGGGACACTGCCTCAGCGTGGTTTGATGAGCAGTGCCATGTCCACACCCAGGATTTGAACCGATGGAACGCTGGGCCGCCTGCAGTGGAGCACGCAAACTTAACCACTGGGCCACGGGGTCAGCCCCAAAATTTTCTCAGTTTTTTGACAGTGAACGTTCTTAATTTTTTCTTCACTAATATTCAAAAAAGTTGAAAGCCTGGAAATAACTTTCAGCATTTAACTCCTAAACAAGGGTTAATTTGTAGGCTGCCCCTGTGGCCAACTGGTTAAGGTTCTGTGCACTCCACTTCTGCAGCCGGGAGTTTGCTGGTTCAGATCAGGGCACTGGACCTCCTCCACTCAGCACCCATGCTGTGGAGGCATCCCACATCCAAAATAGAGGAAGACTGGCACAGATGTCAGCTCAGGGCTAATCTTCTTCGAGCAAAAAAAGAGGAAGATTGGTGACAGATGTTAGCTTAGGGCAAATCTTCCTCACCAAAAAAAGAAAGAGTTAAGTACGCAGTTTTCCATAAAAGTTGTTTGTTACTTTATTTTCTTGTCTCTTTAAACAGAATTTTAAGAACTGTACACGATGAGCTTTTCAAGCACCCCCCCCACACACACTTAATATGAAACGTCATGTGCCAATGACATTTCTCAAGACAGTTGCTTTAATTCTATTAAAAATTAATTCTAATTAAAATCGACAGTTCTGAGCCCCAGCCTTATTGATGAGTCAGAAGATGAGTAATGGCCTGTGGTAGGGAAGATTCCTTCTCCATGGAATCTTCTGCTCTGACCCTTTCTCTGCAGGCAGAAAATCTTAAGGACTAAGACAAAGGCAGAAATGGTGAGAAGTGCCCTGAGAGGGGTTAAATGACAGTGTCAGAGCTCACTTATTTGAAAGGATACATAATGGGCAGGGCAGCAGCCTTCCCGGGGTGGTGGCGAGAGAAGTGGTTGTGGGAATAAATCGGAGGAAACGTTAAATGTCCTCCCCTGGTTTGAAAACGAGTAACGGTGGCCGACTTTGAATCGAAGTGGTAGATAGCTCTCAAGTAGTTTATATGAGGTTCTATCTAGCAAAAGGGAGGTGATTTTGGAAAATCTGTATTTAATCCCATTATGGGAGGAACCTTGAAAGCTTTCACTGCCCTGTTCGAGGCTTCTGAGGCTGCGCCTCTGCACAGCAGCAGCTTTACCATGACGCCGGCACAAAGGGACAATATTAGAATTGCCAGAGACTGACTTTGTGTGGCTTTGAAGAGGGGCAGTAGAAGTTACATTTGGTATGATCTTTTCGTTGTTGGTTTGGTGAACCTGTCTGCCATCTTGCTTGATATCACCTGTCTTTTGGACAGCCAGGACATTGGGGACAGCATCCAAATGCAGATACTTCAGCTGGCTGTGTCAGATGGTCTGTTTAATAATTGAAAGGCTGCATCACTGATGAAGCCTTCTTTGCGGAGAGAGTATTTTGATGTCAGGTATTTTCCCAATATCCTCAGTCAAGAAGCTCTGAGGCTAAGGGCAGAGTTTGTGGGAGAAGAAACTAAGATCTTACTCAAAGTCAGACACAGGGCTCCAGGAGGAGGTGACCCACCCGGGACTCAAGGTTACAGAGTATATCCTTAACATTAGCCACAGAGACACCTCCTGTTAAAATTTACTAACTCATGGGACACCTTCTATTAGACATTCAATTTGCATCCCAAGTCCACAACATAAACCCAAAGTTTCTAACTCATTGTATTTACATTTTTTAACTATAATTGAAACCCAGTCTAAACATTTTGTACTTTCTTTCTTTTCTTTCTTTTTTTTTGAGGAAGATTGGCCCTAAGCTAACATCTGTTGTCAGTCTTCCTCTTTATTCATTTTTTTCCTCCCTAAAGCCCCAGGACATAGTTGTGTATCCTAGTTGTAAGTCCTTCTAGTTCTTCTATGTGGGATGCCACCACAGCATGGCTTAATGAGCAGCAGGTAGGTCCACACCCAGGATCCGAGCTGGCAGACTCCAGGCTGCCAAGCGGAGTACACAAACTTAACCACTGGGACACAGGGTTGGCCCCTGTACTTTATTTTTTGGCAGGATATTTTCTATTTTTAAAACAATTATAATTAAGACTAGATCTCATTCTTTCTGCCATATGCCATGAATTTATTTGATCTTCAGATCATTGCAGTCCATACTTAGGCCTCTTGGCATTCCCACCATCCCTTTACGCTATAGCCGCTTGGTCATCTGTAGGTGGCAGCTACACAGAGAGAAGAGCTCCCCATAGATCTTAGCACAAGCTCCCCCTGCATGGATTCACGTTAGCAGTGGATACACTTGGCTTTTAGAGTAACTGCTTGGCAATTCCCCCTTTGATTCTCCAGCTCCAAACTCTAGACCCTATTTCCAACTCCTCCACAACTGACTAGACATAACAAACATAACAAATTTTCCATAACACTCATTGCATCTCTGCTACTCCAACTGAACCCTAACCAATAAAATGGGAATTTGCTCATCTTGACTTTTTGAAAAATTCGCCCAAACTATCATAACTCTTTTCTCATTCTCTCTGCTGTTTCTTCAGTGTTTCAGCTTAGTCCTTGTGATGGCTCCTATACAAACTTTTCTGAGAGTTACCTCCATAATACTGAAACAACACCAACCACTTTCAGGAAGCTCATACCTCTTATATGATGATTAAAGTTTTCTCCACAAAAAAGGATCAAGTAAGAGTTCTTCTAGTCATTGATTCATATGATACTTTGACTGACAGATATGAACCAATTACTGAGAGAGAAAATAGTGAGCAAGAAGGCATACATGACCATTACTCATGAAATTTAAAATCGAGTTGTTGATTATTGGCAAATAAATAGTCCATACAACACAGTGTAGAAAGTGTTATGATAGGGAGAGTATAGAAGAAAAGCAATGTCCCAGATCAATGGAAGGATGGAGCAAAAATATTTCCTAGAAGATATGAGACCTATCTTGAAATATATATATATTCCAGGGGAAAGAAATAGAATATTCACTTGCCCTAGATGAGAGGAAAATGGTGAGTTCCTCAGAGGAACTGACTGGGCTTCGTACACTGAGAACACAGTCTGACAGTCGGTGTGGTAAAAAGTAAAAATAAAACAAAACAGGAAACTGGAGAAGCAAGGGACCTTTCAGGCTGTATTATTCTAAGAGTAATAGGGACTGATGGTAGGGCATCAGTCAAGGAAATCATGCGATTGCATTTTGTCATGGAAATAACACTGTCTGCAAGAAGAAAAATGAATTAGGAGGAAAGGATGGCTTAACTAGGCATGAGAGTGAAGACAAAGCGATCAGTCAGGGAGCTGCAGGAATAATCCTGTGAATGGTGGGCCAAACCGGTAGATGTTCCGAATAGACAATGCACAGGACTTCATGATTCCTCGAACGCAGGGAAAAGCAGACATGAGTGATGACTCCCAGGTTTCTTTCTTGGGCAAATGAAGGGATAGTGGTGCCATTCACTGGGGTAAGAACCACAAGAGGGCATCTGGTGTTCTCAGGGGAGGTAGAAAGGTGAAGAATACAGTTTTTTTACACGTTAGGCTGGAAGTGCCTATGGAATATCCAAGTGACAATATCTTCAAGACCCAAGGTGGAAGAAGAGATCTTGGTAGTAGAGACAGACTTCAGATTTGTGGAGGACGCACATTGTTCTGGCTTGCCTAACATCCATTTTCCCTGGTGATGGAATCTCCATTTCTCTTTGAGAAACTGCCAGCAATGAGGGAAGCCTGCTTACAGAGGGAGTCAGAGCTTAGAGACAGAATCCTGATGGAGAGAACAAAGTACTGGCCCTCCTGTTCCATCCTCCTCCCAGGTTAACAGCATCTCCATCATCCCGATCGCTTGAGACAGAAACATTTGTGTCCATTGCAACTCGTTTCTTTCCCACGCTACCTTCAGTTCTTCAGTGAATTTTCTTGACTCTACCTTCAAAATATAGAGAATTCAATCACCTATTATCAACAATACTCTACTGTGGATCACGAGCCTCCCAGTAAACCCTCTGCAAAATGATTTTGCTGCTTTTCCCATAAAATGACAGAATCATTTCCCTACTCTTTAAATCTCGACTGGCCTTGTGACTTGCTCTGGCTAACAGAATGTGGCAGAGATGACTGGGCTAGTTCTGCAGCCAGGTTACAAAGGTTTTGCTTGCTCCTGCTCTGTCACTTGAAACCCTGCCACTACCACATGAACAAGCCCAGGCGAGCCTGCTGGAGGGTGAGGAGGAGATGCCAGACATCCCAGCTGAGACTATCGTAGGCCAGCCTACAGTCGGCCAATCTTCCAAAATGTAGGAGGGCCAAGGTCAACAGAGCTACCTGCAGCCAACCACAAATGCATGGGTAGGCTTAGCTGAGACCAGACGAAGAAAACATCCAGATGACCTGAAGATGCATGAGTGATATAGCTAATGCTTATGGCATTAAGTCCCTGAGTTTTGGGGTGATCCATCCATCAACTCGTCTTCCTGATTCCAACTTTGCTTCCCTTATTCTGGCGACCAGAATAATCTCATCAAAACATAAGTTGGATCGTGACACTCTTCTCCTCAAAACACAAGCAATGGTCAGATTTCATTCAGAGTAAAGAGCCAAGGTCCTCACAAATGCCCACAAGGCCCCATGTGATCTCCCACTGGTTACGTCTCTGCTTCCATCTATGACTGTCTCCCTCACTCACTTTTCTGAAGCTACTCTGGAATCCTTGCAGTTCTGACACTCTCTAGGCTTACCCTACTCCAGGGCCTTTGCACTTGCTGTTTCCTCTGCCTAGAATGCTCTTTCTCCAGCTGTCTACATGGCTTACTCCTTCAGCTCCTTCAGATCTTGACTCAGATGTAACTTTGTCTGTGAGGGTTTTCCCTAACTACTTAAAATAGCGGCCCCATTCTATTCTGGCCCTCCCCATCTCCCCTTCATGCCTTATTTTTCTCCCTATCACTTACCAGCATCTAACATACAATGTATTTTATTTGTGTGCTTTTAAAATTATTCATTTGTTTGTTTCTTGTAAACTACGTGATGTGAGAGACTGTTGTCTGTTTAGTTGGCTTGTCTAGCCCTAACCCTTAAATGGCACTCGGCTTGTAGTAGGTCTTCAATAAAAATTGTTAAGTGAATGAAGACACAGCACCCTTATAATAAATAGGCCTAGATTTTTCAGTTGTGTGAGTCAATAAATACTCTTTTTGGAAATTCACTTGGTTTAATTTGAATTGCTGTCACAAGCCTCTGAATGAGTCCTGACCAAGTGAGGAATTGCTACCAAGCTAATGGGATCTAAAGGCAAAGGACAGGATAGGACATTCCTGGGAGAGGCTACAGAATATGAGGGAAAGAGGATCTGGTTCTCTGAAAAGCATCAACTTTTCCAGGTGGAAGGACAGCGAGGAGGAGGCTGGCCAGGACGTTAGTGAGAGGATGCTTCACGACAGAGGGCGTGCAGACAGTGTTGGGCGTTACTAAGAAGCCAAGTAAAATGCCATCTGGAGGTGCTGACGAAGCCTTGATCTTGCACCTTCTTGCTTAGGGTGTGATTTTGCTTCTTTGTGAATCTTGTCTGGGGCTTCTTCTGCTCTCTGTGATAGAACTAATTTTGTAATTCATTTTCTGGTTTCCTGCATCCTTTTTGCACTGGGACTGAACTCTCCAAGGAACGTCTGAGCTTTGCATCATTCTCTTGACGATGATCCATTTGGACTGGAGTATCAGTGGAATGGTGCAATTGTAGAGACAGAATCTGTTCTCCATAACCCAGCTTGCATTTATTTTCATGTATTCTTGGAGCTTGATCCACGAACAAGAACCATGCACCCAGCCACTTACAACAACTTTGGGGAGAGTCTCTTCCTTTAGTAATTTTAGAAACCACAGGGACCACATAAGGACTCTATAGATGAATACCATGAATTAAAAGAAAGAGGAAAACCGGTGCAAAAAAACCACTTCATAATGGAAAGTGTTAGCTTTTAAAGATGAGCAGCTGGGATTTTCATATCAGGCAGTCAGAGCCAGCACCTGTGTATTAATGCACTAATGCAGTCTAAGGGTTTTTAAAAAGGTTTTACAGTGGGGTTGTGCATGTTCTCTCACTCTGTCTGGGAGTATTCAGATGCATAATTTCTAATAAAGATGGCTGTGGCTCACTCTGCCCCATACCCAAGGGAAGAGTTCTGCTGAATAAAATTTCTCAGCTTATTCATCACTTCTCCTTGAGGACTCTGATACGAAGGCTGCACATGAAATCATTCTCTGTTTCCAAGTGATAAATTTTATGTTCCTTTATGCTCCCCAAAGATAGCATTAGGCTTTGAGAAGGACTCCTTCAAACCCTGAGTCCACTGCAATCGCAAGTCAGACTGAGAACAGGGTCCTGGCCATCCTTCTCCAGAGGTGACCATCAGAGTTCCTTCCACTCATTCAGAGATGAAGCCTGTCAGTAGGAAGGAAAAAATGTGTCCCCATGGGCCATTTCCACCCTGAGTCTTTTTTGACAGAATAGATTGCCAGTTGGACCAAAGTGGAGGTCCTTTAGTTATGTGCTGGGAATGGAGTTCTCTGGGAACAGTGCCGAGACCACCAGACTCATTGAACTCAACTTTTTACCATCACATCATCAGAATGAATTCCAGTCCCTCTGGTCAATATTGGATGCCGACCAACGTGAGTCAGGTGAAAGGTTACTAACTTAAAAATTACTTTGATTTTTTTCTCTCCCTCTGATCTCTTCCCATTGTCCTGGTAATTAACTCGTGTTTAGCACTCCTTAATACAAGGTTATATGTCACCGTATACTGGATTCTAGGCTACTGGTTGACAAATGTCTGCTTATCTCTATACGGTTATAATTATTTAAGTTGAAAAATTTTAAACATAATTTAAGAGGGGGGGTTTGTTTATAGGGAAACTTCATAACTAAGAATAAAAAGTAACTTTAAAATCTGACTCATGCTGCATGTATAAAAGGAAAAATTTCTGATTCCTCCTTTGGGACTTGTCTTTCTGAAAAATTAAAACTTAAATAGACACAATGGCGTCATTGCCTTGGCTAATTAGGGTAATGCCAACAGAGGGTAATTACACAGGACGGAAAGTAAAACAAAGTTGAAGGACATGTTAAATTCAATATGTGGCAGCCGGACCTGCCTGTGGAATGATGTGTCTCAAAATACTTTTACAGCAGACGTTATCAAATTATTCTGCAATATCCCGTGAACTACCCCATTCTCCCTAGAAACCCATTTTTTTTCCCCCATAAAATGAGCTTGGGAAATGACCATCCTTCACAGGCATGAGTTTCAACAGATTTTTATATTATTGTCAACAAATACTTATTGAGAACCTGTTTTGAAATGCAGATGGAAAACAAGTTATGTTTTTCTTTTAACTGACTATTTCCCCCCTGGTGGTGCTGAGCTAAGCCCTGCTGGTGGACACAGAGAGGATGGACTGAAGCTTTCAGCTTCTATGGTCTGAATAAGATCAAAATGTTCACTTGTTAACGGTATCACCTGAGATAGCTGCCCAAAACACCTAAGTCAACTCACAGCCACAAAAACTTATTAATTCCTAAAAAGAAAAGTGAATATATTTTTTGCCTGGAGTTTATGGAGGTGCACAATGGGGTGGGTTTGTTTGCTTGTTCTGATCTGTTTCATAGGTCAAAGAATGTGTGTGAGATTTTCCAGGTAGAGCAGCACTTCTCCAGTCTTGATTCTCTTTTTTGAAATAAGAAAGTTGCCTTGATATTACTATCAAACATGGAGCAGAATCGTCTTTGCACTGAGAGAAATAGTTACTCAGAAAAAGTCACAGTTGCCTAGGGACCACTGTGAAGGCATCTGGGTGGGTGCTCACTTGGGACTGAGAAAGGCACGACCATCCTCCCCTTAGCCAAATCTCTGGGCTGCTGCCAGAGTGTGCTTTCTTCCCCAAACAAACAGGCCTAGTGTTTTTCAGTTGGAACACTTCACAGAGAGCTGGGGCTTCTGGCTTCTATTCCCAGGTGCACCATCAGATCATGGAATGACCTTCTGTGAGCAGACCCCTCTGTGATGATGTGGAGATGGTCGCCCATGAGCAGAGAAGAGGTTGGACGCGTGTCTCATGTTTTCTCTGAGCATCCTGCCTGAAAGCTGTTGCATGTCTTTGAGGAAGGTTAGCACATGATGTCATGACTTCCAGCATGTGCTCAGATGTTAAGAAAGAAGGGAGGACAATGAAAGCCACACTATCTTCCTGGCGGTGTTGTCAGGAATTGAAGCGGGGTGCACCGAGACGCAGGGGCAGGTGGCTTTCCTACCATAAGGCAGAACTTTGCATCATGTCACTCTGATGAGGGGAGCTTAGGGAATATTTTCAGCAAGGTGTGATGCACACTAGAAATGTTTGATGAAAGGACCTGGGGAAGTGATTGGGGATCTGGAAACATGGACTCGACTTGAACCCTTGGATGAAAATCCTCTCTTCTGGGTTGTTTCTGTGACTTGTAATATTACAGTGATGACATTTGCATTCTCCAGCCCAGGATTAGCTAGAGAGGAAGTGAGGGCTCAGTTCAATTGCTTTAGTGAGCACATAAACCATGACATCTCCTGGAAGATAATTCTAATTAAATGATAGTAAACCCTAAGTCCATTTGCCTCTCAACATGGGTAACAGAACTATACACAGTTGTGACATTTGCCTGAATAGAAAGAGGAACTTTTTCTTCACCATTTTCTGCATTCTGGTTTTTGGGTTGAAAGAAGTCATAATTTTCAAATGGTGATGTCAGATCCATTCCCACAACAGAGATTAGACAATACCACAAACACAGATTTATGGCTTCGTGGGAGAAATCTCCTGTTTTCAAACATTTGTCTTTAACAATGGGCTACTGGCAGGGAGGGAAAGCCACCAGCTGCTCGTGAAAGGTATGATATTTTGTTGTCGATGATGAACAATATACAGACAGGAGCCCTGGTTTCCTGCAGTGTACCCACTGCCCCCAGGACCACCATTGCTCTGTCGTATGTAACACTGGCCATCATGTACGGAGCACACGTGTGTGGATGGCATCACAGCTCACTTGTGTACCAGAATTATCAAATGTTCATCACAGTCAACAGTAAAAACATGACAAAATACCTTGCATTTCTATCAAGGTAATTTCTATATTCAAGGACTGAAAAACTCTTTTTTAAAAATCCATATTTAACTGTGGAGGAAACTGGAGCAAAAACATCGCTTCACTTTCCTCCTCTGTGAAAAGATGAGATTTTACTAAAACATCCAAACCCCTTCTATATCTAAAATTAT
Organism: Equus przewalskii; assembly: GCF_037783145.1. NCBI lineage: Eukaryota > Metazoa > Chordata > Mammalia > Perissodactyla > Equidae > Equus > Equus przewalskii. The sequence continues at coordinate 118,112,287 of NC_091832.1, read as the reverse complement.
TCCATCATAAACTTTTTAGTTTGCTCAAAGGTACAGATTTTCTAATAGTATCATGACACTGCACTTAGTAATTTCAGAATAAATTATTTTAAAAAACTATTGTCCCCATCTCAGCATTTTATGGCGATTTAGTGCCTTTTTGGTATGTCTTTAAATACTATCTTGCTCCAAAAAGGACTTCTGGGGATTTGTGAATATGTACACAGTGTAGTAAGATGAAATAAATATGTGCTGAAAGTAGGACAAAGAAAAGATAAGGGAGAAAATTAGAGTGAGGCTGGCATTTACACTTTCGTAAAGTTCACTCTGGTCCCCAGGGGTGAGTCTCACATTTGGCCCTCGTCTTTCCAAAAGCCAAAATGAAGTGGGAAAACACTACCAATTACAAGATTTTATTTTCTCTAAAGCAGTAGTTCTCAAAATTCATCTGAGTATACCTGGGGGTCCCTTACACCCTTCAAGGGGGATGCAAATTGAAACTGTTTTCAAAGTAAGACAAAAACATTATTTCCTTTTCAATCTCATTCTTTCATGATGGCACAGGCGAGTTTTCCAGAGGCCACACGATGGTCACTCTGACAGTGTGATCATCTGAAGGCTGATGGACCGTGTGCCTGTGTATGCTTGCGTCTTAATAGCTTTTTGTGTCCATTCCTACTATGGTGACTATCAGTAGAGACGGCCCACATAAACAAAAGCACTTTGGGGATCCTAAATCATTTTTAAGAGTGTAAAAGGATTCTGAGAACTGCTGTTCTAAATGCAAACAATTTTGTTTATTTTCACTATATATTAAAACCTGAAAATTTTCTGTCACGGAAGTTTCATATTAGCTATTCTATTTGATTATGAGCAGTGAACAACTTTCAGGTTATTTATAACGTATTATAATCTCAGGAAAGCAGTGGGTCTTATTGTGCTCTTGTTCTGAAGTTGTTGAGGACCTGTTGAAAGCTATGAACTCTTGCAACCAAACAATAACAACAGAAACACAACGGCTTACAAAGAATTTCATAATGTTTGTAATCACCCATAAGTCTGTCTGTTGACACCATAAGGGTCTAAGAATTCCTGCACAAGGATCAGAAAGAAACCCAGATATCCTGGTTTCTTGTAATTGACTTCTTTAAAATACAGATTTAAGGTAAATTTGGGTGATAAGATAAAGGGAGGCTTGGTGAATAGTGGTTCCTTTTTCGCCTCTCTTTCCTGTCATCTCTGTTTCTCCCCACAGCATAAATTAAGGCAAAGTATTTCTAGCTACACTGTAACTCATTTTAGCCCAGAAGGGAGCAGTACTGCTGGTCAGGCTGGTGTAGGGGAGCGTTGCAGGCTCAGCTTTTCTTCCTTAGATCCTGAAAATAATGACCTCAATTACATAGCATAAATCCATTTCCTCGGAATATTCCGATGATCTCAAAAATAGAAATGCTCAAGTCTCATAGATTTTAAAACTTGGCTGCCTGCCGCGAGGTGGGCTGACGCGGGACTGCAGCGACTCGTGAGGGTGGCTTAGTTCCAACCTCAGCTTCTGAACTCACGAGGATGCATTTTCTGAGTGTCTCCTATAATGCAGACCTGGGCACTGCAGCGGCTATGTGAGTACACAACAGCATTTGGCTGAGACTCAACTAATTTATAGGACGTAATTCATAAATGAATAGACATAACATATGCAGGAGATAGTGTAACATAATCAAGCAGAATGGTTAAAAAGAGTGTTTCTAAATTCAGAAACCTCGGTGGGTGAGAGCATTTACTGGCTGTGTGGCTTGAGCAAATATTTTATTTTGGTCTATTGAGTTGGCATAAAGGCAGCACCTGATGCATAGGATTATCGTGAGAATTAACTTTAGTAATGCAAACGAAGTACAGAGAAACGTGTGTGTCGTATAACAAGTGCTCTCTAAATGTTATTACAGCGCAGCGCTGTGGGATGTGATGCAATGAAAAAGGCAATATGAATCTGGAGAAGGAAAGGATCACCAGGGGTCAGCAGGGTCTGAGGGAGAGTTCACGAAGGAGGTAAGACTTCAGCTGTGGGGATACTAAGTGGAGTGGGGAGTTATAAAGTTCTTGGTGCGCCATAAATTTAAAATCTAATGGAGGAGAGAAGATCAGCCCCAATACATATAAGCAAAAGTGTCAGAAACATGGAAAGAATGCTCCGGTCTCTAGAGGTATATATAGAAGTGCTACACAGGCAAGTGAAAAGGATAAGGAGTGGGCGTGAGTTATTAAAACGATTGGAATGGAGCTAAGTATATTGCACTACTTATGGGACCAGATTGTTCCATTCATCCCTCCCAAATTAAACTTCACTTCTCTCGTAGGAATCTTTTGTGGTTAATTGTTCCAAAGGGAGGATTTGTCTTTTCTTTTATTTATTTCTAAGGAAAACACACCTTCTGCACACAGAAAATACACATGCATACACACTCACACCCCAAAAATGAAGTACCAGAACTGTTTATGTGCCTGTTAAGACATTTATGCTTTTTGTGTATTCATTGAAAGAATTAAAAAAATAAAAGATTATGGAAGGAATTTTGGAAAAGTCTCACAAGTACGTGTTAATGGAAACAGAGACATTTCTACAGAAAAATTTCAAGGATGTTCTAAAGTAATGGCTTCGCAATTCTTTGCCTATTTTTTTAATGGTCATGATGATATATCCTGGCTTTGTTAGTGCACTTTCTCTGATTAAGAACCCCCATTACTCTAATTAAAATAACACCATCTGGTTTTAATACCACACAATAACTCTTCTACTCCTTAATCCCAGGGCTGAAGCAACATTCACAGTCTGGACCACGCAGAGGTCATGTGGTATTAGTTCACTGGCTGCTGCAATTTATGGATTTGCCGGTGGAGAAGCTGAGAGGTAGTGGTGCTAAAAATAAAATATATGTATATATATAATATATATATATCTAGACACACACACAGGTACAGGATTCAGAAGAAAGAAGAAGATCCTGAAGTTGTGTGCATACACACTAGATCCTCCAACCAAAATAGAGACCTTCAGGTGCTAGAGAGAAGACCTTTTTGAAGAGAGAGCTTTCGATAGATCTCTATGAATTAGGGAAGGAAGCCTGTGACGTTTGGGTGGGGGCGTGCGTATGGAAACTGTGCTAGGCAAAGGGCTGGAGAAGGGTGAGTTTGATGGGAACAACCTTGGTGAGTTCAAAGAACAGAAAGAATATAAGCTTGGTTGGAGTGGAGTGACAGAAGGGGAGAGAGAGAGGGGCCAGGTCAAGAAGGAAAGCAGAGACCAGATCATGTTGGATTTTGAGACCATTCTGAGGGTAATGGGACACTGGAGTATTTGTAACAGAGGAATGTGTGACATTTCACTTTTTTCTAAATGTACAATAAGAAGAAAAGCCCAAGCTCAATTAAAAGAAATAACTGATACTCAGAAACATCAGGGAGTGGTGGAAGCTGGAAAGAGTGAGAACAGCGCCCCTCTTAGCTCTGGTCAACAGGTGATGGGCAGAATGCAGGCCAACATTCTACTGAAGTTCAGGGTGTTTTGGGTTTTTGTTTTCAGGAGAATCTAGAAATCCAGATTTCTATGTAAGAACTTTCAATTTTCTAAATGTTAGCAAATAATACAAATTTTCCTAAAATTAGTATACAAGCCAGCACTCTGTAGACAACACTAAACATATTTGGAAGTCATATGAAGGCCTGGCCTTGATAATTGACCATCTTTATGATGCTACATCTTGACTGTCGTAGACTGTGAAGGAGAACAGTGAAAAGGAAAACAGAGGAACACTTATCCTTAGGTTGGGTATCGGGAAACAGAAGGCAGACAGAGACAGGTAACTGAGGAGAGGTTGATGAAGGGACTTAGCATGAAGGGATTTACAATGGTGTAGGCAGGGTTAAGGAAAAGCGCACGGGATGTTGGTGCCGTCAGGGCTAGGATCAGCAGGTGTTCACACTGCTAGGTCTGAAGGCATCATTCGTGAAACCCAGAGAGGAGTTAGAAGGGTCTTCATCCCCATCTGTGGCCTTTGGTGGAGAAATAGCATCACTGTCCGACTCTGCCACATCAGGTAAGAGCCAAGAGGAGATAGACTCTGAGCCCTCGTCTCATTGTCACATCTTCCTCAGGTGTCTCCCTTTGGCCAAACCAGCCAGGAGCTGGAGATGTAGGGAGCCCACTGGGTTAATTTCCTGGGACACAGGAGGGCAAAGGAAGACCATCCAGCACAGTCAAGTACGTTTTTTTAAAGTGATTTCCTATATATTACAACTTAATAATTATACCCATACAATAAGCAATAATGATCTTTGCAACTTAGCACGTTTTCGTGGAAACCACTTATAAACTAAAAGTTGTGGCTTTTTCTTTTTAAACCAGCGAAATACAGTCATTATACAAAGTCTTTTCTATCTGACTCTCATTCTTCAAGTTCTTGCTTTTCTTCAAAGAAAGAAATGCTTCTCGAGAGTACCTTTCATATTCTGGTGAAAATTACTCATCAAATCCAGGGTTTTTAAGATAACAAGATCTGAACTCACAATCAGCCTCATTTTCCTTTTTTTTTTTTTTAAAGATTGGCACCTGGGCTAACAACTGTTGCCAAACTTTCTTTTTTTTTTTTTTTTGCTGCTTTATCTCCCCAATTCCCCCCCGACCCCCACACAGTTGTATATCTTAGTTGCAGGTCCTTCTAGTTGTGGGATGTGGGACACCGCCTCAACGTGGCCTAATGAACAGTGCCATGTCCACCCCCAGGATCTGAACCCCGGGCTGCTGCAGCGGAGCGTGAGAACTTAACCACTCGGCCACAGAGCTGGCCCCCTCATTTTCCCTTTTAAGGAGCCAAATTTAATGGGCGGGTGGGTGGATGGACGGATGCCATCAGTGGAACACTGTTTGTAGTATAAGAAATCACCATTCCTCCAGAAGCTGTTAAATTCTCTAGGCCACATTAGGCAAAGAAATATAGTAATATTTTAAAAGAGTGCATAAAATGACTTGGCCCACAAGTAAAGCACAGGTGTAAAATCAAAGCATATTGGTCATGGTTTGGGCCAATCTCCACCTCCACTTCCTATGGCCCCCACCCAGTGATATTGGCAAGTCGTTCTGTTCAGTCTGTGTTTCTGGTTCCCTGGCAGAATGACTGGACATTTAAAAAAAGTGTGCAGTCAAAGAATGATTTACATATTTCCATCATGTTTAGTAATTCTGTATATTATCTAAATAGAAGTAATATTTTGGTAAGGGACATAAAGCAGTACAAGTTCAATGGAATCTTAAACTGACTTTTTAAAAAACAATATTTTCAAAGAAACGGTGATTAATTTTCTGCTCTGAGCCGTGTTATCACACACAGTGTGAGGTGGGGTGAGATGGAGACTCACTTGCTGTTTTAGCGTGTTAGTCATACTAAAGCTAATTCCAGCCACATACTCCCTAAATCCTGCTTTGAAAAACTCCATATCTGCTTTCCATTCTTTTTTGTTTTGGTTTGGTTTTTGGTTTTTTTCCAAGCTGTAATTTTTATTTAATCTGTATCCTGAAATTGATACTGTTTTCTTTTATTATCATTATTTGATTATTTTATTGATGTCATGTTGGTTTATAACATTGTGTAATTTCAGGTGTACATTGTTATATATCAATTTCTGTATAGACATCATGCTCACCACCAGTAGTCTAGTTTTTATCTGTCACCATACATAGGTGTCCCTTTAACCCTACAGCCCCACCTCCTGACCCCCTTCTCCTCTGGTAACCACTAATCTGTTTGCCTTAACCATGTGCTAGTTTATCTTCCACATATGGGTGAAATCATGTGGTGTTTGTCTTTCTCTGTTTGCTTATTTTGCTTAACATAAAACCCTCCAGATCCACCCATGTTGTCGCAAATGGGATGGTTTTGTCTTTTTTATGGCTGAGTAGTATTCCATTGTGTATATATATACCACATTTCTTTATCTGTTCATCAGTTATGGGCACTTGGGTTGCTTCCATGTCTTGACGATTGTTAATAATGCTGCAGTGAACATAGGGGTTCATAAATCTCTTTGAATTGTTGATTTCATATTCTTTTTGGATAAATACCTAGTAGTAGGATAGCTGGATCATGTGGTATTTCTATTTTTAGTTTTTTGAGAAATCTCCATACTGTTTTCTATAGTGGCTGCACCATTTTACATTCCCACCAGCAATGTATGAGGGTTCCTTTTCTCCACATCCTCTCCAACATTTGTTATTTTTTGTCTTGGTGATTATAACCATTCTGACAGGTGTAAGGTGATATCTTATTGTAGTTTTGATTTGCATTTCCCTAGTAATTAGTGGTGTTGAACATCTTTTCACGTACCTATTGGCCATATGTTTATCTTCTTTGGAAAACATCTGCTCATATCCTCTACCCATTTTTTGATCAGGTTGTTTGTTTTGTTGTTGTTGAGTTGTATAAGTTCTTTATATATTTTGGAAATTAGTCCCTTGTTTGATATATGATTTGAAAATATTTTCTCCCAGTTGGTGGGTTGTCTTTTTGTTTCATTCACAGTTTCCTTTGCCTTGTAGAAGCTTTTTAGTCTGATGCAGCCCCACTTGTTTATTTTTTCTTTTGTTTCCCTTGCCTGAGTAGAAGTGGTACTCAGAAAGATGCTGCTAAGACCACTGTCAAAGAGTATATTGCCTATATTTTCTCCAAGGAGTATTATGGTTTCAGGTCTTATATTCAAGTTTTTGATCCATTTTGAGTTAATTTTTGTGTATGTGTAAGATAATGGTCTACTTTCCTTCTTTTGCATGTGGCTGTCCAGTTTTCCTAACACCATTTATTGAAGAGACCTTCCTTTCTCCATTGTATGTTCTTTGCTCCTTTGTCAAAGATTAGCTGTCCATAGATGTGTGGTTTCATTTCTGGGCTCTCAGTTCTATTCCACTGATCTGTGTGTCTGTTTTTCTGCCAGTACCATGCTGTTTTGGTTACTACCACTCTGTAGTAGATTTTGAAGGCAGGGATTGTGATGCCTCCAGATTCTGTGCAATCCCAATCAGAATCCTAATGACATTCTTCACAGAAATAGGACAAAGAATCCTAAAATTTATGTGGAACAACAAAAGACCCCAAACAGCCAAAGCAATCCTGAGAAAAAAGAACAAAGCTGTTTTTCACTCTTGTGAAATGTTGAACTTTTGAATTACCTTTGAGTTGTCCACATGTCAAATGACACAGTGTTTATTTGTAAACTTTATAAACTGTAGAGGGTTATATACCCATGAGCTGTTCTTGTTAACATGATCCAAAATGCTACCTGGGCAAGTTTGTCTCCTGAAAGAAATGATTGGGAAGGAATGTCTGCTGAGGGAGAGAACAATATATTGTTAGGCCTAATTCCAGCACTCACAGCCGTGGTTTTCGGGAAAATAAGGAAACTGCTTTAGGAAGTACTGAGTAATCTTGGAGTAAAGAAGCATTTATGAAGGATAGCCGCTGGGCTCAACTCTCACACTAACGAGCTCTGTGACAGTAGGCAAACCACAGAATCCCCATAGTCCTAAAAGGTGAAGTTATTTCCAGTGGAGACAGCATAACCTAATGGACAAGAGTGCCAGCTCTGGCCTCCAAGAGTTAGGGTTTCAAATCCTGGATCCATCTTCACGGCTCTAGAGAGGTTGTGGGAAGAATGACCTGAGATCACAGAGAGATACCACTAAGCCAGCACCTGGCAAACACTTGAAAGAGACGAGAGTTAAAAGCCTGTTGTAAGGAAAAAAGTGTAGTGACACTTGTGATGCCATTCTGAGGCAAAGTACAAACTGCTGGATAACTATGTGTCTGAGTCCTACAGAAGAGCAATCCTTGCCAACTGATGATGAGGTAAGATCGGGCTTCTCAGTAAGATGACTGAAGAATCGGAGAATGTTGGACTAACACAGTGTTCTGTTTGGAAATTCCCTAAATTGTTGGTTTTTCAGTGAAGCTCACACCCCCAACAGCCAGTTTTTGTCCAATCAATCCTTCCCTTTGACATATTTCAAGGCTACTAAAACAAAAGTTTTTCCAAAAGAAATTTCACACATCCCCTGCCCCCTGGGCATCGTCTTGAGTTGTCTCTGCCTGTCCCTTTCTTCCAGAGGGGCAGTGTCTTCGGCCTATCCCACTCTTAACACTGATAGGTTGTCCTGAATTTGTTTTTCCCAAACAACAAATACTCATTCTCTTCTGTAATCATTAAGCAGTATTTTGAACAAGTTCACACTCATTAAAGAAAGAAATCCTAACTGCTTTCAAGTTACCTTTACCGCTTTTATTTTAAGGAAAGTTTGGCACAGCATTCCCACATTTCTCCACAGCTGACATTGATTTGTAACAGTACCAAACCAAAGCCCAGAGTGTACTGGAGAGTTTACTCCCCAAAGAGAGTTCTTTTTTTTTTTAATTTTTTTTAAAGATTTTATTTTTCCTTTTTCTCCCCAAAGCCCCCCAGTACACAGCCATGCATTCTTAGTTGTGGGTCCTTCCAGTTGTGGCATGTGGGACGCCGCCTAAGTGTGGCCTGATGAGCAGTGCCATGTCCACACCCAGGATTTGAACCGGCGAGACCCTGGGCCGCAGAAGCAGAGCGCACCAACTTAACCACTCAGCCATGCGGCCAGCACCCCTAAAGAGAATTCTAAGTCCCTTGAAACATGTGAAAAAGAGTTTTGCTGTGGATTCCTCTCAGGCACTGTAAAAGACAGCATCATTATGTTTGGATCTTGGAAAATTATAAGGCATGGACATGTGTTAAATAGCTTGAAAGATACTGTGACATTTCCATAGACATTGCTCAGTCTTACTGTTATCTAAATAAGCTTTAAGGATAACACACAATTGGGCACAGGATAAATGGCTAGTGGAACAAACAAGAATAGAGCTGTAGGGAGCGATAGGCAAGGTAGGAAAAGAAATGGAAGTGAAATGATCTCAATTTCAAAGTCTGCCTGAAAAGCTTAAGTAGGACTTAGAATATTTCACACGCACTAGCTGATCTGATGTTCTCCATCTGTTACCGGGCCCTGGAGGCTGACTGGCCATTAAACACAGAATGATGACTGGTACAGCAGGTGCAGTGAAGTGGGAAGGTGTGGAGCAAATAAAACAAGTCCGTGGCATCTATAAGAAAGGTTGACCCCAGGAAATTTTAAAAGGTTGTGCGCTGTGATATTCATGACGTATGTGTGAGAAGTATGATGGCAAATGTATTTCTCATGAAAGTACTTCAATTACTTGCATATTGTTATTTCTTTAGCATTCCAGGTCCTACACTACACAATTACCTAAGACTCAAAGAGAACTAGGACTTGCTTTGACAAATTACTTTTTAATGCAATTCATTGGCCCCATGTCAATGGGAGTGTTGCCGGAGCTACACCTTTTGCTAAAACAATTTTCTAAACCTACTGCTGTGTGTCAGCTATCCTCTTCCGTAAGTTTTCCTTGACACCCTTTGACATCTGTATCAAATTGAAGCTTCTTATTAGCACCTTTTAGGATTTCCAGCATTCCACTTGATGCATCTCTTTCACACATTCTCTTGGGAACCTCTGCTCAATCTCTGTGCTCAGGCCCCTGTTTACTCTCTTTTCTCTATCCTCCTGCCCCCATCCCCCATTCTTCTATTTGTCTGCAACTGCTTCCCTTAGTGCATCCAACAAGTTCTCTCTTTTTGTTGATGTAATCCCTTCTTCACAGAGTTTTTCCTTAAGTTATCTAGAAGGCTGGTGAGAAACTTACAAAGGGCAATATTCTAATGAATTCTCAGTATTCTACCAAGGGCATTTTGTTTTTTTATGTATTAAACACAAGGACACGGTATAGGAAAGAAACTTTTTTAACCTTTTTTTCTTCTCCACAGTTTCTCTTTCTGTGTTTCTGATCCTCATGCCAGGCTGGAGAGATTCTGCTCTTTTTCTCACAACCCACATCCAGTGCAACAGCAAATCCAGTTGGCTCCCCCTCCAGCATACCCTGAACCCACTGATTCCTCATGCTTCCACCTCACCTCGCTAGTCTAAGCTGCCAGTGGTCCTTCCCTGGACTCCCTACAGCCTGCTCTCCGCACAGCGCCCTGGTGATCATGCTCAGCTCATGCTACCCCCATGCTCAGAAGGTCTTGCCATCCATCTGTTTCAAAATAGAACACTTCTGACCGTCAATTGATGTTCTATACCACCTGACCCAGCTCCTTCTCTGACCTCATCTCCTACGTCGCCCCCTTCCCCATCCCACCCATTTCCCCCTCAGCTCCTTCCCATGGTCAAGTTTGCACTTGCTCTTCTTCCTGTGCCACTGTTTCTCCGGAACTTTCCATCACCACCCCCTCACTTCATTCAGGTTCATGCTCATATTTTCCTCCCCTAAGAGATGTTCCCTGACCCAGAATCTGAAACAGCACGATCATCTCCCTCTGTTCCTTTACCTGCGTCAGTCTTCTTCATAGTGTTCATCTCTGTCTCCCGTACTATTCGTTGAACTGTTTTTTAGTTATTTTTCTGCCTCCTAGCTATTGCCCTAAAAAACAACTGGAATGTAAACACAATGAGAGGATGGACTTTATTGGTTTGGTTCTCTGCTTCTACTTACTGAGCCTACAAGGCTGCCTAGGGCGTAGAAGTTGCTCTCAGTGAGTATGTGTTCAGTGAGGGAATGGAAGTTGGGAGTGTCTCATGGGCTCCTGGGCACCATTTGCTAAAATAGTTTTCAGAAAGATCAATAGCAATTTTATTTCAGGAATCTGTTGATGCGCTTCTACATCTAAAACAAATGCAGGGTGAGGGTATAAGTAATTCCACAGCATGAAGCAGTGGAAGCAGCCACTGTGGCACCCCTAAAAACAGTCAGCTTGCAAGATGCTGTGGAGGCCACATCTCCAGACCAAACCTATTCTCAGTGAGGCACTGGTGATGCTTTGAATATGCTAGGTGCTTAAGAAAGAAGCCCCAGTGAGGCTAATGTCATGGCTGATTTCTACACCTGATCAGTTTTACATGAAGGCAGCAATGCCTCTAATACAACTCACTCTCTAAAATGATGGGATTTTAGATAGATGGAATGCATAGGTGGATTCTCCTCCCACTCTACCGTATGGTAAAATATTATGCCATATCTAACATCTTGGTTGGACACTTTTCCAAAGTAAGTTTAAGTTCATAGGTCATGGGTTTCCAGACAATTGATTTGGATTGGTTGACATTTTTAGCAAAGCAAAAACAAAGATTTTCTCCATCTATTTTCCTTCGCTCAGGTTCCAAGCATCTCTGGCATGGTTTTTGACAATACTGTGCCCTAGATATGTTAACAGCACATTGCTTGAGATATCTGCTCTGAGAGCTGGAGACTGGCTTGCTTTCTAAATGTGGTGACATCTTTCAGTTAATCTTGTGTGTCCTAAAAATTCATTGGCCTTTATTAAAAATGAAGCCTCTCATTCCAGTGAGACGCTGTCCAGGCCGTGGCGGGTGAAGGAGACACGCTTCCTCCAGGTGTCAAGAGTCCCCCGGCGGAGACGGAGCGGAAAATACGACAAGGGAGGAAAACTGTAGGCATTAACTTGAGGATTTTGAATTTCAATTTCTTTGGACTCCTCATTCTAAAGAGGAAGCTAATAAATACAGACTTTGATTTCTTTGGACTTCAACTTATTTTGACTTTAACATGTAAGAAGATTTAAATTTTGTACTTTAATTTCTCCTAGGAATTTTTTAATGGACAGGATTTATATTCAAAATTGGGGCATTGCTGTATTGTTGAAATTTTATGATGGAAGTGCTTTTTTACTTTTTATTATCAGATGCCCAGTGTGTCATTTAATCTCACTGCAAAACCTCTGAGAGACTGTGTTCAGTAATATGATGGGTGTAATTTGGGATGGTAAAAAGAGAAAGGAGTGATTTTCCAGTCCTGACTGTAGTGTGGTCTTGAAATCGATTGAATTAGTGAACTATTTTCATCCATTTTGCAATCTTTTAGAGACAAAATCTAAATTGCCCACTGCTAGTCCTGAGAGGACCCACAAAGAAGGAGCAGCTGGCATTGGGAGGATGATTGAGACTTCAACTTATTTTGACTTTAACATGTGAGAGGATTTAAATTTTGTACTTTAATTTCTCCTAGGGATTTTTTAATGGAGAGAATTTATATTCAAAAGTGGGGCATCTAGACAAATGGATATGTAAAATGGGTTAAGAATATAAAGATCTGGGTGATGACATGGGAAGGTTCTTTTTTTCTAGTTCTTAATGTTAGTTTAATGCAGAGTGTATGATAGTCCTTGTCTTACTCCATTCCTCACTCCTCTTATGGGATATGAAGCACCAGTTTTGGAGAATTTCAAATGAGATTCTTGAATGAGAAAGGCATGGTTCTCTGTTCCCTGCCATTCTTCTTTGGCACTAACTCCCAGAAGAAAGTGTGTCATTTCTGTTCTGCTCATCCACGTTGCACAGTTTACAGGGCAGCTCCCACCGGTAGCACCGATGCTGTCTGGTGTTGCCTGGGAATGGGCATAGAGTCTGTCCCTTCCTGGTGTGCTCTTGTCCACAGATACACACCATATTCTCCAGTATTAACTTTGTCAGCCATAAGGTCATCTGTCATCTACCTTTCTTTCTTAACCTTTTTCTCAAATGGCCTGAGTTTGGGGGAGGAGAAAAATATAACTGATTGTTTCATCCTTCAACTCCTAAGTCTGCGATAGCATATTTTGTTTCTTGGCTAAAAAGGAAGTCAGGATGATTTGTCAGAGCATCTCACTGAGCTCAGTGGAAAAGAAAAATATCACTCATGACTGTTATAGTCTGAAAATACACTGTAGCTAGGAAATATAGCTGTTCTAAATTTGAGGAAATGGATAACTATTTAAGAATACACTTAAGTGGTGGATTAGAATAATGTGGGAATTATTTCAGCAGTGGGGCTATCTTCACTTCTGACCTCTAGCTATGGGACTGTTTTAGCTTCCTTAACTGCCACAGCTATGCTTAATCCATTCCACTATGGCACAGAATGTTGATTTTCCACATTTCCAGCCCATTAACATCTCTCATACAACATGGGTTCTTAATCGGTGCGTACCATTTGTCAAATGCTCCTGACATCTCTGGGTTCAGGAAGCAGAGAAAGACCTTCCCAGAAAGTGGATTTGAGTTCACTCAGGCCATGTAACTCAGCCTGTATCCATACAGGGCTAAAGATATTTTATAGCTTCTTTGTGCCAGAGGGGAATGAAACAATGCCCAAAGCATGTTGGCATCTCTATTTTGGAAAATTTTAACCTGGAGAGAAGACTACAGGAAATACGCTAGGTAGATTTGAAGAGGTTTGTTGGGCCCTTGTTCCAAGATGTTCCAGAAGGCAAAGTCAGAATAAATGGGTGGAAAATACAAGCTGGAATCCTTTAGTTTAATGAAAAAATAACTTTCTATCAATTACAGCTGTCCTGCCATGAAATAGGCTGCCTTCAGTAATAGTAAACTGCCTTGGATCATCTCCTGGTGGTGTCGTCCAAAGGATTCCTACGCAGACTGCAAAATGAGACCAAGTCCAGTTGAACTCAGAATCTATGGTTCAGTGGAAGTTTTCCCATAAGCAAAACACAAGGAAATTTGAATTCAATTTTTGGAGGAGAAAAATTTAATATATTTTATCTTATTATACATTTCCCCTAAATTACAAAGTCAATAGCTGCAAATATATTCTGCTACAAAGCTTTCTGTAAGAAATATCTCTATAAGAAAATACATCTCATTAACATTTCCTGTAAATAAATTACTTCAAATAATAATTTTTGAAGGGATGTACGTAAGGGGAATAATGCAGAAACCAGATTGTGAATGTAATTGCAATATAGGAAATGTTTGACTGAAATGTTCCATTTTCATGTTGCCAAGCTTGTAGAAACCTGTTGTACAGACTTTCCTTCTTGGATAGATTAGCTTGTAATTGTTGCTTTAGCAGACATGTGGGGAAAATGTAAGTCTTAATCATCCTAGTAAATATGTGTGGGAAGCTGAAATTCTTAATAGACGTGGGCTCAGCTTCAATTTCTGCTGGGAGACCTTGAGTTTGAGACTGCAGATGGGGTCTGAGTAAAAGAAAACTAAGGAGTGACTTGCAGAATACAAAAGAAAAGGTCAAAGGTAACAACTACAAGATAACTTTTTTTTTGCTTTATGCTTTAGACGTAATATTTAGGACTGAGTAATGTAAAAAAGCAATAAAATGGTTTCAAAGAATTTGGAACCTATGGTTTCCATAGATTAGCGATATGTAGATTTTACAAGTTATTCTGTTTCTATTTTTTAATCTCAATGGCTTCGGAAAACGGAAACTGTATCTTTGGCAATAAAACAGTTGTTTGAGAGAGAGATTGGTGCAGCAAAATCAGGTGGTGTCATTGGCAGGTTAGAAGCTCATGAGGGCGATGGAATCTCACTCTGGGAGGTCATTCTGTGAGACCTCCTCATACTGAGATTATCTAAGGACCTCAAAAATATAAAATAAATATTTTGAGGTCAAGTGACCTCACACCGAACTCATCTGCATAGTAAATATTGTGATAGCAAATCCCATGGAAAATTTCCATTTAGGTTGGGCAGCCAGGGGCTTCAACTATGCAAAGTCGGTTTGCACGTCAGACCTATGATCTATGCGTTGCCCAAACCTGGATCCTTGACAGTCTTTCCCGTTGCCTTGCTCTGCTTCAGTGCAGAATAGACGGAACTGAAGGCTCTGTGTCAGCTGTCCCTGCTGTACTGCAGAGGACGTAAAGAATGTGTGTACTCACCAGTCTAACTCTACCAAAGCATAGGGAATGCCAAAGCCTTCAAAAATAATCATCTATTAGCTCTGTTTCCCACCTATTTTGAAGATCTTAAAAATACTTGTAACCTGTGAAAATACTGCTCTGTGCTAATCATACTTAATGGGCATAGTTTGGAAAGTAAAAGACATCCAGGGTAGGAATCACATAAAATTAAGAGAGATCCGATGTGATTCCTTTCGAATCTGAATGGACTGTTCCTGTCTTATTACACCAGTTCTTATTAATTATACGTGAAATTAAATTTTTGAAAAATGTAAATAAGCAGTTTGAGCAAGACCAAGGTTGTTTTTTGAAAGGCCTTGATAAAAGACCTGCAATTATTTTGAAAATATGTGGAAAATACTGACTGCTTTTTCTCTTGTCTAGCAAGCCCTTTAATTGAGCAGTAGACACAGTGCTCCAAGTTAAGAGGTGATTCTGTGTTGCAGATTAACTATGCTCCATGCTTTCATTTCCTAGTTAACAACTCTTCTCATGTTTTAGAGCCTATCATATGACAAGATACACTGGGAGTATTTTGTTAAACTGTAAGTTTGAATAGAAATATGGCTTTTAGATTATTTTTATGGGCCATCACCAACCTGAAGGAAACATCCTCCAGCACAAGCTAAACTTGTGGAAAGTCACACAGTATCTGTCACTAATTTCCACGCGGTGATTTTTTTCAGGAACAGCATTTTCACAAATGTGTACATTATTTACATCAACAAGTTGCATCATGGAAACACACTGGCTGTACTACGCTCGTCACCCTTTCTCATCCACTTGCTTCTCTTTTTCTTTCTCTCTTTCTGTGCTCTAGATTCGCAGCACGTTCCTTTAGCCATTCTCCTGGGATGCAAGTCCTCTTTTCCAACGTGCGATGATGCATTGAATATGCAGATTCACATTCTGCTGACGGCGCCTCTCCTTGGGGTGATCAGATTTTCTGACACACGTGGAGTCTGGCTTTGGAGGAGTAAGTGGCATCTTTCCATACTTTACACGACAGGCCCTTCGCGCAGTCACACCGCTGGAAGATTTCTAGCCCGTGAGAGCCCTTCTTGCGCTGTTTGGTACAGACCTCCCCCTGATGGAGCACAGGCTTGCAGATTTTGGTCCAGAAGTGACGAGCACAGCAAAAGCCTTCGATGCAGTCTGAGGAGCGTAGGCAGGGGTCTCCGTCATGCCCTGCGGACGTGTGACCAAAAGATATTATCATGACACTTTACAAAAAATTCTACTTTGCAACAGAAGCACATAAAATATTTTTACTTGTACTATCTTCCATGTTGTCACCATTTATAATGAAAAGTCTTGGATTCATATCAATTGGCTCTCCCTATAATCAGGTAAATCCATTGTTGTTTATTTCCATTATTAGCTGTCTGAATATGAAGTTTAATGAACAGCTAGGACTGTGCTTCTCTTTACTTTGTCACGCTCTGCTTTTAGATATTTCCCTGATCATCGTTTTTTTTTTTTTTTAACTAGGTGAGTGAAAAATAAGTAAATAAAAAGAATTGCTTTCAAATTAATTAATTTGATACTTTCTCGGAAGGTGCGAACCAGGAGAGGGCTGAAATTCTCAGCGACCCCTAAGACTGCACATCAGTCAGAGTCTAGCCAGGAAAACAGAAACTCTGAGTGTTCAAAACAGATAGTGGCAGGGCTAAGAAGTCCCAGAGGATGGTACAGCAGCACAGCAGGAAGACACGCCCACGTTTAGGCTGGGGGATCCGCAGGAGCCAGTGACGCCAGAATCCGGGGCTGGAATCACGGGCTGGGACTAGAATCCCAATGGATCCACTTGGCAGGAGCTGAAGCCCCAAGGAGATGGAGATACAGCTCTGCCAGGAGCTTTACCTGAGGCAGGGAGACTAAGTGTTGGCTGTTCCCCTCCTCTGCCTCTCAGGTTCCCACCACAGCCAAACCCATGTGTCCAGAAGCCCCCTGACAGGGAGCCTGGGAAATACAGGGTGGAGCAGAGACACAGCACACAGCCCCAGTCAACCGAGAACCCGGCAGAAAAACCTGTGGAAGCACAAATCCGGGCATTTAATTCAGAAAAAAGGATTAAGTCAGCAAAGGGCACCCAGAAAGAGGGGGTCAGCAAACTTCTCTGTCATGAGCCAAACTGTAAATATTTTAGGCTTTCTAGGCCATATGATCTGTGTCACAACTCCTCAGTTCTGCCACTATCTTGCATCTCTAGATAATGCCTAAAAGAACAGGCACATCTGTTTCACAATAAAACATTATTTACAAAAACAGACAGGTGGACAGAGTTGGCTTACAGGCCGGAGCGTCCTAACCCTGCTCTAAAAGGTTGTTTGTCCTCCCAGAGGTCACCAATCCCACTGTGTGATGTGGACACAGTTCACTCGCCATTGACATAAGATCTCTTCCTAGTTGCCATCAGAATATTGCACATACAATTATATAAAAATAATTAGTAAACTGGAAACTGTACTGTGACATAGATATCTGTTGGAATAAGGAAGGATACTCATGTACTAACAAATGTGTGTGAATCCAGTGGGTTGAAAGAGGAGACATGGATGGAGGGCTCAGCCCCTCAGGGAGTGCAGACAAGACAAAGGATCCCTGATGAGGAACTGTCAATCTCTTTACGCTCTCCGTGTGAGCATCAGTATTCCAGGTTGGACTAACAGGTCAGATATTCTATAGGAACTAGCTCTGTGGAACATGAATGTGGAGAAATGGTTTTGTGGTCAAGCAAGCTGGGGAAATAAAGTTTTTAAAAATGTTAATCAATTTTCCGCCTTGCTGCTCTTCTCAAAGCCTTTAACATACCAATGTTTATTATAATGTTACAAAACTGGGGAGATGCATTATCGCAAAAGTCTTGAACACAGGGCACATTTATTCACAGAATGTCTTGAAAGAGTAGTGTTCCACGAAATACACTTGCAAAAGCCTCCTATAAAAATGGAGGTGTTTCATGCTTTCAAATTTTACTATTAGTGACCAGGCTTCCCAAATATTTTGCTACAAGGAAGGGGATTTTTATGGCCATACATAATCCCACTAGAAACCAATTATTTTTGGTAAGCTGGTTTAGGAATCCAGTTGTTTACCTGGTTGTTTAGTGAAATAAAATTTCTGAATCTGCAAAGGTGAGAAAGATACTCAAAAACTTAGTGACTTAATCACATAGCAGCGAACATTTTCCCATTTATTTTTCAGAATCCTTTATCCTTTGATCTGTGACAGAAATGCTGGTAGAGGAGATTTCTTCTAAACAGCAGGCCTGTTTAGGAAATGGCATGCTTGATCAGGTACTGCAATTCTCATAATAGATGTCTTCTAAGGATTTAAGATCTCTAAGAAACCTCTAGCATCTTCAAAATTAAGAATTAATAAATTCTGTTAAAATCTTGCCACTAAAGTATCTCACTAGTATTTTTTTTCTAAAACCAATGGAATTAATTGTCTGTATTTTTCTCTTACTTCATTATAAAACAAGAAAAAGTAAACACAGGACTACAGATAGTGCTACCTTTTATATGTGGCATCTTAGTGTGTGGTCTTCCTAGGTTCTGCCATCCCAAGTCGTGGTTTGAGTAATGACCGTGGTTTCGATCTCTGTGCCGAGTGCCATCCAGAGCCGGGATGTGAGGGGTTAAGATGCTCTCGGTGACCGGGATGCAGATGCCTGGAGATGGTCAGGTGAGCAGTTAGACTTGTTCGGTTCTACAAGGTGTGGTTCTTAGCCAAGTATTCTCCTGATGTGAGGGATGAAGCCGTCTAGCTATCATCTATCTATCCATCTATCTATCTATCTATCTATCTATCTATCTATCCATTCATCCATTCATTTATTTACAAATTTATTGAGACTGAGTATTGACTAGTTTGGCCCTAAGCCAGACTTCCTTGATTTGAATCTTGTCTCTTTTAAGACCAATTGGCCCTGGGCAAAAATAGGAAAAAAACTAGAATTCATTTCACTAAGTTATTGTGAATACATGTGAAGTACTTAGAATAGTGACATAGTAAAGCATGTATTAAATTAATATTAGCTATTAGTACTTTAAAACTGACCAGACATCAACCTCAGGATCCAGGTTCCTTTGTTCAGTCAATAACACAATCCTAGTCTACACCGTAAACATCCCTAATGGTACAAGTCTTCTTCCCATCACCTCCTGTACAAGGTACTTCCAGTAGGACAATGCCCAGAGGTCAGGACCAAGTATAGGAATGTGAGCCTGATTGTGTTGCTTTCTATGACTGAGTGTATGTTTCTGATCACCTTCTGCAACTATTGAACGGTTTGACCATGTGTCGTCTGGGGTTCTTCATTTCATCATTCACATTGATTGTCTGCCTGTGTTCATTGAGATTGGGTGAAGCCATGCTTATGGAAAGGCTGGGGAACGGACTCCTGTGTTTCCTTTTGGAGGAGCCAATCCCTCCATCACCAACTGAGTGTGCCACAAGGTGGAGCCTTCAAAGAAGGACGCCTGAGTCTAACAATCAAGGTGTGAAACTGGGCTGAAACTGGCAGACAGACTCACAGCTGTGCTGCTGAATCACAGCAGGTTCCTTTCTTCGGTTCTTTTGCATATATTCACTCACGTGTTTAGTGGAATAGAACATCTAGCAATTTATATGCAACACTTCAACGAGACGAATCCTAGATCAGCGCAGATTGTAAAATACAGAAGATGATCAGAGCCCAGGAAAACTAATATTTGGGAGGTGATCAAGGTAACCGAACACAAGTCTAAACCATGATCCAATCCCTGCCAGCTGTGAAATGCTCCTTACGTTCCAGGGGTCTGCCTAAGCAGAACGAGCCTACTTGCTGGCTAGGCCTCCTGCGGCCCGTCCACACCCAGCGCCATCTCACCATTGTTGCAGCGGGCACCCGGACAGCACATGCCGTCTCTGTGGCAGCGCTTCTTTTTCCTTCGACACACCATGCAGGCCGACGATCCTTGGTGGGGACTGTGGCAGTATCTCCCCACCTCACATTCCTTGTCACTGCTGCAGGGGTAGGCCTGGCACGAAAGGGAACAACATCAAAAGCAAAGATTAGACCTGGTAACGCTTAGGAAAACTACTGCAGCAAACCACGATGGAAAATAAATCACAGTGTGTCCTCTCCAAAGGAAAGACACCATTGCAATAATGCTCCACGTAGTGACACTGACATAAGTGAGGACCGTATAAATATAAACTGTCGATGGTTACAAAGATAAAGTTGACACTATTCACATATTTTCATGGACACACTTTGAAGTTAGGATTTAGACTTTGCATTATTGGGAGGCTCAGAAACAGTCGTAGTTGTTGTCTTGTCACTGATTTAAGGTGTAAATGAACAGCCCAGCCATTCTGTTGTTCATCTGCTAAACTAGGATGAAGGAAGGTTAAACAAAACCACAAAGGCCGTGCCAGAAGCTAAAACACATCTCCTGCCCAATTATGGAACAAATATTTTAAGAGTGACTCTTCACAATTCCTGCCTCTGAGGAGCAAGGAGGGGAACCACTTCCAGAACGGTTTGAGGCAATGAACTATTTGGCATGAAGAAATCAAGGAGCGGAGTCCTTGTTCCAAACTCGGCGATGAGCAGCAGCAGAGTTCTGAGTGGCCAGAGAGATGCTGAGGTCCAATCACATGGTCATGTTCTCAGGAGACAAAAAAGCAGACTCCTTGAGTACAAAAATAGCCCAACAGGCTGTCGCATCTTCAATTTACACAGAAGGGACTTCCTTTGATACAATTCTCTACCAGGTGTACGTTCAGAAGGCTACGTACGTGTGTCATACATTATCTCCAAAAATAAAAGTATATTCTCTAGTTTTGTACTCCTTGCCTCTTGGAAGTTATTGGAACACTTAAAATGCCCCTATTTTCAGAGACTGAGAACTGAACTGCTGAAATGTCACACATCAAACATAATCCGATTTTGAGGCACTTTGACAGGGATACTTATTTGTGAGTCTTTTATTTTGCCTTCTATAGTTCCTTTTTTCCCCCTGACTTTCAGAGTAATGCATGGTTATCTATTTAATCAAAATATACAAAAAATAAAAAGAAGTTATGTAGTTGTTTTTAAGCAAGCAAAAATGATGTGAAGATAAAACTATGTGATAAATTTTTGTGACTCAAATCATTAGTGTGGTTTGAGTGTTTTACTCTTGAAATGAGGTTTGCGGGCCTGTGTGAGCACCGATTGTTCCTTCCCCTTTTCTTTCTCCCTTTCTGTTTCTTCCACTGCCCTTGCCTTCCCTCCCCCCATATGTTGTACACATTCAGCCCTCACGTGTTTTCCATTTAGATCTGATCATCTTCATTTAGAAAGGGGAAATAAATATGAAGTTGATGTATGAGTCTGAAAACTTTACATGCTGTTCTATGGGAAAAAATATACTTTCAGCATCGTTACAGAAAGAAAATAGAAAAACCACAGACTTCACATTGAAAGTGCTTTTGAAGGATTGCACAGTGGCGATGTTTAATGCCTGCATTATAATTGGAGCCAGATAAAGCTATAAAGTGAATTTTCATATTATCGTCTCATTCTGGACCTCCATCATTAGGTTTAAGAGAAAATGAGGTTGAATTCAGAGTATTAGGCTGTTTTTCAAGAATCCAAGACTGATGAAAACATGTCCCGCCTTGCCATACTCCTTCCCCCAAGCACTTCACTCTTTTCATATTTAAACCCATTAATTTTGAATGAAATACAATTCACATGTTTCTGATTCATTAACATTTATTTCATCGAATTGTTTTGCAAGAAACATTTGATGTCTTACAAGTTTTTTTGCTTCCTCAAAAATAGAACAAGTTCTTTCAATGGAAATAAACACGTGCCACCTAAAACATCATGTGCAATTTACAACTCAGACAACAAATCTTCAAGGATTCTGAATATAGAATGATACTTTATTCCATTCCTAAAAAAAGTGGTTTATAGGCTAGAAAGTAAGTTCTTTGCTAAAAGCAGCAGTTCATTTATGCGGAAAATTGTGGAAGGCACATCATCATCTTCCCATTCTCAGTTGGTGGGAAATGGAAAATATTGAAATGGAAAATACTTGAAATGGGAAATATTTGATGCAGATGTTATCACAACAAGTAATATGTGCAGTAGTCCTTTATTTGAATGGAATATGATAAAATTCTCAATTTTTTCAGAGGGAAGCTCATTTGTCTAAGAGAGAAAATATAAGAGAGGATGTGTATTGTGGAGTTTTATTATGCTCCAACATATCTTTCAATTGGCTTAGAATAGAAATGATACAAGCAGAAAAAGTATGCAGGAAATATTTTTTAACGGAAGGTTATTGTTAATGTGAACTTGTACTTCGAATGGAATCCCACAACATAATATTAAGAGGAATTCTTGGACAATTAAAAAAATAAATTTTAATAATTGAAATGCAAAGTTATACTACACTGCTTCTAGTATGCTTATGAAACACTTGGCTCCAATAAACAGCCTTTATATATGAATAAAATCAACAAAGGATGAGACAAATTGATGGAAGCAGGTTTTAGGGAAAGCAAGAGATATTCGGGGGCATGCCTCGCCTTCTGAAATCGATGTCCCCCAGCAAGGAACTACTCAGCCAGAAAACTTCCCTTGGCACAACCATTAGCAAGGAAACAGAGAACATAAGAAAATATGGGTCTGACCCACAAATAGCAATTCTAGTGTTTTCAGCCTAATGCAATATTTTTCAGTAAAGAGTTTTAAACGAGGCATTTTCAACTCAAGTGTGAGGGCTCTGGGGCTTGGTATTGGGTTTTTTCCTACATTAACTCCTTTAACGTTTCTGGAAATGGTCTCATAGTAGATGAGAAAGGGAGAGAGCCAGTGATGGGAGCGAGAGAGAGGGAGAGAGAGAGAGAAAGAGAGAGAGAAGTACTTGGTTAAATAGTTATGGAGGATCCTGAAGAAGTGATGATGTGGCAATTAACAGACCATTGAAGGGAATTATACACATTAATAAAAGTGCCATCCAGAAACTGTCCCATGGAAGACCTTTATTTTCCATTTACTCTGGCCTCCAAAGGCTATTCCTGATCCCATCTGATGATGGTTTTGTGAGAAACAAAAAGTGAATTTGAGTACCATAGTCTAAGTTTCCGTCTAACACACACAATGATACGTTTCCCTGGTACTTATTTTATAAACCAATAAGAAGACTGATTTTTTTTTACTTGCTATGGAAATGATTAATTGTGCATTTTGATGGCTCTTCACTGACTTGGCTCCAGGCGAATAGTCTGAGGAACAGCGATAGTCTGTGTGGAAGCCTGGGAGTGAAGGGAAACCACCAGGGAGAGACCCTAGTACCCAGCCCGCCCTGAAATGCCCCCAAACGGAACCAGAAACCCAGCTGCATGAGCATCCTGGGCTCCTCGCCTTCGTGCAGTCACAGCTAGGAGATGAATTCATCTGAGACATGAAATAACAGCAGACGATGGGCCATAAGTTAAGAATATGTGAGAGCCATCCATGATCAGGCCGAAAAACAAAGAAGTTGTGCCCAATCCCTTCTAGGCTAAAAATAGAGTGATTTCCATGAATAGCAGCGCCAGTTATCATTACAACCATGACGCGAACTAAAAAAAGAGTGAACACATTGGACACAGCTTGAAAATAAAGTCTATCAGAAGTTAGCATTTCTTTTTAGTATAAAGGATTTTTTTTTTAAGTCCATTTACTCTGTCCTAATTTGGAATCATTATTTAAAATTTTAGCAGCGAAGTGAAGAGAGGTTAAGTAACTTCTGCAAATAAGTCACATGTGCCCAGCGGCAGAGGACTCGGGGATCCGGAGCCCCGGCTGGCTCCCAGGCCTCTCTACGAGGTGTTGAGGAGCATGTAAGAGTGACGGTAACGCACTCACAGGGAAGGTGACTGCGTCGTGACCTCCGTACTGATTATAGAGATTAGAAAAATAAACTTGGCCTCTTCTCTTTCTGGAAGCCTCCAACTACCAGCAGCACGTCCTGCTGCAGCCACTGGAAGGACAGACGCCAGCAGAAAACACTGACAAGACTGAAAACAGCATTTTCTCATTCAGTTTCTGGACCACACTTCTATGTCCACTTCAACTCAGTGTAGCCAGAGTTATAAGCAAAAGTCCATCATGAAAATCATGATAATTAAATAATATTCTCGTGAACAAAATAAAAGGAAATATTATTGCATCTTATAGGAACTGAGTCTTTTTATTTTTTCAATTATTCTCAAAACTGCAGGGAGAAAAGACCCATTAATTCGAGACTTAGATTTAGGGTAGACTTATTCTTTTTTTTTCAGTTGCTGCCCATGCCTTTGAACACGCAAATGCAACCATGAAGTAATTAGATTCCTAAGAGTAAAGAAAGGAGAAAAAGTGTTTCTTGTACTGACTGCTGAATAGACCTTTGGCCACACTAAATCCTTAGTTTAACTCCCAAGTTTTCAAAATAATGACATCGTTCCTGTTTAATGATGGGGCGAGCGGAAGTGGGGGGCAGAAGAGGGAAATGCCCCAAAGTGTTCATGTGGGATGGCCACCCATCCGGATTCTTGCAAGACCAGGCTGGTTTTGTTGTTGTTGTTTTAATAGGGACAATCCTTTGTCCCCGCCAGCACTGTTTGTAACGATCTCAGAAGGTTTCTGGAGCCAAAAAAACGTCATCAACTGGGTGGGCAGGAGAAAGCCTGCAGGGGGAGGACCCAGCTGTGGGAATGGAAAACATTTGGAGGGAGTGGACAGAGGGAGGTGGCAGCTAAGGGCTGGGGACTGGAACATGTCCGGGGTCTCAGAGAGAGCACAGCAGAAGGTTGGCAATTACATGTGGGAAACCAGATCAGACTGGCTTCTCCTGTGTCCCCAGAGAAAAGATTAATTTCCCTCGTCATGACATTCCACACGACAGATCTATATTCTGATGAACATGCGAGGCATGCTACCCTTTCAGGTGGTTGTTTCAAAATCATACACTAAAACTGCAAGTGTGGGAGGTGTGGGGACACAGAACTCAGTCTGATCAACGCGGAGTTCTACACTGCACGCCGAGGGCTGTGCAATCCGAGCCTTTCCTCTGTCCACAGTTTCCTCCGGGGGGTAAGGTTGTACTAGAGGCATCTCTGAGGATCCTGAACATAAAGCCAGGAGGATTGAGCTATATTAAATTTGAGGGGAAAAGTTCAGATATTTTGTGATGTTCTGCATGTGTGCCACTGGTTCATTAAGGCAGCTGCTTTGTTACTCCTTCAATATTCAATAATTATTTATTCAGCATTTATTTATTGAACATCAGCTATGATCCAGACACTTGCAACTAGCTCAGTGATCTGCAAATATTTGTCTGTTACCCCTAAAGTAATTTTGAAAAACATATAGCCTCTCATACATTTGACAGGTAAAATCTTTCAGCATGTTTAAATTGGTTTTGTTAATATGATACATATTAGAAATTTTATAAGATGAAGTTCATAGTAATTTGCCATGATTCAATAAAATAGATTTACCGACCATATTGATCAATGCATGGTGACCCTAAAAAAAATCACAACATATCTATTGATAGGTATTTTTACTTGAAAAAATTAGATAGTCTTAGAAGACATTGAGTTAAATTTTAAAATATACAAACCATCGCAACTATTTTGGATGTTTTGTATCCAGAACTTTATTAACTGGGGCCAAGCTTCACTTTTAAAGAATTAGTGCTAAGAGAATTACTGTGTTTATCATGCTCTGATCAACCATTAAAAATATCTTTGTCAGGGGCCTGGCCTGGTGGCGTAGTGGTTAAGTTCACGCACTCCACTTCAGCAGCCTTGGGTTCATGGGTCAGATCCTAGACACGGACTTAGCACCACTCATCAAGCCATGCTGTGGTGGCATCCCACAGAAAATAGAGCAAGATGGACAGAGATGTTAGCTCAGCAAAAATCTTCCTCAAGCTAAAAAAGGAAGATTGGCAACAGATGTTGGCTCAGGGCCTATCTTACTCACACACACAAAAAAAAATTAAAGAAAAAAATATCTTTGTTAAAACCAATAGGCCAAGTTCTACTTTAGTTTGTCATCCAAAAAAGGTTTTTCTACCTCTGGTTAATGCAGTATATCAAGATTTGGAATGCATGACAGTTTTGCCGTTTTTTCCACGTAAAATGGCAAAAGACTTATTGTAAACACAGGCATATTCCCAGATAATCTTAAGAAAAAGAATCATGGAAGTCCAAGATCTGGAGATTGATTGCCTTAAAACAATTCATGCTGTACACACCGTGAAACCTGTACCTTTTACACATATCCATTTTAAGGCTAAATTTGTTAGACATTTGGTTTTTGATATAAAAGTGCAGAGTTGAGAGAATTTCTGCTAATACTGCCTGGATTATAAATTAGGAATGATGGATTTCTGCCAGTGGTCCATTAACCTTCCCAGTGTTCTCAGAAAGCCTCACTCACGTCCCAAGAAACAATAATTCTGTGCAATGAAGACAAGGTCCTCTCTAACTTGGGCTGTTCCACCCTGTTCTCTGCATGTCGTTAAGCAGAAAGGAGATTCCAGGGAATTCTCAACTTTGAACATGGACCAAATTCTCAACTGTAACCTGAGTATTACTGCTAATGATCACGGAGTGAATGAGGAGAGCTAACACTTCCTAAGTGGTCTCAGCACCCAGAGAAATCTAAACCATGTAGTTTACCTGGCTTCCTATTTTTGCTTTTTTTTGACCCATTTCCCCCCAGTTTGGAATATACAGGACAAAACCCTGCTATCCCTCTCAAAAAGCAGCATCGTAGGACTGCTTGGGCAGCAGTGGTTGGAGCCCTTTATACTCTGTATATGGTTATAAAGCCCTTTATAATCCTGCGATTGCTTGAGTTGAACTGTCCTAACCAAAATGGAGGAAGAAACTATACAATTTCAAGTTTTCTTCCAAATCCAGGATTGAATGTCTGTAATATCAAATTTTCACTCTAGCCCTACAAATTTGCCTGAACTTTATGACCTCAGAAGGGTGATGTGGAAGGAAGAATTTTGGAGTTAGACTGCAATTGGAATATACCTTCACAATTAATTTCTTGGTACAAGTTACTTAACTGAGTTTGTTTCCTCCTTGATAAGATGCACATAATTTCTACTGTCAGCAGCGTTTGTCTACTTATCTAATCTTAAAAGTCTCACAGGGTTTTTTAAAAAAATACTTCTTTGCAGGCTCCTTCTCATAGAAACTCTAATTCTATAGGACTGGAAGTTGTCCAAGAATTCATATTTTCAATAATACCATTCTGGTGACCATATGATAAGGTAAGACAGGGAAACACTGCTCTACAGAATTGTTGCAAAGATTAGACATGCCTCCTATACATACATCATACAGAAAAGGTCTGGGCCTCATGAGATACGGACTCAATATTATCTCTCAGGTAGACATGGGTCTAAGTGGGATGTAGTTCCCTGACATCAACATGAGTCTAGGTGAGAGACTCACTGACAACAACAACTCTTTCCAGAAGGGTTCACCTGGACTCCCAGCACTTAGCCACTGTGCTTAGGGGTGGGCTGAGAGTTTCTAACACTATATGAAAAAGTAAAGTAACACATAGCAAACACATCAGTGCACTTTGGGAGAAACACAGGGTGGACTCAGAGCTGTCAACACACCCATGATGGCTGGATTGCTCACAGCCTCATGTGGTGTACACCTGTGTCTTGTTGGCAACACACAGCTTTGCTGTGTTCTTTGCATCTTGTATCCTGTGGGTCTTTTCATAACAAGTACTCTTCCTCCCCATATCAAGTATGATAAATAGATGAAGTGTGTTTTTATTATTTTCTATTTTTTGTATGACATCAAATTTCCCTTTTCAATGAAAAGCACATTTAAAATTCAAGTATTGATGACCAGGTAGATATGAAAACATAACACACTTTCAAACTGCTGTTTAGAAAAGACCTTCTTTATGATCATAGAATAGGACAATGTTGATATATTTTTCTGTGCCCAAATGTAAACACTTGTGAATTTTAAATGTTGTATGAATTTGAGTCATTTTTCACTTATCATGGGTTTAGAAATGAGGATACGAGAGTCCTGTGAAGATGTATGTGTGTGTGTATATATATGTTTGTGTTTGTGCATGTAGACACGCATGTACATAAGTTATCTTGTGCTATCTTGGGAAGTATGCTCAAGAAATGTGTAACAGAATTCACCCATGGGAAGGTAGACAGGGTTATTGAGAACAGAGAAAAGAAGAAAGTTTAGTTTCCATGTAAACTCTTTTAAACATTTTATAATTTGAATTGGGTGTGTGTATTATCTATTAAAATTAATAAAATTTTGAAAAGAACTAATACTACGAGATTCAGAGTGAAATTTCGGATTCTTTCTAATTGTGCCTCGTGGCTTTCACATTGGGAAGGCTTGGAAGAGCTTGGCTTTCCTAGAGCCAGGGCTCCTTAGAAGAGTTTCAAGAATCCAGGCTGAAGTTTCTTGGTTAAAAATTTTCTTTTTGTTTCATAAAATGTCACCTATTAGCAGAATCAGACTATCAATGCAATATTCAAATTTTATATATATAAACAATCCATTTTTCCAACAGTTATTTCATTGAGCTAATGTTTATTGTTGGCTGATTTCATCTGGTATAGAACATGAAAACCTTATGCTTCTCTTATCTCATTTAATTCTCTTTCATTTCCTCTGGGAATGAGGCGAGTCTAATAGTCAAATAGCCACTCGCCACATTCTATTCTGATTTTGAGGAAACAGTTGATGGAAGCCTATAAATTGAAAAGATTGCTCTTTTATGGCCGGGAAGATGGAAAAAAGCACAGAAAACTATAATCCTCAAAATTCATTTGCAGTGAGAAGACAATTTCTGTTTAAGAACTACTTTAAGCCTTGTATAAATATTGCTGGAAAATATAAAATGTTATCATTCAAATTTAGAGTCACAAACAGGAAGGCAGACAGCGTTTTCTCCCTCCAGATGTGCTGGGAGGAGAAGCAATGATTTGAGAAGCATGGCCCAAAACGATTACCCAGAGGGTTGGAGCTAGCGGTCTACTCAATAGCGATAGCCACAAAGATTGAATCGACAAAGAAACCTTTTGACTAAATAGTAGGATGAAGAGTTCTAACACAGAACTCTGCCTAAATAACTCATCTATTTCTGCCTCTGCCAGTTGGAGGGAAAAAAACAGTAAGTCTGTGAAGAGTCTTGGATTAGAATCATTATGATATTCTATGCTACTGAGATATGGAGCGACTGGGATGCAAGTTGTATGTGCAGCAGGATGAAGGACTTCAACTCCTGAGCTATGGATCAGCCAGCTTGTCTGTTACTAAGAGAAAGGAATGGAAGTTATCTCACATAATCAGCTGTTTTACCAACCTTATTCTTTCCCATTTCCCAGCTTGAATCCTTCTCTAGGTATCTCAAGCTGATATTTATATAACCTGTAAAATAGGTAAGGATCTGTGCTCCATGCCTGTGTTTCATTTTTATTTTTTTGGACTGTTCAGTTGATAAGGCAGATCTCACCTAGAAATGCACGCAAAGAGCACTCTTAGTACATTTATATTGTCATTTCTGGGTTCCAAAGACCAGGACAAACTATGTTTGAGAGAGTCTCTAACATAATGATAGGGTTAAAGCTCCTGGTGGAAGAGGTGCCTAACTTCCTGAAAGATGAAACTGCAAAAGCCAAGGACTCATTTATTTCACCTGCATTTACAAGACGAGGGTTGAAAAGCCCCATAGTGGAGAGTATTTTTATTTTTAATGTCTGATAATAGCAATAATATGACTGTATGTTGTTTATTAAAATAAAAGATTTTTCAAAAAAATAATCAGTATCCCAATACACATGTGATCTTACTTCTCAGCCTCCTCCTCCCATGAACCAATTTAAATTCTTATTGTATGGAAGAAGGAAGGTAAAGTGAGCACGTAAGGACAAAGGAAATGTCCATCTAGCGAACAATGTGGCATAGAGAAAGACGTCTCTCATTGGCTTATAATCTACTTCTATCAAAAAAATTCAACTTAAATGCTTTGCTAGAGGATTGGAAAAAGAGGAAATTATGAGTCAGATGACGGATCCTTTGTGTGTGTGACCCTCATTTTCAAATCTCAGCCTCAGAAATGCGTACATCTTGTGATGGCCTAATGTGTTAGTAATCCCAAAGAAAATACATTAAAGACGTTGGTTCCCCCACGCCATCCACATCCCAGTACATCTGCTTTGATGTATTGACCAGCACATTCTCAATAGTGCAAGAGAGGTCAGATGATTTGTTACTAGATGAAAAAAATGAAATCATGTCTGCAGGCTTAAGACACCTCCCCTCCATCCCATTGGTCCTCCCAGACTGTGCAAAGAATATGCTCCTCTGTATTTCTGCTGTTTCTTTTCTCAGCCCTTGTTCGTTACTAAGGATCCCCCGATGTACTGGCATTGGGCTCTTTTTTAACACCTCTGTGTCTGGCCTCACATTCCAGCAGAATTTGCAGCAAATGTGGGGCTTTAAAATGTGATATGGGAGAGTGCTGGAGGGAAAGAGAAATGGGGTGGAGCCAAGAAAGCAAGGACCCCGGTGATTTGGGTAGATATGTCCCACCTCAACACAACTCAAGTGCTATCTTGATTAATAGGAAATTTAGACAACAAATTGAACAAAATTCATTAGCCAAGTGGTTAATAGAGACTTTACACAATCTCTAATCCTATGTTTTTTTCAAATTTTTTCCCCTCATGTCCAACAGTAAAGTGTTTCTAGAACTACATTTGGCATGCTATCTGAAATCTATCCTGTTTGTTTTTGTTCGTTTTAACCAAAGAAGGCATCCATGTTACAGTAGAGATGACCAGAAAGCATGTCTGTTCTTAGCATGGGCTGTGATCCCCGTGTACTGCCCCTGCACTTGCATTATACACCCAGCTACATGGGGCTACCTGCACATCCCTCAGTCCGCCACTCTCCCTCATGACTATGCAGGTGCAAAGAGTTTCCTCTGCTGGGAACACCTTTCCGCCATTCTCTTCATCATCAGAATAATTCCAAGTCATCATGCAGAGATTACACCCAGTAACTTCACGTTTGGGAAAACTTCGGGCTGGCTCCCCACTCCCAGCTCTCACTCTTCCTCTTTAACCCACACTCTGCTGACATCTCATGCTTATCTCTACCATGATATAGACCATGCCCCGTTGAATTCTTCATCTGCCTTCTCTATGGTCTTTGATCATAGAAATCACCTTCCATCTCTGTATCCTCAGTAGTCACATAATGCCTGCAGTAATTTAGCATTCCACATTTTGTCTAGTAATGAATTAATGAATGAGATTTTGTTGCAACAGTAGTTGGAAATTTGTACCATTGAACTGACAAAAATGCTGCATAAGTACCCAACAGAATATGGTAAAAAGAAAGAACTTGAAAATTAAGAGGTGATTTTGGATATATTTTGCAATTGATTCTAAAAAATCAGCCAAGTGCTACATACACTGTCTGTAACCTACAACTACATAGCTAGTGACATCATATGTGCTCAAGAAGAAAGGAGGCTGGTTGATGAGGAATTTTCCAGCCAGCAACTCGACTGCGAGTGTTGCATGTTGAGCCTCCGATCCACACTTTCAAGCGCTATCATCAGTCCTTTACATTACGTTCCTACAGCTGACGTTTTTCACATATAAATGATCTAAGGTGAAAAGTGGGCTCTGCCACAGCCATTCGCAGCAATGTCTCTGTGTTTCTCCTCTTTCCTAATTGTCCTCAGGGACTTGGTTCAGCCTACTGGTGGGGAAGAGCTATGACACTGGGTACTTGTGAGGATCAGATGAAGCTGGTGACACTCCATCCTGAATACTTCTGTCTAATGTTTTTTTGGCTTTGTATCTCAATATTATTCTCATTGGTGGATCACATCTGATAGTGTTCCTAGTTAACCTCCACCAGTATGAGGTGTTATTGCAAAGAAGCAAGAAGTAACTCATGATGGCTTCCTTTAAACATCTTGAGAGGACGTCAATGGAATACCAAGGGGATTCAACTTCTTGATACACCTTAGTCTCAGCAATATAGCAACCAGTACATAACACACGTAGTTTTTCCAAGTCTTGCCTCCTGGAACACCACACCAAATCATTTATTTGATGTCTGACTTGCTTATGATCCTAAACAAACTGAGTTAAACAAGGTTTTCACCAGCCATGTTAAATTACTTAAATTTCACTGGCGTGTCAATTTTTACCAAAAAATGTGGACAGTGCTTCTAGGTTTTGAACCAAATTCATTTTACGTCACGTCTGTGATTCTTGTACTCACCTATCCAACACCCCTCAACATGCCCACACATCAGAATTTCAGAGACACCCATATGTTTTTCAGGCCCCACTCTCAAATTTGAGAACTTAAATGACTATTCAGCCTAAGCTGGATTGATATTTGGTATTTGTAGAAAGATAATATGAGCCTGTTGCCTGGGCAAAGAGGCAAGAAATAAGAACACTACCTTCTAGATCAAATTTCCTAAGCTACATGTTTTGAGTCCAGGCAGGGATGTCACTGTGTGTTTGAACAGGTTAGGTCTCCCTCGGACTCCTGCACAGTGTAGCTGCATGGGCTGGAGAGCAGAGTGGCTGGATCCCCTTGTTCTGCAGGAAGAGCAGAGACGCCACACCTGGCACAGCAGGTCTCAGAGAGGATGGATTACGGTCTGGATCTAACATTTCCTGGGTTTAAATGAGATCACCAGAACTTTATTCACAAAACAAGTCGTTTCCACATTAATGTTGGAATAAGTGATTTTTATTACAAAACCCAGCACCAGCAGGCTCTTTTCTGAGGGCAGATCAAAAGCATAAGGACCTGCTGCTTTTCATCTCCCCTCCTTGAGCACAGCACCGTCTAGTACACACTGATCAAATTCTGCCTGGGATTTTAAACAGGACCGTTTGGAAAAGCCAAGAGTGAGCTCTTGAAATAAAACTGCTCATCTCAAAACAACAAAAATCGGAGCTGCACTTTTATAAATGGTATGTTAAAAACTGTTTACAACTTGCAAATGATGATTCCAAGAAACATTAGGATGCCTTTCTTATAGAGAGACATTAATAAATAGCAGTAAATTTGCTAAAAACATCCAGTCCTGCTTTCTGGGAAGCTTCCAAAGAGAAATGATAGATCTTTAAAACACAGTTTCACAGAATGAATCAGTTAAAAGAGCAATCAGCCAGTTACTTATTATATAATAACAATTAATATTAATATTTAATAGCAACTGTACATAGGACCCTTTGTCTTCAAAACCGTGAACTTCTTAAGTATCATTAACAAGTTAACTCTGTCACAACTGCCAACAAATGTTTGGGGAGCTCTGGGGAGAACGTCACTTAACGTCGGTGTGTTCTATCCTGGTAATGTCTGCAGGAGGATCTTTCCATCGTTAGATAAACACATTTGGATGCACAGAGGTGGGGTGATAACACGCACCCGTGTCCTGCGTCTGGCTGGTTACTGCTGAGTCCTCAACTCATACCCAATCCCAGGCAAAATGTGTTTCCAGTGATAGAGCGGTATGGTTTTCATTGAGGACAGACTTTGCCGAAAATGATACAAAAATTGTCTGGGAATTTGGGTGCATAACCTGGGTGTGGTGAGGATGAGCTTTTACATTTCTCACTAGAGTTCAGTGACTCTCCACATAACCCCAGCCCAGCCACGGATCCTTAAATTCACCATCTCACCAGCCAAAAAGACTCCTCCTGCTAACAGATGCCATGGTTGCTAGAGCTTCTCCACAGACTGCACATATTTTCATGAGACCCTGAAAATAACAGGCTCCTGGAAACTACAGATATTTTGCAGATGTGCTTTTTACAAAAAGATTTCACAATTTGCCTAGGCATTCTATCAGTGTGCCACTTTACAGATGAATAAAGACCAACCACTGGTCTTTATTACAAATCACAAATTTTAATTGTAATCACTTTTCCTCGATAATTTCCAAAATTGTAAGCATTCAAGAATTCTACTTACTGGATATTTAATGATATTAAGGAATTACTGTTAACACTTAGTTTTGATAATAGTATAGCAGTTTTTTAAAAAACTTCTTGCCTCTTAAAGAAACAACTGGAGTATTTGTGGATGAAATAACATGATGTGCAGGATTTATTTTAAAATGATCTGCAGAAAATGCGGATGAGTTGGGGAATGTGGATGAAGCAAGATCAGTCATGAGTTAAAAATTGTTAAAGATACAAGATGGACACATGGGGGTTCACTCATATTATTCTCTCTTCTTTTGTGTATATTTGAAATTTCCATTAAAATAACAACTAAAGAATTCCTGCAAGATAGGCATAACTCTAAAACTAACCTTCAAGGAGCAGCCAGCTCTAAACATAATCTGAAATCACTTGGTTCCACACACAGAGCACAGGAAGCATCCTGACAACATGGAATCAGAATTTTCTCCTTCTCTTAATTCCATCCTCACTTTGGAGAGACTGGAAAGCCCACCTCTGGTAAGGTTGCCTCAGGCTGACAAGACCTCTGATTGTGTGAGTAATCTTCTGAGCTTTGACAAATGGGATTATTCACCATCTACTACATGGAGGTATCCATGAATTCATTAGCTTTATAAATTAATGCTCCAGCCTCTGATCCTCAAATTTCTAGAGTGAAAATTATGCCAGAGGCCGACGGGAAAACATCCATTCTGAGCCATTGCCATCACTGATTATTTCCTGAGGTGCTGCTAATGTCGGTGTCCTAGGGGTAGTAAAGATGCATGAGACATGGTCACTGCCCTCAGGAGACACCTATTAATAAGGCAGAAACAAGCCATTGCTTTTGTGGGCAGTCACGGCCCAGGTGATGACAGCACGCTCACTCTCAGCCCATCTTTTCGGGGAACACACAGGAACTTCATCATCCTGGAATGGGTAAATGAGGGAAAGAGACTGGATACCAGACTGAGTGAAAATTTTCTAAGTACGTAGAGTCTCAATTTCTTTCTTTCTTTCTTTATTCCTTTGGTTTTGGAATAACCGGGGTGTATGTACGACCTGCAAGTGTAGGATTGAATCTCTTAGTACTAACCACATCAGCTGCAGCTGGGTTCCCCTCTGCCCGCCCCAAATTCACCCCAAGACAGCTACTTGAAAGGTACTATAAAGATAAAGTCTTTTCTTTAAAATGTTGCATTGTTTGGCAATACTTGCTAAACGCCTGTCTAATTGACATGACAGGGATCTTTCTGTTTTTCAGGAAAAATAAAAGTAGCAAAGGATAGCTACTCTCTGAGCAGCCTTCCCATAAACTCACCGCTGTATTTCACATTCTGATTGGCAGAGAGCCTTCACGCACGTTCTCTCCTCTGATTAGGGAGGCGAGTTAGGTTGGCATTTTAAAAAAATTTATTGATGTGAAATTCACATGACAAAATTAACCATTTTAAAGTGAACATTTCAGTGGCATTTAGTACGTTCACAGTGCTGTGCAACCACTATCTCTATCTAGTTCCAAAACATTTCCATCACCCCAAAATACCAGCCCCCACGCCCACTGAGTGGTTTGTGTAGGCTGCATTAACCTCAGCTTTATGGGTAAGGAAGCTTATTCAGCGACTGGTAAGTGACCTGCTAGCACTGGAAACAGAGCCCAGGAATTCCTTACCAGACCAGTGCATCTCAAACGTTAGCCTGCATCAGAATCACCTGGAAGAAATGTTAAAACACAGATGGCAGGGCTCCGGCCTCAACGTTTCTGTTTCTGTTAAGTCTGGAGTGGGGTCTGAGAGTCGCATTTCTAAAAATTTCCCAAGTGGTGCTGATGTTGCTGGTCTGCTGAACATACTTTGAGAACCACCGTGCTGTCTTGAGTTGCCTGATCCCTATTTTCTAATTATAGGTTTTGCTAATTCGATCAGGGATATTATATATTTAAACAAAGTAGGCTTATAGGAGGTGTCCGCTTTCTCTGCTTCACGTGTTTATTGACTGGGTCAACATCAAAATGAAAATGTGGGTGAAAGCACTTTGTCAGCTTAAACATTACCATGTAAATTAGAATCTTATTTCTTGCTGAAGCTCAGCCCTTTTACTTAACTAGCTGAACTTATTCTCTCTTCCAGCATGTCTGAGGAAACTCCTAAACTGTGCAAGTTTGTACTTCCCAAACGCCAGAACTAGACGAGTCTCCCATCATGAGCTTGACACACCGTGCCTTCCTAGCATGGTCATGAGATGATGAATGAATTAGTTTACTTAACAATCCAAGGGAATAGGGCTTCTTTACCATCACTTGAGGCACTTCCAAATAGACGGCTGTGGACTACCCTATCTGATTGACGTTGTGGACATAGCTCTATGCATAGGTTAATCCTACCCCAGTCAGGTTTCATGCCAGGCTCCTACTCTGCCTGCACTAAAAGGTCTTAAAACACCAATTGGGGCGTTCCTCCTCCCCTGGATCTCTGCATGACCTGATGCCAGTGTTTCAGCACCAACCTCAAACCACTTTCTTTGCTCCCCTATGTGTATACAAGTGTATAGACGACAACTTGCAATATAGCCAACATATGTTCCAACATCTGCCTGCCAGATCTGTGCGTGCTCTCCTGGCCACTCAGCTGGAGGTTGAGTAAGGAGGAGCCTTGCAGGAGAGTAAACGGTAGAGCTGACAATGTCTTGTTTCTAAAGTGCTGGGATCCTTTAATCTTCTTTCTTCCTTTGATGTCTGAGATTTCCTCTTTATGCAGTGACATTGGGACCAAATGAAACACCAGGAAACCATTTACCAGCAAAGGGGGTGTGCTACAATCACCTGCGGAGCCGCTGGTACCAGGTGACTTGAATTACTCACACATTTCTAGGTCTCTGCTCTGTGGGTGGGTAGCCATTTTGACTCTTTTTTACTTTGAGTAAAAAGATGACAGCTCCGGTCACACTGCTATGACTTCTATTTATTTTCTGCCCCTACATCAAATAAAGGCACAAATAATCAGGGGAAGAAACAAACCGTGTATAGCTCTGGTGACTCTAAAAGCAGTTGCTTGAAAAGGCATAGAATCTTTGTACAAATGGTTTTTGGATTCAAACAAAAGAGATAACATATAGTGGTCCAAGACGCTGAGGATTGGGAGACTGACTCTGGGTTCAGGTCCTGACTTGGCCAGCAGTTAGTATGCAGACTTCGTACTTTTCACTTAGCATCTGTAGGCTTCTGGTTTTTCATCTGTAGAATAAAGGAAATCATCTAAAAATGAAGTTTTCTTTTGATTTTTGTTTTTAACAAGCTATCTGTTGCAACTAATAAGAATATTGCCAATTTCCCGGGAGCTATTTGTCATTAATCTGCTTTTCTTTTGCATTACAGAAATAGTATGATATTACCTTCTTTTATTGTTTGTTTCCAAAAGGAAGGAAAATCTAGATAACTAGACAGAACAGTTGGTGAATATGAAATAGCATCAACACTGTTAGCACAGTCTGGCATTACAAAAAATTTTGCTAATAAGCAACATTTATTGAGTGTTTACTATGCACCATGCTCTGTGTTAGTGCTTCACAGGCAATCGCTTGTGTATACGGCTCCCACTCAGTGGAAAACAAGTCTTGAATTGCCAAACTTTAACAATTTACTCCAATTCAAAAAGGTCCCAGCAGATAACACGTTCTGTGAAAATCCATATGGGTGGGAACGATCCTTTGGAGAGCTTGAAAAAATGTTACAAACGCTATTCTATTTCTTGTTCATGGCAGACCCTCCCATCTCTGTGAACAGCGAGTGTGTGATGGCAGTTGTCAGGCCGGAAACCCTGCAGCCGAGCCGGCTTCCTGCTTTCACTCCAAATCCAAATCCATCAGCAAATCCAGGCTGCTCTCTCTGCCAAGTGTTTTGAGAATCCAGCTTCTTCTCACTGTCCACCCTGTTCCAAGGCTTGCATCCTTGCCCTGCATCCCAGAATTTCTCTCTCACCGTTTATTCTCAACACAGCAGCCCTCGGGGGCCTCTTGAAATGAAGTTCGACCTTGTCGGTTA
Organism: Equus przewalskii; assembly: GCF_037783145.1. Classification (NCBI taxonomy): domain Eukaryota; kingdom Metazoa; phylum Chordata; class Mammalia; order Perissodactyla; family Equidae; genus Equus; species Equus przewalskii. Next base: position 118,074,385 of record NC_091832.1, on the reverse strand, counting down.
CTCGCTAAAGACTGTCCACTGGCTTTGTGTCTCACGCAGCACGAGAGCCTGAGCCCCTTCTGTTTGACGTGAGCTGACCCTGTATTTCTTTCTTACCACTCGCTCCAGCTCCAGTCCCCTGGTCTCCTTGCTGTGATTCCTCCACACTGTGAGTCCTCGAATTTAGGGCCCAGCACCAGTTCTTCTCTTTGCCTGGAAAGCTCTTCCTCAGAGAGCCAGGTGGTCCACCCCCTTCTCTCCTTCAAGTCTCTGCTCATATGTCACCTTCTATTGAGGCCTCCCCGACATCCCATTCAACCGCTCCCTCACCTCCTTACCTCTTTATTTTTCTCTTTCTAGCATTCCTCACCATCTGACATGCCCTATATTCTAATCATTTAATTGTTTATACTCTGAAGTGTAAGCACCATGAGGCCAAGCACTTTTTGTTTTGTTTCATTTATAACTATCTCCAACATCCAAAACTGGGTCTGGCCTGTAATAGATGCTCAATAAATGAATGAAGAGATACATTTTATAAACATAGTTTTGCTGCTCTAGCATTAAGGAGGTCCTTTTCCTCCCTACTTCTCTCTTTGAGGTTCCATAGACTCTTCCTCCTGCAACTGCTTTTCCTTTCTCTTGTAAAAGTTTGCCCGGCTACCTGAATAAGTTGTTTTCCTGAATTTGACTAGGGAGAGGTTAGTTTAAAAATGATAGTGTGTTGTTTATTTCTCCCCATCTACTAGCAAATTTTCTTTCTCTTGCAAAAATCTCTTACTAAAAGCAAAGTCTCTAAACAGAGTTTCTAACAAAGTCTCCAAAATCTTACCATGGAAATTTCCTCTCTTTCATTGGCAAATTTCTTGAAAGAGTAGTTTACACACGTCGTCTCCTCTTTCTGGCTGCTAATTTATTCCTTAACTCACCATTTAACCTCAAATCTGATGCTGCCAATGTGCCGAAGCTTATCTCTCAATCCTGGTCGTGCTGAGCCTTCCAAGAGCCCAACTCAAAGTGTTGTCCTTGACTGGACCATTCGCTACTCTTCTCCCAGGATATGGCTGTCCTTTATGGACATCATTTTCTCCTTAGTTTCCAGCACACACTATCCTGGTTCTTCATCTTGTCTTAACCAGGTCCTTTTCATTCGCTTCCTTTCTAACATAGTAAATCTAAACAGATTTTTAATTTTTTTGTAGAATCTTTTATTCCAGAGTTCCATCCACTTCTGTGGCTTTGACTGCCTTGTGCAGATGGCGTCTAGACAATAACGACTCAAACTTGTCCCTTGCAACACCAGACATTTCCCGTTCCTACCATCTCTGGCTCTCTTCCAGCATCCTCAGTGTTGCACGTGGCACTCACCATGATTCAGTGAAGCCATCTCTTCCTCATGACACTCCTATTTCTCTTTAAACTTCCTCCCAAAAGGGGAAAACTTGTAGCGGTTCAAAAGGTTTAAAAGGAGACCAACAAAACCTTGTGACTAGTGGAGCAGAAGATGAGATTGCGGAGGGAGTGAAGGAAAGCAGTGTTCAGAGCATCCTTAGCAATAAAGTTAAATATGTTAAACTCTAACATTTTATTGTTTAATCAAATATAGAAAAGCACTAAAAGTTCTTCATTCTGGGTGGTGGAAGTCAGGGGCTTAATTATTCTTTTAAATTTTTAATGTTTTAAAATTTTCTCTAAAAATATGGCTCTTAAGAAAAAAAATTGATATGTTTACTGTTTGGGAAAACATTTGCAAATATGGAAAATAATGAAGTCAATTATTTGCTTATCTTTTCTAAATTCCATTACACAAAATTTAAGTTTGGAAATAACTGCATGTTTAGTGTCGTGTTGACTAAACAAAGAGAAAACTAAATCTTACATTTGGATGTGAGCTTAGCTGTTATTTGACTCATGTTATTTGTTGTTATTTAGCTGTTATTTGAAGCTTGTGTTCAGCATCTTTGATACGTGGGCATCCAGCCTTGGCTCCAATGAGGAAATTATGACCTCAAGGGGTTGTCCGCTCCATTTTGGAAATGAATTCCAAAACTGTTCTTCCCCATGTCAAGTAAAAGTCCAATTCCCTTTTCATTCCTATCCAGCTTTTCTGGTTCTGCCTATTAAGTCTACTCAGAGTAACTCTTATATCTCATCAGTCCGAAGGTTTTATTTAACTTTCTGTGATTATCTCTTAAACCACAAGAAAGCCTCTGCTTGACTTTGGTCAATTTCCTTTAGGAAAGGACCCATTTCTATTCAGATAATCTGGTATCACCTAGTCTGACAGTAGATACAGCAGGATTTTTTTTATCTATCGGAATTGGGAACTTAATGAACTTTCCAACTTATGAGATGCAATGAAGATGTATCACTATGACTGTCTGTTAACTACTTTTTATAAATAATCAGATATTGTGCCCTTCAAAATGAAGAGTGATGTTGATGCCAAAATTCTTTATTTGTTTTAAGGCTATGATTTAAAATGAGCGCTACCTCAATGCCAGTATGTATTTGGTGAGTCCTTCAGTAAAAATCATCTTCTAAAAAATAAAAATTGCCTCAAATCCTTCAAACATAATGATAACATGTTTAATTCCATGAACAGAAATAAGAAGTTAAAAGTTACTGGTCAACCACTTCTAGTGGAAGGCCTGAGCTTTTTCTAATCTTCAAACACCTTACCATGAATTCTCAAGAGGTTTAACTGAACTTATAGACATGGTTGCCACTTCTCTTAGGATTTATAGACACTCCAAAAAGCAATCTATTTCTGTTAGTCCAAATTCTACAGAATTTAATCTTGATCTTTCATCTTCCCAACATGTTAGTCAATATGCTTATAAAAGTAAAGCAAAACTTAAACTCACAATCTTCATCTTATTTTATTCTGGGGAGACAACATTATCTTTTATCCATTTTTTAAAAATCTCTGACATATTTCTTTCTGTCTTTTGCAAGTTGCATCTAATTTCCTGCTTTAGCTTAGTTATTTCTTGGTATTCCTCCTAGGTAACCACTTTTATTTTGTGGTATTCCCATTTGTGTTTCAACTCCTTGTTCAAATTTTTCCATAGACAACCAGCTGTTAAGCTTAAGAACACCAGATGTTAGCATAAGATTTGAGATGCTGTTACCAGGACAACCAGCCCTGAGTGCTGGGCCATTCCCATCACTGTTTGGAGTCAAGGAGGGGATTGAACTTCACCTTTTTCTATGGAAATAAAACAGACAAAAACACATATGTAGCACAAAGTTAAAGAGCTGGCTAGGCCACCCTTCTGGTGTAAACTCTGTTTATACCTTCCCAGTAGTTCTGCTGTACATGAAAAGAACAAAGTAACAAGCATTTAATACAGAAAAATGGGAGACAAAGAAGGCTTTAACCATTACCGCTTGGAGGATTGATCATATTTTGATGATTTTCAAGGTTGTAGATGAGTTGCCTTACTCAGTAGATGAAAAGGGAAAGCTTTGAGACATCTCATCCTTCCTTCCCTTCCCTCAGAAGCTCAGAGGCTACTGAGAGTTTCTTCTGTGTCCATGTGAGGCAGCCTCTCACGTAAAATGAGAAATCCCACATTTAAGTTACAACATGGCCCAGTGAAGAGTTAATCAAGAGATTCAGAGTGTTCTCTGCAGAAAGGGCACTATGTCAGCCTCCTTCGGACATTCCAGAATCACAGAATCACAGGACACAGAACTTATGATAATGTAGTACAACGCTATCTCTCTCAGGTAATGAAATCAAATATTTTAGACTTCAAATCTGTACTCACTTACTTTATGAATCTAGTAAATTTATTAAGCTCTTGCTGTCTGGTTTTCTTATGGCGACACGGCCCTGGTGTGCAGTATAGTGGGGAAAATCCGCGTTGTGGGTAGACTGTGAGTGCCATCTCTTGCAAATTATCAGCCAAGTCTCTGTTCCCACAAATGCATGACTACGGTAATAAGAACTATTCTACCTATGCATCATGGAGTGGGAGAATGAGATAATATATTATCTAAAGTACATTCTAAATGTTGTAAAAGTGTTATTATTCTAGGGGCCGGCCCAGTGGCATGGCGATTAAGTTCCCATGCTCCGCCTGGGCAGCCTGGCATTCACGGGTTCGAAACCCAGGTGTGGACATACATACCACTCATCAAGCCAAACTGTAGCGGCATTCCACATACAAAATAGAGGAAGAAGATGTTAGCGCAGCGACAATCTTCCTCAAGCAAAAAGAGGAAGATTGGCAACAGATGTTAGCTCAGGGCCAGTCTTCCTCACCAAAAATAAAAGCGTTATTACTCTCATTGATTTACATGAAAGCCCTGAAATAGAAATTAGCTGGTGTGATGGAAAGCTGTTTACTCTCCCATATGTAGCCAAAGTTCCCTCTGTGCCTGCTAAAATTTCACAGACAAAAAATTTAGAAGGTAAGCCATTATCTAAACCTCCTAGGACTGTGCATTGGAGTTTTGAAGTTTGGAGTTGTTTTGTTTGTTGATTCATTTCGCCTGACATACTGTTACCATCGTTTGCTTATAGTTTTCTTTTGGATTACCTAAAAGTTTGTTTTTATCACAGGAAAATAAGAGAGAAAGAAGAGATGACTGTTGTAATTGAATTTTAATGAAGACACAATACGTTCTTCAACACGCCACTCCGTTATTTCAAATGACAACCTAAAGCAGATTTGAGAGATGCCCGTTTTTATGTGACAGAGAAAAGCAGGTCTTTAGCTTTAGTTCATGGTATGCAGAAACCACCACTAGTGTTCAACAGAGGCTGTGTCTGTAGAGACTGGAATGGAAACATTTCTGGACAATGCGGAGGGGGTTCCCCATTGTGGAATACGACCTCACAAGTTCATAGTTAATAACACTGCTTTGCTTCCAAAGGAGAGCCTTGGGAAACTGTGCAGTGAGGCAACCTCACATGTCTTCTCAATGGAAATTATTTTTTTATTCATAAATTAAGTAATAATGAACAAGACAGAGTGTGCTAGATTTCAATGTTAATTATCTTCTAAAATACCAACTTACTGGAAATGTAATGGGTTTTATTTTCTCTTCTAATGTTATACTCATGACGTCTCCAAAACTGGAGGCTGAGTGGCTTTTTGCCCCTCTCCCTCAGCTATATTTTCCTCCTATCCTTCTAAACTCAGAAGAGGAAAGCGTCTCTAGAGCTGAGCCTCTCTGCAAGGAAGAGTGAGGTGAACATAGTTTTTTTTTTTTTTTTTAAAGATTTTATTTTTTTTCCTTTTTCCCCCCAAAGCCCCCCAGTACATAGTTGTGTATTCTTCGTTGTGGGTTCCTCTAGTTGTGGCATGTGGGACGCTGCCTCAGCGTGGTCTGACCAGCAGCGCCATGTCCGCGCCCAGGATTCGAACCGACGAAACACTGGGCCGCCTGTAGCAGAGCGCGCGAACTTAACCACTCGGCCACAGGGCCAGCCCCAAGGTGAACATAGTTTTAACATAGATTTGTGGCTGGCTCCGCTTGCTGAGGTAGAGTGTGACGTCTGGGGAGGTTTTATGGGACAGGCAAAGGAGCCACCACACCATAGTGTATCTGTTAGAGAATTGTTTTTCCTCCCGTAGAATCACACTCAACACACAACATATCACCCATGAATTCACCACAACTCATCCTTCACACTTAACAATTCAAAGGGGAAGCCAATTATTACTTTTTTCCAATAAAGGTCAACAATTATCTGACGTGCCATGGAAACCTTTGGTGAAATTGCAGCTACACCTAGATAGACCAAACGGTGTTACGTGCCATAATCAGAAATGCAAAGAGAGCAAATGAAAAACACTTCTTGGTACTAAGCTGTTGCTATTAACTACAGAATACTGACAAAATGAGAAATCCTATGTTTAAGTCATGACAAAGCCCTGTGAAGAGTTAAGTGGATATTACCCTCCTGTGGAGCTCTCTCCTCCTGCACCCCAGCCCCAGAAACGGAACTCCCACCCAGGCTCCCAATTGAACTCATTTCCATTTATTGCAGTGTTTATCACAATCTGCTATAGTTGTTTAGAAGTTTCTCTAAGGACAAGTAAAGTGTATAGCTCATCTCTATATGCGAGTTCATGATATGGTTTATGATCCACAGGAAAGGATCTGGGAATAATTATCAAATATGGGAATTCTGAAGTCTAAAGAGCATTTAATCTAAGGAGTAAAAGAATGTAGTCCATATTTGTTAAGATGATACTCTACTAGCATTTTTAAAAAGAAGTAGAACTCTTGAAAAAATTTAGCTGACCACTTCTATTGAAGTAAAAGAACTGAGAATTCATTCAGAATTGTCTGCATTGCAAAACTTCTTTTCGCAATTTCTATGACCTAGGATATAAATGACTGATAACGTGATAATGTATGTTAAAAGGTATGTTAGACATATAAACTGTATGTAAATTATATTAAGGGTCCTTGGAATGAACTGTTTTACTATCTTTTATCTTTGTTGAGAGTTTTATTAACAGAATATTAATTATCCTCAGCTCAAGAATAAATACTAATCACAATCCTTTTTAAAAGGATCAATCAAAAATAGATGCAAATCTGAAATCCAGGAGAATATGCCTGGATTACACATTACCTACAATTTCCAAGATTTGCACCTATATTCAAGAAACAAGGGTGATATTGTCACTTTCAATTTCCCATTAAAAAAAAGAAAGTCCTACTGTATGGAATAGATGGTGGGACCGGTGAAGGAAGTCTAAATTCGTAGGTGCATGCCTAGCATCATTTTTAAAGGATCTGGTTTGGTAAAATTTTAAGTAACCAAGGAGGACAAAAATTATGAGCTTAAGCCAAGCTGCTTCTAGTTTTTGGTATCCAGTTCAACCAGTTGCTCTCCTGCCTAATTGATCCAGTTTTCTTCTTGCTCTCTCCATTCCTTAAATAAAACAAAATGACTATAAAGGTTATTGTTAAGAATTTAAGAGATGAAACAAATGACATTAAAGACGGACATATGTTTGCATTTCTTTTCTTAATAGTTGACCATATCAAGCAGACAATATTTTGGAAAGCCAAAAATATATGCCCAATTACTGTATTTGACTTTCTAAATTCACAAGACGTCTAAAAAAAGATTTTATTTGCCTGTGTGGGAAAATATTCCAAACATATAAAAGGGTTTTCCTGGTGGATTAGGAACGAAATAGCCCAAGTCTCCACATCACAAAAATTGAGTATATTAAGCTGTTTTTATGAGTGCCTGATTGCTTCATACAAGTCTGCATTCTTGATTGATCTCATTCTTCTTTCTCAGGGACTTTAGAATATTGGTCTTTCGTGCCATTAAGGTTGGCTTGCAGTACTCAACACAAGGAAATTACCCCTTTCTCTTTCATGTAAATCTCTCTGTTTATCTGCGAAATCTACTTGATTGTCTATGCCTATTTTTTCCAATGTTTCTTAAGAGGATACAGAGATTAAGTAGGACCTAGACCCACAATTTGTAAAATTGTAAAATTTGCATAAGTAACTTTATTCCTAGAACAGAATAGTCAGATTTTAATGGGAATTTCCCAAAAAAAAATTTTAATATGGAACATGCTTAACAAAGAATAAGTTAAAAATCCAAAATATGAGCAAATCCATGACAATAGTAGTTTGCGAAAATAAAGGATGTTGGGAGAGTTATGGTTGGCAGAAATTCACTCCTCTGTCCCTTATTTATTCATTTAACAAATATTTTTTTACCCCTTGTGAAACTGATTGGCCCTTCCTACCATAGAGTGTATAGATATTCATTTAAGCTCGTATACAATGATGCTTAAGTAATTTTTAACATGTAATTTCTGAGTTTGCTTAACATGTCATGAATTTGTGAAACAGTTTGCTCACTGGTGTGAAAACTGAACTGAATGGGTGCAAACTTAGGCAAAAAGGATAAAACTAGTTATGTGCAGAAAGAAGAACTTGCATATCTAGATATCCATTACAAATTTCTAAACAGTGATTTATGGCTCATCAAATAAAAGATCAACTAGCCTTAAAAGACACTGCTTGAAGTTTCAGGATGTTTCATGTTGATATTCATAGTGTTACAAAAAGTGTAAACTTTTCTTAACATTAATTATAATTTATAATTAGAAAAATGCATGTAAATAATTAAATTCTCTTTTCCTACTGAATCTTAATAATGATTAATTAAATTGTAAAAGAACAATAAAGTGGGCAGGTTTATAGTTTTCCTATTTTCTTCTTTCTTGCTGATTTGTTCATTCTATTGTCATAGGCCTGCTTTACTTGAAGAAAATGGTTTAATAACATGGTCACTGTATATTTATTATTCATTAGATTTATGCATATTTGGGGAATCAGAGCATTTGATTTTTTTCCTTCTTTTTATCCAAATTTTTCTCTTTTGACAAGTTAATATATGAAGAGGTTAATTCGATTTAAATAATTCATCTATTTGTTAGAAGCTTAACTAATATTTTGATAAAGGAAAATTTTGATATTAATGTTAATACTAATTTTGGCTTGACGCTACATAGGAATCCTTATGCCATCTCACCTTCCCTTTCTCTGGAAAATCAAAAGTTGGCTAAATTTCTGCGTGTTCTAAACTGTAATCCTCAGCCCATTAAATGTTTCAGAAAAAAAGTGTTTTGACTCTGCTGAAAAGTTGGTACATGTTGTCGGTTATCTCTTTTGCAAAATTTTTAGAGTCGAAAAATATTTAACATTTAATGATAGTAGCCATGTTTTAACATTATGTTAATTTTCCTAAGTTTTTAACCTTATTAAAACTTCTGAGATCTTGACATTTTCACAACAAAATTGTTTCAGAATTCCTACAGAGTCAAACAACCATGTAACAGTAAATTTTAAAATGTCTTAACCTTATAAAGAAATTTCAAACTCTTATGTTTGCAACTGCCAACAGCTTGTACTAAAAAAAGAAGAAGAAGAAAAAGTCTGGTAATAGTTAACAATCACAGGCTTTCTTTGCAAATGTGAGTTTTCTCTTTCTTGTGTTTCTGACATGAACAATTGAGTTACAACAATGTATAAATTAGATAGACAATAATAAACTTCTTATGCAAATTTATGATATTCAAAATATGTTTTGCAACTTCTTCTACTGAAAAAAATTTCTCACATAATCCTGCCCCTCCATCATTCACTACCAAACTCAGGCAAATACAAAGAAACCAACTATCAATTGTATACCACAATAGTTAAAAGACCGTAATGGGCCTGGCTCCATCACTTACAAAACTGTGTAACTTTGGGCAATTAGTTCGCCTCTCTGTGCATCTGCACAATCTTCCCTCGTAAAGTTTTTCTAAGAGTGATGTGATGAAACATATAAAGCACTAAGACCAATGGCTGGCACTGAATAAGTGCTGTAAGTGTTAGCTACTGCTGTTAATGTTCTTGTCATCGGGGCGAAGCAGGAGAAATTAAATCACGCAGAATCTCCAAGTCGCAGCTGGTCGAACCGTCATTCTTTTTCTCATCACACAGAGGACTGGTTCTTAACCAGAGGTCTCTGAACTTGGTTGGGAAAACACGACGTCTTTATTTTCACTAACCTCTAGCTGCATGTCCTTCAATTGTGAAGGCACAATGCGATCACAGTGGTATTAGCAGTATCTGTGACTTTGTCAACAACAGAAATCACAGACATGTGCATATCACATTACAGTTATTTCTGGATCTCAAAACACTGTTTCCACTCACCACCAGTTTAAAATTATGGTAGCTATTAAACCTGCACCTAGATCTTGTTATTTAATACAGAAATAAACACATATATTGCTATATCACAAATTCAAGTAATCATATGTCAAGATAAATGGTGTTCCTTTTAGTTCTATTATTGTATCTAAACATTATTCTGAGAAGGGGTCCCTAAGTTTCATCAGGCTGCCAACAGGATCTTGTATACTTGACCTGCTGATCAAGGACACGGTGGGTAGAGCGAGCTTCGTGTATCTCCTCCATTTTTGATTCTCAGATGAATGTACCAACATACAATAAAATTATTAAAGAATGAGCAACTAAAGGAAGAAAAGGTAATTATCAGAAGTACCAGAGTTTTCAAAACTTCTTTATTTTGAAGTTTAAATGAAGACTATGAATTGAATTGCCAGCAAGGGGCAGATAAGAAAGTTGGAGACTAATAAGCAAATTGGTGTTTGTGATGGTTTTTTCATGTGTCAATTTGGGTAGGCTAATGTGCCCAGTTATTGAATCCAACTGATCCATCTAGGTATTGCTGTGCAGGTATTTTGTAGATCTGGTTAACACCTACAATCAATTGACTTTAAGGAAAGGAGATTATTCTTGGTAATGTGGGTGGTACTCATCCAATCAGTTGAAAGTCCTTAAGCACAAAACCTGAGGTTTCCCAGAAAAGAAGAAATTCTGTCTGAAGACTGCAGTGTTAACTCTTTCTGAGTTTCCAGCCTACGAATTTCAGGCTTGCCAGTCCCACAGTCATGTGAGCTGATTTCTTTTAAAAGATAGCTAGTTAGAGATAGAGATCTATATGTCGTCCTCACTCTCTTTCTCTCTCGCTCTCTCTCATGTATCTGTATCTACAAATATATTCTATATCTATCCTATTGGTTCTGTTCCTTTGGAAAGCCCTGACTGATACAGTGTTCATTATCACACAGCCTACTTGATTTTAAACAGAATCAAGGTAAAAGAAGAAATCTTTCCCCTTCCACATTTCTCTTACACTCCTACATCCTTTTTACTTTATCTATCTCTTATAAATTTTGTTTCTTGACATTTAAATACCACCTAAGAAGCAGTTTTGAAAATACAAAATAGAAATATACCTTTATGTTGTTTTGTTGATATCCGGATAACCAATATTTCTTATTTCTTGGAATAGCTAATATCAGCCACTGTGTTAAAACTATGGCAACATATCTTTTTGAGAGTCTAATGAGTTATTTCCAAAAGTTTGGCAGGAATAGGTTTCCCAAGAATGTCAAAGCCAAGAGTCATAATGATCCTCCCAATTAAAAAGCAATAAAAACTGGAGCCTGTAACCAAAAATGAGATTTAATATGTGTAACCTACTTCCCTTGTTTTTAAATATTTTATATAATTCTTTGCATTTTCTTCCAAAGAATGTTAATAGCACTAAGAAGTTCTTGGTTGTATTTGAAGTCCAGTGAAAAATCCAGTGATACATATAGTAATTTAAGATTTAAAAATAACTTGGGAAAATCTGAAGACTTTTAAGTACATAGTTACAAATGAACTTAGGTTTGGATGTCTGTAATAAGTCATGGATAATTGATTTATACTTTTAAGGTGATTGAAATGATGAGATAATGACCAAGTAGTAATTTAACACAATAATTTGCCAAAAAGCAGTAGCTAAAATAGTGACTCTAGTAAAAAGTTGGCTTTTGTGACATAATATTCCTTCACTGAAGAATAATAACAAACATTTCCAAACTTTGGAATCAGATTCTGAGTTTAAACAAAAGCATGCACTTCGTTCATTTTTTTCACACACAATGGAATTTATGTGGGAACATGCGTTATCCGCCAAAGTGTATGTAGCATTACTTCAACTCCAGCCACAAAAGCTGCAACTGAACACCAATCTCATCCATTTCCTGGGGCTTTCACTGGTAGCCAACTCTCCATCGCTTCTAGATTTTCAACCCTTCTAATTTTCCCAAGAATGGACGTGTGTTTTTTATTTAAATCTCATCTGTTAGGAAGTAAACGAGATGCCTTGACCATTGTTCGCATTTAGTTGTCTGAGAGAGCCTATTGGAAGCCTCTGGTTCTTTCCCTCTTTAAACAACATGCATCTTAATGAAGAGCCTGGAAGTCATAATTCTCTGGAGGCTGTCTCAGAACTACCAGGCTTTTCAGCCATAGGTTTCTGGTTAAGAATAGATTACAAGAAGAAGAAAGGTCACAGTAAGGAACTATCTTCAAAGAATTGTCGTCATTACTACCATTTGTGTACTACAGATGTGCACAACTTTTTAATTTTTTTTTATTTTAAAGGAGGGACTGATTTATTTGAAGCTTTCCAATCACTGATAGGGATAAGAATTGATGACAGTGAAGTTCTTTGGTGGATCCACTCACTGACTCATTCATTCAACTAACAAATATTGAGCATTTATCATAGGTCAGGCACCGGGGGAGGCACCAGCTCCACAATGATGGAAGAAGATCAACACGATGTTCACTCTTATGGAGCTTGCTGTTTGGTGGAGAGAGATTAACAAACAAACATGAGAAGCTTAGGTCGGAACCCTGACTAAATGTGGCGCAGTGCCCTAGAAGCACAAGCAGAAGAAGCTCATCCAGACGAAGGGTCAGAGACAGGCCTTCCAAGGAAGCGACATTTGAGCTGAGATTTGAAGGGGGCTGAGGAGTTAACTGGTGGAAGGGAGGGCTGTGCTGAAGAATGGTTCCAGAAAGTGGAAATGGTTCGTGTAAAGTCCCTGTGGCAGGAGACAGCATGAGGAAAACAAAGGCTAAAACGTCCAGAGGGATGAGAACAAGGTGGCGACAGAGCAAGAGGGGGCCTGCTCAGCCAGGACCCAGACACTGGTCTTGAGTGTAAAAGAAACTGGAAGTCACAGAAGGAGTTTCAGGAGAATGATCACGTGATCCTAGGGCACAGCTCTGTCTTCTCCGTTAGGATTTTGTTAAACATCTAGAACACAATGCCAGGCACTTAGTAGAGTTGATAAATACTTGTTAAAAGAAAAGAAAGAATGAATGAATGAAGGGAGCTGGGAAGGAAACCTCGGAGAGTGAGACAGAGTACAGGTAGAAGATTCAGAGACAGCTAAGTTAAGTAGAGCCCCATCCACTGCTGTGGCTCCTCAACTCTTTCCAGAGCGTGTCTCATTTTGGTTGTTAGCATCATTTTTATAGATGAGGATAATTAAGCAACTTGCTTAAGGTGATACAACGAGTTCTCATACCAGTCCTCTCTCCAGCTTACTAGTACATGTGTGTATGTGTGTATGTGTGTACATGTGTGCACACATACATATTTTTTTCTCTCTGTCTCCACTGAGGAGGTCTTGATCACGATTGAGACTGAAAGAAAGAATCTAAATAATGGAATCCTGCCTCATATTTAAGTTATTGCAAATATTGCATTTACTTTTAATTAAAGTTGCTGTGAAACACAGTGTGCCCAACAGATAGCAGAGAGACCTACTGCGTAAAACGAACTGCATAATGCAGTCACTGATGCTTCATTTTCCACACGGCTTTCTGGGCAGTTTGGCTTCGAAAGTGTTGGCGGGATTCCTGGGCTGTCGTCAGACACGGGCTTTATGGAAAATTGAAGAGCTGGCTCTGGCTGCAGTTCCTTCAGGTTGGGAGGAGAGGAGTTGCTAGGATTGACTGCCCCACTGCAGGGAAGATGCAAAGACACTCAAGATCTACAGTCCCCCCTCCTCCCTTTCCCATGTTGCCAATTTGGATTCCGCAGAAGCCTAAGTGGTCAACTTAGAGACATCCCAGAGTGAAACAAAAGTACTCAGGAAGAAGATTTGGCCCTTGACCTAAAGCACATCCCAGTTTCTTTCTGGAATTAAGTTGAGTGGTGGGTTCTTGGAGGATGAGGCTGATTTATGCTTAAAAAAAAAAAATTAAGAGTCAGTTACCCCAAAGAAGCAGTTTCACGGTCTTTGCTTAGAACTGAAATCTGGCTTCCCTCATTCAGCCTTTCCCCAAAATTTCAGGCTCCAGTTTGGGGCTTTTGATATTTACTTTGAGTGTTTGCTTCAGGTGTGAACAATATTCTGCCACTTTATGAGCTAAGGAAAACAGGGAGAAAAACGTCACTTGGAACTGACTGGTGGAAGCAAAGGAAAAGAGCTGACAGAGGCAGACACAGGGTCCTCAAGAGCAGAGGACTCTCCCCAGGGGTTAAACTGGTCAAGGATTCTCCATTCTTACAATTCCAACCTCCCTCAAGCTCCGCTCTGTGGCATCCCAACTGACTGGGACAGACAACCTGGAGAACTTCTTGTTTCTATGCAGAGCTGAATGCAGAATAGAGGAAAAGGAGATGCTTCCCACACAGTTTCAGGGATATTATGAGGTGCATAGGACTTTATGAAAAGCCAACCACTGTCATTATTTTCCTCAGAACATGTATTTTTGAGTCTGGGTCACTTTAGCATGCTCCAGCCCTGTGGCTTGGGTTTGAATCTCAGTTCTTCCACTTTTGAGGTGCCTGACCTTTGACAATTTATTCAACCTCAGTTTTCACATTTATAAAATAAGGACAATATTGCTATCTGCCTTACAAGGCTATTGTCAGGATTGAATGAGTTAATTAATGTAAAGAAATGAGGACATTCTCTGTTGCTCCATGGGATTGTTAGATTAAAAATGTAAATGAACATTTTGAAGCTTTCTGAATATGTGTATAACTGCACACATGCAATTGTAGTCCATTTAGAGAAGAGTAATGGTTATCTATTTTGGCCGTTATCTCTCTAAAGAGTCAGTGAGATGATGGATGTGAAATTCTCAGCAAAGTGCTCCGCATAGAGCGAGCGCTCCACAGGAGCTGTCATTATGGCCATCCCCATCTTCCTCATCCTCCTCCTCATCGTGAGTTATTGTTACAGGACACTTTCTTTTTCCAGTGGCGCATCCATCAGGCTGTCTTGATTGGCAGGCCCTGTTGCTGTTACAGAACTTCTCAAATGGTTGACCCAACATAGACTCATTGCTTTTGGTCAAAATTCAATCTAATTTTCCCCATTCTGGTCTAGTTTGTGAAGTGCTACATCCGCACAGGGCCTGTTGAGCCCACAGAACGTTAGGAGTGTGGCAAAACTTCATCACTGATCAATGGAAAACTCTTAAACCTGGACAGTGCAGTTCCAGAACTGCAGGTGAACCCCTAATACCCACACGGCTGCCTTGTATCTAAAGAGGGCAAACTGGCAGCCACAATTTACATTTGACAGTGTGTCTTAGGAAATCTTACTCTTAAATGCAATTGACCAGTTCTCTGAGAACGACCAGGAAGGTAAAGTTTCCAAAATGTTAGCACGACTATTTGGAAACAGAAAAAAAAGAATCAAATAACCGTTGTTATTATGTTTCAGACTCCTAAAATACCAAATTAGGTTTTGCTTTGCTTTGCTTTGCTTTGCTTTGCTTTACAGAAGTAAACATTTGTTTGGGTGGCCATCTTAGGATCTACTCTAGCGCTGACTTTTGTCATAGTGTGCAAACGTTTCCTTGCTTGTGTTTTCTCTGGGTAAACATATAGAGAATGTGATTTTCCACATGTACTCTGTCGTTTGCATTGCTTCAGGGGATTGGATTAGTCTGAGATATACAAGACCCCTGCATCAGGATAAACCCAGCCACACATTAAGTGATATTGAACTATTCCTCCTGGACATGCAATTTCTTTGTGTTACTGATTTCTCTCTCCTAAAACAAAACCATGTTACGCTCCTCCTCATGCTTTCTATATGATTAAAGCAATAGTAGCTACATAATTCAATTTAACATATTTCAGAAACAACTATTACACAATTTATGTCTATACTCTGCTTCATGCTGGAGGAGGAAAGGACTAGAAGGTATATAGTATACTGGTGAGACAGAGGAGGGAAACTCCCGCCCTCAAGGTCGTCAGCACCAAAGACAGGCACACAACTGCCTCCAGTGGAGGCCGGATCACTAATGTGAGTGCTTCAAAGTCTTCTGAAAAGTAACGCCTGAACTAAACAAACTTCCCTAAATCCAGAGCATGAGTGAGGCTGTTATTACTTATTTCCACTGTCTTCCATCTATTTTATAGTGTTCTTTGATCCATTCTTTGCATTCTACTTGTCTGAAAGTAATATTCTTGATATGTTTAATAAGGAGACCCCTACTTTGTTCCTAGATGCCTTGGCTGCTAATCAACAAAAGCCATTGAGAGACTTAATCCTCTGAGCTTGGCACCACATCAGTCTGGAAGTAGTTTACATGCAGAGTCCTTTGGAGTAAATAGTCATTAGAGGTCCCGTTGGCTCACTTGGTCACCCACATTTTGCAGTGGGTGGCCCAGTTGGTATCTCATTATTTTATTTTCCACCCTGAAAATAATCCAGATGTAGCAACCTGACACTAATTTCTTTGGTGCTTTAAATCCATTGTCATGGAGCATCCATTTATTTGTGATGCTAGTTAATAGATCCAGAGAAGTAAGGGCCTCAGGCTGGCAGTGCTCTGATAAATTGTTTGCTAATATATCTTTTTTAGTGCAACCTCCCGAAGTGCAATCTGATCATTTCAAGGACAACTCACTAGTAATTTCTCACACCTGAGAACTTAGAGCATTGTGTTATCTCCCTTCCTCCCTCTCCTTTTCTCCCCGCCCCCCACCATCTTTACATAACTGAACAAACCGGTTCACAGAAGCAAAATTTATCAAGGTTATTCACAAATTACAGAGCAAATTTCTTGATTTCCCGCTTCCTACCCAAATAGATCTGTCTACCTAGAGCTTCTTAATTGGTGCTTGGATCAGAGAGGCAGTCTCTATAACGACATCTTTCTAGGTTCAGCAATGAGAACTCTCAAGAAAAAAAATCAACTAATGTTCTTGACTACCTATTAAGTGCAAAGCAAAGTTCTGTTAAAACACAAGAAGGATAAACATGTCTGCATTCTTGTTATAAAGCCAATATAAGTTGGTACTTTTTCCTCGTAATTAATGACGATAAGCATCTGGAAAATGCTTATAATAATATTTACTGAATGGGATATTTATTAACGTATGGACTAAAATCATAACATATGTAAAGTTCTTAGAACAGTTTCTGGCTTTTTCTTATAGGCACCAATATATGAAAAGCTATTTCGTTCTTCTCATATGAGTTAGCATTACTTTTCAGTAAGAAAACATTCAACATTTTGAACTTTAGAATTTATAAAACTCTGATTCTTCTGTTGGTTTCCCCATGGACGATACAAAGGGGAGAGGAGACGTGCTGGGGGAGGACGAGGGAATGCGGCTATCTAACAGATGCTGGGCGTTATTCTGTATATTTCCATCCATTATCTCATTTAATACTCAAAATGGCCATACAAGGTACATATTGTTTTGTCTGTTGTGCAAAAAAACTAAAGCATGGGCCAAGAAAAGTTAAATAAAGAGCCAGGATTTGAAGGCAAGTTCATCTGGCTCAAAAACTCACATTTTTCCCTTTCCTTGAGTTCTGATCAGACTACTTAATTTTTCAAAGACAGAAAGAGTGTAGGAAGCATCCTGTCATTTTGTGCAAGGTCATGCGGTATCTTGGATTTTAACTGCTGCTAAGATTTAATAACTGTAGGAGAACAACCAGCAAGGTATCCTCCTGTGTACCGTAAATAAGCCACTCCACGGTAAATTACATACATGTGACATCTTAAAGGAGCCCCGCATCACTGTGGGACAGTGTTGCTGACCAAACCGTGAGGGCTTGCACGTGCCCGGGATCTGCTCTGCTCGGCGTGTAACCGTCGGCAGATGCTGGCTGTTCCCAGCCTTACTGCTGACTTACTCTCACTCGCTGCAGCAGGGCACAGGTGCAGGTTCCGTCTTTCCTCATACGTCACAGGACCCAGGTGTTTGTTTGTTTGTTAAACCTTGACATTTAACCACCTAAGACTGTTCTAAATGTTCAAATAGATTCATAAGGGGGCAATCCATAAAACCGGGCAGTTCAGTTTACTACCGTAAGTCTTAAAGTATTCATCCACAAATCTACACATAAAATTTCCTTTTGGTGAATGTATTATGGTATCTGCTACACCAATCTAGCCTACAGAAAGCTCCTCCCACGTAAGATGCTGTAAGAGCTCCGAAATAAAGTTTTAATTTTAACTTCAATTGCTGTATAGCTATATATGTTTATTTTGTTTCCCTATCAATGTGATTTGAAACAGCACATTCTGAGGCACTAGCATTATTAATTTCAACTTAGACTATGTGATTGTATATCTATAACATATATCCATCCATGTATTTACATATATAGATATTTACCTGTAGATATATTTATGCGTGCATCCATATATACACACATATATGCATATATCTATCCATATGTTATCAAAAATTGTTTAAATGTTTAGGCTCAAACCAATGTTTAGGTTCAAACTTCTTAAATTTTCTGCATATTACATCACATGTTATGTCTGCTTAAACACAAGGTGAAGCCAATGGAAGACACGGAATTTTACTTTTATTCAGCATTTCACTATGTATATCATCCCAGAAGTATAACAGGTAATAATTCTGTGAATTTTGGGGTGGTTTTTTTTTGGACACAGTAATATGATTTTTCTATTCTGAATGATTTACTATGATTAAATAAGATATGCTAAATTCTCTGTAAACAAGTTCACATAATGTTCACTCATTCATCAACAAACTCATTAAACAGATTCTGTGCGTAAAGGCAGACTAATGCACTGCGGTATTGTGGCTCTTTTCGGTAACGCTACCGATAGTAACAGGCACTCTGAGCTGCTGCGGGAGGCCCTGGGCCAATGCGGAGGTGCTGAGGGGCAGTCCAGACTATCGCGAAGTCTGTTATCTAGGAGTATTAGATGAGCGCTCTACCAGTTTTTTTAAAAACTCACATCCATGGTCTCGTCTTATCCTTAGGACAATAATATGAAGTAAATATTATTATCTCCCCGCTCAGAGAGGGCACGTGGCATGAGCATGAATTCAACACAGGTCAGGCCTCTGGCCCCTGAACATGCCGCCCATTTGTAAAACAACTGGGTGAGAAGGATCTGCTCCTAATTTGCCGATGAGCATATAATAACTCAATTATTTACGATGCCGATTGACTCTGCTATTACTGGAGGGTCAGCCTATATGGGAAAAAGGGATGGAGTCAGAGTAAAGCAAAATTGTGCCCGAAGGACTCACAAGGAGTGGTCTGAATTTTTTTAAAAGTTAATTGAATTAACAACAAAATTATTGTAATTTCATGTTGACACATTATGCAAACAAATATTTCTAGCCTTTCATTAGAAAATAAAGATTTTTCTTCTAAAACATTACATTTTATCCAGTATTCAGTCTAAAATTTTAAAAAGTGATTACACTTACAAAAACATTCTTTCATCCTCTTTAAAGCCTCAATCTCGTTGGAATTCTTTTGGAGGCTGTTATGAGCAGAGGGTCGAGGTACCAACAAGCATCTTTCCACGAGCCCTCAGCATGCATCACCACACATTTGTTCCCCTCGTGTTTGAATTGCCTACTTTCTAAGCTGTAACATCACACTGGTCGTTCTGTCGCTCTTGAAACGTAGGAGCTGTGCTCTCTCTCCACGCGGGCCCTTCCTAGGGTGACCTTCACTGCCCTGTGTCTCCTCCGTGCTCTCTGTTTGGAATCCTGTCTCCCTTTAAGGGTTCCTGCAAAGCCCATCTTCATGATGCTGCTCAACGAAGCCTTTCCATGATCATTCCCAAGAGACGGGATGTTTCCTCTTCACTGAATGATTTTTGTTTTTAACCTTTCTCTACAATTCATTCTCCTTATATGATACATTTCATATATTTATGTGTTTATGTATATTCGTATCTCTTCAGCTAAATTATAAATTCTTAGAGATCAAAACAATTTTTTTCTTTGGCGTTATAGTAGCAAACTAGGGCAATGTTGGTATACTCAACAAATATTGGGCAAATCGATAAAATATTGCCAATGAATTCAACACTAATATCTTTCCGATGACGCATTTTGTAATTCTAATATTACAAGCAACACAGCTAATATTTGAAGGTTTGGAGTATTTCAATGTATGGCAATGATAAACCTTATGAACTGGCATTTATTCCAATCTGTGATTATTTCCTTTGTTTACTTATTCTCTTCCTTTTCCGCTAGAATAAAACCTCTGTGAAAACAAAGACCTGTCTACTTTGTTCAACATTTTATTCCCAGGTATTTATTAACCATTTGTAGAAGGAGGGAAGGAAGAAGGAATGTACAAGATCTGTTTGCATAAGTTACTCCTCTCGTCACCACAATCACTAACTAGACAGTCACCTGTGCCTCCTTCCCTAGCTTCTGGTGCTCCTAATGCACCAGAACAGGAACAAACCCAGAGGAAGTGGGGCTGCTGACCTGGGGACATTGTATAACATAGAGAACACTGAGAATGGCTTACCTGCTTCCACCTCTCTCTCTTTTTAATTAACTAACTTGACAATTATGAAAGCACGTAACTGGATGAGTAAAATGCTGACCTTGTAAATATATGAGAAAATATAAATTTGGGCCTTCCATATACACGTTAAGCATCACAGCTCATAGCACAAAGATGCTGAAACCTAAGTTTACAGAAAGAGAAACCACAGTGGAGATGCTGTAGATTATGTAAAGCAGTAGCCAAAACAATAAATTGGTTAAATATATTGCAAAGACTATCCTTTCTCCATTGAATTTTTTTAATTATGCTAAAATGATGCCATTTCTTTCCTCCCTCCCTCCCTTCCTCTTTCTGTTTCTTTTTGGCTCTTACAATTGGATATCTATAGAAAAAAAATAATAACCTTAACCTAAATCTCATACCTTATACAAAAAATTAACTCAAAATGAATCATGGATTTAAACGTAAATATAAAACAACAAAACTTTTAGGAAAAAAATGTAGGAGAAAACTTTGGGAAGTAGGGCTAGGCAAAGAATTCTTAGACTTGACAACAAAAACATAATCCACAGAAAGAAAAAATGATAAATTAGACTTCATCAAAATGTAAAATTTTTTGCTCTATGAAAGACTGTTAAAAAGATAAAGAAAAGTGACAGAGTAGGTGAAAATGTTTGCAGACCACGTCTCTGACAAAGGTCTAGTATATAGAATATATATATATGCAACTCTCAAACTCAACAGCGAAAAGGCAAAAAATCCAATTAGAAAGGAGGCAAAAGGCAGGAAGAGGCATTTCTCCTAAGACGATAGACAGAGGGCAAAGGCATCCGAAAGGGTGCTCAACACCATTCGTTCCTAGGGAAATGCAAATTAAAAGCACAATGAAATGTTAGTACACGCCTATCAGAATGGCTAAAATTAAAAAAAAATTAGCAACAATACCAAACATTAGTGAGATTGCAGAGAACCTGGATCACCCAGACATTGCTGACGGGAATGAAAACGGTGCAATACTCTGGAAAACAGTTTGGCATTTTCTTAAAAAAAAAAAAAAATAGCAACTATCATACAACCAAGCAATTGCACTCCTAGGCTTTTATCTCAGAGAAATCAAGAATTTCTGTTCATACAAAAATCCACTTAACTGTTGATGTTACATTTGGGTTGTTTCTACCACTTGGCTGTTGTGAATAATGCTACTATGAACATTGGGATGAAATATCTGTAGCACGTTTATTCTTAATAGACAAAAGCCGGAAACAAACCCATCTGTCTTTGAGCAGGTGAATGGTTAAACAAACTGGTGTACCCATCCCACGGAATATTACTCAGCAATAAAAAAAATGAATGAATTATTGACACACACAACAGCCCCCATGGAGTTCCAGAGAATTGTGCTGAGTGAGATAAAACACTCCCCAAAGATTATACACTGTGTGATTCCGTTTATGGAACACTCTTGAAATGACAGAATTAGGGCAGGAGAGAAGTGGATGTGACTATGAAAGGCAGCATGATAGATCCCTGGGGAATGGAATGTCCTGTGTCTTGACTTATATCAACGTCAATATCCTGGTTGTGATTTTGTGCTACAGTTTTGCAAGACGTTAGCACTTCTGGAAACTGGGCAAAGGGTATTCTAGACCTCTCTATGTTGTTTATTACAACTGCGAGTGAATCTACAATTATCACAAAACAAAATGTTTAACTAAAAGGAAGAAAGGAAGAGAGGGAGAGGGGGAGGAAGGAAGTAAACGAGGCAGGAAGGAAAGGAATCTTACTCAGATATACAAATCTACAGTACAAAACCAACCCGAGTCTCTCATCAGGACCCAGTTTAGATCTCAGCCAGGCAAGCTTCCTCCATATTGTCCCTAATGGTGGTCGAGAGGCCCTGCAGGAATATTAAGATATTTCCAGGATGGAAGGGTGGTGACAGAGTCATTTGAATACCCACAGTGGGCTGCTACACAATGCAACTATAAAATGGCATAATTTTAAATTTCCTTCAACTCCTATTTATTCACAGAATTCCCTGAAAAGTTTGGCAGGAACTGTATCTTGACACCAAATAGCTACCACCAGTGTAGCGGGAGGTTCTCTTATGGAGATGTGTTACAGAAGCGAGGGTATACGTTGGTTCCTCTGCACTTTGGATAAATATTGTGCCTTTTACTAAAGAGTTCCAATGAGGAAAATAACTCTGAGTCTTACGTTAATTGTTTGAGGCCTTTCTTTGATGGCACTAATTGTTTAGTTTCAATGGAAGACGTTGTCTGTTGTGAAGTGAAAGCAGAAATTTAAAAAAAATATAGAGTTGGTTCCTTTTAAGCCACTCGTGTGGTCATGCAGTCCATAAGCAATTTCAGGTCAAGTGTAAATAGTAGATTCCCTCTTAATGTTCTTTAAAGAGTTAGAAATTTCAGTGTAGATGGGCAGTCTTAGTGTGGAAAAGCAGTTTGGCACCAAATATATTCCTCTATAAACTAATACTTCAGGGAAGTATTCTAGATTTTTCTCTTTGCACATAACTGGAGAGACATTAGCGCACACACAAACACGCACACCCCCCATCAATGAACCCATGTCGGAAGAGTCTATAGTCTCTCTAATTTGAAGCAGCTGGTGCATTCTAAATATGGAGAGCCCAGGCTTCCAAAATCATCAGAACTATCATTAAAAATCAGAGTCCTTGATATAAATGTTCTTCATTATTCTTCCTGTAAGGGGATTTATATCACTTAGCTGTTAGCTTTTTCCCTATTGTTCCCCAACTGTCATGCATAAATGTCAACAAGAGTATATTTCATTCATACTCTAAGATTAAATTCTTTATCCCACAATCACCCATAATCACGACCACATACGACTATGATTTACCCTAACTAAAATAGATGGTGTGGGATTTATTGCTGGCTTATGTTTGAAATAGCAAAGGCAGATTTTTGAATTAAATAATTGCATACTAACTATTTGGGACATAATTACTATGTATTTTGTTTGCCATATATCTCCATCCAGTTAGATAGCAAATTGTTACAATGCCTTATTAGTAAAATCTAAGGGACTGCTCTGTGTGTGTGTGTGTGTGTGTGCGTGCATGTGTGTGTGTAAAATATGCTCTTTGAGAACATGACCATTCTTAGTAGAGAAGAATAAACTGGATTATGAACTCTTTACTAACGATAACTTTTAAAAGTGGTCTTTATTGACAACTCACATGTACTGTTACTGTGTACTATGCCAATGATCTCATGTGAAGGGCATGATGACTCTGTAAGTCAAGAGTCTGTAAAAACACTTCCTTTCCTTACTCGTCCAACACCTGTGTCCCTTTCCTGGGCAGCCACACCCTGATGTTTTATGTAAGAACTCAGCCGCCCTCATCTACTGTAGTTTGTCAGTGTGGGCACCTACCTTGTCCTGTTCTGCGTTGGCCAAGGAAAGGGATGCAGGACCCCAAACAGGCCACTCAGACCCTTCCTGGGAATTTGCATCTTGAGTAGGGAGGCCAAAGCATGGGATTTGTTTAGACCTCTTTCGTTCTGGTTGAGGTGCCCTAATGATGCCCATAAGGTCTTGTTTTCTAGAATCCTGGAGCTCCATGGGTTCATACTCTTCTGAGGCCCAGCTCATTCACTCATTTGATCTATTCAGCTACCTCAAATCCTTACAATAAATTCCTTTTTCAAAAAAGGTTTGTGTAAATTTCTTAAGAGTTGATTTCTGTTTCTTATACCCGAAGAATCCTAACTGATATGATGTCATCCTCTTCTTGAAGATTAGGAAACCGAGAGGTGAAGGAACTGTCCACAATCACATGGCATTTAGATAACAGCTGAACTCAGGTCCACCTCATTCCAAGCTCTACTTTTAATCCCTCAGCACCATTTCCTCTGCCTTCAGTTTCAGAAGAGTTCCAGTGAGAGGAGACCTAGATGATCACGCAGTCGTACGAGATCAGACCAAAAATATAAAGTGGATACAGGAGGAAGCATCCCTTGCTTTGTCCCATTTAATCAGATAGCACAAAGGAGTACAAAGCCATGACCGATTTTACAGAGATCTGGACGTTCTTGTCATTCCCTTTTTAGTGTTTAATGTCACACAGCTGTGCCCAATTCCAGACCTAACGTGGGTTCAAGTACAATCCCTACCTGCATTTAAAAAAATATTTTTATTTCACACCCATTTAGCAGGGGAGTATACGTGAAGTCCAATGCCACAAGTGCTAACATGTGTGTAAACATCACTTCAAAACTCCCATGAAGAATTACACTGAAAGTCAGAGTCAAATGCAGGAGGATCCAATTATGCATCCATGGAAAATAAGAACGGGAGGCAGCATGTGACGTCTTCAAGCCCAGGGTCAAGGACCTCCATCCCTTTGTGACTTGGGTACAGCTTACACCTCTGAGCTTCTGTTTTCATCCTTCCCAGGGTCATCAAAGGGAAGCAAGACTATCTAATGATCCACATAACACTCAGATTAAAGATCAAAGCAGGATGGGGTGAGACCAAGGCTGGGGTTAGGGCTGGGCTCAGCAGAACGCAGCCTGCCCGACGCAGCCTGATTGGTTCTACCAAACCTCTGGCTCTCGCTTCCTGCAAGTGACCGGACAAGCCACCCTCAGAAGCAACTTTTCATGGAAGTATTGTGAGCTTATGGCCTTTTCTAGGTCTGTTCAAAAGTGGTTACCCTTGGGCCGAGGAAGAAGTAGAATGTGGTCTGAGAGACTGGGTGAGAGGGAAAAGGAGCGCCAAAGACCCCCTACGTTGCCAGGAAAGTTTTTAAATCATTGTCTGGCAAAATCAACAACTTTCTCCCCTAAATTTTCTTTAAAATGCCTTAGAGTAAGGAATATTTATTGTTTGGTGTGCTAGAATGATCCTGGGCTATGAAGTCAAGCAAATCTGGTCTTGGCTTTGTCCTCCATGCTTCCAGCTGTGTGACCTTTAGTGAGTGACTTCCTCGTGCCTGAGTTCTCGGCTCTGTAAAATGAAGATACCTCAAAACATTCCCATCTCTCAGGATTACTGAGAGAGTTGAATTGGATAATCTATCCAAAAATTGTCTGGCATTTGATAGCTACTTAACAATATTGATACTTCCTTCCATTACAGAAACATCTTTGAGGATTGTTCCACTAGAGCACGCTGTAAAAATTGTTTAGGAAACATCATTAGAAGCAAGTGACAGCTATCTAATAGTGCCCACTGAATATATCCATCAACAGAAGTCTGTTTCTTTTCTCTTTAAAAATAGAGTGGAAATTTAGCTTATAAGGAATAAAATGAATTAGTCACAGATTTTTTTTTTTTTGGTATTGGTATCAGTTAGGGTCCCACCAAGCAGAAACTGATGGCATATTTAAGGTGTATATTTGAAAAGAGTATAAAGCGGCTATTTACAGTAGTGTGGGCCAGGTTCAGAGCAGGAATGTCCAATAGTGGAAGCCATGTAGTAATTTAGAATTTTCTAGCAACCACATGAAGAAAGTGAAAAGAAACGTAAGATTAATCTTGATAATAAATATGTTTTAGTCCAACATATTTAAAATATTATTTTAACATGTAATAAATATGAAAAAGTTACTAGTAAGATGTTTTTCTTTTTTTCATAGTAAGTCCTTGAAATCTGGTGTGTATTTCACATTCACAGGCCATCTCAGTTCAAATAATAAATTCTCAAGTAAAATATAATTCTACCAAAACAATAAAGTTATGTTTAATGGAAAAAAATGTTTTATACTAATTCTGTTTTTAAATTTTAATTTTAATTAATTAATTTTAACTAAATAAAATTTAAAAATCATCAGTTATACTATTCTGATAGTCATACCATCAAGTGGTCAATAGCCACATGTAGCCAGTGGCTACGATATTGTATGGTGTGGATTTAGAGAACAAAAGAGATGGCACTGTAGTCTGAGGTGAACAGCATAGGGAACCATTTTCTCTTCTAAGCCTGAAGAGAGGGAGTGGTTACAGAAACCTGAATAATGTTGCTTTATGGAAAGAGTCTCTCCATACGCCTTTGGTTGAAGTACATAGCCAACCCAGATGGCCAAGTAGAGAAGGAACAACAGGTGTGAATACCTGGTGCCACACTCCTCTAGTGGTGTGCTGGTAACCTGATTGTCCAAAAATGAAAACCCTGATTTGCAACATTCGCTCATGTCCCTGGTATAAATTCTCCCATCATGGCTGATTGCAAGCTAACAGCACAATGTCACTAAAAATAGAATTGGGGGAAAATGTGCAGACTGGTCCTCTGCAACATACCACTGCATTCCTGCTACCGTTCAGTTTCCTGCTGGTCTCTTCTGATGGCCAAACTCAACAGGTAACCAGAAGCAAGGGTACCCCTGATGCATTTCTCACAGGTTAGCTTCCTAGGGCACTGACCAGGGTGGAGAAGGGTCAGAAAGGGCAAATGGAAAATGCACTCAGTGTTCAAAATAAAGATGACTCGTCTATGTTTTTCTCTTTTTCCTTCTGCGCATATAGAAGAAAATGATTACCATAAAGAAGCTGAAATCAATAGCATAGACTTTGAAGGTGGGATGTTAAATAGAACAGGTAACAGATTACTTCTTTCTAGATTACAAAATTTTGTTCTATGTGAGCATAGAATTTATGCAAAAGAGGAATGCCCTTCCCATATAAATCCACAGTGTACATTACTTAGGAAAAATTGTTAATATACCCTCACAAATTATGAAAGAGCACATTTCTTTTTTCCACAATGGATTAGAAAAATCCTTTGTGAAGAGAATTTTTACAGGCAATTATTGAAATGTTACTTTTTTGGTATGAAACAATGAGTTTATTTACATTAGTAGTGTAATTATTCAAAACTGACGTGCTACATAGAGAAAGTGTGATTCCGAGTTAATCATTTCAACCTGCATTTTAGGAATCACCCGGGTTTGTACTCCTATGTTCTTCTCAAGCTGTCTTCACCCTTATAACAGTAATCCGTCAGGGCCCTCCTCTTGGTTCCGTTCCACCGCACTCCATGCAGTCTTCTCCAGGCTGCGCTCTATACCTTGCCTGCTGCAGAGCTCCCTGCCTTCTCTCTTTCTTTCCAGATCACCCCGCCGAGCACCACTGGGTGAGTCTTCCCAAGACCCTGCTTCTTACATCAACCCACCGCTCGAGAACCTTCAGAGCTCCTTTGACTACTGAAACAAGTCCAAATTCTTGGTCTGGACTTCAAAGAACTCTGTAACTTGAATTCACATTTCTAATGTTTCATATGAGCACTTCCATGCAGCCAGATCAAGTTCTTGCAATCCCAGAGCACAGGCCCAATTTGTCTCAGTGTCTTTGTTCCCTACTGATGCCTTCTTTTTGCCTGGCCTCTCTCTCTCTCTCTCTCACACACACACACACACACACATGCACGCACATACAAGCTTACACACATCAGAATATTACTTCTCCTCATCCATATTTTTCCAAATCCCACCCATCATTGAGGTTCATCTGTGAGGCTCAGACTTTGCAAAGGCTTCATGACCACTCAGCCTACATCCTCAGCTCTAAACCCTGATCTCCAATGACAGTTAATTCCATCCTCATCATGCCCCTTGGATCCTCTCTCCAGTTGTTTCCATGGCCAACCTTGCCTCACTCCTTTTTGTTTCCATCCTCACGCTAAACTCTAAAGTGACGCCATGGAGCCAGAAAGGAATCTAAGTCACTTACTGAACTTGTCCTCTGAGTTCTGAGATAAGTAGCTGGCTATGAAACACTAACGATTTTTACAAGTACATGTAACAAGATTATCTCTGCTTGAACAGATTTGTCCTATCATCAGCAGTCACAGATTGCTGCTAGTCTGCCCTGAATCCTGGAATCACCATATTAGAAGATGAAAGATTTGCATTCGGAAATAGAAATTCTAAAGCTTTGGGTTGGTTAAGCGCCAACCTGTGGTTAAGGGCCAAACTTTTTCTATATTTATGTCTGCATTGGCAAACAACTTTCTGATTGACGTGTGGAATGCAGCTTTGCTTACCTGAGCCAGTGTCTCTAGTGTGGTCTTTACAATTGCTGGAGTAACATCCGTCCCCACGTGTTGTCCCCTCCCCACCTCCTGCCCATTAAAGTTTTGCCCATGGGTTTGCTTCTGGATTCAGTCTATTATTAATGATCTGGAATAGCAATCCTTAATCTATACTATATATGAGATGTTAGTGGAGATGGGAGTGTATATTAAAATAAAGTTGGGATATGTTGACTGGAACAAGGATAAGTTTCTTTACTGCAGAACTTCTCAGAGACTTTACTAGGCTAATGTGAAATGTGAATCTTTAAAAAGAGAATATGGTGGGTAGCATTTGACACATATATTTGAATAGAAAAATCTCCCCCCACTGTACCCTGCCTTTAGAACATGAGAGTGCCTGAGTTACTGTAAATGAGTAATTGCACACGAGCATAGTAAATGAGTTATTGCATGGAAAGCACTTCGAACAGTGCCCGGCAGAAGATAAAAACTCTTTGGGCTTGTTGCTATCACTCTTGTCACACAGATGTCTTACTGAGACCTCGCCAGCTATGCCCATGTCCTCTGAGAAAGAAAGAGTTGCACACGGATTGAATGGAGATCTTTTCAGGAGCCATGGAGATCCCGCATGGCTACTGCACAGAACCAATATGGACTTCTCTTTGGGTTCCTGTGAATCAGAAACTAGTTCAAGTACAGGGAAGTTTCTTCTTCTCCATTCTTGCCAAAGCCTGGCTGGCTAGAGTTGAATTAGATAGCATGGAGTCAGTGGTTTAGGACAGAGCCTTCAGGGTCCCGCTTAAAGCTCAGTCCTTCTGTTGGTGACCATATACCCTTGGGCAAATTCTTTAAAGGAACTGTGCCCATAAATCTGTAAAACATGAAAAATAATACTTATCACTCTGGTTTGTTGTCAGTAATTCAAGAGATTATGTCTATGAAGTATTTAGCCAAGCCTGATACGTGGCAGAACGCTCAATGAATGCCGGGTCCTAATTGTCCCAGTAATAGACTCAATTCTCTAGCTCATTTACACGGGAAATATGAACTAGCTTTACTCACGTGGTCATTGCCACAGGATCCACAAGGACCAGTTTGCTTCACAACGAATAGCAATTTAGTAAACATGCTGGCGGCTTGGATTGCAGACTGACTGGACTGCTGGATTAGGCCTAGAGGCCTAATGGTAACTCCACGCTCCTAGGAACTGAAGGGGGAGCCGTACCCCCTCCCAGTGACCGCTGCTCTGGGCAGACAAAACAGTCCAACTAGATTTCACAGGATCAGAAAGTAATCTCTGAAGCAACTCTTGTACCCCTTTATTTTCCAAAACCTATGAATGATTTCTAATATCATGCATAGCGATACAGTTGTTAGTCAAAATGAAAAGTATTCCCAAGCTCGGTGCTTTGATTAGGAAGCTTGTGAATAGTCCTGAAGTTATTCACAATCCAGTGGTCGGAAGCTGTGGGAAAAATAATTTTAAATTTAGACGTTTCATGCAACACTGCTAATGTTATCTGTCCTGTTTGGGTAGGGAGAAAGCTGGCAAGCATTGTGAGAGGGGGAATTTATGTGAGTTAATGGAAAGGCTGTGGCTGACCAACAAAGGAACTTCCCCAGCCAAAATCAAAACAAAGATATTAACTTGGAGGGGGAAGAAAGCCTGCAGCCTAATCGTATCACGCATTGAAACCTTATCTAGTGGTTGAAGCAATTTGGTTTGAAGAACTTAAAGAGCATTTTGTGGTCTGTGGAAACTGCCAGCAGACACTGTATTTAGCAGCCTCTCCACTATTTGGTTCACATACCATCCTCTCTTCTCACCAGTGGGGCCAGTTGCCTGTCTTTGTCTCTGCGTTGTTACCAGCCTGTGTAAGACCCCAGGAGGACCAAAGGCAAGCTCTCAGAGCTTTCAGGGCAACGCCCGTGTGCTGCTGGCTGGTTCCAAAGACCAAAGTGGCCACAGCACCTTTGCAGCTTTGCTTACATTCACTAAAGACAACTTTTCAGAGTCCACTTGTACAATTTCAGCCCGGGATTTAGACACATCCATCCCTCTCTCTTCCAGAAGGAGTCTTCCAAAACAGTCACTGGTAAATGATCCTCATTAAAAATTCGTAATTCAACTTTATAATAATTCTGAATTAAATAATTCAAAGGGTTATACTGAGTGAAACAGCTATTGTAGAAAAAAAAATCATTTAAGAGTTAGAGACCAATTCTCTTCTTCTCTTTTATAGTTCAGCACGATGACTTTCTTTGTGTAAATAAAAGGGGAGTAACCAGGGAAGAACAAGGAGACCCAGACAACGAACTTATGAAGGTGACCCTCTGCCGGCTCCCCCGGCCCCATCTGGCCCCAGCTGCTCTCCTCTGAGGTCCTGGGTTTCCTCCGAGGACTGTCCTGCAGCCCCGACACTAGAGCAAGTCCTACAGGGCTCCGTGTGGCCATCAGAGGGGCACAGGCAGCAACTCTGCTCAAACAGCTTCAGGGAGACGGCAGGACCCACTTCTGCATTCATTTTTCTTGTAAAATATGCTGCTGCTCTACCACAGAAAATTTCTCAAGACTGGTATATTATTTTATTTAAAAATTTGTTTCATTTGTTATGGAGAATATTATGAATACCATTAACAGTATGAATTATATATAACACTAGATCTATTACCTAAAATATTAACTTCCTATAATCCAATTTGTTTCCTTTTTTATGTTTCCAGGATCTAATAATATTAAATGTTATATAAAGATTAATTATAGTCCTAATGTCATTTTCTAAGACAACATCTTTGAAAATTAATGAGTTAGGAGTTAAAATATATAGTGTTTTTGTTAATCTTTACTTCGTTTCTAGTTAGCTATAGACACTACTGGAAATATGTTCATTAGAGTTCTCAAAGTCTTTTTCCTACTTAAACTACTTTATATAAGAATTTATAAATTAAAGTTAAACTTTATCTCAGAAATTTCACCAATCCCATTTGTTGTCATTTTTCAGATTAGCTAAAAGTCTCAATGGATGTTCTATTGCTTTTCATGAAATAAGATACACAGAAAGGATTCACCTTTTGCTGAAAGAATCTTTGAAAAATAAGTCCACCAATATGAATCTTCATAATCCTACATGACGCAGGAGGAAAAGCACGTCACTCTCGCACGCAGAGCGAGGTTACTGAGGAACAGGACTCTGAACCTTTAAGTACCTTTCACCATGAGAAATCCGAGAGAAATTTTACTTCTATATTTTTACCTTATCCGCTGTGTGAATATCTGCCCCAAACTCTTAATTCTGTGATACTGAGAGATCTTAAGGGGGAGAAAATAGTCCTGAACAATTAAAAATCAAAAAAGTTTGGACCTCGGAAATCTTTCATTTGTAATGAAAATCAAATAGAATGTACAAAAACAGCATATATTTGCCATTGAAGACCGTCAGAGTCACAGAATCTCTTAAATGATAAGTGTTCAGATACAAATCACCTACAATGATTTGTAGATAAGATTTAAAAAATACACTATGATTCGACTTACGGAGAATATAGAACATGCAACTCTAAGGGAAAAAGCATAAACAGAGATTTCTTGTTTCAAGTGTTCTGATCAGTATTCCTGATCAGAAGCAGGTTGTAACTGAAGCAGGTTGTAAGTTTAGTACACAAACAAGAAAGGTTTTTAAATGAAGTTCTTTGGAGCCCAGAGTTCTAAGGTAAACTCTGAAATCATGTGGGTGTTGAAGTTCACAGGTCCTGGAGGCCACCACTGCCCTCACACTCCAAGACATCAAAGAAAGGGCAACGTCTGGTGATTAACCTCATACACAGAATCACTGGGTCAGGGGAGGAGACCGGTTTTCGTAGTTCCCTCGGTGGCCTGTTTCGTTAGTCTGAAAACCAGCAGGACCAGGAGAAACAGCTGCACGAGACTGCCTCTCTCCTTTTGGAGGCAGTCGTGGCAGGAAGACAACCAGTAGGTTTGTTTCCTGCTTTGCTGAGGAGTGTCTGTCCGACACCTAGTTTGGCCTTTTCTCTAGGCCAAGGTTAATTCTGGGAACCTAATTTTAATTTGACGAATAGTAAATTTCATGTGATTTTAAAAATAAATCATTGAGTTGAGAGGAAGCATAGAAAGTTTCATCAACTATCATAGTAAATATTCCCTACAAACTGACATAAAGTTACCTTTAGAAGACTCCTAGAAAGTTCTATAACATAAAACAGCCCATTTATTTTTATAAAATCTCTGATTTTTAGAAATTTGTACCTTATGCAAAACTCAAGATTTGAATCTCTGTAATGCCCACCCATTAGTCCCACTCTTTCCACCACTTACAGAAAAGAACTCTTCCCCTCATATCAGCTGTATCACGCAAGAGTTCTTCCCACAGCCTCGGCATCCAGCACAGGGCCTGACCACAACAGGCTCTCAACAAGTGTTTATTAAATACCTGGTTGAATGAATGAACAGTCACTCCATATCAACGCTCAAAATACTGCTAGCCATTCTTTCCAGGGCGAATGCTTCAATTACTTTATTTGTTCATCCTGTGAAAATCAGGTTTTTGGATTTTTTACCAGCCAAGTGCTGCATGTTTCGGTGGGAATATATAGATCATACTTATCCATGTTATGTCCATATGCAAATAGATTCAATTCCTCCTGAAATGTCGGAAATTACCAAGAGGATCAACAAGGTTATCGGGGGGCAATCAGCTACCCAGGCACCTGAGAGAGAAATTTCATAATTTCCTCAGAGTTCAAGTCTTCCTTTATCATGTCAACTAGAAAACTTCCTCACAATTTCATCCAAAAAAAGCTATTGGAGGAGAGGAACATATTCAATTCACAAACCAAAACATCTGTGATAAAGGTGCTGGTGGCTTAGAAACTGATTTTTCTTCTCAAAAGTCTCCAAGACTCAGAGGTATTGAAATAAATATTCAGATCTGCAATTATGCACCTATATGTAAACAGTTACTCTGACACTTTGCCCTGCTCATTTTTAAATAGTTTCTTCTTTTTCTCTTCTATAGTCTACCAAATTACATCTGACTACATGCACCTACTTGGTGAAAATGGATTCCATCAGAGTGTAGTCTTACCCAACTATTGTTTTCTTCTGGAGGAGACAATGGACAACATGTGCAGATGCTTAATATCAGGCTCTTATTTCTAGAATTACAGGCTTCAAGCTATCAGGACTCTTCAAGAACAAAGATGATCCAGAGCCCATTTGGCATAGGAAACACCCTTTTTGTGAATGTTTAGGTAGGTGAGGCAGGAGAATGCTAAACCACCGGCCTGGAGAGCGTGAAATATCCCAGCAGAGGAACGTCGTCTTTTCTTCTCATTGTCAAGACATTCTGTTTTCCCGCAAAGTAAGTGAACCGTATTTTCTAATCTATTTTGAATGCACTGGGATTTTCTAGTCCATTCTGTTTCAGCCTCACAAGGTGGTAGCCCTTAGTCTGGCCACAAAACAAGTTATTTTGCTTAAATTTCTTCTGGAAGAAGAGGATATACAGTGTCTCCACATTTTTCTGTCAATTGTTGTAATCACTTTTATGGACATAAAGGTCTATCCACGTCCCTTCCTTTACTTCAGTAAGGACCACCAGTCAATGTTTCTGCGGTGGGCAGTCTCTGAAATGGATGCCAGCAAGCAGATTACAACAAATTCCATTTACTCAGTAGCTCCAGTCAAAAAAGAAGAGTGAATTTAAAAATTATAATACTAATTTTAAATGAAAATATTCAACAGATTCTCATGTAAAAGGAATAGTTCCGTAAAATATCAATAATACTTTCCAAAAGTGTATGTTTAAGAAATTTATTGTCAAATTTTCTTAAGATGAACCACATCCAAAGGTCTATAGATAATCAGGAAAATTGCCCCATGTCCTGTTTGGACAGAGCAATCGGTCTATTTGTGCTGGTTAGAGAGTATTACATAGTACTTCGTACTGAGGACCATGTCGGAGAGTTTAAATTTGAGGCAATGAAATCGCAAGTAATTCTGCTTTCACATGCATTGATCACACTATAAGTATGTGACTTTGCAACTGATACACATAGCTTCCTGAGTACTATGTGAAAACTGTCAGGGGGCAGCGGAAGAATTACAAATAGGGGTCACTGACTTAACCAACATGCGCACACAGCAACTCCTTAGAGGCATCCACTTTAAGTTTCTTTAGGGAAAAAAAAGTCAGGAATTGGCTTCAGAGAAAGCATACAAACTCTGGAATGAGAAAGACCTGGATTAATATTCTGATCTCAGAGCTCAGCTTTTGCGTTCTTAGCCAAGTTACTTCACTTTTCTGAAAATAATCCTGTGCCTGCCTTCCGGAATTGCTGTGAGCATCCCAGGTGAAATTTGTACACCACCTTGCTAAAGACAGACTCATCGTAGGCGGTGGGGTTTTGAGAATGCGTTAGATGTAACCCTGCTTTATAGAGAAAATCTTTATATACATGCATGTGTGTGTGAACACACATACGTATGTACATATCTTTTTTGTAAGGGGACTTCTTCTTCTAATTCAGTCTTTATTTCTTTAGTTAGAGAGGATATGGCTACATAAAAAATAAATTGCTAATTAAAAACTCTAAGTCAAACTTTTGTATTTTTTTCATCTTTTTCACTTTAATGTTCTACAGACATATATACAATTTAAATTTTAAGTATAACGTGAAGTATTTTAAATTGGTAAGACTTCAACTTTTCAAATAATTATAGTAGGAAGAACTGTGCCTGTGAAAGAAAGGGGAATGTTTTGGAACCTTATCGCTATGAAAATGAATAAACATGATAATGAAATATGTAATGTGAAAAGAAATACATAAAGAGGCGATAAGAGCACTTGTAACCGGAGAAAAGGAAAGTGTGTAAAGGGTGATAGGACAGAAATGTAAACGTCAACAGGCCAAAATAGTTAAAACAATGCATAGTTTTATGAATAATCAACAATAAAAACCAACTAAAACTTATGTATTGGACTTGATTTGCTATATACCTAATAAATTCTTACTTTTAAGAAGAATAGTCCTTAATTAATGGCATATTTGCTTTTGCTGTAGATTTTTCTTTGCTGGTGTTATAGACTGAAAAACCACAGTTCAACTGTTTTGAAATGATGTTCATGACTGGAGACTAAATACAGTGTTTCTTTCATCAACAATATAGCAAGAATGTTGTTTACAATGCCATGGCTTTTTCAATCTAAGCCAAACTCGCACTGTCAATTTTGTAACGCTGGACGCTACACTACTGGCAGCGCCTGAAACATCGCTCACAACGGAGGCTCCCCCTCAGGGAGCAAAAGGGCGATTCATACCTGCAAACCTCAATCTGTTATTTGTAACTATTCAATATCTTTCTGTCATGATATATGCTAATCTTGGTTCATCTTACTATTTTTCCTATTCTACATGCTAACAGAGGGGCCCTGTTCCAGGTTTCCTAAATTGTGACCCCTTTGTGGGACATAGTGTGCCTACATCAGCAAAGGACAAAGAGAACAGAATTCTACAGTCCATTATGTGCCAGACACGACACCAGAGTCTTTAAATGTATTGACTAATGAAATCCTCAAGCAATGTTTATCACCTCCATTTCAAAGATGAAGAACTTGAAATTCGAATGAAGTCTTCTGTCCATGGATATCCAGGCAGGAAGTGCAAAGTCCGAGAGAGGTGAGGTGAGTAATTATTCTCAGTCCACGACTCCCTGAACTGCACTAACTGCGCCTCGTTATAGACGCAGAGATCTGAAGCGCCTGGGAGAGAAAACCCAGGTACGACTGGTCTAGGGCCTGACCTCTTTCCACGTCTCTCCATGTCATACGGACAGGGCTCTGCCCTCTGCTCAAAATGGACAAAATAAAAAAAGCAAAAAACTTACTCTTGGCTTAGACACATATAGCCCCAAGGCGACCAGGTGTTATAACTCTCCAACATCACCAGCCTGGAGAACACGCAAAGGAACACACAAAACTATGGAACCCCAAGGATTGCCAACAACTATGAGAAGGGAGGGAGAGGCAAGACAGAACCTTCTTAGAGCCTTCACAGAGAGCATGCCTCTGCAACACCTAGATTTCAGACTCCTCCCTGCAGCCTGTGAGAGGAAACGTTTCTGTCGTTTTAAACCACCCAGTCTGTGGTCCTTTGTTACAGCAGTCCTAGGAAGCTAACAGATCTTGGCAATCCTAAATCCTTTCCTCTTCTAAGAATTCTCTAAACAAACAATTTCAATCTTATATGATGATGTTTGTGGCTTCAGGACTAAATTAAGGAAAGAGCTTTTTGAGGCAACAGGACCAGGGCACAAATCAACTAGTACTGATTGTCATGAGGATTAAAGAATATATTTGAAGCTCTTAGCCCATAGCCTGAGAGGTGTCTCATGCTCAGTAAAGAAAATCATTTTCCTTCTTTTTCTTCCCTCTGATCCCAGAGTATCTGTAGGTTGTGAAGGTCCTAGAAGGAAAAGACCTCACATCTCTCACACCATTTGGTGCATTGTCTTGCTCATAAGGGACAATATATTGTGTGTACAAAAGAATGAACTTTTTTCTTTTGGTGAGGAAGATTGTCACTGAGCTATCATCTGTGCCAGTCTTCCTCTATTTTTTATGTGGGATGCCACCACAGCATGGCTTGATGAGCAGCGTATAGGTCCGTGCCCAGATCTGAACCTGTGAACCCCAGCTTCTGAAGTGGGGCATGTGAATTTAACCACTGCGCTACTGGGCCAGCCCCTCGAACTATTATTTTTTTAACCTAAAGAAATGAAAGGCTACTTATTTTCCATAAGCAAAGGCATATAACAATGCATTAAAGACAATTTCTGGGATAACTAGGAAAAAGAAACGTTTTGAATACAGAGCAGACAAAAATCATTGTCCTTTGGAATGGGAAAGCCTTACCATTACATCATTACCTTTACTCGACTCTGACAGATCTCAGCCCTGGAAAACCCACTGGTCTTGGCTGACAAGAAATACACCCACCCAATCAAAGGTAAGCAGGAAGTGGAATGTTATGTGCCATGAAAATCTTACTCCGTGCTTAATTGTTTTTGCACTTGGTACATAATGACTTTTCCATCTTCCTTCAAAGAAAAGAAATCTTCGATTTCAAAACCATGTGTTGGGGGAAAAAAAAAAAATCTGTCCTGAATTATATCATTGAGAACTAGCTACAGGATGCTGTTTCTTTACAATGCCTGATTTCACAGTGCGGAGATACGCAGACAAACCGTGCCAGTGTTCTCAGCCCACACCTTCGCACCTGGCACGCTAAGGCTGACCTTGGGGCCGTGCAGTCACACACCTGCTGGATCTCCCTGGCTTTGACTTGCTTTTTACACAAGCAGAAGCTGGATCTAATTTCCGAATGAAAGACCTCTTCACCGAAAAATTTATTTTTACGAAGGAATGGCTTCACAGTGTTTGCCATTTGGATTCTTTTATTTGACTTTTTCATTCTCTTCAAAATGTGACTCGAAATG
This sequence comes from Equus przewalskii, assembly GCF_037783145.1. Taxonomy (NCBI): domain Eukaryota; kingdom Metazoa; phylum Chordata; class Mammalia; order Perissodactyla; family Equidae; genus Equus; species Equus przewalskii. The sequence goes on along the minus strand of NC_091832.1, from coordinate 118,036,716 downwards.
TCTACTGGCTAGAGGGCTTCACACGCTTCTGCTCTGCTGGCCCAGTGATTGCTACTGCCAAAAAAAATGAGAAAGAGAGAAGAAAAAGCAAAAGGAAGAGAAAATCACTAGTCGTTGAACAAATGTTGAGTCAAAAGAAAACATGGTATGCCCTGAAAATGGCATAAAAAATTAAAAGCTAATCTCATTCTAATATTCTACCTTCTGGACCTGGGGTTCTGGGTCTACCCCATGTTGAAATAGTTACCACAGCACAGTCATTAAAATCCCAGGTCTTAGAATAAACGTACATATGTTTGAATCCAGCTGTGCAACTTATAAATTGTGTGATCTTGGACAAATCACTTGACTTTTCTCGGCTTTTTCTTCCTTTTCCATAAAATGGGAATAATACTCATCTCTGGGTACCATGGTGGGGATTAAGTTAGATAACATATACAAAATTCTTACTATAGTGTCATGTAGGTTATTCCATTCTGTAAATGATTAATAGTATATAACTCATGGAACCTACTACAGGATTATGGATAGATTGAAAGTGAGAGCCTTCACGGCTCAAGTCCACTAAAAGCTTGGTACTTAAAAGGTGGTGGCAGGAGTGGTCTCACCTGAGGGTGCTGTGGGAGAATTTGCTCCTTGCCTCTCCCATAGCTTCTGGTGGCTGTTGGCTGTCTTTAGTGGTCCTGGGCTTGTGGATCTCTGCCTTCCTCTTCACAGGGTGTTCTCCACATTTGCCTGCTATACTGGGGGAAACTTTGAAGGGGACTAGCTAATGGGTGGCTCAGTCTTTCTCCCCTACACCCAGGCCAGATGAGGGATCTGCACAGGACCACGACAGACCTCCGCCAGAGTTCCCCCTGGCTTCACTCTGCCCAGCATCATTTACCATCATTCCAGTTCATCAGAAGTGCTTAGGCTCCACCGCCACCCACGGCCCCCTGTGTGCCCTTGGCCAACTGGAGAGCCCCTGGACCTTCACCATCACTGAGCCAAGGGCTATACGAGGATCGGTGGCACTGCCCTAGGTTCCGCCTTGGTAGGGTTCTCACTTAGAGGCATTCAGTCATAATCCCACAGATGGCAGCTCTGCCTCTATGGCCCCCCAGCCAAGCACATGCACCAGATGCTTGAACCTGCAGCTTCCTTTCCTACTGAGCAGGGTTACCACACAACAACACATCATCAGCGGGGTACAACTAACCTGTCTACTGAGCAGGGTTACCACACAACAACACGTCATCAGCAGGGTACAACTAACCTGTCTACTGAGCAGGGTTACCACACAACAACACGTCATCAGCAGGGTACAACTAACCTGTCTACTGAGCAGGGTTACCACACAACAACACGTCATCAGCAGGGTACAACCAACCTGTCTACTGAGCAGGGTTACCACACAACAACACGTCATCAGCAGGGTACAACTAACCTGTCTACTGAGCAGGGTTACCACACAACAACACGTCATCAGCAGGGTACAACTAACCTGTCTACTGAGCAGGGTTACCACGCAACAACACATCATCAGGAGGGCGCAACTAACCTGTCTACTGAGCAGGGTTACCAAGCAAAAACGCATCACCCGGGACCTTGTTAAAATGAAAATATTAGGCTCCATCCCAGACCTGCTAAATCAGAATCTGCATTCAAACAAGATCCTCAAGTAATTTGCATGCTCATTACAATTTGAGAAGCACCGCTCTAGAAGTTATGTAAGTCTTGCATTCCGAACTGAACTACTAGATGGGGCAATCTCACACGGAATTCATATTCCCTATTTGTTTTACTTTTTTCTCCTTTATGAGGGATGGTCAAAATTAGAATCGATGAAGCCACACGACTCAACATAACTTATATTCATAATGCTACGTGGATTGGGGAGAGAGAGAGAACAAGAATCTACAAAATAGAGTGCAAGAGAAAGGACAATTTAAATTAAGCCCACCATTCCAGACTGCATAATCAGAGTGGGTGAGGGATTGGGTGTATAAACATGCTATTGAATTACTCTTTCAGTCCCAGAGAGCTTCCTATACTGTGGTGTCTCACTTCATTGTGATACAAATGTTTAGAGATATGCATTTTTCATTTACTAACTACTCAGAGAGATCACAATTCTAGTAAAATATTCCAGTAATGAAGAAAAAACAAATCCTATTGGTTATTATCGATAGACCCAGGTAGGAGTCACAGCAATGTCTTCCTAAGAAATTGTCAAGGGTGATTTAGACCAACGCCCCAGTAAGAATCTATTAACATCTATTCTATCATTAAGCACAAGTCATGTGCAGTTGTCAAAAAAGTACTTCTAATAAATATTTTTAATTTACCACACTTTATAATTCTATAATTCAATAAAATTATAGAAGATGTGGTATACAGAATAAATGCTTAAAGGTCACACATGTTGTCGTAGGCAGAATAAGAGCTCCTCAATGATGCCCATATGCTAATCCCCGGGTCTTGTGAATATATTACCCTATGTGACAGAAGGGACTTTGCGGATATTAAAGACCTTGGGATGGGGAGATTATTCAGGAATATCTGGGTAGGCCCAATACAATCACATAAGTCTTTAAAACTAGAAAAGCTTTTCAGGCTATAGTCAGAAGGACTCTAAGATTTAGAAACGTTACTAAGGAAGAAGATCAGAGAGATGCGATGAGAAAGGACTTGGCCTTCTATTGCTGGCTTTGAAGACGGAGGAAGGGGGTCCCACAGGCCAAGGAATGTGGCTAGCCTCTAGAAATGGGAAAAGACCAGGAAATGAATTCCCCCACAGAGCTCCAGAAAGGAGCTCAGCCCTGATGACACAGTGATTTTAGCCTAAAGAGACCAGTGTTGAACTTCTGACATACAGATCTGTCAGACAATTAATCTGTGTTGATTTAAGCCACTAAGTTTGTGGTAATTTGTTATGGCAGCAAGAGAAAACAAAAAACAGAAAATAGAAAATAAAAAAATGTGAAACAGCAGAAACCTCTAGAGGATCTCTTTCTTCCTTCTTGATGCCTTTAACACAGTTCTCCCCAAAATATATGGAGATATTTTGATGATGCCAAACGTCATCCTATTCTTTCTTCCTTATATGGTATTTGGTGTATACCATTCTCTTAATTCACCTATATACCTTGCGCATCCCATTTCATTATTACTCTGAACTTGCAATTAAAGCGGTAGAGGGTAGTTTCAAAAATTTTTGTAAGTGGGGAGATAAAACGCAGAGATTTTTATTTTGGTTTTGGTTTCTAATGGACTCCTATCCTCTCCATTAGACAAAGTATATTATGATCATTCTGTTATCAGCAGAGTTCCATGAAGTATCTTCTTCCAGTGACTAAGCTACACTAGTTACAAGCAGACGTTTTTCAGTCTCATTTAATGAACACTATCGTTTCTAGAGCAGAGGGTTCCCATGTCTGGCAGCATACCGGAATCGCCGGAGAAGCTCCTCAGCGAGGACTGTGTCTCCTGTCTTAGGGCAGCGTAACCACACAGAAACTAGAATCGTAACGCCATTGGGGGTTAAAATAAACAGCACCCTTCCACATAAAAACCAGTCATGGCTTCAAAGACCAATTCCAACATTTAAGAAAATGTTGGAAATAAAAACTAAGGAGCTAAGAAGGTTATCCAAGAGGTTGAATGTAGCTAATGAGCTAGCACGTAAATGTCGGAAATAAAAATTACAGGGCTAGAAGGTAATGGTTTGAGGGCTCACATTAAAGTGGCTTTTTTTTCAACAAGTCTTTTTTTCTGTGTTATTAATGATAATCATGTTTGAATATATAATTTTGGTAATGTGGGTGAGTGTTGTAGCATGAACCAGAAGGAAGAATTTCAACATCTCAACGATAATTTCCAAGCACTCCATTTTCCTGTATACCTAACTAAGCCCCAGGGAAGGAGTCTTCCCAGGCTCAGATCCTCTTTCCATGCTTAGCAGCACCTGGTTGTGGGAAAAAGAATACCTTCAGCAAACAATCTTTTGGTAACCAAGGTTTGTTTGTCTGGCTCAAATTTCTAGGATCTGGTTGAAATCTTTAGTGACTCCAAGATCACGTTAAGTGCACAGGATTTGTCAAGTGTTAAATTCTGTATGATTCATTTGATGGCTGAATTGAGTGCAGGTGGTTCCCACTTTTCATTTTGCTCTCTGACCCCCTCTCCCCCACACCCACAGGGCATGCCTCCCAGCTTGACTTAGGTGAAGGAAGTGAGAGGGCAGGCAACAGTCTCTGGCTTGTGTCCTGTTTTTGTACAAAGCAAATCAAATGAAAATTAAGGAAACATGTAACTGTTAAGTAAGAACCTTTTGGCGAAAATATTCTTCTCAAATTTTGATTGAGAAGTAAAGCATTTTGAGAGTGAATTGGAATGAAATCTTAACCTTCCTTGGTTGTAAAATGCATCATTTCAGAGAGGAAAGTGAAGAAAATAAGGAGTGTTCATATGTCAAACATTGATAGACTGTGAAAACTTTTCAAAGGAACGGTGTTTTAGATGTTGTAAAGAGAAGGCATTCTTTAAAATAGAACTTCACTTCAAATTTTTAGAGCTAATGGATAAAATAAATGGGTGTGTATATCTTGAAAGAGCAACCACGGTCATAGTAACTTTGCTTTTTTGATGTTAATGATTTTTCCCCAGTAGAATGAGCCTGAATTCATTAAAAAAATAATAATAAAATAGGAGATTTGTGCTGATTTTTAAGTTCATGCTTAATTTGAAGCTCCTGTGTGGAACTTTAATATTCCTCCTGTGTCAATGAACTCAACAGTAACGGAGGCTGCACTTTATATGGTCACAAAAAATTCAAGTTCTTTTTCAGCATGGGCTTAAGGAAGGCAGCAGTAGGGAACCAGTATTTTTTCATATGTATTGTCTTTCCTTACCAAAGTAGCCATTTATGTCAACACCCCTGAAAATAACTAGAGTGACTCCATTAGTATTTTTAAATAAATACTGTTCTAAATTATACCACTGCAAAATAAGGATTCAAGTTGGCTGCACATGGAAATTGCCTGAAGAGCTCTAAAAACTAATGATACCTGGATTTTACACCAGGAGATGTGGTTCAGTCGGTCTGAGGTGCAGCCTGGGCGTCTGGCGATTCCGGCCTGTAGCTAAGTTGAGGAGCTGGTGTACTAGCGACCAGGTCATGCTGCATGGCGAGTATAGACACGTACTGACATACCTGATATTGTTAAGACTCAAGGTCAACAGTAGGGGGGACTGCATGTCATTACACAGGTTTGCTGAATCCTTGGGAAACATCCACGCTCAGAAAAACTCCCCAAGAGACCTCCACATCATGTCTTATCCCTCTCCTTTCCTGACTGCATGTTGTTCGCTTCAACGCCAATGCCCTCTACTGGTTATGTCCCTACTTATGTTTCAGCCTGCGATCAAACAGGGTCAGAAGAAAATAGGTGTTCTCTAATCACCACCATTGAAACCTAAGGAGCCTCCATAAAAAGCCACTGAAGCCTATTTCAGGGCTGAGAGGGACTTGAAAGGATTTATAGTTCACTTTCATCCATTCATTCAAATGATGCTACACATCTCCTCTGTGTCTGTTACTGTGCTAGACACTGGGTATACAATGGGGAAAGGATCTGATCTTCCAGTTTGGCTGGGAATGGGCAGTGAGGGGTCATACTGACCAAAAATATTCAGAATAGCAACAGTTATAATGAGAGAAATACAAGGTGCTATCGGAGCCCCTACGAGTCTTGTTTGTCCTGAGAAGTTCAGGAGGCCTGTAGGATGAGTAACAGGTATCCAAGTGGAATGTGTGATGGGAAAAGGAAGCGGCCCCACGTACAGGCGGAGGGAAGTGGTTTTGTAAGCCAAGGGCTTGAAGTCACGGTAAGGCAGTCAGACTTCCTTGTGAAGGGGAGGAACACCACCAGATTGGCACTTTTGAAGGCTCATCGAACTCGAGCTGTGATGTAAAGAGGGGAGGGGAGGGCCAAACTCCTTTGATGTTACACACACACACACGCACACACACACGTGCAAACTGAACTGTCTGCACACTTCAGATTATTTATTTAGTGTCTAATTAGGCTTATACTTGTTTCCAAGTTTTCAGGGTTTAACAGTCTAAGAAAATTACAAGTCAAATAAAATTAATAGCAATAATAAAATAGAAGGGTTTCTTAGACTTGATATTTTGCAGAGCAGAAAATTTCAAGGGTATTTTAGAAAGATGACAAATAAACATAATCAAAACTGGATTGTATAACAAAAATATCAATTCATTACTCTATGATCAGGAATATTTGATTATTTGTAACGCCTTTTCATAACCTGCCAAATAGCAGAGAATTTTGTGTTTGCAAATCTGATATGAAAACAAACACGGACATCAAGGTTATCAAAGTAAAATCAAATATGCCTTTTCAACAACTGAAATGCTTTCATATCTTTACATTTTTAATACGAAGGAATTATAGATTACCCACTAAATGATCAGTTCAAAAGGTAGAATGTCTGTGTCCTTCAAACACAGAAAAAAAAAGTCCCCTTAATTTCAGCACTAGAAAATTATAACATGTCCTTTCTTTGCTAATGCACATCTAGTTATGTTTTGAGGACTGAAGAATTAAAAAATAAAATTTAAATAGTGTAATTTAAAAGTAAAGTTGCAACTAAGAAAGGGCCTGGGCTCATCTCCACTGGAGAGAATCAGAACCACTGAGAGTCAGGAAGAGTGCGGGCTTGGAGAGGGGTCTGGGAGAGTCGGACTTGTTCTGCCTTTACGAAATATTACTACAAACAGAAAGCTGGAAAAACCGCGGAAGGGCTAGAAATCTGCAGCTGGAAGGGGAGAGGGCAGAAGATGAGCTCCTACTTTAAATGCGTGTATTAATTATTGCACAAAGCCGGTAGGAGATTGCAGCTGGAAGGGGGCAGAGCAAAGGAAAAAGGAAATTTTATTTCAGAATAAATTTATTAAATCGTGCTTCAACAAGGGAACTTGCAGCTGGGGGAGGGCAAAGGGACAGCAGTGTTTTTCAAGTAAGTCACTTTAATAAAACAGGCTGGCCCTCACGTTGACACAGCATTAGAAGGGATGCTCTCGAATCAGTATGAAAGTGGAATGAGGCATTGTGTGACACAGAAAGCGATTTCATGCTCCTTGGCTAACAGAGATTTTTGTTTAAATGTGTACTTGCTAACCAGTTTCTTAATCTCCGTAATTCTGTGGGAATTCTTCTGGAATCACAGGGAATAGGAATTTGGCCCCAGGTGACGCTTCCTCAATTCTTCGCATTTGTAGTTCTAAAGGATTTATTTTCCTCTAAGCATCCCAAAGCATGTTGCCATCTGTGAAGTTTACTGCCACTTTATACATGTAAATGAGTTGCTGTTTTCACTAAAAACAAAACAAAACAGGACAAATCTGTGGTTTGTTTCCTCCGTTGAAATGATTTGATTTACCTAGAAGGAGGCTGCCTTCCCAGACGGTTAGGAAAGGGGTAACTACGATCCTGACAGAATGTGCTTTGAGTTATATTATAGCTCTGGTTCCTGGTTAAAGATCCATCAGCTTACAATTGCAAAATGTCCAATGATTCCCTTTGAAATTGTAGGTTAACCCTTTATTAAGACAGCTAAACACTAGAGTAGGCAGGCAATAAAAAAGATAATACTTCCACCACTATTTTCTAAATTGAAATAGTGTCCTAGGTACACATCAGTGCTTTCGCACAATCTTTCACTGTTATCAATTTCAGCCAAATCCAATATTTACTTTAAACATCCTTTCTAAGAGAGGACGGGGGCATTTGTCTTTTTTCTGTATTCCCAGTTCTAGAACAATACTTATCCCATAGAATGTTCTCAATAAATATTGGTTAAGAGACTAAATGTGGGCTTCACCCTTACTAAGAGGCAGTAAGTCTCAGAAACTAGAACCTCAAACTAAGGAGAATGGACCAAGTTGCCTTCCTAGCTCTCCTGTTAAGTTCTGAAACTGCTGGAAGTTTTCTAATTGCTTGGCTCTGAACCACTGGAAGAGAAAGACCAAGAATTTGCCTAAGAAAGTTGTCCTCAGAGTTTTCAGTCGAAGGACCTTATTAGAGTCTTAAAAACTATTGAGGACCCCAAAAAGCTTTTGTTTATCTTTGTTGTATCTATCCATAATGACCGTATTAGAAGTTAAAACTTTAAAAAAATATATTTATTATATTTATATAAAATTTTATGTTAAAAAATAATGATAACCCCATTATATGTTTATGAAAAATAACTATATTTTCAAAAACAGAAGAAAATTTCAGTGAGAAGCAGGGCATTCTTTTACATTTTTGAAAATCCCTTTAATGTCTGATTTAGTAGAAGACAGCTGGATTCTTTTATCTGCTTCTGCATTTAATTTCTTGTGATATGTTGTTTTGGTTGAAATAAAGAAAATCTGGCTTCACACAGGTACATAGTTTGAAAGGGGAGGAGTATTTTCATAGTTTTTTCATATCATTGTGACTATTCCTTTTTAATTATTACACCAAAACCTGACAGGTGGTAGTTTCTTAGAGGTTGGTTGCAATATGGAATCTGAAACTCTATCAATGAACATTTCACACTCTATCACACTGAAGTCCCTTGGTCTACTTTGCATGATGATTTTTCAACATCATCCATTGATCGTTTAGAAAATGTTGGTTTGTGGAGTTAGGCAGAGCTTGAAAGCTCAAATCTTATCATGGCAACAAATATCATGAATTCTTTTCCTTGAAGTAACAAGTTCACTTTGTTCATTTCTGAGAAAATACTTGCTAAGTCTGAATAACCACAGCTAGTTTTCCAGTCATTCTTTCAGGTAAAAAAATGACGTTCCTGAAAAAAAGCAGCTGGTTCCCCTTGCAACTCAAGGCTTGCAGGCATGTTATGGTATGCAGCAAAAGCACTTTATGCGTACCTCCTATTTCATCCCTCAGAATATTTAAAAAATATGTACTCAAGGATCAAGATGTAATACTATTAATTAACTTTCACTGCTTCATCAAGGACATCCTTAAGAGAAAGTGGCATACATATGCATGTATGTGGGTGTGTATAATTTTATGATGAGTGTGTTGATGAAGAACACAATGGCTACTAGCACAGTTTGGTGCCATGGATCTTGATTCAAGTTAAGGCATGAACAATTTTACTCATCATTGCTTCGCACCAATGATAACAAATGTCAACAGAGAAAAAAGGCAATAACATCCTAGTGGTATTACGAAAAGAGTGTTGACCTTTTACACTCCTTGAAAGGGTCCTGGACGTACCCAAGAGTCCACAGACCAAATTGAGAATCACTGGCATAAGGCAACTTTGTGTGTCAATAAATTAGAAAGAGTAACTTTCTATTTTGCTCTTGAAGAGAAGAGTTACAGCACCCACTCTTACCATCTTTAGAACAGGTAGTTGCTAACTAAATATAACTTATCATTTAAATAACAAAATCATTTTAACCAGTCTCTCCAAGATGCAAAATGCATCCAGAGCCAAATGGCTGAAAGATCTCACATCCCATGAAAGTAAAATGGCTGAAGGGAGAGTGTAAACACAGACTTTAAAGGGATTTCAACCTTCTTTACTACAGCATGAGAATTATCACCTTTTACCAGCAAGTTACCCAAGGAGCAAATAGGTTTAATAACATTCTCAGTAGAACAACTCAGCAACAATTTTTTGCAAATGTGATTAAAATAAACATCTAGAATTTACGTCAGTTTTAAGATCAGTTGAGATTTTAAAATTCATTATTCTCCTCATTCATTCTAATTAACTTCATCTCTATCCAATATCCTAGGAAGTTACAGTTATAAGATAGAGACATATTTTGCAGAAGGTTTTTTATTGGAACCATGAATGCTTTTCTAAAAGAAAAAAAAGTGTCTAGATTCTGGCTTTGGTAGAAAACACGCCAAAACACGATGTTTTCAGAGATGGTGAGAAAGCAGAGGGATACCCAGGTTTAAACGTGAGAAGAATACACCAGAAGGCGGGGATGTGAGAGTGGGACAGGTGTGCACCATTGGTTGGGGAAGAAACTCATAAAGGCTTTAACTACATCCTCTAAAGTTTGAGTCCTGCTTTTACACAACCTTCTCTAATCTGTTTAGTACAGTGTTATCAGCATCCAAACTCTAAAAGTTACTTTGTGTGTGTGCGTGTGTGAGGAAGATTGGCCCTGAGCTAACATCTGTTGCCAATCTTGCTCTTTTTGCTTGAGGAAGATTGTCGTTGAGCTAACATCTGTGCCAATCTATTTTGTGTGTGATGCTGCCAGAGCACGGCTTGACAAGCGGTGCTGGGTCCACGCCCGGGATCCTAACCCAGGCACCCCAGGCTGCTAACGCGGAGCACAGGAACTTAACCACTATGCCACCAGCCAGCCCCTAAAAGTTACTTTTACGGTGACAACACTTTTTAGAGGATGTGCTCGGAGCTATTTACCTATCTCTTGACTCTCATCTGCAGATATCCCACCCAAATGGAAGATCCCTAAGTTGTACAAAGATTCTCAGAACTTTCTTTTGTGTTAACTTTTAATTTTTTTAATTTTAAAAATGTCTTAAAATATATTTGATACATGCAAAATATATTTAAATATTTGTAAGTTATCAAACTTAACTGTGAACCCACCATCCAACTCAAGAATTAGAACAATATCAGTAACTTGCCTCTATGTAGTATACCTCCCATATGGCAATCCCGACTCTCTCCAAAATTAACACCTTCCGCAATATTATTTATGTATTTTTTTCTTTCTGTCATTAGCCATTATATTTCAAAGCTTCGTTCATGCTCACTTCTAGCTACAGCTCATTTATTTATTTCACTGCTCTGTAACACTCCATGGTATTAACCCAGCATAATTCATATATGCCTTCTCTTGTTGATGAACTTGGTTGTTTCCTGTTTTTTGATAATACAAGCAGTTCTGCTAGAGCCCTTCTTACACATATATTCTGGTGCACATAAATAAGCATTTCTCTCAGTTATGTTCTTGGGAATAGGTCATAGAATATACGAACGTTCAGAATTCTAAGATGTTTCATGGTGGTTGTAGATTGCACTCCCATGAACAATGTGTTAAACTTCCACCTATTCTCCTACACACTTGGCCTTAACAAGTTCTTAATTTTTGATCACCCAACGTGTATAAAATGGAAGGTCAATATCTTAATTTGCATTCTTTTTCTTACTAAGACTTTGGCTCTGTTCAAATATTTATTGGCCATTTTATTACTCTTCTGTTAAATGCCTGTTTATGTGTTTTTTTCCATTTTTATTGGATTGTTTACTTCCTTTTTAATTCCTTGTTGATTTATAGGAATTTCTTGAATATTCTGGACACTAATCCTCAGTCATACAAGAGCTGGGTTGTCTATCTGTGCTCATACTTCTCCCAGTTACGTGCCTGTTTTCTATCTTCTTTATAGTGTCATTGGGTAGGCCAGTACTCTTACTTTTAATGTAGTCAAATTTATTATTAATGTTTTCCTTTAGTTAGTTAGTGCCTTGCTTAAAAAATTCTTTCTTACCCAAAGTTTGAAGGATATTTACTATATTTTCTCCTAAATGTTTTACATTTTTTTCTTTTTACTTGTAAACACTAATCCACTTGGAGTCGATTTTTGTGGGCAATAAGGTAGTGTCACAGGATCAGTTTTTTCCATATGGATACTCAATTTTCCATCATGAGTTTTTAAATAGTCCCTCCTTCTCTTAATGATCAATGTGCAATCTATATCTAGGCTTTCTAGTCTGTTTCGTTGGTTAATTTGTCAATACCTCAGAGTTAATTAATATGCCTTTGTATCTTTCATCTCTCTTGAGACACAAATACTAAGTCCTGCAAATAGGATTACAGAATAATCTAAACTTTAGACGAAAGGAGATGCTTTTAGTTGCTAAAATGAAATACAATTTTCCTCAAATGTCTAAGTACCAGTATGACAGATAAATCATATCGGTAATACATGCAAACATTAAAGGAGAGAAATTTAATACTCATGATCAAAATTGGACTATTATAAATAGAGTGATAACAATATCATAACCTAACCCCAGACAATAAGCAAGGCTTGCCCCACCAGAGTCATATTGGAGCAAAGCTATTTGAAAGTCTGAGTTTAAGGAGCCAAGTCACATCTCCATATAAGACTATTAGGGAACATCATGGGCAATCTAAGAAGTCATCCTCTTTGTCTGTTTAGCATCTACCGTTAGCTATATGTGTACCATAACACAGAAAAAAAACTAAAAAACAAAACATTTGGAAGGCATCAAGGAAACACAGCTAATAAATGGGTTTTGATATTGTCTAGTCACTAAAAAAATGATTCTTACTAACAAAGAACAGGATTTACAAAGTGTTTTATAGGGGATTGTTAATAAATGCCACTTGAGTAGTTTCCCTGCCCTGGTAATGGCAGACTTGATGATTGAATTGATTTCCAGAATATAAAATTTATTAACGTTCTAAATGCATACAGATAAAACACCTCCTAGACTATAAAATAAATATGTTTCTCACATCTGCATGAAGTTACTTTCTTAGGAAGGTCCGCCTTGCCCCGTGTTTATCTTGCTCAGCCTGCTTCAAATTTCTAAGTCATTTTTCTGTGAGCTACCGTTAACTTACACCTTTGTAGAGATGCCTATTTTGATCTGTGGATATACTGTGAAGATAGAGCTAAGGGGCCTTCCTGAGGGCTGAATGTGAGTATGAGGGAAAGAGAAAAGTTGTGGATGAATCCAAGGGTTTTGGTTGAGCAATTACAAAGCTGATTTGCAGTCAAATGAGATGAGGAAATCCATGAGTGCAGCAAGTTTGGAAAAGGGAAAACATGAGATTTTGATATGGTAAGTATGAAATCTCTCTTAGTGGAAATGCTAGTTGACACTTGGATATATTATTTTGAAGTTCAAGAGAGTGGATTTGCCTGGAGATATAAATATGGGAGTCACTGGCCTATGGTGGTCTTTAAAGCCAGGAGACTATTCAGTCACAAGGAAATGACCACAGATGGCAAGGACTATACATCATAGTGATAGCAGACCAGTTCCCTTGTGCAAGAAATAATAAAATTAGTTTGTCATGATTTATTCTAAGTAAACCTATATTATTTCTTGTGTATGTCTATTTCCCTAAGTACTTAATTTTATAGTCTGCTTTGTAATGTAGTACAGAACCAGTAAAAAACTCATCATTCTATAGAACAAACCTTCACTTTTTGAAGATAAGAATGTCTCTTCGAATTACATGATTCCTTTTAGATCAGTGGCAAAGGTTGGATTATCTCAACACAGCGGGATGAAATCACTTCTGGGTAATAAACTTCTAGCTCCCTCCTGAGCTGAGTAATTATATCTACTTCTCTAAAGGCAGAGCCAAGCCATTTTGTAGGGCACACTTGAGTAAAGAGAAGTATCTTCTAATAAATGGGACATAATTTTCAAAATTATATATTGTGAAAGAGAGAATCAGAGATAAGGCAAGAACACTGCCTAAAGTTCTAAATTGTGACACTATGTACTTTCCTCATTATTTCCACTAAGGCTTTTCCTACCTGCCATATTCATTATGAGCAGTTGTTAGAGGCAGCTGTTACTAAGATGGAAAGAAATGAGAAAGTTCTTAAATATTGCTTTCTTAAACGAAAAAAAGAAAAACAAACTTCAAAACATCTGGGCTCTGCACTGAGGAATATTTTTGGTGAGACTGAAATGATTATGTAAAAGATTATGCAGAAGGAAAAGCCACTAAATTTCTTGGTTGCCTACATTTTTTAAATCTCCTTTTGCTTTTGCAGTAGTTTTTGTCAAATGCTCTGAAAAGTTTAATGAACTTGTCTAGTTTTCATCATTTTTAAACCTTGAAGATTACTTAACATTGGAGTGTGGTTGCCCAATATTTGCCAATGATTAGAAAAGCCACCCATTTTATGGACAATTTTTAGCTCTTTTTGTTTGTTTATTACAGCACCATTTTCCACTCCCAGGGGACTTTCCCACCCTTCTGAGAAGTACCAAAATTCAGAGAGGTGAAGGGAGGAGACGTGAATGACAACACACATTACAAAAGAGGAAATCAAAACCAAAATGTTGGCCCAGACTCTTAGAAGAAACCCCACGCCCTGGGTCCCAGCTAAATAAGAGTTGGAGGGTTATGTTATCACCTTCGTCAGAGCTGTTCTTGTGAGGCCAGTATTTCTGTTGTCACTGGAAAATAGCATAGCCAAGTCATACTTCCCAATGGAGGAAAGCGTGGTGTCAGAATTTCAAGAAGGTCCAAATCAGGACACCTGTATGCCAGATAGGCGCAGCTGCGCCTGTGGGCTGGCCAGTGCTCGGGACGCCATCTGCTCAGCACATGAGGTGCCAGTTTCCCCGCCGAAGATGCGTTTGAAGGATGGGATTCTTTAAAGAGAAAACTCACAACTCAGCTGTGACATCCTTAGCCTTTCTCACATTTTAAAATAAACAATTTTAGGAAGAGGGATTAAAGGCTTATGTCTGAGAGATGACAAGTAGGGTGTATTGCTAGCTCCACAAGAATTGCCTCAGAAGTCCTCCTTCAGATCGGCATTTGGCTTTTTAGTCTGGTGACTGATGAAGTATGACTTTAGCTCTCAGAAAATTCCAGGTGCTAAGCATGTGCACATTCCAAAACGCTCTATGTTCCTGTCGCTGGGTTTGCAACAATCACACCAGCAAGGGAATATCTCTCTCCCCTAATCCTCCTGAAACGTAATGAGACACTTGGTCCACACCTTGATTTCCTGATCATTAACGAAAAGCTGGTCAGAGAAAACATGGTCCACAATCCAGAATCTATTGAACAATTAGTATTAATTGTCTTCCCCCCCCCCCCCGCCACTAAAGCTAATATCTAGAAGAACTAACACTCACTTCTTCGCAATTTCAGAGGCTGAATTTCCAACAAGCCAACTTTAAGTCCTTGTTCAGCAATTGGTTACCTTCTAGTAACCATTAGCAATGATCAGATATTTAAAATATTTAGTTTTTCCTTTAATGGAAATTTATAGGTTACTCCCCTTGAAGATTATGGCAATTTTGGTTTCCTCTTCAGAGATGAGAGGACAATGACTTTGATAATATTTCTAGAGTTTACAAACACAAAAGTTCTATAAAGTTGCCAAGCTCCTAAAACAAAACAACATAAAACCTCAATATAGGGAAACAATCTCATTCACTTTTTTTTCTCAGTTTGGTAAGAAAATGGAGAGAAAAATTAGATTTTAAGATATATCTATAACTGCACTATCAGCCTGAAAATGCAGTAACTGTAACAAAGATTTCACAAATCCCATTTAATAGATCTGAATTTGACCAAAGTCAGAATATTCATCTGAATTTGCAGGCACTTGAACCAAGAATTCATAATTTTAATTAAGCCAAGAATGTAGACTGACTGGAGAAATTACTCACAATTCAGATTAAATGCCACTGATCATTTTTCTTTTTCGGTTCATGCAAGATCTACTTCAGCAAATCATGCTTCTGTGTTTCTGTATAATTAAAAAGTATTTTGTACAAGGAACGAAGTACGTGAAAGAATAATCAGACACACTTTCTAAATGAATTCCACATGGAGTTGTACTGGTCTCCAGTCTCAGTGATTAGATTGTCTCTCCACTTCTCTTTATTTTTTTCTCACTTAAAAAAATTTTTGTGTTCTCCCCATCTCCCATCTCCTGCCTCTGGCAACACCGATGTGTTCTCTGTATCTATGAGCTTGGTTTTTGTTTGTCTTTGTTTTTAGATTCCACATATGAGATCACATGGTACTTGTCTTTCTCTGCCTGACTTATTTCACTTAGCCTAATACCCTCAAGGTACATCCATGTTGTTGCAAATGCCAAGATTTCATTCCTGTTTCTGGCTGAATAATATTCCACTGTATAACATGCCACATCTTCTTTCATCCATTTATCCATCTGTAGACACTTAGGCTGCTTCCAATGCTTGGCTATTGTAAATAACGCTGCAATGAACACGGGGGTGCATATGTCTTTTTGAGTTAGTGTTTTACTGTTCTTCAGATAAATACCTAGAAGTAGAATTGCTGAATCATATGGTAGTTCTATTTTTCATTTTTTGAGGAATCTCCTTTCTGTTTTCCATGGTGGCTGTACCAATTTGCATTTCCATCAACAGTGCACAAGGGTTCCCTATTGTCCATATCCTCTCCAATACTTATTATCTCTTATTGTTTTGATAATAGTCATTCTAACAGGTGTGAGGTAATATCTCATTGCGGCTTTGATTTGCATTTCCCTAATCATTAATGACATTGCACATCTCTTCATTTATCTGTTGTCCATCAGTATGATAGCCTGATGACTTGATGGCCATCTGAATCTCATTCACTTTTACACATAAAAAAACTCAAAAACTTAAGTGGTCTCTCCACTTAACTCAGCAAGACAAACCTATTACACATTAAAACTGTAATCAATTAACTCTGAGTTTGAAGCTGAACCAGTATGGGACCGCAGATAGCAAATGTTGAGCTTGCCCATAAGGCATATGGTCACTTTTGTAGCATCTTCCTTCTTGCCTGACTGCCTCTCTCAAACATTCACTGAGTGCTCTGCACGTGACAGAAGCTCATAGGGTATTGAGAAGACTAAGTGAGATACCATAAAGTTGGTTCTCAACCAGTGTTAGTTGTCCTGTCTTCTAGGAGCAAGGCATTGTGTGTGTTGCTCAAATATCCAACCACACTACTGCTGGCTGTAGGCTACTGCTAGGAATGTAGTGCAGAGGTATAGTGACACTATGTTTAGTATCAGACTGCGTTAGCCATGGATAGGCAATGACCCTGATGTAGAGGTTGGCCTGTTCATCCTGCTTGATTTTGTGATTGAGTCACAAGTTGCTTTCCATTACACTCTTCCTTTCCTTTCCACACCTCTTAGCTTCAAAATATCACTCCTTCAAGTGCTTACATTAAAGCTCATTATGATCGCTATGGGCTCTCCACTGAGAATGCAATTCTTAAATCTGAGAGCATGGGTTTGAAATCAATAATTTACCCCTTGCTCTGGCCACTCTGCCTTGATTCCCTAAGATATTTTAAATCGTCCTTGAAAATGCAGAACATCTTGGTCCCAACCATCAGAGCATTCTCTCCAGTTAGTATCTAACTCTCCCAAAAGTGGACTCTTTTAAAAAACAGAATTACTGGTGAGGTTGGGCTATGCTCTCTTTTATTATGTTTACTAAGAACCAGAATTATATTTTTCAGTCTTACTTAATTTTTTAACTGCCAGGCCATCAACTATATTTGCTTTTCTGTGTTGAAAGCTTGTATTTTCTAACAAGAAAATGCACAGCACACACTCCAATCCAATTTGTGAACAACACTGGGATGGCTGTGGCATAAGGCCTGCGTGTTGGTCACTTGTGCTTTTAACAATGGGAACCAACAGAGACTAAAATTCAGTTACAATGTGTTGCAGCTGGTGTGGCCAAGACCCCATTGGAAATGTAATTTTAAGAAGATTTTTCTTGTTAAAAAGCCATTTCCTTCTGAAGAGTGTTGCGAAGATAGCAGTAGGCCAAACAGGCAAGCAAGGAAATTCTCGAGGATTTCCAAGAGCTCTTTGGAAGCATTGTATTAATTTGAACAATTGCAGGAACATTTTTACTGAGTTAAGCAGTTTAGCTTTTTCCCTGAAATTTTAATAGAATGTGTTTGCATTAAAAAAAATAACTTTTGACAGACTTTCATTTTAATTTTTTTGGCCTCAGCGCACTCATTTTCTCTAACAAGTGACACACGAAGTAACATGTGTCACCAGACTAGACTCTAGGGAATTGCGTGGGTATGATCTGTTCCTGCCTCTTCTTTCAGGAAAAGAGTGGGTTTTGGGTGGGACACATTGCTGGCTTGCACTCATTAACTGCTTCCTGGACGTCATGATTCTCTGAGAAATAGTAACCATATTACATAAATTCTGACCGGGTTCTTCTAACGGACAACACCTGACAATAAGGTAATATCATAAATAGACATGTTTTAATTTTGAGATGATAAAACCAGTCGAGGATCTTCCACCTTAAAACAATCAGTGCTGAAGGATTTACAGTACAACCGCAACACCAACCCCATGACTCAGAAGGTCTTGTGGAACTTTTTGGAATTATTTTCAGAAACTGTACCACATTTCTTTGACATCTTCACCTTCGGTAGGATATAGTCGGTTTATGGAAGCAACACAAAGCCACTCAGAGGCAAGAATTTTGAATGTCACATGTTAATCAAGATGCATGACATTGTTTATGGTCATAAAGTTATGGCCTAAAAGAAATAAACATGTAAGTTTCAAAAGAAAGGTCTAAATGAGGATATCAAAGGAATGAGTTTTCTGCAGTGACTAATTTGGAAAAACAATGTTGGAGTGTGCTTGTTTAAAAAATCTATGGCCTGATTTTAAGCTTGCATCTTTATCAAACTTCTTCCTTTGATGTGTCAGAGCATGCAGTGTCCCTCTGTCCTCCCTGTAGTAAGATCTTGTCCACTTTACTGGACACCCCCCCACAGCCCACTCTGAGGCCCCCAGACTCCTGCCTTCCTGCTTCGGAAGTGCAAACTTTGTTATTTAGCCGTAGTGCAGCTTTGTGATTTCTTACCATACTTCTAACTCCTTGTGAGCCTGCCTCTTCCCACTAATGTTTCTTCAGAGCTTGTAAGTGATAAAATTAGGATCAGACTTCCTGAGGGAACAGCGAGGCATTTACAGAGGAAAAACGAAATAAAAATTTAATTCCTCGTAAAATATTTGGAAAAGAAAAGGCAGACACCGCCTCTTTCCATCATCACCATAATGTCCAACATGAACAGACCTTTTCATGACTGTTTATGGAGATAATCTTACTCTCCCTGGTCAGCCTGACTGCCCATCAAGGGAACCAGCGTGTAATTCACGAAGAATGACTAAAATAAGTTGATTACATTTTCTGTGAATGAGGAAGAGTTTTTACATAGAGATTGATATCTAGCTTTGTTTTGTTCATGCTTCACTTACAGCAAAAAGCAGAATGTTCCCATTCTTAACATAATTAAAGTTAAGATAGCTAGATAACTAAGAGATGTAATACAAGTGTTCATCCTCAGAAATCTTTAAAAAGGAAAACTCATCAATTTGTCCACTTCTAATATTGTATTGGAAATAGGGACATTAACTAGACAATTTCTGGGTGCCTCTTTCAACCTTAAAATTCCAACTGGATTCCACAAGAAGACCCCATTTGTTTTTATGGCTACCTATACCAATGGCCCGGCATAGCATATGTGTCTAATAAATGTTTGTTTACTGTGATCATAGCATTTAATACACCTAAAAAGTAAGCGAGCAATTAGCAAGTTTACTGATTTCCCTGAAGAATTTAATCACATCTGAATTTTGAAATGTACTAGTAAAAAGTCTCTAGCTGGTTTCTCTGGCCTCCAGTTTATATGAGCCAGCAGCACAGCACAGTGATGGAGTAGACAGACTCGAGGAAGACTGTTCAGCTTTAAATCTCAGCTCTGCCACTTAGCCACTCATCGGTTGTGCAGCCCCGGGACAAAGTAGAGAGAAAGAAGATAACTTAAGACATTATGTGCCATGTGGAGAGGTTTAGACCTCACGCTCTAAAAATGGACATAAGATGGAGAATAGCCTGATCAGATTCTTACTTTAGAAATCTCACCTTGGAAGTAGTATGGAGGATGGTTTGGAGAAGTCCAAAACTATTACAATATTGTAATAGTCCACCGGGAAATGATAATGGTCTGAATCAAGGTAATGACAATTGAGATGCAATAAAAAGGGCAGCAAAAAGGATCAGTATTAAGGAAGAAGTAGAATCCTGTAAAGTAGAGAATCATCACTCCGGAGCGGGGATAGACAGCAGGAAACCTAGACGATCTCTGGCTTGGACAGATGGTGGGTGAGATTCCTGCCTATGTAACATGAATGATCAGAGTTATTCATTGTTCACTACAAAATGCCTCCTTAGCAATATATAACATCTTTTCAACAGCTTTGAAAAGTACCCACCTTCCTGTTTGAAGAACTTTTGATGAAATGCGTTTCCTCTGTCACAGTCCATGTGATTTCACACCCATACAGCTTGACTTTACAATTGGCTATTTCCATGAACTTCCTCCATTCTGAACCCCATAACTACTTATAATGTGCCCAAAATATGACTCTCAAGTTTAGTTTCAGAGCTTAAAAAAAAATACTTATTTCTATTTTTGAGACCCTCAATATGCCTCTCCAAGATGTTTTAAAAATACAGAAATAGTAGCTCATCTCACACATGAGAGCAAAAAGAGGTATAGGGGTCTTCTTGAATGTCATAGGCAGGATATTCCAACAGGAGGCAAGAGAACTTTGTGTAACCTGCAGGAATTTAAAAAAAAAAGACCAAAAACCTAAGCTTTAATCAGAAAGATGAAAGTATTACTTCTGGTACTGAATTTTTTTAAGAAATCCAGGAAAATCAAATAAATAAGGAAAAAAGAAAAAAACAAAAAATACCTTCCTCTTTCAATCTCTCTACCTACATAAAAAAGGCACGTGTCAAAACAAAAACTGAACAAAAGTAAAATCTGACTAGATTAACTCATTCTTGAGTTGATCCTATCTAATTCAGATTTGTCCTTCATAAATTCAGAGGGGAAATGTCTTAGTTTTGTTTTCTGTAAAACAACCTCTACTGATGTAAATAAGCAATATTTTATATTTCGCAAAGAGATAGGAAAAGACACTATCACTATGACTACCATTTTACTGATGAGAAACTACGGCTTAAAGGTGTTAGATGATTCCTTTAAGGTCCAGTATCTTAAAACATAGGCTAACCAGGTCTTCTGATGCTCTATACTTGTGCTCTTTCTGGTTCACCTGCTGTCCTGTGTAGAAGTTACAACTATCTTCACCTGCATAGTCTTAGAAATAAAGTAGGACGGTACACATGGCACCTAGCCCAAAAGAGCAATACTGCTGTGGAATAGCAGATTCAGATTAAACATGCCTGAAACAGCCAAGTGCTAAATGCAGCACAATTATTAGTCGCTCACTCTGGAAGCAGAGAAAGAGGCCGAGGTTGAGCACATCCCCAGGTGAAGAGGTTGACCACGTGCAGCCAGAGGCTGAGGCGCACTTGCAGAAGGGGCAGGGGAGAGGGCTGAGATGATGGAGGCTTCGCTTCTCTCCACGAGGACCTGCTGCCTCTGCCGCGCGCCTCCCCCGCAGGGGCGGACCCCTGAGGTCCTGCTGAGCTCCAAGCAGGGGGCACTGAGTTTCTTGCAGGGTGAGGCAGGACTTTAACGGGTCAGTGGTGTTCAAACCACAGGTTTTGATCAATCAACTCATTCATCAATCAATTCAGGATTAAAGAGAGAGAGAGAGACTAGGACAGAATAAGAGAACAGCACAGAGCAGAACAGAAGGAAAGGACTAAACTGAAAGACGTCACACTACATTACCCATTGTAAGAGCGTTTATTTTCAAAACTTTTTTTCAGAGGGGTGTGTGTTTGTGTGTGTGTGTGCACCAGATAGCAATGTAAATATATTTCTCTCCATGCATCTCTGTCAGAAACTTTAACACCATCAGCCCCATCCGAGAAGATGCTTGCACAGAGGTCAAGCCGTCTGCGTTCCCGCGGCGCGCGTTATCCCCGCTCTGTCTTCTGCTCCTGCCATCCCGGTGCACACTCTCTCCAGCCAGGCTTCTTGCTAATCATGTCATTAAAGTATCATGTTGAATAAGTGAGCCAGGACAATATGCTCAAAGCCACTTCTTTCCGTTAATTTTGTTGAATCCTCCTGACATGATTGTCATCATGCCATTGCATTCTTCGATAATACGTTTTGACATACACAAATGTGGAGCTGAGTAAGAGCCCTGCTTATAATTTATCTCCCGCCAGCTTTTTAATCAACTGAATTTAATTCTTCTACGGAGCTGTGTTATTATAGATTTAACAGGAAGCTTTGCTTTTGATTATTTGAAAGGCTTATGTGAGAAGTCAGATGATCCAAGTTCCAGAAAAACCCCTCGTCCTGGGCACTGACTACACGCAGTACATCGGGCAGATCACGTAACTTCTCCCTGTTGGTCGCCTCACGTTAAAATGAGTGAGTTAAACTCGGCGATTTCTAAGTTGTCTCCAGCTCTCACTATGCCCACTTCCGCCTGTGGTACAAGTTCTGGAAACTTGTAGATTATAAAAAGTTCTCTTGGTTCTTTCTATAAAGCTCTCCACCTTGAATAATAATCATTAAGCACATCTGAAGAATCCTCTTATATGGTTTTTAAATATTCAAGCATTTTTAAGAGTTTATAAGGTTGAAAATAAATTTGATTTTTCACACTAAAAATTAATAAATAATTATAAAATAGCAAACAAATTACTGTTTAGTATGCAGTTCAAGCCACAAATGTAAACATAACTATTGTTTAAAGTACACATGTGCCTATTACAGTATGTAACATTGTGAGCTTAAATAATAGATACTTGCACATTCTGATCAGATGTGAGTAGCTTTAACAGCAGGTCTGTCATAAAGAGAAAAATTGGAGGCTATTTAAATCCCATGCATTCAAATAAGTAGGTTCAAGAAATAAAAGCACCTATCTTGATAGGAATTTACACAGTTTTTCTTCATCACCAGCCAGACAGTGGTAAAACGACAGAGCACCAGAAGAATCTGGGGCCATCAGGCTGGACTCTCGGGGCCGGCATCCGTCACACCCAGGCACTTTCACCAGGCTTTTTGACGGCCTTGAGAAATCATAAAGGCTTGGTTGTCTGACTCCTAACAAGTTGGTTAGACACAAAAGTTTTAATTTTTGATATAGGGACTTTTTGTTTGTTCGTTTATAGAAGGACAAAACAGTTGAGCAGGCAAGGGAGCTCAGGAGTCAATGAAGCTAACAATGGATTTCTGCACATGTGACAAAGGACTCCAAAGAAGGAAATGGCACTAGCAAAGAAGAGAAGGTGGAACAGAAGGAAAAAGGGTGTTCATGAGGAAAAGCCCACATCTCTGGGTAGAAGATTGTCGAAGAATCAGCGAAAGGAGTGCAGAGGAATGAGCCAGAGAGGAAGAGAGAACCATAACATGACAGAAGCAAGGGGATGTATGCGGTACAAAGGAGAGGCGACAGGCTGCAGAGTGCGGAGGATGGATGCTGGAAAAGACTGGATTTCCAGAGACAAATGAACAAAGTGCCTGTTGAGCCAAATTTCAAAGGGTTAAGAGAAAGTGAAGCTAGAATGAGCAAGTGAAGACCATTATTTGAATGCGAGCTGTCGTTTCAGTTGGTTTTAAACGACAATTTTCCCGTCCTCCTATTTGGATGAAGTTTTTTAGTTCACTAGTAGACAGAAACCAGAAACGCTTATTGGCAAACAGCTTGTTTCCGATATGTTAAAAGAAATGTATCACATACTTCCACGAGATGACTTTCACTCTCAATTTAACATTCTTAAAATAATTCCAAATTACCTGAATCATGAAAAAAACAAGTCAAGTAAAACAAGCAAAGAAAGCGAAGGAAATGGAATGGGAACAACGAGCCGCGAACTTCTGAGCCCTCCTGGCAGGACAGCTGACTCTCAAGGAGGGCTGCGAACCTCCCAAATTCTCAGCCAGCTCTCAGCCCCAGGCACTGTGCAGAAAGTGTCAAGAAACTTGCCTTGCAGAGACTTTCTGACCTCAGAGAGTATCACATTAGTGCTGTTGGCAGCCAACTCTAAAATATTGTTCAATTGTTTTGGTTCCTGTGCTTAAATAACTCATATCGCCGTGGTTGTTAGGACCTCCACTTATCGCGATAGTATTGTTAATGTCTGATGTACCCTGGTTTCTGCGTAATTTCACCAATTACTCAACTATGCACTATTTTCTTATGTTTTACAAGACAACACTGACTTACCATCCCTCTTAATGTTAACATTAAATGCAAGAAACACAACGGTCTCTGTGTGTGTGTTTATTTTGTCTGGTTCTGTGTGTTTTACCATGGGTGTAACTGAGTTCATTCATTTCCTCGGTGTACATCACATGCATTTGCTTGGTTACCCCTGCCCAGCATGGTCGAGAGGATCAGGCAGCCGCTTCCTATTCTGTGCCTGAGTGCTTGACCTGACTTATTTCTGTAAAGATGGGGTAATAATGACACAGCACAGTCACTAAGTGCTCTTTCCTCCTCCTCGCTATGGCCCAGTGAGGAAAGTATCATTACTGTTATGATTGCTATTGTATTGTTACCCTATTTTACAATTTTTTTAAAAAAAAGAACCAGAGATTAAGTAACTTTTCCAAAGACATTAAGCCAGTCAGTGGCAAGCCAGAATTTAGTCTGTTGGAAAACCAGTGCAGCTACAGAGCATCTGAGTCTCTGAAAGGCAGCTAGGAGGGGTCAAAAGTAAGGAAGAAGGACAGGAAATAGTCGACTCTAACCCCAGACGAGTTCCTCCCAGCCCATCAGAGTGTGAAGCACGTGGCCGAACTGACTTAAAGCCATTGTGGAGAGGTAACTGCGAAGACCTCTGCCTCGCTCCCGCCTGGGGGCAGTGGCGGCACTCAGAAGCGAGGACATGGGTACCAGGGAGTGTGTAGTGGTTGTCGTGAGAAAACAGGATTTATCCCACAGCATTCCCTTCCACTTGGCCAACACTGTAATTTAATGGGAAGGAGTAGAAGAGAGAAAGGGATGTGTGTGTTTTCCTTGATGACGTGCAGTAGACCCGGCAAGGAGGCAAGTGGAGCAGAGACGAAAATAATGAACTGCTATGGTGCTGCCTTTGCATCCAGGACATGCTAATACACTTACTATATATGATAGATAATGTACCATACTATACTGCTCAGAGTAGCAGCTGGCAGCAACAGAGGGTTTGGGTTTTGTTGTGGTTTTAAGGAACCTAGAGTTATACCCACAGCTCTAGAAAATAGGAGGGAAGGGTAAAATGAAGGTCACGTTCCCTCTTAAATCTAGAATAACCTGAGCGTGCTGCAGGAGCACAGCTGGTAGTCAGGCGTGCAGGCTCCAAAATCAGATGGCTCAGGTTTGCATTTTGGCTTTCTCCACTTGCTGCTGTGTAACCTGTACCAGTTGCATAACCTCTCTGTGTCTCATGAAAATTATCGTTTTATCATTTGTAAAATATTTCATCATTTATAAAAATAAGGGTGACAACAGGACTTGCTTCAGATGGCTGCAGAGAGGCTCAAAAGAGTTAATTCAAATGAAGCATTTGGAGTAGTGCCCGGCACAGAGCAAATAATTAAGAAATGGAACCTCTTACCATAATTTACTGTGTGCTATAACTACCTACAAGCCAGTTTAAGGAAATAATATGTCTGAAGGTCACTCACTTATTCCAGTCCCCAGAAGGAAAAACATTCTTATTCCACACAAGAAAGCACAGCATAGAGAACGAACATCTCTTAGGAAATGTCTGGATTGATCCACCACTTTAAGAAGTTACTCCTCCTAATCGTGTGCTTTAATACGATTTGCCAGTTAATGTACTTATTCACTCACTGATTTTATTTATTTTTTTGTTTAGACAGGGTGGGACAGTTAAAATGTCATTTAACTATAAAATATGTGATGTAAGCTATTGTGTGTACCAAATTATAATACATAAATAGAACCAACCCATTAAATTAGACACTGTCATATATTTAAAAGGACATCTGATGCACAATTGTCCCTTTTATTTGACTATGGAGGAGGGATAAGTAACTTTTAAAAATTTACTACTTTCATGCCTTTGCTGATTTTATTTCTACACTTGTTATTTGGAGCACATAGATAAATCTAAACTAGTATTAAGATCCCACAAACATAATCTGTTATACAGGTTCAGTGGTTGTGGAATAAGGTTGAGAACAGTAATTCTGTTTTTAGTGCTACATAAACCAATTACTTGAGTTAAAATACAATAATTTAGATATGATACCGAAATCCCTCAGCCTTAAAGCTTTCTGATTCGATACGTCATTCCAGAGACAAAGGCTCATGGGAGGAGCTCTCCCGGAGGACATCTGATGAGATGTTGCTGTTATTCACGGCCTGCCCCTCGCTGATTCGAACCAAAGAAGTGGGCAGTGACCCAAAGTTGTTAGCGCGAGAGTCTCGTTGGGAAGCTACTATTTAAAATATTTGGATGGTGACTTTTCTTTCTGTAGAAAGCTGTTCCTATCAAAATAATCTCCCGTATTTTATATCAGTTGACCTCTTTGCTTGGGAGACTGGTTTATATTTGTCCTAAAAAAACAGCAATTCGAGAAGAATTGTTGTTCCTCTCTAGTTCTTGGCAAGAGTGGACAGAGGAGGGAGAGAAAATTAACTTCTGCTTCCCTGAAACAGGAATCTAAATTTTCATTACGCATTTTATATTTAACCTTTCCATGTAACCTTAAAGCAATCTTATACAATGTAAACATCTATTAATTATTATTAACTTTGTTTCCCTTTGGGTTTTGGTCAGATTTTTTTTTAAAAAAAAGACTCAGTAAGAGGCACAGGAAGACACAAATATTGCATAAATCTTTTCAATGATCAGCTAAATAATTAGGAGCAGTTTTCTCTCCTTTTTATAAATGAGAACAAGTGACCAGAGGTATAATGAAAGACAATGACATTGAAGGGCCGACAGAGAGTCACAGAGAGAAATAAGATTGTAATTCATTTTGATGTTATATCAATAGCAAAGAATGAACAGCCAGAAGACATTGAGTCTAAAATGGTAAATATATTGAGTATTATAAAAGGCCTCTATAATTTAACAGATGATTTTAATGTACATTTAAAGTGATTGTGCAGAGAAAAGAGGACGAAGCGGCAATATTCTCCCAGAACGGAATACATCACTTACTCTTCTTGCTTTCTCTACTTTAAAAACTGTAAGATTTGAAACATCTTGTGAAGGGGTGTGTATCAGAGGGGAGTACTAAGAAAGACTAAGGTCAGGTCAAAGCCACGGCTGCGTGAGTTTAAGTATCCTTGTCCCTTGCTCTCTCTACTCTGCCCAAAACTAAAATGATGCATGCTCATACTGAGATTATCATTAAAATACTATTCTTGCTACGCAATAGTTAACTTTCCACTTGTATCAACTACCAATTCCCTATTATTCACAGCGAAGAAAAGGGACCTTAGCGGAGATTATTTCAAAATCTTTTTCTTTTGGAAAATTTAATTTTGAAAATGATTTGCTCTCCTGATTACATTTAGCATTGGTTGATGTCCAGAGGAGATGGCAGATATTTACTCTCTCGCAGGGGAAAGTTGGGCTGGGGTTAAAAAAAAAAAGTCATGAATAATTTCAAGAAAGTGAAGAGATCACCTACAGACAACAGGGTATGCGGTTTATTGCATGAGTGTTTCTGCATGCAAATAGACACACCACTTTTATTAAAGAAAGTGCAATGTACGAATATTAGAGCTCTGAACGGACTCCCTCAAGCTTCTGTTTCAACGTAACGTAACTTCATCCAAACCACTACCCGTCAAGTGTCCAAGTTACGGCAGAAAATCACAGGATCTGAATCTACGTCAAACCAGTTTCAGCTTCTTTTTAGAGACACGTGTCAGGAAGCTTATCTACCTTTAAATATAATTATTTTCTACAGTTCTACTCACAACTTTTAACAATATTTCAAAATCCTACAGCACTGTATTCAAATTAATCTGTTTGTCTCAAAAAGACAAAGCAAAGAGTAAAGACTAAAAGAAGTGATTACAAACACAAATCCGAAAGGTTTTTCATTCACAAAACGTAATTGTGAATTGCAAGGGTAAACTGATTTTATAAACTGACTTTTTCAAAAATTTGTTTTTAAGGTGGCCTGTAAAAGTCAATACCTCAAACTCCAGAGGTGATGTTGAGTAACAGCGAACTTACTCAGAATATATTTATCCACATGATACTGAGATTTTGTTTAAAATTACTTTTGATTTAGAAAATTTGAAATAGTCTCTTTAGAAGTTCAAACATACAAATATTGGCACATACAAGTTCAGTAACAATCCTGTAACCTAACTTATCCTAAGAGCATGTGCATATGTACACTACCCTATAAAACTCATTAGCAATAGATGCAAACGGAAAGTCAAATTAAAACACTAATGTGAATAATTAAGCAAATCATTTTTGCTACTTCCTTATCCATCACCTGAATACCACCACACTCAATTTTCTACATCAGCTTCCATCCTAACTCAGAACTGTGTCTTTGAAAGCAAACCTAGGAAGGAGAATCGTAAGACCTCTGGAGAACAGTGCGTTATTCCTATGAGCTCTCTAAACCTTCCCTGATTTCTGAAGGCGCCTCTTCCAGGAGTGATTTACAAATCCTCCACCTGGCCTATAGAACAAGCAGAATTCCCAGGAATACGAATGTTTCCTTTGTATGAAATCAGGCTACGATGAATCAAGAAAACCTCAGGGCCCGTTTAGTCTCAGTTTCACTTTGGTAGATTAATGAATTATCAAATATCTTCAATCATTTCTTCTGCAATGGTAATACAATTTTTTATTTTAATTCTCTATCCTGAAAGTAAATCAGAAAAAATAAATGAACAATGATTTAATTTTCACTTAAGGAAAAGAAGACCAAAGACTAAGTTTCTAATACGCTCACTTGAAGTTGCATCCCATGACTTCTTGTTCCTGTATTTCTGAAAGGCAAGTATTTCAGCATCGTCCATAAGGATGTGGGGGAGCGGGCCGTGGGGAATCAAACTTAGGCCTCGGGAAGACACTACATAATTAGCTAGTTTGATCAGTTGCCACTTTACTTCCAAACTTCTCAATCAATCATATTTTTCTATTACGATGGATAAAAATTCAGCTCACCTACAATTCAATTCTAGTATTTTTCTCCTCAAAATGATATATGGCATCCTCCCTTTTGAACAGTCTTTCTAATTTTCATTCCATTATTGAAAATAAGAGTATAAGAATTTGGTAACCACATAATTAGTGGAATAAAGAAGATAAAGAGATGCTAAATAGTCAAAGAATTCCTTTTCATACTTGAAAGAAGAGAAATGTTTCTATTTGTTTCTTCATAACAGTACACATATTCAGGTCTCTCGCTAAACAAGTGAGAAGCCACAATACACAAAAGGTAATCCTCACGTTTCCCAGCTATCGTCCTGTGATTCAACTCAATGTTTTTATTTTCTGTGAACATTATCTCTGATAAGTTACAATTTGCTCACAAACCCAACGTCAAACTTCAAGGATCTGGTACTACAGTTAGGTAAATACAATAAAACATATTCCATAGAACCACTAAGTTATGGAAAGCATACAAGAAATTCAACTCAAAAAAAGAAGAAATTCAACTTGTTTGTAAAATAAATCAATTTTCAATTTGAATACATGCAAATAGAGCTGCAACCTCTTTAAAGAGCAAATATTTGGAGAGGGAGCAAAATAAATAGACATGTTTTCTACATAGTTATATACAGATATACTATCAAAACATAAGGGATAAGCTAGGTTCTGGGGTGCATCCCCCGTCTGGTCCATGTAACTTGTTGGCAATGACAGTGATGACACAACTGATAATTTGAGGAACATCGGGTGTTGGGGCCCAATGGTGATGGAAACAGAAAGTCCTTTACAGAAACTCACCAAATGAACACAGATTAGAATCGAAAGGAATCTCAAAAGAGCATTGGGTCCATCCCTCTGTCCTCTGCTGAACTAAACATTAAGCTCTTTCAACATTGACACTGTGGAACTTGCAGTCAGTAGCATTAGAGAAAAGTCTTATGATGCGGATGGAGAGCATCTTCCCTTTCTAACCTCTGCCTGTCTCATGATGGTCTCCTAAGAGAATGCGAAGTCCATCCTCTTGAAAATGCCACGGTGTTTCCAAGGCAAGAGGAAAAGGGCACTAGAGTGGTCAGGTAAGTGTGGAGGTATGTGCAAGTGCGTGAGAAACTGCAAAGGATACGTATGCATGTAGTATGTATGCACATATATAGTTTATTTCCCTTAAGATCTAAAAAAAAAAAACTCCTGTGTTTGCAGGCTGTATATTCCGTTGAGAAGATAGCTGAAATGTTTGACATTTCTAAACCTAGGGAGCGCTCTGGAAATGCAAAACTAGCAAAACTGTCCCGTCAGAGGGCAGCAGGGGGCCAAGTCTGGCCGAGTCTTCCCTCGCTGCCATCCAGCCTAGCCCTTCCCCCTGCCGCCCGCGCTGCGGGCAGGGGCGGTGGAGGACCCCGAGAGCGCGCTGAGCCGCTGCCACGCGCTCCGCTGGTGGACACCGGAAGCCGGCCGGGACCTGCCGGGCTGTGAGCTGCCTTCATCGGTTGACAGTGCAGCTGTGCGAGGTGTGTGTGCTGTTGGGCAAACTGGCTCTCGGTTTGGCTTCCTACAAAAGAAGCGGAAGGGGGAGCTGTCGCGGTTCCCAGCGCCCACAGGGCCCCTTATCCTGGCCTGTGCGCGCCGGCCACAGCGGGTGCACGACTGTGCGCGCTCCTGTCTCTGTGTGTGTCTGTTTTGTGTAACTGTTTGCATGTGACTGTCAATCTGTCTACATGACACAGAAACGGAGGCGCCGGCGGAAAAGTCCCTCTCGCAAAAATGCCCTCGGCGTCTTCCTTGTGGACACCCAGGTCGCCCGCGCTCGCGATGCTGTCGTGGTCACTTCATTATTTTGCTTCCTCCTGGATTCTTTTATTTACAGTTCTACAAGAGTGAGAAACACGCGTCTATTGCACTTTTCTGGGACCTCACTTCTTTGAAGAGAGACAGTGGTTGAGAGAGGAGGAGAAGGTGAAAAGGGGTAAATTCTCCCTCCAGATTGTAAAGTGTGGTGATTTAGAGCCCAGGACCTGGGTGCAGATGGTTCGGATTGGAGTCCCGCTCTGCCACTTACACTAGCTGTGTGCCTTGGGCAAACAGCTTCTACTCCGCGCCTCAGTTTCTTCGCCTGACTCACAGGGTTGTGAAGATTAAATATATGTAAAACGCTTAGAACAGTGCCTGACACATAACCGTCGCTATTAACATCGTCCTCGGCATCAACGTGTTAAATTTGGAGAAGGACCATTCTGGTCACTTTCCCCACCAGCATGCACTAGCAAGGGCTAGACAGACCCTAAGCCGCCCGCTCCAAGAGCTCCAGCACCAGCAGCCACCCGGCCACTCCCGCCACTCCCGCCCACGCAAACCTGCTTCTGGGAATCCCTCCCCAGCTGTGGCGCGCACCACACCTGGGGGCGCGCTCGAGGGGCGCAAAGGCAAACGACGCGCTCAAGAGAGCTGGCTGAAGAGTGCATTTGGGGTGTTTCCTACCTGCCCCGGGTTTTTGCCCTTCTTACTGCCGCCGAATGCCAGTCCTTGGTATGTGCCCGCAGATCGATTGGCGGCTTGTGCAGGCGTCTCCCCGCCCAGGGAGGACTTGATCGAGTTGAGTTTGGCCCGGGAGCTGCCCAGCTGTGAGCTCTCCACCATCAGCACCGCGGCCAGAAGGAGCAGGCAGCGGGACGAGTCCTTGCTCCGCATCAATGCGGCCATCTCCCGGCGAGGGGTCTCCGGGGAGGCGCAAAGCGTGGAGGGGAGCGGAAGCAAGGGGAGAGAGGACTCCAACTCGGGGCCCCTCACTCGGGGCGCGGGGGCTCGCAGACTCTGTTCCCCCGACCCCTCTTGGCTGTGGGCTCCCAGCCGTGAATGAACTCAGTCTCACGCCTCAGACCTGAAGCGAGCGTGACCCAAGCCAGACCCGCTTCTCCACCAGGGCAGGAAGTCCTCGGGAACTGGAAGTAATCAAAGGCGACGAGCCTTCCAGCCAAGGAGGCGTGACCCGAGGTGCAAGAAGACTCAGCCCCGCGGACCGCGCTGCTTGCGTGGCTCCTGGCCCCGCACCTCCGCGGGTCCGCCCGGGTCTCCGCGGTCCAGTCCTCCTCCGAATGGCTCAAGAGTCTGCTCGAGCTGCTTCTCCTCCGGCCTCAGTCCCTTTTCTCTCCTCTGTTCCTTCCCTACCCTTTGTGTCTCAACCTCTGCAGGACACAAATCCTCCTTTTCAAAGTTAGCGGGCGCTAGAATGAGGGACCAGGAACCGCCCCCAGACCGGCCCCTGCAGGTGTGAGCGAGCCGCGGTCCCCGCGCGCGCGCACAGTCCCCCGAAGCGTTGTCCCGGGTCGCACCCCGCAGCGATGCCCTGGCAGCGGCCCTGCGCTCTGCGCGGCCTCCCTCTCTCCGTCTGCTCTTTCCCCGCCGCCGCCTATGCTTTTTATAGCTTCCCACAGTGGGGTTTTTTCCTCCGCCCCCAATTCAAGAGTGACAAAGAGTGAAAACGTCTCCCTCACCCCCCACGTTCCCGCCCCCTCTTCTCCTTCCCCCGCGGCTGCTCCCTCTGCGGCCGCCCCTCCTGCTTCTCCCTTTCCCCCCTGCCGCTCCTCCTCCGCCCCACAATTGAGAAAGTGGGATTCACCCCAGAGGAGCAGGAGGGCGCCTAATTCCTGACAACAGCTCCAGAGGGTGGAAGGACCTTTGGAAACAGACGGAGGGCAAATGTGGACGTGGAGAGAGGCAAGCTGCCCCCGGGCTTTTGGACTGCCACCACCCTTCCTTAGGCCCCCGACCCATCTCTAGGGTGTGACACCGGACGGAGCCCTGCAAAAGCCGTAGAAAAGAGTTAGGGAAGCGAGCGTCCGGCGTTAATACCTTGTCTGTGCGCGCTCGCGCCGGGTTTGAGCCTGTGCCTCCCGGGGGATGTGTGAGGCTGGCGCTGTGCTGGTGCGCCGATCCGGAGGGGGGCTTTCGAATCTGGGAGGAGAGGACCAGAGAAGGGGAAAGATGCTCCTAGTCTCCTTGCCCGGAGACTTTCTGGTTTAGGACTTTCTAGTCTCCTCTTCTCCACTCTCCAGCCCCCACCCACCGCACACGCAGAGATGTCTCTGTCTCTGCGGGGCTGGGAGGAACCGGGTGCCGCTGAGGACGCTCCGAGAGTTTGAACCTCACAGCTCTACCTGGCATCTTTACCGCGCCGGGCAACTGCCCCCTTTGCGAAGACGAACTACTAGACAGGAAGGGACGGGGCAGAGGAGCCTTTGAGGTCCTGCCTTCCTTGGCTTCCTGCCTTCTAGCCTCTGGGAATTCCATGGGAAGCCTTTCCTGCCAGACCCCAAGGCCCCCCAGGTCCAGTTTGCTTCTGCGAAGGTGGAAGGAGGCTCCGCGGGCGCGCGGCGCTTCGGGGCGCCGGCGGCAGCTGCGGGGCGAGGCGCAGAGGAGCGGCGGGCGACGCGCCTCCCCAGCAGGCTCGGGCTTGGCGAGGGTTGGCCATCAAGCCCGAGGCTTCCACGGCAACGAGAGCGGGCATTCGCAAGCGGTTGCATTTCTCCTTCTGCGCGCAGAGAAATCCAGGCAGCGCAGCACAACTCGGCGGCTAACAGCTGGGGGAGCAGGTTGCTGTGCGGAGCCGCTGTCTAGGATTTTCGAACCTGGGTTCCTCTGCTTTCACACCTGACCCCGGCAGACAGTAGCACGTGCAGGGGGCTACGGGCAACATGTTGTCGCTAAGTAAGAACGTTAGCGACTCCTTTCTTTTCCCCAAAAAAGGGCAGAGTGCTAAAGTGTGGACAGCACCAGCTCTGCATATTTCTCTGCCCCGATCTGTGAGTCAGTCTGCTGTGCAATTCTTCATTTTCCAGAGTTGTTTTTTTAATACACAAGCAGAAGGGGACTAAAACTTGAGGACCCCCTGCATGTTGTCTTCTTTTTGGAGTGCCTTGTGCTTCCTCGGGGTAGAGATTTTCACGTTTAAATTTTTTATTCACTTTTTAAGAATGTTCCCAGACACTGCAGAGGGCGAGGAAAACTGACCCAGACTCTACAAATAAGCAGAGGGACTCAGTGCTCAGACTTTGCACAGGGTGTGTCTTTTGCCTTAGTTCTGATTTGCAAATCAGAAAACATTAGAGAGGAGGAGAAAATTAAGTTAAGGGTCCTCTGGTTTGGATATTTTTCCAGAGTATTGTAGAGCAAAAGGAAAAGACAAAAGAGAGCTACAAGTGTAGGCAAGCAGTCACTCTCCAGCCCCTGGAAGCGTGTGGATGCCCACCACCTGCTGGAGAAGAAACTCAGGTGAACCAAGAGAAAATGTGAAGATGCTGTGCCTGCTTCTGTCAGTTCCCTCTTTCTTTACTTCCAACCGAAGTAAGAGCCCACCTAGTCAGACCTAATTCTTGTCACATGTACTGATAAAAAGTAACGTCCAGCTCAGTGAATTCACTCTCAAGAAAGCCCTCACCTCTGGGTATCATGATAAAGAGAGTATCCCAGAGGCTTACACCACATCCCACAAGCTCCCAAAGAAAATGGTACAATTACAGTTAAAAATCAAAGTCCACATGAAGTTTGTTTGCACAGACAGTCTCATATATATATCAAACACAATCACACTTATGGGATCAAATGCTAAAACATATACAACTACGATTCAGGCTAAAAAGGAGGTAAAAACTAGTTTCATTCATGATCCAAATGCTCTCTGCACAATTGTGTAACGGACAGAGACAGACACACATTACCCATATGTAGACTAGTAAATGTAAATACCCCAAATCAACTAAGTGCAAATAAACAAAATCTTCTGGATTACTGTCATAAGCCCACATGTGTTTTCTCATGTGAGTTTCCTTAAGTAGGAAGATACAAGCTTCATGTTCTACTTGGAAAAATAGATTTTTTAAGCCTTTTGCAACAACATCTTTAAGGAGTAAATATACAAAAGCAGCGTGTACAGAGGTAAGGATAGGAAGAAAATGCCTCTGTGGACATTTTTGCCTTTAGCCATACTTTCGCTCTTCTCTCTGCTCCTCCAGCTGTGGGGTCATTTTAGTTCCACAGAAAAACCACAACTGTCTCAGCAGTTGTTTCTGGATCCTGTTTTTCTTTTGACTACTTAGCCCCAAGGTAAGTTAAGTGTACATCTTGTTACTGTATTCTTGTTTTTCATCCCATTAGTTCTCTCCCTGTATTAGTAACCGCTTCCTACAATAGTCCGTTTAGCAGTTGTCCATGTGTTCATTGCATATTTATTAAGTTTAGGGCCTTAATGACACGAAGGTGAGTAAGTCAGGGCCTCGGCCCGAGAGAGGCTGGCAGTCCGCTGTCCAGGCCTTGCCTCCCTGAATTCTGCCTCTGGCCCCACTCAGGAGTCACTGCTCTGAGCCTTCCTCTCTTCTCACCCACTATCAAATTCTGCCTGCGTCAGTCTCTCACAGGGCATCTGGAACTTCTAAGCTGGGCTGAATTCATGTGACTATGGGAATAAAAATTTAGAGATGTCCCCCAGAGTCTTTCCTTTCCTTATAATTTAGATGTACATTTTAGTAATGTACAGGGAGACACTGCTACATTTGTGGTTGAACGCAAAGAAATGACACTAGTTGTGGTCATTTTAGGTTCGTAAGAACAGAAAGAAGTATGGTACTATGGCAAACTTGGGAAGGGAAATTATTTTTTAGTAGGTCCTGTAGGACTCCACATCATCTTGTCCACACAGGATGAACGTGAAAGGCCTTCATCTTGTTGGATGTTAAAGGATTTAGAAAGTATGGTTATGTGGGTTTCCTCTCTCCATAGTAAACCGGGCTACCCAGTCCTTTATTCTCACTCTTGGGATCCTATCACACGAGAATTTTATGTCTTCATTCTGCCTAAGGAGCAACAGCACTATGTGTTTCTGTCAATTCCATTTTAAATAATTTGTAATAAATGTAAATTGGCACTAGTATTGTGAACAGTTTTTGTGTTTCTTGATAGGACTAATTTCCATACCAGATATGAAAAGTTGCATCTCTTATTTGACCTCTGCCATAGTTTCAGCTGTTGACTCCTTTATGCCTTGATCTCATGGACAATAGGACCAGCTGATGAGCGGAGGTCTCATCACTCACATCTCTAGCTGTGCACAGACATGCACAAGCGATGGTTCAAGGGACGTCACAGTAAATCAATCAGAAACATAGTAATTGCTTAGCTAACGGCTTGGTTTTTAACCCTTCACGTATTGATCACCTTCTCCATACTTTGTCTGCCACCCAAATGAAAGAGAATTACTGAACAGATCCTTCTCCTAGAGCCTGAACCCAGCTAATAAAAAGCGTATAAATGACATAGTCACAAACTCAGGTAGACAAACTTCTATTGATTCTCATGCAAGTGAATGACCTTAGGTAGAACTGAGATTAGAAACAATCTCCAAATGTTTAACACCAAGCTCTTCCCTTCATGATGCACAGTTTCTGCTGGTTCTATACACTGCGCATGCTTCTTGGTGCTCTGCTTGCTCCCACTGCTGAGTTCTGGCAGGCTATTTCAAGATTCATCTTTGGAAACAGTACTATACTTGGCAGTGAAAGAGAGGTTCTTAATTCTTAAGAGAGGTTCATTGCAAAAAATCTCATCTTGGAGAGCAACAAAACAAACAACTTTTAAATAACCTGGACCAGTGGTTTCCAAATTCTGCTCCTTGCCTCACCAGGGTTCTACACGAGTCCCACATGGAAGTTAGAGCTGCTGTATTTTTGACGAGACCTCAGGGGAGAGGGCTCCAGGAACAAGCATCTTTAAATGCCTGTTTTTGCTATTGTTTTCATTTGAGGGAAGTGGTGTTGGTTGGCTGGTTTTAATCAACTGTTAACTGCTCAGATTTGGAAGCTACAGTGAGTTGGGCAAAATATTCTATGAGCCCTCAAGCTACTAACAACAAGACGGGTGGATTTCTACCCTTTTATCATTACAGATTATTTCCAAAACAAACACTAGTCAAATGGGGAAACTATTGAAAATCTGGTAGTTTATTCAGTCAGAAGTGATTTGGTCATTTGAAGTGAGGACTATCAGAAAATGGAAGGGAAAGCTGACTAAGCCAGTCCTGCTGCAATGTGTTCGTCCTGGTCAATTATCTGAACTGATGACTAACGAACATGGAAAAACCTTAACTATAAAATAAAGTGTGGCACAGAGGAAAACATAGGGAAAACTATTTGCGAAAAATAAGGAAATAGGTTCCCAAGTGGCAATTTCAAAATCTGTGTTTGAAGCAAAGCTGGGCTTGGTAAGAGGAAACGTAAATTGTGTTTGGTTTATCTTCAAAGGATCCTTTTGTAATAGAGCCTACATTTGGATACTCTAGGAATAGACTACAATGCTCAAAAACAGTTTGGAGTATGAAAAGTCAAGATACTAAACTTCCATCAGCTTAAGGAATTTTCTAGATAACTGGCTTGGAATATATAGCAAAAATAAAAGTAATAAAAATAACCAAATATATTGAATGCTCACTCACTCTGTGCCGGAGTGCCGGACTTAAGTACTTTACATGTACTGTCCCCTGTTTGTATCCTAGAGTTTGTGCCTTTACAACAATGTCCAGTACTAAACTAATGCCGAGCGAAGAGGAGCCTGCAGCACAGTCGGCCCTCATCTGTGCTTTCAGACGCCAAGTGATGCAGCAATGTGCAGGCACTGGAGAAAAGGGGGCTCCGTGAGAAGAGGATGGAGGTGCTTTCGCATCATTGCAGCTGTGCTTAATGTTGATTCCTCTGAAGGGGCCAAGAGAAACCACCTGGTAAAGGCTACAGATAACACCAAGAGCAAAAGTAGTGACACCAAGACCGCAGCTCATGCAGCTATGCTCAGTGTAGTTCAGCCTCATGGAAACAGAATGATTGTTTAGCAGAGAACCGAAAATGGCTCTCTGCTCTGAGGACGCTGTCTTACTCAGCTCAGGCTGCTGTAACAAAGTACTACAGACTGGGTGCTTAAACTACAGAAATGTACTTTCTCACAGTTACCGAGGCAAGACATCCAAGATCAAGGTGTGACCAGGTTTCGTTTCTCCTGAGCCCCCTCTCCTTGGCTTGCAGATGGCACCCTTCTTGCTGTGTCCTCACATGGTCGTCACTCTGTCTTTGTCCAGATTTCCTCTTCTTTTGGGGACAGAAGTCATGCTGGATTAGGGCCTCCCCAAAGACCTCATTTTAACCTAAGTACCTTTTTAAAGACCTCATCTCCAAATGTGGTAACATCCTGAGGTACTGAGGGTTAGAGTTTCAACATATGAATTTGGGGGAGATGACACCATTCAGTCCATAATAGATGTATTTATAGACTTGTGCACATTTAATTATTTGGGGAAAGAGCAACATTTCTGGAACTCTACCAGAGTTCATAAACTTAATGTGGCTGACGTGTCACATGTCCACTTAAAAAAGTTGTTTAAATTTTTCCTATTATCATTTTACCTCTGGCCTGTGTTAATGATGTTAACTTCCTCACCTTCCTTCTGGGTGTGAATTATGGCTAAATATGAACCCAGCTGACCGAGTCTGAATGTGATTGTCAAGATTCCGCTGGGGACCCAAAAAAGAAAACAAAGAACACAAGCCATTTGCCATGCAGATAAGGTCATTTCTACATTTAAAAACAGCATTCTGTTAATGAAAGATGGAAACAATAAAATCCAGGAGTATATGATACAGAAATGAAATCACTGTAGATCAAAGAGAAAGGAAGCAGCAATCAAAGATGGAGTGACCTAGCAATCAGCAAGTTGTTCCGCCACTAACTTAATTTGTCCATTTATTTAATTTGATTTGTTCAATTTACTCTGTAAATTAATAGTCACTTGGAATCACAGCACCTTTAATTAATTCAAGGCAGTGCTAAATATGTGGAAGCCGAGGGACTATCTAATGTCCTCGAAACTGCTCATGAAATCATTTTTTAATACATGTGCACTTTGACCGCTTGGTTTTTAAATTATCAAGAAAGCTGAGCTAGAATAATCTCAAATTTAGTTTCTTTTTTTGTTGTTCTTCTTTCTGAAATCTATAAAACGCTGTTTTGGTCGTTAATGTCAAGAATATATGTGCAGATTTGTATACACCTAAGATCGAATGATATCTCCTGGAACATAACAACTGTTTCCACGCTCTAAAATGAGGTTAGCCTTTTCTCCGATACCAATCTTTGTATTTTGATCAACAAGAAAAGGAAGTTCTTAAATCTTTGATCAATTCACCTTTTATGTATCAAAACGTATTATTTAGATATGATCTTAGCATGTAATAGAAATATGCAAATTTTGAAAATTATCCTTTTGTTCTATAATATTGAATATGTTTCTCTCCTCCGCTTAACACTGGAGCTAGCAGTAGAGCCAGGCATATGCAAACTTGGAAACTTTCTAATATGAAAAGGCAAGACTCATTTATAATCTTCTAAGCACTTCTTTCAAACTCATGGAATTACCTAATTTTCTTCTAAATGTTTGCATAATTCTAGGTCTTCCATTTAAAAAATCCCACAGTTGCAAGTTTTGATCATAAGTTATGCTTACTACAGTCCACCACTCTTCATTCTCTTTAGTTAGGTGTAGATACAGCCTAAGACTTAGCTATAAGTTAATTTGTACACTATCTGTCAGTCATTTGTAAAGCACTTTCTGAATATAGCAGACATGATCATCTGCTTTTCTTTTTCAATGGTCATCTAACGTTAAAATGCCCCTAAGGAGACCACTCTAAGTAATCTCCCATGTGAATCCTATATATAAGGGATAGAAACTGCAAACCATTGTGATATTATTCTCTGATAAGAGTTCCAAGGATCTACAGTTATTATCAGTCTGGAAGATGAGGAGAGGTTCAAGCTCATGCAGCAGAGGGCATTAATGCACATTTATCAGTGGTAAGAAAGATGAGGAGCTAGAGATTATTACAAAGTAACTTTTCTGGGAAAAAGAGTTTAAAGACCTTTCCTATCCTGGTGTTATTGAATGGAAGAGACCTGACAAAAGAATTCTTCTATTCCTCCCAGGAAGAGGTTGCAATACTTCTCAAATATTAGATTTTCAAGATTTAAAATGAAACCAGAAAGCTTTCCCTTATGCGTTACGCACAAGGAGCCACCTTCCTTTGCTGAGGGCTATGCCGAGGTTGTCCATGAGGCATTGAAGTCTACTGTAAAAACTCTTCCAAACCACTCAGAAACAAAGGCAAACAGACAGCATTGCAAATGATTCACTGAACGTGCGGAATGCATTGGAAATGAACAACACCTACTTCATCTCACTCACTACCACCTATTCTCAAACTTTCTCTGGCTACTTGGAAAAAATGCTGCAAAATCAAAGGACCTTGGCACCTAACCCTCCTTTAGCTCCTGTGACTGCTCACCATGGTGACAATGTTTGCATCTTTTTTGCCTGATTCTTTAAAGAAACTACTTCAACTGCTGCTTCCCTCCTCACTCCCTCTATCCTGGTGTTACCAGTTGCTCCACTGCTTGTGACAAACCATCAACTAAAGCAGCCCCAACACAAGGGGGTGGTGTTATTCAAAAAGCCGATAGGCAGAAGTTTAAAGGTTGAGTCTGGGAATATATGATGGCATAGTTTTTAAACTCCTGCCATGCAAAACCAGAAAAAGACACTAGGATAACAAAACCAAAGAAACACAGATAACATCTGTAGTAAAATTAGGCAACAAAGTGAATGAGGAAAATCAGCAGTAGTTGTAAGGCCCACATGGTATCAGTTTCTGTGAAAAGGGGTGTTGAGGGAAAGCAATGAGGCTCTGAGAATAAGAGACCCCTCAGATCTCCACCAGCTCCTCACTGGAGAGAATGCAGCCAATCTTAGAACAGTAGACAAAACCAGCAGGGAATTGGTCCCGCAGGCTCTACGTCAGGGAGCAAAGCTTCTCAGTGAAGAGAAACTCGTGGAAATAGAATCCAAATTGAGCAGGCCAGGAGCAATCAGGACAAAAAGAAAAAGACTAGAAAGAAATGAGCAAAGGGAGGAAGGTGATCTCAAGAATGTAAGGCCGTTTTTAAAGTCACTCATAAAAACAGAAGAAGGAGCGTCAGAGCGATGTAGCTAGAAAAGTTATTCTGGCCCAGCCCTTTCTCTCGTAGCAAAGAAAACTTAACTAACTTTAAAATGGGCAACAGAAAAGGACTGTAGCCCAATCCTGCATGAATTTAACATGTGAAAAGAAGAGAATGAGGACTAGAACGGCATCACTAAAAGCCAAAAAACCATGCCCAATGAACGCATAGAAACAGTAACCTAACATTCCAAACATGTAAAGAAACCGAGACCAAAACCGAAACTACGAAAGCGTCATAAATCAGAAGACCCAATATGCTTATAATAGTTTTTCCCCAAATAAAAAACCCAAGCAGTGGAACAAACAAACACTAACTAAATAATTTTAGAAAATGTTCTAAAATAGTACGAACAAAAACAAAAAGTTTGAAACTGCATACATAAAGTTACATGGGGGAAAGTCAACCCAGAATGGAAAACATCGTAACATATTCTAGTTAAACTACTGAACTGGAGAAGATATCCTTCAGCCAGTAGGCAAAAATATCATGTCACTTTCAACAACTATGTTTTCTACTAGGAGACAATTAAGTAACATATTTAAGATATTCAAAGAAAGAAAATATGAACCAAGGGTCTTGAATCCAGCTAAACCAATCTTCACGTACAAAAGCTCCAGACAAAATGGTTTGTGAATCCAAGAAGTTGGAGAATATTATTACATAAGCCCTTCCTTAGAAATCTATCAGAAAATAAGATTTAGACAACCACTGATTGGGGAGACATTGAAATAAGCACTGTTACAAAATATACAATCACCTGTAGTACTAAGCATACAAGATGGTCTTGAGAGAGGGAGAGAGAGACAGTATTATATAATGGCTATATGCAGTAACAAGTTACGCAAGAGAGAGGGAAAGAGAGAGAGTGATAACAACAGACCAATCTCCTTGTGAATATCGATGTGAAGAAATCTTAAAGCAGTAGTAAACTCCACCAGTCCTTTTAAACAATACACCATAACTAAATGGGGTTTATTCAGAAATATAAGTTTGAAAAATACATTATTATGCTCTATCAGTATAACAGAGCTAAGGAAAAGAATAATATGATCATCTCCATAGACGCAGGAAAAGCATTTGGCAGCACTCAACCAACACTATTTGTGTTAAAAATTACCCAACAGAAGGCAAATTTATGGAAATACATATATATACCTCATCACAAAAGTTAGCATCTTTACTTAATATGGAATCATTTGACGCTTAGATGAGAAAGTCAGAAACAAGACGAAGATGACCACAATCTCCACTACTACAGAGCACTGTGTTATCAGTAACAGTCATTCAACTCAGGAACAGAACTCAATTACAGCTGTGGAAATTGGAAAGGTTAAAGGGAAACTATTTCTATTTGCAGATAATGTAAGTCTATATCTGGAAAATCAAAACAACAGAATTTACTGAAGAAGCCATTTTTAAACTTAATATCCAATAACCACTAGTCTTCATATATAAGAAAAAATCTTATAATGGAAGAGAAGAACCCATGTCAATGCCAAAAACTAATAATGCAATTCTTAGGTATAAAAACATAAACCTGAAATGTCCAAAATCTATATGAAAACAAGTAATACTCCCAGAAAATAAAAAAGCAGACTTATGCAAATAGATAGTTATACAATATTCTTGGGTTAGAAGACTTGACATTATAAAGATGACAGTTATACTTGAAGTAATTAATAAATTTAATATAATCTCAATAAAAATACATTATGTTCGTTTTCCCCCGAGACTGGGAAAGTTGATTCAAAAATTCATTGGATTTTTATCAAAAATCTTTGAGGAGAGTAAACAAGAATGGTCAGGAAAACTCTGAAAAAGAAGAGCAGTGGTTGGGGAGGTGAAGACAACTTAGCAGAAATTCAAGCCCGTAGAAAAGGTGTTAATTGTTATTGGCCCACAAGCAGACACACAGGCCAGCGTGACACAATAGAACACTGAGAAGTGTACGAGACTGCATATGGACGTTTGGTATGTGATAGAAGCAGGTTTCCAAATCTGTGGGCTAAACGATGGACTCTTTAGGCATTGGTTTAACTAGAGAGTCATATGAAAAAAGTTCAAACTGGATCTATTCCTCACACTCTAACAGATAAGTCCCAAGGATCAAAAATTTAAATGCAAAAAAACATTAAACAATGAAAGAGGTAAAAAGAAAATATGGATGAATTCCTCCATAAACTACATCCCTCCATAACCAGGGAAATGCTCTTCTGATTTAAAATCGAGGAGTAATAAAAGGAAAGATGGAAAAATTTGATTTCAGAAAGATGATTTTTTTCCATGGCAAAAATCACTATAAAACAAAGCTAAAAGATTAATGACAATTAGGAAAAAATATTTGCATCTTATATTAGAGACAGATGTATAAAGAGCTTCTAAAAATGGAAAAGTCCAACAGCTCTATAAGGAAAATAACCTAGAGATGGGAACAGAACTTTAGAGAAAACACTAAATGACTCTTAAAAATATGAAAAAAATGCTTGTACATAATAAGAGAAATGCAAATTAAAACTACTCCAATATATAATTTCTTACCTATAAGACTTCAAAAATTCAACTGTTTGACAATATCTCTACAGCAAGGCTGTGAGGAAACGAGCACCCTTCTACACTGTGGATGGGAATACAAAATGGCATTACCCCATAAGGAGGTGAATTTGGCAATCTAACAAAATTACATCTGCATTTTCCCTTTGAGTCTGTGAGTAATCCCACTTTTAGGAATCTATTCCAAAAATACACCAGTAAAAATAGGAAAAGACATAGACACAGAGGTATTTATTATAGCACTATTTATAATATCAAGGGTGTGAAAAGAATTTAAATGTCCTTAAGCAGGGCATTGGTTGAATATACCCAGGACACATCCACAATGGAGTTCTATGTGTCTGCAAAAAGGAATGAGTAATATATTTACATATTACTATGACGTGATCTTCAAGATGTATCATAAAGTGAAAAAAAGCAAAATGGAAAGCTGAGTATTATCATTTAACTAAGAAAGCGTCAGTTACAAAAAATATATCTGTAACTGTATCTCTATCTATGTCTTTGCTTATGATTAAAAAAAATAGAGACAAACCATCACAAAAGCCAAATGGAGGACAGGAATAGAGTGCAGGAGACCATGGGTATAAACTAGTCTTATTTCTTAGAGTTGGCTTTGTAAACATATAAACGTTTTACATAACTATGAAATCATTATTCATTATGGAACTATTTTCAATAATCAAATTCTAAGTGGTAGGGTTGGTGTCGTTATCCTGAGACTGTTCTGTGGCTTCCATGGGATTGTAATTACTTCTGTGTGGTGAGGGACCAGGATTTTAGATATTGGAGAAAGTAGAAACATATGCAAGATCCATGAGGCTAAGGATAAATAAGCCCTGTA
This sequence comes from Equus przewalskii, assembly GCF_037783145.1. NCBI lineage: Eukaryota > Metazoa > Chordata > Mammalia > Perissodactyla > Equidae > Equus > Equus przewalskii. The sequence goes on along the minus strand of NC_091832.1, from coordinate 117,992,336 downwards.
TACTGGAATTTGAATTTTCAGCATTGCTATTAACTTCCTACTAAAAGGATCCAGGGCTCTTTGCATAAAAGGCCAACTGCAAGTCTGAAGTAGAAAATATACAAAACATCTCAATAAATCAGATCACAAGGAAATTATAGAAGATGCTGGGATCAAGCATGAAGGATTTAGGAGCCAACTTAAAGAGTCCCAGCTGGGAAAATGTGCATCAATAAGGAGAATATCTGCAATATACTGAAGCACGTGAAATAGATTTCGACCCATCAGTTCATAACACTGTTACAAAAACCATTGGTCACCTCTGGAGGATGCAAAATAACCAGCTTACTATTTTGAAAAATGATAAAGAGGAAAAAAACAAGCATATATTCTGCCTTTCCTATTCTCACCTGACCTCAGGATGGCCAAATAAATTGCCAAGAAGTTGTCTTCATACAGAGGTTAATATATAGAGAACAAATGAATTACAATATCACCACTTTGCAATTCTGAAGGGTTATGGAATCTAGGCAGTCACCACCAGTGTTTGATAACACTACAGAAACGAGACAGCCACATATTATGTGCTGCCTGATGGAAATACATGTTACCACCTCTCATGTGGTCCTGCCAGAAAACTGAATTTGAATCTAATCAAGCCTCTAGACCAAAGCACAAATTTTCAGATAGACAGGGACTGGAGGAACATGTTAAATAGCACCCTGGGGCTGAAATCAGTAAAATCCTGGTCATGTGCAAAACTCTGCATAACAAATCATTCAGTTTTTATGAATGTAACAACAACAATGAAATGCAAAAAAAGATGATGGAGGAAGACCCCTGTAAATTAAAAGATCATTAAGAGGCACATTAGACAACTGTAATGCAAGGATCTTGTAAGGATTTGATTCAAGCAAACAAACGGAAAAAATGGGTATAAATTTAGGAGCTAATGTTAATTTTTAAAGTTGATCATGGTTACTGCAAATGAGTTTTCTTAGAGAGTCCTTATCTTTAAAGACACATACTGGAGTATTTACAAGATGAGATGGTTTTAGGTCTGGGATTTGCTTCAAAATAATCTGAGAGAGGGGTGAGCGTTTTGAAGCGCGAGTGACGCCTGACGGGTCACGAGTTGGTAATTGTTGGAGCTGGTGATGTCTACAGGTAGATTCATTATACTCTTCTCTCTATTGTTATAGCTTTGACAGTTTCTATAAACAAAAGTCATGACAGCAATAACAACAATGTTAAAGTAAAACCTCCAATTAAACAAACAGGTGGCCTTTGGGGCAAAGAGTCTTCATGAATAGTGATTATAGCATTTTATATTCCGCTAAACTCTTGAAGAGAACTGAAAACATTGAAACATTGAATCTATAAGTATCCTAAAGGCCTCATGAGGAATTAACCTCTTCTAAACTCTTCTGAAACGACAAATTGGCTTCACCGTGACTATCTATATATATTTCTTACTAGGAGAAACACCTAGAAGAAATATGTTTTGACTTTTTTCAGGTGGCATCTGATTTCAACAGTACTATCCTTCTGTTTCAGTAATAACACTTCAGACAATGAATTCTTTAGTTTGGGAAAAAATAGCCAGCGTACTTCATTGGCTCAGATCCCAAAGAAGTGCATTTTGTAGTGTGGAATGGATAATGGTAATGCAGGTCCAGAAGCTAGAAAAGAATAAAAAAGAATATCCAAAATAATGCTACTGGTATTAGAGCTCACCTATGAGAGGAAAGTTTTACAACTGAATTGATTTTTTAAGGGGAAGTTTACCTATAAGTAGACACTTCCTGAATTGGATGCCCAGACTCACCTTTTTCTCAGAGAACCTTTTCCCTGAGAACTGCCTCACATTTACAATTCTTGCAGCTTCAGGGCAAGTGTTCTGCTGATCTTGTTGGTATACCATCTGCCTTCCTGGCCACAGTAATGGATTTGGTGTTACATTTGAATCAATAAAGCTTTCAAGTCTCTTTCTTCCCTGTGAAATTTGGAATTAGCACTAAAAATAATGGTATAAATCTACATGTGTTCTTGATATAAGAAAATGCAAGCTCAGAATCTGTTGGTAGAATATTCTGCCATGTGAACAGGAAGGAAGGAAAGTCAGTCTTTGATAAGAGAGATTGATGCAGATGAGCAGAAAGAGGGGGAAATGAATGATGGAGAGAGGGGACTTACTACATGCTGTCGAAAATAATAGATTAGATCAGTAAATGGGGGGATGTCTGGTGGATGGATGAATTGATGGATGGGTAGATGGACGGATAGGTAAATCGATAGAGAGATAAAGATAAAGCAATATAAACAAATGAATAGCTATCACATGCAAATATCTCCAAGTTTTATAGTTAAGTGAGAAAATACAGTGCAGACAAATAGAGTCTAGCTGTGTCTGTGTGTGCTCATAAGCTGAACACTTAAACAAAACTTGAATTCCTATTATTGGTTCTGGTTTGGTCAGGGAAGTAGGACTAAGGGAAATGAATTGGTGAGGGGTAGTTTTTATTGCAAACATTCCAATATTATTTAAATTTTTATAGATCGTTTGTTTTATTTATGTAAATTTTAAGATATACTTATATTCAAGTATTAGTTGAGCAGGTAGAAAAACAAAATTTAAAAATGTTTATATCCCAGAATCACCAAACAAGAACTCAAGGACCAGAGGGAAAAAAAAATCTGACTTTACAACAATTAGTAAAAGATCTAAAATTCTATCATTTAAAAAATTCTATCAATTCTCAACTTTACCACTAAAAGAGACAAGCGATAGCGTAAGACCCATTTTTGGAATGTAATATTTTATTCCTTTCATAGACCTGCTTTCTTGTGTTTACTTAGGCTGACACTGAAAGAATTGTTATTCTCTAAGCATTTACATTCCCCAGAAGAAAGAAGCCATAAATTGTGTCGCTTAGTGGCCCAGGCAGGGCTGGGAATAAACACTCAGGACAGAAAATCCAAAATATATTATAGTTATCAAGAGTCAGGACTCTGACTTTGTTTTTGCAATTTCTTCCCAAAATACCTTTTCTCCATCCACTGGGTTTGACTTTAACAAATGTTTATGAAATTCATTATACATATAATTACAATTGCCAATTGACAAACACGCATAGTAAAAATTGACCTCAGATTTTCTCAGCTAGTCAGTTCCTTCACAGTGATGCAATCAAACCTTTTCATTTATTAAAGATTCTGATCAACAACTGGTCCACAGTTGCCCAGCGCATCAGTAGCAAAGGCCAACCTGAACTCCACGGTCTGACTTTACTTAAGGAATGCTTCCAATAAATTCCACTCAAGTAAGGTGTGCACATTTTCCGTCTTGGACGCTAGAGGGAGATTGTTTGCTGTTATCCACTTTTAGGCACATTTTACAGCAAGGCTCTTTCCTTTGATGGTTATCCAGTCTATGGCTGCACATGGTCACACGTGGCAGCTTTGCAGCCTGAGGCTCTATCAAGAAAACACATTTTTAAGAACACTCTTCTAACATATGTGGGAAAGACACCAATTTAGGAAGTAGTTCACATTTATTTACAAAATGAGATTCTAAACTGAGGAAATTTAAAATGGGTAAAGATAACGTCTAACCAAAGTAGACCATAGGTCAGTCCTGGTTAATGCAATCACATTTGCTAAGTGAAACATTTTTTAAAATGTAATAGTTAAACTTTTAGAACCTCAGGGGCTATAACCGATTTGCACTAAAGTATTTTGGCAGAAAATATGTAATGACATCCTCTCTGTTCTCATCTCCCTCTTCTCTCCTCCTTGTTCATTCAGTGCCCAACACACCAGCCTCACTGCTCTTTCTGAACCCCCTAGACATGTTCTCACCTAAGAACTTCTCACTCACTGGTCCCTCTGCACACAACTTCTTCCTCCCAACATCTGTGCGGCTCATTCCCTCAGTGGTGTCAAGTCTTTGCCCAAAGGTCATCTTCCCAGTCAAGCCCACCCTACTTAAGATTGTACTATCACCACCCACCCCATAGCCCTCCTTATCTCTGTGAACTTACGCTATATATTTTCTTTTCCTTATGGAATTGATAAGTTTCTATTATTCTATGTATTTGACTTATTTATTATGTGGATTATTGTCTGTGTCCTCTACTAGCATGTAAGCTCAATGAAGATTTTAGTCTCATTTATATATAAACGTATTTTGAAGACCTAGATTAATGCCTGGCACGTAAAAGGCACTAATTGCTAAAAGACTTAATTAAATCCTCTTCAATTCAATTCTATAAAACATTATTGTTTTGTACTTGAATTTAACCATAATTTTCATAATCTCAACATCTGTTATTGAAATGACTTTTTCCTACCAGAAAAACTTGCAAAGATAACGACATTTTCTTTATTTGACATACAGTCCCACAAACACTGATGGATAACTATCATGTCTTGTCTTCCTTGTCACTTGGCATTTGAAGTACCTTCATTTTTCTCAACATCCATGAATAAGAAATGCTCTTGTCATTTTTTCCTCTTCTTTTATATCCATTATACTTTATCTGCATTTTTCCACTGGAGTTGAAGAAGTATAAAAGACGGCTTAGAGCAGGAATAACCATAAGCAAAATTGTGAAGTTGGATTAAGTAAATCTTTGATGCTGTGCCAACAAAAATCATCTAATAGGGGCCGGCTCCGTGGCCGAGTAGTTAAGTTCGCGGGCTCCGCTGTGGCGGCCCAGGGTTCGGATCCTGGGCGCCGACATGGCACCGCTCATCAGGCTACGTTGAGGCAGTGTCTCATATCCCACAACTAGAAGGACCTGCAACTAAGATATACAACTGTGTACGAGGCGGGTGGTTTGGGGAAATAAAGCAGAAAAAAAAATGAAAAATCATCTAATATTCCATCTCCTTTAGACACTGCCCCTCAGAATGTTTTATCACTAGCCATCAACTAAGCCCTGCCAGAGCACCAACTCTGAGAGGCTTAAGATACTGCTGCTCTCGGGGGATATTTGTGCTTGAATAAAACTGGAAAGCTCCAAGATCCCTAGGTTCCAAAAAAGCACAACTCTGTGTCAGGCAGTAGGAGGGACCACCTGGAAAAAAGAGGAAATCTCCAGTCATGCTTTGAATCACATCACATTAAAGGTCTTGGCTCCTAAGACCATCACTGAATGAGAGTTTCGAATTGGTGGATCCCATTTGAAAGAGAATGCACTATTAGTGCATAAGAATGTGTAGGTCAACAGGCCATAAATGACAACAGTAAAACCATAGTAACTGAGGTGGGCATGCAGAGTCAGAATGAGTACAGAAAAGGGTCGAATGTTGGGTACCTATAGGGGGTATCTTTGCTTATGCCTCCCAGCACCATCTGTCCTTCTCCTTACAGTAAAAGCATCTTGGTTTTCCTTTGTGAAACTGCACACCACCCATTTCCCCATTCTTCTTTCACGTGACTTGCATGGTGGACGCAGGAGCCAGACCTAGCAACTCAGAGCATGCTATCCCTGGCCACAGAAGTTGATTCTTAGCAGCAGGGTCAGAGTTTTGCTGGAAACCCTGAGAATGAGAAGTTTCCTTTGCCGAGATTTCTTAACTGGCAGGATGTAAGATAGGAGAGCACTTACCTAAGAAAGAAGACTCTTCAGGGGAAAGCAGAGTCAAGAGATGAACACAGAAAGATTACTAGTTATGGCTGGAGCCAGACCTGAAGTCTAATCCTATTATGAGAGCCAAGAAATTTCCCTTTTTATCTAAGCCTATTTTGAAGCAGGTAGTGGAAGCAATTTGATAGTAAGAGCACAAGCATCTGAGGGTGAGAAACAAGAGCCCAGCTCAGCTCGTCACACCTGCCCAGAACCGGAAGCCAAGAACCAGAACACTCCCTCTGCTTTTCACAGGACTGCCTGTCTCCTGTTCTTGCCTGGCTTTGTGCTTCTACTTATTCCACTGCTTCTTTCTGAAAACCACCTTTCTGTGCTGACTTGTGGCTGTCTTCTCTCTGTGACCGGATTTGGCTTTGCTGTAGAGCCAACTTCCGGTCACATCTCTTTATGATCTTGGACTCAGCTTTTCTTACCTCGCTTGTTCACTCAGCTTGATCATTCTAAATTCCACATTCCTAACTAAGAAACTCTGTCTAGGTCCCTTTACCAGCAGGGTCACTTGGTACAAAGAAGCTCCGTAGGTCCACCATACCGCAGAGTGGAAGCTTCAAGTGGAGACAGGTGCTTTTCAGAAGGGATGCGCACAGGGAGGGAAGGATTAATTTTTCTGCTGTAGAAAGTAATATAAAAACTATTCTGATTACCACAGAAATACTTACACAGGATAAAATCATAAGAGATAACATTAAGAAATAAAACATAATGATTTGAATCATTTATTCATGCATTAAGAGTATTATTGAATGATTTGTGTTCCATACAGAAGACTTTGGTTTGTATTAAGAGTAAACTAAAATATAAATATCCTAGAAGATTTATTAGACACGCTTGAAGTTATTCTGTCCGTGGTGTCTTACAAAGTTTGAAATCAACAGTATTACCTCTGTAGCATTCATAGGTGTGTGGTATAAATATATTTCAGAAATAAATAAAGATTTTAGAACCAAACCAGACATTACATTCACTCTGATAATTGTTTAGAGATGTTGGTTTCACTGGAAATTTCAGGGGACAAAAGGAAAACAGAAAAACATCAATGACTAACCTACCAGATCAATTGAAAAATTCAAAATTGTTTCTGATGTTACAATAGAAATAATTTCTCAAGACATCATAAAATAATTTAAAACATATTCAGATTGCTGCAGATAATATTTATCTAAACCAAAAAAAAAAAATTATAACCATGCAAACTTGAATGTGTCTGATTTAGTTTCAGGAAATCTTTATGACCTAATCTACAAAGCAATTTGGGAGGCAACTAAAGCGAAAAATTCAAGCTCTCCAAGATCTGATATTTTTCCTGAAGTGTGACATATTGAAATAATCTCTACTAAAAAGAGCAATGATGAGGCAATTGAGTAAACGGTATTAGTTCGGAAGATGAAAGAGGCAAATGACGCATTGAGGAATCAGTAATATAAGCAACGTAAAATAGATAGCTCACGATGCTATTAAAACTGTTGAGGGTTCCTACACTGCTTGGTATTTCAAACTTATAAAGGTGATTATGACAATATTTTATTAGTAAAGCAAATTGGTAATTCAATTTTAACATAAAAGTATTCTTCTTGTGTTTAAAGATAAAAAGAACAACTTTGAGAAAAAGGTTGATTAAAGCAGCCTCCGGTTTTCATTCCCTGAGGCACACACTCTTCTCCACCCGCCGTCCTTGGTGTGCTCATCTCCTCAGTGGTGCAGAGACCCAGGTTTTCAGAGTCCACGCTGAGAGAGGGGAATTGACTCATCCCTGTAATGACACTGCAGAAAATTGAGAAATCTCTGAAGTAAACCCTTGTCAACCCATCTCTCCACACCACAAGGTGAATATCTAAACATTCATTGTAGGAAACACCCCAAGATCTGTTTAAATTACCCCAAGATCTGTTTAAATTATGACAATCCAATTTCTAAGGAAGAGGACATATTTTACCTAATGAGAGCCACATATCATTTGTAGGATTAGAAAACTGTTAGGAGTCATTCTTATTTAAATTAGTTAACAAAGTGCAAAATCACAATAAAACAAAGTAGATAGACCAGGATTTTGTAATAGCGCTCACTTCAGCAAGGTGTAGCCTTTCAAATGGCTGAGGAATACGTTCAGCTTTTGGAGGGCCCAGAAATGCTTCCAAGAGGCGTAGGGATGGCATGCGGATTGGTGAACTGCAGGAAGGTGGCAGAGGCCGCGGACAACACAGATGCTGAGCTGCGGACGCACAGGGCAGGAGCTGAGCAAACAGCAACTCTTCCTGAGTGGGTGGAGCACAAAGTTTATGGGCGACGAACGAGAGGAGGCAGAAAAAGCAGTGAGTGTAGTAAATCAGTCTCTCAGGAGTGGACAGGAGAGCCCCACTGACTTATTTCACCATGTCAGCTGCGTCCAGTTATGATTCTCTAAAAGTTCTATCTCCTTAAACCTGGACGACTCTGAGAACATCAGCTGTCCTTGCTCACACGCACTCTTCATCAGATATCAAAAAGGACGTTTTAATGTTCAGAATGTGTGCCCACATGGCCGGCTCTTCTGCTGAAACCAGGGCTCCCAGGCCTGGGTGTGCCCCCGCAGCTCTGGTATCTGGGGTGCCCAACACCATGCAGCCGCTGAAGGTGACAAATAAACGTCTAATGAGCAAAGAAAGAAATTATTAGCAGTAACCTGCTGCATATTTACAGTTGTCCTTACAGTGAAAATTAATAAAAATGTGGCACCAAAACATAGCCCGTTGCATAATTTTCATGATAACTCAGGAGAGAACTGAAATGCATTGACAATTCACGGTTTAATGCATCTTCCTGATTTCCTTATAAGAGGGCACTGGTCTGAAAGTCAGGAGAACTCTGTTACTAACCAGGTGTGCGACCTGGGCCAGTAACTGAGCCTCAGCTTTACAATGACAACTAACATTAGCATCCATTTAAACTCTGCAATATAACTGGGTGCAGAGGTCATTTTACTTTAGATATAATTTCAAGTATTATTAAAACACTTGTTGAGCTCCCTTGTTTGCTGTTATTCAGAAAATAATTAGTTCTGTATAGAGAAATTAATCCCTGCCCTTTTCCCTAAATGCATGTATAAAATTATTTTATTCATTATTAATATGCAGTCATATCATTAATCATTTGCTACGATATATATATATATATATATATATTCCTGTTTTATTCTCTTTCTTAGGAGTATAGGAAAAACTTAGTATTAACATTCTAATGCAGTTACATTTGGAAGTTTATAAAGTAAAAAGTTAAACTATAAAAGTTGAAAATAAAGAAGAGAGATAAACAAAATTCGGTTATTAATTTATATATTCTCACCTTTATCTTTTCAAAAAAATTTAAGGTAGTTAAACTAAAAAACCTAGCACATAATATTCCAAAGAACAGTCTTTCTGTATTTGCTGAAGTTACTTATAAGAGGAACAACAGGGAGAAGATAAATCTTTTAAATATCAGGCTAGTTCCCTGGGGACAATTAAATCTGGGATGTTTGTACAACGACTTACGTCGAGAGGCACTATATCGTGGGACAGAATGTGTCACTACAGGACAAGTATATAACTTAAACACACCCGACAGGAAAGCATCCATCAGAAAGGCAAAGAGGCAGGACCCTTCACCAGGGCCCAGAGCTGCACGTGAAACAGAAGGAACTCATTGCCAAGAGCTTAGAGACTAAAAAGCATAACAACTACAACACTAATTTTTGAAAGTAGAAAAAGATGAATGAAAGAAATCTTTTTCAAAATCATGGCTTAGCTCTATAGTTATCACTGATCACTTGCTGTGAAAATGGACATGTTTTCAAAATGTGTTAACTGAAAGTGACAGTAATGACTCAAGAACTCCAGAGCTCAGTCTATGCATCCTCACCACCTGTGTATTCCAACAGCAGCTGAGGATACAGAGAGGCTCCCAGCACAGTCTTCCCTCAGGCGGCCCACTGTCCCGGCAGGGAAGCAGGTTGGCAAAGAAACAAGGGACACTGCAGCACGGAAAAGCGGAAGCGTGACAATATGCACAGGGGGCCGAGAAAGCACAGAAAATTAATAATTGTGAGTAATTGCTTCTCTAGAGATTTGAAAGAGTAAAGGTGTAGAAAAAGGTTTCTCAGAGGAGGGGACTTCTGAGCCCAATAGTTCAACCAGAAGTTCACTTTCCCTGCTTCATGCTCTGTGTTCCTGAAAAGACAATGCTTGTTTGGGAAAAGGAGAAAAGATCATCACAGCGGGTTTCATTTTATTCCTTGGCAAGAAATAAAGGAGGATTACAGGGGCCAGAAATCATGGCAATTAGAGGAGGAGGGCCAGAACTTAAACAGTCATAATAACCAAAAAGAAGACTTTTAAATCAATTTTAAATTGAATTTACAATCATTATGAAGCATTATTTTCCTCCATATCTTCCAAAAGGATCTAAATCTGCCAAACACCATCCACAAATTTATCCTGCACATTTGTTTCTAGTAGAGTGGAAATTGTTTACGTAAGCTGTCCCACTTTCGATAGATGGTCAGGGGCATGACCTGAGCGCCTTTGAATACTCAAAATTCACTGTCAGAGTGAAAGATCCATCACATGCTCTCCTACTGTGTGTCCAAGATAGGCTCTGAGGATAAAACAAAGGAGGTTGATTATCTCCCACCCTGGTTAAACTTCTAATCATGCTAACAAAATGCATCATATGACTGCAGGACAAATTCAAGCTAAGATCTTCTTACCGGCTGTCTGTAGGACCATAGAAAGAAAAATACATCTAGTGCTCACTGAACTAACTGAAGAAAAGGGGAAACCATCTTGGGGTAGGACTGTTATGACAATAGTTCGAAGACTAGAGATGAGGTCTCAGTATCTGTGATTTAGAGCTCTCATCTTGGGGGCGTCTGTGATGTGCCAGGCAGTTCCTGAAGGACTGCACGCGCATTTTTTCATTTAGTCTCCACCACATCCCTGTAAGTCACTGATGACACATCCAATTTACAGGTGAGGATGTGTTTTGAACCCCAGGCTTACTTGTCTTCAGAAGCTTCACAAAGTATAGGATTAAATTTAATGAGGATGGAGGAAAGAAAATATGGGGACTTTTCAGGCAGATTAAACAGTCTGAAGCAAGGTGACCAAGGTATCTGAAGTATAAATTCTGCCTTTTTTATGCCCAGGAAGACAGTAAGCACTCATGTGCGACAACGCTCGGGTCACCCTGCGCTCTGTTCTCCTCCCCACTGTGCTTGCCCCTCCTAATTGTCAGAACCCTATGGGACTGGGAATCAGTCCTTAGGCTGAGGAAGTCCAGGGGCCTGGCCCCGGGGGGGAGAGAAGCTGCGGGTGTAGACCATACCTAAAGAGCTCAAGAGGCTGCACTGGGTGCCGCTTTCTAGCCCGGCGTGCACAAGTGCAAAAGTTTGGCCTGTTCCACCTGCGGGAATAATGTATGCCATGAATAATGGGAACATTTCTCTTGCTGTTATTTTTAAGGATTCCAAGGAAATTCATAAAACAGCTTGCTTCCTCTCAAGAAAAGAGGAAAGATACATTTATTTTGACAGACGATCTCCTCTCCAAATACCTGTCATAAATTAGTTGCTGTTTCCCTAGCAGAACTCCAAATTCCCCAAACCAGAGAAGACAGTTTTATTTGCTGTCTCTCACGTACCCTCATTGTCAGCATCAAGTCCCTGAAGTGGTGGTGTCAAGCATGACATCCGTGCCCACATTGTATTTCAATGAACCTCTTTAAATTACTGCTCAAGCTCTAGAATTTCGTGGAATAGAATTGGAAATTTGTTGGTCTGAACTTATTACATTCTTAATTTTATGGGAGATGGACACTTTTTGCACAAGAGAAAGAATCTCACAATAGACAGTAGATTCATTACTAAGACAGTCAGTATTTGTCATTTCACGTTTGTGTTCTCTTTTAACAAGGATTCTTCAGTGAAACATTTTGTGAAGTGATAAATTATTTTATAAAATATGCCTGTCCCCTCTACCCACCAATTTCCATGTTTTGCTATTTAAACGTTCACTTAGATTGTCTTAAATTAACGTAAAATTTTAAGTCACAGAGCCAGGTTTGGAAGGCTGGCAGGATGGATTCCAAATCCTGTGGTTTTTGTAACAATTACTTTCCTGTCTTGTAATTCTTGTTGATGACTGTGCTGGGCAGCTGGCACTTGGAGCTCCACGGTGGAGCTCACTCAGGAGTAAGAAACCTGACGTGCGTTGTCTGCGCCACCTCCATCTCTCCACTTCAGTGCACGCACAGACTTCTGCAATAGTCTTTAGGTTAGTGTGTTTCCAGTCTAACATTTTCGTTAATTCAACTGAGGTTGTTTCAGAGTGCTCCCAAGAAAGTTAAATAATTTGAAAGACGGTTAACCTCAAAATGATCTTGATAGTTTGGATGAATTGAGCTATCAATCTTAGAAACTTCGTGTTTTAGTCAGTTTGGGCTGCTATAAAAAATTACGAAGGATTGGGAAGGTTAAACAGCAAACATTTATTTCTCAAGATTCTGGAGGCTGGAGTCCCAGATCGGGGTTCCAATGTGGTGGAGTCCTTGGTGAGGGCCCCTTCCTGCTACGTCCTCACATGCACTTTCCTCTGTGTGTGCAGCAAGAGAGATTTCAGGCCTCTCCTCTTTTTATAAGGGCACTAATCCTACAAGAGGCTCCACCCTCATGACCTAATTACCCCCCAAAGGCCCCACCTCCTAATACCATCACACTGGGGATTAGGTTTCAACACGTGAATTTTGGGGAGACACAAACATTCAGCTCACAGCACTTAGGAAGTAGGCCTTTTAAATCTTTATTTTCTGGAGGGAGAGAGGGCATGCAGTGAATACAAATGGAAGTGGGACCAATAACACCTATTTCCAATTTCTCCTTTCTGCCTCAAGGTTCCATCCCGGGAATAGCTCTGGATCCTCTTCCTAAGCGTAAATGTGACTTTTGACTAATGTGATGTTAATGCCTCTTCTTAGCATGTTTGGTATAGGAATCCTCTGCTCCAGCACAAAGAAAGATGGGCGCGTCGGTTGCCTCTTGGTCACCACCCTGCTGTACAGATCTCGAGTGTCAATTGTGGCTGCCCTGGTTTGTGACCAGGACTCCTCAGACCTTCCTCCCACCGTGAGCATCGTGAATTGCGACTCTAATTCGCCAGAAGAAAGTGCGTTCTTAGTGCTTCCACCTCCTGACTCGGATACAAGAGAAGCAGGGGCCTACCCTTCATTTGCTTACTACGTCTAAGATCAGCTCAGAGAAGCAGGGGCTGTATGACCATTGGTTCAATGACTTCACTGAGGGAGGCAATGTTATCAATACTTAGTTGAGAGAGAAGCACTATTGCCCGAGAGAAGTGGGGAGCAGAGTTGCCTCTCAGGCTGCCACCCACAGGATAGACCTGGAATGCCAACTACCACACGAAAACCTTACATAGTCATTGTCTTGTTGATCATGACTCGTGGGACATTGGCGGTAAACAGACACCTATACTCTTCTCTCAACCTCCAAGACGAGAAAATTATGGAGACATTGAAAAAGCAGGCTGTCCAAGGTCCATAGTCAGAAATGATAGTGTAGGACTTAAAACCATCTGGGACGGATTCCACCACAACTAGGGAGTATTAAAGAGTTTTTTTTTAATTAATAACAATTCATATTACTTTTTTATTGAATTTTTATCATTTTTAATTTAAATGTTTAATTACATTGAAATTACACTTAAAAATCCAAAGTAATATACATAAAATTTTCCAACCAATATGAGCATATAAGATTTTAAAATATCCTAATTTTGCTAGGTTAAGCCTTTAGTTTTGAAGCTTCTTCTTCCATTTTTCCTGTATTTCTACAAAATGGAAGATATGCAATATTATAATTACTCTTTTATTAATTCATTCTCTCAACAAACACTTACTTCCTGCCTACCTATACCAAATTCTGTTCTCGGCCCCTTCCTGTGGAATAATTTGCTCTTTGGTTAAGTACATTGAGTATCCTAGCAAGTAATACTCAGATTTACAGGCTTTTCAAACATATATATATATATTTGAATATATATAAAAAACAGGCTTCAGGTACGGCTGCTGTATCTGGCTTTAATATTAATAATATGAATCATAAAGAACTTCTATCATTTATTGCCAAGAATGCCTTTAAAGACTTCAGATGGATGGCCAAGCATATCCTCACATTTAAAAATGAGGAAATCAAGTCAGAGATTAACCAACCTGCTCACGTTTCACTTACTGAGCACAAAATTATAAGATGGCCAGAAATAATGCACCCAAGGTCAATGATGGTACATTTCAATTATAAAATCATCACTTATCCATAAAAGAATTTTGGAAGGGGGAGGAGATTGAATTATCATATCTCGATCTGAAATAGTTAAAATTCCCAGTCAATTTCTCTGTAGGTTACAGAGAGTTTAAAGCTGAGGCTAATGTCAAAACTCATGCAAAAAACTGTGAAATCTGATAGCCTGAAGAGCAGGGTAAAGGAATTTTTCTAACATCAAAATTTTTAGTGATGGCAGCAGCGTTTGTTCATTTATTTATTAAAAAAATAATTGACAAGTCACTTTGTGCCAGAAATACAACAGTGAGCAAGAAGACACAGTCTGAAACTTAGCTGAAGTTTTGGTTGTGTTATTAATGAATTGAACAAGTAAATATTAAATCTGTAATTTAGATAACTATCATGGGAAACTTCAGGATACCTTAGGGAGGGAAGAGAAATTTCAGGATACTTTAAGAGGAAGTAATGATGGGCAAGTTTGGAATGTCAGAGAAATTCTCCTTGATGTAGTAATATTGAAATTGGAATAAGACGGATAGCATCAAGTCAAGTAATAAAAATGCTGGAGTGGTGGAAAGATATTCCAAGGAAAGGGGACCATGTGAGCAGAGCTGGAGTGAGAAGGAACTTGCTCTGTGAATGTGACCCAGAGAAGGGCAGGGTAGCTGCAGGCACAGACTGGCAGAGGTGCAGTGTGGTGGGAGGTGCGGGGACAGATGTAGGCTGAAGTCAGACCATGTAGCCACGTAACAGAATTAGCACTTTATTCTCAGAACAAAGGGATACCACGGAAAGGATTTACGTAGAGGAGCAGCTTGAACAAAAATAACTTGAAAAGTCCAGTCTGGCCACATAGCACAGAATGATTTGGAAGAGGACAAGGAAACTAGATTGAAAGTTGGAATCATCCAAGGGAGATGTAAGGGATTGAAATAGGAGAAATGGAAGAGAAAAGAAAAAGATAAGATGAATTTAAGGGTAGAGATGCGCTGGCCCACAAGAGGAGTGATATCTCATCACTAAGCCTGGAAGATTCCAGGTAATGAGGTTTCTTTTTATAGATAAGCTAATTACTAAGAGGCGGGAAGCAGAGGGAGAAGACACCTAAGGAATTCAATAATCTTGGTAAATTGGACATTGAGATTGTCAGCTGAGGACAAGATGGGGCAGGGCTAATAAGAGATCTCAGGAGAATGGTGATGCTGGAAATAGATACTAATGGAAGCAAAATGATAGTCATTAATAATTCTTGGGCGATAACGATGTTTCAGGCACCTAATTTTTTCCACCTCGGAGCAGCTCTATGAGTTACAGAATTTTACCAGCCTGAATCTCTTTCTCCTATTTTTTTCTTATGCAACATTCTCAGTAGTAATACAGTCTATTTTGTTTACCATTTAAATTCGTGATTTAAAAAAAAATAAATATGTATATGTATAAATGAAATTCTCTCTCTCTCAGAATCCCCATGCATTGGTGAAGTCCATATGTAATTAATGATACCCTGATTTCCTGGGTTGTTGAAAGAGTAAGTTTAAGTAACGCCAGAATTTCAAAAATTTTCCCTTCTAAAAGAAGAGTAAGATAATTCAGTGAAGGTTTTATACATAACTTATTTGTACTTTCCACAAAATCCTTTGCAGTGCGTATGTAATGAGCATATGGTTTACAATCACAAATTCATATATGCAAAAATTGTGCCTTTTTTTTTTGAGGTAGATTAGCCCTGAGCTAACATCTGCTGCCAATCCTCCTCTTTTTGCTGAGGAAGACTGGCCCTGAGCTAACATCCATGCCCATCGTCCTCTACTTTATATGTGAGACTGCCTCAGCATGGCTTGATAAGTGGCACATTGTTCTGCAGCCGGGATCCAAACCGGCAAACCCTGGGCTGCCAAAGTGGAGCGTGCAAACTTAACTGCTACACCACTGGGCCGGCCCCAAATTGTGCCTTTTTAAAATTGATCTCTGTGGATTTAACTCCAATGCCCCCATGTCAGTGAAAGTGGAAAATTCAAGTCTTGTCAAATCAAAGTAAACTCAGCTGTTGCTGGGTATTTCTCACATGAAGAAGGGAGAGGTTTTAACAGAGCCAGTAGGAGGAACTCACAAACTCTAAAAGGTGCAGAGTAGAACCCAGTGATTGTTCAACGTTTCTCTCTCATCAAACTCCCCTTTTTATTCTCTTCAAAACAGACTGAGATTCTTCCACCAAGACACAAATTCCAGGGAACAGACTGACAACAAACTTATCAAAATATATTAATTAATGAATGCCCTGTCTCCTTTACCTAGACACTGCCTGGTAGACAAAGGCCATTCAATGTATATTTGTCGGATGAATAACTGAATGAATAAATAAAATAATTTTAAAGATAAGCATAGGACAGAGTCTTGAATAAAATACGTATTCATTGTCAAAATGTATTTTTGACAGTGGATTTGTATGACCTACTGTTGTTTAAATCTTTAATAAAATATCTTCCACTTCACTACAAATGATAATTGGATATAAGTAAAAACACAGAAATGTAAAATAACAAGGACGAAAACATGCAGGTGATTTAATGGTTATCAACAAAACTGTTCTTGAGTGCTGTATACTCCCCCGGTGTTTTCCAACACGCACCGTGAGAGTAGACAACACCTTCCTCTCCTATCTGAGCAGCTTTCAATAAATCAATTTTTTAAAATAAAACTTATTCAGTATCTTTAGCTTTGCATATTTTAAAAACATCGATACAGTCATTTGGAAAGAAGAGAAATTTCCTTTTAGGAATATACATAGTTATAAAGTCTCCCCACATTAAATTCTATGTTTTTAGTATGTAGGCCTGCCTCGCTAGACCCGTCACTGAATTTCAGTTTCTCAATCCCGTCAGGTACAGCACACAGGTGTAGCTATAGCTTACAGACTTTCATTTCTCATTTTTTTCTACTGATACAATCAAAGTCCTTTCTCACACCGTATTTTTCTCTCTTTATGTCCTTGTTAAAGAAAAATAACTTTGTTCTTTTCTTTTCCCTTTGGAAACAGTTCCAATAAAATTGCTAAGGATTGCTTTATGTTAGCGTTCTGTCCAAAAGAGTTTTCTGCTTATCTGTAGTGCAGAGACATAAAAAATTTTCAATTAATTTTTTAATGCTTTTTATATATTTTATACAAAATAGACATGTATAGTCTCCAGACCGTCGTGAACATGAAAGCGTGTGCCATTGATTTGAAACTTCACATTCTGTTTTTTCCCTTTTACAGCAGCTAATCATTTAGTAGAAGGCCAATAATTAACCAACTGATTTAACAGTTTGGAAGTAGTCAAAACTGATAACGCAGCAAAAAGAGAAAAAAGTGCCGGATGTGGTTTATGTGAGCTCTTTGGGCCCTAGTGTTTGTGTGATGGCACAAGCACCAGTCAAGAGCAACCCACTCGATGAGAGGTTCATCACACTGAATAGTGCACAACTCATTCTTTGGATCCAATTGTGTGTTTAAACCTTTGATTTATGGGCAATGGAGAGAGACTACGCTGATAGAATATGAATTAGCTGTTTAAATTGCATTACCATTTCAGTTACGTGATTCTCCCAGTTAGACACCCTTTCTGAATGACTCCTGGGTGATATTTTAAAACATATATATTGTTCTAGGGGAAAGGATGAGAGAAATCATTGTATGCTCTTTTCTCACAGCTCCAAAAACCATTCAGGAAAGATCCTGTCTTTTTGATGGACCTCAAACTTCCCTGACTGTTGAACACACCCTGTAACAGAGTATCTGTAAAGCAAAAGTGTACATAATATGCTTTCTTCAAGCCCACATGTAACAAATAAAGATATCAAATGAACTGACATTTCTGCATTACAGTTTAAAATAACATCCTGTGTGACTTCTATATGCTCTGCTGTTAGCTCAATTTCAGATTTTCTAAACACTGGCTTTGCTTTCAAAGAATAATGGTCCAGTTCCTGTACTGAGTGTGTGGAGACTGGTCCTAAAGCTGGGGGGAAAGTTAAGAATGTGTGGGTTTTGGCTTCAGAACTGGCCATGCTTTAGTGATCTCCCGCATTAAACTGTTTCTCATTAATAGATCGTGCAACTACCCCCCACTCACCCTCCCCACCTCCCCACACACATATCTGACACATTCTCATAATCAATAGCAAATGTTCTTTCTGAAAGTTCTCTTCTTTTTTCTTAAGCCCACCCTGACTTTCACTGTGATACAAGGAAACCATCAACTGTCAGAAGTCAGTGTTGGAGGGAGGCACGTAAAGTAAGGGAGAGTGTCAGGAAAATGCAGTTGAGACTTTTGAAACAATATAGCATTTGTTGAGTTTATTCTTCTCTCCAAAGGGAAAGAAGATTTGTCCTGAATAAATAGAAGGGAAATGGATAAAGTTATGTAGATAATTAGAGAAATTATGATAAAATATATGAGGATTTTACTCTTAAAACCTTTTTCACTTTGGATAAAGATTTTGAAAAGCGTTTGCTTTAAAAAAGTTTTTTTAAGTTTTTTCAAAGTTTATTTTTTCCTTTTAAATCATTCTAAATTACAATGGTCCACCCGGAATGTTCATCCCCCATTTAGCTCTTACAACATCCACTGTGGCCCAGCACAGAGGCAGCTCTTTATGAACACGTGGCCCAGCGTGGCCTCTTTCCTCAAGCCTCCTCTTAACTGCGTCACGCACGGTGTGTTGGTCTTTCCCTCAGGGACACCCACTCCTTCCTTTAGCTTCTCTGCCAGTGCCCTCCCTCTCCTCTCCATGGAGATTCCTGTCTAAATCTCTCATGAATTGACCTTACTTTGCACACTTTTTAAGTATCAATGCTCCACGTCCTTCTGTCTACTTCTCTCCCGTCCTCCCCTCTCTGTCCCTCCCTCCTGAACTTCCACTGACGTTACCTGCACTTAAAAGCAAATGTTAAACGCTGAAGTACATGGATCCTTATCTGCTCTCTTTCCCTCTCTCTGTCTTCCTGTATTTCCTTATATCCGTCTGTGATAATGCCCTAGAGAAGCAGATTAGTTGCACGACAATATAGAATTACAATTATACACATTAGAGCAGAAGAAGATTTTGGAGCTCATCCATCTTGCTTCATGGAAGAAGAAAGAGTGTGTGGAAGGACCGCATGGTTTCCCCTTGCTGGAGTCTACTAGCTATTCCCGGGGCACCTACTACATCAGGCTCTGCGGGGATGCTGATTCAGATGCGGTATTTGCTTTCAAACAGTTGAGGACAGTAGAAGAGACAGGTATATAAAAATCACTGCAATACAATTCTATATACAAAACAGCAGGTATACGTACAAGACACATTTTATGGAGGAGGGAGTGTGATGAGTGGAGAGTGAAGCCAAAGCCCACAATCAGAGGAAGGGTACTTTGATCAGAGGTCAAAAAAAGGTGGGAATTATCCAGGAGGACGAAGGGAGAGGGCATTCCAAACAAAGGAAGTGGTGTGCTTGGAAAATCTAAGTGATTCAGATAGAACATTAAGATAAAGGCAAACACTGACAGAAAGTTTAGAAATTGACATGATCCGTCATATATAAAAGTGGGTTTTTTTTAATAATACAGATGAGTGTATTCACAGTTGGTCTTAAAACTATATACAAAAAAGCATTATTATGTATATTAACATGGAAGGAGTGCTCACCACTATGCCTATACGACATTTTCAGCAATAATTTAAATGGGGTCACACAGATGTGATGACAATAAAATCTACATTTTATTATGAGTGTTTGGAACTATAAATTTTTCTCAAATACTAATTTAATTGCAACACAAATTTTGATAGATAAAATGTTATCATAAATGTCATAAATATTTTCTCATTTTTATTAATTTTTTGACCCATAAATCATTTAGAAAATATTTTGGAATGTCTAAACATACAGGGGAGGGAGTAAATATGTTTTGTTATTTATACCTAAAATATACCAATTGTGGTCAGAAAATATTGCCTTTTTGATATTGATTTTTTGGTATTTGCTAAGTTTGCTTTATCGCTCAATTTGAGTTCAATTCCTGTAAATACTACATGTGTGCATAAAATGTGTACTCAGTAATTATTGAGTACAGAAACTTAATATATGTCCATTAGATCCAGTTTTTGAATGTGCTATTGAAATCTTTCATGTTTTAACTTTTTTCTCTTTGCTCTCTCCATTACTATGGCAAGTTTGCTTAAAATTCCCCACTACGATAGTGGGTTTTTCAATAACTCTTTGTAATTCTGTGAATTTTATCACATATTTCAAGTCTGTTATTAGGTATATACAAACTTAGAATCTTTGTATCTTCTTATTCAAGAAATCATTTTATCTTCTTTATCTCTAATGATTTTTTTTGTTTGTTTTAATGTCTATTTTTCCATTTACTCAGACCAAAACCATACTCAAAATTTGAGGTCTCTTTTCTCTCACACCTCAGATCCACTCCATTAGCAAATCCTGCCAGCTCTACCTTCAAGATACTTCAAGAACTTAACGTCTTACTCCCTCCACTGTAACAAGTCCAAGTCATAGATTTTTTTGTCTTTTAATCCTTATCATTTAAGCATATTATCTTATACCCTCTATCTTTTCATCCTAAGGAGTTAGACATTCCGAGGGGTCTAATGCTGCTCCTGGGTTATCCGCTGTTTGGAGTGAACTGCATTCTTGCGTTCCTTGTGCTTTTAGATCGGGACCTCACACGTCGTGGGATTTTCTCTCTGGAAGCACCATCCGGCCTGCTCGAGGGGGCGTCCCTCCAGGGAGTTTTGATTTTGCCCCTGCCGCCTGCTCTAAAGGCATGACTAACTTGGGGCCGCTCTTTATGGTAATTTCAAGATAATACAGGAAATTAAAACACCTAGCCCGTGTGTGGAAGAGTCACAGATAAGTACTGTCAGGAGAGATTTCTCTTCCCAGAGCCTGGGCTGCGATGGTTACCTTTCCTGGCTGCCCGCCTCCGCGGGCGAGTGGCTCCAGCGTCCAGGGCGGCCTCGCGGCTCAATGCGAGGGCCGCAGCTCGCGTCCGGAGGGCAGGACGCCGGGTCCGCTTTCTCCGCGCGCCTCTTACACCGCAGCCCCTGGTTGGCGAGGCTGGCCGCGTGTCTCCGACTGCCTTTTCCGGAAAGCCGCAGCCTACGCTCCCGCCTACCTGTCCAGCTTCAGTTCTCATGTGGTTTCCAGACCCACGTTTAAATAAGGTGTTTTATATCTCCTGGAACAAGTGTAAGTGCGTGGGAGCTAAAGGATTTTTTAGGGTAATTACTAGAGCATATGGCTGTAAATAGACTTGCATTTGTATTTTAAAACTTTTTAAAATTAAAAACTATTATATACAGGCCAGCCCAGTGGCCAGGTGGTTAAGCTCTCACCCGCCGTTTTGGCTGCTTGTTCGGATCTGGCGGTGGGCCTACACACTGCTGACCGAGCCACACTGTGGGGGCATCCCACATAAAATAGAGGAAGATTGGCACAGATGTTAGCAAAAAGTCGTTAATTTCTTCTAACTAGTTTAGCTACTTAACTAAGTTATCAGGTACCCCAGATTCTTTCTCCCCATCTTACCATTCTTAGCGTATTGGCTTTTCTGTTATATACTGTATATCACCTCATGGTTACAAAGTGATTGCTGTATCTCCAGACTTTTCAAACGTATTCTAGACAAGAAGAAGAGAGAAAGGCAAAGGGCCACCCTAGCTGCATCTGTCCTTTTTTTTTTGTTACAGACAGAAAAATGTGTCCTAGGACCCTTGGCAGCTGAGTTCACTTAATTCTCATCAGCCAGAACTATATGGCATGGCCACTTTTAGCATCAAGGGAGGCTGGGGAATGGGTATTTAGCATTCCACTTTCAATAGTGTTTAGGTTCTCAAACTTTTAGCACATCAGAATCAACTTGAGCTTCTTAAAACACTGACTGCTGGACCCCACCTGGAAGTTCTGATTAGACAGGTTTGGGGAGGAGCCTGAGAATTGGCATTTCCAACGGATCTACAGAAAAGCTGATGCTGCTGGTCTCAGGACCACGCTCTGAGAACCTGCTGTACAGGAGAGGACGGCAGAGTGAAGGGGGTTGGAACCGGTTTTTGAGTGAGCTAGCTTTCAGTGTCTGCCCCAAACACCCACCCTTTCTTGTTGGATGAGAAAGTACATTTACACGAAGCCCTGAGGAATCACAAGGTGACAAGTCAGGGGAAAGTATAGCTCCTGTGTGAAGGCCTCATGGCAAGTGGGAGCTTGGCACAGAGGACAGGGTGCCAGAGCAGAGTGTGAGGAGGGGAGGGGAGTGCAGGACCCACAAGCAGAGACCACATTGCATAACTTCCCCAAGCACGAAGCTCCTGAGACAGTGCTAGGACTGGTGCAAATGCCCACACCAGGCTGTCCTGCCTCGCTGCTGAAGAACAAGTGAGAAACTTTAGACAGATCTTTACAGAAATTTTGCTGTCCAGGGAAAGATTTATCAATTTATTTATTATCACAATTTCCAAACAATGAGACAAGGCCAACTAGAAGGATCATATATATGAAGATAAAATGGTCGGATCCCTTATCAAAACCATACTTCTATAAAGCAATAAGAAAAATACAAAGACCCAAAGAGAATATGGATAAGTGATTAATAGTGGAGGTAAAAATGGCCAGAAAATATGTCTAATCACAGAGATAGATGTTTAAGCAGTACTGGGTATCGTATTTTGCCCATCAGATACACAAAATTCAAAAAGTTGATAACACCCATGTTGGCTGGGAAGTGAAGAAAAAGGACTCCTCAGACACTGCCGGTAAGAATGTAAGTAGACACGGCACAGCTGGAAGCCAACATGGCAGTGTGTCATACAATTAAGAGATGCCTGCCTGCAGCCCTTTGACTTCTAAGAATTTATGCTAGGGAAACAATCAGACTTACGTGCAAAGACCCATGTACAAAATTGTCTTAGTGTTCTTTCTACATAAAAGATGAAGCAAAAAGATGCTCTTTATTAAACCCTGGCCCTAGTATTGACTATTGAGAAAAAGAGACATTCAAGAGAATAGATTGTTTTATTCTGCCCCTTGTCAGCACTTCCAGGAGACAATAAAAGGTTATATTACAACATAATCCACATAACACACATTCACTGTTCTAATCCCAGTGCCATGGTGAGAGAAACTGGGGAAAGTTGAGCCTTTGTGGTTCTGGGGCAGCTCAGGCTCTGGTCTGGCTTTCTCCAGCTCGGAAAGGGATATGCTCACCATGGGAGCTTCTTCAGGGACAGCCCAGTGTGTCCAGTCCTGGAAACCACCAGGGAAGCGTCACATCCTCGTACGAGATAGACCATTTACAAAAAGATAATCCATTGTCCATCCCAGGTCACTGATGCTCAATACATAACATATGTATTGAATAAAATACATGGGACTGCTTAAATAAATGCGACTGCTTAAAGCTCAAAAGTGGGAGATTGGTAGTCAGTTTACCTGCTCGGTGATGGAACAGAATGTGACCTGGAGAAGGCCAGGCGTGCAGAGTCTGCTCACGTGGTTTGTGGCTTGGGGTGATTTGTCTTCATGGCCCTGTTGCACACGCTGCAATCGAGTGACGTCCTCCCCACAGGGTGAAGCACTGCCTGGAACTGATAGCCCATCACCAAGCGGTATGGGGAGCCAACGGAATGGCATGCGTTCATTGAAAAAGGTGCTTATGAGAATCTCTTAGAAGGTGTAAGACTGCTTAGCTTGTAAAGTTAAGGGTACAAAACCTGGACTCAAATTATCCCATATTGGGAAACTTATCAGATATACATTTTTATGTTCATAAAAAAATAATTACTGAAGAAAATATTAATATTTAAAGTTATATTTTGCTGGTGAAATTTAGCGTGATTTGTTTTTTTGTTATAATATTCTGTGTTTTTCAACATTCATGCAATAAGTAGATGTTGCTTTTATAGTATTAAAACTGTTAAATTTACAAAAAGAAATCTCTATCAAAAGCTAGCAAATACATAATTTCAGCACAAACAATTTTTCGTTCTTAGACGGGGAAGGTATGAAAGTTTCTATCAACATATTTCCTTAAAATCGGAATAATATTGCAAGGTACTTATTATAGTGCTATTTTTCAATCTATGCCAGTTAATGAGATTGGTTAACATGAGGTAAGAATGCCCAATAACTGTTGTAAATAATGAGAGAAGGGGATCAAAATGGTCATTTCCAACTGACAGGATTCTATATGTGACAATCTCACGAGAAAAGACATTTTCAAAGCGATAATAGAATTCAGAAATGTGGCAGTTTATAATAGTATATGAACGATAATTGTTTTAAAAATAGAGCAGGAAAAAATAATTCAGTAACATAAGCAAAAAATGTTAAAATGACTAGAAAATTAGGGAAATGTTTGTGGTAGTTGAAGCTGGGTGATGATTATATGGGGCTGTTATCCTCTACTCTTTACTTCTTCATGTTTGAAAGATTCCAAAAAAAAAAAAAAATTTGTTAAAAGACTAGACATAAGCATTAAAAATTGTGCAGAAACCATATAAAGAAAAGTTTTAAAACCTACTGAAGGCTATAGAAGACTTCAATATTTAAAAATGCAGAACTCTTTTTTGTGGTTAGGAAAAGTCAAATATTACAAAAAATATTGATTATGCCAAAATTAGTTTAAAAATAGAATTTTATTCCAAACAAAACATCAACTTGACTTTTTATTGAAACATAATAGGAAATAAATCATAGTGGGTTTTTTAAAATAAATATACAAGAATACTCAAAAAACATGGAATGAAAGAAGAGTAACCAGTTATAGATGGAATGACCACGTAGCTTACCATCCAGACCAGGACATGTGATGGGAGAAGGCATATTAGAAGTAATTAACAGGCATTCATTGATCAACGACAGGCGTAAAGGGACTGTATCACCCTAGTTATAGACCTACCAGATAGCAAGACAAAGTTTAACACTACCAGTGAAGGACAAGGGAAAGACAAAGAACTGAGAGAGCCAAAGTCATCTGAGAATTTAACAAAGGCAACACTACAACTGAATGCGATTAGTTTGGGGTTATTCAATAATGTATTGAGATATGTGGCTGCTGTTCTGTTTCCCTCGTGCTCCCTGACAGCATCTTCTCCACAGAGCTACTAGAAGGGTCATTCAGAAACAAAAACCAGCTCCGCCCATCTTCTGTGCATTGTCTCCAGTGGCTCCCATCTTACTCAGACGAAAGAATTAACAATGAAGTCACAATTGCTTGCCAACTTCTATGAAATCTAGATGCCCTCCCCAACTATCTGATTGGCCACCACTGCTCCATGCCTCTCCTTTCTTCCCCTTTCCGCCATGGTGGCCTCTTTCCAATTCTTCCAGCATGCCCCAAAACAACCATCGTTGGGTCTTTCCTTGAGCTGTTTCGTCTAACTGGAATGTTCTTCCTCCAGATATCCACATGGCTTGCTCCCTCTGTTCATTCAAGTCCTCAGTTAAATATCACCCATCAAAGAATCTTTTTCTAGAGATCTTATATAAAACAGAATCTTCCCAATCAAAAAATCTCTTTCCAATTTATTGAATTTTCCATACCCTGCTTAAACTTTTCTCCATACTTACTTATCATCACATGATACATCAAATGTGTTTATGCAGCAGTAATTTTCTCTGTTCTCATTACTCGTTAGAATATAAGCTTCATCAGTGCGGGGTATCCCCATCACTTAGAACAGGGCCTAGAGCATAGCTGGTATACAATAAATATTTGTTGAATGACTGAATGAATGAATAACTGAATGAATATGAAAAGAATGCTAAGAAATCAATAAAAAAGGAACAATATAAATGGGAAAATGACTAAGATCCATAAATAGGCAAACAAAAAAATTAAATACAAATGGCTGACAATATAGTTAAAAATCACTGAACCTAACTCATGTTCAAAGAATTGTGAATAAAAATAACAATAAAGTGCCATTTGTTACCTCTCAAATAGACAAATATTAAAACACTGAATGAAACAGTTTTGATGATGGATAGAAAAATAAGTACCCACTATCATACAGAGTTAGTGGAAACGATAATTGGCACAATCTTCTTGAAGGGAAATCTGACAAAATTGACCAAAGTAAAATGTGCCTATCATTCTACTTCTAGCAAAGATGGAGTAATTGGTACCAGACCGGCCCTCCCAGTAAAACAAGCAGAAATTGTACAAAATACATGAAACAAGTGTTTTCAGACACTGGACAGAAGACAGCACAAGACTGTGATCCTTGAGGAAAAGGAAATGAAGGAAGTGATCCCGATGAACATCTGGGCTTGGAGCCTGGAGGCACTTTCCTGATCTTCGTGCAGGAGGACCATGGTGATACCTTGAGTGAAAGGAGAGCTGAGAGTGTGGGAGGCTGAGGTGGCTGGAACGTGTGAGGCAGAGCAGTGGGAAGGAGGGAGGCATGCAGAGAAAGAGCCTCAGGAGTCCGACTGTGGGCCTCCTCAGCCTTTGGCTGAATACAAGGCTGCTTGTGAAAGAGTGACCCTCTACAGAAGCCAGCACCGGTCTCGGGATGCACAGTGCCGAGAGACGTTCAAATGTGGACGAGCGAGAGGGAGGAGACCTTAGCGGACCCTGCAGAGCCGTTTCTTAGTAGAAGGGCTGAACAGCCCCAGAATATGGGGGCTACTCACCCTCCCAACAGAGTATGAACGCATGACTGGAAGACTCACATTGATCTGCAGTAACTCATCAGCCTGTCTGAGTAAAATAAACGTTCTTTAAATGAAGACACGAAAATCAAGATTCTAAACAATGTAACATTTACAATCACCAGGATCCAATAAAAAAAGACTGAATGACAAAACGCAGGAAAATGTGACCTAAATCAAAAGAAAAATAAGTGATAGAATCAGGCAGGAAAATGACAAAGATGATGGAATTAGCAGGAAAGGTGTTTAAATAACTATTAGAATATGCTTGAGGATTTAAAGAAAAATATGAATGTAGTGAAAAGAAGAACTATCTTTAAAAAATCAATTGAAATCAAAAAGTACAATACCTGAAATAAAAAGTTTATTGGACACAATTAACATCAGATTTGACACTGCAAGAAAAATAAGGATTAATAAACTTCAACAGAAAATATTTAAACTAAAAGATGGAGAGTTATAGGGGAGGCTGAAAAAAAATGAATTGAGCCACAGGACATGTGGGTAAATATCAAATGGTCCTAAAATGTGCAATTAGAGTCCCAGGATGAATTTGGCAGGAAAAATATTTGAAGGAATTATGGCCAAAAACTTAGCAAATTTGATGAAAAGTATAAATCATAAACCACAAAGAATAAAAAATCCAAAGCAGGATAAACATGCACAGACACTCTACACTAAGGCACATCGTGATCAAATTTCTGCAGACCAGGGATAGAAAATTCAAATTCTAGCAGGCTTTAAAAAAATGAAAAGCTGATTTTAACATTTATATGAAAAGGTGAAAAATCTAGGATAGTAAAAACATTTTGAAAAAGAACAAAGTTGCGGGACTTATCCTATGGCTTCGAGGATTATTTCAAAGCTACAATAAGCAAGACAATGCCATGCTGGCCTGAGAATACATCTCAGATCAACGGAATGGAACAGAGTCCAGAAAGAAACCCACACGTGTTCGACCAATTAATTTTCAACAAAGGTGCTAAGGTACTTCAATCGAGAAAGAATACTCTTTAAAAAAAATAGTGCTAAAATATTGAATGCACCCATGGAGAAAAGTAAATCTCCATACTTATCTGATAACGTAGACTGAAATTAACTTAAAATGATCTTAAAATAAAAAGTTAAAGCTAAAACTATACAACTTTTAGAAGAAATCATAAGAGACAATCTTTACTTCTTAGATTAGGCAAAGATTCCTTTGTAAAGAAACTAACTTCACAGACCATTTAAAAAATGTTGATAAATTAGTCTGCACCAAAATTAACAGCTTCTGCTTTTCAAAGATGTCATTAAGAAGGTGCAGTGCTGGAGGAAGTATAAAATGGTGCAATCACATTGGAGAACTGCTTGTCAGTTTTGGATAAAATTGAACATATACCTACCATATAACCCAGAAATTCCACTCCTGAGTATTTACTCAAAACAAATGATGCTATATGTCCCCCAAAAGACATGTATACAAATGTACAGAGCCCCCTTGTTCATAATAGCCAAAGCCTGGAAACTCCCAAACATCCATCAGAGGTAAATGCATAAACAAATCCATATATAGACATACTCAGTAATAAAAGGAATGAACCATCGACACAACAACATGAATGACTCTCAAAAAACAAGTGCCTGGTATCAGTATACCAAACACAAGGGACTACTTCCTGTGTGATTCCATTTATATGAGTTTTTAAATCTGGCAAATTCCAGCTAGAATGATAGAAATGAGATCGGTGGCTGCACAGGGCCGAGGTCAGAGAAGAGACTGACTGCAAGGAGCTACAAGAGATTGTGCAGGATCATGGAAATGGTTCATATCTTCACTGTGGTGGTGGTTACACGGGTATAAACATTTGTTGAAACCCATCAAGTCGTACATTTTATATGGATGCATTTTATTGTATTTAAATTAAACTTCAGTGAAGTTGATTTAAAAAGAAAAACATAAAAAGATTTGACCTAATGATCTGACATATTCATAGCACAATATGTATAGTATAATCCATATATATAAAAAGAAAAAAATCTGTATCCGTGTGTGTGTATGCATGCTCCCTCCAACACAAAACAGTTTAGCAGAGATTAAAAAGGAAACAAAAATTTTTCTCCAGATAATTTCTCATCAAATGTTAATTCATGTATCTTAGCATAATTAAAAAATTTTAAATAATATTTTTAAACTCTACCAAGAATGAAGAATGAAGGAAAATAAGGGAATTTAGAATCCGCTTACCAGTGAGAGCCTTATTCTAGTTCCTGCCCCCCCATCAAAGAAATGTACATGTCCCTTGTTCTAAAAATCCTGTTTACGGGAATTTTTTATAGATATATTTGAATAAAGTTTGCAAAGACATATTTAAGATTATGTCAACTTTTTGTAGCAAAAACTAAGGTAAATTTAAATGACCATTGTTTGGGAATGAGTTAAATAAAATATGGCTGATCTCTATACACAGAGCTTTTTGTTTTTCTTTTTATTTTCCATCTTATTTTTACTTATTTTTGGTAGATCAAATATTTTTTCCAGTTTCATTGAGAAATAATTGACATACATCACTGTATAAGTTTAGAATGTGCAGCATGATAGTTCGATTTACGTATATTGTGAAATGGCTAGTTACCACAATAGGTTTAGGTAACATCCATCTTCTAATATAGATAAAATAAAAAGAAAAGAAAAAAATTTCCCCTTGCGATGAGAACTCTTAGGATTTACTCTCTTAACTACTTCCCTGTATATCATACAGCAGTGTTAACTATTGTCATCATGTTGTACATTGTATGCACATGCTGTACGTGATGTACATAAGTACAACCCTAGTACTTATTTATCTTGTAACTGGAAGTGTGTACCTTTTGACCACCTTCCTCCATGTCCCCCTTCCCCGACCCCTGCCTCTGGTACCCGCAAACCTGATCTCTTTTCTATGAGCTTGGTGTTTTGGTTTTTTCTTTTAGATTCCACATATAAGCGAGATCATAAAGTATTTGTCTTTCTCTGTCTAACTTACTTCACTTGGCTTAACACCTTCAAGGTCAATCCATGTTGTCACAAATGGTAGAATTTCCTTGTTTTTTATGGATGAATAACATTCCATTGTATATATAGACCACAAATCCTTTATCCATTCAGCCATCTATGGACACTCGGGTTGTTTCCATGTCTTGGCTATTGTAAATAATGCTCCAGTGAGCACAGGGGTGCAGATGTCTTTTTGAGTTAGGTTTTTGGTTCCTAATGATAAATACTCAGAAGCAGAATTGCTGGATCTTATGGTAGTTCTATTTTAATTTTTTAAGGAACCTCCATACTGTTTTCCATAGTGGCTGTACCAATTTCCATTCCCACCAATAGTGCACAAGAGTTGCCTTTTCTCCACATCCTTACTAGCATTTGTCATTTCTTGTCTTTTTGAAGATAGCCATTCTAACAGGTGCAAGGTGATATCTCATTGTGGTTTTAATATGCATTTCCCTGATGATTAGTCATGTTGAGCATCTTTTCATGTACCTGTTAGCCATCTGTACACTTTCTTTGGAAAAATGTTTATTCGGGTCCTTTGCCCATTTTTTAATTGGATTATTTGTTTTTTGCTATTGAGTTGCATGAGTTCTTTATATATTTTGAATATTAACCTCTTAAATATATGGTTTGCAAATATTTTTCCCATTCCATAGGTTGTTTTTCCACTTTGTTGATAGTTTTTTTTTTTTTTTTGCTGTGCAGAAGCTTTTTAGTTTGATGTAGTCTCACTTGTTTATTTTTTATTTTGTTGCTTCTACACAAGGTTTTTTAAAAGGAAAGAGAAAGAGAAGGAAAGAGAAAGAGAGAAAGAAATAAAGGAAGGAAGCAAGGAAGGAAAGAAAGAAGGAAGGAAGGAAAGAAAGAAGAAAGAAAGAAGGAAGAAAAAAAAGAAAGAAACTGCTGACAGGAAAGATATAAAAGATAAAATTGGCAAACGTCTCATATTACTGAGGTTCACAGAAAAACACTGATAATCATTATAGCAACATTAGATTTATTTAAAAACTAATAACTTTGCATGGTGACAGATGGTAACTAGACTTGTCTTGGTGATCAGTTCGTAATGTATAGAAATGTTGAATCACTGTGTGGTACACTTGAAACTAATATCATATCATATGTCAACTATACTTCAATAAAATATCAAAACCTAACAAAAATTTTAAAAAAACTCTTTTAATCAGTTATTTCCTACAGAGGAACACAAATGATTACAAAATGTGGTGAGCCCCACAACAAGTAAAATTAGTATTATCATGTGAGTGAGGTTTATAGGTAGGATAATGAAAAAAAAGGAAATAATTTCTTCTCTTCTGCAAGCAATGATTCTTTTTGAAGAAAAATCAACAACGTTAAGAAAGGTAGATAAGATCAGCTAAGTAATGAACTACAGTTAAGCAAATTTTGATTACAATAGATGAAACCATCCTGTTTGATAACAAAGTTTCATGGCTCATAATGTAAAGTTCATAAGGAATGCAAAAGTATTAGTGGATACGTTATGTTCAAAATTACATACAATGTATACAAAGGGGTCACTTATGTTTGAAAGCCTTAAAAATTAATTCTTGGAAAAAGCCCATTTCCCAATGTTATACATTGTGCAATAGATGGAGCCCAGGCCGTGGTTGACAGGCAATTTACGTATATGACAAACTGTAAAAAAAGTAGCAACAGATGTTTTAGTAATTCATGCCATTATGCATAGCAACAATTGGTCTTCAAGACTCGTGAAAGAGCTCACAAAGTAATGAATGTTAGTAGTGCTATTAATGAAATTAAGAATAATTCTGTGAATAATGTTTTATAAAGTATGTAGATACTGAAGAAGAATTTAAGATTATATTATGTATATAGAATTAAGGAGTTCTCCAAAAGAAATTTCTTAGAAGAATTTTTGCAACAAATTGATATTATTGTAGCTTTTTACTTCATTGATTAAAACTTTAAAATCAAATTTATAATATTATGAAATAATGTGACATATCTGTAAGATACATTAAAAAGTTAAATGACATTCTTCTTAAGCTACAGGGAAAATGAGATCTATTTCATTAATATGAAGACAATTATCATTGGCTTTCTCAGCAAATTTATATTATACATAAATAGTACCACTCTGAGAATTTACACAGCTTCTATGTGTTCAGCAGTATGCAAAAATAAAAATATACTAATCATTCAATATGAATTTACACCACAGTACCAGATTAGATAATTAGTATTTTCAGAACAGATGTGGAACATATTAGCACTATTTGTGGGAGGGTTAACTGAGAAAAAAATATTACTATGGCTAAGCATGAATTAATCAATTCGTTTACAGAAGTTTTAGAATATGGTTAATTCTCCTATGCTCGCTTTTTTGGGAAGAAGTGAGATGAATCATGATAGCATTTACTTGCCTCAGGGCACAAGTTTTGGCAAACTATTCAACCTCTCTATTGCTCAGTGTTTTCATCTGAAAAATGGAAACTATAATAGTGTATAATTTAGAAATTTTTTTGAAGATTCAATAATTTAATACATGGTAAGCAGTTGGAACTGTTTCAAGAACATATAGAATGCTCAAGAATTATAATCTCTTTTTACAAACATATCGTAAAGCACTTCCAAGGATAGAGTTATAAGGAGCATTAAGGACAATAGTCAGTGACTTTCTGGGAGGTTTAACTGGAATGCTGATTCCTTCTGATATTTCCGCCACACCAATCCATCACCTCATCTAAGAATGACACTCTGCCCAAGAATTCTGTGAATCCCTCTGAGGAGTGTACTTCGTCTCTCTTTCTAAAACTTTGTGGTTTTTCAGTCACATGACTAAAAACATATGTTCTGGTGACTTCTTTTTTTTTTACCCTGACAGCCAGTTTATCTTCCACAGGAGAGCTTTGTCATGTGTGCACCCGGAATGTTCTCTCTCTTAACTTCATATTTCTCAGTCCTACATGGCGTCATTCATTCACAACAGGCCCTCTGCCCACAAGAAAACAAATACGTGCACAAAATTTATAATCACCAAGGTTAATGATGGTTTTTTTTTTTGTGGGGCCTACTTTAGAGGAAATTTCCATTAAACAATAGCCTCTCATTCCTGATGCTTCTTGGACATCGTTGAACGCAGATTCATAGAGCACCTGAGTTCTGCCCCTCCACAAGGAGCAGGAGAAGAGAACATTTCAGCAGACGGACCAGGGAGCGTTTGCTCTCAGCTCTTGGAGGCGAGTTCTGCTGCTGCTGCTACTGGTTTGAATCCTCAATGCTTTAACATGGGATTTTTTGTTTGAGGTAAAGTTTGAGGTAAGTTTAGGCTTAATTTGGATCGACACAAATATTACCAGCAGGTTTCTTCCAGGTATGCCTTAAAAGACAACATTCAGTGAGAAATACAGAATGAGCAGAGGAGAGGAAGAAGAAGGAACACGGAATTCTAACTTTGTGCCTATCACTATTATACAGTCGCAATAAGACATTAAAAAGTCTCTTAAATGCCTCTAGTTTGATCTTTTAAAAATTTCTACAATAAATATCTACTATTTTTGTGATTTCAAATGAGCTCAGTGCTTGTGGTTATTGTTGTTATTGTTTTCGTTAATATTGGTCATCTTAGATTTATGCTCCAGACTGCCGCTCACTCAAACCCTCAGCAATCTTATCTCCCTTCGAGACTTCCATGACCATCAACATAGTTGAGGTTTCTCAAGGCAATGGCTTCAGTCTGAACTACTCTCCTGACTTGCAGACCTATATATCCAACAACCTCTCCGACACCTCCACTTTTATATCCTAAAACTCAGCATGTCCAATACTAAGCCTATCAACCGGCACCAGCTTCACAGAAAATCCCATGGTAAAATGCTCAGGCTTCAAACTAAGTATCCATAGCAGCAAAATTCACATCTAAGAGCTGAAAGCAAATACTCAAGCTTGCCAAAAATGGGACAATTTTAGCCTCAAAATACTTAAAAATGGTAATAAATTATAAACCATTGAAAAACAGGAATTCACAAGTACTTAGCTGTAATAAGTAGATAAATCAAATGCATGGGGGAGAAAGGAGGGCTCTTAGCATCCAATGCCAACTGACCAACGTGGATGGAGTTCTGGAGCTGGAAAATCATTTGGCAACCTTGTAGTAAAGATTGGCTCATACAAGAATAGTCAATGGATGGCTAACCATCGGGGGTGGGGAGAGAGATTTTAATAGAGCATCTGTTTATTCATACGTCCTGGAGCACCTCTGGATAAAAAGCTCATAAGTTGCAAAGGAGAAAAAGTAACTTTGCTGCAAAAAAAGAAGACAAAACCTTGATGAGATGATCAAAACTAAAATCATCCACGAGGGTGGGTGGACATCACATGCCTCTGAATGTAATCCCCTGAGATGGACACGACATCACTTACGGAATACTATGACCTGGAATGCATATCCTGTGTCAAATCAGGGCAACACATCAGACAATCCCAAATGGAAAATATCCTATTATATAAAGGGGGAGGCTATATTCTCATTTTAAAAATGGAAGAAAATTTGAGGAGCTATTTCCAATGAAAGGACACTAATGAAATGCAATACATGATTGTGGAATGGATCCAGTTCTGAAAGGAAGAAACGTTATAAAGGACATTATTGTATCAGTTGAAAAACTTGGAATATGGGTAGTAGATTGACGTGTCATATCAGTGTAGAATTCCTCAAGTGGGGAACTGCAGTGTGGTCATGTAAAGGGGTGTGCTTGTTCTTAAAAATATACACAGTGAAGTGTTTAGAGATAAAAATGTATGATGTGAACAATTTACTCTTAAATGATCCAGGGACAGCAATATCTGTCTATCTATACCTTTATCTATCTATCTGTCTGTCTGTCTATCTATCTGTCTATCTGTCTGGGTACATCTGTATACAGAGAGAGAGACAGAGAGAATAAAGGGTCTGAGAGGTTCTCTGTATCACTTTTGCAACTTTTCATTAAGCATGAAATTATTCCCAAATAAAAACTGTTTTTTCACAAAAAACCTTAATTCATTCTCTTTCCTCCAAAGCTTTCCTTGCTCCATATTTACATGAATTACATTAGCAGACACTGGCTGCCCACGCAGAAGCAGTGGTGTGATCTCTAAATCCTCCTTCTCTTTCCTGTCCCTGTTCTAATCAGCCCTGTCATGGTGATTCTACTTCATAATTATTTCCTAAATGTGAGCATTTCTTTCCCTGTCACAGCCTTTATAAAGATGAAAGCAAACTATCCCCATCTCACGTAAGATAATTCTTGAGGATGGTCATTTCAGTGGATTACTGCAAGGGAACAATGATCCTAACCCCTGACTCCAGTCTTGATGCCACAGTTCCTTGTCCACATGCAAGCAGCAGTCTTGAGTGAAGTGCTAAGATGCAATTCTGATTGCATAGTGAGGTTTCACCTTTTTGAGCACGGTGCCCATGACCTGACACTTCCCCTGCGCTTCCAGCCCTTCCCTCTGCCACAGTGAGTATTAATTTCTAGAAAAAGATACCCTTCTGCTCTCTGGGCCTTTGTCCATGCCGTTTGTTCTGGAACACTCTGCTCCCCTTTTTTCCTTCCACATCCTACTCATCCCTTAGGTCTCAGTTTAAAGATATCTCTCTTCGGGATATCTTTCCACCCCACCCCTGAAAATGTGAGGTGCCTGTGCTTTGTCGTTCCCTCTCCTCGCAGTTGACACACATTATTACAACTGCTCCTCAACTGTGTGGTGTCTGCATCTCCTTGATCGGCACTGCATTCTCGGATCAGATCTAAAGCCTGACACAAGAAAGACTATTTTCTTTAATGGTTTCTATTTTTTAATAAAACAAGGTTTTTGTCCTTAAAAAGTCTATATACTAGGGAACTAATTGGACAGCAAGTGCAATACATTCTGAGATACAAGAAGAAAAATGTATTAATAACTTACATAAAATACAGAGTGAGTTTTTTGTTTGATACATTAAATGTATTGACCATTCTATGTCTAATACTATCCTTTGCATGGAATAAAACAAATACTTAAATTTTATCTTCTCCTCAAGAGTTATTACTCTGGTGTTGTTACTGGAAGCAGTGGGGCCAGGGGCAGTACATCAGCCGGTGGCGGTCAGGACAGCAACGTGAGTGCTTCCAATGCAGTGATGGCGCTGGTGGGGATGGGGGTGCTGCTCAAAAGGACAGGGAATGACAATGACCATGACAAAACCACTGATGATAATAAGGAAAAACTAAGGCCGGCTTGGGAGTCAAATTAGGACGCAATCCTGACTTAGCCACAAACTGTCATCTTGGGGAAGTTATTTAAACTTTCTGATTGTCTATAAAATGAGGGTAAAACTGATTACCATAAAGCTGAAGTGAAAATTAAATGAGATTATTTTAATACTTCATTCTTTAGGCACACGATAGGCATTTAAGAAATGACTGTTTTTTGTTGTTATTTTATCCTTATTAATTCCTATACTGTTCATCCTTATCTTCAGCCTGCATCAAACCTCAACCATCTCTCACGGTTTAAATTCTTTGCTCAGTTTAAATCTTTCTTGAGCCAAATATCCCACAGCTCTTTTCAATATGTAGGGATCATTGTTTTTAGCAGTCTCCACTTTTCTACATGTACTCTGTTGTATAAGAGGCAGTGGAAGCCTCTTCTTTTTACTCATTGTTGATGACTAAGAACCAGTTTCCCCTTGTCCTTTGCAGCATTGTACTAATCAGGACTCTGGATCACAAGCAACAACATCTTGACTTAAATTTATTTAGCAACACACAGACGCACACAAATTCATTTTTCTATTTAACAAGAAAGTCAGGAAGTAGCACAACTATATTCAGACAGTTAAATGCACTCAGATACTCCAACCAATTCCTATCAACTACAGGAAGACTTCAAATAGTGGAAAAGGTGGCTTCCAGGAAAACTTGATGCTTATCTTTGGCAAAAATACATGTTTCCTTAAATTTCTTTTCTCCACTTCTTCTCTAATAAGGGAATTTTTAACTGGTCCTGTGGTTATCTGTATAATGGCTACTATGCCCAGCTTCCGTTGAAGATAGATTGGCCAGATGAGTTATGGCTGAGATGATCTGAGCAGTATGACATATGTGGTGTGTCCTCCCCTTGTTCTTCTCTCCCTTCCCACTGGCTGTAAAGCAGACATAAGGTAGAAGCCGGAGCAGTCATCCTGGACCATGAAGCAGAAGCTGTGTGTTTAGCGTTGCAGGATAACAACAGAGAATGAGCTTGGGCCCCGAGTGACTTAGTTGTAGAGAATTCCCAAACAGCTCAGACTTTTACACAAGATGTGAATCGTTTCTGTCTTGTTTAAGCTGATGCTAACTTGAGGTCTTCCTAATATCAGCTGAATTGTAGTCCAATGAAGACAGTACCCTACAACCATTATTATCCAAAAAGGCAAGGACCTCTTCTTAACTCCAAAATGAGGACTCTTGGAGAAATACATTTATTGGCTTTCCTTGGGTCACATGTCTGCCTTTGAATCAATTGACAATAGCAAGAGAGTAGAAAAATATATTCTAGGTCATACACTCATTCCTGTGTCTAAGAGTGTGATATTATGTGTGTGATCACAAGGAGTGTGATATTAAGATTGGCAGTCCCAATAGAATCATATTGGATGGAAGAGCAGCCATTTCTGAAAAGCAGAATAGTGTTGAACAGTCAAAAACAACAGATGTTCTCTGGAGACCAAAAAACATAAGCAAGAAACTTTAACAGTAAAGCATGTTTTCCTATATTTGAAAACACAGGACAAGAAACAACAACAAACAAAGAAAGCTTTTCTGACTGGGAAAAATACCCACCTTCCAACAGAGTCTGACCAAAATCAAGAATAAAGCAAGTCTTAAAGTATAGAACATCTCAGGATGATATTAAATGATGCTTCTCCTCTGGAATTGTCCTTCTCATTATCTTGGAGCCTTGGTAAGGGTAAGGCAAGGCTTCTAATCAGTGGTTTATCAGTCTTTGACTTTGATTCCTTTCCAAACAGCTGGTCCCGTTTTAGCAGGAGATTTTAAAGGTCATGGACTTTGAATTGGAGATGAAGATTCTAAATCCTCTCTACTCTAAGTTTTATCCTCTTGATGATTACGAGTGTAAGCACCTTGTGCACAGAAGGGACTTATGCCCAGAACACATAAAAGCACCAAAGGCTCCCCATGACTCCCATGTGCTCGTTCACAAACTGCCCCAATCGGTAGAATGTCATGAAAGGCCTATATTTATCCCAACATCACATGTTGGACTTTTCATACTCCTTATTTGTGGACTTAGCTCCAGTTCTGCATCTTGCTTCTCTCTGTTTCTTCCCCAGGATTGACCTCTGATTGATGTATCATCATCTGTCCACTTTCCCTTGCTATCTGGACTCATGAAGCCTCCTATCTTGGATGTTCTTAAGGACGGCTTTGTTTTTCCTTTTCAGTAACAAGTTCATGGTCTACATAGGGCAAAACCTTTTGGGGGTTCCAGTTAGCTCCCAGATCTCTCTACAAGTAAACTGTTTCTGTAAAAGCCTCTCCACGTCTCACCCATTGTCACGTGCTAGTCTTGTGGCCATGGCCCACCTTACACCAGCATATTGAAGAGGGGAGATCAATGTTGAACCAAATCTGTCATTTGAAATTCATTTAGTTTCTGATTCACTCATCCAATCGTGCCTCTCCAAAAAGTTGCAAACATTCTTTCTCATGGCCATTAGATGACTAAGAAGCTTTTCAATCCTTCAGTTAAACTCCTCAAAAGAGTCTTCTGAAGAACAGGAAATGACAGCTTTGCCAAGAGTAAAAAGCTTGAAACTGGTTCCAAACTTTGAACCCACGTTTTCTGAGTGGGTTCCCTGCTTGGCAAGATGTTCTCCAGATTCTGTTTGTCACATATTGCTTGTCTAGATACATGACAACATGTTCATTTCCGTTTTTTCCTCACCTTAAGGTCTTTACTCACAGGAAGATTAAATTCCTTTCTGCAAGTAAGCACAGGCATTATCATCCTCCAGAGCTTTCCAGCTTTTCCTTGAGCTCAGGAGCTGGAAGTCGCTTGATTTTTATATGCTCCCCTTTAACAACAAGACAAAAAATACTTCTATTTGTAAGAAGGATCATGATGATTCCTTTTGGATAATGGCACAATAATCATCATTACTTTTTAAAAACATAGTGGAGTACCTACTCCAAATCTGGCTGTAAGAAATCTTCTCTTATTTCCTGAAATGTGACTATCTTCTGTAATGAAGACAGAGGACCTTTGTCAGACACTTAAAACAATTCAAACCCATTATTATAAAGGGAAGAACTCAAGCAAAGATCAAATGACAGATGGCTAAATTACAATTGGTATTTACTTTTTCTTAAAAATATGGCTAACTCAAATTAGAATTAACGTTATTCATCTTTTAATTTATCATGATTTAAAAAAAGAAGTGTGCCTTGGCTACCACATTTCACGTTGACTTTCATTCTAAAGCTGGAGGTGAGACTAAACACCACTTGGTTCTTCTAGTTCTTTGATTTGTTCTTTATTTATTCACTTGACAGAAACAAAATTTTTCATATAGAAATGTGAGACTAGATGGATGGCCAATCTAGTCTCAGAACTCTGGGAGAAAAATGAGAGGTAATCATAGCACAGAAAAAAATCTTCTAATGACCTCATGTTCACTGCAATAAATCAAATATACAGAATTAGAATAGAGCATTTATTGTGCATATTAAGACAAATTAGGAATTTGGCTTAATCTGTAAATTCCATTGAACACGGTGTTAACGACCAAAAAATCAAGACTCCTGAATTTTATTCCTTCAGATTCTCTCTCTCTCCCACACCAGGAAAACGAAAAATCTAGCAAATATGAACAAGAAATAAATCATGAATTCCATGGTACCAAAGGGGATAGAAAATTTGCACTTTCATGAATAGGAATTATGGAGTTTTTCCTGAAGTAGGATAGGAAAAAAAGTGCGTTTAAAGGACCAAGAAATGAAAGGTTTACAATTTTTTCATTAGTGTGAGAAAAAGGAGTTTGTAGAAAGAACTAGAAGGACCAAAGTTCTGGAAAAAACACTGAAAGAAAGACGAGAGTTGGACACAGGGCCAGCACAGAAGTAACAGCCTCCTTGAAGGTAGAGTTTCACGTGCACTTTTTTTGTGTGTGTGTTTACCATTTTATTAAAGGATATGACAGATGAACAGCCAAATGAAGCTCACACTGTGTCTTGAGCCCTGGATTTGTGTATTTCGAGAGACAGTATATAAAATCCATTGTAGTTATCTATGTGTGGAATAGAAGACTGCTCATTCACTGTGGCTTATCAAAATAGGATTAGGAAATGTTATGCTTAACAACACAAATGATCCAAAACAGACCCTTTTCATGTAATTCAGTATTTATAATGAAGAACCAGACTTCATTCTCCTGCAAGGCTCATTATTAGCATTAGATTTTAAGGAAAGTTTTAAAAGATCATAGGTACAGGAATATTCATCAAACTGAAATGCATCCCAGTATACTCCATGCTTAACATTCATAGCTATCAGGTATTTCATCACCATGACACTCTTGATAAAAATTTTGCTGGCTGATATTGTGCATGTTTCAGAGGGCTGATAAATTTTCTAAACCTATTTATAAGGTTGACAAAAAGACTCCTGAACTTTCATATTATACGTATCTCTCTAAAGTACAAGTACTTTACGTAAAAGAGATTTTAAGAGCTCATTCTACTCTCCTGAGAGATAAATCATTTGGAAATTTTTTGCTTTTAACTGGCTCTAGCAGCTTTATCAAGCTCATTTAACTAACTGGTAGTAAATAGAAGTCGTAACTTTGCTCTAAACCCCTAAGATTTAATGAAGTTCATGAAACCCAGTTGTGTACAATTAATATTTTGAACTTGTGGACATAGAGCTTGTCTTGAGTTTATAGAAAATAAGGACTATTTGTGGATGCTATACTTCACCACCCAGAGAGAGCCTTTGGGAGATGATTAGGCATGAGGACCATGAATGGAATTAGTGCACTTATGAAAGAGACCCAAGAGAGCCCTCTCACTCCTTCCACAATGTGAGGAGACAGCTAGAAGACAGCTGTCTATGAACCAGGAAGGAAGCTCTCACCAGACACCGAATCTGCCCACACTTTGGTCTTCCCAGCCTCCAGAACTAAGAGAAATAAATTTCTATTGTTTTATAAGCCACCCAGTCTATGGTATACTGTTATAACAGCCTGAACTGACCAAAACAAATACTTAATTTAAAAAGGAAGCAAAAGCTAACATTATACTCAATGGTGAGAAACTACATGCATTTCCCCTAAGATCAGGAACAAGGCAACAGTGTCCTCCCTTACCATGTCTACTCAGCATTGAAGCATAAGTCCTAGCTACTGCAATAAGACAAGAAAAGGAAATAAAAGGTATAGGAGATGGGAAGGAAGAAATAAACATTATCTTTGTTCACAGATGACATGATTGTCTATGTAGAAAATCTCAAAGAATGGACCAAAAAAACCCTCTGGTAACTAATAATGAATATAGCAAGGTTTTAGGATCCAAAGTCAATTGCTTTCCTATATACTAGCAAATAAGACTTTGAATTTAAAAAGTTATATCATTTACAATAGCTCCAAAATAATGAAACACTTAGGCATACACCTAACAAAATATGTACAGGGTCTATATACAGAAAACTACTAAAAGCTACTTAAAAATAATCTAAGTAAATGGAAAGATATTCTGTGGTCATGGGTTAGAAGAATTAATGTTATTAAGACATCAATTCTTCCCAATTTATAGATTTAATTCTGTAGATTCAATTCTATAGATTCAACATGATCCCGATCAAAATCCCAGCAAGCTATTTTGTACATATTGACAAACTTGATGCAAAATCTGTATGGAAAGACAAAAATACCCAAAATATCCAACACAATCCTGAAGAAGAACAAAATTGCAGAACTGACAGAACCCGACTTTAAGACATTGTAAAGTTGCAATAATCAAGACAGTATGGTTTTGGCAAAAGAGTAGACACATAGATCAATAGAACAGAATAGAGAGCATTGAAATAGATCCCCACAAATACAGTTAACTGATCTTTAACAAAAAAGCAAAGGCAATTCAACAGATAAAAGATGCTGGAAAAATTGGATATCCATATGCAGAAAAATTTAACCTAGAAACAGACCTTCCACTTTTCACAAAAATTAACTCAGAATGGATCATATACGTAAATGTAAAATGCAAAACTATAAAACTTCTAGAAGAAAATAGGATATCTTGGGTTTGGTGAAGAGTTTTTACAACACCAAAAGCATAATACGTGAAAGAAAAAAAATTGATAAGTTGGACTTTAATAAAATTAAAAACTTCTCTCCGTGAAGACACTGTTAAGAAAATGAAAAGACAAGCCAGCCACAGACTAAGAGAAAACCTTTGCAAATTATGTATCTAATGAAGGACTTTTATCCAAAATATACAAAGAACTCCTAAATTCAACAATAAGAAAACAAATAACCCAATTAAAAAATGAATAAAAGATCTGAACAGATACTTCACCAAAGACGATAAACAGGTGGCAGGTAAGCACTCAATATTATTTGTCATTAGGTAACTGAAAATTAAAACAACAATGACCATAAAAACAATGAAATCTGGCCATTTGTGAGAACATGGATGGACCTCGAAGGTATTATGCTAAGTGAAATGAGTCAGAGGGAGAAAGTCAAATACCATAAGATCTCACTCACAAATAGAAGATAAAAACAGCAACAAATAGACACATAAAGACAGAGACTGGATTGGTGGTTACTAGAGGGGAAGGGGGAGGGAGAAAGGTGAAAGTGTGATTTAATGAGTCTTTGGGTGGTGAACATGATGTAATCTACACAGAAATAGAACTAGAACGAAGTACACCCAAAATTTACATAATATTATAAACCAATGTTACCACAATAAAAAATTCAATTAAAATAATAATAATAAAACAAAACAACAATGAAATACCACTATACAACTATTAGAATGGCTAAAATTTAAAAAATGACGATAGCAACTGCTAGTGAAGATGGAGAACAGTAGGAAGTCTCAGTCTTTGCTGATAGAAATGCAAAATGATACAGCCACTTTGGGAGATAGTTTGGCAGTTTCTTGCAAAGCTAAACATAGTCTTCCCATATGATCTAGCAATCACTCTCTTAGGTATTTACCCAACTGATTGGAAAAGTTATGTCAACACAAAAATCTGCATGTGAATATTTATAGTAGCTTTATTCATAATTGTCAAAACCTGGAAGCAGCCAGGATGTCTTTCATTGGTGAATGCATAAACAAACTGTGATACATTCCTGCAATGGTATATTATTCAGAGATAAAAAGAAATGAACTATCAAGCCACGAAAAACGTGAATAAATCAAATCTTAAATGCATATTGCTAAGTGAAAGAAGTCAGTGTAAAAAGACTATCTCTCATATGATCTCAATTAGATGACTGTCTGGAAAAGGAAAAACTACAGGGACAGTAAATAGATCAGTGTTTGCGAGGGCTCAGGGGAAGGGAGGAAGGCGGAATGGGAGAAGCACAGGGTACATCTTAGGGCAGTGAAACTATTCTGTATGATCCTGTAATTTCAGATGCACAACACTCTGCCTTTGTGAAAACCCACAGAACGTTACAACACAAAGAAGAGACTTTGCTGTATGCAAAGTAAAAAAGAATTCTTTTAGGAGGTCAGAGGATCCTAGAATGGAATGCAGAATATGTCACAACAGTCTAACTGTATTATAAATACATGAAACAACCTCACTGAAGGGTGGGTGGGGGAAAGTACTGACCTAAGTAAATTTGGAAATGAGTGGAGTCTGTATGACCAGGCGCTGGACTCTAATTGACCAAGCTGTTTCCCATGGGAGTATGGGTAAAGAATTCTAATACCGCAATACACGTATGCTGGAATTGAACAGTTAGGGAAATGGATGGTGGATGATGTCTCACTGTCGGAGTGGGATTTCAGAGACGAGTGTGAGGAGGAAGCTAAAATGATCCGTATGGGAATGAATTAGAGTTGGAGACATCAGAAAGAACATACAGATACATATAGAAATATTTATAGATATGTGTATATACATTAATTAGAATACACACATATATTTCCTTGTTCAGTCGGTTGAGAGGGCCCAGAAGCAATGACACCCAGGTACAAATACATGTAGCACCCAGACTGTCCGTTCTAATACCAATAAAATTAAACAGGACTTCTTGGAGAAATGGCTGATTCTAGGACAGGGCAGAAAATATACAACCTAAGCCTGGAACATCTTATAGCACCAAAAAGTAAGGAAAAGCTAAACATTTTTTTTTTTTTTTTTACAAACCTTACATGATGGAAGTATGTCTGAGGGTACAGGAGCCAGCTAAAAGAGTCCACAAGGGTCAAAGCTGGAACAATGTGAACACCAAAACAAGGAGTGCTGGATTATAACTCAAAATATAAAGATGTCCATGAGCCCATCATGATAGAAATGAATGGCCAAATAAAGAAATAAATGGGGGAGAAGAGAAACCTCCCATGCAGGAGAATTCCAAACAATTTACATAGGAGCCCCCCCTCCGTAAGTGTGGGCCATTCATGTGACTTCTTTACAGAGAGAACAGTGCGGAAAGTTGGGAGGAGGTTTGAGAGAAGAGCAACTTTACAGTGGGGAAATCTGACAAAGGCTGCCTTCACCAAAAGACAAAGGTCAACATCAACAGTGATGAGTTAAGGTGATTTCATAGAACCTTCACATGAGACAATGAAAGTGGCACTTGACCTCTGTGGCCTTCCTCCTCAAAACCCATAATGCCATTCTAATTACCAGAGAGACATCACACGAATTCCAACTGAAGGACCTTCTACAAATCCTTGACCAGTTCTACTCAAAACTGTCAAGGTCACCTAAAACAAGGAAAGTCTGAGAAACTATCTCAAGCAAGAGGAGCCTCAGGAGACCTGACTGAATGTAATTTCGCAGCCTGGATGGGATCCTGGAACACAAAAGGGACATTAGATAAAAACTAAGGAA
Organism: Equus przewalskii; assembly: GCF_037783145.1. Lineage (NCBI taxonomy): Eukaryota > Metazoa > Chordata > Mammalia > Perissodactyla > Equidae > Equus > Equus przewalskii. The sequence goes on along the minus strand of NC_091832.1, from coordinate 117,947,595 downwards.
GTCTGAATAAAGTATGGACTTCATTTATAGTAACATCAGTGTTGGTTCATTAATCATAACAAACGTACCATACTAACATGAGCTGTCAATAAGGGCACTGACTTGGGGGTGTTTGAGAAGTCTGTGTTTCACCTTCACAATTTGCTTATAAATCCAAAATTGTTCTACAAAATAAACTTTAGTAAAAAAAAGAAACTCAGGATGGAGATCCTGCCATTGGAAAAAGGATGAAGGAATCAAGACCTTCCATTAAAGAAGCACTTCACAAATGTAGAAACTATCATTAGCCAAATGTAAATAATGCTAAAAGTAAAAATATCTAGTCCAGAGTTTTCAACAATTAATCAGGTCTATACTTACATTTTAAGATAATTGTTCTATTCAGAATATCTCGTTTGCTTATAACCAAAAATGAGTTTTAAAATGTTAATATCAAATGCACTTTTAAGTATGAATAGTCCTCAAACTCATGCGATCAGTGAGTTTATCTTTCTGTTATGCTCAGAACTGGTGATGTTAATAAGTACTAGAAATCTGAGATCCAGTTTAACAGTTTTAAGCAACAAGCCACACAAGTACTTGTTCTGAAGCCACCCAGGTCTGCAAAATGAGATCAAGGCAAAAAAGTTGAAGGGGGGCTGGCCCGGTGGCGCAGCAGTTAAGTTCACACATTCCACTTCGGTGGCCCGGGGTTCTCGGGTTCGGATCCCGGGTGCAGACAATGCACTGCTTGGCACGCCATGGGGTGGTAGAAGTCCCACATATAAAGTAGGGGAAGATGGGCCCGGATGTTAGCTCAGGGCCAGTCTTCCTCAGCAAAAAAAAGAGGAGGACTGGCAGTAGTTAGCTCAGGGCTAATCTTCCTCAAAAGAAAAAAAAAAAGTTGAAGGCGAGGAGATAGTCAGCGGAAACGCCTGGAAAGTGATTTAATAACACTTTTAAATGATGTTAAATAGTTTTATGCAGCATACAGTAACCCCTTATTTTCCATCTTTAAACAGAGAAAAAGTTTCGATTTTTAAATAATTTGAAATGGACTATTGAAAGAAATTATGAAGACTTTTTCTATAAGGCTACAAAAAAAGATGGCTTTACACATCTTTAAGATAGTTTGAGATAATTGAATGCATGTACTCATTTACTCATTCAAAAACATTGATAGTCAACTGTAGATAAAATAGATGAACTTCCAACAACAACCTATACAGGTCAAGAATATTTCCAACTACCCTGTAGCTGAATTAAAGAGAAACACTGATACAAGGTCAATGATAATAAGGCAGATCAAAAAGCACTACTTTGTTCAGTATCATCATCTAATTATGACGAAATCAGTTGATATCATTTTCAAAAGACAAAGAAAAGTCAATAAAGGGAAGCCGATAAAGGTGGAGGCAGGTGCTCCTGGAACTCATTAGCTATATTTGTGACAGCCTTTGAAGACAGCTATGACAAGCATGATTATGACTTTCCTTTGAGGCCTACGTTCAACGGCAGATTAGTAACCTGATACGTTCTCTATATTTATCTCCATAACAAAGATCCATTTTCAAATCAGCCAGCACAAAGCACGGTTTCTTTTTATGACATTGCAACACCCAGTGATAGGAGGGGGCCATCTGGACAGACGGTCCCGGGTCTGCCAAAGACGCAAGAGATGGCTGTCATAAATAGGTTACCTCTGTGGAACCATAGAGGGCAAAGGACATTTTTTTCCTGAATGGCCAGTTTGTTGTTTAGAATGACTTTTCTTAGATTAAACTATTGTTCTTTTAAGGGCCAATAGTGCATTATTTTACTTGATTGCATGAATCAATGGAAACGAAAGGAAAACAGAGCCCTGAGCTCAGTTCCTATCTTGTTACGTTTGGTGGGAGGGGGCGTGGGTGGTGGGCTGTCTTAAAGGCACCTATGGATGCTCCAAGTCCCACTGCAAGAAGGTCACTCCCTGTCCACAGGACTGGAGAGCATCCAGCCTCTTCCCACCTGGAAGGAGGAAGTGGACTGGGGTGTGCCAGCCAGAGAAAGACACAGCCACTTTTACAACACGTGGATTTTGCCTTTGTCCAGGGTTTCTTCCTTTCAAGGAAAAAATGATACTTTCACGCCTTCTATTTTGGAGTTGTCAGTCAGGAAATTTTCGTTGAGCATCTCCTGTATGTCACACTATTCTGGACACCAGAGCACACAGGTTGTGGTTTTTGCTCTGGGGAGAGAAGAGCAGAGTTGGAAGAGGCACACACAGGGATAGGTTTCTCCACCGTGCCCTCTTGAAATCCCCTTCCAGGTTCAGGTGTAAGGTTTCCTGAGCCATCAGGGAACAAAAGCCCGTGCCACTTGTCACTAACGTGGGGGTAGAAGCAGGTCAAGAATGTTTACTGAGCACCTAATGCCACTTGGCCAGTGCTTAACACACAGGCAGGAAAATTTACTAAAATGCTTGTGCTTCTCCTGCCTACATGTTTTATGTCCCATTGTCCTGGAGTGGTTTCTTGCCTTGGATATACTTGCAGGTCATTAAGCAGAAGCTGCTTGATGTCAATATATTTCCAATTATTTGGAAAAATTTTAATTTATTGAAGAGAATGTTCCAGGTACACCAGAGGCAAGAGGAGTGACTCCATGGACAAGGAGAGAGAGGAGATTCCCAGAAAGTGGGACAAGGCTATCTGGGTCTTAACTAGGACCTGATCCAGGTGGTAAAGCCTCAGAGAGAAACAGCCGTGCTGTGTACCCATACAGGCCAAACCTTAGGGATCATGGTTCCCAGTCTCGCCAAAGATTCGCCCCCATTCTCAATCAGTTAAGAAGCTATGAAGCTGTCAGAGCTGGAGGGAGCACTCAGCCCAGGATGGCCAGCAGGATGACCCCAGTTCCCTTCTGCTCTAGAAGATCCTGGCTTCAACCTTGGTGGGGGAGCAGGTTGCAGAGAGAGGGGTAAACCCCACTGCAAACTCAAGTTGAAGTGCCTTCAAATTGGGAGTCAAATTTCAATTGATTTAAAGGAAATAAAGAAATGTGGTCATATTTTTCTCACAGCTGAATTTGTAGTGACAACTTTGTACTTATAATCACGCTCATCTCGCTGAATTCTCAAAACGTCTCACGCCCCGAGTGTGCTCTTCCTTTATCCCGAGTGATCACCATCGTTATCCAGGATTTCATACTGGATCTCAGGTACACAGAGCTGATTTAATCATAATCCTTGGCTCATGACACACGCTTGTCATTGATCCATATTGGCCATCTTTTATGTAATTGGTTTACAATTTTTTGCTTATTTTTGACTGTATAATAAGCACATATGAAACCACCATTCAAAATAAAAGTCAGGACCCCTTCAGGGGCTGGTCCTGTGGCCGAGTGGTTAAGTTCGCGCGCTCTGCTGCAGGCGGCCCAGTGTTTCGTTGGTTCGAATCCTGGGCGCGGACATGGCACTGCTCATCAAACCACTCTGAGGCAGCGTCCTACATGCCACAACTACAAGGACCCACAACGAAGAATATACAACTGTGTACTGGGGGGCTTTGGGGAGAAAAAAATGAAATAAAATCTTTAAAAAAAAAAAAAGTCAGGACCCCTTCCATCCCTTTGCTCCCCCCGTAAGGTAACCACCATCTCAAATCCTCTTTCACTAGTCCATCTTTCCTTTTTTATATGGGTTTATTATTTATATTTGTATTCTTAAAATGTCTATTTTTATTTTATTGTTTTAATATTGTAAAAAGCGTATTAGGTTATATATAAATTTGGGGGACTGATTTTTTGTAGTTAATATGATATTGTTATGTTTTATCTGTGTTCCTGGGTGGGAATGTAATCTATTTATCTGACAGCTATACAATATTCTATTGTGTGACTATACCATCATTATTCACTCCCCCACAAAGGGGGCATTTGGATTGCTTTCAGGCTTTGCTATCACAAACAGGGCTGGGAGACTTTTTGTGTAAACGTCCCCGACTGAACACTGGACTCTGCGCCTCTGTTTCCCGCCACTCTGCACTCCAGCCAACGCTCTGCACTACTTTCCAAAGAGCATTTCTAACGCATGCACCTTGGCTGGAGTTCAGGAGAGTTCCACAGAGCCGACAGAGGACCTTCACAGAGAGGCCACATGGAAAAGCCATATGACTCTGTGACAGGACAAGGAAAAAGTGTCCAAATGGAGAGAAAACAATGGTGACCATAAGCAAACATCAGTAAGTGGGTCTCCACCCTGAAGAAGTCTACAAGTCTTCAATGATGTGAGCTGTGGGGTTGAGAAAAAGCAAAGTAAGTTAGCAAATTAGGAATCTAACAGCCATAGACTTACAGAGTTCAAAGAGGGGAAGTGGAACAAACTCAGAGATTAGGGAATGAGTGTCAGGGTGAGTGCAGGCTTGGAGAAGCCTGGAGAAAGACTCCCACAGCCACCCTCTGCCAGCGTGGGTCCATGTGCTCAAAGCCATGCACCCACTGGCACGTGGAATAAGGCCATGTGTCCCTTTTTGACACCAACCTCAGAACTACCCTTGATGTATTCTAATCAACTGTGTTAGTATGGCAAGACTGTCCATCCTACATTTCAGATATTCCCAGGAGAGTGGAGGTGGGAGAAAAGAAGTAGAAAACAACTGGGCAACATTGTATGAACCTAATTACAGAGAGAAATATGTGTAAGTAATTGCTGTCGCAGACGTGGCAAAGCTAGACCCGAGGCTGTCGCCGTGAAGTAACTGTTTCCAGCTTCCCATTGCCTCAGTGTTAAGTTCCACTCTTAGGCGTAAACCAAAGACCCCTCACGAGGTGGCCCTTGCTCATCTTTCCAGTCTCCTCTCCCACCGTGTCCTCACAAGGTCCAGTCATCCTAGTTAGAAGACACAACGCTGTTCCCCAAAGTTGGCGTGTTTGTCGCCTCCTTTGTTTATGCTCTTCCTGCTGCCTGAAATGCCCTTGGCCACCTCATCCGCTAACTTCCAAGCTCTGCAGGACGCACCTTAGGGGTCACACCCTCTGGTATCTTGTGACTCTTCTTAGTCCATCATTACTGTTCTCCTCCTCCTCCATCTCCCATCCCTGCCCCAGGCGTGCAAAACAGACCGTCACACTGCAAATGCACTCCTAGTTAACCCCTGCCACACTGATTTTTTCCTCCCATTAGACTTTGAGTTTCTTTAAGGTGAGGGATGTGATAAATGGCACCTAGTGGGTGCTCCACAGAAGCTGATATAGTAGATGTTGTAAACACCCTACTCCACTCACCTTAATCTGCTGGGACAAACATCTCTCAGGGAGATTGGCTGACACCTGCAGCCTTCTCAGGACAATTGACCTTGGTGGACAGGAGCCAACTTGCCAGAAGTTGCCCGAGAGGGGGTTATGCCAGACTTTTGCTGGGGTCAGCCCATGACTGACTGATGAAGGGCACAAAGGCCCTGCCCTTTCCCTCAGTGCAGCAAACACTGCCATAAGCTGTATGTTTCAGTGTCTGGTGGATCCAGCCAAGGCTAGACTTCCCCTGAGACCCTGTCCTTTCTCCAGGTTCTGCTTCTGCATCCTGCTTCCCTCATTCCCTTCCTTACCAATTTTCCCCCCAAAGAGCATGTCCTTTCTAAAGCAAATGGACCCAAATCACTGCCTCAGGCTCTGCCTCTAGGGAACACACCTTGAGACAGTTGGTTTTTTAAATTGAGTTATGTTGGATTAAATAACTTGTCCAAGGGAAGCTGGCATTTGAGTTTTAGTCTCCATTACTGTAAAGTCTCATTTTACCACTATGTCAAACATCTCTAATAGTTGGAAAGTTGTGAGCAATAAGCATACGACAGAAATATATTTTATATATAAGACATGAATTGATATACATAATAATGTATATCTCTGCAGTCTTTACCACTTACTAATAGTAAGACATATGATAGTTAATTTACCCCATAAGTCTCCATTTCTTCATCAGGTAAGTGGAGCTAACTACCCCATGGGATTGTTAGGTGGTTTAAAAGGGACCACTGGTAAATTATCTGCTATTTAGTGAACGCTCAGTAAATCATTTGCAGTACTCAACAATACCAAATACAGTATCTTGATATTCTATTCAGTGTATAGACAGCAACAGACAGCAACGCTGAGAAAGATATCAAGTAGATAAAATCACTTCTCTTGTATTTGGCAGGATATCCATTCAAAGTATAATAAAGTTCAATGGGAGCAATTTTGTTCACTTAGGGCCTATGGGGGGTGATTTGTGTTTGTGTCAGGTTATAGAAAAATATGTGTTGAATTTGCACACACTCATAAACTGTAGAGAATCAGGCTTATTGTAATTAATGATGTGCTTACTGCTGGGTTCATATACTCACGCTCAAGGTGATCTGTTAGTTTAGTCTGACTTATTTAAATCCAGAAAAGAGGGGATGCCATAATGGCTTCCTCACTCAGACAGTTCGTGTGTTAGAGATATGCTTTCTGGTGTATGCGTGGATGGAGTCCAGAAAAGCCGTCTGTCTGCTTTGCTCTTAATTGGGAGGTTTTCCTCTCTTTCAAGCAGCCCACCATTCCCAAATCTTGTAGACTGAAGGAAACTGGGTTTTACTTTGAGTACAGTTCCGAGCTGTTTCCTTTTGTCAAGAAGGGAAGCAGATTGTAGAGGGAAAAAGCAGAGAGGCCTGAGACCAGGTCATCACCCATAAAACCAAAAACCTCTCCAACGCAGCTCCAGTTCCAGAATTCTGTCGTTCTAAAGCGAGACTTTTTTCCCCAACACATGAAAAGTAAACATAAAAGCTCATCGCTTGATTAAATTTACCTAAAATAAACTCTTTCTCCAGACTCGGCCTTTTCCCCACATCAGCCTGAGAAGAGGATGTGCTGACAGCCTGATGGGGAGGGGAGACCGGTGGCAAAGCCAGGCAGGCAGGAGAGGGTCCCAAAGAGAGTTGTTCCCACCCCCCAGGGCTTGGGTTCTCTGAAACCAGCAGCAATAAAGCTCAACTGTCAGAAAGCAGGAATGATTTCTTTGCCTTGAGTGGAATGTAGGCTACTTCCAATGACTGGGAATTAATGTTTTTTACGCTACTGTAGTCCGAAGATGTTGTCATTTCAGAGAATGGAACAGCTACAGGAAGTGGGCCACACACGGTGCACCTAGAAAAAGAGAAGGCTATAGATTCAGTCCCTGCCAAGACTTAGGAAAAATTGCCTAGAAAAGGTCAATTTGATTTAGAGGAGATTTATTCACATTTTTTGTTTTTCCTTTTTTTTTAAACTCTCTTTAACTTTGCATGGCTCAGTGGAGAACAAAGAAAAACAACATATTTGGTTTTATTTTCCCAGGATGTGAAATCCTTTAGCAAACAAAACTTCCAACGAGTTTAATCAGGCGTTTGAAAGATGGCCCGTACTGAAACCAAGCATCTCAATATAAATTGGTAAAAATATTTTGATATATCCTTGATAGTCATCTTCTAAACTAAATTATTATGATATACCACCCCAGGTTCTTGGTGAAATCCTAAGAAAACTGTGAGAAAGAAATGCTCCAACTTCCGTATTTGTATTTGTCTTTTGCTTGGTCCTTATATCTTACTAATTTGTATAAATTCCAGATAAGAAAACAAACGTGTATGTGTGAGAAACTCACACAAAATGGGTCAAGTTGTAAATAAACTGAGCGTATATGAGATATATTTGACTGGACGGCGCCCTCACTGTGCATAAACAGAGGGCATACTCACAGAAGTCACGCGTACGGCAAGCTATGAAAGCCAGCCTTATCAGTTGGAATTTTTTTTTTTTGCTTCAAAATGTTCTTTGGTGTTGCATGGTTATCTCAAGAAATATTAATTTGTGATCAGGTTATCTATTTTCATTTCTTCTGCAAAATTAAGCCCCTAGAATTAACAGCTACATGGGATTTGGCCAGTCATATTATTTTGCCCCAATTTAGATATTAAAGAGAAACGTTTCTTAATTCTCAATCACAATTTCAAGTTGGAAGGAATGTTGGAGACCATCTCTTTCTACTGCGTGATGTTCTACCATTGATGTTGGTGAGTTCTCCATAATCTGCGATATTCAAGCAGACTCTGCGGTTTTGCCGAGCCTGAGACAAGAGGATGTTAGAGCCTTCCTTCCAGGGCGTGGATTGGGTTGAGTGTCTGCCCAGAGGCCCCTCAGCCACAGCTCCTCCTTTTCCAGGGACAAGGAATCCACCAGCTCACAGAGGGACCGCTGCAATCCTACTTCACTCACATTGCTCAACACATGCCTTGTTCTTCCTGACTCGTGCCTCGACCCTGCCTCCTGCCTGTACCTCTCTCTCCTTTCCCCAGCCTCTCCAAAGGATGGTCTGCTCTCACTGCCTCCCCTTCTCGCTCTTCAGCCCAGAGCCAGTGCCGTCTCCTCCATGCTGAAAAGAGTGACCGTTGTAAACAGGGATGTGCGGGGCTTGTATTTTAAAAATTAAAAATTAATAGAAAATTTAAAATAAAATTTTTTTTTAAATATGAAGATTACACTTTGAAAAAGCTAAAAGGTTTTTGTAAGACTGTTGGGGCTGTGGTCTGGGGAAACATATGCTCATTTCCCACCTGTAAGACTATATGTTGATACAATAGTTTTGGATGGCAGTGGGGAGCAAAGCAAACTGTAGCTGTGTCTACACCCTGACTCTGCAACCCCATTCCTGGTAGGTTATCCTGAAGGAGCACTCACAAATACGTGAAGAAATACACACTCAGGAAGGTCCTTGCAGGGGGCCAGCCCGGTGGCGTAGTGGTTAAGTTCACCCACTTGGCTTTGGGGATCCGGATTCCCTGGCCCAGATCCCAGGCACAGATCTAGCATCACTCATTAAGCCACACTGTGGCTGCATCCTGCATAAAACAGAGGAAGGTTGGCACAGATGTTAGCTCAGGGATAATCTTCCTCAAGAAAAAAGAGCAAGATTGGCAATGGATGTTAGCTCAGGGCCAATCTTCCTCACACACACACACACACACAAAGAATGCCCTTGCAGCATTGGCTGTAGGAACGATAGTAACAGAAATCACAACAATTGCAACATAAATAATAACCAAACAGGAAACAACCTAACTAGCCATCATCAGGAGACTGAGTAAATTAGACATGGAACACCCGTATAACAGTATGCATGCAGTCATTAAAAAGGATGCAATGGTTTCTGCTAATAGAAAACGTATCTCCAATATTTACTCTTAAGTAAAAAATAAGCAATGTTTGGAAGAGTGTGCATAGTAAGCTTCCCATTTATGTGTAAATATGTTATGTAAAGGCGTATGTACATAGGTGCATGTATATGCACACAGTATTTCAGGAAGAATGGTCTAGAAACCGTATCAGGTGGCAATCTCTGTGGAATAGAACCCAGGGGACGGAGTCGAAGGGGGGGTCTGAGTTGAAAGCCTCACTTTATTTTTTATCCTTTTGTGCTGTTTGCATTATTTACCCTGTTATGGGATGTCTTTCAGAATAACAAAAAGCAAAAAGCCCTTTAAGGTTTTGCCCACACACAGTATTTCACAGTTCCTCACCTGACAGGGTTTTGTAATCTTCATAAGTGAAGACTCCAGACGCCCTGTTCCTTTCACAGATCGTTTGTTAAAATGTCGAACAAAAGTTCTACCAGCCCTGAACCCTGAGAACCTCTCTGTTTACCTTTTCCGACACGAAAACGTCCATGGATCACTGCCCTTTATTTCCTATTTCTGAGCCAATTTCCTGTTCGTGACATAACATTTTCCCCAGTTCCCCAGTGACACAATTTTTGCCAATGGCTTTTGATGCAGGACATTGTTAAAAGCTCTTGAAAGTGAAAATAGGTTACATTTTCAGTTTACCCTTTATCCACAGGCATGTATGCGTACCTTTCAAGGGAATACGTGAGGTGGTCAGCTGCAGCTGCCCCTTATGGAGAGGACACGGCTTTCCCCACCATAGTTTAAACATCCACTGATTACTCTCTTATTTTCATGTTCACTAATGTGGCCACCTTCATAATTTGATAATTTTCATGTAAGTGAAATAGATCAATGTGTATTTTCTCAGTCCTTCTGGACCATTTTTCATAGATGGCTGCTAAATTGATAGTCAATGAACCCTTAAAATGATGATATTTGTCACTTTAGTTTCCTGGTTCTGCTTTCTGACATTTGAACACTGAGAGCCTTCAAAATTATCAGTTTATACTACCTATTTCTGATTATTTCCAACTATTTTGCCAATTGGACATAGAAGTTTAAATAATATTTGGAGGAATAAGAGTGTTAGACATTAATCTTCTCAATAGGTATTTATTGGGAATAAAATGTGTCCCAGACACTCTAATTGTTGCTGGGAATACTACTGTGGGTGAAGCAGCCATGGTCCCTTCCATTAGTCCATTATTAAGCTTATAGCCCAATGGACAAGACAGACATTTATCACATAATCACAGAAATGTCTAATTACTAACTTTGATAAATGCTATAAAGGAAAAAGAAATGCAAGGAGCTATGAGAGAATGTAATTCACTGGGAGTGAGGGTGGTGCTGTGTCGGAAAGAACATGAACCGGATTCAGATGAAGGCTGAACCATCATTGGTGGGTACTTGAGACCCTTGTGTACTTTAACTGTCTTCCCATGTACTTTGTCCAAGACCAGGAACTCTATGTTTCTCAAACGATATGGTAACAGATGCCTCATGGCTCTTATGGTTTAAAAAATCAAACCTTGGTTTTCACACTTTGAATCCTCGACAATACTCAATTTTTTGGGGGGAGGGGGTGGTGAGGAAGATTCGCTCTGAGATAACATCCATTGCCAATCTTCCTCTTTTTTTCCTCTTGAGGAAGATTTACCCTGAGCTAACATCGGGGCCAATTTCCTCTATTTTGTACGTGGGTTGCTGCAACATCATGGCTTGATGAATGGTATAGGTCCACACTGGGGAAAGGGACCCATGAACCCGGGCCGAACCTGGGCCGCTGAAGTGGAGAGTGCCAAACTTAACCACGGCACCACAGGGCCAGCCCTGTCACACTCAATTTTAAGTAAGCCATTTATGGTGATAGCTCAGCAGAAAGGCATGAACTTCTTGAGCTAACAAGAATATATTTTTCGTAATACCTGCCTTATCACCACTAATTTTGTCCTTACGAAGCCAACTTGACGTAGAAATCTTCCCCTAAAAGTTTTGCGTAGTCAAGTCTCAAGCAAAGAATATATTCACGTATCTTCCGGCAGTTTTTAAAAAGCAATCTCTAAACCAATCTTTGATTCCTTGATATAGATTAACCAAACACTGCCTCCTGCTTGTAGTGGGAAATTGCTTATAATAATTGTTTTTAGACATATTTTCCTGTCTTTCTTTTACAGAGTGACATATAAGGAAAATTTTTTTTCTACGCTTAGATTTTCATATAAGATTCTCTAAAAGACCAGTCATTCTAGACCCCATTAGACATAACAGTAATGATTTCATAGGAGAAAAAAGAGAAAATTTCTGTCCTGAATATACCAAGGAAGATATTATAATAAGTAGTGTTTATGCAAAAATGCCCCTTCTAGAATGCTTTCCTCTTTCCTCCATCACATCCATCGTGGTTGCCAGTTTCCTCCGTTCTTTCCTGGCCTATTGTCTCCTAATTTTCTGTTCCTGTCCATCCCTCACTCATCACCTGGGAGGGCCTGTGTTCCCTCGGGCTTACACTATTATGCACACCTCCCTTAACTGCTCAGCTGCTGTCTTCTTCCCTTTCCCCAATCCTCTGACAATGCTCCTAATTAATCGTAATCTTTCAAACACGATGGTCTCCTGAGTGATTCATTATCGCCTCCAAGAGAAATTACAAATGCTTTAGCCAGCTTTGTGAGGCCCTGCACACTCTACCTCTCACTTATCTTTCCTAGTTTATCTTTCACTGTTTGTCAAGATCCACTAAGTACCTAGCTCTGTTTAGCACCTTGCAAGCACTTAGCAAACATTTGAGAATGAATGAAAGAGTGAACGTGTGCTTTTTCTTACATACCCTATTCATGCTACCAGTGATGTCTTTACATTTCTTCCATGCATCCAAATCCTAAATTTCTTTTAAGCCTAGTTTTGTAAAATTCACAGTGATCTCTTTATATCACAGTGAAGGCACTTCCTATGAACTAATGGGCTTCACCCTTTCTTTGGGGAATAATGGTCCAGTAGATAGAAGATAAAAGCTAGGAGCGATGTTCTCTAAATTTCTTTAGCCTGGCATATTACAATATGAGTTTGAATGTTAAAAAATAACCAAATAAAATTGGAAAACTGTTATAGACTCAGTGCTGTAGTAAAGTCGCTGATGACCCAAATGTCTCTTTTTTATGTCTATGACTCACTGCTTTCTGACCAAAAATTTTGGCCAAAAATACAGAGAGGAAAAATTGTCTGAAATTGCTTACATCAAAATGTAAATTATCTGCTTGGATTTGTGGGCACTGTAGCCTTCAAATAAAAATGTGTAGGGATATAAGTAGAATGAGTTCAAAGGAATCTTTAGATGTGTGAAGAAATGTATACTCTGTTCCCTTCCCCACCCCCAAGGAAATAGTACACAGCCAAGTCTTTTCTTGTGGATAGACTGGGGGGCATGTAGTTGAGGGTCATATATTTTAAGATCGCTTGGATTTTAAGTGAGCCATTCAATTCCTGGTGCGTCTCATTTTATAAAGATGATTATATCCTGCTCTTCCCACCAGGCCTAGAAGGAGACACTTCACCTTCTGACCTTTTCCTCCCCCAGGTCTTCTGATGTTTGAATGGGGATGAGAATGCTAAGGCACTCACTCCAGCTCTCGTATTATACCCACAAAATAACACTGTATCAGGCTTTTGAGAAATCTACCTTTAACCATAGCAAACCCCCTTTCCCACATTATGTGCCATAAGAATGACCAGGGTGCCATATAACCATGTGGTTATAAACCATTCCTTCCCAACCACTACCAGCTGAAGGATCCTCCTATATTACAGCTAGGGTCATGTCACCACTTGAATCAAAAGCCTTACTGGACTCCCATTTGGGACATTACCTATGGACTTCCCATAAACCCAACCACCCAACTTACCCTTTAAGACTTTTTATAATGTGGTTCCCACATACCTGTTCAGTCCCATCTCTCACTACTTTCTCACTTCATCATACAGACTATTTGCATTCCCCTGGAAACTGCATGTGTCTTTTGAATCTGCTTTTTCCATGCTATTCTCTCTATAGGAATGTCTTTCTCCTGACTCTTTTTCACCTGTTAAATTCCTAAACATCCTTCAAGTTTCGACCCAATTGTTACTTCCTCTGCAAAGCCTCTTCAGTCCCGTGGTCAGTGATCACTTCTTCTGTCTCTCCTGATATTTTACAAACACCTTTATCATGGAATCATCATAATCACTTTGGTTTTTAATTGAAGTTTAGTTGACATACAGTATTATTTTAGTTTCAAGTGCACAACATAGTGACTTGACATTTGTATACATTACAAAATGATCACCACCATAAGTCTAGCAACCATCTGTCACCGTACAAAGCTATTACAATATTATTGGCTATATTCCCTATGCTGCACATTACATCCCTGTGACTTGTTTATTTTATAATGCCTGCCCAGCATGGCTTGCCAAGCAGCATGTAGGTCCGCACCCAGGATCCGAACTGGTGAACCCAGGGCCACTGAAGTGGAACATACGAACTTAACCGCTGCGCCACTGGGCCGCCCCTCACTTATTTATTTTTGCTTTTGTTTTCCTTGCCTGTGGAGTCAGGTCCAATAAAACATCTCTAAGACCAATGTCAAGGAGCTTACCATCTACGTTTTCCTCTAGGCGTTTTACGGTTTCAGGTCTTTAATCTATTTTGTATTAATTTTGTGTATGGTGTAAGACAGTGGTCCAGTTTCACTCTTTTGCATGTGACTGTTCAGTTTTCCCAACACCTTTTATTGAAGAGATTTTTCTTTCCCCACTGTATATTTTTGCCTCCTTTGTTGTAGATTAATTGATCATACATACGTGAGTTTATTCCTGGGCTCTCTATTCTGTTCCATTCATCTATGCATCTATTTTTGTGCCAACTACACTATTCTTTTATTTAAGCCCCTGCAATTTGGAGTCTATTTCTTACAACAGCTTGGCCACATCCTGACTCATACAATGGCTCTAAAAGTTTAGGGGTCATTTTGAAGCAAATATACCACTTACCACTAAATTTTCTTTCACTATTGTTTCTATAGTCCTGATAGATTTTCATTATATACAATTACTATGTCAAAATTACCTTAAATCATATAAAGCTTGTCCTTTTATTTTTCCTTCCCAGGTTGCAAATGTGGCCTAGTCCCATCACCCCTCTCTCCCCCTCATGCTGCCACATCCAGGAAACCTGATCCTGTCTCCTGAATTCAGTGGTTCCCCCAGCCTTAATTAATAACATCTCATGAGTAACAGCCTGAGATCATAAAGATGAAAAGATATGTTCACTGTTCACAGAGTTCAGGAAATACACCTGATCCAACAGGGTGAGTCCCATCCCAGAGTCTCTACAAGATTCCGGGAGGGTAGACAAGGGAGTGATTAGTCCTCCTGGCTTTGAAGGTCGGGGGTTGGGAAATCATGAGAGTTAGGGAGTGTTTCAGAGAAGGTTTGAATCAGGAAGCTTTCCCCAGTACAACAGGATAAACGGAGATCCGGGTAGAGGGAACACCACGTACAAAGGCGCAGAGTTCCGTAGCAGCAGCGGGACCTTAAGTTATTCTTTGCGGATGGAGCTTAGGCAGCAAGGGGCGGCATGGCAGGAGATGGACTGAATAAGTGCGCTAGGGCCACATCCTAAAGGGACTGATTCACTGTGCTAAGGAATTCAGACTCGAATTTTTAGGGTTATGATAAACATTTAATGGTTCTGAGCAGAGTACATAATTACATAATTAGCTTTGTATTTGGAAAAGATTGAGACCCGAGGAAGAGACACCGATTAAAAGGCCCTGGCAGTGATCTAAGAAAGAACCAAACAGTTAGACAGAGTCAGAGGAGAAGGAGAGAAAGAGCTAAACTGATGCTAATTCAAAGTAGTGGCTGAAGCTCCTGGAGGTGGGCGGTACGCAGGGGGTAGCAGAGACAGACGATGCCTGGGATAAACGCTGGCCCGCGAGTTTGGTTGGCGGGTGGTGGCAGAAAAGAATTCTAAGTTCAGCATTGGACAAGCGGAGTTTGAGAAATCTATGTTCACCTTGACAGCCTCATGCTGATCCCCCAAATGGCTTAATTTTAAAGCTGTGTGGGGGTGGGGGTCAGAAGTCATAGAAAGGAGTGGAGAGAAATGAGTCCACGTAACCGCCTCACTCATTTGTTCTGATTCCGATATTCAAGCTTTTGGGATGACAGGTTTTGAAACTACAAAAATAAACACCAATATAAAGAGAAAGAATAGTTTTCCTTCTCGTAGTCTGGAACATACTTCTTTCTGGCTCCCGGTGGAAGCCTTTCCAATCGGGTCTCCTTCTGTTGGAGGGACAATGGCAGAACCGGCACTTGTTCAACGTTCAAGCTTTACGTAAATGATGTTTTAATTCCCACGGTAAACCGTCATCAGTTGGTATCATTATCCCAATTTTGCAGATGAGAAACCCAAAGCCCAGAGAAGTTAATAGACTTTCTCAAGGTGCTTCAGCTGGTAAGCAGTGAGGCTACGTGTAATCCTACAACCGTCTGGTTCTGAAGTCCATGTTCTTCCATCACACGATCTTGACTATTCAAAGAATATCTTGGCTCCAGAAATCAGGCTCAGGAAAAGAGTTCGTTATGAGAAAACTGAAGGGTCTCTCTGCCCCTTAAGCTATAACATCCTCTAAAAAGCATTCTTCCACTCAAGCATTTCTGCCAAGTGTTCAAACTCAATTTCAGAAATGATCACACCCACCTTATTCCATCTAAGAAATCCTTTTGATAATTTGCTGAATGTAAATGAAAAATTATCCAATTAAATAATAAATGATCACGCAGAAGAGTGTAATAGTTACGAAAAATTCCTTACAAATCTGTACGGAGTCTCACATCCACCTGTCAGGAGGTCCTCCACTCACACTCCTTTCACTGGACCATCTGCCAGTAGTGACTCCCAAGTCTCCTCTAGAGGCTTTTAGTCCTAACAGAGCCGGGTGACCTCAGAAGACAGGCGACTTCTCTTGGAATCCCTGTATTAAAAAATTAAAATGCTGTTTAAATCAAGAACAAATGCTACTTAACTGATAGATTACTCTGTTATGTGCCTTCATCAGCATTTTCTGTCCATCCTTATCCCATCCAGCAAAGCACAGAAGCACTTTGCCCTGTTCCTGGGGAACTTCAAAGCACCCTTCACACGACCGTGGAAATTTGTGAGCAGTGAAAGATCTGCTTGGAGAGAAGTTTGCGTTCTCTTAGCAGCTCTCACCACACTGCGTGACATACGTCAAAATGTTAAAGACAACAGAAACTCCTAATGCTTTGTGCAACGTATACAGTTCCTGAGCTTTGATGTTTCTGCTTCTGCCCCTTTAGTTATACAAAATTGCTTTTTAAAAAATTCCTTTATGTCTCATTACTGACCTGTCAAACATTATTTTAACTTAAAGAGTAGCTGACGCCTTGCAGTAAACCTTGAAAAGCCCCCTGTTTAAAAACAATCTGCCTTTGTGCTCTACATATCTTGTATGGGTACGTTTTTATTACGGGGAACATGTCACGGAGAGAGATCTCACACACGGTTCTTATGTCAGAATGAATGCAGCCACACAAGAGTCCAGATGCGTGCTCTCTCGCTGATGCTGAGTGCCTGGCATCTCAGCGGGCTAAATGGACAGTCAGAGCCTCGGAAAAGCTTAGGGTTGTCGAAGGCATCTCCACACCCTTTCTGCCCTCCCTTACACAACCTAATTATTCTCTTAACACCGCTTTCCTATTTATACCTTTCACAAATTTAAAGTACTGACCCAACTCCGGAATCAACTTTTCTCTTTAGAATGAATTCAACATTTGTCTCAGGTACCATTTCATTTGGCTCAGTAGAGAGCTCTTCCCTCCACACCACCACCACCTCCCACTTTTTCTCATGTTTTGGCAAAGCGCTGACTTGATCCCCTTCCTTCCTCTCCCTCGTGGCCGGTCCTGTCCCCCTCCGTTAACAGACTGTTTGAAGTGTTTCCCAACAGCCTCATTGAGGAGGAGGTAACAAGGCACAGAAATGCTGTGTGACTTAGTGAGCTTGAAAGATCTGGACATCAGAGGGAAGGAAGTGGGGGATCTGCATAAAAGAGGTTTTCTTCCTGATTGAACTGAACGGGATTGTTTTGGAGGAAGTGACGCACGTTCCCATTCATGGGCGGTGGGGTTATCCTGAGAGGCAGAAGGGAGCAGGAGGTACTATAATTGGACTCTCTCACAAGTGTTTAAAAGCCACGACATTATCATCAATGGCACTTTTTCCATTTATATCCTGCAATTGTTAGCCATTGTTTACGAGAACACTGTGGTATTAGCCTTGTAGTTTTTGCCATTATGAGAATTACTTTAATTGATGAACAAGCTCGAGTCATAGTTTTCAAAGTCAGTCTTGTGTAAGATACCAAACAACATTCACTGAGATGATGATAAATGAGGGTACTTTTTAAACAGCTCTAAATAGAGTATATCCTTTGAATAAAAGTGCATTGAGTCTTACTAGAAACTGTGGGTTAATCCATTTCTACTTAAAACTTCCCTTATTTTAGTTTTAGGATTCTGAATAGAAGATTCAAAATTCACTCATTCATTCACTCATTCTTGGTCATTTTTTTTTCAGCACCAGTCTCTTTAGGCTGAATTATAAATATTGTAATATTCCCAGAGAACTCACAATCTAATGAATCAACATTCTCGTAGTTTTCTTCTTATCGTCTCCCCTTTGTCTTTGAAGAAGAGATTTTTAAAGCAATGCTTTTCTATGCCTTACCTGCCAGGGGAGGTTTTAATAAATAGAATCTGACTGCTTAAATCACATACTCATTTCTAACTATTTGAGAAGTTAATTCTATCCCTGATATAATTGTGGATTGGAGAAGGAGTGGTTTTATTAGTAACTTTTAAAATAGTTTATTTTTGCATTTTTTATTCTCTTGCTCTCTCTCTCAACTACGCATGCACAGAGAATGTTCCACAGATTCCCAAAGGTCCTTTCTTCCAGAGTCCCTTTCCTCTCGTCATCTTTTTTAATGTCCATCTTCATATTTTTAAATCTAAATAAATGTACAGGGAATTATAAATTGATTTATTTTTGCTCTCTGTCGTATAAATATGTCCAATTAGTTAATTTTATGACTATGAGTATCAATTGTTTCTGACATAATGACTTAATGTACATTATTCTTGCATTTTCTGTTGGAGCTTTTCTTTTACAGGAAGTCACTCAGGATGCACTTCACATGTTGTGCGTCAACATGCTACTAAATTCAGTTCTCTCCTGCTTCTTTATAAGTATTGTGCTGCACCTGTAACCTTATTAATTTCAACATCTTTCATTTTTACTTACTTCTCTTTCTCTAACTCTAGATAAACTTCTAGGAAATATCAAAACACTTACTTCCTTTCATTTTCCAACAAAAATCAAGACACTACAGCGTGCCATAAAATCCCCAGACAGGAACTCACAGATGATCGGCAGAAGCACTGAATGCTTTCTGTAGTCTGTGACTATCTGTAAGTGACGATGTTCTACTTTATATCTACCTAGCAGGTGCCTTTGTGCAACAAGGGAAAACTATTGAGGATGTAAAAACAAAAGTTTGTTTTGATGAAAATAACCACAAGTTGATAGAATTTAAGATTTTAAGGGAGATTGGAGGGAAGTAAAAAATAGTTAAAGAAAATTAATATCAATCATGGTTTCAACAGCCTTGGAAGATAACAGAAAGTGGTACCAGGCAATAGAGTGGTGGCCTTGGAGTGGATGATCAAACTCTCAGCACTTTACAGAGTTGAACATGAAAACCAGAAGGTCCAAGGGCCTGAAGACAAGACGCCATCGTACCCCGGAGCCTGGTCACTTACCTTGCTGCACTGCTGGTGGTATTTTGTATCCGATACAACGAACAAGCACAACTCCTGGCATAATCAACACACAATTTTGCATTGTCCCTGTAAAATGTATTCAGTGGTGGTGACTTTCTCCTGACCCTGATGAGACCTCGAGTAATTGCACGCCTTTAATGACCAGGTTTGGGTAATGACAGTTGTAAGGTCACTCTAAGTCGCAAATATAGGTTCAATTGGGTAAGTAACATGCCAAATCCTATGTAATATGATTCTAAACGTCATATAGTATTAAATATTCTCTCCCTTCCAGCGGGCTCTAGGGCCTGCGGAGTCTGCTATGGAACCAGTTTTATTTGCCTCCCTCTGCCCCTCATTCACGCGGACCCTCTTTCCTGGTCCTCAGGTTTGCACACCTCGCAGGCTCTTGCTGTTAGGGTCTCTCATCCTCCCCTCTCGAGAGAATTCAAAACAGGTCCTCTCTTGCATGGGTCACCCACATCTGGTTTGCCCCACGCTCAGTAGAAGTAAGCTATGATCCAAACAGAATGTGTTTCCCTCTCTCGGGCATGAATTGCGTGAATTAGGCATCTTCTGACAATGCCTCTAAACTACTGGGAACATATTTCATGCTTTTGAATGATCCCATGGAAGCCCCATCACTAGGCTTGAGGTGAAGGAGGTAGCACCCCAACGCCTCCCTCTTTGGGGTGAACAGGGACCTACAACCAGCAACAGCACTCTGAAAAGAACCATCTTCCCCTCTCCTCCTTTGTTTATATTCCTCAAGGGTTTTAACTCTAACTTGCTTGTTCTGGGTGATCTACTTGGAAATTTCCTCTTCATATTCTAACATGTCAAAAATTCACACCTACGGTGCCCTTAATATCTTGGTCAAAATATCAGTTTCTACATCCAATTTCAAAATAACCAACAGGGCTTCCATCCCTGAGAGCCTGCTCATTTGGTTCGGTCAGTTTAACTAGAGGGAGAAGCCCTTGTTAATGGCTGCAGACCAAGGTTAGCAAACTCACCTTCCTTCAGAAAGGAACACGGATGAATGACCCAGGCCAGGTGGGAACTGCTGTACGTCAGGAGAGTGTGCCTGTCCAAAGGGACAGATGCCACATGGCCATTGTGAGTGCAGGGACACCAAACTTCCTCATTTTTCAAGAAAGTGGAAAATAAAGATTTCTATGTGCCATCCCCATATTTTTAATGTAGGCTTAAATGTTCTAAGTCCCTTTTCAGGCCTCACACTAAAAGATTAGGGACCAGATTCTGATAGAAACTAGCAGTTAGTGATTTGTCCCATAGGCTACCCAGCCATTGTTCACATTCACCTGTTTGGTGACCCAGAGCTCAGGTGAGAGCAGGGCAGCTGAGCATCTCAAACTCCTCCTCTGTCCTGAGAACAAAGCTCAGTGTAGAAATGTGGTATTCTCTTCATATACAAATAATACAATTAAGACAATTAAGACACTCAGTGCAAATCTGGAAGCAGGTGGGGTGGTGGATAAATGCACTTCTGTTGTTCAGCATGGGAGCTATTTTCTGTGCATTTACAAACAGCCAGATGAAGCGAACAAGCAGAGCAGGTTTCCTTTCATCACACTAATCCTGGACTAAGCATCCTCCTCTTCCTGCTTTGCTTTGACTGTTCAAGTGTTAGTGGGATGTAGTGTCAAAGGTCATTATCTACCAGGGGGATTAGTCCCCATTGGGTGGCTGCATTTGCAACCTAAATTTAAAACATTTTTTTCAGCTGCTTTGAACCAACGAGCTCAAGCTGCTAAATCTTAGATGCCATCCCAAGAACTTCAAATGGGACATGACGTTATGTACAGAGATGGACCTCCACACCCACTATCCCCTCACACTCACACTCACACACACTTGGGGGAAAAAGTGATGTTTAAATCAACGTTGCATGGGTTGCAGGTACAGGGGGTTCATTTTACTATTCTGTCTTTTCCTGTTTATGTTTGACAATTTTTATAATAAAATATGGCAAATGGAGTAAAGACTTGGTTGTAACAAATAACAAGCAATATAATAAGAATATTAGATTATTGAGTATAAGTAATTTTTTACTTAAAAGTAAACTAATCATGTTATAATCACCTTACCATAGAAAATTACATTGAATACCTAATATTGAATTATTACACCAAAACCAGTGCTTACATTGTTACCATTTTCTATTGGTTTACAAGTCAATGACACAGAGGAACTTGAGTTTTGACGTGTTTTGGTTTACTATTATCTATGCAGACCAGAAGAATGGTTTAATGAAATTTGCCAAGGGCATCCCTACTGTCTACCTAACTTTTCATTGTTTCAAAATGCAGTATAGTGCTGGGAGAAAGTGGGGACTTAAAAATGTTTATTAAACAAAGAAAGCAGTGGATAAGTAGTAAGTAGAGCAGAGTACTCCTTACTTCAGGTTAGGTTGAGCTTACAGTGTAGGGAAGGGCATCTCGAGGTTGTTGATTCTGCGCTTTGAAAGCTACCCTGAGCATCACACACATACACATACACATCAGATAGAGACACGTGAGTATGTGTAAAAGATTTCTTTGCCAACTTAGTTGTAAAGACTTAAAATTTGTTGAGATGTATGTAATTACACATAAAATCAAACTGTTTAAAGCCCAAATTCTTAATTCATACCAGTGTGTGCTAATTTATAGTACTGACCTTGTAATGTTTGAGAAAACACTGCACCTGTGAATGAAACACACCTAAACATTAAGCTAAAATTTTATATCTCTGTTTCTACAGCTTTTAAATGACCTGCAACAGAGTGAAAAACAGTTTTGGGGGTTGCTGAAGAGCAAAAACAGCTGGTTAGAACATTTCACTCTTAAGATTTCTTCAAATTTGGAGTATTGAAGGGAAAGATATGTTTACTAGACAGTCAGAAAAGGGAAAGGAGAAAACTCTAGCCAAAGTGTTGTCTCATTAAAAACAGTCTCCAACTCTCTTGATTTTCTCCAGGTTTTCCTTCCAGCAAATCAAAGATGCCTTTCTTACTTTAAGAGATCAAACTGCTAGAAATTGGTTTCATTGAAGAGCAGAATATTTAGGAGGGGCCCAGAAACACATCTTCAGCAGCAGCAGCTTCAGAAAATGAGGAGATGCCCATGATGGCATATTATTTGAAAGCTGCGAACAGCAGAGATGTACAAGAAAGTTTGCTTAACAAGCATTCTAGGGAGAAATATAAATATCCGCTACAGTCAAAACACTTTTTCCAGAAAGACCTCTTCTACTTTAAGAGAATAACTTATATGTTCATAGTAAAATAGCACCAAGAGCCAGGAATTTTCCAATAGATTTGTCATTATAGGAATTGGTTTTCTTACTGACATTCAAGAAATTTTGTCAATGGGCAATATTTTCTGCTGCACTGGGTCCCAGGAAATGGTCCCCTAATTTATTCAGGAAAAAACACTTTTTATAAAATATGGGTATCTTGTAGGTCTTCATTAAAAGATAGCACAAACAAGGCAAATATGGGGAGTCTCAGTTCAAAAGGAAAATAATACTCTATGATATTTATGGTATTCTCCTTCAAGGACTTCAAAGCCTCTGATAAATAAGATGTCACGAGACATTCCATAGACAGAAGACAGATAAGGGAAAAATACCATTCTCCTTATTTCACAGGCATAAAATCTGAAAAGATGAAAAGAGACTCCAACTCTGGCTTCTCTTCAGTAAAAAAGCACCATGTAAATCCAACAGAATGCATTCAACCACAGCTAGCTACTTAATTTAGGCAAAACTACTTATTTTCTCATTTACTTCAATAATTTAGGCAAAAACAAACTGTTTCCTTCAAATTCCATTTACCCTACAGCTTCCTTCTCCAATCCAGCCTCCAGGCTGCCTACTAGGGTTTCTAAAACACAGTCTGGTCCTTGCATTGTCTTAATTAAAATCTTTAGTGGGTCCACGTGATCTGCCCTGGAATAACTAAAGGACCCTCTGAGTGGCATCCTTCAATTTATGCCACTCTTCATACATTCATTCGTTCATGCATTCATTCATGCATTTATTCAACAAGTATCTCTCCCTACTACATAGAGAGGTAACCATACTAAGATTACTAAACCATGCTAGGATGCTCAATATTCCTTGCACAATGTGATAGACCCCTATATTTCCATATCTTCTCTGATTCTGTTTCTCCTACTGGAAATGCTTTTGCTCTTGTTCATTTGACAAAAGAAAATTCTAATTCATATCAAGATGAAATTCACACATTTTGTTCTTTGAGAATAAATTCTTGAATCTTCTAAGAAAATGATTCATTTCTTCCGCTGTGCTCCTATAACAACTTATTTGTATCATCGATGGATGCAATATTATTGCATTATAATTAGTTGAATATACGTTTGTTTCTTTTACTGGATGTGAGGGACCATGGCTGATTCATGACAGAACTTATGCACCCAGAATTTTGTCTGGAGACTCAATGAGCATTTTAAATTGAAACATATTCGATATAGATACCACTGTTTCTTCTAAATAAAGATTTTTGAAGTCAGTAGTATGTTTACATCTCTGTACTAGACGGTGTGCGCAATCACAGCATATAAAGAGACAGGTCTCAACTTGGATTTGCTTATAACCAGAAGGGAAGGGAAGACAAGGAGATATCAAAATGCAATCCTACATCCAGTGTAGTAGTTATGTTGAAACCTGATTCGAATAAAGGTCACTGTTTTTACTATTATTCCATATTGCCCATTAAGAAATATTTTATATTCTTCTGGGGTTAACATCATTCTTTCTAAATTAATTCTCTATTTGACCCAAATGAAACACTTGCCCAGTTCTAGCACTAACACTGAGATTCTTTGTTCCAAATAATGCAGGTACACAATTATCAATATGGATGCTATGACATATATGTGCCTCTCACTGATCAATTGAGAGAATGAGGCAGGATTAATCTTCTATGCTATAATTGCTCTGAGATATTTCTAAAAGCCCAAAGCTAAAAGTCAAACAACTTTGAATTTCTAAGTGAATCTTGGGCAGAGCACTACATTCCACTCATCTCATGAGAGAAGAATGGATGGTTCTAAACCTTGAGTGTGCTTGTGACTTTGTACCTGCATTACTCTTTGAAACCAGTTTTCAGTGATAAATAGTTTTCGTAAAACTAGCTGATTCCAAATAACTGCCCTCTGGAAATTCCATCGAAAGTAATGCTGGTCCCTATGCAAATATTGTATGTGGTATGTAGTTCAAAATAAAGTAAATGGACTAATGTGACCTTCCTTTGAGATGCATAACGGACAGTTGATAGAATTAGTTGACCTTCTTAAACTCTGTAAAGTGACATAAGTTACTAAGAATCTCTGGCTTTAATGCTGAACTTTATTTGTCAACATACTGATGAAATAAGCATATTTAAATTCAAAGCATTCCAGGTCATTTCTGTAACAAAGCACACGATGTACTGTTGTAGGATAGGAGGTGGTTGGCCCATTTACTTTTGGTTATAAACAATAGAATTTCCTTACATAAAGATGATGTAGGGGCTGGCCCCATGGCCAAGTGGTTAAGTTTGCGTGCTCCGCTGCAGGCGGCCCAGTGTTTCATTGCTTCAAATCCTGGGCGCGGACATGGCACTGCTCATCAAACCAGGGGGCTTTGGGGAGAAAAAGGAAAAAATAAAATCTTTAAAAAGAAAAAAAAAGATGCTGCAACATGAGTTATGTGCTCTGATATATAATGAATGGTTAATCATGAGAGCCAGCAAGTTCTAGGAGAAATACCATTTGGAACACCAATATATGGGCTACATGCCAAATGAAGTTTTTACTCTGCTGGAACATGCTTGGGTTTCAATTCAAGGAAGGACAAATAAAATGGTGTGTAGGATTGTACAGAACTTTACATCTCAGAGACATGATAGGAAAAGAAATATATCTCAAGAGACGGCTTTAGAGAAAGGGGGATTTCTGAGTCTTTCTAAGTTTCCAGAAGACCGCCACACAAAGTTTTTTCTACACACACACAAGAGAGGATCAGGGTGAGGGAGGGAAGTGGCTTTGGGAAGGAAGTCTCAGTCTGCTTAGTAGATCTGCTAACTTTGCAAAGCCACAGTGGTCTCCAGAACCTGTGAAACCCGCTCTAGATCTAGTAAACTCAGGATGATAGACTGTGCCTTTTATCTATGTATTTTTGCATTACTTTTGAAGAAAACACTGATGCAATCTTTTTTTTTTCTGTTCTAGAGTCCCACCCACTTATGCACATACCTTTAATGATGTCTTTTGGCTCATCTAAGACAGATTTGTACTAGCAGAAAAAAGTTCATTCTTACTAAGCACACATCACTTAAGTTAATGACTTGAGCAATCTCATGGGGAAAAAGGGACACATAATTGCTCTAAAGAAAAAGTTATTACACTAAGGAAGTGATATACATTAAATGTGTGTAAGGAACACAAGAGGAGGCATCTGGAGTCAAAGAACATAATACATTTTGTAACATAATTTTTCTGTTGAGCAGTACAAACGTGAAATTGTTTTTCAGCTCTCCTCTCTTAGTGGCTGCTTTGAAAATAAGTTTGCCTAATTCAGAGTTTGTCAGTTATTTGAAGAGTTTTTCCTGTGTCATATCACAAAAAGGTGCTGAAATTGATTCTCTTCTATGCAAAATTATCTTGGTACATTTCATATACATCCCAAGCTTCAGTGACATTTGGTTATCATTAAATGACTACAGTGAATGGAAAATAAGAAAGGAAAAACATTCCAGTTCTTATGCACAGTCACTCAGAACTCTTTAACTCCTTTAGAACAAAAAAATTATTTGCCCAATTACAGAACGATAGCATTCTTAGGCTTGAAAAATAAAAAATATAGATCTGCAGCAAAAGAGTTTCAAAGCCACCATATTTCTGAAATAGGATATCATTGACTATATGTTCTGTCTCAAACTCCATGCCCATTTTCTCCTTGACAAACTACAGATAGATATTTCTCGGCTCAATATTTTATAACAAAAATAATAGATTTGGGGCAAGATTATTCTACCGAGGACCAGTGTTACAAACTTGGTTGAATCTTGTCCTTGCCTAAGCCTGTTTGCGACAAAGTCTTATAAGAAGGACATGCTTCGGTTGAAATTTATTCAGCCTTTTACTCTGGGCAAAAACTAACAGTGGATGTGGACTAAGTGATTCCCTGGTGCTCTCCACAGATCAACTTGGAGGGCCGTCACTCTTCTGGGAGAAATGGCCCCCTAATTAATCAAATAAGTTTAAGGATCATAAAGGCTCTCTGTGTTCTAACTCCAAACACTTTCTTTTTACATAGTTCATTAATTTCTTTGATCAGCACAAATACATCTGATATGGATAATAGAATATGTCTTCCATATGCTTAAAACGTGACTATGTCACAAACTATCAGGGCTCTCAAGGGGAAACTGGTATTGCTTGCTAACTATTATCAGAGAAGATTGCTTAAAATCGTTTATCTTAAAATCAAAATTATTTGGGTCAGTTATCTTTCAAAATGTAGTTGATCGTATCAACACCATATAACAAGATAATTAATTTAGTTACTTAAGCCAGCATTCGTAACTAATTCATCCTGGTGGATTCACCAAGGAAATTAGTTTCTTAAAACCATCAGTGCATTTGCTGAGATAGTGTTTTCTATAGCCGTAGTGGGCGGCTAGTAAATTATGCTTTGGAGATGTTCCAGTCTAAACCATCTTGGTCACATTTTATGGTGAAGAACTTTGGAGAAGTAATAATTCATTTGTTCATGTACGGAAATAGACTGAGAAAATGTTTCTTAAGTAAACTCTTAGAGCTGCCTATTGTTTTGCCCCACCTCAATGTAGAAATTGGGTGGCCATCTAGGCAAGAAATAGTGTTGATTTTTGGTCTAGTTTTCACAAGAGGTTGTCAACCCTTCTGTTCAGTTAGTTGATTTTTAAAATACAGTCTGTCCTTGATCAGTAACAAGGAATGTCTCATTGCCGAGAAGAAACTTTCAAACTGTCTGCCAGCCAACTTCTATCAGAAGCCATTTGAAAGGAATTTCATTTCTGGAGATTGTTTTAAAAAAACGAAATGCATGTCTCTTTAGACATACTAGTTTTTAACCCCTGAATCATGCTGTACTATCAAAAAGCTACATATTTAGACCATGTTTTCTTAGCCTCTGACAAGATATTTTCTTTGTTGTACTTTGACATTATGCCCCTGGCTTATATTAATGGATACCCTAAAAAATGCTTTATGAAAAGGACTACTTCAGCTCCTTAATAATGTTATTAAAATGTCATCCACACATAACCCAGAATCCCCTATGCAAAGACCCACTCAAGACATGGGCCTTTGTGCCTGACCTTACAAACAGCTAGTGTGTCTTCTCCTTAAGTGGTAATAGGATTCCTGTAGATTGATCACAGCTCCTTTTGCTTCAACTGTGAAGAAGCTGGGTTAAATTTATTAATTTAAAGGACATAATTATTAGAATCTTTATGTAGTATTCATTTCTTAATTCTAAATTTTTTGTGAATTTGCTTTTCTCTTCTATATTTTTCATGGCCTTGACTTTTTAATTTATGCACGAATCTCTGGATTTTGTGTATATCACTGAAAGACATTGCAAAATATTTTGTTGAACAAGATGGGTTCTAGCGAAAGAGAAAGAAAAATAACCAGATGTCCCACTATGTTGTAAAAGATACCGGAAAAGAAAGGAGTGTAGAAGAAAAAAAGAGAGACAGCGGTGATGGAAAACTCAGAGCACTAAAGAAGAGCAAAACAAAAGTAGCAATTAACGAAATTAGAAGTGAAGAATATTGAGGATAATATACAGTAAGATTTAAACAGACTCTGACAAACAGATGAAAAGAAATACAGACTAGAATGTAGTAAATGAAAAGAAATATAAACCAAAGGCAGAAGTCTTCAGGCAAGAGAGGAATAAATTGAATCCTTTGACACACACAGCAGCAACAAAACCATTCAAGTCATGTGCCAACTAAGCTATGCACACTGCTCCTGTGTGTTATCGTGCAGTGTTCTGGGGAAAACCAAGACCAGGTCAGGTCACCATCTTTCAAGCCATCGCATACATAGGTTCATAACTTATATTTTAATGAATGTTATTTTCACAACAGTTCTCAGCACATCACCAAACATTTAAAATCAGTTGTCACAAAGTCACTCCTAATCTTCTCAAATCCGTGAATTCACTTAGTTAATCAATAAATTCAAATTCAATGAACACAGCTTTCCTCTTGGAATGCTTTGAGAGGTGACCCCTGGCATCCAGTTCAGAAGAATGGGGCAGGGTTGGTGGAGACCATGAGGAAAGGATGGTGATGAGCCTTTCACGAGTCTGGTTGAGGGAGCCAGAGCTTCTCTTTCATATGCTCTTCCCAAATTTGTCCCAGTAGTGCATTTGCATTTCCCTTTTCCCTCCCAACAGTTCACTTTCGCCAGGCCTTTCAGGAAGATACTGAACTACTAGAGCAGTGGCTGCCAAGTGTGGTCCCCAGACCAGCAGCAATGGTGTCTTATGGGCAAACTCTGGAGCTCTACCCCAGACCTACCGAATTAGAAATTCTGGGAGTGGGACTCTTGCAATCTGCATTACACGGGCCCTCCAGGTAGTCATAACACACGACAAAGTTTGAGAATGAGTGGACTGGAGGAATATATGGATGCAAGGAGCAGGTGTCTGCTCGTTCACAAGTGTATTAAACAAGAGATGATAACAATAGGAACAGGGGTAAGAGTTAGAAAAGGAGGATGGAAACTACAGAACAAGAAGATAAGCAGGTGACATCTTTCCATTTGCCTGTACCACAGATGCAAATGCATGTTTGAGTGTTCATGTTTTGAATTTTTTTTAATTTACTGTTTGTACGTTTATGTCTATGCTGTTTTTCATTCTTGGTTTGTACTGAAAAGAAAAAGTCTGACATGAGGTTTACTGAGCAAAACTGGTACTAAGACTTCACATTCTCTAGGCTGTCTTAACTCATTATCCTCACACAGAGAGCATAACTCACCCTCAGTTCCGAAAGCATTCTGCAAATGATCAAGTTTCCCCTTAGTTTTAGCTCCATACGGGGATCAACATCACCACTGCAATTCAGTCACCCCCGAGGAGAGACTCTGCAGCTGTTTAAACAGTGCACGGCCCGCAACAACATGCCAGCGTAGGGCAGGAAGCAGAGCAGGATTCTATTTCCAACTGGACCTCTGATGGGAATTGAAATAGGTGGTATTTGATTTCTTGAACTAGAATTCATCTGTTTATCATAAACTTTTCAGCGGCACCCTTTCTCTCTCCCTCCGCGTACTGTCACTCTTAAAAACACTCCCCCACACAATTACTCCTTGATTATGCTCTTTCAAGAACTGCGTCTGGTGCTTTCCTCAAAGCAGGTACCTTTAGCATTGAAATGTCTCCACACTGTTAAGGGGAGGAAAGAGCAACCTGCTTCATTATCACTAGAGATGATTTAGAGAAAAATAATGAAAATGATCCTAAAGAGAAGAGCTCAAATATTGGATTATTTGGCCTGAATGAGAGAAGGTTAATGAGTACACTAAGCACACAATTCCCAGATTTTAAATCTGGGAACTTTTCAAAGAAAAGGGAGGAGGTAGCTCTTACAAATTTTGCCAAGACAACTGACCCATGCTGGGACTGTCTCGGGCAAACCAGGACCATGCTCACTCCATTAACCTGAGACTCGTTGGCTGACTTCAAGGATACAAAGGATTTTTTTTTTTTTTTAATGTTATGATAGATTACAACCTTGTGAGATTTCAGTTGTACATTATTGTTAGTCATGTTGTGGGTACACCACTTCCCCCTTTGTGCCCTCCCCCCACCCCCCCCCCCTTTTCCCTGGTAACCACCAATCAGATCTCCTTGTCAATATATTAACTTCCACCTATGAGTGGAGTCATATAGAGTTCGTCTTTCTCTGACTGGCTTATTTCGCTTAACATAATACCCTCGAGGTCCATCCACGTTGCTGCGAATGGGCCAATTTTGTCTTTTTTTATGGCTGAGTAGTATTCCGTTGTGTATATATACCGTATCTTCTTTACCCAATCATCAGTTTCTGGGCATGTAGGTTGGTTCCACGTCTTGGCTATTGTAAATAATGCTGCGATGAACATAGGGGTGCAAGGGACTCTTGGGATTTCTGATTTCAGGTTCTTAGGATAGATACCCAGTAATGGGATGGCTGGGTCATAGGGTATTTCTATTTTTAACTTTTTGAGAAATCTCCATACTGTTTTCCATAGTGGCTGTACCAGTTTGCATTCCCACCAACAGTGTATGAGGGTTCCTTTTTCTCCACAACCTCTCCAACATTTGTCATTCTTGGTTTTGGATGTTTTTGCCAATCTAACGGGTGTAAGGTGATATCTTAGTGTAGTTTTGATTTGCATTTCCCTGATGATTAGCAATGATGAACATCTTTTCATGTGTCTATTGGCCATATTCATATCTTCTTTTGAGAAATGTCTGTTCATGTCCTCTGCCCATTTTTTGATTGGGTTGTTTGTTTTTTTGTTGTTAAGCGATACGAAGGATTTTAATGAGAAAAATATTCATCATTTACTCTCCTCATCCACGGAAGAACAAACAAGAATAAAAGCAGGACAGATTTTTTGGTTGTTTATTTATGTGTTTATCGAGGACCCTGCTAACACCGGGCTCATTATCTAATTATTAAACAAATTTATATAAATTAAAATTTTCATTATCTAGTTATTAGACATAATTAGATCATCTTGACTTTCAAAATATTAGTTGTAAAAATAGATACTGTGGGAGGTATAGAGTTGTCACCCATGGGGAGCCACTGCTTCTGCTCATGTCTAGCTGGCCTGAAACGCAATAGGAACTCAATTGGTTTTTGTGAATTGCATTAAAATTATACAGCAATAAAGTTCTCTGAAAGAAAAAGACTAAGAGGTTCTTTCCAGATTCCTTCATAATGTACAGAGTTCAAAATATCTTTCCCGTTATTTGGAGGCCTTCCATATATAACTCTTCCCTCAGCTGGTCTGTACACTGCTGAGGGTTGGATTACGGAAAGCCACTCAAGAAAGTGTAGGCCAAGCAGTTGCACACTGTTCTGCTGGTATTCTTTTTATAGTATATCCTTACACACTGTTCTCTGTAGACCTTTTTCCTTTGAAGCACTCAGCATCTCTACACGCTGCAAAACCTGCCATTTATCTTATGGACCTGATTTGATGATGAAATTTGACATTATCAGATTTAATTGTGAAATCTGACACTATCAGAATCTTGGCTTTGAGGAGCAAGAATTACTACAACATATTTGAAAGGCAGGAAGAAAGGAAACACGGCAGAAAGATTTTCTCAAACAAAACTTCCCCAAAATATTTTATATTTCTATAAGAAGTACTGAAATTAATGCCAGCTTTTGTTATATTTTCTTATTTCATCCAGGTCTCTTGATACAAAACAAGAATTTTAGAATTATGAAGAATGGAGCACATACTTCCATAAAATGAGAGATATCAACGTTTATTAATAAATTCTACCTCTACAAAAACATTAAGGAAATATATTTGATCAATTCAGTGACTTCAATATTTTTTTTAATTTTTTATTAGTGTCAAGAAGTAAAAACAAAGTGTTAATTCAGAGATTTTTTTTGCCTCTTAGTCAACTGACTTAACACTGGATAGACACATTCTAAGTGTTCTCACATACACAGCATGACCAGCCGTGCACTACCATATCTGTTGAGGAGATACTTCCCTCTTTTCTCATTATAACACTGTATGCAACTCATGACTCATGCCAAGTAGCTTGTATAGAGAAATGGTTCCCAGGTAAAGGCCCTCATGGAGATAAATCAGTTCTGTCTGAGATGCTCTTGGAAGACTTCGTAAAGAAGAGCTTTGCTGAATGGGGTACACTCTATAGCGAGACAAGGAGAGAGAAGTGAGAAGTCACCAAGAAAACCACTTTTCCTAAATAGAGATTTATTTGGGGCTAAGAGTGAGACAAGGCCAAGCATTGATGGAGGTGAGATTTCCAGTGGAGGGGTTTGTACTTTATCCTGTGGGCTGAGGGAGCCACTGAAGGTTTGTGGAAGGGGATCTGGGGTCAATGAGAATCAGTCTGGTAGCAATGTACAGAAGAGAATAATTGTGGAAACAAGTAAACCAGAATAGACTTTATTTAAGTCACCAGACAGTGAGGCTAATGAAGCTCTAAATTAGGGTAGTGGTGGTGGTAGTGGGTAAGAAAAGGATACACGCAAAATATAGTGCAAAAGAATAATCTAGATGATATTATTACTGCTGAATATGAGAGTCCAACAAGAGGGAAGAATTTTAAAATTCTAACGTATGAGTCTGCCTGACTGGGACTATTGAGGTACCGCTGATGGAAACAAGCAACTTTGAAGAGGGAGCACATGGTGAAGCATGGAAATGGCATGTCAAGAAGAGAGTTTGATCTGGGGTGTATCAAACATGATAAATTGATAGGAAATCCCAGCAAAAATACTGAGTAAACAGTTGGTGGTGTGAACTGATAGAGATGTGATGTTTGAAGCTGAGGAAATGGATCAGGTTTTTGATATACAGATTTTGATATAAAGACTGTATATGAAGGACTCAATAGGCCAAGAAGAGAAACTTGGAGTGGAAGAAGAGAAAGGATTCAGTAAAGGAGGCAGAGCAGAGAGAGAATGTGGATCCACTCAGAAGATAGAGAGCGCACAATATATTTCTGAAATGGACTTTAATACAAGGGATTGGTTAATAGGTATTAGGTAGCTATAAGAACGGAAAAGGGATGCTGAAGTTGCACAGAGATTAATAACTGGAGGAAGCAGCTACTGTCCCTTGGGCTGGGAAAACAAAGGGGAAGAGGTGGTAATGCCAGAACCTAAAATTTGGAGGAAAGTTCCAATAGAGCTGGTGTTTGGTCTTTTGGGGGAAGCTCCTTGCAGCTAGCTCTCAGACCTCTAGTTGGCAGATGCCAGGACTCTGTGGAGGGGACATAGCTCAATGGATGCTCAGAAGAGTATGCCCCAGTAAGCAAGGGAATTCAGGGCATTTCATACTCCAACCTTTAAAGGAAGCGCCTCTGGTTGCCAACAGGTGCTGGAAAGGGCAAAAGAAGCTGGAGACTGGAGCCAACTGTTTGCTGTTGCTGGAATAATGCTGCTATGGACTGGAAAAACTGAAAGGAAAACCCCTCCCTGTCCTCTCACCTTGCAACCTCTCTCTAGGGCTCCCTGCTGGCAGAGCCCATCAGGAAACCAGCTGATGAGGGAATCCGGCAAAGGCATTTGGAGAGCTCCGTGCCCAGCCTCATAGAGCAAAGCAGAAAAAGTCCTCCTGGGCTTGAGAGACAGTCAGTAAATAATCAGCACATCTGGAGGGGAACATCTTACAGAAGCCAAAGGAAGAATGAGGCTTCGATAAGAAAGAGGAGGAAAACTCCAGCAAACGCTGGAAATGGGTCAAAGAGAATGGACTAAGCAAAGACCTTTGAATTTGGTGATTAAATTAAATGAAATATTCTTAAATGGGTAACTGTGGGAGCAAATCTCATAAAAAACAGTGACTACTCTCAATGTCTTTGATTAACCTGTGTCACTTTTCCCATTACTTTAAGAACCTTAAAAATATTAAATTTTTCTTATATCTATAGGGGATGATAATACTCCAAAATATCTGTAACAAAAACAAAACTGATGTGTATTTCAAATGAAAGTATTAACAGTGAAGTATAAAATTTTTATTATTTTACCAAGACAGCTGGCTTGCCCAAGAAATACATTTATGAAATATATTAGTCTCTACTTTTTTATTGTCACCACACATTTTTTAAATGCATATTAAATTCCTTCTGCATCCTTGGAAAGATATGAGTATTCATGTAGGGATCAATGGTTAATATCATGTTAGGATGCCACTGGCACGCCAGTAGAGGCTCAGCATGAAAGAGTGGCACAAAGAAAATTCTCTTCCTCTCTCCCACAGAGAAGAGAATTCCATCACACCATCATCTCTGCTCTTTCCCTCCCCCCCACAGAGCCTAAAAAATCTGCCTAGAATGTACATTCCACAGTCCTCTGAAGTATTATAGTAATATTAATAAATTCCTTACATGACATTTGGACAAAAGCCAATGATAGATATAAAAACCTAGGTGTCTCTCAGGTCTGAAGTAGTTTTTAAAAAATTCTCTATGTTTAAGAAAAACAAAAGCTAAATTTTGGTAACTGGAAGGGCAATGATTTTCATAATAAGGACTAGGCAACCAGCTAATGCTAACCCTGCAGGTGTTACCGTGTTTGTCTGCAGGACAGAGTGCAGACTCAGCACCACGTTGGTTAGCGGAGCAGGATCCGAGGCTAAAGGTGTGAAATAACCCCGGCGTCATATAAAAGGAAAGGAAAGGTTGAAAAAAAGTCGAATGTAATGGTGAAGCTTCTCCTTTGGCTAAATTATCTCCTTCCTCCTTTTGGGGCAAGAAGTTACACATTCTGGGGGGGTCTTCGAAGCTCCCTGAGGGCTGGGTTCTGAAGTCCCTGTGTTCCTTTCCCCCTCGAGCTGTTGTTTAGAAAACTAGACAGAAGTGTGTTTTATACATCACCCCGCTCTCCTAGCATAGAGAGATTACGAGACAAACTGCCATCTGATAGAGAAATGGGAGCAGACTCCTGGCAGGTAGAGTTGTGTCCAAGTTAGTCCATATTGATTCCAGAAGTCAGCTCATAAAAGCACATATTTATACACAATATAATAGTTACTATCCACCAGTGCTGCCCTCTACCATTTCTGAATAAATGTTCAACCATACAAGCCAGGTAATATTATTCCTTTTTAGCACATGAAGAAACTGAGCCAAAAAAGGACCTTGTCCAAGGTGAGATAGCTCTCTATGACAGAGTTAGAAAAAGCTCTAAAATCAAGCTCCTTCCACTAAGCTATACGGCAAGAATGCCTATCTGCACTTGAACCAAACAGAGCAACTGATACTTCTGGTCTTCCGTTGTTCACAACGCTGCCTGTGTGCTCTGGGGTACCAGTGACTCATCTGTTTAGAAAAACAATGTCCTTGGAGCCATTCTTTAGAACTACTCAGCCACCAGTTATATAGGTACCGTCCAGCAAACTGCAATAGAAAGTCCTTCAGAAAGATCTGGGCTGAGCTATGACAGGGAAGGTACCCACAGCTCTGTATAAAGAATCAGGCTCAATACATCAGAGACATGGACCTCTGATATTTTTAAAGGAGAAGTAAATTCTACCATTGAAGCCAATAATCTGGTACCAAGGGTGCTGAGGACATAATGCCACTTGGCTGTGAGCTGTTCCTTTCACCATCATCAGGGAACCCCCACGACTGGCCCAATACATGGCATGAAGGTCAACCAAATTTGCTGAGTTAATGAGCTGAAGAGAGTAGATATGTCTTGGATTTACAAAAACTGTTTGGAGATTCAAAGACAAGAAACCAAGACTGAAAAGAATAGGACATTTTCCTGAAAGTTGTTCCTCATGAAATGGCATTCCCAGTGTATGAGAAGAAGTTGATGGTTGGGCAAGAATGTGTACAGATGAGGCGTTTTTTCTGAGCTAGTAAATGACTAAGGAAATCACACTATTTTCTTCAGTCTCAGAGCAAACAAAGGCCTGGTTGAAAGCATAACACGTCAATTACTATCGCCCTCTCAAAATGTGAAATATCTGTATGGATATACAAATATTTTTATGGGTATATTCTGACTGAACCACCCAGTAATAAACAGACGTTTCTCCTACGATTGAGTGAAAATATTTTGTTTCAAAAATATATTTTATTTTTAAAGTTCCTTTGGGATTTATTGGATTGAAAAAGTGAGGGGGAGGGGGAGAAGAAATCTGAGTGTTTTTAAGGCATAAAAAATATTTTGGCAAAATCTTCCAACATTTAAGATACCTGAAATTAGAATTGCCCTCAGAGGGCCCAGACCTATCCATACAGCTCAAACTCAAGCCAACTGCACGCATGCTGCGCTGAGATCCAGAGCGCGGCCTGCATTCCAGAAGTACGACGCCGACTCTTAGAGCAGCCCAATCTGTGTCAGAGGAAGTCACCGCAGCTGAGGTCCAGGTTCATCTACTGGAATGGGCAACGGCTAGAAAACAGTATAGCTTGAAGGTGTGTCGACCAACACGGCTGAAACTCAGTGCTATAAAATCCCACACTTCTAAGAAGTTTGTACGAAACAAACTTCAAAACAGAGCCACGAGAGCCTATCGAGCTGAAGGTTTTTAGAAATACTGTGGGAGAGTAATCGTGGCAAATGGCCCATGATCACGTGCGAGCACTAGGCTTTCCCATTGACTGACTATGAAATGCATCTTAGTATTTGTTAAACATAGAGCATGCTACACATTACGCATATTGCATATTACATATTATAGAGAAAGACACATCCTCATCTTTCAAATGTATGTAGGTACAGTTGTGTTTAATATAATACAAACTCAGTTTTGTGTTACTGTATATATAGTCACTTTTAAATTGTTACATATATTCCCAACAATTAGATATAAAAGGGTAAAAGACATTGAGAGATGTGAAAAGTTTTCATGTTTTTATATGATCTCACTTATATGCGGAATTTTTTTTTTTTAAAGATTGGCACCTGAGCTAACAATGGTTGCCAATCTTCTTCTTCTTTTTTTTTTTTGCTTTTTCTCCTCAAATCTCCCCAAACTTCTATGTACTGGGGGGATTACATATTTGTATACTTGTTTTTTAGTTGTCGGTACATAGTAATACATAGTTGTATATATTTTTTTCAGTTGTGAGTACTTTAGTTGTGGCACGTGGGGCACCACCTCAGCGTGGCCTAATGAGCGGTGCCATGCCTGCGCCCAGGATCCAAACCTGTGAAACCCTGGGACGCCAAAGCAGAGCACGTGAACTTAACCACTCGGCCACGGGGCTGGCCCCTGGAATCTTTTTTTATTGAGATATAATTTACATATATTTTGTACTAGTAATTGCTCCCAGCATTACAAGAAGAAGAAAGCAGAATAAACTGAAAATTACTGACTTTTTCTGGACACAGAGGAGAACCAGTACCACAGGGCAATCTTCTATCCCAAAATCTAGAGAGACATGCAAATATAGAGAAACACAGCTAAGATCCACATAGCTAAAACAAAAGCCATTGAACCCAAGAACTGGTAGGAAACATAAATGGTGCTTTGATGAGTTGCTTGCAGTAAAGGGTAGACAACCTTGAGAATGAGAAACTCCTGGAGGCTGCAGTCTGCTGGCGGCAGTGGCACACTTCCTTGGGTTTTACCTCCAGGAACTCCACCATGTTTTCATGGTCAAGAGGCAAGAAAAATCACCTGGTATCTTCAACAGAGTGAGGTGAAAAGCAACCAGTTTGAAATAATTCCCAGGGTGTTCTCCATAACAAAAGCCTACTGTCAAGCAAGAAAGACTTTACCAGAGCCTTATCTCACATAAGCTTAAGGACAATTACCCAACTCCTGACCCCTCTAGCTTTCCTGACTCACAGATGGAGAAAAGGTAGGAGACACTTGTGAAAGTCACAGCTCAGGGACACAGCACCTACTAAATGACTGCGATTTAATCATCAGCTTGTACACCACTTCCCCTCCCATCTCCCCAACTCCTCACCATCACATCAACAGGGCTCCAGTACAGTAACAGTGGGTTACAGCTTAAAGAGCTACAAGGCTCAAACTCTGCTTAAGAAATAGTTCTTAGGGGGCCGGCCCTGTGGCCGAGTGGTTAAGTTTGCACACTCCGCTATAGTGGCCCAGGGTTTTGCTGGTTCCTGATCCTGGGCTCGGACATGGCACTGCTCATCAGGCCATGTTGAGGCGGCATCCCCGTACCACAACTAGAAGGACCCACAACTAAAGTATACAACTATATAGTGTGGGGATTTGGGAAGAAAAAGTAGAAAAAAAATAGTTCTTAGAAAACCCAACAATAGAGGACACAAAAGCAAGGACACTAGAGGAAATTGAAGTCTCTGTAGCCATGGGTTACAACAAGACATGCTATATTCAAACTGCGGAAAACCAAAGACAAAGATGAACTTTTGAAAGGCGCCAGAGGGGGAAAATCCCCCTTACACATAGAGGAGAAAAGATAAGAATTACAGGGGATTTTTCATTTAAAAAACCATGCAAGCAAGAAGAGAGTGAAGTGAAATATTTAAAGTGCTAAAAGAAAAAAAGCCAACTTAGAATTCTATATCCAGGGAAATTATTCTACAAAAGTGAAGGAGAAATAAGGACTTTTTCAGATAAACAAAAACTGAGGGAATTCATTGCTAGCAGACCTAGTATGCAAGAAATATTACACTAAGTTCTTTGTGGGGAGCATAGAGAATTTTTAGGGCAGTGAAAATACTCTATGTGATACTGTAATGATGTCTACATGTAATTACACACGTGTCCAAACTCATAGACTGCACAACACCAAGAATAAACCCTAGGATAAATTACAGACTTTGCAGGATTATGTGTCAATGTAGGTTCATCAGTTGTAACAAAGGTACCACTCTGGTGGGGATGGTGATAATGGGAGAAGCTATGCATGGGTGAGGATAGAAATATATGGGAAATTCCTGTACCTTCCATTCAATTTTGCTGTGAATCTAAAACTTCTCTAAAAAGACAGTCTTTTAAAAAAAAGATGTTTTTCAGTGAGAAAGAGAGTATTATAGGTCAGAAACTCAGCTCTACATAAAGAAAGGGAAAGCACCGGAGAAGAAATAAGAATATACAATAAAATCTTTTATTTTTCTTGTTCTTAATCTAATAGATAAATGTTTGTTAAAGTAATAAGAGTAACTGTGTATTGTGTGATGATAGTATATGAAGGGCTGAAATGAATGACAGTAACTTTAAAGAACAGGAGGGATAAACTGGGAAACTATTATAAGATTCGGGCACTACCCATGAAGCGGTTAGTGTTACTTGAAAACAGACTTAGATTAGTAGAAAAACTATACAGCAAACTCTATGGCAACCACTAAAAGAAATGAAAAAGGAAGTATAATTGATGTGTTAAGGGAGAAGAGAAAATTGTATCATAAATTGCACAATTAAGACAAGAGAAGACAGAAAAAAAGGAGAAGAAAAAAAGAAGTGAAAAACAAGTGCAACAAGTAGAAAATATAAACATGTTAGATTATAATCCAATTATATCAATAATGACTTTCAATGTGAAATTGTGAAATTATCTTAATACACCAATTGATAGACTCTTTAGCTTGACCTCTTTCTAAAAGCTCTACTTTTTCACTCCCCTCCTCCCACATTTTATGTTTTTGAAATCATATATAGTCTCTTGTTTAGTGTGTGTCTGTCATTTACCCTCTTGTCATTGACATAGGTGATTTTAGTACATTTGTTTTTTTAACCTTCATCTTATCTTCACAGGTAGTTGATCTGCTACCTTTACGATATTTTTACCTTTATAAGTGATTTTATTGCCTGTTTTTTGGGTTTTTGTTTGTTTTTTGATTTTTTTAATCGCTATTTGTGGTCATCGCTTTCCACTTAAATAAGTCCCTTCAGCATTCCTTGTAGAACTGGTTTCTTGGTGATAAACTCCTTTAATTTTGTTTGTCTGGGAAGCTCTTTATCTCTCCTTCCATTCTGAATGACAACCTTGATGGATAGAGTATTCTTGGCTGTAGGTGTTTTCCTTTTAGCACTTTAAACACGCCATTCTCTTCTCGCCTGTAGGGTCTCGGCTGAGAAGTCCGAGGATAGCCTTATGGGCTTTCCTTTGTATGTCACTTGTGGCCTTTCTCTTGCTGCTTTTAAGATTCTCTCTTTATCTTGAATTTTGGACATTTTAATTGTAATGTGTCTTGGTGTGGGCCTCTTTGGGCTTATCTTGTTTGGAGCTCTCTGTGCTTCCTGAACTTGGATGTCTGTTTCCTTCCTCAGGTTAGGAAAATTTTCATCTATTATTTCTTCAAATAAATTTTCTGCCCCTTTGTCTCTCTCTTCTCCTGGGACACGTATAATCCAAATGTTAGCACACTTGATGTTGTCCCAGAGTTCCCTTAGACTGTTCTCATTTTGTCTAATTTTTTTGTTTTTTCTGTTCTTCTTGGGTGTTTTCCTCTAGTCTTTCATCTAGCTCGCTGATCCGTTCTTCTGCATCCTCTACTCTGCTATTGAGTCCCTCTAGTGAATTTCTCATTTCCAGTATTGTATTCTTCATTTGTGATTGGTTTTTTCTTTATATCTTCCAGTTCTTTGCTGATGTGCTCACTGTGTACATGCAGTCTTCTCCACATATCTGTGAGCATCCTCATGATATTTTCTTTGAACACTTTGTTGAGTAGGTCACTTGTTTCTGTTTCATTTAGTCCTTTTTCTGGGGTTTTGTCCTGTTCCCTTGCTTGTAAAGTATTCCTTTGTCTTCTCATTGTGCCTCTTTCTCTGTACTTATTTCTATGTGTTAGGTGAGTTGGTTCTGTCTCCTGATCTTAGAGAAGTGGCCTTATGTATGAGATGCCTTATGAGGCCCAGCAATGTGCTTCCATCTCGTCACCAGTCCAGAAGATCCAGGAGTGACTCCTTTGTGGGCTACTTGAGTCCTTCTGCTGTGGCAGGGTTGTTCCCACTGCAGGTACTCAGGGAGTCTAATCTTTCCTTTCCTGGCCAGCTGTTTGTAAATCTGGTTTGGGGAGCCTCAGCACCATTGGCTACAAAGTCTATCAGCATGCTCCTATTGCAGTTTTCCTCTTAATTGGGTTGGTACCCAGTGTAGCTGATTGCTAGGCTCAGGGGCTTACAGTTGTGACAGGCCTCAGGCCTACAAGGCTGTTGTCAGTTCTCTTAGGAGTATAGCTGAGTGGGGCTGGCCCTAGGCATGGGGGCACTCAATTGTTTCAGGCTTTGGAAGGTGGGGCTGATCCTTTCTATGGCTATTTGTGTAGCACAGGTCTTCTGATAAGCCCTACCCCCCCACAGGACCACATACACCATCAACACAGTCCTGGTCTGTGCACACTTCCCAACCTCCTGGAGTGTACCCGGATGCCGCACTGCAGAGGCCCCCACCTCTGCCCCAGTGCCCCCCACAGTTCACCTGGTCCTCACACAGGCTCTGCCCCACAGAGGCAGACACCCTTCCCTGCCTGTAGAGGATCAAGGCACCCAGTCAATGCAGGCCGAAAAGTAGCCTGAGGGCTTGCTGTTGGGTGGGGCTGCTCCTTAGGGCGGGCTGCCTGCCCTGGCTGAACTGGATTAAATTTGTGCTCTAGAGGGTGTGGCAGACTCCTGGGCTAACAGGCCAAGGGAAGAACCTCAAAGGCACCCACCTGGGTCTGTGTCAACACGCCTGGACCAGCTCAGAACAATGGCCCCCACCAATGTCTCAGTCTCCAGAGAGGTCCCTCCTCTCACCAAGATGCCCCCAGAGCCCATGGCGAGTCTCATTTCACCAAAGGACTGTCAGCCTTCTCTCTGGTGATTTTAGTTTGCTGCAATGAGTGAATTTGTACGTGGGCCCTTTAAGACCCAGGTCTTCTTGGCTTTCAGCCGATAGCCTTTCTATAGATATCCTTGCTGCAGTTAATAGCCAGTGAAGCCAGACAGTAAGACCCCCATCTCAGTTGGGCTGAGTCTGAAGGATGCTTATAGCAATATCGGCCCCCTCTGGACCTCACTCCTCTAGGGAGGGCTGCGTACCTTAGGGTGGCTCCCGCCTGGCCAGCTGAGAAGCTCCACTGCTCCCAAAGGTGGCTTTTTTCCTCTCCAGCAGGACTGTCCCTTGTTGTGGGGGTTCTTTTTATCCAGTTTCCAGTATTCTCTCCAGGGTAATTTTTCCAAAAATAGTTGTAAACTGGTTGTGTTCATGGGAGGAGATGAGTTCAGAGTCTGCTTATGCCGCCATCTTGATGAGATCCCCCAGCCTTTTCTTTCAACATCGTAAACAAACTTTTTGCTTTGGCCATGATCATCATGGCGCTGAGAGGAATACGCTTCTGTGTCTGGTCTTTAACCTAGGTCATTAGAAATTTCTCCATGTCTGATACAGGCCCTTCTCAAATTTTTGTCAGTTTCATTGCCTTCAATGAAGCAGATCCTTTAACAGCTTCTGTCTCTTTGTTCTTGTTCTTCAAGTTCATAGCTATGGTGGAACGGGACATGCCTGACTGGTGAGCAATAACCATTACAGGTCTTCCATCTTCATAATCCTTAATGACTTATAATTTTGTTTCCAGGTCAATCACTCAACATGGCCTCTTACTAGCAACATAAGCAGTGGATTTTGTACACTTAGGGACCATGATGAACAAAACAGCACAGGATTAAATCAAGCGCAAGAGAAAATGATGCAATCAAGAGGTGTGGTAAATATGAGACGTATGAGGCTGCTGCAGGTGTAACATGACATACCGTTTTACAGTGAACTTTTTTTATAAGTAGAAAGAGTACACTCTAAAATGATGATGAAAAGTATAGTATAGTGAATACATAAACCAGTAGCATAGCCGTTTATTATCATTATCAAGTATTATGTACTCTGCATAATCATCTGTGCTATACTTTTACACAACTGGCAGCACAGTAGGTCTGTTTACTCAGCATCACCACAAACCCGTGAGTAATGAGCTGTGCTACAACATTGTGACAGCTGCAATGTAACTAGATGATAAAAATTTTCAGCTTCATTATAATCTTGTGGGACCACCATCATTTGTGAGGTCTATTGTTGACCAAAACATCATTATGTGCTGCATGACTATGCAACATGGTAGTAAAAACACACATATCTCCTTGCTCTGTTGGCTAAGAAGTCTTCAAAGTAATGATATCTCAACAGAAACAACACACCTAGTGCCTCGATCTTGGTTTTGAATACCGTTCACCCATAAAAGAAACTAGGCTTCCTTGAAATGTGGCTGATTCTAGGACTAGGGCACAAAATCTCCAAGATACTCCTGGAGCATTCTATAGCATCAGAAATTAAGGAGTGCTCCAAAAAAAAGAAAACTACATCCATGGGTGCATCACAAAGGGATAGAGGCCAAGTGAAAGAGATCCCAATGGCCAACGCTGGAACATCTTGAACAAAAAGAGAAATAAAGTAGTATTGCACTACAACCCAAAGCATAAAATAAATATCCACATGCACGCATTGATATAAATAATCAAAAAATATGTAAACGTGTGGAAAGAAACAAATCTCTATTCAAAAGAATTCCAAATAATTTGTGTAGGTATTCCACTCCATAAGTGTGGACTACACATAGTAACTTCTTTTCCAAGTGTATGGTATAGAAAAGGGGGGAAAGAGTGACGTCACAGTGGAAAAATCTGACGAACACGACCTCAGTGAGGTGCTCAAGGTGAATTTCAACAGGGATAAATCATGAATAGGATGTGCCTTTGATCGACGTGATAAAATAGTACTTTCCCTCTGTCATCTTCCTCCCAAAATCTCATAAGCCCAGTCTTATCATGAGAAAAATAACACACAAATTCCAACGGAGGGGCATCCTACAAGGTACTCAACCAGGACTCCTCAAGACTGTCAAGGTCATCAAAAACAAGAAAAACCTGAGACACTGTCACAGCCAGGAGGAGCCTAAGAGACGTGACAAGTAAATGCAATATGGGATCCTGGATGGGATTCTGAAACAGAAAAAGACATCAGGTAAAAACTAAGGAAATCTGAATAAACATGGGCTTTAGTTAATAATAATATATCAATATTGCCTTACTAATTTTAACAAATATACCATACAACTGTAAGATAGTAATAATAGGGGAAACTGGGTAAAGGGGTATATGGGAACTCTGTACTAAATCTCTTATAAATTTCTGTAAATCTAAAACTGTTTTTTAAAAAATAAGCTCTACTAAACTTTCAAAGTAAATTTTTATTCCAAATTTTTAACTTATTATGGTGATTCATTCTCACTTGGGTTAATTGCAAATCTTATTAAAGTATAAATCACGAATGACATCATAAAACTTCAATCTGTTATTAGATTTAGTCTATTTTTTGGATGGTGAACCGAGAAGAGGGTCCCAGAAAATAAGAATGTTTTTCCTTGCAAAATATCTTTCTCGGATTTCAGAATTATAGTAACATGATACAACAGAAAGCCACCCTTGCTCACAAATTTCTCTCAGTTCCTGTGATGCACGATTACAGAGGCCAGACAGGCCAGCTTGCTGTCACTGCTGCTTCTCCTGCTGAAATCAGCTGGAAGAGAGGGCGCCACCTGCAGAGTACTGTTCTTATCCCTCTGTTGTCAATCACACGGGTAGATCAACACCTCTCTTCTTACAGCCTAGTACACAGGATAGACAAAATTTTGGTTATTATCTGGCTGCGTGAAAGTACTAATACAACAATAATCATGAAGCCTTAAGGTTCTCCAAACATTCAGAAATACAAATTATATGTTCACAATCAATCAGGCAGCAAGATCAAGCAACTTGACTTGGAATTGTCCTCTGCAAAATTTTGTACACGGAAAACCAATGTGCATGATTTGAAGTTGACAGAAAAAATGTTTAATACAATAAGACAAATATTTGTTATTAGGTATCTAAAAGCACAACTAAGAGAGAGGTATAATTATTTGGATTTCATAATTTCTACAAGATCAGAAATCTTAGAATTAACAAATGGAAAACTAATTGCAAAATTCAATTTTGTCTGCATCCATCCCTCTAGTTTCAGGTACCGCCCCATCCCTGCACTGCACAAGCCTCGCTCATCTGCATGTCACACGGAGCTCCTTTGATGCTGTGCTGCACCATCGCTGCTATGTGAGGTTTTCCTCCAGCGGAAGGTGGAAGCATTTCCAGTAGGTGGAACACGT
Source organism: Equus przewalskii (assembly GCF_037783145.1). Classification (NCBI taxonomy): domain Eukaryota; kingdom Metazoa; phylum Chordata; class Mammalia; order Perissodactyla; family Equidae; genus Equus; species Equus przewalskii. The sequence continues at coordinate 117,902,616 of NC_091832.1, read as the reverse complement.
TCCCAGAACTAAAACGAACAGTTCAGAAGCCTAAGGCGAGAGTCTACCGACGCTTCCTTCGCAGAGGAAAGGTCTTTCAGAAGGCAAGGCTCGCGTCTGGTCTGATGGGTTTACCGTCTCAGCACAAAATACAGGAGATCTCCCTAAGCAAATGATGCCACACCCCCGCCCCCGCCCCCTCTCGCTGGGAGCCACACACAAAATTCTCACCTTGTGCCTTCCTTATAAGCTGCTCCTTTGCTAGTCCCCCAAAAGAAATGCTTAATAACAGCAGGTTGGGATAGAGCACAATAATTATATGCTCATTGTCTGCAGCTCTCATTCCCCAGCATATTAATTTTTGTCCATTGAACTTACTAGGTAACACAATCAAACACAGGTTTGAATGACATTGTTTAACAAATAGAATTTGGCCATTATTTACCTCATGTCGCCACTGTGAGCTTCCTGTTCTGTTATGAATGCTGACTCTGAGCGAGTTCTGTGAGAAGAAACAAATAAATTGATGAAAATATCTTTAGTTAATTTCTAATCTGCTTAAGAAAATTTTACTACATTTCAAACAGTTTTGGTAACATCACAATGTTTGTTTGAGATGATCAAACTTTTCAATTATATACATTTGTATATAAAAACTACATAAAGCAACAACACAGTCAAGACAAATTTAAAGCAATACAGGGCCAATTTTAAAAACATAACATGCACACAGGCATACATGCGCAGATGTTTATGTAGTAGAAAGCAACACGCGTTTTTTAAAGAGCATGCACATTTATCAGGCACGTCAACTTATGTGTCACACAGTTTACTTCTAGAAAAGAAAGACTGCATCACATCCACTGCAGAGTTACTCCACGCCCTCTTTACCCACCAACAACCACACACACACACACAGAAAGGAAAGAATGCAACAGAGAGAAAGCGAAGCACAATTTTCACTGAACTTTGTTATATTAGAACCCGTATGGCAAAAATAAACTGACTATAGAGATGCAGAGTGGGCTCACGTTCGCCTTAATACCACGTGAGATTTACCACCAGCAACATCATGACCTTGCTACCAGATGCAGCAACACCCTCCAGCTCCAGTGAATAGACAGGATGCATGTTTCAGTCCTGCCCGGTTTTACTATTGTGACTTTGGGCGTCACAACCAAGAAGAGAGGGGTGAGTATAAGAGCAGAACAAGGCAAGATATTAATCCTTGCTAATTTCTGAATGTCCATGGCATCCCTATCGTTGTCTTATGGGCAGCCTCTGAGGAATGTAAGCCACTCCCCTCTTTCCATTCTAACCTCTATGACCCTGTTCCAGTTGATTTTCATGCAGGAAGAAGAATGTAACCCCAGAAATTTCCCATGTACGTCAGTATAAAGTGGTTTTAACTATAGTGTTTATAAATTTCATCTGCAAACTTAAATAATTGTAGAAATATCACAGAGAAAACTAATCATGCAGCAGAGTCACACATTATGGTGACAACTGCGAAATAGTGGGGCAGGGGAGAAGCTGAATTGGAGCTCTGTTTTTCACTCCTTTTCCACATTTACCAATGCAGAATTTTGAGAATATCTGCTCTGTCTCTAAATCTCAGCACTTTTCCCTTAGTAAATGGAGGTGATCACACCTATTACACAGGATTGTAGTGGATATGAGATCCTGTATATGAAAGTGTTCTATCAACCGTAAGGACAGTATAACACTATTATTAAAATAGCAGCTTGTGTTCCTTTCTTCTCTCTAAGATCAGTGAATAGCCATATAGAAGAATAACTTTAGCTGTTGGCACAATATCTGGCCAAACAAATTCCAATTATTTTAGAAATATATTTATGTCAAAATTATCCCCCAAAAATGTATCAAAAGCCGTTGTGTGTGAAATCCTTGGCCCCACCGACAGGCAATGTGTGCCGTTAGTGAGCATCCACTATATTATGTTGTGATAACAGCCAGCCTCCCAACCTCAGTGACTTACAACAAATGTTTGTTTCTCACTCATGTGACATGTTGGCTGGGACTTAGCTGTGGTCTTTCCCATGCTTTTTCTTTATTCTCAAATCCAGGTAGAAAGAGTGGCCCGAACTGGGAAACATTCTTCCGCAGGAAGAGGAAAAGAACAATGGCAGCACCATGTATCAGCTCTGGAACCCTCTGCTCCAATATGGAGTGTGCCCATTCCACTCACGTTCCATTTGCTAAAGCAAGTCACACGGTCAACAGTGATATATTTTGGGTGAGAAGAATATTTCTTCCAGAGGGAAAAGCACCAAAGAGGGGCCCCTGTAAGCACCATATATTTTAAACAAACAATACAGTCTATCATACGATGGATATACTATAAAAAGAAACAATTATGCCCAAAGTCTTAGCATTTTCCTACCTTCTCATTTTTATGAATGGCCTGAAAAAAGAAGTTGGAAGCCTGTACAGAAACATTCAAGTCACATCATGTAAAATGGCATGAATAGAGGAAAAGTACCAAGAGGATGGTAGTTTTCTTAAATCTTGCAGGTTTGAATGTTGATAGTCACCAGAACGGACATTCAAAACTAACAGGAAAGAGATGGACTTGTAACAATTCCAACTAGTGAGAATTCTATTTGACCACAGTTCAAAGCTCAGCCTCACCGCTTACTAACCAAAGACCTAGGAAATCAGTATGCGGGTCTGAGTAGTCTCAGATGCCAAGATGCTGTGGAGGTGTTCACGTCTATCTCATGGGGGTGAAGTGAGGGAGGAAAGGCTAAGTAGAGATCTGAGGAAAGAGTGTGCTGATCTCAAATTTAATTTAGTAGATAGAGCAATGACCTGGAGGGAGAAGAACTCAGTGGGCTCCCCATGGCCTGGGCAGACCATCTCTTTGACAGAATCTTTCAGTCTATGTTTACCAAAGCGATCATTGAGCATTGATTTCTTTGCCTTGGTAAACCGAATGACAAAAGATATGTTAAAGTTCTTTGAAGCGTAGTAAAAGATATTAGAGTAATAATTGCCATCAGTTCAGTGATGTGCAGAATGAACAAACCATTTTAACAACCTTATGACTGTAAATTAGTGAAGGTACTCCCTTGACTACGAAAGCATTTAATGATATTTTGCAGAGTATAAAGTAGCCTTCTGGACCCAGTCTGCTCTGGGTATTTAAATACAGGAACGTTTTCAAACCAAGTAAAGATCTGGAAGAAAAAGAATAACTATAAAGAAAAGTGCCAGCCTTGGGGGAACTAACCCACAATGCCCGAAAATCTACACCACCTGTAGATTAAGGACGTGCCAGTGCAAAGACATTAAATTCACACACAAGTAAGAAAAATATTTGGAGATATCATGACACAAAACCTAGTTTTAAAAGAAACTGGGAGCCTGGAACATATTAACATTTCAAAAAACCCTCTAACATAAAATAATGAGTTCACCAATCAAAATAAGAGCATAAAATATTTTGGCAAAATGCCATTGTGTGGCTCAGCTCTTTGAGCGTTAGTGCGTAGACGCAGGTGAAGAACATTTTACCAAATAACAAAAGACACAGAGGAAGAGTCTAAAGGGCAATTCTTTCATTGAAAATATCAAATTGTATCAGACAGAATGTTTTTATATTTTTAAATATTTACAAGGTTCCTTGTACCAGTAAGTCACTTCTGGTTTGGGATCTCCCTCTGACCGGACCTTTGACCAGAAGAGATAAGCTCTGGTTTGACATCTGACCTTTGTGAGGGAGACAGCTCACCTCTTTCTCTCTTAAGCTCTGGTTTCTCCTATTTTCCCCCTTTCTCTTCCTTTCTTATTTCATTCCTTTCCTCCACCAAGGCTTTCAGTCTGCAAGGCTAAATACCATGCCAGGGAGGTTTTGATAGGCTTTTTATAAAAACTCTTTCCCTAAATGCAAGTTAAATTTTGGACAAATGTGAATTTTGCTAGAATTTAAAATTAGGAAGGCACTGGCTGACTCTTAGAGATCTTTGGCTATACAGAGATTTCCATTACACCCGTGGTTACTGGATTTGGCCTCTGGTGGTATGTTCCATAAGAAGCCAAAATTGGAAAACCTTGACACTTAAAGACCAATGTACTCTGCAGCTTCTCCAGGAAGCAATTACAAAAATATTTCCATAGTGATTGGATCCACGAGATTTTGATATAGCCCCACATAAAGTTTGGTTTCAAGAAAAATGAGTGAGGTCCACAGAGATACGTTGCAAACTTATTTGTTATAAGGTTCAATATTGTCTACTATAATATTCTCTCTCTGTCAAGGTTCTCAGGTGGGAAGCTGTATGTTTATTCCCACGTGTTTATAATGTATGAGAAGAAGTAAAAAGTATAGGGAATACATTTGCTATTTGGACTCTTTTATAATTTCATGCAAATCTTCAGGAAAATGCTAAACCGAAATCTCCTATCTTAGAGAACTCTTAAATCCCTCAATGGAAAATACCAAAACATAGATAGGAGGCATAATTTAAGGGAAATGGGTCTTCATTTGGTGAAGGAATCTCTCTTCTTCTATATCTCTTAACGTGGTGGTTTTTCGCCCTTTAGCAGAATTTGTGCAGAATTAGTATGGGGATGACCCATTTACCGTATTTTAAATACATTCTGTGTTAGGGACTGCATGCACTATCCAGGCAACAAACTCAAGGATCAAAAAGCATCTGGCAAACACATGCTGGGGTTACATGTAACGGTGGTTTCACAAGATGGGAGGCGAGAGGATCCAGCCACTAACGGTGCGTGCTGTCCAGGCACTTCAATGATCTTGCCTTTGCTTCTTCTATCAGTCGTCGTCAAAATGGTCCGGTAAGCCCCCATTTCATTTAGAAATACATAATATTTGGACAGTAGTTCAAACACATTTTTTATTAGAAGAGGATCCATCCTATAAAATGTAGGCAAGAATCTATAAATTTACTTTTTGCATGAGGTTTTCTTAAATATAAATAACCATAACCGTTTTTAGAATCCATCCTTTCATAAAATAAACAAAAGAAGTTCTCTCAAATGTGAATTGGTTTCAAAGATATAAAGTTTACTGCAGTTAGAAAACCAATATTCTTTACAGTATACGAAACAGTCTTATTTAATTATGCCTTCCAAAAACTAAATGGTCACTCTTACCCACATTTCTATATATTTATGTCTTTACATGTTGTTTCCTCAACCTAAATGTTCTTCCTCCCCATTTTAACCAAATTTAATCCTAATAATCTTTCAAGATTCAACTCAAGAATCACTTCCTTCTTGAAGTGGTCCTTTGTGGACCACTCTCCCTCTGCCTACTCTGATGTTCATTTCCAAATACCAATTCCCTCACTGATATACACATAGAAACATTTAAAACACCAAAAGTCAACAGACTGCAACACAGAAAAATTATCTGCTGACCTGAATTAATCATTACCTAATGCCACATCTATCCTTGCTTTGACTTTCTTCTCGGGAATACCCAACATATGTGCGCGGGCACACACTTGTGCACAAACACAAACGTGACACCAGCACTGGTATCAGAGGCCTGGTGAGGACCAAGGACAGCAGGTGACCACTCAGTACAACTGTCCCTTTTCCCATCATTTGTTAGCATCCCCACCCTGACTTTACCCATAGAGATACGGTTCGTTCACTCTGACTTCCTTGGGTTACAATCCCATTCTGCTTACTTATGGCCACTTTTGGGGGTGATTTCCTTCCCTGACTAATACGCAATCATCATTTTTTCTTATATTGGATCTCAAAATCTTTTACAATTACCACCCCAATTTCTTTGAGATGATTAGAAATCACTACAGCTCCCACTTTCCTTGTGAGGAACATTCATATGAACACTTCATGGTCATCAAAGCTGCTCAAATCACTTTCTAAACATAATTATTCATTAATTCAGTTGGTATCACACAAAGAAGTGAATTCCGATGCTACACGTTCTCTGCTAATCCACATCTATTTTAAGTTCTGGAGCTTCAACTAAGGGCTAACCTAGACTTTAAAGAGCAAAACCAGTTGCATCTCACTGAGCTTACAGGTTTGCCAAAGCAAATCTCCATTTTATAAAACCGTTCTCTGATTATTTGAGAATTGGATACAAAAATTAAATTCAACACTGAAAGAAGGAAGTCCTTAACCAAGAGAGAAAATAATCTTCACTGTGAGAGATCCTACATGGTTTCAAGGTAACTGATGCATTTTCACAGGCACACAGAATTAACCGGAGGCCACACCTGTGCCTTATCTTGGGCGGGAACAGATGGCGTGTAGCTCTAGTGATGAAGAAAGAGGGCCTACCTGTGTCTGCGTGGGCAGCCTCGGGTCACCGGTGTTCCTGACAATGCGTGTCAGTGCTGACGCACTTCTGGTGTGGTTCATGGCCCAGCTATTCCTGTGGCCTAGAGTCAGACTGGCATCCCAGATGAGAGCTTTAACAAGTGCAAGAAAGAGGATGGAAGCATGTGGAAGCATTTACTTGGTTTTTGTTTCTGGAGCAGAGCACTCCATTACTCTGGGAGAGGGAGGAAAGTGCCTCGTTTGTAGATAGCAGAGTGTTGAGATGCCAAAGGCTAAAATGTGAAATGGAAAAAAGGATTAAGGCCTAGAAAAGAGTCAGTTTTAAGTGTCTGCCAAATATAGATGAATTTGATCATCCCCTGGTACTTTCCATTTTGTTTTTGAATCTGACAGAAACTTTTTTGGTTAAGGAGGAATCTACCCAAGTGAGCAAAAACTTGAGTGTTTTCGTCATGGAGGAGCCTATGTAAAAGAGCTGAAAATTACTTTGTTATTTCTAAACAATTATCCACATATCACTATATCATATCAAAAACCAATCGAAATTTTGTTAGTGAGGATTGATTTTTTCTGTTAAAGACCGAGTTTTCTTTGTAACCATTAAAAATGTAAAGGTGGAGGGACAAGGAATAATAATAAATTGAATGACCTCACTTTCCTTCCCTACATGAGCCTTGCTAGTCTTCAACCAGCAGTGTTCTCTGCCCATGAAATTCATAAAGATATTTCTGAATTGGGTTTATTCACAGTGCAAAGATGCTTCTTGAAACACACAGCATTGGCTAAATGCTAATTAAAATAATCTTCCTAAGTTTTAATCTTTATGAGAGTCCAGGAAAAAAAAAAAGGCTGATGTATAAAGGATCATTTGAATACTCTCCTAAAATCAGACACAAGGAAAACAACATTAATTGTATTTAAAAGGATAGCTAAATTGCATTTGGAAAGGCTGATCTTCACCTATGGTAATCTTTATAAGTTATTTATATATCAACTTGTATAGTCTGATTATTATATATGCTGGAAGTAAACTTGAAAATGTTTGAAAGAGATTAAAACAGTATATAATCCTCTCTAGAATTTTAGAATATCACCATCATGGCAATTCTCCATATGATGTTATAAACTTATTTTTGCCATTCACTTTTCTTTCTTCTTCCCTGCAAGCAGGATCAGAGACATGGAAATCTGGCACAGTGAAGGAATACTGATAGTATTAGGTTTAAGAGGTCAATAATCCCGGGAAGACGTGGAGTGTTGAAGAGAACAGCAGCTCCTGCTAAGCCTGTGCCGACTCTCAACCAGCAGAGCATTCGGTGGAAGTAAACTGTGAGTGTGCCTGGAAGGAGCAAACCGCATTTTGGACCATATTTCCTTCAGTTAATTTTCATCCTCTCACTGAGTCTATTTCCACAGAGACAATTAGTGCAACCGGCTTTACAAATAAGGGAACCAAGCCCCAGAATCATTAACAGTCTTCCAGCTGTTAGCAGAGCCAAGACTCCATTTCCTGGACTTTTTCTATTATACTATGTTTTCTCATTACTCCATGTTTTTCTCAATGAAAGAACCATGACATCGTAATTAAGGAAGTCAACACAGTTTTGAAGAAAGTTTCCAGTGGTCAAATCGGATGTTCTCTCAGAGTAACAATTGAATTCAGAACATTCTGTCACAGTAACAGTTGAAATGCGTGATGTTCTTTTAGAGCAATAGATCAAAACTCAATAATAAGGCCCCTCGGTGCCATCTTGTTCCAAATGCCTCTGAGCCAGCTGGAGGAAGCAAGGACAGGGGAAGAGCTCATCTGTGTCGTCCTAACTCACACATCAGGGCTGATCAAAGTGAGCACTCAACATCAGGTACTTTAACAAAGTGAAATGAGCACTGTGGACAAAATAAAAGATGACACCAACTATCATTCTCCCCACCCATTTCTTCAACCTTTGTCCCAGTCAACTTCTCCTATAGCAGATGCTACAAAAAGGACCCTTTAGGGACTACAATTTGATAGCCCTGATGCCGAGGCTCTGGTCTTGTGAAAACCCAGGGGTCAGTTAGATTTCTGCATCACTATCATCCACATGGAAGGGATGTCGTACGCCCACTGCAGCTGCGCTATCTTATATTGTAACCACAGCAGGTCCCCTTCCACTGCTGTCAGGGCCTGTTCCTCGCGGCCCCATCCCCTCCTGTCACATCAAAATGCTGAGCTTACGTCTCATTGGCTCATTTCCTCTTTAGGCCTGCTTAGACGAGCAAGGGTCTGATTATTACCGATCCACCAACTTTTTCTTGCTTAGAGATTTATTATAATACTAGGAATTAACACACTCTTGCAGCTAGGTCTCGTTGATCATTGATACGGTGCTCAAACCGTTTCCTCATAACAGAACATTCTAATCCGAAACACATTCAGTGTGGCTCTAACCACAGCAATATTCCTTAGAAATATTTTCCATCTGAACCTATATATATGTAAAATATAGCAATTACCTGATGAGGCACTTTATCCAAAATTTGTAATCCCAGCTGCTATGAGAAAAAGGAAATAATCCAAGGTCATTAAATATCTAAACAATGAAGAGACCCTCTCTTAGGTAACTATCTCCAAAAAAGCCTTTTTTTTCCTCACCAAAAGCTAATTACGCCCTTAAAATTCGCCCGCCATTGCAGCGCAGAGACAGGCACAGCAGCTGCAGGAAAGTTTTGGGTTATTGGAGGACAGAAGAAATTTACGATGGGCTTTTGCTAAACTCAACATCACTAAGCTGGAAGTAAGTTTCCCAGAATCCCCTTCCCTGTATGTTTCTGGTATAGAGATGGCCAAGAGAGACTCCCTGAGATTTCGAAGGTGGAAGGGAAGCTGCCAATGTGAAGTTCTGAAGGTCTGCACGGGCACCAGGTGTCCCGGAGCTTGCGACATTGTTGCTAATGTGCTGAGAAGGGTCAGCCGCGGGCCCACAGCTGGCCCAGCTCCCACTGGATCTCCTTCTGCTTCTCCGAGTCTGTCTCTCATTGCTTCTTCTGCAAAGGACCTGCACTGTCAAGGCTGGAGGAAATGAGAGACAGAAGTTCGTCCTCTTGGGTCCAGTATGTCCTCTCATGTTTACTTTGTCTTCATTCTCCTGTGCTTTGGGTCCAGCCTTTCTTTCCAACAGCTGACCTACAATGACTTCAGACCACCACCAGACAGAGGGGCAGCCAGGGCAAAGAAATTTCTTCACCAGCTGCCACAATTGCACACTGTCTATTTCCAGTAATAAATCCCTTTGTCCATATCGCTCCTAGTGGTTCCACTTCCCCTTCTGACAGCTGACTGATACAGAATCATGCCCAGGGAACAGGGACTGGACCCTACGCAAGGAACTGGTGACAAGTCTCCGGCTGAATTTCAGTATCGATGCCCTGGTGTCGAACCCCTCTTTGCATCTCGGCTAGCCCTGTGACTCACCGTTGGCTAAGCGAATATGGCAGAGTGATGCTCCATGACTTTGGAGGCTCGGTCACAGAAGCTGGCAGATTCTGCCTGCTTCTCCTGGAAAGCTCACACTGGGAGAAGACAGACACCATGTAAGAAGTTTGACTACCCTGAGACTACGATGCTGCAAGAAAGCCCAGTCACTTTACTGGTGCCCAAAGAAGGTAGATAAAGCAAACCACACCCACAATAGAGCAGTTCCTGGGTGGACCTATTCTTGTTGGGAAGTGCGAACGATAACATTACATTCACCTTCTTGGATAATGACCTTCTCTCCCTATTTCCTCATCTCTGTGCTGTTTCTGGTATTCTTGCTTTCAGTCTCTCTTCACTTCAATCCATTATACACATCCTTACTAGATTAAACTATCTAAGAATACCATACTTATTATGTTATCTTACTCTTAAATTACTCTTTAAAGGGCCTCATTATACATGAGGATAAAGTCTAAAATCTGCCATCCATCTTCCATCTCTATTTCCATCTCCATTTTCAACTACCTTCTTGAATGAATTTCCCCACTCCAGCCCATGTAATCTCTTAACATCCCTAGCTATGCCATGGCATTCCCACCCCCACAAGTTTGCTTACCTTGCGCTCCCAATACAAGACTTCCAATCTCTCTATTTACCTGCATGAATTGTACCTATCCTTCAACATCCAACTTAAATCATTCCTCCTCCATGAAGTTCTCCAGTTTCTCTCTCTGCTCTGACTTTCTGTTACACTTACAGAAATCTTACTCATGTTTCTGTGCATATTTTGGTTCCATAATTAGATTATAATTATATTGAAGAAAGATACTGTGTTATTCATCTTCACATTTCTCCAAAGGAATTGTTGGATTGGTAGATTTATTTATTTTCCCTCTTTTATGGTCTTCAAATAAAGTACTTTAAGAGAAAATAAATTATCCCAAACCATACTGAAGCAATCATGCCAACAGCTTTCAATGAAATTTTTAGTAAAACTATCACTAGCTCTTGTATTCACACTCAAGAGATGATGATGGAGCAATTTTGCTAATCTTTATAAGCATGAAAATCTCCTTTTAATTAAAAATACTATGAGCTCCTCTCATGCTCATGATTGTGCTTTCAACACAATACATGACAGAAAGCTACTCTGCATTCCATGTTACTTTCAAATGAGTTTCTATTTTATTAATCGCAGCAGCCAGCAAATAAAATCAAAAGTCATATTACAGATCTCTGTGGAATAGCTATTTATTTATTTAGTATACAGTTACTGACTGAGGCAAATGTAGATTCTAAGGCACCTTGCAATAACATCATGTCCCCAAATTTTCCACTTGTCTATTCTGCTTTTGACATTCCTTTAAGGGACTATTTCTGAAGAATCATCACTGTTTAAATGTCACTCTAGAAAAGTTCAGCTTGGTTTGGCAACAACCTAGATGCTCAGAAATAGAGGAATGATTATGTGAGTTATAATATGTCCATGCAATTAATTTTACGGACACAAAAATATCATATTAAAATTTTGTAATAACATAGAAAATTATTTTTATAATGTTCCATAAAAAATTGTTTATATAGTGTGAACACAGATACACACCAAAAAAAGCAAAAAGCAGAACAGAAAAATCATGATAGAAAATAGATTAAAGTGTTACATTTTCTTTGCATTTCCTTAGTGAGAGTATGGATAATTCACTTGTTTTTAATCTATATTTCTAAATATTCTATAATGAACACATATCATGGTTTTACTGGAAAAAAGTAATATACTTAAAGTCAGAGACATTACTTAAACCCTTCTTTGCTCTGCAGCCCCACCAAGCATCAGAAATCAAAGTCCCAGAAACTATTCACTCGTTCAGCCTAACTCACCATGAAAGAAAATATACTCACTAAATGTGCTGCCTTATCTACAAAGTAATACTTTAAACAGCTATTTTATGTGCAATATGTCAAGCACCCGGGGCTTTTGGTTCTCTATTTTGTGAACACGCCTGTGTCCCACGTAGCCACAGATCTGACACCCTTAACGCTTTGATCCTGTTTCCTCTTAGCTTTCATGTTTCTAGCCTAAAGCATGATAATTTCTTGAATCGATGTTCATATAGAAACCCCTTGATCATCTTACTTATTGTTCTCTGGGACTCCTTCAGCTCTATTTTGTCTGAAGAGTGGTGACCTGAAGAATATATTCTATTCCAGTTCCTACACAATTGTAGGATGATGTTTTCTGAATGTTTTCAGTTTTCTTCATGAGGCAGGCCATTGGGTTGGTGCCTTGGGGAGCAGACTGCAAACATTCCAAGGTCACGTTCCTGGGTTATAACTTACACCTTGAAGCCATCAGTTCTACACTCTTTTCTTTCTTTGAATAGATCTCTTACCTATGTATCTAAACATTAAAGCTCATCTATCAGTTTTTTTTACATTCACATAACTGAGAATTTATCCTTAAATTTCTGTCCACCAGTCTGCTATCTTTTAGTCAAAATAGCTTGGTATTAATTTCAGATGGAGATTTTATTATTCAGACAATTTACTAAAATGTTAAGAATAATTTTTTAAAGCATTCTCTAGAGGATCTCCCCATTATTATCCTCCAATAAGGAAAGTGTTTATTTTATTCTCCTCTTATTTATTATCCTTTGTTTCCTGTCTCTAAGTACTTAACCCACAATAAAAACATTTTCCCCAATGCCATGGTAACTATTGAAAAAAGTTTCCTCTGACATTTTGTCTTTTATCTAATCGTTCATTTTTACAAGTGTGCATTGAAATAATCTGACCATATGTTATAGATTCTAACAACTTGTCCTGCATCCTTGTCATGCATGAAAGTCATTTTTTACACTTTCCTCCTGAAAGCAGTTAAATCCAAGGGATACCAACTGAGATATTTTCATCGGCACCTTATAGTTGATTATTAGAAAGCCTTTTCACCCATAACACAGTGTGTTCTGAATCTCAGTGATTCTGGAATGAACTAAAGTATATTGGAATGAAATTCCTTCTCAACCTTCTTCTTACGGCTGGTTTTTCTTTTTTTGCTGTTTGACTGGGTTTTTTTCTAAATGATTAAGTGTGAAAATTGTCCAGGGTTTAGAAAAGACATACATGTAAATATAGATGTAGTTATAGATATAGAAAAATAAACAGAGAGATAATATTTTTCCAAGTCAATATCCATTAAATTCCATCAAGCCTATGATCAAAATAATCCTAACTTACCATATGGTGAGAAAGGGATTGCCCTAGTTCTACATTTTACTCTTTAAAAACTGAGAAGAGATATTCATATTTTAAAAAGTGAATGTTCCATACTACCCAAACCAACCTACAGATTCAATGTAATCTCTATCAGAATTCCAATGGCATTTTTCACATAAATAGAACAAACAATCCTAAAATTTGTATGGAACCACAAAAGACCCTGAATAGCCAAAGCAATCTTAAGAAAGAAGAACAAAGCTGGAGGCATCATGCTCCCTGATTTCAAACTATAGTACAAAGCTATAGTAATCAAAAAGTATGGTGTTGGCATAAAAACAGACGCATAGATCAATGGAACAGAATAGAGAGCCCAGAAATAAACCCACGCATATATGGTCAATTAATTTATGACAAAGGAGCCAAGAACATGCAATGGGAAAAGGGCAGTCTCTTCAATAAATGGTACTGGGAAAACTAAACAGCCACATGCAGAAGAATGAAACTGACTCACTATCTTACACCACACAAGATTTGAATGTAAGACCTGAAACCACAGAACTCCTAGAATAAAACATAGGTGGTAAGCTATTCTAATTGGTCTTGGCGATGATTTTTTGGATTTGAGATGAAAAGCAAAAATAAACAAATGGGACTACATCAAACTGAAAAGCTCTGCACAGCAAAGGAAACCATCAACAAAATGAAAAGTCACCTACTGAATGGAAGAAAATATTAGCAAATCATATATCTGATAGGGGGTTAATATCCAAAATATGTAAAGAACTCATGCAACTCAATAGCAAAAGACCCCAATTAAAAAATAAGCAGAGGATTTGAATAGATATTTTTCCAAAAGACAGACAGATGGCCAACAGGTACATGGAAAGATGCTCAACGTCACCAATCACCAGGGAATGCAAATCAAAACCACAATGAGATATCACCTCACACCTGTCAGAATGGATATTCTCAAAAAGACAAGAAATAAGTGTCGGTGAGGATGTGGAGAAAAGGTGACCCTTGTGCGCTGTTGGTGGGAATGGAAATCGGTGGAGCCACTGTGGAAAACAGTATGGAGGTTCCTCAAAAAATTTAAAATAGAACTACCATATGATCCAGCGATTCAACTTCTGGGTATTTATCCAAAGAAAATGAAAACACTAACTCAAAAAACATCTACACCCCATGTTCATTGCAGCATTATTTACAATAGCCAAGATATGGAGACAAGTTAAGCATCCATCCATGGATGAATGGATAAAGAAGATGTGGTACACATATACAACAGAAAATTATTCAGCCACAAAAAATAAGAAAATCCTGCCATTACTGACAACATAGATAGACCTTGAGGGAATTTTGCTAAGTGAAATAAGTCAGAGAAAGACAAATACCATATGATCTCACTTATATGTGGAATCTAAAAACAGATACAAACAAATAAAAAACCAAGCTCATAGATACAGAGAACAGATTGGTGATTGCTAGAGGGGGGGAATGGAGGGCTGGGTGAGACAGGTGAAGGAAGCCAGAAAGGACAATCTTCCAGTCATAAAATAAGTCACGGGGTGCCACGTACGGCATGGTGACTGCAGTTAAGGGGCTAAGAGAGTACAGGACTTAAGGATAAGTCCTTAAAAGGTCTTATCACAAGAAAAAAAATTGTAACTATGTGTGGTGACAGATGTTAACTAGACTTATTGTGGTGAACATTTCACAATATATACAAATACCAAATCATTATATTGTACACCTGAAACTACTATCATGTATGTCAATTATATCTCTATGAAAACTAGAATGGCTAAGATAAAAAAAGTGAATGTTGACTCTTACATGGCACCTTATAAAAAAATTAACCTCAGATGTATCATAGACCTAAATGTAAAACCTAAAACTATAAAGTTTCTAAGCCAAAAAAAGAGGAAAATCTTTGTGAACTTGGATTAGTTGAAGATTTCTTAGGACACAAAAAGAGAGAAACACAAAAGAAAGACTTGATTTTGCAATTCATTAAAATTTAAAGCTTCTGTGCTTTACAACATATTGTCAACAAAAAGAAAAGACAAGAAGCAAGCTGGGAGAAAATGTTTACAAAATGTATATTTCATAAAGGATTTGTATATAGAACACGTAGAATCGTTAGAGTTCAATAAGAAGAAAACAATCCGACTTTAAAAAGTGAGCAAAATATTTTAACAGACATTTCACCAAAGAAAAGATGGGAAATAAGCCATAAAAAGATGCTCAACATCCATATTTATTAGGTAAATGCAAATTCTAACCACAATTCGATTTCACTACAGTCTGGGATGGCTGAGATTTCAAAAGACTGGCCAGACCAAGTATTGACTTGCATGTGGCGCAAGTAGAAATCTATTGACAAAAATGCAAAATGCTAGTCACTTTAGAAAACTGCCAGATAGTGTCCTGTAAAGTTAAATACATTTAATTTGCCATATGACCCAGGAATCCTACTCCTAGGGACTTACCCAAAAGAAATAAAAACATGTGTTCACACAAAGACTTGTGCACAAATATTGTATTAGCCAGCTCAGGCTGCAATTACGAAATACCCTGGACTGGGTGGCCGAAACGACAGAAATTTCTTCTCATAGTGCTTGAGGCTGGGACGTCCAAGATCAAGGTGCTGGCAAAGAGCAGATTTCATCCTGAGGCCTCTTCTCCAGGCTTGTAGACAGTCGGCGTCTTGCTGTGTGCTCACATGGCCTCTTCTTTGTGTGTGCTCAGGGAGGGTGAGCCAGAGAGCTCTGTGTCTCTGCTTCTTAGAGGCATCGCCTGTATGACCTCATTTAACCCTTAGCACCTCCGCACAGGCCCCACCTCCAAATGCAGTCACAGTAGGGGTTAGAGTTTCAACATAGGAATTCATGGGGGACACAAACATTGAGTCCATAACAGATACATATGGCAACTTTACTCAAAATAGTAAAAAAATGGAAACAACTCAAATATCATTAACTGGTAAATGAATGAGCAAATTGTGGTGCATCCGTATAATGGAATATTATCTGGCAACGAAAAGAAGTAAATTACTGATGCGTGTAAAAACATGGAGGAATCTCAAGCAAGAAGCAGATTCAAGAGGAAACATACTCTGTGGTTCTATTTTTATGACATTCCCGAAAAGGCAAAAATCTATTCAGAATTAGATCAGTGGTTATCAGGGGCTAGGTGTGGAAGAAAGGGACTGCCTACAAAAGGGCACAAGGGACCTTTTGGGGATGGTGAAAATATTCTTTTTTTGTCATGATAGTGATAGAGTATACATGACTTGGTACATTTGTCAAAACCCATCAAACTATATGCAAAAATGTGAATTTTACTGTAAGTAAATTATACCTCAATAAACTTGGCTTAAAGTTTTGAAAAGTGTGAATAATTGAGAACTACAGGAAGCCTAGATCTAATCCTCACAGTTGTAAACCACACCAGAAAGGCAGGTTTGGCATAGTGTTCCTCAGGAGATCAGTGGCTCCTTCAACATGCATCTACTGATTAACGTGTAGTTGTTGGTCATTTATAAATGAATGGCACAGTCTCTGTTCTCAAGAAGCTCAGTGACTAGTGGAGTAGAATTGCTGCATCACTCCCATTGCCACCAAACTGTGGAGTATGAGAACAAAAGTAAAAAGTTGCTTCACCATTTCCTTTCCAAAAGCTTCCCTCCTCATATTTTAGGTAAGGAAAAATAGCTGACATTTAATATTGAGGATGGCAGTGGACCGAATTGTATCTGCCCCAAATTCACATGTGGACGCCCTAACCCCGGATGCGATGATATGTGGAGGTGGGACCTTTGGGAGGTGGTTAGGTTTGGATGAGGTCATGAGAGTGGGGCCCTGTGATGGTGTGTGTGTCCTTATAAGAAGAGACACCAGAGAGGGTGGCTCTGCTCTCTCTTTCTCTCCACCATATGAGACACAGCGGGAAGGCGGCCGTCTGAAAGTCAGGAGGAGAACCCTCACCAGGGAACCAAATTGGCGGCTTCCCAGCCTCCAGAAGTGTGAGAAATAAATTCCTGTTGTTTAAGCTGTCCAGGCCATGGTGTTTTCTTACTGCAGCCTGAGCTGACTGACCAGGGCCCTTCAGCTTTGAGAGTTTCAGTCAACTGTAAGGAGACCTGGAGGAGCACCACAGTGATCAGAAACCTTGACACGATGCCCGACCTCCTGTAACGGACATTAAACTATGCCATCAATGTACTGGGGTCAGGACGCTTTCATTAGAAGAGCAGGCTAGAACAGTAAATATTAGAAGTCAACAACTCCTGTACATATTTGATGCAAAGGTGGGGTTAGAGAGATGGGAGGGGCAGAGGGAAGGGGCAATAATTTTATTATGTCTACCGCGGTAGGCAATTTGGTTCTTAGGAAGAAACATGGGCTTTGGAGAAAAGTAGAGCTGGATTCCAATCCTGGCCCTTTATCTTACAAGCTGTGTGGTCCTGAGAGGTTATTTAAACTCTGAATCTCAGTCTCCTCGTCTGTACAATGGAGAAAATGAGTGACCCCAACCTCAGGCACTGTCGTGAGCATTAAGGGAGACAAAATGCACAAGAAATATTTTCCATACAGTAGGTCAGTGAGTTCTTCCTGCCTCCACAGCCAAGGCTGGTCATAGAAAAATAGGGCACTGAGGTACAACCAAAACATCAAATGAGCTCTGTCCAGTAAATCTAAGACGGAAACCACGCTCCAGGATCACCTCTCTCAGGTGATATCTGAAATAAGTGAATTCTTGAAGCTTTTGGAGGCACAGTTCCTGCCATATGACATGCAAGTAACAAATATTTGTAGTAGGAAGAGCTGTAGGAATAGTGGTTTGGTCCAAAAGGATTAATCCTAAAGAGAGAATGACAAGCCTCTGTATCAGAAAGTGGAGAAGAGTTTCCGGTTGTGGGAACACAAGCTCCTTGTCGAAGTACTTCTATTACCGCCACCCTGTCCTCTGCAGTGACCTTCATTTCCTTATAGATTGATGCAGATTACAACATTTTAAAAGAGGAGAAAGTAGAGAAACCTAGAGCCTACTGAGATATCCCCAAAAGCAGGAACTTGTTAAAGTTGCCAAAACAGCTGCTTTATATCCAGGAATGAGAAGTAACCCTAAATGATATTCTTGAACATAGTCATCAGCCAAGTTAAAATTATTTCTAAGAAAGCCTGCACATCATGCACAATTCATGATGGATCCAGCACCCATTCAGTCTCAACCAACGGCACAAGGGAGCTTCGCATACTCTTCTAACTCTGGCTTCAAGGGTACAAAGGCCCTTGCGCTGGCTTCACTGTCTCTGTGAGTGGTCAGCACTGACCTCTAGTGGCATGCCTGCTTCATCACAGCTCTGTCCTTCGGCAGTGACCCCAGGGAACGCGCCATGCCAGGGGAGGGCTTTCATGAAGAAAACGCTCTCCATGCTGTCAGCCCTAAGTGCCCAGTGAGATCATATTTACATCTTTTTCTTTACCATGAGCACTTCTCCCAAATCCCAGTGGAAATCTGAAAGGGGTGGTTTGTTGAGCCTGATGGGAAAACTCTAAGAAGCCGAGGATAGTGACCCTGACCTCTCTAAGAGTTAGAATCTGGATATATGACCTCAGGAGCTCACTGCACATACAAACGAAACAATGAGGACTCAATGGTCATACGTGTGCATCTGTTTATTCTATTTATAGTGTTCCGTGGGGAGCTAGTAAAGACACTGGTCAGTAGGTTAAAGACAAGGCAGGGAACTGCTCAATGCAGCAAAACAATCAGAGATCATGCGAAGGCACAGAGGAAACAAAGACAGTCTCAGCTCTCAGGGATGCTGGAAATTAACAGGGATGAAGGACTCCTAACTGTAATTTATTTTTCTCCCTCTAATAGAGGGCTTGAACATGAACAGTTGTAAATAAAAACTGTGGGGAAGGAGAGAGAAAGCAGAGCAATGAGACAGGGGAAAGATACACCAGGAAACTAAACTTTAGGGTTTTAATTTTTTTAAGGGGTAGGTAATAGAAGTGATCTTAAAGATAAATTGTCTATCCCAATCCTATCGTTTTAAAGAGAAGGAAATAATGGGTCCGGAAACGTGCTTTCACCTTCCTAAAGTCCCAAATCAGTGACTGGGAACTGCTATTCCAATCTCCACTCCTTATGAACCCATCACACCACATCCTACGTTATAAGAATGAAGCTTCTACTTAGCCTGGACTTTGAGAGAAATCTTGAGTGTAAAATGGGTTGTTTTAAAGGAGATCATTTCTTTTCTAGCTACACTTAGAGATAAGCTTACTGAGTGAAATATGACATCTACCATCTCTCGGTGCCAGTGGAAAAAGGATGGAGGTGATAATGGGTAATTTATGCATGCTTTTATCTCATCTTCCATGTAGTTTAAAGTTCCAGTTCACGTATTTAAATTTCCTTATACACTGCAAATGATTCCAGATAGACCTCATTTAAGGTCCAATATTCTTTCCAGCCTAACTCTCTTGAATGTAAGCATCAAATTCAAAGTATTTCTAATAGAGCCCTCCCTGCTTCCTTCCTCCCTTGCCCTCATTAACACCATCTACCCCTCTGCTTCCACCCAGGCAGCAAAGCCAGGGGGACGATTTGATTCTACTGTCCTAGAATATCTAAGTGAGACAGAGGAAAGTAGAAACCTGTGGAAAATCCCTTTTCTTCAAGATTTCCATCTAGGGGTTTCAAATTGTTTGGATACGTTTCAAATAAACATTCCTCTTCTTAGTGTACTTGATGCATATTTTTTAGCCTCCAGAGGGGAACATTGATCTGCTAAAATTGTCATTTTTCAGCTAACTTATAATTTGCTAATCCCTTAAGGCCACCTGACAGGCTTCATGGCTAGTCTGACAGACTTCGATATAAATAAAGAATGTTTTAAATAAAAGTGAGAAAAGCTTATTTGAGGAAAGTAAAATGGCATAGAATGAGGGTATCACTCATCTAATACTCTTATTCTACCTAGTTAAATGGGAGCAAAATGCACTATGCTGTGTAATAAACTATTGCTAAACCTAAATTTAGGGACTGGGCTTCTGTGATCAACTGAATATCGTGAAGAATCCAAAGGCACCATGCAGACATAAAGGAGCTGCTATTTTTAAGAGTTAGAAAATTATAAACACAATTCTAAGTAAGTAACACACAACGTTACAAAGATGTAAGACAAAAATCTACTGAACATGAGTTGTTCATTCTGATTACTGAGTAGGATTTTGCCGTGTCTCAATGTTATTCTGTGAACATCAATTATCACGGGACGTAGACTCAAATTTCGGTTAAAATGAAAGTTTATTAACAGAATATTGGACAAATAACTATCCGACTTGATAAGTTTAGACCATCCGCTCGCACTGGGACTTTCCCGTGTAAGTCCACGTCTCAAAGTGGTCAGGATGTGAAAGGATGTCAGACTGGGCTTTGCAAGGAGGCTAAAACTACCAGAAACTTTAGGAATCAAATTTCATATTTTTGACTATTTCCTATTTTTTACAACCATATCACTCTAGAAATCTATCCAAAGAATATTATAAGGCAAGCAAACATAGAAATACGTACGAGGATCATCATTTCAGTATTATTTAAAATGCCCAAAAGATAGGGCGTGAAGCTAAATGTTCGATATGGGGGACCAGTTAAACACATCAGTGCAGAACCATGTGATGGGCTACTCTGGGCCATTACAAATTACGTTTCATGAAGTTTAAATAACATGAGGAAAGACTCACAAAAAAGTAAAAAAGAAAGTCTATGTACAAATCGGAATCTAATTTTATTTAAATATGCATAGAAAAAAATCCTAGAAAAAAAATACCAAAATATCAGCCATCACTTTCACTGGGTAGTGGATTATTGATGATTTAAACTTTCATCTTTGGAAGTGTGTTTCTTTAAGACCTTTAGGGGCAGAAAAAAGAATTAATGCTGTTACATTTTATCTATGACGGAATTAAGTCACTACCGTCCTCATTTCTGCCATTGAAACTGCACACGTTTCATTCCTTTTCTCTTTTTCCTCTCCCAGCATGCTTCCCACGTCAGACTGCGAGGGCACACAATGAGAAGAAAGCCTTCATGCACATGATTCTTTATAGCTTTTACATTCCTTTCATTCTTCATTCGACCCTAATAATTTCACAAGGAAGCAGGATATAGGTACTTACAGACTTCTTGGATTTTTCTGTTATTAACATAGACATTTTAGTGTTTTAATGCCCATAGCAAATGTTATTAAAATAAATGTTATTGGTAGAGTGACACTGGGAGAGCTGGGAGTTTCAATCCTGGTTACTCCACTCAGACGAGTGAGGTCTCAGCTGAGCTGTCACCTTTTCAGAGACCCTCCCGGATGCCCCCTCCCATGGGCACCCCGAGGCCGCCGTCCATCACAGCACCTTGTATCGTCTTCATAACCTTCACAGTAGCTGAAATCATCACTTTACGCATTCGTTACTAGCATAATGCTAACACCTCCTGCCATCGCCACTCCCAAGAATCAAACCTGTGGATGCGAGGATCTTGTTCCTCCTCCACTGCTTTTCCCCAATACCTAGAGCAGTGTCCAGCCTAGGGTGGGCATTTAATAAATGTGTTGGATAAATTAACAAATGAGCAACAATCTCTGTGAATTTTTCCTCTCCTGTAAAATGGAGATCATCATGCCTACTTTATAGGCTTATCATGAAGAATAAATGTGAGGACAACTCATAGCTTAAGTGTTGTCACTTTTTTTATCCTCCATTTACTTATTATAGCAGAGTTTTTGCCAAATCTTGATAATGTTACCAGCATGATAGCCCAAGAGCTTCCCAGGAATCTTTTCAAAAAGGCAAGCTTACACTAATCAGTATACCTATTAAATAGCCCAAATTCAAACCACTGGGGTCCCTGTCCACAAGCAAGTACAGCAGTATTGGCTCCAACTGTGTAGACCATGGGACCCAGGAAGAGAGGCCAAACCAGACGAGCTCCGCTAGGTGGGTGAGGCCGTGCTCAACAACACTCTCTCAGTGCTGAGGAATAGAGCGCAAGGTGTCAAATACTCAGCAACTGTTTCTCAAGGACTCACCTGTCCTAAGGTCATGCCAGGTGACACACTAGTAACGGAACAACTAGCCAGCTGGCAAGTGTACAGGTAATCGCTTTTCCTGCCTCAAAAGGATACTTGGTCCCAAAAGACAAAGACCATGTTTTGATTTTGATGATTTGTAGGTCTCAAGAAGATTTATAATTTTATAACTCAAAACATTGTCACATTTTAGAGCCCCAGAGAGACTAAGGGAATTACCCAAAGACACACAGCTACTTAGTGGCTAAGTCGTATGTAACATTTAATTCAGCTAAACTCAATGGCATGAACCGAGCGCCTGAACGCCTTTGGGTTTGTGTTGACCTGCTGTGGTTGGGAGGGGCGAGGCACACATGCAGAGAGTTAACCGTCTTTGGAACATAGTTCAGGGAGCAGCTGCTTGCTTAGATGGTTGATGGGCTGAAATTTCCAGCTGTCTCTGACTGATCCTAACTTGAGAGTAGGTATAATAATGACAATCGTTCATTTTTTCACCTGGTGCCTCCTGGAGCCTTACACTATCAACTAACTTCAATGCAGCACCCACATTTTTTTATCCTAAATGTTTTGCACAAAATAACATAAGTATTTCTTAATCTCCTGGCTTCGCAAAGAAGAGATCTACCTCACTAAAACACTTTTATTACAAACTCATGCTGTAATGATGGCAATCTCTGCTTTGGCCTGAGTTTCAAGCTGAGTGTGTATAATTTGACTTGATTTTCTGCTAAATTATATTTGAACTCTTTCTCTTAGATATTTTAATTCCAAATGAATCCTTTTTTTTTTCCAAAAGGCTGACTCATAGTATGTATGATCGCATGGTTACAGACAAAATAGAAAAGGATATAAAAGGTTTGTCACGCATCCGGAGAAGATAAATTATTTTCAAAACAGGAAGAGACATTCTACATTACGTGTCAACTCCCCGTTTTGACAATTAAACACCATGTGCTACTATGTAAAACAATAAATAAGAGTGAAAAACTCAGGATTATTTATAGTTTGATTTCTGTCTGTATGGGTACAATATTATAGGTGACAGCTTTTTGTGGGCAAGTCATGATTTTATGGAACACAAACATCCAGAATTAATCCCATTCTCTAACCATTTGGAAACGTAAGAGATTACTGAAACATGCAACCAACAAAAGTCAGCCAAATGTTCGTTCTTTTATTTCTGACAAAAAGGCAAACTTTTAAATAAATTCCAGTTGACAATTATTTTGAGTCCCTGCTATGTAGTCAACATCACTCTGGGAACAGATAGTGGTCACTGAAAACCATCCTCAGAACACCACAGGGTGGGGAAGTCTTGGGTTATTTGGTGCTTGTTGGAAACTTAGAGTCATTTTTCTTATCAACCACTATCTCCTCAGACAGAAAGTCTTATAACTTGTATTTGAATCAACTCAAAACTCACAGGTGGAGCCTTCAGTGTATTAAAAATTTAGCGTACATTCTGATTTGTACTGTGAAATAATTGTTTCCAATTTGGTAACTTGACGGAAGACAGCATTTTTTTGCTGGGGTCTACTCTCAGCCTCAGTGGCTGCGATGGCCTCTGCCTTCAGTAAAGACCCTCTGACCACTCCCCGTGGAACTGATTCCAGAGATGTTTCCTCGGCTTGTGCGTCACTACATCCTGCTTCCTCAGGCTGGAGGACAGTCTGTTATCAACAATTAGGAAAAGGAGTCTTAAAGCTGCGCTTACCAGCACACCTATTTGGAATCTTGAGCTGAATTTAGCACGTCCTTGCCTTCCACATGCATCTGTTCACTTGCTCTGGGGAGTTTTATTACAGTCCTTTGCAGACAGAGACTATGTCCTATTTCCCCTTATATCCCATTAAAATCTGGAACATTGGTTTGTGTGTGGAAGACATTTAATAAATACTTTGTGGATAAAACATAAATTATTAAATAAGATAGAAATAGGTTATTACTGGGAAACATTTTTCTGTATAGCATTATTCCATAATTTAGTGGCTTAAAAGAAGCATTTATTTAGTTCATGATTCTACTGGTTAAGATTGATGCTGGACTCAGCTGAGTGGTCTTGGCTTATACACGCACCTGCAGCCAACAGGCGGGTCCACCGAGGACTGGCTGGTCCAGGGGGACCTCAGCTGGGACGACAGAACTGTAAAAGTATTCCTCCACTCCGTGTTATTTTTGCTTTGGGGCTTCATGTGTCCAGGGACCGCTCCTCACACTGTGCTAGGAAGCAGCAAAGGCTCTGCATGGTCACATGCTCATCCCGTTGCCCTGTCCTCCACTGGATTTTAGTGGGACACCGGATGGGAGTTGAAAACCGCAGCCACATTGTAAACGGCAGGCAGACAGAGAGAGCCAGTGTCTGCACAGTCTGCACCTGGCTGCCCTTCAAGAGTCGTCTGAACCACGTCTGAGCATTTCTTGACTATCACACGCTGCCTCCCGCCACAGGCCCGTCACTCACCCTGCCCTATGTGTCTGCGCTCCCCTCCCCACTCCTGCCCCTGGTTGACTTCCATTCTGCCTTCAAAGTATGTAGCTCTGACAATTCTTCCCTGACACCAAACTATATGAAATTTGTTCTGTTATACACTTTCTTAGAACAGCATTCTCTCCCTTCCAAGCACTGATCTCCATTCGTACCCCTGTGTGATTATCTGATTGAGACCGTCTTCCCCTCTCGTGCCTCTGCTCTGCATCCTGGTCCTGTGCCCTCAGGCGCTGACCCCGCCATGGCTGTGCTCATTCATGAGGGAATGCATGAATTAATGAGGAATTAATTTGGGTTTTTTTTTAAGAAGGAGGAAAGTTAATATTTCTAAATTATGCACATTATATATTTTAAGGCTGGGAAATCTGGTGCTCTGTTTCCAGAGGCAGATATGGGTTAAAAAGAGTCTTCTTCACGCTTTCCCCATGGTACTTCCAGAATGGGGCCAACGGGTCACCCAGAGAGGAGCCGGGGCAGCTCTGTCTCAGCCATCACCTGGACCCAGGCTCCAGCTCCTCCCTGAACCAGGGCCAGCTGTGGTGGTGGCTTCTGAGATGCACATGGCTTTCCTATGAGGTCATTATAGTGGAAACTATCAACACCTCTGCCCCTAGGGGAGGCTAAGAAGTCAGCTCCATTCAAACAAGCATTCCTTAGGCTCCCCGTCTTCCCTCGAAACCCTCTCTTGCTCCTGCTGCAGGTGTGTCAGTTTGGGGAGCAGGATAAAGGACAACACTGAGGAGTGAAAGCAGAACAGACCCAACACAGTTGCATGGGGAAGGGAGTCATGGAAGAGCTTCCACATGTCTTCATACTGTCCCTTTGTCGTCCCCTCCACTGAATATAGTCAAGCAACGTGATGCTGTTCCAAGCAGGTGCCAGGCTATACTAGGCAGGTATCAGAAAATGCTCGCTCATTCTATCTCCCAGAGAATGGAAATTACTACATTGTAAAATGGTTTTTTAGCCTGCTAATGCCATCATATCAGGTTTCAAGACTGGTTTATTCTGCAAAAACATTCACTTTTTGTTCTAGGTATTATCATTCTTGTGTGTCACTACAGACTGGTCGTAAGCAAATGGATGGATAGACCAAGATTGTCAGATAATAAAAAATGCATGGATGAGAAGGGGAGAAGTCATTATGGAAAATAGGAACAAGGGAAAAATTTCTTTGGTTATTTGGCTCTCTTGATTTCCTCAGTGGGGAGTTATAATGGTCTGAGATAGCCTGCCTGCACATGGCTTCAATAAGTGATTAGAAGAGAGATTTCTGGCTTCACTCAGCAAACATTTGCCACTCCCATGATGCACCAGGAACCACACTCTGCACAAGAATCTAAAACGGTATAAGACATTCCCCGGTCAGAAGGAGTGCGCAGTCCAGAGTAGTTTGTCAAATGGTGGGCAAGATGGTGGCCGTCTGGGCAAAAAGAATGACAAAATGATGTAGTACTTGAAATCATAATAGCAAATTGTGTTTGGCAAAGAAGTTCCAAGGATATTAACATAATTGGAGTGTTTATGAGAAGGAAAAGGCTCATATTACCGCAAGCAATTTTCAAGAAGCTGAAAAAGAAAAGCTGGCATTTTAGGGAATGTAGAATCATAGAAACCTTTGGAGGAACCCTTTGAAGCTCTAGTGAGTGGGGTTCTGGTTAATGTTTCCGTAGCGGGGGGCCAGGTTATGAAGACAGCAGCAGAGAAACCAACACCTCCACTGCTCTCAAACCCAACTGCTCCAAGAGGAGGCGGCAACCCGGAGAGGGTCAGGCGATGCCACAGGTGTTTCTTCTGGGCCAGAAAGTGCAGGATTCAAACAGCTATCTGTAGGCGGAGAATTAAATTCTTTGCAATTAATATTTTCCAACAGCACAATAGTATGAAAATGGAACCTGAATGGGCAGTGAAAGAGAGAGCAGGAATGTTTCAAGAAGAGACAGCAGACTCTGCTTGAGAGAAAAAGCACCCCACGGTGACAGGCCTGCTGTGCAGAAGCCCATTTAGCAAGAACAGCCCAGACCTTCACTTCAAATTTTATCAGAAGCCACTGGTCCTAAAGTATCACTGGCGCCTACTGAATTTTCACCAGGGACTAACAGAAAACATCTGTTCTCTTACTTAAAAGTAAATCAATTGATTAAATCAATGTTTGCTTCTTTCTTCTATTAGAAGCATAGCTATTTCTCATTTTCTTCCCTCCTGACTCCTTTAATAACCTACCTCTGCCCGTGAGTTAAAATCTGGGAGAGAGGTGTGTCTCTTTCTGTGCCTACACGGGGAGATTTACCACAGGTCAAGCTGAAATCGTGTCAGAAATCCGCGGATGTAAACACTTTGGTACAGTAATGTTTCATATGTAAATTGAAAGTTTATATAACCACATAAAATGACCTCAAGCAGCAAATACGTGTGTGTGTGCACATGTACATTTGTGTGTGAATGCACAAGATTCTCACCACCTTGAGAAAACTCTGATCATAATATTGAACTTTTATTTTGAATGTTGACCTTCATGTTTAAACTCATTTCGTAGTTTTTACAAAGAATATTCCATAACATGAGTGAAGGAGGTCTGTTTTTAACTCAAAGTTTTTAACTTGAAAACAGAATCTTTGTGATCAAACCTCCGAGGTTAGAATCCACATTGCCTCATGAATTTTCTGAGTCAATAAGGCTACCCTCCTATATCAGCACCCACAAAACAACAGGATCCATAGGAAGCAGAACCTCAGGGAACAAGAATGAAAATAGCAGCCAACTGACCAGCATGGACGCAGTCCTTCCCGGAACACACCCTTGTCCAGCATCTACAACAGGCCAGGCACTTTCTAGGCCCGGGGGATGCATGGGGAAATGGCTGAGTCTTTGCCATAAAGGATCTCACAGTCTATTAGGGAAGAGAAATAAACCTCCAGTCCCAATATCCGGAGATAAATGCTGTGCTGAGGGATGTATGAGTGACACGAGATAACAGAGACAGGAGGGAATAACTCTGCCTTCAGAGAAAGTGGAGGAGACTCAGGGGAGATTCCATAGAGGAAGGGAGATTTGAGTCAGGCCTCAAGAAGGGCAAGCCCCGTGGCTCACGTATATCTCCACATATTTCTATGAACTTGGCAAGTTGTTTCACGGCTCTCTTCTTCAGGGTCTTCATCAACTGGCCAAGAGAACTTAGGGCAAGGCATGTGTTCAAAGACATGTTGAGGAAAGTCCATGGCGTATATGGAAGGGGATGATAGAGGTGTGATTTGGGGGTTAGGGATGAGTAAGATGGGAGAGAAGAAACAGGACTAAGGAGAAAACACAGGGGGATGGCACCCTAAGAATGGAGAGGAACAGCCCCACATACCATTTCACCTCCTCTTCCCTTTGCCATCTTGGATTTATAGGCAGCAGCATAAAAACCACTGAATAGGAAAATGAAATGATATGAATAGTTACAATCCCCTCTTGATCTCCATCAATCAAAAAGGCAGATTATAAACATAATGTTTTAAAAGTAAGGAAAAAATGATCCTAGTATTAAGGCTCAGAAAATTACATATTACGTATATGATCTATTACACTAACACATGGCAGAATAGGCAGGAAATACCAGGTGATCCAGCAGACAAGAAGAGCAAGCAGAGGCCTCTGGAAAAATTGGGTGGATAACACTTAACTCATCAGGTTGCTGTGGGGATTAAATCAAAGATGTAGGTAAAGCACACAGAACATGGCCTGGCACAGAGCTGGCATGTGGCAAATCATTGTTTTTATCGTTGTCATCTGCCACCATCTAAAAATATAGCTAACGAGAAGGGAAAGGTCCTGTCCAACCTCATCGTCATCTGTAGAGGCAAACCGAGATGATTAGTGACACAGGAGGAGCACAGACCAAAACTCCACTGCAGCTGCGTCACTGTTCTCCATGCCCCAAAGCAGATGACAACGAGACGTGACTCTCAGGAGGCCCCCAGGACTATCCACCGTTCTCAGATCTTGACCTGGCAACATCTCTTGGTAGGTGTCATAATAAAAGAAGAAAGAAGAAAAAACAACGGAGTAAGAAACAATCCAAGAGAAGTTCCATAAAAGGGAAAAATACGAAGAAGTAAAATGAAGAAACACATATGAAGCTTGTCGACTGCTGCACCTATGGCTACGTGTTGGCCAACTGTTAGCAGCCCTGGCACCAGGGAATAAGGAACAGAAGCGATTCCTGCCCAGAAATAATATAAAACACAATGCAGAGACATACTGGCTTAATTTGCTGAAGGACCTTGGAACTAGAACAGGCAGGAAAATAGCTGTTTCTGTCACTGGAATGCCCCCATCTAGTCTGTGGTAAGTCTACCACCACCCTGGCATCTCTCACAGAAGCTTTGGTCATCTCCACAGGGTGTGGGCTGACACTCGATATGAGGACAGCTGAGCGTGGGGACGCACATGACAGAAGAAATGCAACTGAAAGGGATTTGGGGTTTCAAGTCAGTGTCCAAGGTGGAAAAGCCAGACCAAGAATGAGATAAAGTGTTATAATCTGACAGAGAAAGACGGCAAACTCAAAGCTTGGGATGCCATCAAATCCAAGCACAGGAGGAGAGAAACTCAGATACATAATTCATACACAGAACTGGAAACAGCGCAAAAGCTGGTCAGAGCTTCTGAAAAACAGCCAAATCATAAAATCTTGAGCTATTCAGAAAGTTCTTAATGAAACCTCATCCAAAAGCAACTCCTAAAACATATGTTCCAGCCATTTGGTGATTTATTCAGCCAGCTCATATTAAGGAGCTATCACATACCCAGCATGTTGCTCAGGTCTGGGAGATGGGCTCCTGCTCTGTGGGAACTTATAGTCCAGGTATGGGGACAAGAGACCCACATTCCATAGCCTGGGTGGCTTGGGTAAGGAGTGCATTTAGATGAAGTCATATGGTAGGGTACACCTCTTACAAAAGAAAAGATGGAGCTCAGAAACTAAAAAATCTACAGGGCAACACACATGCCAGAAGGCTCCAGAAAAACTCTGCAGGGGAGAGTGAAGGATGTGTTCTCTAAAACGTTGCGTCGATATAAGGCTGTCCTGTTTTTCAAAGCTTTGAAACACTATAGATAATTGTCAGGTAAACAAAGAACTTGTAAAAGGAACTTAGAACCATCAACTACCCTGGAAATGTGGGACTCCATGGCTGGGTTTAGAGGGCATACCAATTATTCTCTTAAGAACTTTCAGCTTCACTAAGAAATGCCAAACTAACATCACTGAGAACCTTATTTGGGAGAAATAATTCCTCCTAACAGAACTTGTACACATGTTATCAGGATACGCATATTTGCCAGAGAATTGGTTGGATGTTATTTCTCTCTCGTCTCCAATTTAGTCCTTCAAATTGGATCCTCAGAAAGGAAAACCATGTGACCACAAAGGCAAAGATTTGATGAACAATGGAAATGAGATAACAGCTGTTCTTCCAGAAAATAAAAATGCAAGAAAGGATTTTTTTTCCTGTGTGTTTGTATAAGTTAAGTAAAAGTGGAGGGTTTAAGAGATGAGGGAAACTGTCCCTCCAAAGATTGGCTCGGAGGTGTGCTGGAACCAGCCCCAGGAGAACAAGTGTTCGCAGGTTTAGTGTTTCACCTGGAAGGACGACGGGATGTACTGAACGGGATGCATTTTCTAAGGAAAATAATAGGGGAAGACAAGCTGATGAAAGTCCAGATCCTAGCTGGGGCAGAAGGTGGGGGAAAGGAGGAAATAAAGAGGCATGTGGATACTTCTAGGAAAAAAAGTCATATTTTAAAACTCTAGTCAAGACAGCTTGGTGCAGAAAGGAAAACAACTTTTGAGAATTATATAAACGGCCACTAGTTCAGATTTGGGAGCAAGAAAGAATATTTTCCAGCACACAGACTCCCTGAAATATTTGTAAGTTTCATATATATTTCATCTGTGTTAAATATTTTTGTATTTCTGATTCGCTCTTTGGCCTATGTAATTACACGTGTACACATGTGCGTATGCACATACCAGTCGGTGCTGTGGTGATAAATGGTACGGGGAAGAAAGATTCTAAACTGGATCTGTGTGATTTTGGAGTTTGGGAAATAACCCAGCGATTAGGATGCAGGTATGGAGCTCCTCGAGGACCTTTATCCACAGTGAGAACCCAGAATTGTAAGCTTTGCATAAGCCTTAAAGATCATCTAGTCCAGTTATCCTAGAATTGTGCTACGAGGGATTGCAAAAACCCAAGAATAGACCTCAGAGATCTACAAACAAGTAAATCTCTGCCATACAGAAAAAAAGCTTTCAATTACCTAAGAAACATGTTCATCACTTTTAACTATTTTTATATTTTAAGGTTTTGTTTAAGATTTAATTTGATTTTTAAAAGAAAAAAAGAGTTTTGGGGCCACCTGGGTGGCATAGTGGCTAAGTTCCTGCGCTCCACTTTGGAGGCCCGGGGCTGCACACGTTCCGAGCACAGGGACACACGTTGCTCATCAACCTGCGTGTGGAAGCATCCCACAAACATAATAGTGGAAGATGGGCATAGATGTTAGCTCAGCAACAATCTTACTCACCGAAAAAAAAAAAAAACCAAACAGAGTTCTTCAGCTAAATAAATAGGGAAATTCTCGATTCAACCCAACTGTCTCATTTGATGGGTCAATAAACTCAGACCCAGAAAAATAAAATAACCTCATCAGAGTCTCAATGCCAATTAAGTACATAGTGAGGACCATGTCTTAGTTTGGGTTCCCCTCAAGTCAGATGCCAAGACAAAGATGGGTGCTAGCAGTTTTTCTGGGAATTGATCCTCAGAAACAGGAGTGAGAAAACAGGGAAAGTGAGGCAGGCAAGGAAAAAGTCCAGTCCAGGTGGTATCAGTGAGTGGGTCACTGATCTGGGCGACCTGGGCTCAGTCCTGCTGGAACTGTCTGAGGAACCATTTGGAACGTGCATCTGGATATCCCAACACAGAACAGGGAGCCCGGCATCGGTCCACCACCTCCCAGCCCCGCAGGTTGAGGGTTGTCCGTGGGGCCCTTTACTCCCCTGCACCTCCGAGCAGCAGAGAAACCTCCCAGGGCTCCAGTGAAAGCCCTCGGCAAGCCCAGAGAACAGGAAGTGAGAAGGAGTCAGCATGCTGGAAACCGTCCATCACAGCTGCAGGTGAACTCAGGTGCGCCCAGGGGATGTGGGGCATGGCGTCACCAGCATCAGCTGCCCACTCGAACCCAGGTCTTCTCATTCCCACAGCCTTGCCCCACCGATGTAACACTGAAGAAATGTGTTTATCCTGTAAAAGGCTCGGGTGCCATTCATCGAGCACCCGCTTTCTGATGAACTATTTTCAGACACATGGTGCCCAAAGCTACCAGTGCTTTCCAGGATGCCACGGAATAAGTGTGATCCCACAGACACAGATCCTTCAGTTACAGACACAATTTACTCTGTTTCAACTTCAGTCTTTTGAATGCTTCTCTGAAAGAGGGATCTAGGATTTCATCAAATGAGAGGGAATGAGGTGATAACAGGGATCCAGCCAGCACTTTGCTTCCAAAGGAATATTATTCAGTGACAGAGCCAAGGCAGAGGAGTTCTGAGAGATTCCTCCGGGGTAAACGGAGCTGAAAAGCTCCAGTATGAGCTGTGCGCGAGTTTACCCCATGAGTCGGACCAAAGACTGTAATAGAAACCACAACCATTAGGGATGACAAAAGAAAGTTAAAGTTAGGGCAATTAGATGAGAAGACCCTAATAATGAGAATGACACAGACGGCTGTCACTTCCTTTCCTCGCTTTGTCTAAGATGCTGATTCTTTTCCCATGATTGGTGCCGATGCCAAAATATAAGCACACAGACGTTTTACAGTCCCTACCCCACTAACAATTTTATATCTTCTTTTTCAGGATTTTGGAACTATTTGCAGAGTTATTTGTTTTTGTTTTTTAACGTATTAACCCTCCCTTTTTTTTTTAAAGATTGGCACCTAAGCTAACATTTTTTTCTCCTTCTTCTTCTTCTTCTCCCCAAACCCCCCAGTACATAGTTGTATATTCTAGTTGCAGGTCCTTCTAGTTGCGCTATATGGGATGCCATTTCAACATGGCTTGATGAGCAGTGCTGGGTCCATGTCCAGGATCCGAACCTGCGAAACCCTGGGATGCCGAAGTGGAGAGCACAAACTGAACCACTCAGCCATGGCACCAGCCCCTACTGGCACAGTTTTAAAACTATTTCTTGGAAATGGCTTATATTTTCAGATATTATACTTTGCAATAATAATTTGGGTTTGATTAAGTGGTCATGAATTTTTATTAATATTACTCTGCTGACATAAATATTTCAGAGGAACCAGATTCATAGAGTCCTCTTTCTCAATAATATAAATCGTCTTAAGGTTATAGAATATTCTTGTATGCTAATTAAATATGTTTTACAAAGCCTCATTCTCATATATAAACTTATAACTGAGTATCTGAATTCACATGTACACCCATATAGCAAAACCCATCACAGAAGCTGCTATGAGGACAAATGTTCACTCTATTCCGGACACTGCACCATGAATTCTAGCCATTTTCTGAATTAAAGAATTCATGGATGTTATTTCCAATTCATGTCGATGTAACCCATCTCCCAACAGCTTCAATATTGAAAGGTATAATGCTAGACCCTATAATACATACAAAAACAGATCGGGAATCATACCTGTCCTCAAGGACATTACAGCCTACTGAAGCCAAAAGGACTTTACTATAAAATATGGTATGTTTTATCACTGAAGTATCATAAACAGCTGATATAAGAGTTCAAACATAAAACTGTTTGTGATGTGGAATGAGGAACTAATCATACGGTGGAAAAATGGTAAAGCCAAAAAAGACAAAGTAGAGAGCCTCGGAAAACTTGCAGCTACATTCCACATTCTCTGCAGTTGTGAACGGCTGAATTGCTAAACATGATTGTCCCCTGGAAGACTGCTGAGCCCTAGCACGATCTGGCTTCATACTCTTGACTTTCTGCTTGCCCCCGCAGCCTGCCTCTCTCTGTCTCTAGGCTTTGACAATACGTCGAGGCCTGAAGAACAGACTTGAGATCGATCCAATTCATTTCAGGTTCACAGTCCACACCGACTTGCGAACACTGTCTTGTCTCCCTTTACGTAAGTCCTAGAGCACTTATCTATGTTCCGTGTGTTTAAGAGACACAGATTCTGAACCTATGGATTGGAGTTAGGTGCAGGGCGGGAACAAAATTTCCTGTTCTGTTAAAAGTACTACACGCCTAGAGGAATATTTATTTTTGTATTCTTCTACTGCGAAAATTTTTCTTAAAGAAATACTCTAATATTTCAGGTGAAAGGGATTTCAGAAATACTGTTGAATTAAACTGAATAGTCCTTAGACTTTCTAGTGGAAAATGGCTACAGAAAATACCGTTTGAAAATGCTTGTCACGTAATGTGCAGGGAAATGAAATACAAAATAATTAACTTGTATTATGTCAGGCAGTGTACTAATCACTTTTCATTACTTTTTTCAATCCTTATAACAACTCTGTGACATATTTACTCTTAGAATTACCATTTTGCAAACAAAGAAACAGGCTTAGAAAAGCAGCTTGGTGAAGGTCACGGGAAGCTTGGATCTGAACTCAGATCTGTCTGATCTTAGCTTTGTAAATTGAACCTCTGCTAACGGTTTCCAAATTCATTAATACTTTCTCATTAGTAAACTAAATATGGGATTTGTGGGGATAGATATATGTGGACACTTTTAGTCAGTGTGCCAAAGTACCTGATTTTCAGATTAAGATATGATGCCACTTTAATTACAAGCCGTGTTTTGCATGGCTTATGAGCATCAGTGTGGAGTAATTGATCCTGAAAATTACCTTAGTACGGCTTTATATTAAATATTTTCATATAATCACCACGGAGAAAAGCGGAAAACATCAGTGGCATAAAACGTGTTTCTTGAAACATTTGGGGGATAGAAGAATTATTTGTTCAGTCTAACCACTGAGACTTCGGGTGTACACTGAGGGAGCAATTAACCGGAAAATGCACGGGGACACCTGGATTAATTGTAAACCCGAAGGCACTTCACCAATACAGGCCAAAAGTTCTCCAAACTGGGAATGACCACATCTTGCTCTACTACCTTCTACGGAGAATGTATAAATAAATACCTGCTACTCAAATATTTGGCTTGTTTTATAAAGAAATGTCTAACTTAAGGTGGAACATTAGTATTTAAAGGACACAAAAATTAGGATAAGAGTCATTGATTATAAAAAATATATACAGCAAGTTCCTTCAAAGAAGAGCTCTTGAAGCACAGGACCCTGATGTTTAACGATTATGCTTGTCTAACTAATGCTCAAGAGTGTGTGTGCTTGTGTGTATGTGTGTGTGCATGCTTCTTACTTCGTTCAAGTGTGTATTCAAAATATTTAGCAACTGATATAGCACAGACACCAACCAAGCAAAATGGAGCCCCCAGAGTGACAGGGTCTCTGGAGGGTCTTGCTTTGCTGCATGTGATTTAATGGCTGAATCGAGGAGAGGTGGGGGGCCCCAGGGAGGGACTGCCTGAGCTGGTTGAGCTGGATGAGTGGGGTCAGTAAGGAGCTACTCAGGGATTTGGAGCAGCAGCTATTCATAATTATTTAAGTATTTTTACTACCCTTTTGGCCACGCTGGTGTGTATCAACCAGATGTTATCAGCCCAAGCTATTTTAAAGTAAGGCAACATATATGGACAAATACAGACGCTAAAGAAAGCATTTTTTAACTTATTTTATGTTGAGAAATTTGATATAGTGAATACCAAAAAATTAAAAAGCATTATAGTAATGATACAATTCTAACTTGTCTATATTTGCCAATTTTTCTGCTTTACCACCAATCTACCTTCCCCATACCCTTCCAGAGTAGAATATGCCATTTCCATTACAGGAAGCAATAAACAAACTAACAGCCCCTCAGATATTTCTCAGTAAATAAATATTGAATAAATGGAGTATATATAACTAATGCTGTAAGGCCACTAAAAGAGCTGACTAAGGAAACCCAAGAGCTAAGAATGGGAATTTGGAATTACGGCCTTCCAGCCTACGGCTTAAGCAGCCGATCCCAGGAACATGAGGATGTATTTCTTCTGCTTACATATCTCTACTCATTCTCCCAGATTCTGCCCGCTCCATCTCTGGCCTGCACTTTAGAGGAGCTCTGCGTCTGTTTTCTCCTCCCTCTACTTCATCTGCTAACAGTCGTATCTCACAAAAGCACGGGATGTCTTGTGTTGCCCCCAGTCCTCTACTCTTGGAGAAAAGAAATATCTGTGGGGAAAGTTAGGGGCTATCTTCTCACCTTCCTCTCACCACTCATGGCCACACGCGTCCCTGAGTGTGGACGGATCTAAGGAGAGGCAAGGATGCTTCGTTTCACGGCACGTTTGGAAAATGTAAACCATGAACATAGTCATAACCAGGTGATGTTCACAGCAAACACTGCCCCCTTCTCCTTCAGCCTACTGTCTATTGCTCAGGGGATTGGATAAACAGCACTTGGCCTTTCCCTTCTTCTCACTCACCCCTTCATGGCGTGGGGATTTGAGCTGTTGCCCTACCATTAGAGGCACCTGTGGATAATTTTAATGATTTCTTATTCTATGGTTGATATACAACAAAAGAATAAATGGAGAAGATCCAAATGTGATACAAACAGTCACCTCAGACCCCTATCCATTGTACTGTTGTCAAATCATGCAATCAGTGACAGTTCTCAGGTTTGTTTTTTCAGAGATACAGAAACATTGATGAATGACAGCTGTGTTTATCGCAATGCACAGCATACATTAGCATTTCCACAGAACTTCCGTAAAATGACTATACTACAACGCTATTATAAATGACACGAACAAACCTTCACCCATGCTCACACACACACACACCAACAAAACCACTTAAGTGCAGAGGGGCACAATTATAAATTCAGCTGAAACTTATTTTTTTGCTATGGGTCAAAAGAAGACTGGGAAAAGCAACCCAAATGAAATGCATTCAGATGGAGCCCATCTTCCTGCAAAATACTAAGACATCAGGATTCTTCTTATTCGTTCCTGTGTATTGCTCTCTGGTACCTTATCATGACCCAGTTATAATACCAGAGGGAGGAAGCAGACAAGAAAAACAAGGAGGTGATGAAAACTGCCAATGGGCTTTGTAGAATTACAATTACGTGGAGCCATCATAGTAGGGGCAGGATTAGCAGGACCAAATCCTCCCAGATTTAAGAAGCCTGTCTACTATAGAAGCAACCCTCTCCTCTTGCTTATAAAATGAGGACAACAATGTGTCCCATGTTACAACCGAACCGTCTAAGTTTGCAGTCAGCATCACACGGAATTTCTGAAATGTCTAGAGACTGAGAGATCTGCCTTGACAGTGCCTGAACTGCTTTTTTGTTTTCAAATTTTCCACCATCTATGGACTTAACAAGTTACTGACATATTGTCAAAGTTACGAAAACAGAAGAAAAACAGCAACAGCAATCATTTCAAGGAGTTTTGAGGCCAGGACGGTTCTCAGCTGCTGGGAAGCTAGATGCACGGCCAGGAGCTGCAGCACAGGACAATTAACCTAGTATGCGCCCTTGGCAAGGGAGCCCACAGCTGCCGCTGCCCGGGGTGGACACAGGGACGCTGTCCCTCCCCACTCCCTCCCCAGCGTCCACCACGGTCTCATCACAGTGATTTCCCCGTCTCGCCTTCCCTCCTCGGCCGCCTGGTTATTCTGCGCTGGGCTTATCTGCTGTGTCTGCCTCATTACCAGTTATTATGAACCTCTGTACACATTGCCGTCTCTCCTGCTGTTGACTGGCTAAATTACCGTGCATGTGGAGCCGACGCTTCGCTGAGTATGCTGACAGTCCCCTAGAGGAGAAGTTCTATCCACAAGAGCTCGCCAGGGACTCAATCTGGCTAGCCTCGTGCTATGGCTGCCTGACGTGGTTTGCCTTCCCCGTCACAGGCTCACGGGGCAAGATGAGCTCCTTCCTGAGCCTTCGGCACCTCTGGCCCGGGGCTGCTCAGTCCACACTGGGAAGGAGCGCCTCCTGAGGAAAGGGAAATTGGCGTCTGATAGCCATCTCTCCTTCCAAGTTAACTGTTGCCCGAAATCCACTCAACAGGCCGAAGAAACACGACTGAAGCAAAACCCCAAAGAGCAGCTAACTTCAAACACAGCTGGAAAGGGAGACACTGCTGTGTTCTTCAGTGTTAGTGACTGTGTATCTGATCAGCCCCAGAACACGGGCCCTGAGAGATGGGTATGGCAGTAGCAGCGCAATTTGCTGTGTTAAACAGACCACTCTCCAAACTCTGCAATGGCCAATTGAGTCTAAACCACCATGTGAAGTGTGGATAATAAAAACAGGAAACCTGGGACTTTCAGTGGAACGAATCTCTATAAAATTGTCATAGCCTTAGGAAATCATAAAAAGCAAAGCCACTTCACCATGTTATTTCTTCCATACCAGCATCTCCCAGATAAAACGGGAGAGTAAAGGGACAAGAGAGAGCAAAGGAGAGTGTGGCCCAATCGGCCAAAAATTTAAAAGAACTCTTTTTGTTTAAATGCCTGTGAGTTCCCTGCGAAGCCTCATTAGGAACCCTGGATCTCTTTGGGCTCTGCTTGTCGCTGAACTAAAAAGTCACAAGTATTGCCTCGCTGTATGCTATTTTTTATATAAA
Source organism: Equus przewalskii (assembly GCF_037783145.1). Lineage (NCBI taxonomy): Eukaryota > Metazoa > Chordata > Mammalia > Perissodactyla > Equidae > Equus > Equus przewalskii. Next base: position 117,864,312 of record NC_091832.1, on the reverse strand, counting down.
TTATATAAAAATGATCTGTTTTGATGATTCAAGACTTTGATATGTCTTACACTGAATAACATCTTGACAAAATACATGTAGTAACCAGTATTTTCAGTGACAGTGGAAAACCATTTGGGCCAGAAAAACGGTCATTTGTAGAGATGGATACAGTGGACAGAGCACGAGAAATCTCATATGCTTTCACATTTGCTCTACTATTAGTGTCAGGACTTTTCCTGGAGAGTTTTCATTTCTGAAAGATTCCTTATTTAAGTCTAAACAATAAAGGGATCTTATACTATGTAAGCTCCGCAAGAGCAGGAACGCTGTGTCCCTAGCCAGTGCGTGGTACAAGACTAGTGCAGAATGAATTCAAAGAAATGGGAGAAAAGGAGTCCCCTCAAAATAAAACCTAAAACAGCATATTGTTTCATTTCTTCTCAAGCTTCAAAGTAACTCTTTCATTGCTAAAGTAAACCAAGACTTTTTTATTCCCAGTCACTAATTGAAACCAAGTGGCAGAAACAGTACATTGGTTTTACCTATTTATTACGAACCAACTTAAAATTCAATTAAAGGGAAACAGGAAAATACTGTGGTAAACACCACCGGTTCTCAGTGTGACCTTTTCAACTCACCTGGTTTTAATCCTGATATCATTAGGCCTAATTAATACAAGGACACGCTAATTACATATGACTTATTCCAAGACTCAGTCAACTGAAGAACTAAACAGTTTCTACAGTATAGGGTTTTTGCTTTGTTTCCTCTTTTCTGGATCTACAGCATACGAGGTAGATTAAGAAATGTCTGTGTGCAAACCTTCACGATTTACCTCACTGAGGGATGAGGACAATTCAAACTGCAAGTTTTGCCCGTTGGTTACAACGTGGAGATGATGAAGTGAGGATATTTGAGGTCAACAGGGCCCTTTCATCTCCAGTATTGGCTTTTCTTACTCCTCAGCTTCTCTTTGCTCCTAGATATCTGTCCAGGACAAGACTGTCCAACCCCAGGCTGGCGCAGAATGTAACCTGAACTTTCCAGAGCTTTGACTCTAGTCCGTTCCCAATGAGCTGCCAAACAACTACCTTAGGGAGACTGAAAGTGGAACTTGAACATTACCTGAATGACATCATCTTACTTTTTTCTTGTTCCCTCAGAGCACTCTGCCAGGAATATTAGCAACGTTGTTTGAGGATGCTGGCCCCTCTACCCCTCCAAAGGCAGCCATGCCAAGCGGCCTTTATGAATCAACATAGGGAATGACCTAAAGACTGGCTTTATTCAGTCTTTCATTTGCATGGGCAGCAACACAGCAGAAATGAGTAATGTAAGAATTGAATGGGCAGATAATTTCTTCAGCCATCTGTTCTGCACATGTTCAACAGATCATCACTATCTTGGACCTTGCAGTTCGTGCAGATGGCAATCTCCAGAGAAACACAGGGTCTAAAATGAGTCAGTGCAAAGATTATTCTTAGTATAAGAGACAATAGGTAATGGCCTGTGTCACCATGTTGTAAAAATCAGTTCTCTTGTAACCAACCAGTTTGAGCATGCAGTTCGAAGGTTCACAGATGTTGATTTGGATCTGCTGCTCTGTGACTCTTACTTCACACCACATTGAGTTCAAGGAGATAAAGACACAGGGGTTTAAGGCTTCAATTTTATTAGCAATGTTCACTAAGATTACTCTTTTTTGCAGTAAGAGCTGGACTTTTCTTTCTTTTGCTGCTCGACTGAATGAGATTTTCAGTAGTTCAACAAACATGTATCCTACCTTCTTGGCTCTGCTTTGAAAAAAGAAGCGAACTCATCACAGAAAAACGCACTGCAAATGAGACCCAGCATGGGCTGCTCCTTCAAGGTGCCAGGATATCCGACTTCCCAACTTTCATCATGGACTTTGCTCTCCCAGATAAAAGGAAGATAAAATGCATTAATCAAAGAGCAAAGCTACAGGAAAGACCCTACTAAAAGTGGGGTGAAAAGTGATGAGTGAATGCTGACTCCAGGGAGACACCTCAGACTTCAAAGATCTCTGGGAGAAGACATAAATGAGTACGATTTTGAAGACAGCAATTCCTAATTCCAGATGGATTTTTGGAAAAGGACACAGGGAAGTCAGAGTAGACACAGCATGCCGGAACTCTGTTCCTATATCTTCTTGAGTAAAACTGTATACGTTGAGAAGAACGTGAAAACTTAGCAGGTCAGTGCTTGTTTGTAGAGCGATAGGATTGAGGACAAGAGAAAATACTATTAATGAAACTGTCACTGATGACTTCCACGGGAGGGAAGACTTTGAGCCAGATGCAGAAGGCTCCCAGAGGCACCGGTTGGCAGCATGCAGTGGGCAGGGAGAGAAAACAGACCAGGAGATGCCTCCCACAGCCTCCTGCGCTTCCCCGTCTTCACATTCATGGCACTCTTTTGAAGTTGTTTAAAATCTGGCTACTCACAAAACCATGAACTCCATGAGGACAGATACAATGACTAAGCTATTTAATTTGATAGTCCTACCTAGCAGAGTACGTCAATTAATATTTGCTGAATACATGGGGGCATAAATGTTTCTTTTGATATGAAAGCCCTCAGCACACCAAATATGTAAAGTTATATCAGCGTTCGCTATCTTCCCTCTTCACCATATTTAACTAAAGCCTCCTCCACCATCCCCAGACCAAGCCATGGCCCTGAGCCTCTAATTCTGACTTGGCCCCTAGACCTGAGGCTGAAGCCATCTCACTCAACGATTGCTGATTACCTCCGTCTACTCAACTACTCAGCTGAGCACTTAAAATATTTCACCTGTTATTCCTACCTTACCTAAACTACCCATCCATCTCCTCTTTCCAAAATGGTCCCTATGCTTCCATTTTATTTCCATAAACATTTGATGATGGTGATGATTATGATGATGATGATGATGATGATGATGATGATGAAGATATCCAGGCACGTTTCTAAGCATTTTGTACAAATTTCCTTACTTAATCCTCACAACCATGCTATAAAGCAGGTAGTGTCATTATCCTCAGGGTAAGATGAGGAAACTGGGACATGGAAGGTTTAAGTAATTTGACCAGTCACACTGCTAGGAAGAAGAGAGCACCACTTGGCTTTGAACACAAGGTTCCTGGCTCCAAACTTTGTGCTCTTCAACACTATGGTATATCTCTCTCCTAGATACCCTAATGAGTATCTACTGCATCCACAGTACTGTGCCACTTACCAAGGGGAATACTAAGATTGGGTGGAAGGAGACCTTGCCATTATGAGGAGAAAAGACTTGAACATAATAAGCAAAACACACTGCAGAAATTGATGAATAACTTTTAACATAAGAATAAGAATCAGAACCACCTACAACTCTTGCAGAGCCTTTCTCACTCTCTTAGTAAATTGGAGCTGGAATGGGATGAAGGTTTGTGCAAACCCTAAGCTTCCTTCAAGGCCACTCCAAGACTTTCTCTTCTGAAAAGCTACCAGCAACTAACCCCATTCCCACCATAGTCTTTCTCTTATTCTGAAATTTCTGAGTAATCTCAGCTTCAGATTGACTCACCCCCACCATAAATCTAATGAAATATTGCCTTAGAATTATATTTTAGATAGTTGGTGCATGGAAGTTAGACCACATTAAGAAAAACCGTCAACACTGCAGGAGCAGTGACTAAAAAACCATCTCTTAAAGTTCTTACACTTCTCAGTACAATGCAGAGCAGATTGAATATATGATGAATGAACAAACAAAAAAATGAATGGATGGATGATGGATGTGCTTTTCTGTTTTGATTTCTAAGTCAATGACATGAAAGTTAAGGGGCAAGTGAGAGAGAGAACCCAGAATAAAAGGCATGTTGGCCTCTGGCATTATTAAAATGTTTTATTAGATAGAAGATTTAGTGCCCCCAGATAAAGACCAAGAACACAGGCAAACAGCACTGTCTTGGCAGTATAAAAAACACACACAGGGCATTCCCCCACCCCCCATACCCCTACACACTCACATACTTGGGAGTAAGAGTCAATTTACTGGCACCCAGTGCAAGTCCTTTCTGAAAGTGATTACAGTCATAGATCCATTTTTAGTCAAAGGTGTGAAAAAATGAGAGAGAGACCATCCAATTCTTACTTTCCCTTTGCAATGAACTGCTAAAAAGTGATACAAGTGGAGAGCAGAGGGATGGGAAGGGAGACAGACAGAAGAATAGACTGCAGGAGACCAAATAAAAAGTTCCAAGAAACAAGTGCTGCAAAGTAACACTTCATCATTCCCAGTTTGACTCCTGGGTGTTGACCAACTTGAGTGTTGTCGTTACCCAATGAGAGGCCAGCTCCAAAGAGTCTTTGGATCTGGTCTCAAGTTCAAGGATGCAGAAGTAAAGCCTCCAACCATTATGATATGCATACAAAGTCCTACTAAACCCTTCCTGATGAAAATATCAGCTGACTGTTTACCAGGTGTCAGTGAGCATGTCTGGGGAGTTAAGAAGACACATAATCCAAAAGAATGGAGACTATACAGGAGACAGAAGTTGGAAGCTTTTAACTGAGCGTTCTTTGAAGCCCTTTCTAAAAGGAAGGAAGTCTAGGACATCCCTGTCCACGCCTACCAATATCCACTAAACTATGTAGAGTCACTGGAAAAATCTAAATATTTTGTAGAGAATAAGCACCACTCCATCTGTGAATGCCACCAAGAGCAGGGCCTTTAGTCAAGCAGATAAAGGAAGCCTGCTCACTCTTAGACCCTGCATCATTCTTATCTCTGCAGGACAGATCCCCAGGAACTTTCCACTTTTATCCTAGGTTTATTTGCCTCATCCCATCCTTCAATCTTCCCAGGAACATCTTTGTAGTATGAACTCCCAGTCAATTTTCAGATTATCTTTCACCTGACCTGACACCTAAACTCCAGGCATCTATATTTAATCACCTAGTAAACATCCATTGTGCTTTGTATTTAGCATCTCAAACTAACATAAATCTGATTCTCCCCAGCCTCTGGCAACCCATTCTTCACCAAACTTCTCCGACTACGTTCAGCAAAGTGACCAAGACTAAAACCTTTCGACCATTCTTAATTTCTCTTCCTCTCACCTCTCACATTCTACCTACCAGTTCTGTTGGCTCTACCTCTAAATGTGTCCTGAACTTTTCCTCTCTTCCCCCACTGCATGGCTATAACTCTAGTCTAAGCCACGCCTATTTCTCATTTGCACCACCGCAAAAACTTCCTACATCCTCTCCCAGCTAATGTTATGTTGTAAAGCAAATCAGAACTATTAGCTTGGTGGCCAAAATAAAGCTGAAGTAACTTATTATTATTTACTTGTAAACTCATTGTATATTTAATAACGAGATCAACCTCCAAGTTGAGAAAACAATGATTATGTGAAGGCAATCATAATTGTAATAAATACTCTACATTTTATTAAGTTTTACAATGATATCATCCAAGTGAAAATCAACAGAGTCAGTGGTTAAAAATTTAACGTGCATCCTGCCAGGACCCAGTAGCCACTACCCCCTGGACCTGACCCTCTACAAGCGGCCTCCTAATTGGCCTCCACATTTCCACTTTTGCCTCCGCTAAACTCTGTTCACAAAGCTATTATAGTGGACTTTTAAAGACACAGATCAGAATATGGGACTGCTACACGTAAAGTCCACTGTGGTAAAGATCTCCCTGTTCTCTCCATCTTCTTTAAAATTATCCCACGACCACAGGTTTTAGGAAATGCAAGTCTGCTCAGCAGGAGAATTGATCTCTCTTCCCCTTTTCCACAAAGGAGGTGAGGCCATATGACTCTGTTTGGGTTAATGGGTATGAGCAGAAGCCATGTGGGTACAACCTCCAGGTGATCTCTAAAATGCAAAGCACCTATCCTGTACCCTCTTTCCTCCTTCCTGTGGTTGGAATACAGACATGATGGTGAGAATGCAGCAGGCATCTTACCTGTATTATTCTCAGCAGAAAATTGTTTACAATACGTAGTAGTCACTCAGGGATTTTTTAAATGAATGGAAGACGAAGGAACATAGTGCACGATATCCTGTACGTCCTTTTGCACAGATAGTTGTTGGATGTCTGAGAGCAAATAAAATAGTATTACAATAAGAACAGCTTTGCAAAAATGATGAAAAAGAAAAAAAGGCAATGTATTTGTATTTAATGCCCAAAAAGTCATAACTGAGATTCTAATAATTACAGAAGATATGAAAAAAAAAATAGTCAGCACTTTATGTCAATGACCCATGCCTAAAAGTGACCAAAGGCCTGATCTGTGCCCAAGGTCAAGAGTAAAGCACAATAGAGTCAGAGAGTTTCCGTCAAATGAGAATCCGTATTCAAAAGTCAACAAAATCAAAAAAGGAGGAAAGATCAAAGTAATTTAACATATTTTCAGGATATTATATATTATTGGGCTCAAGTAAACTTCCCAGAGTAACAAAGATGAGAGAGACAATTTTATTTTGCTTTAATATTTTTAAGAAAAAAGAGGAATATGTTCTCTCACCTGGCTGAAATGTTAGAAGATTATCAGACTTCAGGCAGTGCTGGACCCAAATGTTAAGATGATGTCTTCAGAGATCTATGGTTCTCCATTTTTTTAACTTTTTATTTTGAACCTAAGTTTAGACTTATGGAAGCCTTGTTAACTCAGACTTACAGACAGTTCCTGCACACCCTTTCCTTGCTCAGCTTCCCCTTTTCTTAACATCCTTACATAACCATAGTACAATTATCAAAGCTAGAACAATCAGAGGAGGAGATCGTTTGAGACTTTGCAAGTCCTGTGTCTTCCACAAACTTTTGTGCACAAGTTTTAGTGAGATACAAAATTTCGAATAAGAAAAAAATCATAATCAAAAGTTTACTGAAAAAAACTGTATTAAGAAAATCATACCAAAATACCATTTAAAACTTGTAGTGTCTATTCCTTTTGCTTCAAATGCTTTATGTCAGTGGTTCTTACACTTTTCTATGCCATTGAACCTCTGTAGGATCTGGTGAAAGATAAGAGCTCCCTCTCTCCCTAGAAAAATGCAAATAGGCACATGGTGACAATTCTGGGAATTTGTAAACCAGTGCATCTCATCCTTAGACTCTCAGGGGTCTCCAGGCTAAGAACCCCTTTCTTAACAGCAAAGAGTGACTGTCGGTGAATTTGCTTCTCATAGGTCGGTCTATATGCCCTTCCTTGATGATGTCCTTCGCTCAGTTTGTTATGGAAGAAAAGGAGAGAGGAAGGAAGGGCAGGCAGATGGGGGAGGGATGGAGAGAGGAAGAGAAGGAAAAAGAAAAAGTCATATTATCCCATGTTCCCATTACTTCTCTTGCCCAGGATAGGAAAAATTAGTCTACTAAAACTGACTAATTCTGCTTCACTATTTTTTTCCTAGACTGCTCTTTAAATTGGATCTTGAGGTGCATTAGAAACTATCCATCTGCCCCATTCAGCTTTTCCTTCCTCCCTCATCCCATCCACCCAACAACCCCCATACTTCTTCCTTCCTGAGCACATTGCTCCCTAAAGACTTGATGTTTCTTTCAGATCTACATTCACAGAAATTGTGCCCCAGGACAAGAACTGTATCCCTCTAACTGAAAGGTAGAAGAAACCTAGGAAGTTTTGACGTCTACTTTTAAAAACATATTGTTGCCAGGATCCTAATGCCACTGTGACCACTTTTCCACAGAGTTTTTAAAGGCCTAAAAATATCTGAAGGTCTTTTTTCTTCTTTAAAACTGTTTCTCTTCTGAAGCAATTGACCCCCTCCCATGAAACTTTTGCAGCAAATGTGCTCTACGTGTAACCACCGTCACAGAACACCTCTCTGTTTTCGCAGTGCGTTGAGATGCTGACTCAGATGCATTTTATTTGAAAATTAAAAGCAAATTTCATAGGCTATTTATTTTGCAGCTGAGGAATTTGGGTCAGTCAGTCAGAAAGACAATGGGCTTTTTTTTCATGGACCTCTTTTGAGGTAACAACCCTGCCTTTCCTCGAAGGACTCTGCCCCTCCCACCTGGGGGAGCTCTGGATGTTCTTCACCACGACTATTTCTCATCCTAAGAGTCTTTGGGCCTCGTCATTGTTCCAGAAAATCTTGAGGCCAGTCTACTGCTTTAGCCTTTTACATAATATAATTTGGAAAGACTCTTTTCAGCAAATCTAATTCTAATTCTAATTCTAATCTGCTCAGCCCAAAATACGAGTTTTTCATAAAATGCAGAAGCAATGACAAACTCAAAGCACAAGACGGCATTTATACAACCCAGTAAGCAATAGTCAAATCCTTCCTTTTGTAAAGAGAAAAACTAAATGTATCATCTTCTAGCCAATATGGTAAGTCCTACTAGTTTAAGCGTTGATGTTGCCACATCAAGAATTCTTTCTCTGGTATGTTCAAAATCATGGAGAACATTCTGATAATAAGACTTGTCTTTATGGACCTTTGATTTCTTGCATTAATACTAGAGAAATAAAGAAGAGAGTTCCAGGGGACTACACTCCCCATTAATCCGTGGAACATTTTCATTCATTGAATTTCTTTTTAAGAAACACTAAAACAAATCTTCACCATCAGTTTCGCACAAAAGTTTCCTGAAAAGGAATATCTAATATCTGATTTAGTGATAACAGGAGGTTGAAAATACACAACTAGATAATGTGGAGCCTGTTTCTCTGCTCAGTCATGGTGCCCTTGATTTAAACTACATGACATTTACTGTACATAAACTAGACGTGCCTTTAGCTATTTGCTTTCTGAGGTGGTTTTTCAGTGTCCTGAAGAAAAGATTACTCTCGAGAGTAAACAAGAAAAAACTGTGGATTCCAATATTCCTCTCCCATTTCAAAATCACATGGGTTTGTCTTGACTTACATTTGCATTTTACTTTTCAACATAAGCAACTGTTTCTTTTCATCGTGAGGGGTGGAAATTTTAAAAATTAAGAAAGTTTCAGATAATGGATGAAGGCACATATGATTCGCAGCACTGGGAGTGAGGGTGGAGCATCTGATATAATTCTGTATTGAAGACTAATTCTGAGACATCTCAGCAGCTTCACTTCCATTTTGACTGTTGCCTTAAAAGTAACATCAGAAAGCATATCACATGCCTGAGTTTAGAGCTGAATTTTAGGAGATTCTGCTCTCAAAGCAGAACAAGAAAGGGAAAACTACTAAATTCCAGTGAATTGATGATTCTACGGTCTCGTTTATTGGGATTGCAAGAGAGTAAAGCTGGGAAAATTCTCAAGAGGCACCCTGAAATTCACTAGCAATTTTCCAAACTCGAGTTCTCCACCTATATATTATATAGAAAGAAAAGTATTAGAGGTTCTGGGAGGGCTCATAATATCACTGTCATTTTAATTAAGGAAATTAGGGTGTGACAAAAAGTGGACTGAAAGAGAAGTTAAGAGATTACTGATCATTAGCCGTGTAACCATGAAAACAGACCTCAGCTTCTGTGGATCTCTCTCCTTATCTACACAGTAAGCGAGTTGCACGAGATGACTTCTCAGAGTCTTTCTATCTGATGAATAACCGTTTGAGTGTTATCGCTGCTTCTAAAGTATGTACAAGAAGTTTAAAGAGGGCTCTTCTCGTGATTTCGCAGGTAAGCCTTTAAAACATATCAAACAGCTCGTCATCAATTCAATTACGCTCCATTCTAACGCCTCCCGCCATAGTTTATCCATATCTCATGTGGAGATATGCATAGCCCGTCCCACATTCACGCCAAGTAAGAGGAAAGTCTCATCAGGTTTTACACACGATGGCTGAGCACAGAAGAACGGCAGTCGCCTGTCCCAGAGGCCTTAGAGAAGCGTGACAGGTGACAAACAGTCGGTAGACCTTCACCCACGGGTCTGCTCTTCCTTCACCCCGCAAGCTGGAAAAGCAGAACTTTGACGGTCTCTCTGGAAGTGGCCGCTGAAATCAGTTCTCCTGCTGGCCTCTGACCAGGCAGACAGTAGGAAACGTTATTTGAGCTTGCATAGCGTAGACAGCGTTTTGCTAGACTGTGGAGAGAGTCCAAACACATATAAAATCTACTGGCCTCCTTCAAAGAGCTCATGTGTATTTGCAGCAACAAGGACTTAAGGGCTTTCTTCCATCCCCAGCGCTGTCTCAGATTCACAACCATGGACTTAGCGCCTCCAACTCATAGTATAAGTGGACAGTATAGACATGTTTTCACACTACTGTAACTTAAATCTCATACTGGCCCGAGAATAAACAGATTAATGAAACAAAGTAGATAACTTGATTTAGTGTTCTAAAACTGATAAAAGAGAGACATCGCAAACCAAAGGGCCCAAGATGATTTGTTCAACCAATAGAATTAAGAGAACTAGAGAGCCATCGGGAGGAAATCAATGTGTGATCAATTTCATGTTTTATCATACCCTGAAATAATGTCTATGTGGATGAAAGAGTTAATTGAAAAAACTGTATGCCACCAAAAATAAATATTGTTGAATGTAACTTGATTTCTGCATAAGGAAAGATCATCAAGCTTAAAAGCAATGGAAAAATTACAATGTAAAAGAGATATATATATTTAACTATATAGAAATTTTAAATTTTGTGTATCAATTAAACTGACCAAAATAGGAAGGCAAACAGCAAACTAGGAGAAAATATTCACAAAAAATATCAGAGTTAAAATATCACTCCCATGTAAAGAATCCTAGAAATTGGTACAACAAACACCAAAATCTCTGTAAATAAACTGAGAAAGAACCGTAAACAGATAATGCACACACACAGACAACAAGAGTACTACTGTAACAGTCAGACTAGCAGAATTTTTTCAGTGATACACTCAATTTTAGGGAAAATGTGAAGAGATCAGCACACAGCACTCGTAGCCTCCTGTTTAGGGTGCAGAACTTCTAAAAGTACATGTGGCGACAAATTTCAAAGACCTTGAAAAGGTTCACACAATTTGACTTCCAGAAGTTTAGCCCAAGGAAATAAACTGACATGTGGACAAATTTTAACACTCTCACGTTTAACGCAGTGATATTTATAATGGGAAATAATTGATGAGTTAAGCAAAAGGAAACACTTTGAAGACCAAATAATAATAAATAATTAAATAAATTATGGTTTACCTAGTGATCTTGTTTTTGATAGTATAGGAAAACTTTAGGTTATCATGTTAACTAAAAAACTAAAATAGGGATTGTATAGGATATAAACTCAACTATACAGTGCTGTTTTATAAAGCATACAATAATTCTAGGAAAAGATAGCCTAAAATGTTGGCAGCATCTGTCTTTAGTTGGTGGGACTATGAATATATTTTTGTTTTTTATGTTTATGTTTTTACTTTTTATATGTTTAATAAGCATGTATTATTTTGGAATAAAGATTAACCCAAAGTTAATTGAGGTTGTTTGAGCAACTATTTCTAGGCTCCCAGGTAAATGGAGAATATTCCAGAAGGGAGTAGGGGCACGGCTGTGAGTTAGCACCAACTCTTGGCCTCGCAGACTCTTGCCCCCAGAAGAGGTGTGGCTGGAAGAAGCCCAGATAGGAGGCCAGGTAGTCTCCCCTCCCTAGACCTAGGGGCATTACTGCCTACAGATAATAGGAATATTTACCAAATTTGTATTTATCTCATGAGTTTAAATTGTGGGAAATGCACAAGAAAATCCAGCTCCAGATATCAACAACGTGAATGTGAATATTTGGGGAGTTCCAAGCAGATGTTTTGGTAAACTTGAATATTTTGTAAAGAAAACCTGCTGCTGGGGATTGCATTTGGTCTTGTCCAAGTGGCCACATCACACGTTCTCAGAAGCACCGGAAAAAAGACCCACAAAGCCCTGGGGGACCTGTTCTCTGCTCTCTTCTCCCCACGTCCCTCACCACTCTGCCTTCGTCTGGCGGCGTGTCAGCCTCTCTGGCCTCTTCTTTCCTCTGATCACTCCTCCCACCTCAGGACCCTCACACAGACTCTGTCCTCCACCTGGAATGCTCCACCCTCATGTGTTCCATTAATTCCTCTGAGAGCTCTGATGTCCCTTCAGATACCACTTCCATAGAGAAGCCATTCCTAAACCTCCAGACTGGACAGGCCGCGTCTCCCAGTTATTCGCTGACATGGAATCTCCACCATTTCCACAGAGCACTGATTGACTTGGAACAGTATATAAAAATGCTTGAAACAAGGTATATTTATATTAATTCCTTCTTTATGCTTTCTTTTTATTTACTTTGTTGTTTTTCCTAGCTCTTTAAATTGAACGTTTAATTCATTTCTTTTCATTTTTAATTTTTATTGATATAGTTATTTAATGCTATAAATTTTCCTCTGATAACTGATTCAATTATATCCCACAGATTCTGTTTCCTCTTTTCATTACTGTTACTTTTTGAGAATCCTGGGATTTCGAGTTCCTCCTTTGAACCATGTGTTTCTTAGTAGCATCTATTTTTTTTTTTTTAAGAAAATAGGATTTTGTTTGCCATTAGTATATTCTCCTTCCCAACTATACTGACTTCAAATAGTTAGTGATTTAAAAAAGTAAATACTGGCAGTTCCTCGTGATTGTTTAAACTCAGGCTCATGGAAACAAAATAAAACAAAATACCACACAATCAGCCTTAGTGAGAAAAGCCGGCAAACAAGAGAATGGCAAGCTTCTTCCTCTCTTTGAAGACTTCATTTCCAAGTTCCGTCACTGGCAGTTCTCCCCTCAGGCGACTTCTTGCTTTGTAGACCCCCAGTGTGGAGGCCTTTGGTTAACCAGATATTTTAATACTGTCAAAAGACCACGTGGTGTATGTCGCCCGTGCTGAAGTGCTGTGGAGGATATTCAGTCTCTGACCAACGAATTTGCACAACAGTAAGATCTCCTACTGAGGTGAGAAAAAAGAGACTTCTTTTGGAGGAGACTGGGAAAAGGATTTTCCCCCGTGGGGCTCGCCTGATTTTTGGTTCTGTTCTCGCAGACTCACAGCAATAGGATTGAACTTCCAGTTGTGTACGGGCCCTTTCAGCAGTTCTTTCATACACAATTCCAAGCAATTCCTTGTAACTTCAAGATGAAAGCTCACACTGACTCTAGACATGCATACTTAAACAAAACTCCTCACCCCTCCAAACTATAATTTAGAATCCAAACCTCAGAGTGTGTGTCATTTTCTTCCTGCTCAAATGGCTCAGAGATGAGTCAATGTTGGCTTCACTTTCTGTCTCAGAGCCTGCTCCTCCTTTTTCATCTCCGCTTAATTGGTACCTCCTATGGGGGCAGCAGTTGAAATGTGATTACATCTCAGGCTTCCTGAGGCATTTGGGAGTTCACCAGGAGTCAGGGGAAAAACTCAGCAGCATTGCGGAGAACAAAAGCCAGAGGAGTGGGGCCAGTGCCAGCAGAGATAAATCAGTGTGCCAGAATGGGGGCCAAAGCCAGTGTAAGAGCTGAGGAGAGCTAGAAGCTATGGCATTAGAAGACCAGACCACATTAGAGAGCCAGCAGCCAACCTGGAGCTTCAGAGAAGTGGAGAGAGCGAGCTCACTTTCCCAGCTGACCACATGGGATCAGATCAAAGAGCCCGATGGAATTATTTCATTCGACCTAAAGCACCCTTCAGAACGGGAGCCAGGGCTGCACAGTTGGTGCCAACGGCACACTGGAGAGGGCTTAGATGCACCATCCCCAGGGAATCTGCTCTCAGGACTGAATGGGGAGGCAGTTTTAGAGACAGCCCAGGAAGGCCATTTGAAATTACCACAGCTGAACCCTGTAAACTGCTGTGCTACTGCGTTGCTAAATGTCACATTAGAGAGCAGATGTTGCCAGCGCCCGTCCACAGGAACAGAATCACAGCCCCTGTTCCCAGCCCTCAGAACAAGACAAGATAGGCCAGAAATGAAAATAGGAAGAGCGTCAGGTGGGCACAGCAATTTTACATCATTTTGGATGAGAAATGTCCCGAGTTTATGTTCAATACAGAGGATTTTCTTTCTAAAAAGTGAGCTCCTTCTAACTGAAATAACCTCTAGCTATAGATAACTATCCATCTTTCCCTCCTTTTGTCCTGATTATCTGAGGAAATACATTAAAAAATATAAAAGAGATTGAAATTTTTCTTTAAGGCATAATCCATATGAGTGAAATGTGCCTTACTCTTTCCGAGAGCTGCGATTTTAGTGAATGTAATATAGTTGGCAAAGAAGACATGGAAATTCATTCTAAAGAAGATAGTTGACAACCTGGTGAGAAGTCAACTCATCTTGATGCTGCCCTGTAACCTGGATGCTCTTTCCATTAAGACAGATTTAAGAAAAGATGTTAAAAAATGTATTGATATGTGTTATTTTGCCTTGTAAAATTTCTTCATAAGTACTGTCTTGAACTGAAAAATATAAAAACTTACCACATTAAGTAAAGGTATCATGTTATTTTCTTCAAACTTATCTTTACAGTTCTGATACCCTTGTCCAAGTGACAAAAGAGACAGAACAAGGATGCAACTCTGTGAAACCTGAGAATAGAGGTAAAACATCCAATTTGCCTCTAGTATTGAAACCAAGAAAGACAAGATTGGCATTTTTTTCTAGCACCCCTCAAATGTCTTTATCATATCACACTCTTATTCCAGAACCTACAAAGGCCTTAAAGTCCATCATAATTAACCTTAATAAAACCTCTATCTGTGCATTTTGTACTATTTTATTAGAAAATATTTCATATATATAATATAACAATACTGTCATAGTGCCAGACACTCTTTTAAATGATTTATAAACATCAAGGTCATTATAACAACAGTATGAAATAGATACTGTTATCACCAACTTGATTTTACATAGGGAGAAACTGAGGAATAGAGTCATCCAAGGTCACACAACTATGAAATGGGAACCCAGGCAATTTGACTCCAGAGATCCTGCAGAGGTTCCTATCATTTGGATTTTGTTGATTGCATCCCCAAAGTGTCTTTCCTTCCCAGGTAATAAAAGCAACTTGGAATGATTTTACTTCTATTTCACACACTTTATTGTTGTCTAGTACTTAAATTTGATTTTGAACCACCAGTTGGTTGTTATTATCATCGTCATCACTCCACCATCAATATTATCACAGTCAATGCCTGCTTAGATTTACCCACTTGTCTACCAGTGTCCTTGCTTGCTATTGCTACTGGCTTCTCAATCCTTTCCCCCAGGACTAGATTCCTTTTTCGTGAAATACAAATTGTACATTTCAGCAAGATTCTGAGGGTAGCACGTTCTTTCAGTGTTTGTCCTTTGATTTTGTCTCTCTTCTCTCTGAATAGTAGTTTTGCTGGGTATAGAAATCTAACTTAATATTTTCTCTCAGTACTTTTTAAAGATACCATTCCACTGTGTTTGAGTTTCCATTGCTATCTTTGGGATGCCTACTCCCTCTCTGCCACTAACTTGTAGGTAATATGTATTTACTCTTTAATTGCTTTTAAGATTTTCTGTATGTTTTCTTTAGTTTACTGACACAAAGAATGTCAGATTCAACTTTTCCCTATTTCATCCTTCCTTTGACTCCTAACAAGTGTTTTGTTCTTCTTAATAGCTAAATAACAGACCTGTAAATATAACAGCATGTGATAAATATTTGGCATTTTTCTCTTTTTCATTTTTTGTCATTTCAACCACCATATAAATGTGATAAGCAAACTTCTTAAAGACGAGGAACTCGTCTCTTACCTCTTTTGTATCACGTCAAATGGAGCTCTGCACCCAGTATTTGGTGAATGATTTTGGTGTTGCTGTTACTTCTTGTTTGACCTAATTTTTTCAATTTCAATTACAATTGATACTAAATTAATGTCTCAACATTCTCTTCTTTCCCTTGCTGTCACTAGTAAGCAAGGAATTGAAACTAATGATAAAAGGAAGGCATGGGGCTGGCCTGGTGGCATAGTAGTCAAGTTCCTGCACTGCACTTCATTGGCCCAGGGTTCTCGTGTTCAGATTCCAGGCACGGATCTAGCACGGCTTGTCAAGCCACACTGTGGCACCATCCCACATAAAACAGGGGAAGATTGGCACAGGGCTTAGCTCGGGGCCAAACTTCCTCACAAAAAAAAAAACAAACAAACAAAGAAAGGCAAAATTCTCCAGGGCTTAGATTATAGCTGAGGTTTAAGTAGAAATGGCTACTGCTCTCTAGTTTTCAATTACATTGTATACTGTCAATTAGAGCAAAATATCTAGTTGCAAACTACCTCAAGTTCATCTAAAAGGCCAGGTTGATAAGATGCAGTTTTACAGAAACATCTTTTCATTCCAAATAATTCTAAAGTCCATCTCAGATCTCCTCTATTAGAATCAATTTCCGAAAAGATGGAAATTTTAAGTTGAAACTTTTCTGCATCTGATAAAGCACAAGAAAAAGCCAATGTTTCCCTGGTGCATGAGATTAAAACCTAGCGAGAGCTATAGAGTTACAACCTTACTG
Source organism: Equus przewalskii (assembly GCF_037783145.1). Classification (NCBI taxonomy): domain Eukaryota; kingdom Metazoa; phylum Chordata; class Mammalia; order Perissodactyla; family Equidae; genus Equus; species Equus przewalskii. The sequence goes on along the minus strand of NC_091832.1, from coordinate 117,847,847 downwards.
AGACAGGAATTTGAAGATCCATCACCACCCTGAGCACCGTGGAATAAACCATCTGGGCAAATTTAGGGAGGGCCTAATGATTTCTCAGACACTATGTGTAAAGCAAGATGATTCATTCTATGTTACTTTATTTTTGACTTCTCAAGTAATTTTCTGAACATTGGTATGATTTTCTTCAAGAATCTGATAAATACAATAAAAATAACATATGCTTAGATATTTTTCATATTTTAAAGTATTTTTTAACAAATTCAATCAGCATTATGCTGAACATAAGTAATACACTTTTATTACAAATAGTAAGGTCTAACTCTTCTTGGCTACAAAGGTAAAAGTCTTCCATTGCGTTTAATGAGAAAGAGAGAAAATTAAAGGAATTCTCTATAAGATCATCTTTGAAAGAATTATCTCATATAGAACAAAGACAAAATAAGTTTCAGGAGGAATACCACACCTTGATAATTTTAAGATTCAGGGAAATATGCCGAATTACCTAAAAATATTCTGACATAGAAAGGTTGAGTCAAATAAGAGATGGTCCATTTTTCAGAAACATCTTCCAACAGGGAGTATGTAGCAGTTCACATAAGACGACGCTCCACCCTCAGAGCTAGAAAGAGATCATCCACTTTAGTCATGCCAACTTGTGGTTCTTGGACCCCTGGAAAGCTGTGAAATTACCACAAGAGATACACCAAGCATTTCTTTAGACAAAATCAGTATATCTCACATATATTTGTCTGACTACTTCTGATGCATAAACATGGAATCGTGGATGACAAAATATAAATAAAGCATTTCTGAATCCATAGAAATTATTGTCATAAGTTTTTTTCTCAATCAAGTGACATCAAAAGTGCAGTTTCCTAATGCAGGGCAATGTCTGGGACCTTAAATGAGGTAAATGGTGGATCTGTTTCTCCCACCTTCTCCACTTCTTTCAAGTGTGTGTATACCACCATGTAAGCGCCACAAAGGCGGGGATTTATGTCTATCTTTGTTTATTGCTGTATTCCTGGAATATTGTCTGATATATAGCAAGTGCTCAGAAATGTCTGGTAAATGAATGAATATCAATTGACTGTCTTAAATCATCCAGCACTGGATATTAAAGAGCTTTAAATAATAAGCATTAAAAAACAAGTCATACGGAGGCTGTTACCAGGACAGCCCTGTTGTCTTCCTTCCCGGTAATAAGCTGTGTGTTAACAGTAAATTTGTGTGCGTGTGTGTGTGTGAAGAGAATAGCTGCTCAGACTCTTCACAATGTATTGTTTTTATTCATGCTGAGATAAAGACTTATTGTGAAACACATTCGCTTTTGGGTGCTGGGGAACCTGTCTCTCCTGGGTGCCAATCACTCTCTGGCAGGAGCCTGAAGGTCTCCACTGGGCGGCTGGTATCAGCTTCACATAAAATATGCTCCTGAAACGGATCGCTGTGCTGCTCAGGGAACATGCAGTAGAGGCTTAGCTAAAATAAAGAAAGGGCAAAGCTATGACATCCAAAAATAAAATCAAAGGGGATCAAGTTAGGGCTATTTATAGATACTGATACTGGGCTCAGGAGTCTCAACACCTCACAGCTGTTCAAAATTTGAGAAGAAGAAATCAACTATGTCACTAACATCTCCTTGGCTGGGGAGCGAAGGCCAGGTATATCTGTTTTCCATCTACCACTAGCAGCCCCTGCTACAGCGACCCCATCTCAGGTCTCCTCCTCAGTTCAAAGTTGTGGTTAAGAAAGTTAAACCTGATGTCCAACAATGAGGGTCCCAGCCAGGCAACTTCTTGGCTCTGTGACCCTGGGCAAGCTAGTTCATCTCTTCCATCCCCAGTTTTCCGTTCACACAATGGGAAAAAGAATTATTTTTACCTTCTGAAGTTCTGGTGAGGATTCAGTGAAATAATCCATGTGAGATACTCAGCCTAGCTTCTGGCTTACAAACTCTCCATATGCATGAACAATTGCTAGCATTACTATAAAAATATAAAACTGGGTCCGTGGTTATTACATCTGAAGACTCCTTCTAACTCCACTTAGACCTGGAAGGACGGGAGGCAGGGAGTCCTTAAACTTCTTGGGCAATAGACGTCTCTGTTTTGTCTCCCAATGCCCACATCGTATTACCAGTCAAGGTTAAGTCATCCTCCCAGACTTGATATTTTCTCCATATTTCCTAGTTCTTCTCCAGTAATAGTCAGACTTAGGATCTGATGATCCCAGAATGAAAACTGATCACTCATAACGTCTGTAAGGAATCGTTCTCCCTGGGATCATATTGGCCAGAGGGTGGAGGGTGCCATTGCCTTGCTTTATGCTGTGGTCCTCTTCTCAGCCTAAAGTTCTCCAAGCCTCAGCCTAAATCCTGAACGTTTTTGGTCCTAGAGAATCAACTATGTTTCACGCCACTTTGTGACAGCCTCTACTGCTTTCCTCTCTTACCACCTATCCCTCTTGCTTCTTGTTTTCACCCCGTCATTCCTTTTTGCCTTTCTCCCTCTCGATAGTGTTCTTATTTCTTTCCTTTCATCATTCTTTAACAATTCCACAAAAATAGTACTAAAATATTATCTATAAAAACTAGTGGGCAGCAACTTTTAACTTGGCACCGATAGATGGACCCCAGAGGGTCCAGAAATGCTTTAAAAGTGTATGCAAAAATAGTATTTGTAACTGTGTGCGTGAGAGACAGGGAAAGAGAAAGAAAGAGTAAGAGACAGAGAGAAAGAGGACGAAGACAGAGATAAAGAGAGAGACACGAAGGGGTAGAGAGAGATGTGTGTGTGTGTGTGTGTGCGCGCACTTGCTTTCCTAATAAGAGAGCACATTGTTTTCATCAGATTCTCAAAAATTCTATGATATTAAAAATGTTAAGAACCTCTATTAAGTTAGTCTGAATTCTATAGAACTTCTTTAATATGTATTAATCATTGTATGTCAAGAGTAAAAATATGAAGGTGACTAACCCCCAACAAATATTTCTTGTGCTGAATGTTAAGGAAATAAATGGATCTAAGCCTTTGCCCTCAAGAAGTTCATAGTCTATCTGGGAAGAATGAACTAATTTAAAAAATACAGAGTATTTTATTTTATCTTATTTTGTTTTGCTTGTCATTTTTGTTGTGTTTTATGTTAATAAATAGTCTTTTGTGTGTAGTAAGAGAAAAGCTGCGAGAGATGAGAAGATGGGGTAGAACAATGCTGAAATAGCTGGACAAAACATAACAGAGGAATAGGAAATAAGGTAATCTTAAGAACAAGTCAATTTGGGAGAAAATATGAGTCTGGGGTTAGAAAAATTATTTTTGAAATTGTCACTAAATAATCAGATGAAGAAGTAGACAGTTAAAGACGTGGGACTGACGCGAACTTAGAGAAATTGACACAGATGACCGACAACTCGGCTGTGAACAGTGTAAAAGCCATATGCTAAGGAATTAGAAATGAATGGGCAGTCAGGATGTGGAGTCTGGAGGGTATGAGAGAGAACAGAACGCAAGGTCAAAGGAAAGTTTCCTTTACCTACGGAAGACCTGAGTGCATTTACTCAGAGAGGATGGTTACCAGCCAGCACTAGTTTCTTCCTTTTGTTGGAACATTTGCCATATGACTGGCATTGGGGTCATGGTTCTCTTGATAATAAACGGAAGTATACATACAGCTCTGAGCTGCAACGGTTCTAGGGGGTGGTAGAAACCATAAAAACCTGCACCTGTCACTTGTTTCAAGGCTCAGCAGCCAAGTGCAAAGAACAAATGGGAGAAACTAAGAGCAGACCACAGCCACTCATTCATTACAAAGAGAAAAAACACTAACAAGTGCAGTCACCAGTGGGCCCACAGGAGCGGTCTACAATAAGAAGTCATTGTTACCATGGTTTCCTAAATGTCAAGGGACAGAAGTGCAGAAAGTTGTACAAAGACATAAAGAATAAGTGGATTACAATCACTCAATCTATTAGGGACACTCATTTTTTGAAGAGCAAGAAGTAAGAAAGTGTCCAAAAGTTGTTTAGTGAGATAAAGCTTTGTGGACAGTAAGAAAAACCTCTGTTACCTACCGGCTTGTCTGTATTAGAAGCAGGCCCCCACCGCGGCTGGCCCACCATTGGTGCCTGTGACCGGAGTCTGGGTCGAGCTGTGAAATCTGCCACTGCCTTTGTGTGTGTCCTCCTCTCGATGTGTCTTGAAGTTTCTTCCAGTTGCAAAATTGATCAGGAAAGCACATGGCCTCCAAGGGAGACCCACTCTGACCCTAATGACAACAGCTTTTATTTGTTAAAGCAATAAAAATTAGCATTCTGATATTTTCACATCAGTAAATATCCTCTGCCCATGCTCAACCAAAAAACCCGGAATAGAATATTTTCCTAGATCTGTGTAAAAGTACCTCACATGAAGCAGGCAACGCCTAAATATTTGTTTTGACATATTCAGGTACATGATGTTGGAGGTAAAAGTATGTACAAGTGGAGGGTGGAGGAGTTATTCTGTCCATAATCCTGATAGGAAATTGCTAGGTGATTTATTAAAGCTGGTTATAAAATTTCATATAAAATATGAAAATTTTATATTCTCTATGACAATATATGTTGGTGGAAAACACAAGGGAATAGGAAACTAGATAGATAGACAGACAGACATAGAGATGTGAGACAGCTACAGTTCCCTTTAATACTGCAGCATAGCTTTGATAATTGAAAAATACATGGTTTAAAGAAAAGCAATTTGGGGATAAATCTTGGGTAGCTTCCACTGGTCTAAATGAATGAAACTTCCATTTGACTTACATAGTTGAAACTTTGAATCAAGCCTTGTTTTTTTTTGTTTGTTTGTTTGTTTGTTTGTTTAAATTGTATTTTGGTTATGTTTTTGAAAAGAGGTCTTACCTTTTTTTTTTTTAAGATTGGCACCTGAGCTAACAACTGTTGCCAATCTTTTTTTTTTCCTGCTTTATCTCCCCAACCCCCTACCCCGGACATAGTTGTATATCTTAGTTGTGGGTCCTTCTAGTTGTGGCATGTGGGACGCCGCCTCAATGTGACCTGATGAGCAGTGCCATGTCCGAGCCCAGGATCCGAACCCTGGGCCGCCACAGCGGAGCGCGCTAACTTAACCACTCAGCCACAGGGCCGGTCCCTCAAGCCTTGTTTTTTGACTATCATAATGTCTTTGGACCAAAGTTGAGCACTCTCTCTGGTTCTTTAAACAATTAAGGGGAAATTTTTGAGTAATAACATTATATGAATAACTCCTAAACATAACCGAAAACCCATAGGCTTATAAAGTGAATAAAGGAACAAGTAATAATAATTGTGCTTCACCTCTCACCGTTGCCTCATGGTGACACGCTTCATGTCACCTAAGGCTGGGGAGGGCATTGTGAAAATAGAGCATGCTTAGAATAGCTTCAGAACACTTTATGATGTCCAGCAAGGGAAACATGGAAATCAAGCCAAATAATGCTAGGAACAGTACCTCTGGACTGGAATGTGAATACTTGTTAGCTGTTCTTGGCAAGCCTTCATGGCCATGACTTTATGGTACCCACTGGAGAGGAATGTGAAATGTCCAAAAATGCTCCCATAGTAATCTACGCCCAGAATGCAGCTATTTTTAAAGAAAGGAACACATCCAGCTCAGCTCTGTATTCCATGAGACACACAGATTCCCAGGTTGGAAGGATAAAAGGGTGAATTCAGCACCTAAAGCCAGATGGAATTGTGCCTTCCCTGAGCTCAGAACAAAACCATCAATAAATAAAAGAGTACAGCAAGCTAAATGACATTGACCTTGAACACAAAAGAAGTCCTAAAGCACACATCAGCTTTATCTAAAATGGAAAGCTGCAGAACAACTGTCTCTGAAGACATTTATCTTAACTTGGCAAGAGCACAGCATCACAGGAAAGGATGCTCGGTGTCAGAAGTCGCATAAAGTTATGGAATATCTCAGAGGCAAGTAAGCAGAGAGAGTGGAGGACCAGGGGGGATTTGTTGTCTGACAGTCTGTTCAGTGATTCTCTGATGGAGTTCAAGGTCCCCTGAAGTCAAAACCTGAGGGTGATGTTCTGTCATTGAGTGCATCCTGGTGCTCAGTGGGCAGGCGGTCTGCATTCCTTTCTGACAATCAGCTGGGAGAGGCAGACAATCTGTTCAGGCTAAAGGCTGGAATGGTTGATACTTCTTTGATTCGCTTTGCCAAAGCGACTGCGGAGAATGGCAGCACATTGTGATTAGAAATAGTGCTTGGAAAAATTCTAATTTTAAAAAATTGAAGAGCGGAAATCAGAAGGGGAAAAGTCTGTTGCGACTTCTACATCCAGACTGTAAGGATATCATGGGATGTTTTTCCCAAGTGAGTTAACAAGGACTGAGTTAGAATGCGCAGAGTTGTTGATAATCTACGTTAGTGGAACTATATCGGTATCTATATCTATTTAGAAAAGACTTTTTAAAGTCTTTTCTTCTTCCATTGTCTGGTATGTTTAACTCAATGCTTGGCACAGAGTGGACACTTAGTATTTGATAAGTAAGTGAAAGAACGAGTTCTTAGGTTCTATCTCCTCTAAAACAATCTTTGTAAGAGTTTAAAGGTCTTATTTTCATCTCCCTTCTTTTCTTTCTTCTTCCCAAATCCCCTAGGAAAGGTGCCAATAAAAAAATACATACATAATGAAGATTAAAAGTTTCAAGATGGAAAAACAAGAGAAGCAAAGTAAAAATATAATTCCACAATAAATAATTTGATTTTTAAACTTCAGTGGTGTCACCATTCCATTAAAATGGGGGAAATGGGGTCTACTGCAGAGGAAAAAAAATTGTGTTCTAAAAGATGTGTGTCTCCCCTACAAATAAAATATATGCATAGAATAAAATAACTTAAGATCTCACATGATTACAAATTTGGTTATTCTATTAATCTAGTGGAATAGTGTGTGTGTTTTCTTGGTGCTTTGCTGGCAGCTGTTTCAAATCTGTACTGGTTTCTTCACCCCTGGTATCTACTGTCTGAATATAAACTGTCATTTGCATAAATTTAGATTATTTGGGGCAGCTCTCAATGCAGTTTATAGTTGGAAACTGGAGCCTTTTTTCAGTTTGCTTTTTTTTCCCAAGAGCAAATAATATTGAATTTTCCGAGAAGGATTGCGTTCAGCAACCACTTCAGGTCATTGTTAACCGTTACCTATACGGCACTTTTGATATCGTGTGGTGTCTAGTGGTTTTACTTTCCAACTATTTCCAACTTTTCTCCCCTTCCTCATAGCATCTGGCCTTACTTTGGGAAGCTATCTTTCCCACTCTGTGAGCCATCAGGGAAAGAGGATAAATCTTGATCCTGCCCCACTTTTCCTCCATACTTGCTTTTCCAATCTTTTCCTCTTAAAACCTGGTACAATCAAGAAGAATGCAGATAACTAAAACTTGCTTCATGCAATTCCCTCTCTCAACATGTTGCATTTTGAGTAGAGGGACTTAAGGGCAGAATAAATGGTGTTCTTTCTCTTTTGGGGTGGGACATTTTTTATGAGGTCACTCCTCTACCCATCTCTTGTAGACTCAAAGTCACCTCTTTTGTTTATTCCACATTCTTTCTTTCTGCTGTGCTTCAGCTACAGACAGGTGAGACAGTCAGACCTGTCAGCTCAAAGCACATTATCACCGTTGGCTCAGGCACAATTTCTCTCTTGTCCATTTCTTCATTCATTTCTTTATCTCTTCATTTTTACCACATAACTTTCTCCTTTCCCCTTCATCCCATTAGCAAAGATTCTAATATGTATAAAATAGATACATAAAATATACCTTTATGATTAGATGAATACCTTTAAAACGTATTGTTGGTTTGTGGGCATGTGTTTTTAATTTACATAAATGGAACCATTATACACATATACAAAAGTGTAGATTTATGAATTGTACATTGTTTTTACTCAGAACTATTTTTATCTACCCAAGTAGCTATGTGAACATTTCAGATGGTGCCTCTCTTACCCATAATGAGCATCTACCACACTTTATCCATTCGCTTTCTTAGAGAGAAACACCCAAGGTGCCTTCACCCTCCTGCTTCCTTAATAATATTGAAATTAATATTCTTACATACCTAGATTCTTTAGAATACATACTGGGCCATAGGGTGTGCGTATATTTTATTTAACAAAGCAGCAACATGACAAAATTGAGAGCTTACTCTGTGCTAGATCGTTCCAGATCCTGGGAACAGCAATGAACAGAACAAAGTCTCTGTCCTCAAGAAGCATATGTTCTTAAAGATAAGACAGACAGTAAACAAAGATATCATAGGACACGCAGCTGGAGGTGAGGAGCTGAAATAGCATATACAACAAGTATATACAAAGCCTAGCATTCATACTACTGCAAGTCTGGACTAAAAACATAAATTTGAGATCCAGCCATGAAACTGTATGAAGTCCCCTAGAAAGCGCATTAGATGAAGACATGGTCTGGGGGTGCAGCTCTGAGGACTTTAACATTTCAAGATTAAAAATATTAGAAGAAGCCAACAAAGGAAACCAAAAGTGAACTGCAGGTAAGAAAGGAGGAGAATCAATAAGAAGTGGTGTCTCAAAAACCAGTATTTCAAAAAAACCCCAAAAATGGCAACCGTGACATGAGGCTGATTGGTCAAATGAGATAAGGACTGAGATTAATTTTGAATTTAAAAATGTGGAGGTCATTGGTGATGTTGAAAATATCTCTTTGGATATAGCTGTACTCAAAGAGTAGAGTAGGATAATGAGAAAATAAAGAAGAGGACATGGTGACGGCCTTCTTTTTGACCCCATTTTGAGGATATCTGCTATAAAGTGGAGAAGAGAAATGGGGCCATGGCTGAAGGAGGATAAGTGGTAGACAGAGAATTTTAATAAGATGGAAGATATTACAGCATGCTTTTAGGCTGCAGTGAATGTCAAGTCAAACCAGTGGAAGATTAAAAATTATGATGCAGGAAAGAGAGAATTCCTGAACTATTATCCTTAAGTAGGTGAGAGGGGATGAGATTTAGAATACAAGTGAAAAGGATGCTCATGACATGAAGATGGACAATCTATCCATAGTAACAGGATGGAACAAAAAATTTATGGGCACTGACGTAAGGGGGGCCATAAGGGAGTCGGGTAGAGAAGGTGATGGAAGAATGTGGAATGTCTTTTTTTCTATTTTCTTCACCAGTTGGCCTCCATCCAACTATCCAGCCTCTTCTACCTCCACTCTGTCTTCGTTCTCAACAAGGTCTTTATGTTTCAGAATATAAACTGCCCGCACAGTATATTTTTCATGCTTCTATGCCTTCCGTTTTTCTACTTATATTGCCCTCCCCAATCTGTCAGCTAGCAAATGTGCACTTATGTTTCAGTATAAGTCTTAGCTTACATTTCCTAGACTCATCCAGCAGCCTTGTTGCTTAGAAAAAAAAGAAAATCTTGATATAGCATATGACTCTCCACCAGGCTGTGCCTACAAAAGTACCTGTGATGTTGAACTCAGTCGTTTGCTGATTCCAAATACATATCCAATACCTACCATGGGGCAGGCACTGTCCTATGTGATGCAGTACAGCCATGCATCAGCGACCCTGCTTTTAAGGAGCTTATACTCTACTAGCCTTCATAGAAACCAAGTCTTGAACGAAGCACTATCCTACTCTGGTGATGCATCAACTTTAGAATTGACATTTGCTCATAGTCAGTTTCATTTTACCCCCTATGGCCAAGATATAACAGTAAAAATCAGGTGTTCCCATCATTCTTTCTTTTTTTGCTAGATAACCTAACCACAAAACAATAAGTTTTGTAATTGTATACCTCAAGGAATTATGACTTTCAGAAATGTGGGTTTGCGGCCTGAAATCTAAATTTAAAAAGCACTGTATTTTGAGTTTTCTCTACCTTAGGTTGCTGTGCATTTCTAAACGCACCATTTAATTGGACAATGGAAATTACGGGAGAGCACATATTTCTTAGGGCTAGCTGAAAATGGACACGTCTGGGCGTTGGCTGCCCCATGCTGTTTGTTGTCTCCTGGGATTTGGACTTATGGATCAGCCTGTTCATTTTAATTAGATTCACGATCCTTTCCGACACTGACTTGTTACTCACTGGTAGCCATTAATATGTGTAAGATAATTGTCAAATCTGAAATAAAACTGGCATATGGTATTTCCTCTCCCCTAAAAACAGGCAATTTACTTTTTGCTATCAACAGCATTATTTAAAACAGACATGACTCCACCACAACAGTGATCTGTAATAACCAAGAAGGAAAATCTTACACCACCGTGTTCTAAATTACTGGAATCACTAACTCTGTATCTCATTTTTGGAAGCCGATCTGAGATGCAAGTTTGTTTTCCATTACCTGACATGGGTTTAAGAAATTAATGGAACCATCTCCAATATTGTTTACGTAATTTAAAATATTGGCTACATTTTGGCTCCAATTTATTCCCTAAGCCCAGGGAAAATTCGAGCGAAAACTTTGGAACTGTCTATTATTTGAGAAATGGTGAGAATTTAAATGAGCATTGAGGATTGGTAAAATACGAAAAGTTTTAGACTTATAACAGTACTTTTTCATGGTCAAAATGACATTTAGAAATCTCTGTCCTAAAAAAGTCTCTTGCTCTCCTTGCTTTCAGGTCTTCATTGCAAGGTAATTTAATATATTGGGTTACCGACTCTTTTTTTCTCATATCATAGCATTAGGTTTTGTTCCTTCTAGGAATAATAAGAGAGAAGAGTCATCTACCCAGACCTCTGTCATCTTCCCTCCACCCAATATTATTTTAAGAAAGGGGAGAAGCCACACCAATATGTTTCAGCTAAGAGAAAGGGGGCCAGGACTCCACCGGATGCATAGTTCCCCATCCACATGAAACTTGCTGGTAAAAGGGAGAATTGTCATTGCTCTTCTCCCATCAGTCTTACTCAGCTGCAGATCCCCACAGGTGTGCAGTCTTCATGTACATGGGAAGAGCATGGAGTAACCACTGCATGGGGAAGAAACCGAATGACAGCCTGCTTCCCCACCCCAAATTTCCACCCTGTCCCCTAAGACACACATAATTATGCATCATCTGGTGTGACACTGAGGTCCCCTTTACATTGCTTCCTTACATCAATTTATTTAGAAAGGAGAAACAAATCCTCAATACTCTGTATTACTAAGAAGGATGGGTAACAATTGGCTAAATAAAAAGTTTTGCATGTCACTGCATAGTGATCAGCAATTAGTTTAAATTCCCTGAAGGGGCAGCATTTTGAAGCTTCAAAACCAAAGAAGGACAACTATCTTATCAAAGTGATAAACCAGCTCAACAGTTTGGTTGAGCTGTTTATATAACCAAGATGATTTTCAAAGGCCTGTCCAAAAGCACCTTTATTAAAACAATACAGGATGTTTTAAGTCAATTTGGAGTTGACTTGAGAAGTGTAACTCATTTCTAAAAACGAAAGAAAAAAAGTGTTTGCATGAGGTGGTTTCCTAGAGCAGGTGAGCTATAGGAATAAACAACATCATCTTCTTCCAGAGCTTTCGATTTGAATAACTTCTGGGTCCCATGTTATTAGTGCATCTTATTACATATATTTTATTAAACATTTTGAAATCATTTCCCCAAGTTGTGGATTCCCAAGTCACTGATTTCGTAGAGTTGTTGGTCTACTTCAAAATATTTTATTGAAATATAAAATACATACAGAAAAAGGCACGTCATTTTTATTATTTTGTATTAGTGGATGACTTGTCCCAAGTGGAACCTGCCCACGTAACCGAGCCCCCAGACTGAGAGGCAGACCATTCTCAACAGCACAGAGCACTCTCACCTGCTTCCTCCTGAGATCCTGATGTCTAACGGCAGAGATTAGTTCTGCCTAGTTTTGTACCATAGAGACGTTTTTCATATGTGAATACAATAAAGTATCATCATTTACTATGTTGTAACTGAATCCAGTTTTGTTTGAATGCAGCAAAATTCGACATAGTATTATAACTCAATTTCCTTTTAATATTTGGCACAAGTAGGAAGTAAGTAAATCAACGTATCTAATTATCCAGGAAATCCTGAAATTCTTTCGAAACGTTTGATTTGTAAAGCTATCTTGTATGATTTTTTTCACTCACTAAGACACAAGCAGCTGATCTTTATTTGTTTCCACTTCATAGGTTCATTCTTCTTTTTGAGAATCAAATACTCCCACGATTCTCTTCTGAATGGGTGACTTGTGAGCTGATTATAAGCTGATGGTAATTATAACCAATGTCTCAGGAACTAGAGATAAACTGAAGTACGCCTGTAATTTCCAAATGGAGGTGGTAGGAGGGCTCTGTCTCTTTCTCTCTTTCCAGCTGCTTTGCTACCAGCATCGGTTTTCTCTTGTTCTGTTTCCCTGTGGGGCTCAAGCCAGGCTTCGTCACTTCCTGTCTGTACAGCAGCCTACCCTAGACCTTGTAATCAGCTGCTCCAATGTGACTTCTTCTCCTTTGCTCTTGCCTCAAGCTCAGGAGAACTTTGGTTGGAGAACCACGGTTCCCTTCTATGCTTTTTCTCTCATTTCCCTCACTCTCTCACACAGCTTCACATGAGCATTAATAATGACATTTTCTCATTCAGTGACGTCAGGTATGGAGAGAGAACTTCTTTGCTTTGGTTTAATCAGAAACAAGAACGAGAAGACTTGTGGATGCTGACAGTGCCCACTTTCATTAAGCTGGCTTAACAGCAGGCTTTGAAGAGCTGAAAGCTTGTTGTTTCCTCAAAAGATACCTATTTTTGTAATAAATATTATGTTTAATGAAAATACTACAGCTTAAGCTCACTTGATAACTGTCTCAAAATAATAATTAATTTAATTAATTAATAAATGATTAAAATTCATTATAAAATATTTTAAAATATGTGCACTTTGCACAGCCCCAGGTTATCTTTCCCGTTGTGTTCTACACTGTGATAAGAAGGAGAGAGGACACATTCAAACAGACTACCATTGGTATTGCACCCACCTAAATCCAGGATACTGGCTGCAAGTGAGATCTGATGAGATACTATAATTAAGTCATTGTATGACTCCAGTACTATTAGAAAGATAAGTCAACATCCCCCACTGACTTTGGCAGTGTGGGTCAAACAGAGGAGTTTACAAACCGATCAATTATTATGGATATCAACACACTATCATCAATAATAAAGAAATAGCATTATAACTCTATTCTTCTCAAGAGGTGCTACTTAATTAGCAGGAAATCTTTGTAGGGTCACATGCAACCATTTTACTTAAAGCTAAAATGTGGTCTACGAAATGGCATTTAAGAATTCCAAACTGAATCCGGTTTAGGATTCACATTGAAGTCCACTGGGGATGAAAACATGCATTTTCTTCCTTCAGTTCACTAAATTAGAGAAGTTTGTATTCTGGGCAATTTCAGAATTGGAGAAACCTAACACTAACATTTCTGGATGCTGTCATCAACAATTCACAAGAAAAATAAAACCAGGAACTCCATTGATTGAACAATAGCTATGTACATTCCTACAAAACCTATCCGAATAGTCTTCCACGACTGGAAGATGTCCTATATAAATAAAAGTTTTCTGGGGAAAAAATTAAATAAATTTCCATTGCAATAGCTGGCAGAACAGTGTGTCATGTGGTGGTTTTAAATTAAATTCAAAGTTATTCCTAGCTGTCCTAGGGTCTTCATTGTTTAAAATTAGTAACCACTTCAATAGAAATCAAATCTGTGCTAGGATGTTCACTCTAATTCCCATTCTTTAGCTGTTGGTCAAATATTTTCCAATTTTAATGTTTAGATTGACGAAGACAGATCTAACTGGTCTGTTTTACAGAGATATTTCTTCATTTTCCTGGTCTAGCATCCAGGGCATCAGCTCTCAGTCAACGACAGTTCTACTTCACTGCACAGTGCTGTGAACCACACTGAACTTTCAGAAATTCTCACTGACTTAACTATGACAAGGATATATGCTGTACTGAGGACATGCAACCCTCCACTGGTCAGGAGAAATATAGCAGAGTCAATCTAGTTTATTATCTATTTAGCAGAAAGAGTTCAGCAACCCATCCTAAGGCGCCAGACCAGGACAAATTAACCTACTTACACACTTATCCAGTTTCCAAGGTGTCTACAACGTGTTAGGCTCTGTGTTAGTTACTGGAATGAATTAGATGGGATGATTGTCCACTTCTGTACCCGGTGTACACATTATCAAAATGATTTTTCTTCAAGAAACTTTTTGCTAACTATAATGAATATTTTCATTTCCTGATCTGTTCAGTACAGACTTACTGAAACAAAGACACAAGAAAGAGTAAATGGAAAGTAGGCATCCCAGTCAGTCGGTGTTTATTATACATCTACTATAGGTAAATCTCAGAAAAAGTACCTTTAGTAGGAAATAAAGCTGTGAAGGACCAGGAGGGAAAACAGGAATGAATTAGAAAGGAAATGTTGTCAAAAGATAACAGAGGCTTCAAGATGAAGAGTCAAAGAGAAACATTCACATCTGAAACTCATGGAATTAAAAACGGAATGCATTTGCTGGGCTAGATGTTATTATCATGGAAGAGAATGAGAAAACAAACCTCCTAAGTCAGGGAAGGCTAAGTGTACAGAAAACAATTAAGAACTATTTGCGTTGAGGGAAAGTGGAAGAAAAAGGAATAATTGAATCTTGGGGAACAGAATTCAATGTTAAGGGTGTGAAACAACAACTATGGTCTTGTTGGAGATGTGCTGTCACATTTGAAGAACACACCAACCCATGAAAAATAGACACACGACAGCAGCAGAAAATCACCATTTCCAGAGCACACAGTGTCTCAGCTGTGCATTTTGTTGAGCATATTTTCCCTTTTAAAATACGAAAACACATGAAACCACTTGAGGAGTGGTGAATAAGCAATGATTTCACACTCAAATTTCTGTCAAACATCTTATACACCAGAGGAACTTGCTCACCAAAACCCTGCTCATTCACAAGCCTTTTGAAAATACAGAACGGTACCAAAACACGGTTGGCCCACTGCTAATTCTTTTTTCACAGTTTGTCTGAATTGAGTTTTGAGGCAAGACTGAATTTATGATTCACACAAGAAAATTTACATTTCAAAGTGCAGCACCTCCTTTTCAAAGTGTCCCGATGCAACAAGCAGGACATTGCAGAGAGATTACACAACTGGCTCTCAGCCAAATATTATAGGACTTCCACCACCCGAGGCAGTAATATTCTTGAAATGCACATCCTGGAACAACTAATCACCATTCTACATTTTGTGGTTGTAAAACTGAAAAAATAAATAAATAATCGAGGCAAAGTTCACATGTATGTGCTTACTTGGATTAACGGAACAGTGCTGACCTCACTGGCCACCAATCAGGAAGTACCAAATATTTCCAGCATCTTGTGGCAACCACATAATTTACATAAAATAGCATAAATATCACAAACTGCCATTGAATGAGGAAACATGTTGACACGTGTCACAAAATCCTTAAACCACAATGAATAGCTTAAAAAATGATTTTTATTGCCTTGCTTAATAAAACTCTGAGTCTCATTCATTTGATATTTAGAGACACAAAATTCAAATGCAATACCAGTCCTAAACATAAGTTGTTTCTGTGGTAAGAGCAGATGTAAAAGTTACAAAATGCCAAGGGTTTTCTTCTGTTCTTTAAAGCTAATGAGTGTCCTCCCAAAATGTGTTAGGTCTGCAAAGATTTAAAACAGAAACTTTTTTTTTGCTGAGGAAGATTCCTCCTCAGCTAACATCCACTGCCAATCTTCCTCTTTTTGTATGTCAGCCTCCACCACAGCACAGCCACTGATAGACTAAAGCTGTAGACCTGCGCCTGGGAACCCAATCCAGGCTGCTGAAGTGGAGTGCGCTGGACTTAACCACTAGGCAACCGGGGCTGGCCTTAAAGAACAAGTATCCATATACATGTTTCCAGTCAAGTTGGTAGTAAATAATGAGATGGGCCAAACATAGAATTTCATTTTACATTTATATTCAGCCTTAGGTCTGATTGGAAGTCATAGAATGTAACCTTTCTCTTACGAACACAAGTACAAGCATATATACATATCTATATATACATATATATGCATATATACACATATATTCCCATACACAAACATTCTTGAATGAAAGAATTGTTTAAAGAATGGGAAGACCTAGTTTTCATGAGTAGTTCAAAATCTTTGAGCTAGGAAAGCCTTCAGAAGAATAGTAAAAATATGCTGGATTGTGTAATATAATAATTTACATAAATACTCAAAAATTCTGACAGACATATCAGTGGAAAGATTTCACTTCATCAAAAAGAGCTAAAGCCAATGCTGCCATGAGGTACATTAAAGTAACACTTTAATTTATTTCTGGGACACCCAGTCTCCTGGAATCACAAAATACTAAGAACATTTTTTTAAAACATTTTATTTTTCCTTCTTCTCCTCAAAGCCCCCCAGCACACAGTAGTATATTCCAGTTGTGGGTCCTTCTAGTTGTGGTATGTGGGATGCCACCTCAGCATGGCTTGATGAGCAGTGCCACATCCACGCCGACGATCCAAACCAGAGAAACCCTGCGCCACCGAAGTGGAGTGCACACGCTTAACCACTTGGCCACGGGGCTGGCCCCAAAACAAACATTTTTATATTACTCTGCATCAGCTGTTTTTCTAACTGCTTCACAATTATTAACATATTTAATCTTTACAACAAACTTGTGAAGTAGGTACAGTTATTATCACCTCCATTTCACAGGCAAGAAAACTGGCACAAAAAAGTCAAGAAACTTTCCAAAGGTCAATGAACTAGTAAATGTCGGATCTGAGTTTTGAACTAAGGAAGTCTGGAAACAGAGTATGTGATCTAAACTACCACACCACAATGCCTTCTACAGAATGCTTCTCTCTACAATTTAGGGAAGGAAAATCACCCAAAAGTTTCTAGAGTACATTTCTTAGCATTTTTATCTAACGTGAATAAAACATATCTACTAAGAGATCTATTTTTTTTCATCTATTGATATTTCCCTCCTGGATCCCGAAAATGACTCCAAGTTTATAAGCAGGTATGTCTGGGAAAATGTTGCTGCCGTTAAGAAAGACTTAGAAAGTTGAGATTGCCTACTGGGAGAAATAATGTGTTAAGTTCTGTATTTGCTGGATTTACACATTCATTCTTTGATTCACCGTTCTACAAGTATTTACTGAGCATCTACTATGGAGATTTGGCCATCAGCAAAGACTCTCAACGTGGAGCTTGCATAGTAACGGGGGTTGTTATAAATAGATCTGAGATCATAAGAAATTATTCATTGGTGATATATAGGAGACAATTGGAAACTCAAATAAATGGACAAGCCTAAAGTCATAGATTTGGGATCACTAATAAAGGAGTAATAATCAAAACTTTGAGAATTGATGATAGCTCCTAAAATTGTAAAAAGGAATTTCAGACCTAGAACTGCTTTTAGGAAACTGTCAAAATTAGAACATGAGAGGAAAATAAGGAGCCAAGAAGAGTGTGACCAGAGATTTAAGAAAACAACAAAGAGAGAGTCATTTCAGGAAATCCATTGGAAGTAAAGTTTAACCAATAATGTCAAATATGGCAGAATGCCAACAGAGAAAAGGATTTGGCAAAAATTAGACCACTGGTCTAATATTTCCAGAGAAAGCTTTCAGTCAAATAGTCAAGTGGAAGCCAAATTTCAGGGTAAAAAGAAATAAATACAGTTAAGACGAGACATCCAGTAACCAAAAAATAAAGAGAGGGAGAGAAAGAGAAAGAAAAGGAAGGATGGAAGGAAGGAAAGAAAGAAAGAAGGAAGGAGAGAAGGAAGAAAGGAAGGGGCTACAGAGAAAATAAATGCCAAAATAAGTTGTGTTGTCATCGTTTTTAAAGGCATTAGTAAACTATTAATGCCTGAAAGTAAATAGACGATGGCTTTGCCCTGTGTCAACTTGGATAGGTTGAACTACATTTCCCAGAACTCCCTTGTCTGTATGTTTCCGTTTAGGGTGGGCCATAAGAAAGAGTCTTACAAAAGATTTGGAGGCTGAGGTAAAGCAGCAGCCGTTTTGTAACTTACACATTTTGTTAATCATCTGCTGACTCACATTTTGGGGTGAGGCAGTGACCAGGCCAGCAACTGGGCCACCCTCTCCTGAATCCTCCTTCAGCTTCTTTGACGCCTAGACCAAGCGTGTGTGTTCAACTCATGATGAAGGACCTGACTGACTTCTTCAGGACATACACCCACCCAGATCACATGGGTTTTGGTCTGTCCCCATGGACTCCAGCTCATGCTGGGGATCCCAACTTGCCTTTCGTCTTCTCTACTTTACATCCATCTTCCCTTCCTGATTGCCTGCCCTGTGAACTTCAAACTCCAGCACCAGGCTCAAAGATAACGGCCTGACAGAGACTGCTTACGTAACACCCACAGCAGTTTAAGTTCAAATCTCTGTGACTATCACTATAAAACTATATACATAGGCTTAAAGATATAGAGATAAATACAAAGATTGATAATAGATAGATAGATAGACAGATAGATAGATAGACAGATAGATAGACAAGATAGATAGATAGATGGATAGATAGATAGATAGATGGATAGATAGATAGATAGATAGACAGATAGACAGATAGATAGACAGACAGATAGATAGATAGATAGACAGATAGACAGACAGATAAACAGACAGATGGATGACAGACAGATCAATCCTAGTAATTCTCCTTCTCTGGTTGAACCCCGACTGATACAGAATTTGGACCGAAAGTAGTTCCAGAGGAATAGAAGCATAAGAATGCATTCTCTGACTTGTTTCTGGGTTTTCTGAAATTGGCTCTGTAATCTGATTACATGTTAGGACTAGAATGACTCTGTTTCTAGTTGTAAAGGGGAAACTGGTAGTGCGCGACATGCAGTGGCCAAGAGTTAGTCAAATTATCACTTACCTGTAATCAAATGCCTATAGATAGTGAGGCTATGGATTTGCTGCCTTAGAACACATTAGTGAAAATACGGAATATAATGGGGGTGGTTAGCTGCTTCTAACTGTGCAAAAGAACTTGAGGGGAAAAAATGATGAGCCCGGGGCTCTAAATTGCCAGCTCAAGGTCTGCATGAGGGATGTGAAATCTTCTATGAATTCTGTCAGAGAAATCCTCATCTCATGTAGTTTCTGAGCTGAGATTTCTGAAAAGCAAACTCAAAATCTAGTCCTGTGGATGACTGAATTGCAATGAATTGAATTCCCAACCTTGAAGGGTCTCTTTCATTAAAGTTAGAGAATTGACTGGAAAGAAATGGAAGGCTGAAAACTGACATGGGGACATATGGGCATATTCCAGTGAAGCTGAAGGCCTCAAACTCCTAACTTCTGCCAAGTCTTCTTTGCCTTTCTACCCTTGCCTAAAAAGGTTAGACTCTCCCTGCCTGAACAATTTGCTGTGGCCTCCCTTGAGGTATTGCCCTGCAGATACTACTGATCCTCCTCAGGGCCTATCCCCCACCTCTCCTTGCTCCTTGCTTCTAGACCTATAACCAGAGTCAAGGCCCAGGAAGACCAAAAGTATGATTGACAAAATGTTACCCACGGAGCTGAAATGCACCCCAAAAGAACTGCATGATTTTTCCAACTTATATCTACAGAAACCCAAGTAATATGGAGGGGATGGATATTAAGGGTATGAGATTAAGGCGGAAGACATATAAAGTTGAGGAGTCAGGGTGAATTATTGTTATGGGCTCATTAAGTAGAGATCCCAGATTTGATGTTTCAGCTTAAGGGGCCAAGAATGGCTCTGTGGTTTGCTCAGTTGATTGACTGAAGTATAAACCCAACAGCGGTCTACTCTAAATGAAGTTGAAATGCCAGAACTTCCTATAAACTGCGGAGCAGAGGTCAGCAAACCTTTTCCTTAAAGGGCCAGACAGTAAATATTTTTGAGTTTGCATGCCATATTGTCTCTGTCACAACTATTCAAAACTGCCATTGTGGCACGAAAGCAGATAGAGAAGATATGTAATAAAAGGGCAAGACTGGGTTCTAATAAAATGTTATTTACAACACAGAGTGTAGGCTAGATTTGATCCACAGGCTGTAGTCTTCTGACGCCAGCTATAGAGGAAGATATCCAATGGCTTAGGAATAATGGAATGTTGGAATGGATTTATCTTGAAAGATACACTTGCCTACCTAATGAGGGTCCAGAGAACATGCCCTTCCCTGTGGCTGTGAGGAATAAATGAGCCCCAGCATCCTTAAAGAGCTCTGTAGTGGCGTCTCTCTGTAGGTCAGAAATTACAATGGGAACCACTACCATCAAAGTGAGATCGCTAAACGCAAAGATGGTAATAAGATTCCAGGTTGGCAGGTGCCAAGGGGCAGCACTTAATTTCCAAAGGCCAGATAAATCTGATTACCATAATGGATAGTGGAGCCAAAGCAGTAATCAGAATAGTCCAGCTTACAAAGATCCTTGGAGTCAGATAGTTGCTCATGGTGTACCTAGTACTGGAATAAATGGGCAGCCTGCTAAGATCTTACTTGATCGGTATAAGCAGAAAAGCTCTTGGTCTAGTGAACTGAAGTCCAACTCGAATCACCAAAACAAAGAGTTACTGCCTCTAAATCAATTCCCAGACTTGAGCCAATTCGCAGACCCAGGGTTCTTCCAATGAAGAGAAGTCTGGGCCCTTTGAAGAAAGACCCTGCTACGTTGCCAAAAATACATACTGCTGATTTTCCTCCCAGCTTTTCCCAAGGGTACTGCACTCGTTTACCAGTGTGACTGTGTGTTGGGGAAGGAGAAATAACCAGACTTTTAGAGGATTACTAAACAGTGGCTCTGATCTGACACTAATTTCTAGACACCCAAAACATGACTGTGGCCTACCAGTCAGAGTAGGGACTTACAGAGATCAGGTGATCAATGAAATTTTAACTCAGATCTGTCTTATAATGGATTCCTGAGCTTTCTGTGATTATTGCCCCAGACACAGAATGCTTAATTGGGATAGGCATACTCAGTAATTGGCAGAATCCACACATTGATTCCCTGACCCGTGGAACAAGGATTATAATCATGATAAAGGCCAAATGAAAGCCACTAGATCTGCCTCCACCTACAGATTAGTAAGTCAGGAGCAACACCACGCTCCTGGAGGGATTTCAAAGATTACTATCATCAAGGACTTGAAAGATGCTGGAGCGTGGTCATTCCTACCTCATCCACATTCAGTTCCCTATTTGGCCTGT
Organism: Equus przewalskii; assembly: GCF_037783145.1. Taxonomy (NCBI): domain Eukaryota; kingdom Metazoa; phylum Chordata; class Mammalia; order Perissodactyla; family Equidae; genus Equus; species Equus przewalskii. The sequence continues at coordinate 117,826,516 of NC_091832.1, read as the reverse complement.
GCAGAAAAGAGATGGATCTTGGAAAATGACAGTGGATAATCATAAGCTTAATCAGGTGTTGATCCAAATGCAGCTGCTGTTCCAGATTCGGTTTTTTCCTGGAGCAAATCAACACATTCCCTGGGCCCTGATATGTAGCTATTGCTCTCTTGAATGCTTTTTGTCTCTATTCCTGTTAGTAAACGCTATCAGAAGCAGATTTTTCTCAGCTGGCAAGGTCAGCAATACAACTTAATTGTCCCTCCCCAGTTGTATGTCATAACCTAGTTACAGGGGACCTCGATCACTTTCCCTTTCATATCATGCACCGTTACATTGATGATATTATGCTGACTGACCTTGTGAGAAAGCAGTATTAGTTACTCTAGACACATTGTTAAGACATTTGTGTGCCAGAAGATGAGAAATATATCCCACAAAAAAGTCAAGGTCCTGACACCTCAGGGAAATTTCTAGGGATCCAATAGTCTGGAGCATGTTGAGACCCTTCCGAAGTGAAGGATAAGTTGCTGCGTCTGTCCCATCTACCACTAACAAAGAAGCACAATGCTAGTGACCCTCTTTGGATTTTGGAGGCAACATAAATTACATTTGAGAGTGCTACTCTCTATCTCAACACATACCTGTGGCCTTATGGGTGTTCCCTATGACCAATTAACTAAGGAAGAAAAAACTCAAGCTTGCTGCGCAATATACAGGCAGTACCCCAAAATGGACAGCTACAACCCTACAGCCCTATTCTGGGATGTCCTTGAAGGACAGTGGTGAAACGAAATCCTCCTAGTGGGCAGAATTTTGAGCAGTGCATCTGATTGTTCATTTCCTCTGGAATTAAATATGGCCAAGGTATGGATCTACACTAATTCATAGACTGTGGATGATGGTTAGGCTGGGTGTTCAGGATTTGAAAGAATCACAACTGGAAATTTGGTGACAAGGAGATGGAGAAAAGAAGTATATGTATAGACCTCTCCGAGAAGGCATAGAGTATGAAACATTTGTCTCCCATGTGAATGCTCACCAAAGGGTGATCTAAGCAGAAGAAGCTTTCAATAATAGGTGGATAGGATGACCCATTCTGTGAGTGTCATTCAGCCTCTTTTCCCAGCCACTCCTGTCATTGCCCAATGGCTACGAACAAAGAGGCCATGGCAGCAGGGGTAGAGGTAATGCCTGGGCTCGGCAACATGGACTTTGACTCATCAAAGCCAACCTGGTTACTCACCAAAGCCGGTGTTGAGTGTCCAATTTTCCAAAGGTAGAGACCAACACAGAACTCTCAATATGGCATCATCCCCCAGGGTGATCAGCCAGCTACCTGGTGGCAAGTTGATCACATTGGATTACTTCCAACCTGGAGGAGGAAGCAGTTTTTTCTTACAGGAATAGACACTTACTTTAGAAATGGATTTGCCTTCCCTGTACACAATGCTTATGCCAAAAACTACCATCTAGGGGTAAAAATAATATCTTATTCACTGCCATGGTGCTCCACGCAGCATCACTTCTGACAAATAAAATCATTTCATAGTAAATTAAGTGTAGCAAAGGGTCCGTGTTCATGGAATTCACTGTTTTTACCATGTTCCCTAACACTCTGAAGCAGCTGGCTTGATAGAATAGAGGGATGCCTTTTGAACACTTAGTCATGGCATCAGGCAGGTGACAATACCTGGCAGGGCTGGGGCAGTGTCCTCCAGGTTGTGACATATGTTCTAAGTCAGGATCCAATACATGGCGATATGGTGCTGTTTCTCCCATAGCCAGTATTCATGGGTGTGGGAATCCAGATGCGGAAATGAGAGTGGTTTCTTTCTCTTTTACCCTAGTGATCCACCAGGAAAATTTTTGCTTGCCATTCCTGCAACTTTAGTTTCTGCTGGCTTGGAGACCTTCAGCTGCAAAAGGAGGAATGCTTCCACCAAGGGACACATGATTCCCCTGAGCTGCAAGTTGAGACCGCCACCTGGCCTAAATGGCTCCTCCTGCCACAGAATTTGCCAGCGAAGAAACATATTACTCTATGAGCTGGGGTGACTGAGCCTGACAGTCAAGGTAAACTTGAGAATGACAATGAGGGTAAAGAGAAATATTTCTGGAATTCAGGGCATCCTCTAGGGTGCTTCTAGTATTCCCATGTCCTGTGATTAAAGTGAAAATGTGATGAAAATGCAAAACTGCAACAATCCAATTCAGGCAGGGCAGTCGATAACCCATAGGATTCAGGAGCAAAAGTTTGGGTCACCCTTCCAAGCAAGGAATCGCAACCAGCTAAAGTGCTTCTTGAGAACAAAGGGATACGGAATGAGTAGTGAAAGAAAGCAGTTATGACCACATGACAAGTTGCAGAAATGAGGACTGTAATAGAAATGGATTTTTCCTTCTTATTTTGATAAGAATATGTGTGTGTGCATTATATATATATATATGCGTGTATGTATACATTTGTTTTCTTGCCCTCTCTCATCCTCTTATTATCTAACGTCAGCTGCATAATACTAGCTAACCCTTGGTATTTAAGTTACAAGATGTCAAAGGAGGTATGTGAATCAACTATAATAAGGATGAATATGACCCAAAGACCCAAAAGGGACTTTGTATCCTTTCTAGGGGAAATGATTGTTATGTGGTCTGTTGTACACCAGATAGTTGAATCCTTTAGGCAGAAGCATGACATTGTTATGGTCTTTATACTAAGGTTAAGTATGGTTTAAGGAAACAGGTATGGCTGCCAAGTTAACAAAGAGTAGATTGTGGTGGTTTTGTAATATGTCAACTTGCTGGGAAACCACATTTCCCAGAATTCCCTTTCCTGTGTATATTTGGTCAGAGTGGACCACAAGAGAGACTCCTACGGGAGATTTGGATGATGGAAATGAAGCAGCATCTATTCTGTAGCTCACACACACCCCTTATCACATGACATGAGGCAGCCCAGGCCCACAACTTCTCCACCTTCCCCTGGAATTGTGTTTAGCTCTCTGATGAAGGGCCCTGGCTTCTGCAGGACACTCACACCCCCAAGGTTAGAGTGAGAAAGAGCTAATACAAGTTTCAGTCCATCTTCATGGACGCCAGTTGATATTTGTGGTGTCCAGCTTGTTCTTGCTCTACCCTGCCTTACCTCCAGCTTCTCTTTCTGATTGTCTGCCTAGAGGACTTCGCGCTCCAGCTTCAGACATGAAGACAAGAGCCTCCCAGAGACTGCTCAACTGAATAGCCGCCACAGCTGCACAGCCAAAACCCTATCAAAATTATATACATATATACATATTTATATATATTCTGCTTCTCTGGTTGGATATTTCCATATATATTTCATAGCTTTTCTACTTCCCTAATTGAATACTGATATAGCAGAGAAAAGGAATATTGGAAGCACTGGAGAGAGGTGTAATAATTATGAAAAATGGGGAACTCCGGGATTAGGGAGATGATCTTTAGAACACAGGTGGAGAGGTTTAGAGGAATTGAACAACTTTTTCTCTAAACTGAAGGGAAAAGGGATATTTAGGAAGACAAAGGTCAACATGGAGACAGTATTAGATTTGAGAGTTCATTCTGAGGCAGCTGAATCTCTGGAAAAGAAGGCAAGGTCTCCTGCAGTGGGAGAGAGAATGTGACAACCAGGAGCTTAATGGTGGCAAAGGATCAGGGAACGTGATGTGAGGTTCTCTAGGCAGAAATTAATTACATCTTTTAAAAGTATAGCAGAAGTGATGGAGATGATGATGGTTATTACGAATTCACCCTACTTAAGGCCTCTTTTTGTATCCTTTCCCTTCTATCAGAAAGAGAAGAGGAAACGTCAGGGGGTAATTCAGAGTTAAGGAGGCACAGCAGAAGCCAAGGGCCCAGGAGCCTAGGGCGGTCTTGGGGAGCAGCAGTAAAACATCAAAGCATGGCGAGCACATTGGGTCAGGACTGTCCTGAGCTGGAGTGGCCCCTTGGACAGAATGTACGCTAGCAGTTGAGTGTCTGTTATGCTGTGCATGAGCAACAGACTCCTTGAATATTACAAATTGGGAGGAAAAAAATTGACCAGTAAAGATATTACCAGAGAGAAAAATATCAAGTTCAAAGATTAGTAGTATGATAGTATTCTGTAACAGTGAGCACCTGAGTGTGCGAAGGGGCAATAAAAGCCGAGTGTTGAAGCAATTGAGTTGAATACGGACTGTAATTTTTTTTTTTTTAAAGATTTTATTTTTTGCTTTTTCTCCCCAAACCCCCCCCCGCCCCCCGCCCCGGTACATAGTTGTGTATTCTTCGTTGTGGGTTCTTCTAGTTGTGGCATGTGGGACGCTGCCTCAGCGTGGTCTGATGAGCAGTGCCATGTCCGCGCCCAGGATTCGAACCAACGAAACACTGGGCCGCCTGCAGCAGAGCGCGCGAACTTAACCACTCGGCCACGGGGCCAGCCCCCGGACTGTAATTTTTAAACAGTGTTTCAGATACTCTGACTGCAGCCTCTGCGTTTAACCCATAAAAACTGATGAGGAAAATGCCTGGTTTAACCTCTGAGTCTGTTCTCCCAGCTATGTGATTCGCAAACAAATTCAGGTGAATGTTTCTGTCTCTAAGCTTCACATTTTTAACAAATGCTTTCCTAAGTCCTGCTGTTTTAGAGAAATACCATTAGCTTTTTGCATTCCTAGTCTAAATTTTGTGCTGTCTGGAATCCCTTACCCATTCTGCCATTGCATTTGAATCACTTAAATGTGTAGTAGGGCTCAGGGAAATCCAGGGAAAAAGGTTTTTCTTAGGTTTACTCTACTTATTAATTTGCTTGCATTTACTATTTTATCACACTTCTTTCCATAAACACCAGAACTTATGATTAGTCCATTATTAGAACGAATGCTCGTAGCAGGAAACATAATTAAATGCTAGCTATAGATCAATCTACGGATCCTGCTTCTTCACTTTGCCTAAATCACCTGTTGACTCACCACCAGTGTCAACCTCACATAGATAAGGCTTGAGTCTGCTCTAGGATCAGCTCAAACCAACAATCTATCATTTGACCACTTCTTTCCTCCTTAAATATTACTCCTAAAAAGTTTTCATTTTAGTAAAATTTTTCAGACAAAATGAATTTTTTAAGCCCTCTGTAATCATAAAAAATTAATAATCTCCGACAGCCTGGCTCTTCCCAAACGCAGTCACTTTTCTGCTATTGTCATATATGGATTGCATGCTGTGCCTGGCGTGGGTTGTTAAACCCTGAGGCGTGGACCGTGTCATCCCCCATGGTTTGGGGGTGTTTTTTTTAAATAGCACTGAGCACACAGCTTGTGCTCAACAAATAATAAATAACAATCATGGATTTCATTTGCAGGTGGGATCATTTGAAAAATGGAATTTTTTCACATAAGCTTGCCAACAAACTCTCCCCCTACTCAGAGAAAAACATCTTAACTCACTCTTCCCTGAATGCAGGTCAGGTCAGATACACAGTTTATTCTCAGGCACCTTTCCTGGAGTACATCGGGGTACTGAAAATAAAGTCAGCAGTAATGTGATGTTCCTGGAATGATGGTACATTGTGTGATAACAGCAAATACATAAATATCACAAAGACACTGGAGCACTTTCCCACAGTGCCAGAGCAGGAGGCAATTAGATGCCCAGAGCCAGCCAGCCAGTAACACCCTGTACCAAAAGATACGAAAAGGAGAGATGCCAGATAATGTCTAGTTCAACTGTCTAGTGAAAAGTTGCATCATTTGTTTTTTTACCTCACTGAATTGACTGAGCGTCTGCTATATGCCCTGAACCATTTTAGGTAATAATGACAAGCAGACTAATAACACCCAAGTCCTTCCCCAAAGGCGTTCACACTTTTTTGGGTTAGACAGGTGTGTAAATAAACAATTACAATACAGTATGGTGTGATAAATGCTCACATGGTAATTCGTACAAGATACCACAAAAACACAGAGGAGGGAACACTAAATTCTGTTGATTTCTAGATTTTTCAAGACATTTTTCCCATACTAAAAGACCTATTTTACAAAAAAGTGACCTTCCCCTCATCTTTAATACAACATGAATTTACGTCAGGAGTGTATCATCTCCCACATCTCAACATCACTATAACTTTATGGCTTCTTTTCTCCTTGCAAGCTTTTCCTGGGAAAGAACAGTCTTACTTGTAAGAATTAACTTACTTGGAGACAGTTGCTTGTAGGGTGTGATTTGAGGCCCTTGATCTCACTCCCTTAAGGATCTTTGAAGATCCTGAAATGCCTACCGTTCATGCTTTAAAGTAAGCCTAGCAAACTGCTTTTTGAATTCAAAGATTCCTGGAAGGTAAGATATGTCTAACTACTTAGATGTCTCACAAAATCTCAAAAGACTACATCTGAAACTGAACTCGTGGCACCCGCCTGTCCCCACTTCAGTATTCCCTTTCTTTGCAATGGGAACTCCACGCACTCAGCTGTTCTTGTCAGAAATCTAAAAGTCATCAAGGTTTCACCAACTCCACCAAAACCGCTCTAGTCAAGGTTTGCCGAAACATCCCCGTCACTGAATCCAACGATGTCTCCTCAAAGTTTTTCTCCCTTGACTTGTCTGAAGCACTTGACGCAATGATCACTCCCTCTGCCTTGAAACCCCTTCTTCACCTGGTTCCCTGGATGCCACCCTATCCTCTCCTGACTTTCTGTCCACTTTCTGCTTGCTCCTTTTCGATATTCTTACAGGTTCCTCCACTTCTCCCTGACGTCTGAGCGGTGGACTGCCCCAGGGCTTCGTCCCTGGATCTTTTCTCTTTTTTACTCAGACACATTCCCTTGACAGTGTCAGTGAGTCGCATGGCTCTGAGTATCATCTGTGAGTTATGTTATGGGCTGAACTGTGCCCTCCCAAAATCTGTATGTTGAAGTCCTAACCCCCAGGACCTCAGAATGTGACTGTATTTGAAGGTAAGGTCTTTAAAGGGGGAATTAGCTTAAAATTGTATCATTAGGGTGGACCTTAATCCACTATGACTAGTGTCCTTATAAGAAGAGATAGAGACACATGCAGATACATAAGGAAGACGACGTGAAGTCTCACAGTCAGAAGATGGCCACCTACAAGCCAAGGAGAGAGGCCTCAGAAGAAACACACTCTTCAGACACCTTGATCTCAGGCTTCTAGCCTCCAGAACTGTGAGAAAATAAATGTCTGATGTTTAAGGCACCCAGTCTATGGTGTTTTTTATGGCAGCTCTCACAAACTAACACAAGCTGAATATAAATAACTTGAGTCTTTTATATCTAACTGCCTACTCTACATCTCATCTTGGATGATCGACTAAGTATCTCAGTTTTAATAGGTCCCAAGCCAAGTACCCCATCTCAGGAAATGGCAAAATCACTTTTCCAGTTGCTCATGCCAAAAAGTCTGCAGGCATTTTCAGCTCCTGTTTTTCTTGCTTACCCACGTCAACCCACTGGCAATCTTGTAGGCTCCACCTTCCAAACAGATCCAGAATGCAAGTACTTCTCACCACTCCACTGATGCAACCCTGGCCCAACAACCATGATCCCTCACCAGAGGAGGTACACAAGCCTCCCAACTGATGGCCCTGTGTCTGCTCTAGTGCCTATTTCATTCTGTCTTCAACGTAGCCTGGAGAGTGATCCTGTTTAAACAGAAATTGAACCACACCATCTTTCTACTAAAACACTCCAGTGGTTTTAGTGTCATTCCAAGTAAAAGCCAAAGCACTTACAATGGCCAAAAATAAATACATGAATAAAGCCCCACATCACCACACCCCCTCCCTCTCAGATCTCAATCCTACTGCTCTTCCTTCACTCACTCTACTCTAGCCACTGTCACCCTTTGAGAATGACGCTGACCACTGCCCTGAGCTTAGGTCCTGTACATGCTGTTTTCTCTGCATGGGGTGCTCTGCACGTTTCTGCACATGGCTCCATCTCTTACCTCCCCTCACTTCCTTTCTGTCTGCACTCCAATGTCACCTTCTAAATGAGGACTTCTATGGTCCGGATTCTTAAAACGAGAACCCTCCTGTGTAGCCTCCTTTATTTTACCCATAGCATATACCACTCTTAAACATACTCTATATTTTTCTTAGTTATCTTACTCACTTTTAGCTTATTTTATTTTCTATGCCTTCCCCACCCTCCCACAACCACCCAATTAGAATGTGAGTTCCACAAAGTCAGAGATTTTCTTTTGTTTGATTCACTGTTTTAATTCCTATCAGGCAATCAATAGATTTCTGTTGAATCAATCATGTACTGATTTGTGGGATTATTTGTGTAATTTCTGGTTTGCATCGCGTTAGCCTGTAAAGTCCATAAGAGAAGGACAAAGTCTGTTTTGCTCACCAGTCAATTTTTAATACCTAGCACTGTCCTTGGCTAGAAAATCATTTAAGTATCATTTTGCAAGTAAATAGATGAACTGATGGATGAGACTTCAATATGAATTATTTTTAAAGATATTTATAAGCCCATCACCTTGAAAGTGACTTATAAGTATGCAACTAATTGTAAATCAAATCAATTATTTGATAAAAGTAATAGGATAATGCAGGCTAAAAGAGCATACCATTATATTAAAACCACTTAACCATTTAAGATAAAATATTCAAAAATAAACTGAATCTCATAAACATAACATTGGGTGAAAAACACATACATCAGGACATCTGTCTTGCAAAATGTAAAGCATGGAAAACAAGTCTGCTTATTAAGAGAGATATGTATATGCCAAAAATAAGAAAGAAATGCATGGGAATGACAAATATCAAATTCTGGAGAGCATATGCCTCTATAGAGAAGGGAGGGAATTGCAATTAGGAAAAGGCTCATGGGGGATTTCAACTAGGTTTGTAATGTTTCCTTTGGATGAGCCAGTTGTAGATACACAGCTGTTCACTAGAGTATTCTTTACACATTTTCGTCTGTCTGAAATAATTCCAAATAAATAAAAATACAAATAAACATACAAAATATCTGCCTACAATCCAAGAGGAGCTGTACACTGTCTCCACGCTTTTCCTTTGCAATCCCACCCACACAAGCTCCTCAGCATCCCCTGGGAAGCACAGTCACTCCTCGTGATCAGCGGCTGGCTGCTGCAAACTTTGTCTCTTTCTGCAGTGCGCAGAATCCTGATTGGTGCTAACACCTTAGGACACAGAAAAGAAATTGTTTACTTGCTAATCGGTTTTTATTCTTTAGATTAAGTTGTAATTATCTAATATCACCTATCTTTCCACTCTCTAATAGCTAGAAATAAAGTGACACTAGAAATATGGTGAAGTTTCTTTTATCTACGTATCTAGTAAAAAGATCCTTAAGAAATCACTAGGAAATACAGTTTTTGGTCCAAATAAAATTTCTTCTTTTGGGGCTAATTGGTACCACCCATGGCTACATATGGTTCTTTCTTTACTTAATATTCAGATCCCAAAGAACATATGAAGGCAAAATACCCTTGCAAAATTGTTGGCACTGAGGTTGAAAGTGTCAATAAAAATTTAAAATGTGATTAATTCTTTTATGTCCCTGGGAGGGCTTTGTATGATATTACAAAATCACATACTGAGAAACCTCAAATGAAACAGAAATGAGCACTCTCATTTTACAGAGAAAAAGACACGTATCGAGGTAGCGCAGAGCTTGTCCCAGACAGAACCCAGGCCTCCCCAGCCCTGGGCTGACACGCCAGCGCTAGTCTCAGAAATGTGAAGTCTGGTGACAATTCTTCGTACAAGGAAGAAAAGGACTCTCAGCGTTTGAGAATTCCGCTGGCTCTTGCTAGGCACTTTAAAGAGATCATACTTTTTAACTCTCACAACAACTTGATGAGGAACGAATTATAATTGCATTTTCCTGAAGAGCAGACTGGGTCTCAGAGAAGTTATGTCACTCTCCCTGGTTCTCATAAGTAACAAGTGATAGACCCAGAATCCAGGCAGGGTTTGTCCAGGTCCAAAGCTGTGCTTGCTTCGCTCTGCTCGCTCCTGCAGATCACTCACGGTTGGGGGAGGGGGGTATAGCAATAGTCTATATCACGTAGCCTCAACTCAGGCAATATTCCCCCCCAGGGGGCAAAAATACTACTTACAGTGCTTTGTGGCCCTCCAAAGGATCACAGTACATACCCAAATATATTACGATTCCACGGGGAGGGAACAATCAGAAGAAAAACTTCTAAACTGTGTCCTTAGGGGAGTGATGAAAAAAAAAGTTTGAGAAACATTGTTCTATACGTTTGAAGAACAAAGGCACAAGTCAATTTTATTCCAACTCTAAATATAAACTCAAAACCAGAACACCTGTTCCTCAATTCCATTAAATGTGTGTTTCTAAGCATCAACGGTTCTTTGGTTCTACAAGCTACCGGCTTTCTGCCCGTCAAAGGTTGGGTCTAGAGTCAAGCGGACTCATCAAGCTGGCACATCAGCTCACCTATTCATGAGCTTTGCAGTCAGCTGAACTTTCGGAGTTTCGTCTTACAGAACCACTGAAACAATGAACCGCAATAGCATGTGAAGTGCCTAACATGTGGTAGGCTTTCAGTAAGCGCGAGTCCTTTCCCCACACTTGGTTCTTAATGTCATTGAATAGCAAATCTTTACAAGAGGAACGAGAACGCAAGAACTGGTTAAAATAAAGGCTGTCTGAGGAAGGAACTGAGTATTTTTGACCATTATGGGATGACGCAGTTTCCACGTGGTGGGCGTTGAGTATCTGAGCGTTTAGAAAAGTGGGAGAGCGTTGTATGGCAGCAGGCTTTGTTGGAGTCCCTTGAAGGAGAAGTACTTTAAATCGCCTGTGACGGAGGGAAAACTAAAAGGTCTCACTTCAGGTATAACCTTCAGTGGCGGAAGAGCCTGTATTTGAACAGTGAAATCTCTGAGGATAAATATCTTAAAGGAAGGAAAGGAAGGGGCAGCAGATCACAGGCCTCTGCCTTGAGAGAAACTGGACCGAGATGCAGGTTTCCGAAATTGGGATGTAGCATAACACACCCCAGTACCATTTCAGTTCCAAAGTGTTTTAAATGGAGGATCGCATCTCCCCTCCATCGTGCTAGCTGAAAACCATGACAGTGAGAATTACAGCCTTTATAATTGCTCATATTTAATTTCACCTTTCCTTCCGTGACAGGTGAAATGACAATTTACCTAAAAATAAGCGTATGCCTCAAGTCAGACTCCCTAAGGATTTTTTAAAATTCAAATAAATATATTGCCCCATACGTATTAGCCAAAAAAATTTCACCAATAAATTTCATATTTCAAATAATGTATTTTCTAGGTGTGCTAATACTAATACCCATGCTTATTTTTGTATATTAATGTAACTCCCTTGGTTACTCCTTTAATAATTTATTAAAAAGGAATACATCAAGTATAAAGGATTACACAATGTAATATTAAAAAATACATATATATCTACAGAATGTGTTTTTCATTGAAGAATAAATAGATTTGTACATTTGTGTGTATGCCTATCCATCTTAATCTTATGTCTTGTGTGTGGTTGACAATCTTGCTGTGTATAATCACACAGGCATTACAAATGGGCACAATCTATTTCTCAGGTGAGGAAATAGATCATTTTAATTATATACTTATCACCACTCTACAGTAGCAACAATCTAGAAATACGCTGGATAAAGTTATAAAAGAGTGAATTAAGAGCTGAAATACTGGGTGAAAAAATGATGTAAAGAAGGAAATGACAAAATTTGAAGTTGTGTTTTTACGTGTCAGTAATAAAAGAAATCATTATTTTAGTGAACATGCAGCCATTGCTTGTAACAATTTAAGAACAAATAAGCTTGTCCGTGGGGTTTTAATCATCTTGATCTTTAGTTATTTTAATCTTATCTTAAAAGAAAGTAAATAAAACTTTTCATCCGAGAAGTAGCATGGCTCTGACTCCTTCTGAAGCAGCAGTCCACCAAGGTGATCGTTTCAAGGCAACAGATCCAGATCCAAATGCTCTAGGTCGCTGCCCATTAAATACGGGAGGAAGTAAACCCTTCTAGTCCCAAAGTGGCAAAAGAAAAAGCAGGGCTCTAAAATCATTCTCTGCTTCGTTTTTTAACCAATTTGAAAATATTACTAGAAGCTAATGAGTCATGTTAAACTTAAAAGCATCAAAAACTTCCTTCTTTCACACCATCTCACTTTCCTTCCAACATGCCTTTCTGTGTGTTTTCAACTACCCTCCCTGGGTTTTACGTTCTGTCTGGACTTCTGGCTAATCGTGGTGTGGAGTGCCCTGGATAGGCTATTCTGCTTCATTGTGTTACAGTTATATCACAGAACCAATTATACCATGTCAGTGCAATTTTCCACATACCTACTGTTGACAGCAATTGATATGGCAGCTCCGAGGCTGCAGAAATTCACTAAGTCCCAGATGAGAGATCAGCATTTTTTTTTTTTTAACTTTGGCTTAAATGAATCAGCTTATTTCTTTTCCTTTTAGCTGCCTATTTTCTACCTTCTGTTTAGATTCAGTAGACTTGAACCATAGCCTTAATAATCAGGACTAGAACAAAAGGGGACCCATTCAAATGAAATGACAATTTAGCTAAAGAACATGCAACGAATCCACATTCAACTGTCTTCAGCACTTTCCCATACTGCAGAACTTGTAAAACTCCCATAAAGTCTTGAGTTCTTGGCTTTGTTTATTTATTTGGGATAAAATACATTATCATCTCATCTACGCACGAGGAGCAAAGCACAACGGGCAGCTTTGCCCAGAGCACAGCCATGAGAAAACGGAGCTTTCCCAGACTTCTTAAAGGTCAATTTATTTTGAAAGAATTTACAAGAATGATTTTGCTGTCTTTCCAAGTAAGCATTTCTGTGAATTTTCATGTTTGAAATGTTATATTCAAATCATTTCCATTTATATGTATATGAATATAAATATAGCAATCAATATATTTAGCATTCCACAGCATCATACAAGTTACCTTATGAAAAAAGGAGCAGTTTATAAACCTAAAACAGCAATGGTAAGGTCTACAGAAAACAAACCTGTACTCCTATTACAGAAAGAGCTGGGTCTTTCTCCTTTGATCTCAGAAGTTCTTCTGGAATTTACATAACAGAGCTTAGACACCATCAATAACCTAAACAGAGTTTAAAATCTGGTATTCCAAAATATATTGTTAAACGGAATGTCTACATACACTTTTCATAAACTTTTCATACACTTTAGATGAATAATCAGGGCCAGGCCCTGATCGGAAGCCTCAGTGAAAGGCGCAGACAACATGCTTGCTTCCTATCTGAGGCAACGGGGAAACACGAGAGGAGCTCAAGGTCTGAGGGAAGAGGTTCTATTCATTTCCTTCACGTCTTCACTATATTCTGCATCCTTTGGCTTGCAACTTTAAGAAATGCTTTGTATTTCTTTCTGCTTCGTTTTAGAACTCACTTGAAAGAAGTCAGTTTTCTCTTTCCAGATACCCTGGCAAATGCCAACAGATTGATGCGTTACCACTTGCCATTTGAACACTGCACAAAAACAAAATATAGACTCATTCTGAACCTCAGAAGCAAGGGTTCCACAGCAACAAATGAATCAAAAAATAGAGAGCTGAGTTAGAATGACAGGTTAACCTGGTTTAGAAAGTGTCTGTGGATAAGAAGTATGAACTGAGATACAACTTGATTTCTGGAAACTCTGGAATTAGAAGATGTGAAAGATTTAGTGGGTGAAAAACATCCTGGGGTCCAATCCTCTATGAAATATTCACCTTCAATTCTACTTACTAAGAACTCCATACCCAGGAGAGAGATATACAGGAAGCAGGAAATGAGCCCATTATGATCACTTTGGGTTCATCTGCTCTTACTGCACACCCCCAGCTGAAGAGTCTGTGCTCCTTCAGGACACGCCATGAAAAATAGGCAGAGAACATAGAAACTGAAAATGCAATCTACAGACAGAACCATCTTCAAAGGAAATGTTTGCCTGATTCTTCCCTCAGGAATCAACAGACCTTCAGAACCATGTAATAAAATTCAAAAGGAAAAATCACATCCCTCAAAGTCTCAGGTACATGACCATGTGTCATCAGCCTATTGCGTCCGTGTCTTTCGTATCACGAAGAGAACCATTTTTCCATTAACTCTCTTTCAACAAATATTTGTCCCACGCCTGCTGTAACAGGGCCTGTTCTAGGCACTGAGAATACAGCAGTGAACAGGAGGAGGGAACCGTGCAAAGACACGGACAGGCGCATTCCACACAAAAGGACATTTAGTACCAGGTCCTAAGTGGGAACGCATTTGGTCTACACAGTGTGATGGGAGAGTAAGGAACAAGGGAAGAAAAGTACAAAATAAAGTAGGCAGGATAAGCAAGGACCAGAACGTGTGGTCTTTAGAAGTCAGGGCGAGAAATCTGGGTTTCATCTAACTATGATACTTGGTGATTTTAAAAGATCATTCTGGCTACTGCATAAATAATGAATTATGGAGAAACAACAATGAAAATCCATGAAATCTGCTATCATAGGCCAATAAAAATATGATGGTTGGTTAATAATAGAGATAGAAATGAGTAGATGAATTTAAGACGTATTTTGGAGGTAGGCTCTATAGGACTAAAATGAAAAACTGGAAAAAAAGGAGAAAGGAATTTGAAAAATACCCAAGGATAATTCCTGGATTATGTCTTGAGTAATTAGATGGAAAATGTTGCCATTTTCTGAGAGAAGAAAGTCCAGGAATAAAAGATTGATTGCTCAAAGATGAAATAAATTAGTCTGCTAAAAAGAAGCACTTCTTCATGCTTCTAAGTTCCGCATAAGACTAAATCACTGAGAATAACCCTGTGAAACGTCATACACTAAACTTTCATTTTCCTTTTCAGACCTTCAAGCCCTCCCACCCAAGTCTATAGATCTATTTGCTGTGATATTGTCGATTTATATGGCAACGAGAGAATGAATCTTCCTTTCTAAGATGGGAGCCCCAAAGGGTCCAGGTTGAGCACAATGGAATTTAAGGCAGCATTATTCTGGATTTTACAAGCCAGCATATAGTAATGTTAATTCTTGCTCGTTTGTTTCAATTTTACTTAATCAATGTATATCCAATATAGCATTAAAAGTATTACAGAGCATCTATATGACTTTTGTTGAATAAAAGAACAAAAGAACATTAGTTCTCTCCAAAAGCAGCCTCCATTTTACATAAACGGTCATGTTATGGGTTACATCACAGTACTGAGCACAAATTAGTTTTCCTAATCAAAAAACAATGCTAATACTTCAAGAAATTTATCTTTCTTCTTGAGAGCTCAAGATAATTCTAAAATACGTATATATATATGAAATGTGGCTCAGAAAGAAGTAAAGCTGTTACCCACAGACACTAACCACCAAAGAGGGCCCATGAGGTATAAGGAGCATGTCGCTACCAGGACACTTAAGGCCTCTCCAGAACTTGTATTTTCAGTCACTTTATCAGAAATTCACAAAATAGATTCTCTCTTAATCTATGTTTGATGAAGCAGAAAAGGCCTTCCCTTATCTATGTCCACGATTACAGAGATGGCCTTTGCCCAAGTCAACTTGAACTGAATTTTCAATCTAAACAACACATAACTACTATGTATATGTTAATTGAGTGCCAGACTGAAGTGCTAATTGAACTGAAGGGCCCCTTTGTGACTATCAATGACAGTAAGAACAATTTCTAGTGTGTGGTGAGTAGCTCCCATGTGCCACACACTACCCTAAATGCTTCACATCTATTGTCTCATTTAATCCTCACAATAATCCTAGGAGGGAGGCATTCTTATTAGTCTCACTTTACAAATAAAGAAAGTGAGGTGTAAACAAGCCAAGTAATTTGCTCAAGGGCCACAGTGAAAAAGGTAACAGAACCGGCACTCAAATCTTGCTCCAGATCTTCGTCTCCAGAGACCCGCTCTTAACTATTAAGGCCATACGGCCTCGCAAAAAATATTCATTCATTTAAAGCATTTAAAGTTCTCAACTGGGGCAATCTCGGCAATGGCTGGAGACACTTTTTATTGTCATGACTGGGGTAAGGGGGTGATGGACATCTAGCGGTTAGAGATCAGGGATGCTGCCAAACATCCTACAGCCACGTGATCTCTTCCTCACAACAAAGAATTTTTCAGCTCAAAATGCCAACAGTGCCAAGATTGAGTCCCTGTTCCAGAGGGACTCACTGTTAGGCAATGACATGTGGCTGTGAACAAATCATAAGCAATTTCTCTCTTCTTCTGATTTTCTCAAAGATTATTTTTCCTCCACTTAAAAACCCTTTTCGGGACTGGCCCTGGAGCCTATGGTTAAGTTTGGTGTGCTCCGCTTCGGCAGCCCAGGTTCACAGGTTTGGATCCCGGGATCAGACCTACACCACTTGTCAGCCATGCTGTGGCGCTGAGGCCTGTGCCTCTCTCCTGACTTCCAGTGGACCAATATTTTTAACATACCACACTGCCTCCTACCTGGAATGTCCATATACATTTCCACTCACTCGCATTAATGCTTTCAATTTCGCTAGAGATAACAGTAAAGTTAGAGGAGCCTGCTAATTTCTAATGAAGTTGTTTGCTATGATTTGCTTTGTGTATTTGCTCTAACACTAAATACATTTTGAGATATTGTTTACAGAAATCAAAACTACTGATTTTTACATGTCAGACTGCCCCTTCATTGGCTTCGTTTGTATGACTCTAGTTTCGATAAATTGTAATTGGAATATTTTATTCTAAAGAGGGTAGCAATGAGTAAGCCTGGTAATCACAGAGAACATGAAGAAACTCCAGCATCTAGGGGAAAGGATGGTGAGAATTCTCACATCTCTTCTGATCTGCTACCTACTTTTGATTTTAAAACAAATTGATTTTAGGGAGGAATGACAGGATGGATGCAAGAGATGGGCAGTGAGGATGATGGAAGGAGAAAAATGCAGATGGAAAGATGTATTTAAATAAAAACAGAGGGCAACCAACCTAAGCAAATCAGAAAGCAAATGGCCCCAAAATGTGAGCTTACCCCCAAACCCGGGTCTCCAGGTGTTTTCTTTTCCTGCGGAGACCAGATTGTCAGGACGTCAAGCACTGATTGAACTCTGCCGCGCTGGGCTGTGAATTCCAAGGCTATGTGTGTCATTCCTCCATCTGTTTCCATTTAACATGCTCTTTCTCTCCAGATAGCTTTACAAATAGCTAAGCACACTTAATGTGGTGACCCAACCAGGAAGGATGTGTCAGACTGCGAGCCCTGGTGCTCCTTTCAAATGATTGTCTGGACAGGCAAAACATGACCAGCAGCTATCCCTTGCCAGGGATTTCTGTGGCAGTGAGCAGTCTAATACGGATATGATCTTTCTCATGACCTTGGCTGCTGTTTCACTGTGATTATCTCAGACCTACAGGTAAAATCTAGGCACTCTCATGAATATGGAATTTTTATGGAAATGAACATTAAATATGGAATGTAAGCTTTTGTAGAACAATGAAGAAGCAACAGATGTGAAGGAGCGAGAAGGGAAAAACAAGAGGAAACAGATGGTTAACACCCTTATGAAAAATGGATATGAGATGCAGCACAATTGCCCTGGTGGTAGAAATAGAAACACTGTGGCCTTAAAGAGGGGTGGTGCCCAGCTTAATCTTTTCATGTCCCCATTATTCCAGCTCCTTGCCACTCTACTGAAATGCTGACTCCGGGACTTCTACAAGGCCAGAGTATCCTATTTGTCATGGAACACTGAACCACACAATTAAAGAAAAGAGCCAACCAGGAACTCACATTAAACCTGAATGGGTGGTTAAGCTTGGGAAGATTAGGGACAAATAAAAAGAAAAAAAAAAAAACTCTTAGGATGTTCCCAATAAAATGAGTGGCAAATGTAACAAAGATGAATGCATAGAGTAGTGATTCGATATAAAAACATTCCACAGGGGTGCAAACAGTTTAATTCTATGTATAAATTGACATTAAAAAGTCCACCTGTAATTAAATCCACATTTCCTCCCCCAAAATATTGTAAGGTACACCTCTACCAATACGTGAAAACACACAAGCTTTACAAACGTGAAATTGTGATACACAAATTCCATACGTACAGTCCATAATTTAAGATAGGATTTTTTTAATGTAAAACCATTCAGGGAAGTTTATCATAACCCAGGCTAAGAGACGTTCTATCTTGTGCCTATAGTCAGAGTTCTCAGAAACATCCCACACGTGCAAACTCTTTTCGAGACCTAACTAAAAGGTAAGGGAAAGGAGGACTAGAACGAAGAAACAAAGGTGAATTAGCTTTAAGGCGTCTCGTGGTGTTTCCCCAGCCATTTTCTTTAATATGAAGCCAGAACTAATAAATTGTTTTTAAAAAGGAAGAGAAATGAACAGAGAGGGGAGAAGTGGATTTTCCTCCAGCTTTAATGGGTCCTAGACCAAAAGAATGATGAGGTATTAACCTGTACGACAGTTCTAAAGAAGGGACCATCTGACTAATGGTATTTCCAGCTTATCCAATAAATTCTATGCTAACTTAAATCTAACCATAATCTGTTTATTGTCTGTAAAATGAATGTAAATAACAAGCCACACCACCTGTTTCAGTAAATGTAATACTAGCGTTATTAAAACACAAAACTCTTTGACGGTAGGTGCAAGAAGTGATTCCTGCTTTCTATTACTATTCTTATAAAAAGCTGGTCACTTCTTTTGGATATGTAAAGCCAATGGAAGACACCCAGAACTGCATCTTTAAACAGAGACCCAAATAAAACACCTCAACCTTGGCAACGTGTTAAATTTGCATGTGTAAGCAATTAGAGTATATTTTAAAGCAGTATTCCCTTGTGCAAATCTTTGTTCTCCACTGCCTGCAAACGAAACTAAAGAAGGATACACTGGATTTGGAAATCTTTTGTTTTCATTTTAAAAATACTTTGTAGTAAAGCATGCTCAATCAAAAGGGGTGACTGCAAAAGACAGGAGGAACTCTCACAATGCTGGAGCATGACAGCCACACACCACTGTCACCAACCCCCAGCAGGCAGATTATAACAAACAACTTACCTTTATCAAAAGGCGCTTTCAGGATCCAGCACTGGACATGCACTTCAAGTTCAAAGTGCTCCCTCCAAAACTAAAATACATATATGTTACTTTTATTCTCTTAAATTCTTACTATATACCTATATAATTAAATGTGTCATTATATTTAAAAGAAATATTTTAAAATCTACTTAAAATATTATTTTTATATCCCTTGAATTCTAATTTTCTTTTCCTTTTTCTCCCCAAAGCCCCCCAGTACATAGTTGTATATTCTTCGTTGTGGGTCCTTCTAGTTGTGGCATGTAGGACACTGCCTTAGCGTGGTCTGATGAGCAGTGCCATGTCCACGCCCAGGATTCGAACCAACGAAACACTGGGCCGCCTGCAAAGGAGCGCGCAAACTTAACGACTCAGCCATGGGGCCAGCCCCCTTGAATTCTAATTTTATATATGTGTGTGTATATGATTTATATTTAAAATTAATATTTTAAAATCTACTTAAAATATTACTTTTATATCCCTTGAATTCTAATTTTATACGTGTGTGTATATAATTTATATTTAAAATAAATATTTTAAAAACCCATTTTAAAATTTATTTACACTGTGGATTCATCTTAGATCAATGATATATAGAATATTCGAGAAGACAGAGGGAGAGTTATAAGTTACACTATTTTAGTCATGAGAATGTAAATAAAAATTCTCTCTGTGCATGTTGCCTGGATGTGACTTGAAGCAAAGAATGCTGAGATTCTATTCTAGTTCAGTTGCTAAATCAAGCAAATGATTTAACATCTATATCTCAAGTATCCTGTCTATAAAATGGGAACATTTATTTCCATGTGTCAATGAAGTAATCATGTCACCACACTACTTAAAAATGGTTTTCAAAGAAGTGAAATGAAGGAAAGCGTACATGCCATGTATCATGCTTTCCATATGCTATTTAATTTAATTCTCATAACTCTTTAAGATAGATATAAAATGCAAACTTTATAACATCATGTATGAAACAATCACTTATCAAAAAATATTTATCAAGTTTACATTATGCGCCAGCGGTGAACAACACAGAGTCTTAGATTGTAGAGGGAGACAACAACCAAAAGGAAATCAGTAAGCAAAATAATCACATATTCTTAAAAGAATTTTTACAGTGCTCTCATAGTCTCTTAAGGAAATATTACATGCATTATATCCTCCAAAACTTAGCACAACTGAGACAGAATCTCCAAATGTATATAGAATTGATGGATGAAAGAAGGGAAGTAAAGAGTGAGAGGAAAAAAATAGGTCAATAAGCTGTGATCCAACAAATTACCTTAAAAGTAAAACAACTTTGGCTATGGCAGAATAACATTTTACAGACCGACTCTTCCACCAAGAACAACTAAAAAAGCTCAGGATAATATAGCTCTTTGAAGACCTTGGAAAGCAACAATGGTAACCAGAATTTAAGAGGACAAGATCCCAAAGAAAAGAGAAATTTATTGAAGTGAATCCACAATTCTCTGTTGCTGGCTGCCAAAGGCATTTGCAAATTCCTAAGACAAAGATGGCAAGACGCCAAGAAGACAAAGAGAAGTGAGAATGAAGCAGCTAAGAAGTAATGAAGATGAGCAAAGTTTTTAAATGTCTCACGATACCAAGGAGACAAAAATTCCTACCAAGGAGAAAAGACCCTGGTAAAAAACACAGGCTTTCCATTGAGACAACCTAAGGGCTACAGCCTAGGAATAAGGGTGAACTATAAACAGCACAGTGCTTAGAAATACTGAAACTCAGACTCAAATTTCTCAGTCTCTGATTGGATCAAGATGATATGTCCAAATACGATACCTAATAGAAGAAAAAGTAAACACATTCTAGAAAAAGATAACATTATCCAGATGCTCTATAACTTTTTAATTAAACATGTAAAGTATTCGATCAAAAATTATCAAGTATGCCAGAACAGATAACTCAGATATTGGTGTTATCAGGCACAAACTTAAAAATAACTATATTTAATATGTTTAAGTAAATAAATGACAACATGGAGAATTTCACGAGAGAACTGGAGCCTGTAAGAAAATTATAAAATTAAAATTTTAGAGGTGATGTATGCAATAACTAAGATTCTGAACTCATCATAGCATATTAGACACTATAGAAAGGAGTACTAGTGAAATGGACTACAAGTCAATAAAAATACCCAGATGAAAGCACAGATATTAAAAAAACATATAACAGAAAATGTAAGAGACATATGAGACATGATGAAAAGATCTATCATACGTATAATTGAAATCTCAAAAAGAAAGCAGAAACAGAAAGGGGAAGAAGCCGTATTTGAAAGGTGATGGCCAAGAATTTTCCAAAACTAATCAAAGACATCAAGAAACCTAATTAAGAGGCTCTATAAATCCAAAACAGAATAAATACAAATAAAATCTAGACACACTTCTGAAAACCAAAGACAAAGTGTCTTAAAAGCAGCTAGAGACCAAAAACAAACAAACAAATACTTCTAAATAAGCAACAAGTTTGACAGCTGATTTCTTAACAGGAATGAAATCAGAGGACAATGGAATCATATCTTCAAACTTGTAAATCAAGATGACTTCTAACCAGAATTCCTTACCTGAAAAGATACTTCTCAAAAATAGAGGGCAAATGAAGACTATGTCAGATAAAGAAAAGTAGAGAAAATTTATGTGTTTTCCCCGTGTATTAAAGAAGCAAGGAGAAGAGACCACATTTCCACCGTGATGATAGGGAACACTAAATTTGAACCCCAAATAAGTGAAATGTTCCCCCCAAAGAAAGAATTCTATTCTTCTCATCAGTAGACTTGTATTAAGAAAAATTTTACTCAATCATTTTTATTATATTTTGAAATTTGTCAGTAAAAATTTGTGGAAATTTGTTCTTTCTCTAATTACGTAAGTAGCTGAATAATATCCTTGATTTTGTCTCTTAGCCTGCAGAACCTAAAATATTTACTATCTGACTCTTTACCAAAAAAATTGCCAACCTCTCCTCTGGATTAACCACAAAAAGTATCACAAAAGAATGTATAGCTAAGAGATCAGCAAAATCAATTAATCTAAAAGAAGTCAAGAAAAGATCAAAAAAAGAATAAAAAACAGGTAGTACAAAGAGAAAACAAATACAAAGATTGTAGATTTAAACCCAAATGTAAGAGTAGTTAAATTAAATGCAAATGGATTTAAATCTAATTAAAAGGCAAAGATTATCTGACAATAATGATTCACAAGGAGGTACACCCTCAATACACCACCAAAATGGCTAGAATGAAAGGCAGACAGGAAAAGTTGAGTAACTGGGACTCTTGTATATTGCTGATAGGAATGAGAAAAAGGTACACCACTTTAGAAAACTATCAAGTAATATCTATTAAAACTGAATGTAAATATTCCCCTTGACTCAGCAATTCTCCTTCTAGGCATACACCCAAAAAAACGTATACATGTGCTCACAATAAAGACGTATAGAACTGTCCATGGGAGCATTATTAAAAATAATCAAAAAAGTGGAAACACCCTAAATGTCTCTCAGTAGTACCACGGATAAATAAACATATCTATATAATGGAATACTATACATCAATGAGTATTAAAAATATTGTTATTATACACAACAATGTGGATGAGTCTAAAAACATCATGTTGAGTGAAGGAAGTAATACACGAAACAGTGCCCACTGTATGAATCTGTCTATACAAAATTCGAAAACAGGCAAACCTAACACATGTAGTCACAGAAGTCAGAATAGTGATTACCTTTGCAGGGAATAACGATGGAGAATGCATGACAGAGGCTTCTGGGGTCCTGGTAAGGTCCTACTTCTTGATCAGGATGGCAGTTACATGTGCATGTTCACTTTATAGAAATGAGAGCTTTTACAGTTTGTGTACTTTCTGTGTGCCTGTTGGGCATTAATTTTTTTTTTGTTTACTCTTTAAAAGAAAAGAAATAAATAGCTTACCAGAAGTGACAGCAAGTAATCAAGTCATCTGATTATTTGGCTACCACCCTGGCAATTGCTCTCATATTTCTACAGTCGCCCCCTGTGACCTCTCTTACTCCTGCCAGTGCTGCAAACTATAGTTCAACTGCTTTCCTCAAATGCCGTTTTAATCACCTGCAAATCCCCATTGTGCCTCCCATTTGCACGCCAAACCAAGTTGAAAGTCTTAAGTAACACATCTAGGCCTTTCATCAGGAAACTGTCTTACCTCTGCAAACCTGTGACTCCACGCCAACCAAGACCGTCCAACTACACTCAGAGTCTTTCTGCACACAGTTTCTGCCTGCTTCCAATGCCTCTCTGACTTTTTTTCCTGTCAAAAATCTGTATGAAATCTTAGAATTTTTTGTACCAAAGCTGCTTTGACAATTCCAATCTACAAATGTTTTCCTTGCTCTGTTTCCGTGGCAACTAAAAACACAATCTGTTCCCACATCGTTACATTCTTTCCGATATATTATGGTAGAAATACTCCCCAATTCATTATTTCTATGTCCTGTCTCCCCAACAAGAATCTAAGCTCATCTGGTTCCAAGAAGTTTCATACCATGCCTGCACTCACCAGTACCTCAATGCTGTGGTAGATGAAGGAATGCATTATTGGTGGCAATTCGCACAGATGAAAGAAAAAATGCCTTAAGGGCACTGTCTCTGCATTAATTATCTAACCTTTCTTTCCTCATCTGGAAAGTTAGGAGGATGTGAATTGATTGGCATCGTGACTCGTCTAAAGGTTGCTCCTTATCTACATGATGCAGCACCTCTCTCTCCCTCGAGGTGAATGATAAAGGATTGATAGATCAATTGATTGATAGATAGATAGATAGAAAGAACTGAAAGCTCTAAATCTGTTTAGCCTATTACAACAAAATTAATTATATTTATCTATTTTAAAGAATTAGCTTGTAAAAATGATCCTAGTTAAATGAGCAAAGAACAAAAAAAAGAGTTGGAAAAATTCAATACAATTTCTGGCTAAATTTCTAACATTTTCTGACATGTTAAGCATGACTTAGCCATTCATTAATTTATTCACTGTTCCAAAAAGCATTTATTAAATACACAGTACCTTGCATTCCCATATTATCTTAAATTTTAAAGTGCTTCATATTCATTAGTCATTTCTTGCACTCATGTATTTGTCTCACTGCTGTGAGCACTCAAACAGTAGGAACATCTTGGGGGAAGTGGTGCACCCACAACATGACTAACAATAATGTACAACTGAAATCTCACAAGGTTGTAATCTATCATAACATTAATAAAAAAAAATTTTTAAAAAGTAGGAACATCTTAAGTCTTTTGTAATAATAAAAATAATAGCTAATATTCATTGCATGTTTAATATTTTAAGTGTCCTTTATGTGTTACCTCATGAAGCCCTCACAACAAATCTTCCATATGAGAACTATTATTATCCTTAGTATACAGATTGGGGAGGTCACACATCTGATAAATGGTAGGAACAGAATTTAAACCTTGAAAGTTTGCATCGTGAGTCAGAACCCACTGTCAAAGAAGGATACTGTTAGCCTCATCGTTAGTGAAAACAGAAAGATGAAAGTCAGGGAGCATTTCTAAATCAAATCGAATGCAACTAAAGAACAGCAGACTTGAACACAGATTTTTCTGACTCCTGACCCAGAATCCAGACTCTTTTTCCTTGGAATTATAAACTACAATATTTTCAAAACTGTAAAAACTCTACTACGGAGAGTAATTTGGAAATAGCTATTAAAATTTTTGAAGCGCATATCCTAATCTCGCGGTTTTCACTTCTTGGAATTTCTCCCACAGATAAACTCACACAGATATGAAATAACATGCATGCAAGGATATTCATTGGTGCATTTTTGTAACTTATTTGCCCCATCAATTGCTCACTATTTAAATAAACCTATTACTGTTATAAAAGGAAATACATTGCAACTTTTAAAAATAACAAACAGTTCTATAGGTATCGATAAGAAGTGATCCCAAAATGGTGTAAAGAAAGATGTAAAACCGAAGTGACGAAACAAAACAGGTTCTTGTTTGTGTTTTAAAAAAAGGAATTGTGTACGTGTGTGGAGAAGAGTTCGGATGGTTACACGAAGAGCTGATGAGAGTGGCTGCCTCTGGAGGAGAGAACAGGCTTGAGTATCAGTGGAGGAGGAAACGGCATTTTTCTCTGCATCGTCTTCCGTGTATTTAAAGTTTAGGATCGATGTATGTATTACTATAGAAATAAAAATTAATAAAATATTTTAGATAAAACAAAAAATTAATAATAATGCCTATCTCTGCTCCTGGAAGGTGCGCAGTGGGCAAACGGAGTCCTAACGAGGATCGCAACAACCATGAGTTCCAACAACCACCGATTCTCAACCTGGAGAAAAGCAGACACAGTAGTAAATGACAGAAAACAACACATTTACTCGCAGTAAAAAGGATCGCCCTTAATTTAATAATCTGAGTAAACAGTGTCTGGGGCAAAACTAGGCCTGCTAGGTTCTTTCCAAACCGAATGCACTGGGTTCATTTCAACAGCTCCCCGTCTTCCCCTCACCACCTCTCTCTCGCTCTCTTACTCTCTCATTCACCATCCAGCCTTCTTTAAAGAGTGTTGGAGAGACTCAACTGATTTTTGAAAATGACAGTAAAGCAGCAAAATGAAATGATAAAAATACCTTTGTTTTTTATTTTCCTTACTGCAGATGCACAAACATATGTCAATTTCTCCAAAACTATTTTTTTTCTAAGAAACAATCCACAAAGAACAAATGTTTGCTGACGGTGATGACTATAATAAGAAAAGTTTGTCACATTGCTTAGCATCCATAACTAGGAAACCCATTTTGACTGTATGTCTTAAAACAGGCTTAATTATTTAGCTACAGGAAGGGGAGAGGGGACTCTTCTGTTTCCAATATTCATGAAAAAAGTCTCAGTTTTGGAGAAAAGATAAATTTGGCTATACTGAAATGAGATCCTCTCCCTGCTGAAATGTTCTGGAGACACTCTGCAGACCGCGCTGCTCTCCTCTGCTGCTCCTCCAGCTCTCCCCTTGACGCAAGGCACTGCTTATTTAGAAGATAAATCTAAACCACATAATTTGGAAGAAAACACACACAGAAATATCCCCCACCCTGGGGGCCTGCAAAAGGAGAAGCCTCTCTCTGCTGGAGATCTGCTTATTTTTGTAATTAACGCTGTGTATGAAACCCTTTTTATATGTTTTCGTTTGAGGCCTCAGGATTTAATCGGATGCCTCTGATAGAGAAAAAAGTCAGTTTTTCTCCGTAAGCAAAGGAAGCTAAGAATTTATGAGAAATGTGGCTCCTTTAAGAAGTTTGACAGTAAGAATTTCTAAAGGCTTGCTTGGCAATGATTGCACCGTTAATAGGCCCAAAGACAAAAGGGGTCCCAACTTTCAGCACAACTCCTTCAAGACTACTGCTTTTAGCACAGGTCAGCCACTCAAGTGGGTCAACTGGTAGTAAACCTCGTCCAGCTTAGCCAGGGGCAAGATCTGGAAGCAGTTTCCAAAGATCCGTTTCCCTTACCCCTGGTTTCCTTCTCTTCATGTGCAATTTGCATGCGCCTCAGGCCCCTTCTTCCTGTAACCCAGCCATGGAACCCCCTCTGGTTGTAACCTCCATTCTAGTTGGCTCTGGTCCATTTTTCTTAAGTCTTCAAAGTTGCCCTTCTTCCTAAAGATCTGGATCCTCTCCAATTCCCTTATGACCCTGTGTCCATGGTTGAGAGTGCCCTCAACTCATCCCAGATTGTCACCGCTTGTTAATTTCCTATTCAGGAAAGTTGAGCATTTGTTCACTCATTCAGTAAGTATTCATTGGCCACGACATGCCAAGCCCTGTTTCAAATACCGAGAATACAACAGTAAACAGACAAAAAATGAGCAATGACAGTATAGATGGTAATAGCAATCTTCACAATAATTGTCCTCCATGTGGATCCACTGCTATGGGAAAGTCGTTTCTCAATGACATCTTAAGTAAACTAACTCTAGATATTTCAAAGTAAGTGAATTAAAGTATGTCTTATGTATATTTGCACATATACATGGGGCCCAGGAGTATATAAGTAAACAAATGAGTGGTATTTTTTCCATTAGTGATAGAGTTAATGCTAAAATATTTTCAGAAAAGATCTTCCAGTTACTATGATCATTTTGAACTTGAGGCTTGCTAGATGAATGTTCCTGCTGTAAAACATAACACCATACTCACCTTTCACCACATTTATTTATATTAATGTCCAGATAGAAATTATAACTACAAGAAATTTCTCATCAGTAATGAAAGGCCAGCAATGACTTATAGCAGAGTGATAAATCTCTGGAATAAGCATTTGAAATAACCTGGTGACACTTTCATTAATTGAATCGTGACTGTCCAATAGCCATCCCCTCCAATAAAGGACAAGCCAATCTTGTCCTTGATTCAAGAGCTTAAACACAATATTTATTTAGAGAAATTGGCCAAAGATTGTATTTACTAAATGTTTACAGTCAGTCTTCTGGAATGATTTTGAAGTGAATTGTCTTTGAAAATACTAGACAACATGATGATTCCTGCTCAGCATTGAAGAGAGCAAACGAGGCACAGCTGAGTGGTCTTGTATTTGTCTATTCACTGGAAGCCCAAGGTGACAGGCCACCATGGGGAAGGAGGCCCATCTGCCCAGACGGAAGTTCATGCCCAGATCAGCTGGGGGCGGGGGGCAGTGGAGTTTAGTGAGGAATGATTGTGACACACGCTGTTGGTTGGTGTCTTAGTCCATTTGGACTGCTATAACCAAATACCAGATACTAGGAGGCCTTTAAACAACAAACATAATTTCTTTCTCACAGTTGCAGAAGGTGGAACTCTAAGATCAGGGTGCCAGCAGACTCAGGTGAGGCCGCTCTTCCAGGTTGCAGACTTCTCACTGTATCCTCACATGGTGGAAGAAGGGAGAGATCTCTGGGACCTCCTAAAAGAACATTAATCTCATTCATGAAGACTCCACCCATAAGTAATTCCCAAAGGCCCCACCTAATAAGACCATCACACTGGGCATTAGGATTTCTACATAGGAATCTTGCGGGGGACACAAAACTCAGACCATAGCATTTGGCTCACTGGACATCCCCTCCCAACCCCTTCTGCCTTGCCATCTTCCCCCATAAAGGAATGAAAAGCTAAATACTCATTTTTCCCTATTTCTCTTAGAGCTAGGAGTGGCCGCATAACACAGTCTGACCAAGAAAATATAAGAGAAGTAAGCCTGTGAATGGCAGAAAAGGTGGGCTTCTGGGAAAGGCTCTGCTTTCAAATTAAATAGGTCTTTGTGAGTCTTCTCTCTCATTCCTGCTTTGAAAGCAAAAATGATGCCCCGGACTGTAGAAGGCACTAATGCCATGGAGTTGAGAAGCCAACATGCTAAGGAGAAAAGCAAAGTGCCTGAATCTTTGTTGATGTCACTAAGCCACTGCACTCCCATGGGGCTGCTTCCTTCCAGATTTCTTCCTGTGACAGTAAAACCCTATTTGCCTCAGCTCCAATTGGCTGCATTTTTGATACTTGTACCCAAAGCTACTGACACAGTGCATGAGCTTGCAAGTCAGTCAAGTGCAAGTTAAAATCCAAGCTCAAACGTTTGATACCCGAGTGCTCTCAGACAAAGTTCATCCCCTCTCCTGGTCTCATTGTCCCTACTGACGCCTCTCATACATTCACAGGCATTAACAGTCTTTCCTCTGTGGTTATCACCAGACTACATAAGTGTTTCTTCATCAGAAATCAATTTATCTTGTCCCCAAATCACACGGATTTTTTTTTAAAAGAATGTATAACCTTTTTATTTTTCATTTATTTATTTACCTTTTTTTTGGTGAGGAAGATTGACCATGAGCTAACATCTGTGCCAATCTTCCTCTATTTTGTATGTGGGATGCTGCCACAGCATGGCTTGATGATTGGTTTGTATGTCTGAGCCTGGGATCCAAACCCGTGAATCCTAAGCCACTGAAGCAGAGTGTGGGAACTTAACTACTATGCCACTGGGCCAGCCCCAGCTGATTTTTTTAATGACAAAACTATTTGAAGAGAAAACTGAAGATGGGATAGCAGCAGAAGGGAGAAAGATGCAAAGAATACTTAATAAGATCATTCTAGACTTGGAATGATGTAGATGAGAATACATGGGAAAAATAAATGAGAAAAGAGAGAAAAAATTTAAGAGAAAAAAATTAACTTACTCTTTTGCATGTTGATGTGGTGCCCTACTTGAATGCTTTAACATTTTTCAGGTGGAGGCAGGAGACATTCAAATGCCAGCACACAGAGAAGTGGGGGAGTTAGGCCAATAAGGGAGAAGCCCGGAGGAGTAAGCTCCAGTCTCTGGTGGGAAAAAAAGAGGCTGAAGATGCACTTCAGGATTAAGAGACTAGGGAATCTGGAAGATGGATTACAATATCTGAGGAAAAAAATGATCCCAAACTGCAAATAAATCTATTGTTTAAATCCTCATGGTCTCGGTACAGATTTTGAAATGTCCTGTGTGCTTTCTTCAAGATACGTACACATTAGCATCACGGAAGCAGGGAAAACAAAACGAGACAAAGCAAAACAAAATGAAAAGGAGACTGTCCAAAGTGTGGGCCAGAGAACAAGGTTTTACAAATTAAAGCCAAGACATTGAGTAATTAAGGAGATTACATATACATGTTTCTGGTGCTGCAGGGCTAAAATCAATACAGAGATCATTATCAGATTTTATATGATCCGAGACTATCATCCAACTAAACTGAAAGAAAAAGAAAGAGAAAATATTGTCCCCTGGAAAGCTCTAACTCTGCAACTAAGAGAAGACCACCAGGAAAAGCCTTTTTTTGTTTTTTGCTTTTTCTCCCTAAGTGCCCTCAGTACATAGTTGTATATCCTTTAGTTGTGGGTCCCTCTAGTTGTGGCATGTGGCACGCCGCCTCAACATGCCTGACGAGTGGTGCCATGTCTGCGCCCGGGATCCGAACCGGCAAAATCTGGGCCACCAAAGCGGAGCACAAGAACTTAACCACTCGGCCATGGGACCAGCCCCCAGGAAAAGACTTTTGAAACAACTGGCTTCATGGTTTTGGAACGGAATATTTAATCCAACTCCCTCATTTTACTGATGGGAGCCCATGGATCAGAGAAGTTAAAGAACAAAACAGAGTAGGCATAAGTTGTGCTTCCTCTCTGTGACCCGTCTGTCTCCCCTGGGGCTGACTATATCTTCCCTCTCTGAGAGAAACTGGGAAATCTTCATCTGGAACACAAGGAGAACATGGAAACAAACTTGCATCATAGATGAAATGCTTACATTGACCGATTTCTTATCAATTCATGAAACCAGGGGCCAACTTGCTTGAAGCATACTGAGTTAATTGTCTGTTTGCAGAGGTAATTAGATAATGCATTTCTAAAGCCCACCCTTGTAGATAACCTCTCTGACACTTGGGTCACTATGGTAACAGGTGCTTAAGTTTTTCAGGAACTGAGAGTTGACTCCTTGTCCAGTTCAGGCTGGTGAAGACCACTGACTCATCAGCTGGGCCTGCTCGGATGACGGATAGGTGACCCTTTGATCTCAAGGAGCCAAAAACTCCACCTTTACACCACGGTGATGCTCCGTCTTATCAGCGTGCATCCTATGAAGACCCAAGGAGCTTTACTGCACTTGCACGGTTCATCAGTTACCTCACTTCTCTCCTCCAATCATCTATCCCCACACTTGAGGCCGCCCCGCCCTTTATCCCGTAAATAATCTGAGTCCCCGTTTTTTCAGGGCAGTGGATTGGAGATTGGTTCTCCCATCTCCTCGTTCAGCTGCCTTGAGAATTAAACACTTTCTCAACTGCAAACTCATCATCTCGGAGACTGGCATAATTGTGCGATGGGCAAAACAAACCTGGTTCTGTAACATTCAGTTATTCTTAGCCTCTATCATTGAGATGTAGAAAACAAGGTAAGCATATTTGTGACATTATAAGGATCTTTGTTAAAAATAATAATAACTGAAGGAAGGAAGGATAGGAGAGAAGTGGGGGCAAAATTTGTTCACACTTCATATTTGCATCCACCATGACTAATCTTAGACCCTCTCGATTCCTTGTGCTGCCCACCACACGCATGTCATGGCCTGGCCCCAATAGCTGTTTAGTAAATGCTAAATTAGACCCTCTTCCTGGCCTTCTCCCACCATGTGGGCACAGAGTGTGGACCAAGATGGTGGTCCCCATGGGTCTGGAGTTGAAGAAGGTAAAAAAGGGTCTTGAGCAGA
This sequence comes from Equus przewalskii, assembly GCF_037783145.1. Lineage (NCBI taxonomy): Eukaryota > Metazoa > Chordata > Mammalia > Perissodactyla > Equidae > Equus > Equus przewalskii. The sequence continues at coordinate 117,795,108 of NC_091832.1, read as the reverse complement.
CAGAACCTTCTCTTAGGAAGCTGAGGGGACTATGGACAAGAGTTTTGAGTGAAGCTGGAGTCCTGCAGAAGGAAAGAGGCTCCAGGGCCTGGGGGATGGCTTCACAGAGTCCCTGTGGGGGGAATCTCCCTAGGCTGGGGTGGGGCAAGGGCACTTGGGCAGGTCACATGCGGCCATTGCTGCCTGTCCCCTCGCTCTGCCTGTCCCCTAGTCTGGGCTCCAGAGCCCTGTTGTTACACTAGAGCCCTGAGGCCTCAGTTCCATAGTAAGACCATGTTCCACAGTAAGACAGCATTTCAGACTGAGCTCCTTTATGCAGCTTTCCTGAGCTCAGGCTGTAATTCTGCCTCCTCATTTGCTTTTGAAGACTCCAAATTTAACCAGTGTTTTTAGGCCCTTTATTCTGTCTCATATCTGGAAAGGCCACAGTACCTACAGCACAGAAAGTCAGACATTCTCACAGCAGTGTTCACCTCAGAGCTTTGGCTTCACTCCCACCTGCTTTTTTGAAGGATTTTTCAAAAAAAGAAATAAATCCAGTAGAGTTTTCCAAATCAAATCGGTATAAGAAGGAATTGGATTTCTCTCTTTGTTCAAACAATTGCTTATAAATGTGTTATTATCCAGAAACATTTTGCCACCTAAGAGTGGTCAGGATTCTTCCACCACTACCATATGCTTTGGGGGAGGAGAGAGACAGGAGGGGGATTGCAAAGGACTCTAGACTTCATCTAGTTTAAATCTGTACTCTTCTAGAAAGGAAACTGAGTTCCAGAAAAGTCTCAGTCAAAGGTTGGGATCAGAATCCCATACTCTCTGTCTTAGCCCACACGTTTTGGCTATTAGTTTATGTTCTTCAGAAGAGGATCATGTTACTCCTTAAAACTGCCTTCTGGTCAACCTTTGCATGAGAAATAAGACAACTAAAATAGCTGCTGCTCCTAATAAATGAAGCTGTTCTATTGTCTGAGGGGAAAAGTACTAAATGGTAGTAGTGAGCCGAGGTTCCACAGTCAGAGCCGTCACCTGAATCCTTGAAGTGACAGACTGTCTTGTCTGACTTTGGCCATTTCCCTACTGGCAAATTAAGGGAGATGACTGAGCCTTGCTTCGGACAGCAGAGGACTCGAATCCTGTGATGGTGCTCATTGTAACCGGGAACGTCAAAGGAAGGCGGGAATGAACAAGTGGTTAACAGCATGGATAGAGACCTGGATGGCAGTGACGGATGAGGAGAGAGCTGGCATCAGGACCAAATAAGGATGATCCTCAGGTTCTCCCTCTGTTGTGACCCACCCACCCCATCCCTCCTGGGAGGCGTTTCCTCACATCTAGGAGGCAGTCGTGGTCCTCAGGACTGGTGACTCTGGGTAGATCAGCTTCCTGGTCATGTCAGAGAACTGCGTATCCATCCATTCACCTGTTTGTGTATTTATTCTCATCCCTTCTTGTTCCAGAAGGAATTTGAGGTAGCTCAAACATCATGTAACACAATAACATAAGTTAAAAGCAGAAAAGGAAGAAGGAAGGAAAAACAAAAGTGAAGCACTAAAAGGGACTCAGGGACGAGACTGACAGCTGCACACGTGTGATTTATGTACTTTTCTGTATGGATATATGGATGGCCATTTACAAATCCATTTTCTTAACAGTAATAATAGTAACACAGAGAAAGACACATACCATGTGATATCACTTATACATGGAATCTTAAAAAAACATCAAACTCATAGATACAGAGAACAAAATGGTGGTTGCCAGGGATGCGGAGTGGGCAAAATGGGTAAAGGGGGTCAAAAAGTACAAACTTCCAGTTATAAAATAAATAAGTCCAGAGGCCAGCCCGGTGGCATAGTGGTTATGTTCGCTCACTCCTCTTCAGCGGCCCAGGGTTCAGAGGCTCGGATCCTGGGCACAGATGTAGCACCACTCATCTGGCCACACTGTCACAGCATCCCACATAAAATGGAGGAAGATTGGCATAGATGTTACCTCAGTGACGATCTTCCTCAAGCAAAAAGAGGAGGATTGGCACCAGATGTTAGCTCAGGGCCAATCTTCGTCATAAAATAAGTAAATAAGTCCTGGGGATGTCATGTACAGGATGGTGACTGTAGTTTATAATACTGTATTATATACTTCAAAGTTGCTAAGAGAGTAGATCTTAAAAGCTCTCATCACAAGGAAAAACAATTTTATAACTGGGACAGACACTAATTAGACTTACTGTGGTGATCATTTTGCAATATATACAAATATTGAATCATTGTGTTGTACACCTGAAACTAATATCATGTTATACTTCAATTATATCTCTAGAAAAAGATAATAACTAACATGTCAGTCACTCTTCTAATAAGTTCACGCACATTCTCTCTTTTAATACTAATGACAACTCTATGAGAGTGATTGCTGTTATTATCTCTATTTTAGAACTGAGAAACAGAGGATTAGGAGCTTCAAGAACTTGCCTAAGATGAAACACGGAGTCAACGAAGGCGTCTGTTTAGCCGGGGTGTCAACCAGAGTCCACACTCTTACACTATTCTGCTAATCATGCTCCATCTTTACAAACGGTCCAGGTATTTTTTTCCCTCTTCACTGAGGACAAAAGAAATCACATGTAACAATGCATCACAGACAGATAAATTTGTAATGAGTAGCTTTTTTAAAACTTTATGATTGTAATAAAAAATGAGCTTTTGCATAAACTTGTAGAATATCTTGTTCTGGTTCACTTTGATATTGTCATATTTTATTAATGAGGTAGGGTCTTAGATGAAGCCCACATCTGTGAAATTAGCGATTAGGTCAGCATTTCAGTGGCCCTCTCCTGCCCACCTGCCAAAAAAGATTTGTAGCAATCAAACCCCCAGCTAATGTTTAGGATTAGTACTATGTTTGAGGAGAAGATGAAGAAAATCAAGAACACTTTCTATGGAACGTCATCTTCTGTTAATCCAAAAGAGCAGAAGTTGAAAGCCCAGCTGACAGGTCTTTGCATTCCATTATGTTTCATAACATTCTCACTCATTATCTCACTATCATAATGATAATCTCATTCATTATCTCAACCCAAACTCAGTTATCATATCATTATCTCTCCCATGAAAATGGAGTTGATTACCAGGTCGAAGTCTGTGGTATAATTCTAAATATTCTGCAAGGCAGTCACTTGCTATGAGACCATAGATGACAAAAACCAAAGTTTACAATTTGCTATAATAAAGCACTAATGTATGATTGGGGCAAATAATAAAGTGAGGTACCAGTACTTAGAGGAACCAACCTTCCATATGATAATGAAGTATATTTTGTTTAGACTGTCTTTTAAAAAAAACAATTAGCATAACATGTAGCTATAATTTAAAGGCAGAGAATGGCAGTGGGGAGAGGAAGTACAGACTTAGGAACAGAAGCTTGGGAAGCAAGACTTATGCTATTTTTGTGTGAGGCACATGTTGACCACGGCAGTCCATGTGAAACCTTAAGTCTTTGAAAGGGATCTACCAGAGATGATGCATAATTTACAAAACATCACAAAAAAATGCGGGGCTTCATGAGCTGCAAACCGTCCTAGAAATTAAGAAACTGAAAATAAAACAGCTACACAATTTGACAGCAAATACAGATATGAAATACGTCAACATAATTAGCAAAAGAAGCAATAGATTTAAGTAGGGGACCCGACAGACTTTACCCTGTGGAGAACAAAAAGAAAGCAGAAAAAAAGATGAACAATAATTTGAATATGCATAACCTAACTGCGCATCTTCCTTTCCTGGTAAGGTTAGTTTACAAATGGCTTGGCCAAAACATACCGTAGAGCTGCTTCACATAAAGACCAGGGCGCCCCGCCTCCTGATGTTCAGAGATGAAAATGAGGGTTCTCGTCAAGCCAGAAATTCAACAACCCTGCTATGGAAAATTGCTACTTGAAAACCCAAACAGTCCATAAAACATTAACGGTGTGCTAAATTAGATGACCAAATTAGGTGACGATGCTAAATCTAAAATTCTTAAATAGGAGATCTCAGAACTAAAACTTCCTGTGCAATGTCAGCAGATTCTCACATGAAATGGATACACGGAGATGCAGTGAAAAGAAGCACTGGTCCCAAGAACGCATGTGTGTGTGATTGTGAGTGTACGTGTCTCTCTAGATTTCTTTTGATCTCATGTTCATCTCACAATCCAACTAAATGAGAATTCATGTTGTGAAACCTAAAGGTCAAGCCAAACTCAATTATTTTGTGCCGCTAGATGGTCTTATCCTCTACCTCAATGCAAGGAATAATAAGGGGCAGGGCCTTTTATTAATTACTGAGGTATAACTGATATACAATTAAGTAAACATATATAAAGTGTAGAGTTTGATGAGTTATGACATATACAGTCACCCTGGCAACTACCACCACAATCAATATCTGAACATATCCATCACCCCCAAAAGTTTCTTCCTGTCTCTTTGAAATCCTTCCCTCCCCTTTTCCACTTTCTGCCTACCCCGCTCAATCCCCAGACAACCACCGATCTACATTCTGCCACTGTAGATTAGTTTTGCATTTTCTAAAGTTTTTCGTAAACAGGATCATACGGCCCGTGTTCTTTTTTGTCTGGCTTATTTCACGCAGCAAAATTGTTTGGAGATTCACTCATGTTGTATGTGTACCAATAGTTCACTCCCCTTTGTTGCTGGGCGGTATTCCATTGTATGGACATAACACAATGTGTTCATTCAATCCCTTGTCACTGGACATTTGGGTTTTTTCCATTTGTTGGCTATTACACAAAAAGCTGCTGTGAGAACTCTTATACAAGCTGTTTATCGACTTACGCTTTCTGTTCTCTGAGGTACATACCTAGGAATATAGTGAATAGATCACATGATAACTGTAGGTTTAAATTTTTAGGAGACTGCCAAATCACTTCGCAACGTAGTTTTTACCACTTAAATTCCCACCAATAGTGTATGGGATTTCCAGTTACTCCATATCTTTGTCAACAGTTAAACGAATGCTGCTCTGCTTTAGCATATGAAAGTCAATGTCAGTGTCATAATGTACAATAAACCATGCATTTACCCTAGAAACCTGTGCATCAATTTCCATTTTTTCAGAAGCATCACTGAAATAGCCATGCAACCACCATGTTAGTGCTTGAGCAAAAGCTGAGAAAATATCCATCATAGTAACTTCACAAAATGTATTTCTTCATTGAATGGGCTGTCATATGCAATAACCTTTAATGTAATTCCAAATTCTAAGCATATTTGATTGTGTAACACCAAAGTAATAACTATAATTACCATTTACTCAGTGCTCACTGGGTGCCGGATATCTGTGAAACACTCATTACCTTGCTTCATCCTCACAAAAACTCTCAGGTAGGTTTTGCTTTCCCCATTACAGAGGAAGCAGAAGTGTAGAGTTACAGGGACATTAAATAATCTGCCAAAGATCGCAGCCTCTGAATGTGTAGGGAAGGATGTAGGCACTGTTTGATGGCTAGTCTGTGTTTACATTACCACAACAGCACACTGCTGTAATCCTGCACTATAAGGATCCATACAGACTGGCAGGGATAGCATTAGGAGAAGCCCAGAGACCAGAACTCTTGTTCTTGAGCTTGATCTCAAGCCCTTGACCTGCCCATAATCTCATTGTTTGCTCACTTTCTATTCTGGATTAATCAGCTTTGGCTAGGTTATGCTGCAGTAACAAATGACCCTGAAATCTTTGTAGCTTTCAACAACAGAGATTAACTTCTCAATTCACATTGGATGTACATCACTGACAGCTCCTTTCTGGAACAGGGTGACCACCTGGCAGAAGGAGAACCAAAATGGAAACTCAACATTCTTAAAGCTTCTGTTTGAAAGAGGCATCTGTTAGTTCTGCTCACTTTTCTTTGGTCAAAGTAGTCACAAAGCCCAGCTTGAAGTCTGCTGAGCAGTGCAGTATAATCTTCACACAGAAAGGGGTAGCAAATTTGGGGACAACAACAAAATCTATCACAAGCCTCTTGGTTCATCTTTCCACTCCTCTGGCTCATCCCAAGCCCTCCCACTCAACATCTGTATCCATTGTGTTCTGTGGCTCTCAAACTCACCCCGTGTCTGTCTTTTGCTGCAACGTACTACTTTTCTCTTCTTCCTTGTCTTAATGCTTGCCAGGTGCACATCTGCTAAATGAACCCCATAAGTTAGGTCTGCAGATTTTCCCCTATAAATGGCTCTAACAGAGCTCCAGTGTCCAGGGATTCACTTCTCAGGCATTAGCTTACATAGATATTTCCTGAATTTACTGAATGACTTGAGTCTAAATCTAAAACAAAAAAAAAAGTACATTCTATACTTAACAACAGATAGCCTGAAGGAGGGATGAGGGGTCTCTACTTTATGATAAAAATTAAAAATGTGTTCTAGTTGTAGAAAAAATTAACCAAGAGGAAAATACCTCTTGTTCATAACTTCCACTTCTGTCTAATTTCTTGCACCTGCATATGCTACAATCATTATTACATGTGTAAGAAGTTACCAGATTACAACCTATGCTCTTTATCTTTTTATCTTTTATATTCTAAAATAGAATATATTTTGTATTACTGAAACTTCCGTTGTTTTAAAAACTAATTTTAAGATTGATTGTGGCTTTGTGTGGAGCTGTATAATCAATTGAAAACAGTTTATGACAATCTGACTTGCTTACGGTGTACATGTCAAACTGTTTTAAATTATACATAAATTTGTCATCTCTTGGGTCAAGAAAGAGCTTAACTGATTATTCTGAAAGGGTATCCATCATGTTCTCAAAATTTACAACTTTCTCAACACCAGCTAGATCCTTAAACGTTTCCTTGGAAAATGAGAAGTCAGAGCCCAGTTATTTACCCTGAGCATTAGACCCATATACCTGTATCCTATTAAACATCCACTGGAATATCCCTTAATCACCTCAAACTCAACACATCTAATTATAGCAATCATTTTTGATCCATGTCCTCCTGTCCACCCTTCACTCCTCGCCCCCACTCCCATGCCCACCACTAACCCGCTCTGTATCTCCCAGGCTGTTCAAAGGTGCCGTCGCTCACCCAGGTATCCGACAGAAAACTGGGGTCCTAACAGACTGTTGTATCCAGCCTCCCTTGTCAACTCCGTTATCAAGATCCTCTCACCTCCTATCTACTCTTCAAAGCTGTCACTATCCATCACTTCCGCTCTCTGTGCCCTAGTTTACACCTTCATGGTATCTTACCGAAACCTTTGTGTAATCTCCTTATTGGACTCACTCATCACCCTCAGCCGACACTGTGATATTTAGGAAATGCAGATCTCATTGTGCTACTGCTTACAATTCTTTGATTATAGTACCTACCACTTATCAAGCCTACTGTGGGAATCACTCTAAGAATTTTTCACGTAGCAGCTCGTTACACTTTCACAACAACCCTGTAATGGAAATACTACCTACAATTACATTTGAGAAACTTTACGCACAGAGAGGCCAAGGGATTTGTCCAAGGTCGCAGAACTAGTGTAAAGCCTTGGATTCAGACTCAGGCAGCGTGCCTCCAGAGTCCATCGTATTCACCACCAAACTGTATTTTATTTTCTATTTACATTTACTCACTACCTAGAGACAATGCCTCCTCCTTGGCTTCAGGATAAACTGCAAAGACATAGAAGGCCCTCTGTGATGTATCTCTTCTGTATCTGGCCCACCTCATCTCTCTGCTCTGCGGGCCCCAGTCCTGTGCAAACATTTATACCTGCTGTATGCATCGTGCTCTGTCAAGCTCTCGGATGCCCCATGCCTTTGTTTACACTGTTCCCTCCCCTTGGAGTACTTTTCCTTTTCTTTTTCTCCTGCTTATTTCTTCCAGTTGAGTTCAAATATCACCTCCTCCAGCAACTATTCCTGTCCCACGTGCTTCTCCTCTGTGTGCCCTTTGTACCTTATGCATACCACATCACTGTCATCACAACTGTCATGTTTCTGAAAGAGCTAAAGTGCTTGTCAGTTTTCTCAGGTACCTGGAGCTACCTGAGAACAAGGACTGTGCATTTTATTTGTATAAGAGCTTACGAGAGTGCTGGACACAAATGTGTTCAAGAAACGTTTTGGTAAATGGTTGGATGGATAGATCTCCCCTAGAGTTGCACTGTTCAATATGGTAGCCATTAGCCACACGGGACTACTGAGCACTTAAAATGTGGTTAGTCCAAATCTAGATGCACTGTACGTGTACAATACACACCAGATTTTTAAAACTACATATGACAAAAAATATATATAAAATATTTTATGAATAGTTTTTATATTGACTGTTGAAGTGATAATAGTTTATTTTGGTTAAATAAAATCTATTATTAAAACTAGTTTTACCTATTTATTATTTTTACCTTTTAATGTGCTACTAGAAGATTTAAAATTCTGTATGTGGCCTGCATTATATTTCTGTTTTACAATGCTTCCTTAGAGAAACGGATTTAAAAGGTTAGCCAATGCTGCTTAGCAATGCTGGTTTAGGTCACAGGATGGTGACTTGGGGGCAACATCGACTGCTGGGCAGAGGTGCAGCTGGAAAGAAAATTCAAAGATAAGAAGACAGTAGAGAGCCATACCCATGGCAACAATCTGGTCAAGGCCTCTAGATGGTCCCACTACCGAAAGTTGGCATTTAACACGAAGACTACTCATTTAGAAGGTAGGGAAGATACAGCTAAGTTTATTGTAGATTAAGAGTCTGTAAGATAATTCATAAACAAAAGCTCAGCAGGCACCCTATACCACAGAATCGAAGAGTGTCTAAGTGTTCCTTATTCCATGAATGACACCGGAGGGAACCTGAACTCTAGGGAGGCACGGGAGCAAGAGGGACCTCGTCACAGAAAAGTATAAGCCAGAAGAAACCCACTCACTCGCACAGTCCTGAGCCTGCGTCTACCACAGAGCCTGGCACACAGTAGGTACTCAATTAATAATAGTGGGGTGAACAAATGAAGGAATAAGTACAAAAGAAGGTCAACAAGGAGCAGAAGAATAATTGGGTTTCATGGTGAGCTAGTAAGGGTTAAATATGAAATAAGTTTGCCTCCTGATTCTCTTATTTCTGGTTCTTAGGGGCTGCTGTGTTAGAAGCCCAGGTAGAAGAGCATATCCTGAGACTGGGTTTACTTAGGAAAATGGGATCCAAGTTGTCAGATCTTTAATGCACTCTCTAAACTTCTGTTTATTGTTTTTAAGTTGTTTAAGCTTGGGTTTTGCTATTGTTTTGTTTCGTTTTGTGTTGCTTTGTTTTGCTTCATGATCCAAAACCTGAAATAAGATGTTTAACAGTCATGGGACCTGTACAGGAATTCTTTAATAAAATCTAACTCATCCGCAGTACAATTTATCTGGCAATCTTAAATATCCAAGAATCAGGAAGTAATCAATTAGTATGCTGAAGCATCAATATGGATGTCTGAAAATCCATGTCTTAGTAACCATGCACTTAACCCATAGAAGTAAGTCTATTCAGGTTTATCTGCTGAAAACAATTAAGACTGGAAATAATAATAATAGTTTTTGTACCAGACATAGTGCTTTACTCTTGAAAGAGGTATTATTTTTATTCCTGTTCTACAGATAAGGAAACAGAGAATTGAAAAGATTAGACTGAAATTCACACGCGTCTGACTCCAGATCCAGCCCTGTTAGCTGTGATACTATGCCACTTCAGTAGCAGATTAGCAGAACCACTGGACCACCAGTAGTAGAGAGGAAGTGGTAGCTAATGACCTGATGAACAATGCATGGCTTCTGCTTTTAAGTCCAGTCAGGTAAACTAGCAATTGCAATATAGTGTGATTTATTGCTATGATAGAGACATAAAGTGCCAAGTGAACTCGTGAAGTGGCCAATTCAACTAAATTTGGGGATGGAAGAGGATCAGGAGTGACTTCTTAGAGAGAGTGACACCTAGATCTGAGACTTGAGAGACAAATCATTAAGGTAAGAATGATAGGAGATGGTTCTTGCAGGTAGAACAAAAACACTGGCAAAAAATGCTCATGGTATGTTCAAGAACTACAAAGGAGTAGAAAACATCGTGCAAGGAGAGAGGAAGTGAGAGAAAAGGCTGGCAAGATGGCCAAGGTCAAGTCGTGGTGGCCCTCATATATTAAACTGTATGTAATAGAATAAAGGAGCCACAGAAGCATTTAAAGAAAGTTACATGATTAAATTGCTTTTTTAAAAGATCACTGGCTACAGCGTGAGAAATAAGAGAAGGAAGGGAAGACAAGAGGCACGGAGATGACAGAAGAAGCTGTGGTGGTGATCCAGGTGAGAAATTGAAGACTAAATCAAGACTGCGGCAAGAAGGATGGAAAGATGTGGATGGATCTGAATGCCGCCAAGGAGGTGGGATTCAGGGCTGAGTGCTTACAGGTGATGAGGGAGAAGAAGGTGTCATGGATGATGCTAAGATGTCTGTTCTGGGCAATTGGGTACATGGTGATGTCCTTGACCGATACAAAGAACACAGGAGGAACAGTCTCAGAGGGAGAGTGATGGGTTCCATTTTTGACTTGCTGAGTTTGAGGTGCCTCAGCGATATTCAAGAAAAGATGACCTGTGGTCAGTTAGCTAAATAGTTCTGGAATACAGAAAATAGGTCTAGGCTAGAGATGCATAGATTTGGAGCTATCACAAAAGGAGCAAATGCCTAAGGATTATCCAAAGAGGAAAATTAAGAGGAAAGGATGTCTTGTAAACCAAAGGATTCTCTCTCCAGAGACTCTGGGTGCACAGTAAGGGTTTTGTCATAGGCTGCCTTGTAATTTACAAAGTACTTACATAAATACCAGTTCATTTGACTCGCAAGAGTTCCTTGAGGGAAATAGCATGCTATCATTCTCACATTACAGATTAGAAAACTGAGGTTCAATTTAGTTAAGAAATTTGTCAAAGGTCACCCATCTAATGGGTTGTGGAGCCAAATCCAAATCATAATTTTCAGACTCTAAATTGGGGTATGTTTTCACTAAACCAAGTTGCCATTGTTAATATTTGGTGCAAATTCTAAGTCAGAAAGAGTATGAATTTTGACTTGAGTTGGTGAGCCTGAAACATGCAAATGAGTGTGGAATTTATCCACATCTAGCAAAATTTCAGGGTTTGGAGCCATCTAGATCAGTGTTGGAGACATCTGCCTAGACTTTTAACCTCTTCTACCTGTACCAAAAACTAAAAGTGTATCTGCGGTCAGGCTGTCTTTCAAATGAATAGGTCAGCCAGGAAAAAAGCCAAAATTACCAACCTTCCAGGCTTTGTGACATGAAAGCCTTCAACTCTTTTCCAATGAAGCTCATTAAAAAGATCTCAATCCCTTGAAGCTGAAAACAAACGTGACATTCTGCTGCATTCCATAATCACTTGCTTCTGAGCATTTGTTTGCCATTATTTTCTGTGCCCCCACTGTAGGATTTGTTGAGATTTCCCATATTGACAGACCAAAATGAATTCATTGTAAATTCCTTTGGTGGATAATTAATACCTTTCTGAATAAAATACAGAATACAGGAAGGATAAATGTAGACATGGAAAGAAACAGAGAAGTTGCATTCAATTAATCATGTTTTTTGTCCAAATGAAATTGCAAGCACCAGATTACTAATGCAGAGCTATGCCAGTTAGAAAAAAAAAGTCAGAAGTATCCTTTTGATTGCCAGGACTTTTATTCAAACGCATACAGATGTGGGTAGCACAACCTTTTAAATATGTGAAGTCTCTGAATTTATCTTATGGGAAGGTGGGTTACAAAGTATTAAATAACTAACAAATAATTTTGGCTGAGCTTATATTGTAATTAATATTCAGAAGCGTCCTAATTAACAGCCTCAGACAACTAAGTATTTCTAACTTAGCTGAGCAACTTATCTCTATTTCAGAATTTCCCTTTCCCTGTACCTAATAACAACAACAGAACGATGCTGGATCACTTAGCTTTTGCTGCATAATAAATCACCCTCCAAAACTCAATGTCTTAAGAAAACAATGATTTATTTTGCTCAAGATTCTGGGTCATCTGTGTCATTCTTCTGATCTGGGACAGTTTGCCTGATCTCTCTTGGGTTCTTTCATGAGTTTGTGTTTAGCTGATTGGTCTACTGATGGCTGTGTGATCGAGGATCTTTCAAGCACACCTCTGGCAATTGGCAGGCCACCATCCCGGATATCAGGGCAACTGGGCCACATGCTGTTCATCCTCTGGGAGCCTAGCCTAGACTTCTACATAGAGTGTCCACAGAGTTCCAAGAACAGCAAGAAAGCACTTACTGCTCAAGTGCTTTCAATGCCGCTGCTTGCACCATGTTTGCTAACATCCTGTTGACGAAAGCAAGCACATGGCAAAGCCCAGATTCAAAGGGTAGGGAATTACATGCCACCTCCTTGCAGGAGGAGCTGCAAAGCCACGTTTGATAGAGGTGCACCTACAGAAATGAGAAAAATCTGTGGCAGTCTACCACAAAAGCAAAGCCTGAAACAATATCCTCAAAACCCAGCTGCCAAGAAAAGAAGCAGAAAATGCTGCAGCAGCATTCAGCAACTGAGCCCAACCACTCCCACCACAATTCACAATGCTGGAAGACCAGGTCACGAGAATTTTTATTAATGCCCCAAATCTAGACAGAACAACATGAAATGCATCTCCTTCTCTTGTTCCTTTTCCTGAGACATTGTGGAATGTGCAGAACGTTAAAAAATGCTTTTGACTTTCTCCTACAGAAGTAAGAGTTCTACTCCTCCCGGGTGAGGAATAATCTGAAAGTTCAGACTATTTCAGCAGAGAGAACCGAGCTCAGGTGTTCTAACAAAGACTAGACGCTGCCTCTCCTCTCCCCTCTGCTTTCCCCCTCTTCCCTCAGGAGCATGGAGTTTGGAGAATACAAAAAATGTCAGAAGATAGTCAAGAAGTCACCCATCTCTATATAACAGCAAATTGAATATCTAGACAAAGGCCCTCAAGGATGAATGAAATCCTAAGAAATAGCAGAGAAACTGCTATGGAGAGAGAAAGAGAGAGAAAGAAAGGTCACATAAAAAGACCAACGATGTGGACTAGAAGAAAATAACTCAAGAACAGAAGAAAATTTCTTATAATTTAAAAAGAACATAAATTTAATATAATAAAAGCTTAAAGACAAATAATAAACCATTAGAGTGACATACGACATGGAAAGGGAAATTCAATAATAAAATATTAAGGGTAAAAACATAATTTCAGAATTAATAAAGAGATTTCAAAGAGCATTTAATTCAATAGGCACCAATGGAAAGCTAATTATTGTCACAGGAAAACTTTGAGGTAATCAAATAGGATGAACACGAAGAAAGAGATAACAGCATTTAGATAGAAACTAATGAACGAGAAGCAAAGAAAATCCAATTAAGGATAATTGGTATTCATGAAGTAAAAAGTCCAATAAATGAAATCAAATTTTTATTCACGATGTGATAAAAGATAAACGTTCTTCCAAGAAGAGAAAATTGAATTCACCATTGGAAAAATAAATGAAATACGTTTCAGAAATTACAACACTGACATACACACACTAGCTAAGGTTTTATATTTTTAGAAGGACTAACGAAAGAATTCTTCAAGCATCCAGGATTTAAAGCAAATCATTTACAAGGGGAAAAAAAGTCAAGTTTTTCCATAGCCACATTCTCTGCCAGGAGACAAGAGAGCAATATCTACAAAATTCGGAGGTAAAGAAAGTGTGACCCAAGAACATTGTGCTTAATTTAAATGACATTCATGTATAAAGGCAATAAATAGGCAGTCATTCTCCAATAGGAAAAACTTTGAGGAAAATACAACCAACAAGCCTTCCAAAAAACGACTTGAAAAATATATCTACTCAAAAGAAAACTCAAAATAACTCAGGAATAACAAAGTTCTGGTAGTAGAGATATAGCATTAATTTTTAAAATACTATGAGAAGTATAGTTACTAAAACAAATGGGCATTAAGTGCTTGGACAATGAAGAAAAACTAGGGAAACTGACTACGGGCTCAGTTAACACCCAGCTCTTTTACTGCGGGGAGTCAATCGCTACTATCTAAAATTTAACCAAGCAGTAAAAAAAAAATGTAAAAACACAGTGTCTCCAACTTCTCCATATTCTTCCATTATCTATCTTCTTCATCTTAGCAGAGTATTTTAGGAAAAATATCTTTTGTGATATCTGTCTGTATACATGTGTATGTATAAACGTATTGTATATATATCCATATATATGAAGTTTTATGATTCCTTTATCTTTCAATTCAGTTTGATTTTCTTACGTTTAATTCAATTCAAATTATATATAAATTTTTATCAGAAATAATATCAATAACATGATCTCACCTTTATCAAAGTATTTATGTATCTCTGTCTTTCTTCTCTATATTTATGTAAATAAAAAGATATCTATAATGATGTTTACTAAATGTTAATGATTTTCATTTCTGGGTGGTGGAAATGATTGAATTTTTTTCAATCTTTTTAATTTTACTTTTTCTGTATTGTCTGGAGTTACAGTTATGGGCACATATTTCAATTTTTTTATTTAATTAATTTTTATTAAGGTAACATTGGTTTATAACATTATATAAATTTCAGGTGCACATCATTATATTTTGACTTCTGTATAGACTACATCCTGTTCACCACCAAAAGTCTAGTTGCCACCTGTCACTGTACACATGTGCCCCTTTACCCCTTTTGCCCTCCCCCTTCCCCTCTGGTAACCCCCAATCTGTTCTTTGTATCTATGTGTTTCTTGTTCTTATTGTTGTTTATCTTCCATTTACAAGTGAAATCATACAGTATTTGGCTTTCTGCATCTAACTTATTTCACTTAGCATAATACCCTCAAGGTCCATCCATGTTACCACAAATGGCAAGATGTTATCTTTTTCATGGCTGGGTAGTATTCCATCACATATACACCACATCTTCTCTATCCATTCAATTTTATAAAAATGGTAAAGTGATTTTTCATTAAAACAGAAAATAATGAAAATGGGAGACAAACGCAGCAAAATGTCAATGGGGTTCATTCTTGCTGGTGGGAAAAGAATGATTATTACCTTAGACTTTTTTTGTTTTACTTTCCTATAATTATTTTTAATTTCTAAAACTTAATTTTTGTTTTAATTTGGAGAGAAATGGATATGAATTCTAAAAACTAAAGCCTACTGGCTGTTTTTTAAAATGTTTTGGTCCTCTGCTTGTGTTATAGCTCACACCTCCAATAAGAACCTGAGCTCAGTTTTTAGAATGTTCCCTCCTCTTTGTTACCAGATACAAGAATGCATGAGTGAATGCCTTGACTAAACTTCAACAAGAATTAAACCATTGCCTCGAAGAAATCTGCTAAACATTTGAAATATGGCCATGGTGCAATCCCGTTAATATAAGGAAGGAGGATAAAAATGCCATTACAGTGAGAATCTTAAAAAGCTAAAAATATCTCTGTATTGCCAACAGAAACCAAAACGATACTAACTCTATCCTTGGTTTTATGTGGTAAAAAATAAGAAACTGTGTCCTGACAAATGCTCTCTTCCCAGGAAGGTGGCTCATGTAGACGTGCTCACATAATCCTTTGAGACAGCAGTTATTACTAATCCAATTTGATAGAGAAATTATGGAATTTACAGAGAAACTAGGCAATTCGCTCAAGGTAGTTCAAAGTCTGGATTCAAACCCAAGTAGCTCAGACTACAAAGCCCATGGTCTTTCTACCATCTGACATTAGAAGTCAGTGTTACTTCATCGTAAGCACAGAAATTAAGTTTATTTCATAATGTGATAAAACTGGAAAACCCTAGGGTGGAACCCTAAAGAAATGCCAAGGGTCCTTTTTATTATAATTAATCTGGACTTAATTCCAATTTTAAGGTGGGGTTTTTTAATTGATGATTCAAAAATAATTAAATTGTGGTTTTGAAAACTATTTAATTTATCCAATGCAGGGGCAGATCCTGATGATAAAAGAATGATGTTGATGAAATAAATTTCTGTACTTGAAAATAACCCTGGTGAGATCTAGACTGATTTTGACAAAAGAACTTTAAACACATCTAATGTTTGTTATAATAGAGTTAAGCATCAACACGTTCCCTTTAAACTTCTTCCAGACAGTCTATTTAAAAAGACATATTTTCAAAAGAAAAAAGATCCATTGTACAGCCAAGCTATAAACGACCACATATTGGTCAAATCTACCAGGGAAATGCTAGAAATACTTCCGAAAAGCACTCTTTTCTGTAGCTGTGAAAGCAATTCATCTACAAAAAGCATGTCTATAAGGCATCATCCTAGACCAAAGCAAATTTTTTCACTTTTCAATATATCATATTTAAAACACTATTTTTTAAGTATTCATGTGGTTCACAGCAACTCCTCCCTGTCAAGGTGGAGTATCTCAGGCCTCGATGTCTTTTTTTCTATGCTTCTTAATTGAGAACGCTTTGCCTGACCACCTAACTCCAATCTTATCTCATATCCTTCATATTCTGTTCTGCTCACTGAGGTTCAGTCACAAGGAGCTTGTGAAAGGTGGTATAAAAACTATTGGGTATGGAGTTAAAAGAACTGGGCTTGAGTTTTAAATCAAACTGGTTGGCAGTCGAATCAACAGAGCCGTGCAGGTTGCTCGAGAAAGGACTGTTTGTACCATGATCCCAGTTCCTAGAAGACAAGTCGGCATCCAATAAGTATTTGTTGAAAGTAAAAATAACTAACACACTTTAAGTGTACCATAGGATTGTTGCTAAGATTAACAGAGGAAATACTTTTTGTTAATTAGTAAGCTTAATTTTTTTAGAGCAGTTTTAGATTCACAGCAGAATTGAGCAGAAAGTACAGAGTTCCTCTATATTCTCAGTCCCTACACAAGCACAACCTCCAACACTATTGACATCCCGCACTGCAGGGGCACTTTTGTTATTATCAATGAACCTACATTGATACATCATTATCACCTAAAGTCCACAGTTTAGATTAGAGATCACTCTTGTGTTGTAAGTTCTGTACATTTTGGCAAATGTATACTGACATGTATCCACCACTGTAATATCTTAGAATAGTTTCACTGCCCTGAAAACCCTCTGTGCTCCACCTACTCGTCCCTCCCTCTTCCCTAACCTCAGCAACCAATCATCCTTTCATTGTCTCCATAGGTTTGTCTTTTCCAGGATGTCATATGGGGGAATCATACAGTATGTAGCCTTTTTGGATTGACTTCTTTCATGTGGCAATATGCATTTAAGGTTCCTCCATATCTTTTCACGGCTTGATAGCTCATTTCTGTTTAGCGCTAAATAATAGCTCATTGTCTGGATAGAGCATGGTTTATCTAGATGAAGTGCTTTCAACATATAAAACGTAACACTAGTTATCGTTACCAACATCGTGATTGTTGAAGTGACATTTCAACATTAGTCAGCTTGACTATGCCTCAACTTTTGGTTTTTGAGTCACTGAAACCTACTGATTTCTCATGTTTCAGCAACAAAAAGAGGGTGTAAAAATACGTTCCAGACATTAGCTGGGGCGTGTCCAAATATCACACCCACAAAGCTTGCAACTGTTGCTCCACAGAGCATTAATGTGACTTGAGCTTGGTGTCAAATAGTCATACTTCCTTTCATACAGAGACTATGACCAAGAGAATTTCCAGACAAACAAATATTTCCCTTTTCTTGCCTCCAAAGACCAATTTAACATTGAACCCAGCTCTAGTACTGAAAATTTGAAAAGGGAGAGATGAAGTGTCAAGTTAGACCTTCTCTGATATGGCCCATGCCTGAGATTGAGTATATCCTAAATAAGCACCAAATCCAGATTTTGAGCCTACAGTAACACGAGCTTCCCTATAGTCTGCCAAGCCAAGAACAACTGAATGAGATAAGGGCTCCTCCTCCCTGGATGGTAGAATAGAATCATCGTGTCTCTAGATGTTGGAATAAAAGGTGTAATTCACTTTGCTAATCACCCTTTGATGTTTTTCTCTGACAGAATACAATTGGGTGCCATTTTTATGAATTTCTGGGTTCCTATTTCATTTTATTTTTCAGCATGCTAAAACTATTTGATAAACCAAATTTAACCTATAGGCAGCAAGCAACCAGGGCCTCTTTGTTGGAATAAGCCCACATTAATAAAAAAAGAGAGCAGAATACCCCTGGTGGGAGCATGACTTGTACTTTTCAAAATTTGCTTATTACCCAGTTCGAGGTATTGACATAGAAAAGGTCAAGAAAGAAGACGAGATCTCCAAAATAGAAACACAATACCTCTGCGCTCTGTGGGTAATTTTTTAATCCAGGCGCCAACACAATTCTCTTACCAAAAAATTATTACAGTCACTCACTCTCTTGTTGGTATTCAGGGTTGTAGATTCCAAGGAACACAAGATTTTTTTTGCTATATTTGGTCTGGTAAATACTTAGAAGAGCCGATTTGAGCGTGACAGGATTTAGACCTTTTAACTCAATGTTAAGTTGACAAGTCCACCCACTAGAAATGGAAAATATGAACTATGTTCATAGTGATGCATATGGTCTATTTTAAGAAAGAAGCAGCTCTAATAATTTTTGGAAGTCAGGAGAAGGTCCTTGTGCTCTTTCAGATCCTTTGTCTTAGGGCCACAGTTTCATTGATTCGTTTCTTCATCCAGTTTTCAAAATATCTACCAGAACTTCAGCAAGTCAGGCAGGAGAATGTGGAAATAGACTTCAACTCTGGTTCAATCAAAATTATCCCAGGCTTCTAAGAGAGAATGGCAGAGGTGGCTTGTGATTCTTTAATGGCCATTACTCTTTAATATTGGTGATTATATCAGAACATCTGAGGCATAATCCCCTACAGCTAACCTACTACATCAGCGGGCTTATAGCTTTATGTGAGGACCGCCTCAGATGAGCCTCAGTTAATCTGGCACAAAACCATTGTCTGAAAAGAATAAAATTTGATTCATCTTGTTCTTATTATCATTACTTTGTACATCTACTGTTAACTAATTTTGAATTAATTAGGACTTAAGAACTAGTGTTTTGCGATTTATGTGCCAAACATTGATTATCTTATTCTAGACTTATATTTAATTCCACCAGCCTTCATCTTTATGCATTCCTATATTAAAAAGTCAAGACTAAAAAGGACTTTTCTTTTGTCTCTAAATGAATGTGAAGCAATTTTAATATTTATTTCGGGAGCTGTACCACAAAGTTGCAGGCCAAAATAAGATAAATATAAGAAACAGGGGGTTAATTTTACATGGATCAATCAAAGAGCTTCTCACACTCCATTTTGCCTTGCAAGAGATTTACCATATATCAATATCTAATTTCCTTACTGTGTCAGAATTCCCAGATATTGTCCCAAAAAAATAGAGAATAATCTAGAATCCTAGAGCAGTAAAGTTTTCTCCACAGGTGATTATTCCTAGAAAATAAAGCTTACCCTTTATTCTTGATATTTTCAATTCTGTTACAGAATCATAAACCACATCTACTCCTTACATTGCTCTTGGATATGGCAAAACACATTTACGGGGCTCCAATTCAGCTACAGACTGAACAGAAAGATTTGTGATGCATTCAACAGTGGAAATGACTTGCTGGAATTAATACTAAGTCATTAAAGCATAGTCCCAATGAAAGCATTTGATGGGACTTCATTATGTATGAGGAAATGAATTTCTTATGAGGAAGATTTTTGGCTATTTAGGCATTTTTACTTATTTAGGCTTCTTGGAGAATTGTATCTTACTATCATTTTTACTCTCTTTAATAACCATATGGTCAATGAGTATTTTGCTTGGTCTAAAATGCACCTGTTGACAATTTATCTCCACTACACAGTAAATACTGAAGGTTGTAGTTAATAATTTAAAACCAAAATGAGAAAAGGATTTGGGCGAAAGATTGTGAATATATAAAAAGAAAAGTGCTGGATCACTCAAGTTTCTTGTTTATCTAACAGAGCTTTCGTGAACAAGAATCAATGTATATTTACTGGTCTCGTTTCCATACAAAAATTTATTGCATGTATATCTGAGAACTAATGAAAGCTTCGAAAATCAGAATCCTTTTCTAATAAATTACCTCCTCTAGGAAAAAAGGGTGTTCATAAGAAGCAGTCACTTCTGTGAAAGTGCTAGGCAAACGCTCAGGCAGGTGGCGGATACTGTTTGCACAATTAATGTTGCTAGGCCTTCTAATTCACTTCTCCTATGTAGTTTAGTTTCTCTTCTCTAACTTTCTGGTTCAAAGTAATAAAGCAAGTTAGTAAAGAGCTGTAGAAGTAAATCTCACGAGACAGGCACTAGAATTTCAAGGGCAGTGGTACAAACCAAACATTCTTGAATCAAAGGAGTTGATTTTTGCTAAAATGAGCCAACAGGTGAAGAATTTTCTCCTTCTGTCCTTAAGTGTGTAGTTTACTGTGTTTGTTTTCATTTCTGAAAAAGAGCGAGAAAGTAAAAAACATTAATTGTCGCTTCAAGAATTTGGAACTATCTAAAACCTTTTCCTCCTCCCCTGAATGCCTGCAGCACTTGGCTCAGAAACCACTACCGCTGTGGAAATGAACGAGAAGATTGTGCAGAACACCACAGAAATCCAAGTGAGCGGGGTATCGAGCAGGATCTCCTTTCCTATTCCCGGATGATGGAGTTAAGGCACAAACCGCAGGGAATGTTTTCAAAATAACTCCATTCATTATAGATGCTTTTCGAGGAAGAATCCGAAGTGTTCCAGATCCCAAGGGCTGCTCTGCTCCCCTGAGTGGCCTCTGGATTGGCATCCCTACTAGTCAACCTACAACAAACTCAAATCCCTCAACAGCTCTGCTGGCCAGAATATTTTTATTGTAGAAAGGATCAAGAAAATGGCTTGAAATAGGTGGATCTTGTATTAGAGCTACAGAAAAGATGGATATTTAAAATCCATGAATTCAGTTTGCCTGCTATCAGGAGTGCAATCGTGTTCCTTCATTGACATAATGAGTGTGGACAGCACAGTAATAAAATAACCATACACTCTAGTTCCAAGTTCAGGCCCAGCACATAATAGGTGCACAAGAAATACACAACTATTGAGCCAAAAACAAAAAATCTCAGCCAAAATTTTGTTTCCAATAGAAGAAATCAATTACAATTGAAATCACTTGTGAATAATTCAATTTACTACACAAGAGGCACAGTTGGTTTGCAAAAGAAATTGTATCTTCAATTTCTGCATCAAGATATAATTTTTAAAAAAGTGTTTTGCTATAAAGAGAATTTGGAAGTAACATGATATTACCTGATGGCCGTATTTTTTTTTTTAATCCAAAACCTCAAAATTCATACTTTGTGTTTTTAGCTGTAACCTCTTTTTCCAAGTTATCTGCCAATAAACAGTTTTGTTCCACTTTGACTCCTATTTCCTGTACCATTACTGTATCTTCCTTTTTCCTCATTTAATATAATAAACAAATACATATTATCGTCTCAGATTCAGAATAACATGCAGGCGCAGTTAGTTCTCTTCTGTGGTTCACTGATATTTGTTCCAAGAAATAATTCCTAGCAGAAATCAAATGCTTTGGTTGAATTCATTAGTCACTTACCGCAGACGTGAAGGTAACACATTCCTAAGCCATCCTCCCCCAGGAGAATCTAACAATCTGAAGTTGTTTCAAGTTTGTCAAGATTTGCTCCCATTTTTATCCTCATATAGACAACACCTGGGTCATAGGAGATTGGAAGAACTCATGGGGAATTCCTCACATGGCTGTCTGAGAAGCAAAGGGACTTGTTAACAGGGGAGGTGATCCAGTTAGCATGATGGGCATTTGCAAGGCAGGGTTAGATCGTCAAGACTCAATTCGGCTTTCACTCAGTCTCACCTACTATCACACAGGCAAGGAATCTGTACTAACATTGATGACCCACAAATCTCCAGGGAAGTAAAGTGAATTTGGGTTCATTTCTGAGGGTTATTCTCTTCTGCATAGAAAACAAGCCAAATTACTCTAGTTTATTGCTTTGAAGGTGAGAAGATAGGATTTAGATGACAAAAGGAAAATAGAAGGCTTAATTTTTTTTTCATTAGACAGTCACTTCTCATCTCTCAAAATTTTTCTGAACTTCATATGTCTTTAATGCTGTTAAATCATAATTTCGCCATTGCATGAGAAGAAATTATACCATAAAAGAAATCAGCTCACACCTGAGATGCAGCCATCAGAGTATTTCAACCCGCCCTACACCGTCTGACGGACTCAGGCCTCGGACGCAGGAAGTTGAGTCTGTTTCTTCTCCCTCACTTAACAAAGAGGCGAACTCACTGTCAGCATGCAATTAACAAACAATGATATGAAGTCCTAGGAGGCAATTTGTGGTCCACTCCTGGACATCCTTCCCTTTGGCATGGCTCACTCGGCAGTGATAGATCTGGCTGCCATAACCACTGAAATAACGGAAAATAGCTGACACCCTACTCAGGCGCGGGTGAGATGCTCTCCATGAGGAACCGCCAACTTACCAAAAAGGTGAGCAGTGAGAAAAACAACTTATTTCCACTGCTTGTCAGAGAAGGTAAAATTGCACATAGATTTTGGTAAAATCTTAAGAGATACAGTGAGAAGGATTTATATCATCTGTGTCCAAGTGGGTTTCTCCAAGAGATTAGACGTTCTGTGGAAAAATTAGAGACCTCTTAAAAATCAGTATGGCATGGCACAGCATCCAGTCGCTCATTAACACCGAGAACATGGATTCCACTGTATAATTACACTTTTTAAAAAATCCCAGCCACTAAGTACAGGTATTTTCAAACACACAGGCAACATGGACAACTCTTTCTCTCAAAACAAAAACATCTTGCTGCTTTTGCTGTTGTCTTGCTTAAGGAGACTTAAGGAGCAGAGCTCTGGAATTGAAACGTTCAGACTCGTCTTTTGCTGTCCACAGTTTCACTTACGAAGCAACAAAACATCCTTCTCGCCAGAACAACACTCGGTAAACATAGGAAACAAAAGATTAATTTCTCAAGATGTGACCGTTAACTTACCGAAAGTAAATACCATTTGAGAGCTGTCTGAGTCTTGGTCTAGGCGCCCTCTTCCCTGAGAACTGTCTTTACAACTGAGAGGTCATTTTGGTAGCGCCTCTGGTTGTCCTCGGGCTCTGTGTGGGTGGACCAGGGGTGAGTGCCTGCCTTATTCAGATTTCCTCTTTCCAGAATTGAAATTGGGAACATGAAATTCCAGTTAGTCGATTGTTGGACGCAGAGCACAAAGAAAACGTCACTATATGAAGGGAGCAGCCACTTCCTCTCGTAAAGTAAGACAGAGAGAGCAGGTGTTCAAAAAAAGACACAAGAAAGCAGGTAGCTCCTCAGAGAGACACGGTCACAGTAGGGTGGGCTTGTTTTCTGCCACCTTTCCCCTTTCTCAATTCCTGCCCTTCAATTTCTTGAGGTCTCTCTATTTCTTTATAATAGATTTCTCTCTTTCGTTTAGGCTAGTTTGAATGGATGCCTGGCATAACTAGAGAGTATGTGTCAAACGTATTTCTTAAGTAGGTGTGATGAAGGGCATTCTGCAAAGCATTGTGGGACAGTTGGTGAAGGAGTAAATTTCTACTCTCAAAGCAAACACATGTTGAAGTAAAATGCAGCACAGTCGGTTGCAGGGGCCACGATAAAATGCACAGGCAGTGCTTGAGTCACGGATGATAAAAGCATCAGAGCTGGAGTGAGAAACTGTAATCGAATCCTGCCACTTACCAGCTGTGGGTCTGCTACCTCACAAGTGGTATAATAATGGCAGCCACCTCTTAGCAAGCCTATAGTGAATGCTGGCTGTTGTAACTGCAGAACAGCCAGGAAAGGGGTAATTGACTTGGAAGGAACTCAGGGATACGGTCCACAGAGGGTGACGTGGGAGCTGAGCATTGAAAGATGCACACAATGTCAGAAGTAAGAAATGATATTCTAGGCAGGGGAAATAGAAGCAGCAAAGACACAGAGAGGTGAAGATACGTAGGCTAGCCACCCTGCCGAAACAGAGAGCTGCAGGAGATGGGGAGGGTGGAGGGACCCGAGCAGGGAAGGCCTTTTACTGCCGAGGGGTGGCAACTGAACATTACTCTGAAGGAAATAGAAGTCTGTCAAAGACCAATCTTTTAAAATTAGAGAGAAACAATCATGCCTGTGTTTGAGGAAAATAAAAATATTAATATATGATAATATGAGGACAGAATGAAGACAATGTTAGAAGGCTGTCGCTTTGGCCCTGGAATTTCCCCCACCTACGTGATGGTTCTTACATCAAGAGGAATAGAAAGTTGATTTCTGCTTTTGAGGACCAGATGTTTAAAATACCTAGGCTTACCCAAAGGCCGTTTTATTCATGAATTTCTACATCTAAAACATATGTTCCACTCTTTAACACCCAGTTCAAGATACCCAGGGGGAAGAAACCATCCAAAAATGGGCTTCCTATATCCAGGCCCTAATAATAGATAACAGATCTGCCTTAATGCTCCATATCCAGGATTTACCAAAAGTTCCTTAAACCACACCTGGCATATCAAAGGCTGGTAACTGGAAGGATATTTTATTTATTTATTATTTATACCCTGCTTTCTCCCACGATGGTTTTCAAAGCAGTGTACCCTGAAGTATAAATGAGTACATCCCACAGTTCTCCTGAGAATCCAAGAACTACCATAAAGAAAACCACCTCTAAGTTACAGGCCCATCCTAGATTCCTGGACTCAGAATGTCATCCTTTGGGAAATTCATGCAGACTTACGTTTTTGCTCTTTATAACAAGTAGCGGCAAAAGAATAAAATCAAGGATTAGATTGAAGGAGATGAGAGCTCAGCTAAGGAAAAGATGAAAGAGACCAAGATGCAGCCCAGCACCCAAGAAATTGGGGAAAAGAGGGAAATAGGACTGAGTTAGTAATCACAAAGGAAGAGTTTTGCAAAGGGGAACCAAAAGAGAGAATATAAAAAGTATATTTAAAAAAAAAAACCTACAGGTAACATTTTAAAATCAGTGCAATCTATAGAAACTGGTGAACTGATTCTAAAATTCTTATTGAAATGCATGGAACTTAATGTAGGCAAAATGATTTAAACACAATTTTTTAGGGGCCGGCCCTGTGGCACAGTGGTTAAGTGTGCACGTTCTGCTGCATCGGCCCAGGGTTTGCCGGTTCGCATCCCGTGTGCAGACATGGCATTGCTTGACAAGCCATGCTGTGGTAGGCATCCCACATATAAAGTAGAGGAAGATAGTCACAGATGTTAGCTCAGGGCCAGTCTTCCTCAGCAAAAAGAGGAGGATTGGCAGCAGATGTTAGCTCAGGGCTAATCTTCCTCAAAAATAAAAATAAAATAAACTTTTTAAAAAGTTAGAAGATTTATACTACCTGATTTCAAGATTTGTTATTAAGCTACTCTAATGAAGATGGTGTTATATGTTTATAGCCAAATATACTAATTAAGTAGAATAAAGTTTATAATTTTACCCCTATATTTATGGTCAATTGATTTTTTACAAAGATGCAAAAGCAATTTAGTAGTAAAAGGATCATCTTTTTAATAAATGGTTCTGAAACAATTGAACACTCAAATGCAAAGATAAAAAAAGAATCTCAACCCATACCTTGCATCTTTAAAACCTGAACTCAAAATGGATCATAAACCAAAATGTGAAACCTAAACTATAAAACTTATAGAAGAAAACATAATAGAAAATCTTTAGACTTTGAGTTAGGCAAAGATTTCTTAGATAGAACTCCAAAATCATGATCCATAAAAGAAAACTTTCTAAATTGTACTTCTTCAAAATTAAGAACTTCTGCTCTTTGAAAAGAAATTGTTAAGGGAATGAAAGAACTTGTAAGAAACATTGTTGGAAAATTGTTAAGCTAGAAACTATAAGGAAACGTTTACAAATCACATATCTTATAAAGGACTTATATGCAGAATAAGTACAGATGCAGAGTACATCCTTTATGATTCCATTTAGATAAAATTCTAGGACCTCAAACCAATTCACCGTAATGGAGAGCAGTTCAGTGGTTTCCTAAGAATGGAAGACATGGGGAAGGCCAAGAGAGAGGAATTGCAAAAGTGCATAAATATAACAGATAGATTCATTATCTTGATTGTGGCAATGATTTCACAAGTATATGCCTATGTCTAAACTTAACAGTTGTGCACTTTAAACATGTGCAGTTTATTGTATATCAATTATACCTCAAAAAATTATTTTTTTTACAAAGCACAATAAGATACCACTACAAACACACTAGAATGACTAACACTAAAAAGGCTGACAATGCCAAATGTTGGCAAGTATTTTGAACAATCTGAATCCTCATTTTTAGCTGGTGGGGGATACAAAATGATAACAACTATTTTGTAAAACTCTTTGGCAGTTTCTATGTAATTAAAAATCAGTCCACCCTATAACCCAGCAATTTCACCTCTAGGCAATTACCCAAGACAAATAAAAACATTCATCCCTCAAAAAACTTTTGGGGACATATAGCAGTTCTATTCTAGCCAAAAAATGGAAAACACAAGGTATAACAACTGGAAAACAGATTAACAATGGAATACCACTTCACAATAAAAAATAAACAATCTATGGATACATACAACAACATGAATGACTCTCAAAAACATTTGGCTGATCAAGAGAAGGCAGGGACAAAAGAGCACACAATTTTTTATCCATTTACCTTTAGTTCAATAATAGGTAAAACTAATCTATGGTGATAGAAATCAGAATAATATTTACCTTTGACAAAGGGAAGGGAACAGACTGGGAAAGGGCCTGAGGAAAATTTCTGAGATGATGAAAACATTCTGTATCTTCATAGGGTTTGGGTTATATGCACTTGTTAAAACTCATACAACTGTACACTGAAAATATGAGCATTTCACTGTATGCAAATTATACTTCAATAGGTAAAAATGAAACATAATTTTAAAGGACTTGGAACAAACTATATGCCATCAAATTAGATAAGGATGAAATGGACAAATTCCTAGAAAGACACACAACTACCCAACCTGACATGAGAAGAAATAGAAAATTTGAATTGATCTATAACAAGTAAAAAGATTGAATCAGTAATTTTAAAACCTTGTGCAATAAAAGCCCAGGTCCAGACAGCTTTTGAATTTTGCCAAGCATTCAAAAGAGAACCAGTACAAATCCTTCACAAATTCAAACAAAATGTACAAGAGTAACACTTCTTAACTCATTCTGTGAGGCCATTATTAACCTGATACCAAAACCAAAGACATCATAATAAAAGAAAATTACAGGAGAATATCTCTCATAAAAATAGACACAAAATCCTCAACAATATACTAGCAAACTAAATCTAGCAACATACAAAAAGGACTATACAGCATGATCAAGTGGGACTTCTTCTAGGAATAAAAGGTTGTTTTAGTGTCTGAAAATCAACTAATGTAATATACCATATTAATAGAATAAAGGACAAAAGCCACATAATTCCCTCAACAGATGAAGGAAAATCATTTGACAAATGTTTTCATGATAAAAACACTCCACGAATTAGGAATAGAGGGGAAATTCTTCCACCTGATAAGACATCTATGAGAAACCCAGAGCTAACATCATCATCGATGGTGGAGATTGCATCTTTTTCCTCTAAGATCAAGAAAATCAAGGCTATCCATTCTTTTCAACATTGGAGTGGAGCTTCTAGCCAAGTCAATTGAGCAGGGAAAAGAAATGAAAGGCATCCAGATTGGAAAGGAAGGAGTAAACTATTTCAGTTTGCAAATAACACAGTCTTATATATTAAAAAATCCTATCAAACACTCAGAAAAACTACTACAACTAATAAACAAGCTCAGCAAGTTTGCAGGATATAAGATCAATATACAAATGTCAATTTTATTTATATATACTATCAATGAACAATCCCAAAATGAAATTAAGAAAACAGTTCCATTCACCATAGCCTCAAAAAGATAAAGCACTTAGAAATAAGTTTAACAAAGAAGTGTGAGTCTAGTCCACTGAAAAGAATACACATAGTTAAAAGAAATTAAATAAAATCTGAATAAATGAAGTGATATCCCATGTTCATGGATCAGAAGACGTTATTGTTAAAATCCATAGATTCAATACAATTCATATCAAAATACTAGCTAACTTTTTTGGAGAAATTAACAAGCTGATCCTAAAATTCACATAGGAATGCAAGGGAGTCAGAATAGCCAAAACAGTCTTGAAAAAGAAGAACAAGTTGAAGGGCTCACTTCCTGATTCCAAAACTTGCCTCAAAGCTACAGTAATTAAGACAGTGTTGTACTGGCAGAGGGATATGTGGTAGACAAAATAGTAGGCTCCCCAAAGATGCCCACGTCCTAATCCCCTCAACCCTGGAATATGTTGCCCTACACAGCAAAAGAGAATTCATAGATATGACAAAGTTAAGGATTTTGTGATGGAGAGATTATCCTGGATTATTCAGGTGGGCCCAATGTAATCACAAAGATCCTCATGTGTGAAAGAGGGGCGCAGAAGGGTGAGAGTCAGAGAAGACATGATGATGGAAGCAGAAGTCAGTAATGTGATTACTGAGTTTGAAGGTGGAAGAGAGCCACAAGCCAAGAAATGCTTGCAGTCTCTAGAAGGTAGAAAATGCAAGAAGCTCGAGCCTCTAGAAGGAATACAGTCCTGCAAACAAGTTGAGTGTAGCCCAGTGAGACCATTTCAAACTTCTGACCTCCAGAAATGTAAGATTATAAATTCGTGTTGTGTTAAGTCACTGTGTTTGTAGTAATCTGTATAGCCGCAATAGGAAACTAATATAATAAACATATAGATAAATAGAATTGAGATCCAGAAATAAACCTTTATATTATCAATTGATTTTCAACAGGGTGCCAAAACAATTCAATGGGAAAAGAATAGTATTTTCAAGAAATGGTGCTTGGACAACTGGATATCTTGTGGAATGCAAAGTGATGAATGATTTGGAGAAACTCTTAGGTATTCTAATCATCAAACACAAAAGATGGATAGGTTTACAGAGGCAAATGGATTCAGTGGGAAACCCAATGATTTGACCTCAGCCCAACAACATGAGCATTAAAAAGAATTCTGATGACTCTATAAATTGTAAATATGTCTGCCTCCCATAATTCCCTTCTTCCATTCTCATGAAGCTTTAAATAAATGTTTTAATGTAGCAAAACTAGAAAAAAATCATAAGCTAAAATTCAATTACTAATAGGAGTTTTTGCTTCAAAGTGCATTTTCTACCCAAAAAACAGAGAAGTTTTCCTTTCAGAAGTTGTCTCCCACTTAGACTGGAGCTGGCATTCTGGTGTAAACCTCTTGCTACAGAAACCTTATGTGCAGTTTCCTTCTCTTCTACCTCATCCTCAAGCAGGAAAATCTACTCTGAACCCAAAGGCTGAGAAACAGAAAGCATTACACTGGACTCGGTCAACTTCAGCTTCGTGATCGCATCCGCTGTTTTAGCAGCCAGTGCTGACTTCGTCATCCTCCACTGTGTTCCTGACTCAGAATGGCTCTCCACATTCTCACAATTCTGTTTCTAGCATGGCAGGGTGTTTTAAGACACACAAGGACATGACGAGGAGCTGGCTATTAATATGATATGGTAAAGGAATGCGATGTTTCACTTAAATGATTGAGCTAACATAGCACTGCAGCATGTACCAAGAAATACATTGACGTAAAAGCTGTGCTAAACACAATTCATATTTTTCTAAAGATTTAAAGAGCGTTTTAAAATCTTTTAGTGCGTAATGTCATCATTTTGCAAATCGTCAGTCAAAGACAGATACATAGATTGCAAGATCAAAAGGAAAAAAGCCTTCTACTACAGCGTTTGCCTCCTGAGAAAGCCAAATTTCTGAGCAACTAGAACTTGGGAGAGTGGAGGACAAGGAAGGACACCGCTGTGACTGGAGTGAAGGCGAAAAGAGCGGGTGCCTTGTGTATAGACAACCCACATACAGACAAGTCATTTTCCGGCCTTGCCTATGCTTACTTCAAGACAGAGCCTAACTCCTTCCTTCTAAGGAGGTTCCTGAGCTGGGCGGTGCACCTGAGCAATACAGGCTGATACTCAACGTCCTGACTTTTCTGGTTGTGCGAGCCGTCACATCTCTTCCTATAGGCGTAAGGTTTTTTCCTCTCAACATTCTTCTAGGCTAAGGTGAAGCATGGAGTAAGAACTGCTTGATTCCTTTGCCAGCTTTCTCTAGGCCTCTAAAAGACTTTCTCATTTTATGGGGCTTGCAAATGATCTCCAGATCACACATCTACCATAGCTGTCTAGTGATTAGGGTCCCGAGCTCTCCTGCATTGTTGAAGTGGAGCCAGGCCTTGTCTATTCCTTCTCTAAGGACCTGTGCAGTGAGTAACACTCACCTGCCAAGTTTCTCATCATCATAAGAGAACGAAGGCCTTATGTGCTTGGAAACCCCGGTAATCGAGTTCTGAAGTAAGGTCACATTCCAAAAAAATTTAGTCCTGACTCTAAAAAATGTAGAAACAACTCAAGAATTTTAAAATTAGACCTTATCCAAACATACGGTACATTTGTTAAAATTCTTTTCACTCTCCTCCTTAATTCTCTGCCTTAAAATTTTCCAGGAGCTATAATATCCCAAATATGGAAAATTTATCCACCCCATTTCTTCTCCACTATCTTGGTCCCCATCATTCATGCCCTTACAAGGTCTTTATCCATGATGTCCCTGCTAAATATGCCACTCCCCTCCCACACAGCCCAGGAAAGGCATATCTGGACCTCCATTAACACTGTTATCTCAAGAATCAGCCACAATTTCAACCCTTCTCTCTCCATTCTAGAGTCTGAACAATCAGAGCCCAAAAATAATTTTCAATAGCTAGATACATTAGTAATGCCCTCAATAGTGGCAGACTTTGGCCACATTGTGAACATAACCCTTTATACCTGCTTCTAAGACTCCAGGTCTTTTCCATAATTGGTCACCATATTCAGGGACCAACATCAGGTGCCTGTACCCACGTTACCACAACTGCTCTTCCTAATGCTAATTCAGAGCCCACAAGAAAAGGAGTTTATTTGAAATCTGCTTCCTTTAAAACTTATTTTCAAAAATCTTTAAAACATCCCTTCCCAAGATGTATGGGGAAGGGGGCATTTCCTCTGTGGCATGAGGAGTCTGCCCTGCTGAGAGGTGGGAACATGCCTGCTCTTCCCAGGGTCGCCACGCAGGCTGCTGGCTGCCCTGCTCCCTGAGAGGGCGGGTTCTCATGATGAAGTACTTACTTGGCTTTGGTGGGGTTTTCTGAAGCTCAAAGGACTTCTGTTGAAAAGCTATTTTGTTTGCTTTTGAGTGGAATGCGTTCATTTGAGGGATGTAAACTTCTGGGATTTGTGGTAAGTTTGAAATCTTAATTCTGCTGCATGCTCTTCAATGGCTTGTTTGGCTGGAGGATTAGATTTAGTTTGAGATTTAATCACCTCGATTGTAACAGTTTTTTGAAAACTAACTTTAAATCTAAACAGTTGAAGGATAGTCCAGATAATCGGACACCTCAGGGGCTGCACACAGGGTGATCGGCACAGATTTCTTTTGAGGGTTGGGAAACCCTCTTCTTGCTCAAGCCATTCACTGGCAGTCATCAGATCCGTGGTAATGATGTCTGTGTGCATGATAATTTTTGTCAAATGCTTTTAAATCATTTATTTTTTAGCTAACTCATTTACATTGCTAACAATGTAATACTTCAATATAACTGTACGTTCCTTTTTTGATATCCACATAGATAGCAGATTCTTTACTATGTTATTTAGCAAAAGCAGTTTTATTAACGAGCTGGTTTAAGATTTCAGAGAACATCATTTAAGGAGCTCAACTTTATCACAATATTTATTTCAAGAAAGTGAATAATAACAAAATATTGTATTTGCTTTTGGAATTCGTTAGTGTGATATTTGTTGCACCAGATTAACTTTTCAAAGAATGTCTGATTTTCACTAATATAAGTGAACCTCCATTTAGTCGTGTGCTGAGGTGAAGGGAAGGGATGTACTGGCATGTGATGGGCACAGGATATCCTGAGCTGAATCTTGAACTAAGTTTGTTTAACCAGAGGTTATTGATTCCTTAAGAATCTATCAAAACTATTTCACATGTCTTGCTCCCTGGGTGTAGCCCTGCCTTCCCACTGTCCCCAGGGCCTGCAGCTCACAAACAAGAAGTCTAGGAAAGAGGGTTCCAAAAAAAGGATAAAGAATTTACCTGGACCTGGACCAGACTTGGACACTGAAGGATGGCTTCTGTGCCATGGGATCGGGAGACCGCAAACACTGAAACTGATCTGCCGTTTCTGCATCAATGGCCTTGAAAGATTTTCCTACAATCTCCTTAGATCAGCATTTCTTCTTGCTTTGGAAGAGCTTAGTATTGTCTGCAGATTTGAGATCTCACTGTTAACACATTTTTGGATTGTCCCAGCACCATTTATCAAAGTCTACCATTACCCAGGGACCTGGGATGAAACCTGTTCCATATAGGGGTACAGGCATGAAATTCTTTGAGATCTCTCTCTTCCGTCCCACTGGTTAATTGTCTCTTCCTCGGCCAGAGCTGCATTATCTTACTTACTACTACTGGATAGCAAGTCATGACACCTGATAGAGCAAGTCCGCTTGCCTTGTTCTACTTCTTCAGCATGTCCTGACTATTCTTGGGCCTTTGCTGTTCCGTATAAATTACAGAATCATCTTGTCAAGTTCCTATAAAAACCCTTTTTATATTTGAATTTCAGTTGCACTTATATATTTGTTTAAACCTTTGACATTGACATTAAACTGTTTTTGACTTACAAAGATGACACTTTCATATGGTTCTACGTAATACATTGAAGGGGAAAGACGTAACATCCTTCTGATACTGAGTCTCTACTCATGAACATGATGTATGCTGTGGTCTGAAAGTTTGTGTCCCTCCGATATTCGTGTTGAAATCCTAACCCTTAAAGATGGTGGTACTAAGAGATGAGGCCTTCAGTTGGTACTTAAGTCATGAGGGTGGAACCCTCAGTAAATGGGATTAGTGCCTTGGAAAAGCGGCCCCACAGAGATCCTCAGTGCCTTCCAGGATGTCAGGATACAGTGAGAAGGGGAACCAGGAAGAGGGCCCTCTCCAGAATGCAGCCGGGCTGGCAACTTGATCACAGACTCTCAACCTCCAGAGCTGTAAGAAATAAATTTCAGTTTTTTATAAGCTAATGAGTCTGTCATAAGCTACCCAGTCCATGCTGTTATAACAGCCCAAACGGACTAAGACAATGGATCTCCCCACTTACTTAGGTCTTCTTCAATATCTTTTTAAAAACCCTTATAATTTTTCCATTCAGATCTTGAACATATGTTATAAGATTTACTCCTAGGTATCTTACTTTTTTTCTTTTGCCTTTTTTTTTTTCTTTTTGCTGTTGTAAGTGGTATCTTTTATTACACTTTCAGTTTATGCACATGTATAGAAATGCAAATTGATATTTGAAAACTGACCTTCTAATCATTTCTTAAATACTTAATGTTTGTAATAATTAATTTGCACCTCTTTGTGGCTTTCTCTGTAGATAATCATGTCATTTGTGAAAAAAATGTATCATCTACTTTGATTTGAAAACTGGTACATGATTTTTAGGGAGGCGGTATAGGGGAGATTACTATTCCTGGTAAAATGACATGACAGTTTATCTCAGAATAGGAGCCCTAAGTTTTAGGAGTTGTTTTTGCTTTTTAATTTACAATCAGCCTCTTTAATGGAACTGCCCAGCTTTTACAAACCAAAGAGTTTATGATTCATTTTTAACCCAATCTGTTCATCTTTCCTGATCATCAGGCGGGTTTAGTTGTTTACACTTTGATCTCTTTGGACTTATTTTGATCATCTATTTCATTTTGCCTGTTTAACTTTTGTCTTCCTCCATTGATTACTTCTGTTGGTTTTCAATTTTCTTCATTCTATTTTTTCATTCCATTTTTCCCACTCTATGTTTTGAAGTCACATATTTGATTTCTACTAAATCAGCGCTTCTATTTGATTCATCCAAGTTTCTTTCGTCTACGTTTACTCCTATTAATTTTGAGTTACAGAATCTAGTTGTATTTCACATGCCTTTTTCCAGGTAATACAAGGCCCTTGGGATGTTTTAATTTTATTTAATGTTTTAATTTTAATCACTGCCTCCCAAATTTTGCATTATTGTCACTCAGCATTTTAGTTCCATTTTTTTTAAATCTCTCACTAGCTGACGTTATTTCATTATATTTTTGTCAGTGTTTATTTAGATTATAAATTTCTTTACATGACACAGTTCTTTGCATTCCACTTCTTAATTGATTTCATTCTGAATGAAGAATGAGAAACTTCAGTCGTTTTTCAGAAGGTCTGTAACAAGCCTTCTCAAAAGCAAAATTAAATGCATTTATTTTGCTCTTCGTCTTAAATGATGGTTTAGGTGATTTAGAATTCTAGATTGATGATTGCTTTCCTCAGCACTTTAAATATGCTATTTTATTGTCAGCTAATGTCCATTGTTAGTATGGTTGTTAATGAGAAATCTGTTGTCAGCCTAATTGTGTTCCTCTCTATAGAAGAAAACCCTCTTTCTCTCTGGGTTTTGTTTTGGGGTTTCTCTTTTTTTGTTTTTTTAATCTTATTTTTACCATAACACATCCTAGTGTGGGTTTGTATCCTTGTTTGTTTATATTTTGGGTTTTGTTTCGTTTTTGCTACGGGGACCCAATGTGATTTTTGAATTTGATTCATGCCTTTCTTCAATCCTGAAAATGCCTCGGTCACAATCTCTTGGAATACTTTTCCTCCCCATGTACTTTATTTTCTCTTTCTGGAATACCTCATTCCATCTCTTCATTCTATCTTCTTATATCTTAACATCTTTCATAATTTTTTAAATCACTGTATTTCTCTATGATGCCTTCTGGGCAGCTGACTCAACCCCATCTTTCAGTCCCGATTCCTGTTTTAATTGACGTTACTCTGCTATTGACCCCATCTATCAATTTGGTTCTTTTTAAAAACTGCTTGAATTTTTCAAGCAGCCCTGATTTTTTTTATTCTTTATCTCTCTAATCTTTTTAAATATATTCACTTCGTAGTCCTTTCCAGATGGTTTTGTCTTCGGTGTGGGGATAGCTAATTCTCCTGGGTGTCCCTTCCGCTAAGCCTCCTTCAGAGCGGATCTTTTCTCAAGTTCCTCAAACACTCTTATTACGACGTTCTCTTCGGTGGAGTCTGTTGGTCCTGTGGTAGTTGTATTTTTCATATTTTTTCACAATCATATTGTAAGCTCTTTAAATATAAATATTCTATCTCATAGAACGTTCTCATTTCTATGTATCTAATGAGTAGTCAATAAATATTTAAATGAATTAATGCCCTGAATTTTACCCCTCACACCAGATCGCAAATTTATTGAGGAAAGATATATTGTCTTGTTCGCTTGATTCTTTCACACAGCTTTCCCACCTCATAACCCCTTCACTGAGTATTATCATCAAGTTATTATAAGTATTTACAAAACGTACAGGAAAATAAATCGATGAGTTTGTTAAATTATCAAATGCAGAAGAATAACTCTTGGGAACACAAATCCTTTCTCAGAAGCCAATTAAAAAGTGCTAAAAAGGATTGGATAAAATTTACTGCAACAAAATGTGGTTGCCACCTGTTTTCAATTACACATTATTATCTCACAATTCTGTACCAATCGGATATTTTACAGCTTCAATCTCTATAACAGAAACTGTATGTAAACATAACTATGGTCTTTGATATTTTTCTTTTTCGCACATTACTACATAGTTGCCAGGTCGACAGTTGAAAATACTGTTAACCAATAAATGTACCAATGCTGAGGGGAAACCCCTTCTTCCAAAGTAAATAAGAAAGAAACTATGAGAAATCATCACCTCATTTGGTCACCATAGTTCTAGATATGGAGGAGTTGCAAGACCTTAACAAGAACCAAAGTGTCATCCACTCAGTAAACATTTACAGAGTACCTCCTGTGTGCGCCTTGGAGCCACAAGGATGAAACTCATATCCATCTTCAAGATTCACTGTCTCTTGGGAAAGGCAGACACATCAGCAAGTGGCTTGCGATGAGTGCTTGCTGAGTGGGTTATGGAAGGTGTAAGAGACCCTAAAGAGTGAGGAAAAAGATGAAGCTCCGTGGAGGAAGAACGAGCCTCAGGCAGGGAAGTTCTGAAAGATGAACAAGAGCTGGTCTCTAGCTCAGTTATGATAGGTAGCTTCAGGTTTATGAAGAAGTTGTTTCTGGATTTGATAAAGGGAAATGTCCATGTCATTTAGTCTGCATATTACATGGCCTTCCTGGTTGACTCACGAAAGCTGTATAAAGTGTCTGCACCCATTGCTGAAGCTGAATTATGTGTACAGTGGAGCAGGGATTCACTGAGAGGCAGCCACACTCACTCAGCTGAAGTGCAATGAAGTGGAAGGACGCCCTCAGGGGGGCTTCCGAAGAGTCTAGTAGTTGATCCCTCCTGCCCAGCTGCAAAGCTCTAAACCTCCCTTCTCCCAAGATCAAGTGAAGTGTTTGATGTTTGAGTGCAGGGCCTTCTACCGCAGGTAAGAC
The DNA here is from genome assembly GCF_037783145.1 of Equus przewalskii. NCBI lineage: Eukaryota > Metazoa > Chordata > Mammalia > Perissodactyla > Equidae > Equus > Equus przewalskii. Next base: position 117,758,339 of record NC_091832.1, on the reverse strand, counting down.
GAACAGCTCATGATGGCACTGTAACCCTGACACCAGCTCGGAAGACGTCTCTCATCACCAATCCTCTAGCTCTAGGTTCCAGATTCTTTGTTTTGGTTTTTTCGGGTGTTTCACTGTTTTGTTTTTTAATGTCTAAGAATTGCTTCTTGGGAAGAGGTGAGATAGGGAAAAATAAGGAGATAAAGAGTCACTCCAGGCAGAAAATCCATAAATGCAGAAGGTCCGATATATAAGAGAGCAAGGCTAGAGCTCAAAGCAGTAAGAGTGCTCTAAGCAACCAGTAAGGTGGGGCCCATAAATCAGAGAAGGTGATCTTGTGAGCCATGAAGGAGATTGGTCTTTATTCAACAGACAGTGTAGAACTACTGAAAGATTTTGAGCCAAAGGATAATAGGTGCAGTGCGCATAATGGACTGGTGGGGGTGGGGGAGGGGGCAGACCATGAGTGAGTTCAATTAGAAGTTGTCAAAAGTAACCCAGAGAGGAAATTGCATTGGCCTGGTATGGAGAGAAGAGGACGGCTTCAGAAGAGGTGGAAGAAATACTCTCAATGGGACTTGGAATTCCAAAAGTACTTATTTTTACTCTTGTATCCCATTTCTTCTTTACCAATTAATGATGTTCAGTGTACCCTTGTGCCTTCCAACTCTCTTTTGGTTTCTTAGGAATCTGTTTTTGAGAAGTACTGACTACATTTGCTATGAGCAGAGCTTTTTGTTTTTTTATCCATGTGACAGGCAGAGAAGTAGATAGAAATGTACATGGGGAGGTAAACGTGGTGATGTCAATGCACATTTATTTAAGTAGGTTGAGTTATCTATAGGCATCTGATCTCTGGAAACCCTATCAGGCAGTTCTATCTGCTCTCCTTCCTCTAGGAACAGTCACACCCAGAGGGCTCAGAGTTTCAGCAAGAAAGACCTCTACTCTCCTAATATACCCTCCACCAGGAAAGGGAGAATAGGAACCTTACGGATACGTGCCAAACACTTCACTATATTAATATTGCCCTCCAGAATGATCCTAAGGGGTCTGGGCCCTTTATTCCCTGGAAATTTCTCTAAGTTCCTCCACTTAAGAATGAAAGATCCAACACAATTTTATTTCTAAAATTCAGTATTAGGCGTTACGTAATTTCACCACTAAAACTTGCACCTTACCATTAAAAAGCTTTCACACTGCCTCAAACCCTTATTTTTTTTATTATTTTGATTAAAAACTTAAAACTTATAATGGACCTTATTTCACAGGGTTATTTTCTCTCCTCTTGCTTTTCCCTTAACTTATGATAACTCAGAAGAATGCTCCGATTTCTTTCAACTCCCACTACTGACACTTCTTCTTCCTGTGGGCTCTGTTAGGATCCCAGGGAAGTGGGCGTATCTATCTGAGTTTTATTCTTTTATTTTAAATTGGTACTAGTATTTCTTCCATATGAAAAATGTGGCTGGAAGTTTTGACCTGAATACAACAATGAAATGGCATCAAGTTTGGTAAACTGAAATAATGTGAATAATGTGAAAAAGAATCTTTTCTCCATAGATGATGATCCCTACTTTCCTAACTTTTGGGACAGTTGTCTCCTCACCAGCCCCCACCTCGGCATGCAGAAAACCTCTCAAAAGCTCTGCTCATCTGGTTTTGTAGCTAAGCTATTGGAAACAAAAGTTCTGAAGCCAATTGGCCACAGAGAGAAGAAAATAAAACTAGCCACTTATGCCTAAAGTGCCAACTTCCACCATCTGTCGTCCCACAGAAACCAAAAGGGAAAAATAATCAAAGGAAAACACAACAGAGCTAGAATCACAGAATCAGGGAGATGGAATTAGCTAAAGAGATTCACCCAAACCCATGAAAGTGCAAATCACTCTCTTTTACACAGCTGTCTCCCAGACCCTGTAAAGAAATGTATTATTAGGACTTGCATTGATCTGATGAGTGTATTTTACATATTACTTCCTCCTTTCTGCGCCACTCCTAGTCAGCAGGGAAACCAGTCCATCAACAAGAACACAGCTCTGGAGTCAGAGTAAAGTCAACACTCCCATGTCCTTTATCTTCCCCCGTGCAATTAAAGCAACTTGCAAAATACAGTGCAGCATCAAAATAAGTTGGCTTCATTTACAAAATTATAGATTTTGCTTGTTTGTCCCAAATTTTGACAGTTTGTATAACAGATTAGTGCTTAAGTACAAACACACACACACACACACACACACACACGTCTTTAATAGTATAGAGGGGAAATTGTAAAGCAGTTAACACACTGTTTAGAAACAGTTTAAAATTACGGAGCATTATTGCCTCCCAACCATCAATATTAGCTGTTAACTAGGGTTCCGAAAGATGTGTGGTAGAAAGAATGAGAAAGAGTAGAGCAGACACATAAATTACAACATATTCATGTGTACAAGATCTAATGAAAATCAGCCCACGTTTAAAGGAAATCCAGCAGAAGACCTACAAGGAATCAATTAAGTGCGGCATTTCGATGATCTCTCGTAGACTATCACGAAGCTTGTTTTTCTTGGGAAATCCTAAGTGTCTAGAGATGGCTGGCTTGGGTGAAGCAAGGTGGCACCTGCAGTGTGTGCTGGCAGGGAGAAGTAAGAAGTCCTCCACCACGAGGAAGAACGGAGAACTAATGGGGCTGCAGAAGCAGTGTTATATGGTAGACATTAACTATGGCTATGATTTATTGACTTAGTACCTATTTCACAAATTAAAAAACTAAATCTGAAAGAGACCAAGCAATTTGCCAAAACAATCACAGGCTACTACCGGCAGTCTGGAATATAAGCCAGGTCTGTATGACTCCAAAGTCCATGTTCTTTCTGCTCTGCGATGCTGTTACTCTTCTCAAAGAAGTTTGTCCACGTATTTTACAAACTCTTCTCTTTTGTTCCCCTGATAACTGTAAGGGGCTGACAACAGAATCCATCCTTAAGGACAAAGACTCATCAGGTGGGAAACTGGTGCTGCAGCGTTAGCTAGGGTTTAGCGAGAGGACTGTCCAGTCCGAGGGCATGAAAGGGCACAGAGTGTGAGATCAAGACAGAAGCCTGGTTCCACGGGGCAACTGTGACTCGGGAAAGACGCAGGTGCCTAGGTTTCCAGGCTGACTGCTAAAGACACTTGGTAGTGAAGAGGAGAGATCAGGAGAGGCTCATGCTGATTGAGCCCTTATGACTGAGGAGCGTGGTCTCATGAGGGCTGCTCATGTACTGCTATCTTAGTGCAGGGACTGGGAGAGTCAGTCACTCAACCCAGGAACTAAACTCTTAGGAGCTTAGAAAGAGAGGAGCAGAATAAACAAATCACACACTAAATAGACCTCTAATAGGTAGAACTCTATTTTCTGTTAGCCTAGTTTGGAAAATCGTTGTAATAAAGATGACTCCAAAGCAGAGTGGAGTAAACATACACGGCCAACATACCATTTTTGTAAACTGTTTCAGTTAGCTTTTGCTTTATAACACATCGTCTCAAAACCTAGTGACCTAAAATAGCAATGCTGTATTATTTCCCGTGACTCTGAGTTGACTAGGCTCACAGAATCACAGATAGTTATTCTGCACAACACGATGTAGCCACGACTACTCACGTGATGTATTCAGTAGGGAGGTCAGATGGGCTTGGGCAGCCCAGATCGCCTCTCACCCTCCAAGGTCTCTCTCATCACTTAGGAGTGAAGCCGGTTCTAAGACTACATTAGTCAAGGGAGCTCTATAATTGGCTGTACTTCCTGTCAATCAAGCTAACGTCTCCCATTTTCCTTCTCACCTGGTAATCTCATGGACACATCTGCCTACAGGACAGACCTGTCTGCACTCCTGCAGTTTGTTAACAATTAGGAGAAAGGGTTTCAAAAAGAGAATGGAGAAGCTCTCCAGTCTTGCCACAGCTCCTGTTTAATGCCTCTCGAACATAGGAAATGTCTTCTAGAGACCTAACAGCGTGGATCATGATGATTTCCAGGAGTGAATCTGCAACCTGTACTTCCCCATCTAAGCAAAGATTTAGAACACTGACATACACATTCTGTCATCAGGGGATGGGATAAATATTAGATATTCCTTGATTTAGTGTGTTCTCATTTCGAGTTTAAATGGTGAAATCCATAGTTTCATAAAACTCTCAAAAGACATGACTATGGTTCTACTTCAGCCATTAACTTGCCGTGTGACCTTAAACACATTATTTGACCTCTCTGATCCTGAGGATCTTTGCTATGGACTGAAATTCATATGTTGAAACCCGACCCCTCAATGTGATGGTATTTGGAGATGGGGCATGAGGAGGTAATGAAGGTTAAATGAGGTTACGAGGATATGGTCCTCATGACGGGATTAGTGGCTTTATAAGAAGAGGAAGAGTGAGAGATCGCTCTCTCACAGCCATGTGAGGTTGCGGCAAGAAGGTATCATCTGCAAACCAGGAAGAGGGCTCACTAGAATGCAAATTGGCTGGCACCTTCCTCTTAGACTTCCAACCTCCAGAGCTTTGAGAAATAAATGTCTGTTGCTTAAGCCACCCCAGTCCATGGTATTTTACGATAACAGCCCAAGTGGACTAAGACAATCCTCTTCCATAAAATGAGCCATTGGAATAGAAGATCTCTAAAATTCTTTCTGGCTAAAATTATATTCCGTTGTATTATTTCCCCTCTAAAGTTACATTGTCAAGTAATTATTGCCTGACCGCTGCTAAAGGTGACAATCAAAGAAAATTAAGGTAAGTTGTCTAAAGAGTAATAATGACTCCCATTCCAAAACAAGAACACAGAAGTTGTTTCAGAAGACACAGATACGCTTCTACTTCTTAAAACTTCAAGGCTTATCTGAGGCCATCACTATTCCAGTGTTGCGACTTAGAAAGGAAGTCAAGTCTATCTGCTAAGAGAAATCAGAAATCATTCATCCAGAAAACTGGACAGAGACTGAGGAACGGTCTTGGCACCAATAGTTACTGTTACCTTGCCTTAGCAATCTAGAGTAAAAATGTTTTTTGAACACAAAAGGAGAGGATTATCTAAAACAAAGACATTTCGCTAATTAATCACTAGTTGTTATAACCTGAAAATCCTTTAGTATATCTCTCTTCCCCTCTCTGTCTTACACACACTCACACACACATACACATGCCCCTCCAAAAAGGGTTTCTTGGAAAAAAGTTGGCAAGACAAGTCTAAGAAAAAAATACATCTTTTTTCCTGGTTTCATTAGTATAATGAAAGTACTTTTTAGTTCCAGAAACTATAAAGTTGATAGAGTAGTATTTTTAAACCATTTTTACCATTCAGTTTCCTCTTTAAACCATAAAAACCAAAACGCAAGTTCAAGTTGGGTGACTTAAGAGTTAATTCAGAAGTTACTTTTGACTCTGAAGCCCTTTGTGACTCCCAAATTGTAGGACAGAATCAGAAAGAAAGGAGCTAGCAATCACTGAACTTTTTCTTTCTTTGCCATTTCAGTGTAGAGACTGTTTCTGGTGCAAAAAAAAAAAAAAGAAATCAGTCTTCCAAATTACCACAGCAGCAGCAAATCCCACAGAGATAATAAAGAAACAGACGCTTTCTAAGTCTGTCCAAATTTAGCCCTGTGGTGTCAATATAATATGGTGTCCTAAGGGGATATTACACTATAAAATACGCAAATAAAATTAACCTGATTTATCAACATAGAAGGACCATGTGTTTACATGTTGAAGAAGACTGGCAGTTAAAGGCTCATAAATCACGGGACAAAGAGGAACCCAGAAAGTCAACTTTTCTCTCCCACTCCCCCGCCTTTGCAGAGGCATGTCCTTTAATGGTTTTCCACTTGGGAATAAAGTAATTAGCAGGCCTGAAGGACTAGAAACATAGCCTTGCAACAATTAGGACAATCATTCTCCCCTCATCTTTGCTTGAGCGTACACAGTACATACACAGTGGCGTACCTAAACTACCCAGGCTGCTTTATGTGGGGTTTTTCACATAGATGATGAACAAAGAAAACAATTCAGATAAGAGTCCACTATTCATTCACCAAACATTTCAGCCAGACATTTAGCAAGCACAGTAATGAACAAATAAGACACACAGTCTCCACCCTTCATGGAGCTTTGAGAGGGAGAAAAAAAATTATGTCTAATTTTAACATTAATTTAAAGAGAATATGTGTAACTTTATTATAATTATTTACTGATCTGTCCTACATTGTGAACTCCTCAAGGGCATGAATGAAGTCTTTCCATCTTTTTCATGGACTTCCAAAAGACAGAGTATGAGTTTGCTCAATATATCTTTACATATATTTCAATGTATCTTTGTGCACTAAAATACTTCTGGGAATAAATATATATTATATATAAAACAAACAGGTCAAAGTTTAAAAGGACATTCTTTGCATCTTTCATTTCTAATATGGCATGCAATCTTCATTGGTAAAGGAGGCAAAAAGTCTTGAATTTTTTTGTAATCCACCTTAAAAAATATCCAGATACAGCCAGTCCGCTTGTTTGCCGTGCATAGTGCACACAGGAACACCCAGCGCAGTGCTATGAACTCACCAAGACTCACAAACGTTAGTTGAATGAACTAAAATATGAATCAATACAGCAATAAGTAAACGCGGTGTGGAATTCCGAAGGATCCACTTCACGACTTTGGCAGCATTAAGTGACCTTCAGGACACGTGGGTCATCAGACTTTGGCCCTCATCTAGCCATCACTCTCTTTATGGTGTACATATGGAACATAAGGGTGCATGTCTGCTGTATGGCGTAAATGGTACATATGGTCTCTTGTGAAATTCCTGATTCATAGTTCTTCTTTCTGCTCCACTGTGATAATTGTTTCACTGCATTATAATTCAAGAGATTTCTGTGATCTCCTCAACCAGGCTGTTAAACCACAGCCCACCTCCTTCAGACCGCTGCTTCTCAGTAAGGCTGACCCTACTGACTTCACTTAAAATCAAGCCCCCGCTCCCCCGACGGCAGCACTTTCTCTCTCTCCCTTACCTTGCTTTATCTTTCTTCAAAGCACTTAGGATCTTCTCTTGATCAATCATTTCTCACTAACTATGTAAGTTCCATGTAAGACAGGGATTTCATCTTTGTTATTCGTTGCCATATTCTCAGCACCTAGAACTGTGCTTGGCACATGCTAGGTTTTCAAAAACTATTTGCTGACTGAATGATTGCCTGACAAAGAACAGTCTCCAAGTCACTACAAGGTGACTATAGGGCTGGCTGTCCTACTAACCGTGATAATACAATCAGTGAACTTGAGTGACTCTAACCTTAATTTTTCTTTTGAGCACCAGAAATATGGAACTACTTGGTCTCCCATAGATACCAGGCTATTTCTCTCCACCCTATCTTTCCTCACATTCTCCCTCTTCTAGGAATGCCCTTCTGTCACCCAAACTCTACCCTACCTATAGAATTCCTGTTAATTATTTAAGGTATTGTGCCCAAGTTCTCCTATCCAACATCCACGACATGGTCCCTAGGAATCATACCCCTAAACGCTGAGGTATCCTGGTCCTTAGTATATTGCATTGAGATTATTAGTTACTTCTCTATCTCATCAACCAGACTGTAATCTCTTATAGGACAGGAATTGTTTTATTCATCTTTGCATGAATTCAACACAATAGGAATGAATGAATGAATGAATGCTTGAAATGAACTGAACTTAATGCTCTTGGGAGGCAACATCGAGTGATTCCAATTGAAGCAGGTGGTGTGGGGGGAAACGCAGGTAGTCCAAAGACCTGGATTCTAGTAATGACACTGACCATGTTTTTAAACCAGTGCGAAGGCCCCTTCCAAAGCTAAAGACAGTATTATGTGGAACCTCACGAAAGTAGCTCTTAAAATGTCAGGTTTTCATGCTCCATCTGCTGGTTAAATTGTAGAAAAACCTTGAGGCCTCTTTAAAATGGAAGAGTGAAGGAATTAAAATTTCCAGTTTGTGACCGAAGAAGAAAGAATAAAAGAAAAATATTTGTACTGTTTGTAAAAGATTAATGATTTGTAATGTTTGTAAAGATTAATGACCTAGAAAACAAACAGCTGAGAAAAATAAACATTGACAATTGCACGGCTGTAGTGAAAAAAGCCAAAGACTACCCTGCTACTTGTGTCTCACATCCCTACTGTGGAACCCAGCCCCCAACGAGCCCCACCTGCTGATGCTCACACCCTCGTGTAGTCCCTGTCACATTGCACCAGGGTTGGTCTGCATGAACAATAGCATCCAGCAGAAGTGATGGCATGTCACTTCCCAGATTAGGTTATAAAAAAACGGAAGCTTTCATCTTAGGCTCTTTGTCTTCCTTTTTCTTTCTCTCTGTCTTTTTTGGATCACTTCCACGGGGAAAGCCATGAGGACGCTCGGGCAGCCAACAAAGAGGCCAAAAGGGTAAAGCATCCAAATCGGAAAGGAAGAAGAAAAACCGTCTTTGTTTGTAGATGACATGATCTCATATAGAGAAAATCCTAAAGACTCCAACAAAAAACTGTTAAAAGTAATCAATAAATTCAGTAAAGTTGCAGGATACAAAATCAACATACAGAAATCAGTTGTGTTTCCATACACTAACAACAAAATATCTGAAAAAGAAAGCAATCCCATTCACAATAGCATCAAAAACAATAAAATACTTAAGAATGAATTTAACCCAGAAGGTGAAAGATCTATACACTGAAAAATACAAGACATTGATGAAAGAAATTGAAGAAGACACAAATGAATGGAAAAACATCCCATGTTCATGGATTGGAATAATTAATATTGTTGAAATGTCCATATTACCCAACGCCATCACTATCGAAATTCCAAGCAATCCTATAATTTGTATGGAACCACAAAAGAGTCTGAATAGCCAAAGTAATCCTGAGAAAGAAGAACAAAGCTAGAGGCATCACACTTCCTTATTTCAAACTATACTACAAAGCCGCTGTAATCAAAACTGCATGACGCTGGCATAAAAGTAGACATGTAGACCAATGGAACAAAATTGACAGCCCAGAAACAAACCCATGCATATGTAAGCAATTAATTTACAACAAAGGTGCCAAAAATATACAATGGGGAAAGAATAGTCTCTTCAAAAGATGGTGCTGGGAAAACTGGATAATCACATGCAGAAGAATGAAATTGGACCCCTATTTTACACCACCCACAAAAATTAACTTGAAGTGGATTAAAGACTTAAACGTAAGACCTGAAACCATAAAACTCCCAGAAGAAAATGTAAGGAAAAGTTCCCTTGACGTTGGTCTTGGCAACAATTTTTTGGATATGACACCAAAAGCACAAGCAACAATAACAAAAATAAACAAGTGGGACTACATTAAACTAAAAAGCTTCTGCACAGCAAAGGAAACCATCAACAAAATGAAAAGGCAACCTACAGAATGGGAGAAAATATTCACAAATCACACATCTGATAAGGGGTTAGTATCCAAAATATGTAAGGAACTGATGCAACTCAATACGAAAAATATCTGATTAAAAATTAGGCAGAGGATCTGAATAGACATTTTTCCAAAGAAGTTATACAAATGGCCAACAGGTACATGAAAAAATGTTCAATATCACCAGTCATCAGGGAAATACAAGTCAAAACCACAACGAGATATCACCTCTCACCTGTTAGAATGGTTATTATCAACAAGACAGGAGATAACAAGTGTTGGTGAGGATGTGGGAAAAAGGGAACCCTTGTGCACTGTTGTTGGGAATCCAAATTGGTACAGCCACTGTGGAAAACAGTATGGTGGTTCCTAAAAATTAAAAATAGAACTAATACATGATCCAGGAATCCCAATTCTGTGCAAATGTTCAAGGAAATGAAATCAGGATTTTGAAGAAATGTCTGCATCCCCATGTTCATTGCAGCATTACTCACAATAGCCAAGATACGGAAACAACCTAAGTGTCTGCCTGTAGAGGAACGGATAAAGAAGATGTGGTGTATACATACCATGAAATATTATTCAACCAGGAGAAAGAAAGAAACCCTGCCATTTGCAACAACATGGGTAGATCTTGAGGGCGTTGTGCTAAGTGAAACAGAGAAAGACAAATACTGTATGATCTCACTCACACGTGGAATCTGAAAAAGGGGAACTCACAGAAACAGAGAGTAGAATGGTAGTTGCCAGAGGCTGGGGCATGTGGGAAATTGGGAGATATTGGTCAAAGGGCACAAACTTCCAGTTATAAAATGAATAAATTCTGGGGATCTAATCTACAGCACGGTGATTAACAATATTGTATTGTATACTTGGAAGCTGCTAAGAAATTACACTTTAAATGTTCTCACCACAACAAAGAAATAGTAATTAGGTGATGTGGTTGGAAGTATTGACTAACCCTACTGTGGGAATCATTTTGTGATATATAAGGATCAAAGCATCACAGTGAACACCTTAAACTTACACACTTGCACAAACTTACATGTCAATTATATATCAATAAAGCTGGAAAAGAATAAAATAAAATGAAATTGAAAAAAAAAGAATGATAGTTTCTGACCACTGACAACCTGGGCTTGGACGCAGAGCCTCCCCCCGCTGCATCTTCAGAGCCGAGCAGGGGCAGCTCGGCAGCATGACCACATGAGAGACCTGAGCCAGAACCAGAACCACCCAGCTCAGCCACACCCAATTCCTGCTCCACAGAAACTGTGAGATGACCAGCGATTGTCGTTTTAAGCCGTTGGGTTTTAGAGTTATTTGCTGCACAGCAATAGATAACTAGCCCACACACATACATCTAGACCTCATTCAGATCTTTGTTGAACATCTATTGCACACAACCACCTTCCTCAGGAATGCTAGTCATTCTTCACATTTGTTTGGTGTCTTGCATGCATTATCTGTTTTCGGACCCACACGTTTCACTAGAATAAGAACTCAGCAGTAGAGAGATTTAAAACCAGGCGATACATTCTGGAGACTTTTTACTAATATCAGTACCTGAGAGAAGATCATCGGCCTTAAAAAACAGCCTGTCACCATTTTATAGTGGGTAAGTGATGGGTATAAACCTCCTTGCAGACCACAATGAACAGTGATTTTTGTTTTTGTTTTTTATTAAACTCCAATTTAGCAATTGGAAAAAGTCATCAATTCTGTATCATTTTTTCAAGTCTACCATCTTGCCAAAGAATAGAAAATATTCATAGACTCTTATTTTTTCTTTCATTTTCTTTTTGCCATAAAGGGACTTTCCTACTAATGCTGTGTAGATGAATGAGATGCAAATGTGAAAACAGAGGCATACAGGTGATTATATGAGATATTGGCAAAGTAATGGTTGCTATGTTATCTAGAAACTTTCAATAAAATTTTCCAGTGAGATTTAGATTTAAAGTTTAAAACCTTAAAGTCAAGAGAAAAATCAACTCATCTTGGTTTAACAAAAAGTTTGAGAAGCATATAATAGGTACAGATTCCAAATCTAGTTGGTGACTTACAATGAATTAAAATAAATTATAAAAGCAAAAAAATTATCTCAGCCATGCCCAAGAATCCTAGAGAGTCACAGAAAGGACGTTCTTCTGAGACAGGAAGAGGGGAAGCAAATGATTTTTCATGTGTTTAACTCTCCATTAAAATGCTTGGCAGCACCTTTCACATATTGCAAAATTTGACTAGACCGTTAAGCAAAGAGATATTCATTCAACAGCAACTCTTTCCAATTTTATCTGTTGGAAAAAGGAGAAAAAAGCAAGGACAGGGGCCGGGCTGGTGGCGTAGTGGTTAAGTTCACGTGCTCCACTTCAGCAGCCAGGGTTCATGGGTTCAGATTCCAGGTGTGGACCTACACATCATTCATGCTGTGGCAGTATCCCACATACAAAATAGAGGAGGATTGCCACAGATGTTAGCTCAGGGCCAATCTTCTTCACACAAAAAAAGCAAGGACAGAGACACAGCTATGGATGGTAGGACCACTGGGTCCTTTGAGAAGTTCTCTTTGACATTCTCACAGGGTCTCGATGTTCCCCTGTCCTGGAAGTTTCAAGAGTTAAAAGATGCTCTCCCAAAAAACCTCAAAAAATGAATCTTTGCACTTCCAGATTTGGCCTTTGTTTCTAGATTGCACATATACAGAGGTGGAGGGCAGAAAAGTAGACTCAACTATTTCTGTGACAATAATCTCCCTTGTCCTGATTTGGAAGAATAGACTGCCTACAATTGTCTTGTCTATTATACGCCTCTTATAGTTTCTTATTTCTTTAACTTGCTGTTGCTCATTACTTTTTTAAAGCTATAATTCCAATAAACCTTGGTAACAGGGAATAGGGGGTTGTGCAAGTAGAAAGTTTCAAAAGCAAACTCCACAGAGATGTTAGGGCAAGGCCATATCTTGATGTGACATCACCCTGGATGGCTTCCTGCCTGCAGACTCACATTTAGAATGCCCTTCAAGTAGGAAGAATCAGACCACCTATCTATGAGTGAATTAAATTTGTTTCTACTACAGAATCAGTATCAAAGGGCATATCTGCCAGAAACACCACATAAATGAAGATTTGGCGAATAGCAGGAGAGCAAATAATGGGTTATTCATAATCATCTGCAAATGCCAAAAAGGGAAGTGGAACCTCAAAATATCCAACCTAGTACTTGTCTACACATTTATACTAGGGTTGTCACCACTCAGAAATACCTTAGATCAAGTCTCCAGCCCCTGGCAGGATTTAGCACATTATCTTGTACATAATAGGCACTCCACAAATATTTGTGGAAGAGAGAAGGAGGAAGGAAGCAGTGAGTTCACAGCGAGGCACAATGTGGCCAACGATCGCACAATACATCTACAAGGCAGATGATTCTTTTAAGCAATTCAGTCAACTCGGCGCAATAAGGATTTATTAACCCCCTCTCTGGGCTCCACAGAGTTCAATACTGAGTGAATTTATTCAGCTCTGAAACATATTGTCCCCAAACAATATTACCCTTCAAGGTGAAATATTCATCCCCAGTGTGGTGGGAGACATGGTAAAGAGGGTGGAGGGCTAGAGAGAGAAGGCAAGCTTATCCTGACAAAGAGTACAAACCCCACTGCAGCCTCTCACCTCAAAAGCCCTCAACTCCAGGCTAATGCTAGAGCAAAGGAGAGGGAAAGCAGATGAGCGAGCTTGGTCATTGTTGGCACTTGTCAAAAAAACTAAATATTTTCCCCAAATGTTTTACGTTCAATAATACCCAACCACAATGTGCCAAGCCTGTTTTCCCTTAATTGTTCAAGCCCATGTGTATTCCAAGGGAAATGTAATCCATGTGTCTCTGATTTGCTTGCACTTAAATCATTATAAAATGTTAAATTTTTTAAGAGGATGTCCAAGACATCTTTTGTGTCTTCCTCATGATCTTCCTTCAGAATTCTTCTTAAGAATGTGGCAGTTTGAAGAGCCAATGGAGACAAAGCCCTGGATAATTAATCAGAACTCAGGACTTAAAATCTCTGCGTAGGCTTTGTCCCCGTATGCAGAAAAGCACGAATTTGTTCCATCACTAAGAATGACAGCATGAGTAGAATTCTTACAGTAAGTTTCCTACACAGACCTTTTCTTTAGAATAGCCCTAGGTCTTTATAACTAGGCCTGGTTAACTTGGATTCTTCAGCCTACTCAGATAAAATATCTGAAATGGTGCATGTGAGATAATGCTTTTCTGAGGATACGTAGAAAATGTAAGAGATGGATGAGTGACACAGGAACCAGAAGAATTAGGTTCATCATTTCCTCAGGTAATGTCCTTTAATATGGTCAAAGACAAGCATGTACCTCATGTGCTAGTTGACCCATCATAGCAATAAGGTGAAGTAAAGTTCTAAGGTGTGAAGAACCAGGGAAGCTGACTGCGGAAGCTAAATCAATGGGGCTTCAGAGCGTAGACCTGCTGTCTCTAAACCAGGACAGTCTGAGTTAATGAGAAATGGATCGAGTCCACTTTCTGCCATTCCATCCTTCTTTTCCTGCAGGCTCACTCTCCATCGTGGGGTTGGACTACAGAAAGAGGGAAGAGGAAAGGTTCACAGCGAGTCTACGTCTTTAAAAGAAATACTTATGAAGGACTTACAAGAAAAATTTGGCACTCCTTGTTTTGCATTACTACATCTGTAATTTAAGAAACGAAAATAAAGAACTTAAAAGCTATTGCCTTAAAGTTACCTGGAAAGAAGGCTAGCTCCCTCAAACTGAGAGTAAACAAAGTCAGCCTGACAATTTGAGGAGTAAGCACAGAAAGAAAAAACAAAGTAGGGACACTGTGCTTGATCAGTGCTCTTTGGCTCTAGTTTGTCATGTCATACTCCCAACAAACCATAAAAGTATCCCACTGGTTTGCTCTCAGCTGGTGGCAGCTTCACCTCTGTAGGGTAGTGCTTCCGGCTCTGTCCTCTCCCCGGCCTGTGAGGATGCAGGTGGTGGTTTATAGGCGTCCTCAGAGACGTGGTAAAGCCACAGTACAACCCAATCAGTGGCTGTCCAGGGCGAGAAGCAGTAGGAGGAGCAGCTGCACAAATCGGCAACCACCTAGACTGAGTCAATGGATGTTGTCATCTGATACAAAGAGGAAGCTGCAGAGACATCTGGGACACCCCGACATAAACTCAGTCTGTGAACCAGACTCACAACACTGAATTTATTTCACTGGGAAAAAGAAGGTCTTGATTTGTTCTCAATTATGTTCACCCCTATCAGGAAAAGCCTCAGATACCCTGTTGCTTCTTTGGAGGAGCCCACAATCATGAATCATGAAAGTTAGGCAAATTATTTGTGATAACGAGAGAGTGCCACATTTATTGGGATTACTTAACATTGCTGCATGTGGTCCAGCCAAACATTCAGCACAGTTTAGGTAGAACCTGAAAGAAAAGGACACTTCATTTGAACTTAACTCTCATTTTGCACTTGAAGTTAAAATAACTCAAATTCTGTGGGCAGGAAATTGATTTTAACAAGGCAAAATTTGTTCCCTTGAAAAAATGAAAAAGAGAACTCACAAAGGCTCTATTCATGATTACTTGCTCTGGCATCCTTTTTGTTTTTTATGACATTGATGACTCTTCTCCTTGTAAGTCTTGGCTCCAGAGACACAATGTTCTTCAAGTTCTTTTATTTTCCTTCTCAAGCTCTTCATTCTCACAACATCCCCATTGCCATTGCCCCTCCCCATTCCACTGAGGTGCATGCTAATTAATACAAAATATCTCAACAGACTCAAACTTGGACACCTTGTATCCACTCCCTAAGAAATTCATTTCTTCTCTTAGTTTGGTAGTTGGGGTTATTAGACCAGATCTACATTTCTAGGACCACGATTTTCTCTCCAGTTTCACGGTTATCACTGATCCTTGAAGACAGGCACTGCCTTCTTATGCATGTCTACCGGTTTCATTAGACAGGCTGGGCTAAACGGGGTGCAGACAGAAAGCAGTTTTATTTCTCTCCGCTGCTGCCTTTGATTGCTCTCTGTAGAGGCAGTTCTGCTGAAGGAGGCGATACAGAGTAGTAGTGGAAAGCTCAGACTCAAGAGACCCAGACCACCAGGGTCTCAATCCCAGCTCCTAGCTCCCACAACTGATTATAATTAATATAAGTTACTTAAAATATGTTAAACTAATACATATTATTTGGGGTAATATAAATATTAGAACTGTATTTGGAATGTAGAATAAAAAGTTCTATATAAATGTTAGCAATTATTTCTGCTATTATTTCAAGTAGATCCTATAATTTTTCCAGCTACTTTAAGATGAAAAAGACCCTCACTTTCTGATTTTTAAAAGTCCAGTAAAAACTCCAGTCACTTATCCAATTCCAACTTTATTTCTTCCCTAGTACAGACCTGATCTGGGCCTTTGATTTTCCCCATGTAAACTCAATATTCAATATATTCAATGGTGGAACAGGGACAAGATGACTTCAATAAACACCCCATCAGAAAGGGGGAGAATGGGAGCTATATGCACGTCACTGGGCAGACATTGTGTGGGCCCTTCTTCTGGGGTGGGGAGAGTGTCTTTATTTAATCCTGGTTCTGTTCTCTGTGAGGAGCTCCCTCCTCCTTAGTTCTCTTGGCCCTTGGCTCTGCCCTCTAGGAGGATGCCCATCTAAAGCAGGTATTGAGGAGCAAGTTGTCTCTGAAGGCTCTTAAGTCTTTGAAACTACATTCCACTCATGAAAATTCAGGGCTCCAATGTTTGCATGGTCATGGTTTGCATGGTCATGAGCAGTCAAAGGCTTTCTAAACTAGTGTATTTTTGGAGGGAATCAATTCCCTCGAATACAATGGACTTCTAATCGCTTTGCTTCCAGTCGGTTCCATGTTCTGTATACCATCAACCATACCCCAAATTATTTCCTAGACACAGTAAGATGTGGCATTTAAAAAGACTTTGAACAAAAATTCCAGTAAAATTTCTTCGTCAAATGAAGTAACTCAGGAGAAAGATCAAATTAAGGGTGTGGTCCTCCCATTCAGCCAGTCAACTTGAAGGTAGCCAATGCTAAGTGAGAGGAGAACGGCATGAAGACAAGAAAGAAACAAATAAGGCCAAGATGAGATCTAATTAACTCAAGCTGCTTTAACAAATACTCTTTTACCTAAAATAGCCTCCTTTCCTTTACTCAGACTTGTTTTGTGGGAACACCCATCTCTTCAACACCCGTACCAAACATACAAGTTAAGTTTTTTCCTCGCAAGGCAAAAGTTATTAAATACACAGCTGCTATTCCATGGTTTGAGCTGTTCAAGTACGTCAAGGGTAGCATCCTTGTGAGTCTTTTGTTCTGTCCTGTCGTGGTTGAAAGTTGGCTGCCACAGATATAAGCAGAACGTCCATACTCATGCAAGGAATGAGGAGAAGGCTTGGCATCAACAATACATCCCTTTCATCAGAAAATCATTCAACATCGGCATTCAGTATTTACCACTCTGCCTGTGTTCTACACAGTTTGAGTCAGGCAGTACTGTTAAAGGTCTAAGTTTAAATAAAGTAAAACAGATCTGTTCATTAAAATATCAAAATCAGAGGGAAAAGTCCTTAGTATTTAGTATTTAACCAAATGTTACAACTGTTGGAAAAATGTGGAATATTAAACAAATTGCCTTATGTTGAGATATGGAATAAGGGAAATAATTTGTAATTTAGAAAACAACTTGGACAAACAGCTTTCTTTTTTATCCTCTATGAGTTCTTGAAATGGACTGAAAATTTTTTATATACCAAAAATAGTCACTTATAATGACTTTTATAAACAATACTGATTTGGTTCAATGAGTCATGGGTAAGACAAACATGGGTGACTTAAGTAATTCTTGATATGTAAGGGAAGGAGGGAAGGAAGGAAAGGAGGGTCTCAAAATGGCAGATAGTTTTGTTCATAACTATATGGTTAATCAGTTTCAAACCAAATTAAAACAAGATTTGTGAATTTAGCATTTATGGAGAGAAATCATGTGGGACTGTATCAAACATTCAAGAGCAACTAGACTGTGATTGCTGTGGATCCGAATCTATGATTGCTTGGTGGAGGAGAAAATGCCAACCCCAGTGAGGAGAAGGCATAGTGAGTGCCAGACAGTATTCTAGATACTCCTATTTTAATTAGTAGGGTTATGGTACTTCATTTAAACTTAGACTAGTGATACCGCCCAACTCAAATGTTGCAGAGCACTAGCAGAAGAGGAACGATACAGGATTCAAACACTAAGCCAAGAAATTATGAAGGTATTATTGGAACACGAATAAGGAAATACCTTTTTCTTTGGGGGATAGTGGTGGGAGTTCTCAAATGATTTCAAGAGGCCATTGTAAAGCTACTGAGATAAGCTTTACAGGATGAATTGGGTCCGTCAGCCAGACATAATAGAGAAGTGGATCTCACGAAGTTGAAACAATAGCATATGCTGAGGCATGGGCCCATGAAAGAGCCTGAAGTTTTCTGGAACGATAAGGATAAGGGTTTCTGGGATGGTGGTTAGCAGTAGCAAAAGTTGGAACCTGAAAAGTAAAAGATTGGTAAGGTTACAAACTACCTTGGGTGACTTGTAGACTACTAAGAAGTGTTTGTTCTCTAACCAGTGGGCAACAGAGATTCACGAGGGATTTTAAGCAGATGAATAGCTTTTCTAAAAGTAATTCTGACAAAACTGTAGAAGACATCTAAGAGAAGGTGAGACTGGAGGCAGAAAGACCATTTTATTGCTATTTTGTGGGCAAGATAAGATGAATGCATTAACAAAATCAGCAGAGGTGGGGACAGAGAAGAGGAAAGAGATTCAAAACATATTCAAGAGATTGGAAAAATCCAGCTTAAATAAAAACCAAATATGAGTAAAAGAGTCAAGGGAGACCCAGTGCTTCTGACTGGTGATTAGTGGATGGCAGTGGCATTAACCAAGGTGTGGCATATTGAAAGAAAACAGGCTTGAAGGGGGCCGCAAGTGACAGATTCTTTTGGAACAAGTTAGGGTGATTGTGTGGCAGGCCAGTACAGGTGTCTCTTACATATTTGGAAAGGAGCACCCAGAGCTCAAGAAATAGAGGTAATAAGATCAAAAGATTTGGGATCCAGCCATGTGGAAGAATCCAAGGAAGAAGAAGAGACCCTTCTAGGAGACTAGATAAAAGCATGTGTCAGCGAATTAGATGAAGTTTTTCTGGGGCATTTTGATGCTTTGAGTTGCAAGCGATTGCTTACCTGAGTTTCTTGCCCCTCTGCATTGTCCTTCTGCTACCTGCCTGCCTGTCCTCACACGGTACCTCTGCACCTGACCACATAACGGAACAGGAAAGAGAGAAAAACTGAATCACTCCCCTGAACACTTAGCAGTTCTGATCAAGGATTTGGTGAGAGAGAAAACTGAAGCTATTGATTAAAATCATGCATGGTAGTTAACTGTAGGATTCAATTATACTTGCATGGGTAATCAAGACTTGCTTATATGAAAAAAAAATTAAAAGATTCACTAAAATCCTATGAAGATATCCAAATTCCTAATTTCCCAGAATGGAAGAATGGATTATTCTCCATTTTCGTAACATACTACATAATCACTGCAGATTGAGGTAACGCAGATACTAATTCCTTGCAGCCAAGAAATGCAAAGCAGGAGATAAACTTCTCAGTATCTGCCCAGCCTCAAAAAACACACTGGACATCAATGAAAGACCAAGTCTCTTTACTCCAGACGCTGAGTTACACAGCACACCTCCCCAGAGACTGTGAATCTCTTCTATTCCCAGCATCTAGCATACTGCAGTGGATATACAATAAAAAATTGGTTTTTCTTCTCTCAGGAAAAGACCACTCTTGTGGTGAAGTGCAGATGGCCCCACCTTCCTTGCCATTCCTCTCGTCTATCTATTTCTCCTCCTCTTGAATCTAGGTCGACTCTATGACCGCTCTGACCAATAGGATGTGGCAGAAGTGAGGCTGTTCTTTAAGAGATTGTGGCTTATGCTTTTGTCTGCTTGGATGGCTCTCTCTTGGAAGCTAGCCATTATGTAAGAAGTCAAACTTCTCAGATCGAGAAAGAGGGCCACATTAGGAGATGGCTGAAGTTAGCATAGATGCTCCAGCCCCACCCACTCCGAGATCCCAGCAGAAGAACCACCCAAGTGAGCCTCAGCCAACCCACAGAATAGTGAGGAATATAAATTTTTGTTTTAAGTCACTAAATTGTGGGGTGGTCTGTAACAAAATAATAGATAACTAAGACAACATTTGATGTAAAAGCTGGGTTAAAAATACAATGCTTTCAGGGGCCGGCCTGAAAAGTTTGCACGTTCTGCTTCGGTGGCCCGGGGTTTGCCAGTTTGAATCCTGGATGTGGACCTATGCACAGCTTGTCAGGCCATGCTGTGGTGGGTGTCCCACATAAAGGAGAGGAAGATGGGCACAGATGTTAGCTCAGAGCCAGTCTCCCTCAGCAAAAAGAGGAGGATTGGTGGCAGATGTTAGTTTGGGGTTAGTCTTCCCCCAAATAAATAAATAAATACAACGCCTTCACAAAAGAGGAATAAGCATAATTGCATTGTAAGTCATTTACTTACATCTTGGTTCATGCAACTTTAATATTATTTTCTTTTTTTAATGGAAGTACTGGTATTCATTAATTCACCCATTCTACAAGAAATTATGAGGTGCTACAACGCGTTAGATACTCTTCTAGATGCCTAGGTACCCAGAAAGGTCCCTGCCCTCAGGACGCAGCTTACATTGTGGTGAAGGGCAAGAAAAGCAGATAATGAACAAGTGAACACGTAAACAAAGAGAAGATTTGGCGGAAATGGAAATAAAGCAGGGTCACGGGTAAGAGAAGGGGCCGGGAGAGGGACTTTCTTGAAATTGGAGGGTTGAAAATGGTTGTCTTAGAGTAGGGTTATTTTAGCTGAGCCCAGAATAACCAGAAGTAACCAACTGTGAGCAGATCTGCCGGGAAGAGGAAGAGAGGAGAGCTGTCCAAGCAGAGGAAACTGCAGCGCCACCACACCACCAGGAATGCAGTAGGCTCATTGGACAAGGAGAAAAGCCACTGTGGCCAGAGCAGAGTGAGTAAGAAGGAGAGGGGTAGAAGATGACCAGAACAACAGGGAGGCAGAGGCAGAGAATCACACAGGGCCTTGTGTGGACTTCATCTGTGTGAAACAGAAGACAGTAGAGGGCATAACCATAGCTGTTTTCAACTGGCTCAAAGAGTGGGTCCTTGGAAAAACTTTTCAACTCAGAGGCTAAGGACTTATTTCAGGACCTTATTCATGTAAAGGAAAGGTTACACTGATGCCAACTAAGAGAAGGAGCACCCCGTGAAGGAGGCCGAGAACACATACAAAACTCAGCTCCTCCAACCACTGCCACCATTGTAGCAACAGCAGAGCAGACAGCATGCAAAGGTAAGCGAAAACGACCACCGAAGACTGAAGGAAGGAGCCAAGTCTGCCGACTCTAGGTTACCAATGAGAACAGCAACTTACATTTTAGTATGTCAGAGCCTACAAGGAACCACGTTGTCTCACGAGATCCTCACAATCACCAGGCAAGGAAGGCTAAGAAGTTATCACAGAGACAGGAATCAAGATTCAAGGAGCTTAGATTACCCCACCAAAGGCACACAATCCAGGATAAGATGCAGGTCCTCCATCCTAGTCCTTTGTTCCTTTCATTAAATCACATTGCCTAACCAGATCCTAAGTAATGTACTCGCAAAACATCTGGGAAATTACAGAACACGTGGGAATTGTTCAAGAACAATCAGAGACAGCACACTGAAAAGCAGCCTTCCATTCATCCACACAGGGCACAGCATTGGGTGTTGGTGGTGACTCAAGAATGGACATGCCCTTCTGAGTGGGATGTGGTAAACCTCGCCCACCTGACTTCATGAGGTCTATGACCTTGACAAACACGAAAAAGGGAATTCCATGTGATTTAGTAGCATAAATTTGAAACTTACAACTGCAACTTAAATTTCAACAGCCGTCTCTTAACTCATCCAGCAGTCCTTTAAGGATTTTCTTGCAATTCTTGGGAAACTTGAGAAATAACTGCTGGGAAACGCTGCTGACAATAACCCTCTCTCTTGTTCTTGTGTGTTCTCCATTTTCTTTTACATTTTTCTCAAACAGAATAGAACTATACGAGGAATGAGCCTGAAATTATCAGACTAATGGATCTGCAGCAGTAAGTCCATTAATTTTATTATTAACTGACTCTTATGTATAAAAGGAAATAACCAGAAACACACAGTAAAGAGCCATGTGAACCAATGAATCAGCAGAGCCTTTATCATGGATTATGGTGACTGCTCTCCTAGAGTGCTCTTGAATGATTTCTGAGGCAATTCCTAGACCAGTGTCTGTCCCTCAAGGAATGCTTAATTAGTAGCTACACCTTGGCAATGGGGTGCTTTGAAATGCCAAGAGTGCAAACACTCCACACACCAAAATATGTTTAATTAACTATTTAGCAATAATACGTGCTGTGAGGGAATTCATATTATATATTGGTATAAGTTTACTCCGTATTTTAAAAGCAATAAATCTTTAAGCATTTATTGTATTATACAACAGAAGATTTGATTCATAACCTGACAACCTAGTGTAAAATTCCAGTATGCGGATCATGGGGTCATTTTTATAATATATTCTTCAAAGCTGTAGGACTCAAAGCTATAAAAATGTATTTGGGTTTCTATATAACAAACTTTGCTTCCCTCATGGTATTTAACAAGCCCCTATAGAATTCACAAAGTGATATGGCCCTCAAATTTTTAAATTATATCCAGAAGGAGCATTATGCTTGTATTATCCCAGTGGACTACTAGCTTTTGACATGATTCAACTTGTTTTGTTCTCTAGTGTTGAAAGGGGTGGAAAAGTTGATCCATTTAATGAACATTTCTGAAAAATATTAACATACAACTGAAAAGAAATGTGCTTTTAAAAGTTTAGAACTTAGAAGAAACAAAGCCAGCTGTTAGGGGAGGAAGAAAATGAGTCTACTGAAAAAACGAGCACAGTTTATTTTCAAGCATATCCCCAAAGACCGTTAATGTTTTCAATCTAAGTGAGCAATAAAGGCCACTTTGGAAAATATCTGTCTACTAACAGCGCTTATTTGAATAATTAAGAAAATAAGTTCCTCAACAAAAGACTCTGAATAGCCAAATGAATCCTGAGAAAAAAGAACAGAGGTATCACACTCCCTGATTTCAAAATATACTACAAAGCTATAGTAGTCAAAACAGCATGATACTGGCACAAAAACAGACACACAGATCAATGGAACAGAATCAAGAGCCCAGAAATAAACCCACACATCTATGGACAGCTAATTTTTGACAAAGGAGCCAAGAACATACAATGGAGAAAGGAAAGTCTCTTCAACAAATGATGCTGGGAAAACTGGACAGCGACATGCAAAAGAATGAAAGTAGACCATTATCTTACACCATAAACAAAAATGAACTCAAAATGGATTAAAGACTTGAATGTAGGACCTAAAAGCATGAAACTTCTAGAAGAAAACATAGGCAGTATGCTCTTCAACATTGGTCTTAGCAGCATATTTTCAAATACCATTTCTCACCAGGCAAGAGAAACAAAATAAAAAATAAACAAATGAGACTATATCAAACTAAAAAGTTTCTGCACAGCAAAGGAAACCATCAACAAAATGAAAAGACAACCTAACAATTGAGAGAAGATATTTGCAAATCATATGTCTAATAAGGGGTTAATATACAAAATCTATAAAGAATTTATACATCTCAACAACAAAGAAACAAACAACCCAATTAAAATATGGGCAAAAGATCTGAACAGAAGTTTTTCCAAAGAAGATATACAGATGGCCAACAGGCACATGAAAAGATGTTCAACATCTAATTATTAGGGAAATGCAAATCAAAACTACAATGAGATATCACCTCACACCCGTCAGAATGACTATAATTAACAAGAGAAGAAATAACGAGTATTGGAGAGGATGTGGAAAGAAGGGAACTCTCACGCACTGCTGGTAGGAATGTAAACTGTTGCAGCCACTATGGAAAACAGCATGCAGATTCCTCAAAAAATTAAGAATAGAACTACTATACAATCCAGCTGCTCCACTGCTGGGTATTTATCCAAAGAATATGAAAACACAAATGCCTAAAGATATATGCACCCCTACGCTCATTTCAGTGTTATTCACAATACCCAAGACTTGGAAGCAACCTAGGTGTCCACCAAGGGATGATTGGATAAAGAAGATGTGGTATATAGACAATGGAATACTCTCAGCTATTTAAAAAAAAAAAAAGATGAAATCTTGCCATTTGTGACAACGCAGATGGACTTTGGGGGTATTATGCTAAGTGACACAAGTCAGATGGAGAAAGTCAAATACTATATGATCTCACTCATAAGTAGAAGATTAAAACAATAACAAACAAACACATAGATACAGAGAACAGATTGGTGGTCACCAGAGGGGAAGAAGGGAGGGAGGATGGAGAATGAGGTGACAGGGCACATGTGTAACGGTGATGGATGGTAATTAGTCTTTGGGTGGTGAACATGACGTGGTCTACACAGAAATATAATGATGTACACCTGAAATTTATATAATGTTATCTCAATAAATAAATAAATAGAAAAGAAAAGAAGTTCCTGTAAAAGGGACCATAACGAGAGTAACCAACGACTGCAGTAACAATTATCATTGCCACCCAGAAGACTGATGTGCAAACCAGCCTGTGCACACAAACAGCCAGGAGGTGACCAGCAGCAAGCAGAGTTAAGAAACCTGGTGAGACAGAGAACAGATCTCTGAGCTCAACACAACTGCGTCTTCCCAGGTCTACTGCTAATTAACAGAAAGACAGGGGCCTCCATTTGTCAACTCCAAAACAGAGGAGGCAGCACTGGGTGACTCTGATGCTCCTTTATAGCTTGTTCTCTAATATCATAAGAAAATACACATAGAAGAAGAAATTGAAGGATGAAATAGCAATACGCCAATTACCACAGGTAATAATTGGACGAACTTTTTAGTTGAAAGTCGGCAAATTCCTCAGCCATACCATAGCCCCACGTTATGCCTCAACTCATAATAATTCCTGGGGAATTATTAGTATTTGAGTCCCTATTTCCTTCTAGCCATTCTATTTTGTCTCCAGGAAATCTGTTCCCCATCACTAAAGTATCCAAAAACATGTTGTACCACCACCTAGCTGATACGTAGGAAAGGAGATCCCACAGCAGCAGTAGGTACTGGCACTTCCCCACTCTGGTCTCAACAATCCTGCACACAAAGTGTCATCCCTTCTGGAATGCAGATGAAGAAGCTGAAGCTGAGAAATTCACTCTGCTCTCGAGCTGAGATTTGAGCCCAGCTTCAGAGATGGTACATTTTCCCATACCACCATTTAATGACATCACAAGAGCTAGGAAAATATTGATTAATGGAAGAGACATTAATTAATTAAATATATTAAATAAATTAAAATACGTTAATTAATAATTAATGGAAAATACATTATGCTACGTGTATGTAAATCACTGCATCTTCCAAAACATTTAAGAAAATCTGATTTCAAACTTTTTCAATTCATAGTCATTTGCTTATGGCTCACATGCTACTGCTCTCCAACAAAATGAAATTATCTGTGTGTCTGTCTGCTCCATTGGACTGGAGACCAACAAAGATAGAAGCTGTATATGATTCATTTACATATTTCCAACCTAGCACACTGCCTGCCAAACAGTAGTGTTAAATAAGTGTAGACATAATTTGAAACATTTAAGATAAATTTGCAGAATAAAATAGTAATACCGAGAAGCTTCTAGCCATGATATCACTTTGTTTCACATATTTTCTTTTTATTTACTTTTTTAATTAATTTGTGAATCAGGAGAAAGCACCTTTATTAACTTTTAGTGATCAACCACATTGAGCAGGCCACCAGCATTCTTTGTGAGCATAGTTTGAGAAAGATTGGTCAAAGATGAAAGAGAATCTGGACTGACATCCTTCCTCAGGGTCTAGTGAGACCCGTCGTGGGGGAAATCAGAGTTAGGGCATGTCAGTCTCTGCCTTTTGTTGTCTGTTTGTTTTGTTTTACATGTCACGGTGTGAGAAATCCAAACAGACCTTCAGAATGACTTTTCACGTTTCCCCTTCTTCCCCATTTTTGTCCCCACCCCCACTCCAAGAGAGGAGGAGGTTAGCTCTTTGGCTGACTATCCCACCGTGTCCACTGAGACACATTAGTAACTCTCGATGGGGCGAGGGGAGTGAATCTGGCCGACGATGGCTGGGCTGAGTAGTTAGCTGAGCTACCTGAGGATGAGCTCATCCCCAAAGCCATCTCTGACTCTGGCAGATGTTCAGACTTCACAAAATTGTATCCTTCTTGTTCAGTCTCCAAAGCCAACCAGGATCCCACGGAAATCTGCTAAGCAATGTGGCACACGTAGCTAGAACACACAGAACAAGGAGAAAGACAGCCAGAGAGTCTGCTACTGCACTGCTTATTCACACTCAAAATCACACTACCGTGGCTGCAAAAGACTGTGCTGTGGAGATACAGGGCACATCTGTGTGAGCTGTCTGCTGGAAGAAGAATGAAGAAAGCAAGATTTATACTGAGATCAAAATGTGGCTGCTTACATGAAGAGAAGTTTTCATTATAGCAAACGAATCATAGTGATCCTGAAAGAGATAAATTGACAGTTTCAAAGACCAGCACTCCTTCTATATCCACAGGAAAAGCATTAGCTGGGAAGCTAGCTGTCAAAACAATTGTTAAGATTTCTCTGGAACAATTCTTTCTCCAGAAATAAGTAGACAACTCACACATCCTGGTGCACAGACCCTGAATGCTTCATAGGAATTAAAGTACAATATCAAGCTTTGGTGGCATGGGATTGGAGCCTGTGAACACCTCGCCAAGATGGGCTGACATAAACCCATCACCTAGTGATGACTGAATATTATTGCTGAATTTGAATGTGTGTGCATATACAAATACATATGCATATACACATATTCATTTTAAATTAAATCTGGAAATCAAAAACTAAAAAATTCCGTGTTCAGATCCCAATTCTCCCCCCCCCCCAGTTAATTATTTTCTAGGTACTTTACTTTTATCTTCTAAAAATAGTTTTCAATCATCAGGGTTTTCAAACCAAAGAACAATTGTTACACTATTGTAACGTATGACTTAGAGATTATATGACTGTAAAAATTCTATAATTCTAGCTGAATATTTCATTTTGTATAGATACCATAAATGAGATACAGATCAGCTGATAGATCCAGCCAGACACATGTTTAATAACACAAGAAACTCTTCTCAACAAAGATGTGTCGGTAGTCTTTTGCTTTGGGGTTAAAACTCCATTGATTTCCAGCCTTGGTTTTGTCCCAGTGAGTTTCCAGATTTTTAAAGTGTGTTACAAATTTTTCAAACAAAATCTGAAATTAAATTTGGAAAACCACTCGTGCTTTTATTGTTAAAATAGAACACACACACTACAGATTCTAGTGGGGCAAAGTTTTGTAAAGCGAGACAATTCTTATAAAGCGTTAGAAATACTGGACAAGAGGTTGAGAGCACGTACACTTTATGTCTTCACAACTGAAACACTGATGCCAAAAAAAGAGCCATCACTGGGATTTCTGCTTAGGCCAAACAAAAGCTTATTATTTTAAGTATAAAATACTTTCAATTTTGAATATAACTTCTAATCCATTCTCCATTTTTCTTTAAGTAGAGCAATTTCCTTTTAAGTGGAAGTAGTTGCATATTCACATCTATTTGAAAATGCAATTAGATGGAAATATAATACACTACAGCTGGAAAGTGAACAATCCATTTTTCCTCTTCCTAGACAAGGTCACATTGCTGAGCACACTCAAGTTAAGCGTGATACAGAAGTTAAGCCATAAATCCAATGAGATGGAAGACTCTGGCACCCAAGCCGTGGCGAGGTCCAGTGTAGAAGGGGCTCACAGTTCGATTCTGTCTGTCTCATTTAAAAACTCTCAGTTCTTATTAACAAATAGCCCCTCTCTCAGAAAAATTAATAAGTGTCGTATTTTACAGACCAGATAAACAAAAGACACTGTCATTTTTAAACCAAAACATATTTGGGGAAAAAAATTGTAAGTGAAACTAATTTGCTACATATGTTTTATACATATAGTACATAAGGGGGTTTCTCCGACGCCATATGGAAAGCATCTGAACTTATAAGACAATGACCTTCATAAATCACTCTAGGCTCCAACTCCAAATTATGTCTTTTTCCCTCACTCATGGGATAGTCACTATATCTCATATAAATTCATTATGTTATATGTGCACAATAATCTATCTCTACCTTTATAAGGAATGATGTCATAACACACAGGCAAGGTTTTGTAAAAAAGGGAACAAGTTCTTCCACCAGATGGGCCAACCTATAGTATTGCTCCTCCAAATACGTTTCACAATGCAGAGTCATCCACGCTGCTCAAAGGAAAAGCAAATTAATAGAGAAAGAAAGGAACAATCAGAGAACAAAATGTTTTCTAAGCCTTCCTAATTTCTTCTTCTTCCAAGATAAATGTAAAACAAAACAGCCTTCTGTCTTTTCTTATATTTTCCTTTTATATATTTCCCATTTATATCCATCAAAAGGGAATCTATGTTCTGCCTAGTAATTTTTATCTGTATTGAATCACCAGCTATGGGACAGCAGGTTTTTCTCTAAACAAACGTCTTGTTATGACGAAGGTTTAAATTAAGAGAGCAGCAAGTTTTGCCTCTGGCTGATGGAGGAGGAAAAGGAAATAGATATTCTCCACTCTCCATCTCATCTTTCCATAGAAAGTTGGCTTTTGCCAACTTCCGTATTGATCCAATCTTTCTTCTGTTTTCTGTAGTTGGGGACTGTGGGGTTATCTGCGCCCTTATTCATTTCCAGCCACTTGGGGAAATGAACACTGAGTTATGATGAATACAACTGCTTGTTCCTTCTTCTTTAAGAACTTAAGGTTCTTAAATCCATAACCTGAAATGAAAACTACAAAAACCCATATGTAAATCCATATAAGGACTATTTTTCAGTCTTTTGAAATTGTCTGCCTTTCCTTACTTCTAGCTCCCTTTCACTATAGACAAGAGATCAAGCATGTAACATACAGGAATGAAAAGGCCAGGTCTTAGGCCACAATAAATACATGTTGAATGAATTAAGTGAACATTAACAGCTACAATGGGGCGTTATCATGAGAATGACAACCTGGAAAAATTATGCCCCATCTGAAGGGGGCAGCTCGAAAAATTGTTACAAGTCAGGATTGCTCTGGGGATGGAAAAAATAGTGTATGGGCCAACCACGTACAGGCTGAAAAATTATGTCTACAGGCTGGTTCGGGCCTGCAAACAAAAGTAGGCAACCTCTGACTTAGAAGCTGAATTTGCTGCAGGAGATACAGGGTCCCAGTGAAATTTGACTGCTATATAACACTAAGTGTTGTTATAAATATCTGAAGAGATCAGTGAAGAATGACAAAATAGTGAACTATAACAACATCAAAAACATGAGTAATCCTCACCTTTACTATTCAAATTTTGCATGAGACTGTCAGGAGTAAAATATTTGATAGTAAATTAATAGTTGAACTTATCTTCTACTGTTTTAAAATATTGTGGCAAAGAGATTAAGAACTTTAGAACCCCTATTACAGGAAGTATCCTGAAAAGCCTACAAACTCATATAAATAAGCACCCACGCACAGTGCTAAATGTAAGGAAATGCCACAAAATCGAGTTTTATTATTATTATAATTTTGATAGTTCTCTTGAAAAATCAAATTTTTAAAAAATAAATATTCTTAATGTCCCTGTTTTGTTCAGTTACTTACTGGAAATTCAGCACTCTTAGGAATAAACAAGTTTGCATACAAATGCTATACAAAATATTATCTTATAAAGATTCTGACCCTGTTATGAGAAATTAAAAACAGTACTATATTATAAATATCACTATTGCTTTATGAATAATTTTATTTTAAGCAGCAGGTATACATTTATAAGATCAGGTCATTCAATGAATAAAACTATATATATATATATATTTTTATAATTAATCCCATAGTCAACTTTACTTCCACAAATTGCCACCACTTTTAATCATTTGATAAAATCACTGCTTCTTTCTCCACCTCTAGCCATTATAGAGTAACAGGGTCCAGAATTACACCCTCATTGTAAATAACTAAAAAGCTAGACAAAACTGTGAAACAACTGTTTTCAAACATTGAAAACAATGCAGGACCATGATCCCTCAGAAAAGGAAACCAATGAGATGATCCCACAATTGCCCCAGATTTTGACTGGGGACAACTTTCAGACCATAGACTAGGAAGGCAGAATGTAAATATAGCCTGGAAGACTTCTGAATTAAGAGACATAAATCAGAGTTCAGAGAAACTATATCTATGATTCATGGGGCAGAGTACAGAAGATGGATAAAAAGTTCTAGAAATTTGCATAAGTGTTCCCTGAGACTTTGGTTGAATAATAAATTTTCATTCCTAGCATAAAATACCGTGAGAATGTTTGTGAGAAGAGAATAATTACCAGGGATCTGTAAGCTAAGCAATCCTCGGAGCACACAGAACTGATCATCATCATGAAGATGTCCACAATTCAGAGTGAAGAGACCTGACTGCACACGCAGGGAACTGAGTAGAGATGCCCCAGAAGGTTATACCTCAGTAGAGGGGCTTAATTAGCTCTTGAACAAAACTTACTCTATATTCACCCTAAAGAGTTTAAAAACAGCCTTGAAAGGATCAACCTGATCCACAGGTACCCTAACCGCCTGCCAGAACAAAGACCAACAATCTTCAAAGACCACAAAAAAAAATCGAACAGTCAATAATGAGACCTTCACAATGTCTGGCATCCAAAAAAGAAAAAAAGAATATTTCCAGACATGCAAAAATAAAAAAATTCGAGAATATGACCCATAACAAAAATCAACATTAACAGAAACAGAAAGGACAGAATTAGCAAACAACACAGTTAAAGCAGCTATTTTCAATAGGCTCAATATCCTCAAAGACTTAAAGGAAATTATGAACACAATAAGCAGACAAATGGAACATATAAAAACACCTGAAGAGAACTTCTAGATATAAAAAATACAATATTTAAAATAAAAATTCCATTGGAGGTGATTAAAATCAAATTAGATACAGCTGAGCAAAAGGTGAGTGAACTTGAAGATACAACAATAGAAATTATGCAAATGAAATCTAGAGAGAAAAAAGACTGAAAAAAAAATTAAAAGAGCCATGGTTACCTGAGGGTCAATATCAGGTGTTCTAACCTCTGTGTAATTGGGGACACAATTATGCAGACAAACAAGAGAGGGATAGAAAAATAACTGAAGAAGTAATAGCTTAAACTTTTCTATAATTTAATGAAAACTACAAATGCACAATTTCTAGAACTCAACGACTGCTGAACAGGATAAACACAAAGAAAACTACACCAAAGCACATAATCAAATTGTTGAAAACCAGATAAAATGACAGAGAAAAAAGGCACATTACATACAGACAGACAAACAAAAATTAAAATTATTACAGACTTCTTATTGCAAACTGTGCAAGCTAAAAGACAACAGAATGGCATCTTTAAAGTGCTGGAGGAAAGAAAGCAGCCTGGAATTCTATACTCAGCAAACAGAATATGAGAGAATTTGTTGTTAGTAAACTTATACTGCAAGTAATTGTTAGCGGAAGTTCTTCAGGCAGAAGGAAATGATACCAGATGGAAACCGGATCTATGCAAATAAATGAAGGATGCCAGAAATAATAAATATGTGGATAAGTATAAAAAGACATTTTTCTTATTTTTTAAAATTTCTTTAAAAGTTAACTGATTGTTTAATGAAAAAAATAATAACAATGTATTGTGTTGTTTATAATATATGTAAAAACAAAATGATTAGAACAGTAGCACAAAGGATAGAAGGAAAAATAAAATACAGATGGTCCCTGATGTAGGATGGTTTGACTTAACAATTTTTTCAATGTTACAATGGTGCAAAAGCAATATGCATTCAGCAGAAACTGTACTTTGAACTTTTAATTTTGATCTTTTCCCTGGCTAGTGATGTACAGTGTGATACTCTCTCCCATGATGCTGGGCAACGGCAGTGAGCTACACAATCATGAGGGTAAACAACCAATACACTTACAACCATTCTGTACCTATACAACCATTCTCTTTTTCACTTTCAGTATAGTATTCAATAAATTGCAAGAGATATTCAACACTTTATTATGAAATAGGCTTTGTGTTAGATGAGTTTACCCACCTGTAGGCTAATGTAACATGTAATGTAATACACCAGTAGGTGGAGTGTATTAAACGCATTTTCAACTTACAATATTCTCAACTTATGATGAGTTTGTTGGGACATAACACCACCATAAGTCAAGGAAGATCTGTATACAATTATAAGCTTCCTACATCATATGTAAATTGATTTAGTATTTTTGGAGGTAAACTGTGATTAAGTTATAGATGCATATTATAAACCCTAGAGCAATTGCTTGAGAGATATAGTTAATATATAGAGATATAGTTAATATGAAAATAAGGGAAATAACTAAATAAATAAATGGAACACTAAAATAAAGAGGGAGAAAGTAATAAAGAACATATGGATATGGGACAAGTAGAAAACAAATAGCAGGATGGGTGATTTAAACCAAATTATATCAATAATGACATTAAATGTAAAAAATCTAAACCCTACAATTAGAAGGCAATGATTGTCAGACTGCATAAAAAAAGCAAAACTCAACTGTATGCTGTCTCAAGAATTCCACTTTAAATATGAAGACGCATCCAGTCTGAAAGTAGAAGAATGGAAAAGGATGAAGAATACAAACACTACTCATTTAATATCAGACAAAATAGACTTCATAACAAGGAATATTACCAGGCATAAACAGGAGCATTTCATTATGATAAAGGAGCCAATTCATCTAGAAGACATAACGATTGATAAAACAAGAAGGTAGAAAATCAATAGAGATGCAAATGAGAGCTAGCTTCAGTTTCAACTTTCTGATCTGTCATTTATTCCATCCTCTTCTGCCACCTCCCTTGCTTCACTAATTGTCTCCTCCCTGTCCTGTTTCCTCCATTGCTAGTTGACCTCTTTCCTTTCTCTTTAGTCACAAACAAGTTCAAGGGCCAGCCCAGTGGCATAGTGGCTGAGTTCACATGCTCCGCCTTGGCAGCCTGGGGTTCACGGGTTTGGATCCTAGGTGCGGACCTACACGCCACTCACCAAGCCATGCTGTGGCAGCATCTCACATACAAAGCAGAGTAAGGTTGGCACAGATGTTAGCTCAGGACCAATCTTCCTCACCAAAAACAAACAAACAAACAAACAAACCAGTTCAAGACCTTTCCATACTAAAATAAACTTTCTTTGCCCCTACTTCCTTATCTATCTGAGGCCCTTTATCTTTCCTTCTCCTTCATTATCAAGTTTTCTGAAAGTGTAGAGTAGCCCAGCCTTGTGGAAGCCCCCTAGGACCCTGAGTCAACTTTGGCTATTCAGACAAAAGCAGGCCCTTCCACTGGAGGACCCAGCAGTTGCAGCAGCAGAGAGCATTCAGGCGGCATCAAGCTGCTGAGAGGGACAGAGCACTGTCCTTCTGATGAAACTGTGGTTCCTTTTAGTTGCCACCAGATGTGCCCAGCTGGCTCACTCTCCCTTATTCGAAATTTAAACAAGCACTTACGTACTCCTAACAATTGAAAAATTGGTTAAAATTTTAGGTCACTAATTTATGGATATTTGGGGAACCACCTAAGGAAAGTTTCATATATGGGCATTGAATCAGGGGAAAAAATGTAACCCCAGGTGCAGAAGGATGTTTCCAGGACTTCATCCATCCAAACCCTTCATTTTTGAACCTCCGCCAATATGATTCCCGCTCTTAGTCCCCATCAAACCTTCATCGAAGCTACTTTCATATTTTAGCAATGGACTCTTACCTGCTGAAACCAATGACTGGTTTTCAATCCTCATTCTACTTAAGCCCGCTTATAACTTTGACACCATTTAATTCTAAAAACACACATCTCCGTTAGCAGAGGTCGATTTAGCACAGAGATAATGAAGTTTAAGCTTGAAGGCCCTTCACTTACTGCCAATCAACATGCTGGGAGGTGCTCCAACTGTGTCTTCACGGGATCATATATTTTTTACCTGAAAAAGTGAGCCATTTAACCTCAATTAACTAAGACTACTGTCTCTATCCACCCCGACTCCCCCTCCATCACGTGGCCCTCATATTGGGTGGCATTTGAGCGACTGAAGGCATTTTGGTGATCTAGATAAGGAGGAACTCGCTTGGAAACACACTTAGTTTAAGTTTGGAAGAATGTATCTGTTTGGTTGACAATCAATTTAATATATAATTAAATAACTGCTAGCAAGATTTCATAGACTAGTAAATGGCAGAGATAGGATTCAAAACAAGGACCGTCCCACTCTAACACTGACCTTAACAAAACATTATATTGCCTTTCAGCTGTTCAGTGATCCATCGTCAGGCCCCCCCTTCCTTGACTTAGTCTGTCCTCAGCCTCTTAGCAGAGTGTGATAGGCCATTCTCAGGCACATTCCAGCATTTGACACCTTTTCCCTCCTCTTTTCCGGGTTTTAACACGCTTTTCTAGTCTGATCATCCACTGCCACCCCGTGTGTTCACTACACTCCATCCAATTCGCCCCTCATCTTTGCTGGACACATCTTTGTTCATGCTCTTCCCACAGCCTGACATGGCCTTGCCCAATCACATCTGTACTCATTTTCATTAACTTCCTGCTGATTTGACAGGAAAATTAATTTCAATGAAAATAACATACCATTCAATAATGCACCACTACAATGACGAAATATTGACAATCAACTGCTTAAATGTTAATTCAGGCAGTGTAGGACTGGTATTTCTTCACGTTATTTATTGCCATGTAACAAACCATCTTAGAACTTGCTAGTGTGAAGCACAGTTTTTTCATGTGGGTTAGGAATTCGGACTCGCACAAGGATGGCTTATCTCTGCATCACATGCCTGGGGCCTCAGCTGGAAAGACGCAAATGACTAGGGGCTAGAATTGTCTGGAGGCTCCTTTGCCCATATGTGTAGCACCTGGTGGGATGCTGTGAGGACAGGGCTCATCAAGGGTTGTCAATCAAAGAGCCTACATATGGCTCCACCATGTGCCTTGAGCTTCCCCAGAGCATGGCAGCCCCTGTGTGGTCAGACTCCTAAACCTGAGGCCCAGGACTCCAGCTACAACTATTCCAATAACCAAGCAGGGAAATGCATGACCTTTCTGATCCAGCCCCAGAAGGGACATAACTTCATTTACACCGTGATCTATTGACTGAAACAAACACTGTGCTCGCCCCACCCTCCGCCCCAGTTCAAGAGGAGGGACATATAAGCCCACTTCTCAATGGGAGATGAGTCAAAAAACTTGTGGCCATGTCTTAAAGTAGCCAGAGTAACTACATGGGAATACTTTAAATGCTTTGAAATCTTTGTGTTCATATATGAAAGAAATTTTATAGGACTCTTTCCAAATTTGACAATAACTCTAAAAATTTATTTGCCATTATCAATATTGAATGATAAAGCTAAAAGAAATTCATAATAAAAATTCCTAACAATAAAATTCTTAATAATACATTATTGATAATAAAAATTGAACTTTTACCAATCATCCTAGGGGAAAGACTAAATTATATTCCTGTCTTTCTAGAAAGAAGAGGCAATCAAATAATAATGCAGTTAAAAAGCACAAGGAAATACTACATAGAGGTATTAAGCAGTTAACTAATAAAAAAGTCATTCTTTTTTTGGAGGTTTTGTGATGTTTTTGGTATTTATTTTCTCTTCATAAACAAATATCCACTTTGTACCTAATTTGCATTAGTAATTGAATAAACTTCAATTATTAATAATGAAATAAGCTCAAAATCCCTCATACCCGGATCTCCCAGGTTCCCTGTTTCCACGATGTCACTCTCTTTTTTCCTTCCCCTACCTCTTTGGCAACAGCTTCTCTCTCTCTACATTCTTCTCCCCTGCCCATCCTATTAACACTGGTTCAGAACCAAATCCTCTTGTCACAGCAATCCATGGCTGGCAATCTCATGCTGTTATTTCAACTGCCCACTGTAAGTTAATGGTCCTAAATGTTTATGTAGTTGGTGTGTTGAACAAGCAGCACTCCTGGGGTGTAATCACATGACAGCTCTGTGTTGGCATCCCCCAGTCCCTTTAACCTTCTCTGTGTGTAGTGACAGTCCTTACCCTACCTCTGATGGCAGCTTTAAGTCCTCAAGACTTTTCAGATCACATGACAGAGATTCGGAAATTAAGATTCTCAGACCAATACTGAATTCACAGCTGCAAACTGGCTCTCACTTTAAAACTCTTCCTCTTCCCCTGCCTGTGGACTGCTGTGCATTGGCCATTTGCTCTGGAGAATGGGGTCTGGTTTTCTTGTCTTTCCCTGGCAGAAAGAAAGGTAGGAGGGCTAGGGAACATGACGGCACCTGTCACTGTGAAGTCGTCCTCTCACGCTCTTGGCCTGGCAGATGCTTACAGCTGGCTCTTCCTCTCACATGTACTTTGGTGGGTTCCTCAAAGATCCCTCCACTGAATCTTGCATTGCAACTCCCATAACAATGGGCAATGCCTATCCTTCTCATGGCTGCCCCTGCCCTTCCTCAGCTTCAGTCCTCACAGCCCCTTACTGCTGGGGTCCCATTGGACTGAGGGGCTCCTCTCTTGGCCAGAATTTCTTCCTCAAACACCCAAGGCTGCCTCTCCTACCAGAGGTGCCACATGTAATGGTCCCTGGAACACCTTTGACCCCCCCATCAGGGGGAATGCAGCTTCCCAGATGCACTTGGCCCTCTGGCTGCTGTGAGCTGCTCCCGCTTTCTCAGGTTCATGCCAACCACCAAGTCCCTCTGTGCCCATCTTCAGGGCACGTACAGAAAGCTCTCCCTGTGGTCCCATGGAGCCCCTCTCACTGTACATTCAGTTTAGAAGTAGCTCCCATCCCCAACCACCACTTTGGGTAGAGAGAGGAGGGAGGAGGGGAGACATCACAGCTTTTCCCAAAAATTTCTCACAAAACTCTGTTTTCACTCTCTGGATCTGTGCACATCTTCACACTTTCAGCAGTGGTCTAGCGCCCCTTTGGGAATGCAGCATGTGCTCATGATGCTTCAGCTGCAAGTTCAGAAGGTCCTGCAGAGTTCAAAATTAAACTCAGCCCCCGACTTGCTCACCCTTCCATGATCCCTCAATTAGTGGTCCAATCTAGAAATCTCCACGATGCTAAAACATTTCCATCACCAAAACTTAAAACCTACACCTCAGAAATGTCAAAAATTTGCCCACTTTTTCCTTTCTTTCAATCAGGAACCAATATCCTCTCACCTGGATTATTGTAAACTGCTTGGACTCCCTCCCAATTATTTGCTCATTGGGTAAACATTTGTTGAGGATCCACTATGTCCCATGTACTTTGGAGAAAAAGATTAAAAATGCAATTCCTGTGCTCAAGGAGTCACATACCCGTGAAGAAAATGACAAGCCAGCATTTACAATATATTACAGTCATATAACTCCTTGAGGAAGGACTTTTGTCTGTTTTGTTCACTACTGTTCACCCAAGACTTTAACAGGACCTGGTACATAATAAAAATACAATAAATTAAGGAGCAATATGGCATTTGGACATGGATGCAGTCAGAGCACACAGTCAAGGCCTGCGAATGAGACCTCAGAATGAGGACGTGATGAGGGGATGCAGTGCTTCAGCTGGGTTTGAATACAAGCATCCATTCCCGGCCAAGCAAACAAAATAAACAAGGGCATGAAAGGACAAAGAGCACAAGACAATTGGAAAACTGCAAAGACTTCAGTACGGCATGCGTGTTTTATGAAGGAGGGGAGGAGGATATTAGCCTGAAGATTCTGACAAGAGTCAGATCATAAAGGACATCCTGTGCTGTGCCAGGGAGTTTGAACTGTAACTTGCAGGTGATGGGGAGTCATGGAAAGGCTGTAAGCAAGCGCGTGGCCAGGTGAGATCTTCCTTGGAGAAAGCATACTCTGAAAGCAATGCTGAGGTTGAACGGGAGAAGAACAGTCTGCAAATAGAGAAGCCAGTTCGATAGCAATGGTATTTCGGCATTTTAAATAGTGAAATAGAAAAGATGCTACTCCTTTCTCCTTCCAAAAATTACTGCTGAGCCACAAACAGAATAAGCAACACAAACACAAACACCATTTCAACAAAACTGGATATGGTTTCAACAAAACCATGGTGTATGACAAAGGATCTCAGATGCAGTGACTGTCACAGTGAGGGATACACCAATGGAAAGACATGTCTGCAGCTGCACTGCAGACAAGGCCACAGAGTGATATTCAACAAAACAGGGGAAGTGCCCCAGGGGAAACACTAACAAGACCTTATTTGCTACAATGGCAAGTGTGTGTGGATTGTCAGAAGGACTTACCCTGGACCCAGAAGAAACGAGGAAGAAGGAGGAATCATCTCCCAGGAATGATCTGTTAGCGAAGCAGGGTCCCTTAGTGGATGCTGCATGAGGAAGAGTCTTGCCGAGGCTGATCCTTTTGGCTGGAGAGAAGAAAAAGACAGAAGGAAATCACAGAAGCAACACAGGGAACTTTGAGTAAGCGTTGACACTCCTAAGCAAATACAATCAATACCAGGAGAATAAGCTAACTATTGACAATCCAAATTTTATTTTACCTCTCTCCATCCATAGAAGATCAAGTGGACAAAAAAAATAAGTAAAGATAGGAATGACCTAAATAAAATCATTATTAAGGTAACACAATTATTACTTGACAGGTATCCAACTTCATGCCCTAAAACCAAAGCATGCTCTTTTTTTCAATGATAGTAGCACATTACCAAAAATTAACTATATATTATTCCACAACGAAAACTAATAAATTTCAAAAAGGAGGGATAGTAAAGTTGATAGTCTTTGATCAGAAACATTAAACTAAAAACCTAAGTAAATCAGGAGCCCTACACTTGCTTGTATAATTCAGCACAGGGGGTAATGGCAGTAACATAGGCAAAAAGCTATGATGGCCTGAAACTGGACAATGAGAGAGAGGAAGTAATCAAGTGACAGAACTACATGGTGATCAGAGATGGGAGCTGAAGAAGATGGAGATGTCTTTAGAAACTTCTAGGAAGTTTTCACTTGGGAAATGGGTGGATTACATCGCCATTCATTAGCATCAGGAGTACAATAAGAGAAACAGCTTTAGAGGAAAAGATCATGAGTGGGATTTGAAATACCGACTAGACCTCGGTGAGTAAACTTAGAACAAACAGCTGAATATATCAGTCTAAATCTCAGGGGAGACAGAGAGCAAGGGCTGCATATTTGGAAAACAATCACGTATACTGGCTGAGGGAAACTTTGCATTTCGATGAGATCCCCCAGAGAGGCTTTGAACGAAAAGGTGAGAGGACACCAGAGAAAGCCCTGGGGTTCACAGATGCTTAAAGAAAAGGAGAGGAAAAGGAGGGAAGGAGACCCAGAAACACGTTTCTCCCCCCACAGTATGTATCACACTAGTAATTGTTGGTTTCATGTCCACATTCCCTGCTCACTCTAAGCTACATGAGGATTGGGACCCATGTTCATAATATTCACTACTTTATTCTGAGCCTGATAAGGGTCTAGTGAATAGCAGGTGATCAATAAATATTTGTTGAATGAATTAAGTCAAATAACGCACTAATCCACAGTAATGCCTCCATCTGAATCCCCTTTGTCCCTCCCTTCTTATTCTGTGAGTGAATCTGATCTTTACCCTTCTCTCTCCTACACATCCAGCCTCCCTCTTTTTGTTAGGTCTCCTCTTTGTCCTGTGGGGAATCTCTAAGAAAGGATAAAGTTCATGAAATATCAATCTTTACGAATACAGTAACCAAGAAGAAACTCAAGAACTAATACTGGGTCCAGGGGACCCTGCTGGTACACTGAGGGTGTTATTGGTGGAGCAAAGCAGCACTTCTCAACCATTTTCACATCACATTACAGAAAATAATACTTACAGCACATTGGGGCAAACAGAGGTGCCTGCCCTCGGGCCAAGGAGCCTGCCTACGGACTGACAGAATCCAATGTGCAGACAGACCTGTTAACCGTTTTGTAACGTGTGGGTTGGGAAGTTCTGGACTACACAACCCTCTTTTAAGGCCTGCCTTCCATTTTGAATACTGTTGTTTTAGAGCGTTACAAGATTTGTGGGCATATGTTCAGACTGTTTATTCTTACAGAGAGTGTAGCATAGTGGTTGAGACAAGACGGCCCCATGTGAATCGGGCTCTGCCCTCACTAGCTGTCCAACAAGTTACTTGGACAAGTTACTGACTCTCTACGCACCTCAGTTTCTTCTTTTATAAAATCAGATACTGTTAGTGCCTGCTCCGTAAGGTTGCTATGAGGACTAAATGAGTTAACATATCGGAAGCGCTTGAACAGTGCACGGCCATCATTGAACATGGTATTCTTAGCCAGTCAGTGACTAAAGGGGAAAGACTTTGCCTTGCAATAACTCACAACAAGAACCTAGACCGTACTATTTATTAAAGGGGTGAGTATTCTCCCATCTTTTATGATATTTGTACACCAAAATTTACTTGATATGATTCATAAATGAAAAAATGCTAGAGTAGGTCTTTATACAAAGATAACTAGAAGGAAATAAATAATGTCAATGAATTC
The DNA here is from genome assembly GCF_037783145.1 of Equus przewalskii. NCBI lineage: Eukaryota > Metazoa > Chordata > Mammalia > Perissodactyla > Equidae > Equus > Equus przewalskii. The sequence continues at coordinate 117,717,931 of NC_091832.1, read as the reverse complement.
ATTGAAATAATCATTGTAATTTGTGTTTATAAATCTAAAAATAAAAATGTTTTATAACTGTGGAGGAAAGAAGATGGCAATTCTCTCTTCAACAAAATTACGTCATCAAAGTTTTCAAAAGTATTGTATTTTGACAATGCAAATGGTGTTTAAATTCTTCTTAAAATATCTAATATAGCAGTTTTTCACTTATTATTACTTCTATAATCTCTGTTAAATGGCCTAAAAGTATTTTTTAATTAAAAAAAATTTTTTTAAACAAGCTCAGGATCTGAAAGAAAAAAAGGAAATAGAAACATTTTCTCCTTAGGGTTTATTGTATCGTGGTATTCATTGTAATGAGCAATTTGATAGAGGATTGAAGAAAGCACTAAAAATAAATCTAAGTTAAGACACAAAGAAGAAGAAATCGTCAGTTCAGAAACAAGGCTGAAGGTTATGAAACGAGTGAATATATGCCAACGGTGATTGAATTATGATTCCATGCAAAATCCCCTTCAGACCTATCTTTGTAGAGACAACTAAGCTCATGAACCCAACTGAGCATAAATACTCTGAGCAAAAGAACTCTGCTTAGGGAGCTCACCAGAGGCCCTCGCACTGAACTCTTTGATAATATTTATTGATGATGTCATAGGATTAAAGCTCATGAGGTTTGTTGCACACAAAACTGCATAAAACATATAAATTACCTTTCTGAAGTCAGCATACAACAACCTTTATAATAAGGAATTCTAATGTTAAAGAGTAAATTTTACCCTTTCTCTTATTTAAATAAAGATATACCTATCTGTCCAGATTCTTCATTGTAATTATGAAAACCAACTTTGACTGTCTTAAGGAAGGAGAATTTCCCGAGAGGATTTTATAGGCTCAGAGAATGAATAGGAGGCTGAAGAAGCAGGTTCTAACTTTTACTAAGGCAATAGCCAATAATGTGGGAAGTAATAGGAGAAAGGATCCTTGAAAGAAAATTGGGATGCTATTCAGAAAAATGTGAAAGGCAGCTATTATTAATTAAAAAGGAAATCTATCATGTTGGAGGAGGAAAGGAATGAAGCTTAGTCAGAAGAAATTCTAAGTATGAAACGAGTAATTTCAGGAGACCATATGAATCCTCAGGATCTCATAGAGAGTCGGACTAATAAGAAGTAAACTACAGGGGCCGGCTCCGTGACCCAGTGGTTAAGTTCGGGTGCTCCACTATGGCGGCCCAGGGTTCAGATCCTGGGCGTGGACATGGCAATGCTCGTCAGGCCACGTTGAGGCGGCGTCCCACATCCCACAACTAGAAGGACCTGCAACTAAGATATACAACTACGTACTGGGGGGTTTGGGGAGATAAAGCAGGAAAAAAAAGATTGGCAACAGTTGTTAGCCCAGGTGCCAATCTTTAAAAAAAAAAAAAAATTAATTACCCTAGAAAAAGCACACAGTACTGGATGATCAATTTGGAAAAAAAAAAAAGTAAACTACGGAAAGCTTGGATCTTGGCCATTACCATAATGGGGTGACCCAAGACCACCCCCGAGTCCAATGGAGACTGAACTTTGCCTGCATCACTCCTACTTTCCTTGCTGATGGAGCCACTAGCTCAGGATAATTATATTATAATGAGAAATTCCACTTGGAAATGAATAAGAACAACCCCTCTCCCCCAAACGTGCTCTCCCTACAGCCTTTGCTACCCTACTGAAAGCAGCTCCATCCTTCCAGATGTTCAGGCCAAATTTGTGGAATCAATTTTGATTCTTCTCACTCTTTGACACCCTGCATCTAATCTATCAAAATTCCTGCTGACTATACCTTCAAATTCTCTCCATAATCCCACTGCTTCTCACCGCCTCCATGGCCACCGAGGTCTGACCCAACATCGTTTCTCAGTTGCAACATCGTCCTAACAGGTCTGTCTGCTTCTCCCCTTGTCCCCGTCCCTGCCACCTCCATGGCCCATTCTCAATACCATAGCCAAAATAATTTTTTTAACTTAAGTTAGAATATTTTTCCCCTGATACAAACCTCCTAAGGACTCCCTGTTTCACCCCAAAGAAATGCAAACTCCTTACAACGGCCTCATGGGTCCTGCCTGCCACCCCAGCATGAGCTCTTCTCCTCCCACTTGGGTACTTGCTCTGTCTGCCCCCATCACACTGGCCTCTGTCTCCCACATCAGGTATGCTTGCACCTTGAGGTCTTTGCTCTAATTCTTCTCTCTGCCTGCAAAGCTCTTCCCACAGATATCTGCTTGGCTAACTCCTCACCTCCTTCAAATCTTTGCTCAACGTCATCTTCTCAGTGAAGCCCACCCCGACTGCCTTATTTAATACCGCGACCAGTCTCCCACACCTAGAGGCCCTGAGTCGACGTACCCTGCTCTACTTTTTCTGTGCTGCACAACACTTATTAATCTATAATATGCTACATTACTTATTGCGATTATTTATTGTCTCTTTGCCCCTACTGGAAATTAAGATCTAAGAGGGTAAAGATCTTTGTCTGTTTTGTTCACAGTGTATCCCAAGAAAAATATTGTAATTTATTGCCATATAGATATTAGTCTTAAAATATTTGTTGAATGAATGAAATAAACAGTAATAACATGTGGAGCAATGTGAGAAGGAGTTATCTCGATCTTGGAGCAGGGTTTAAGAAGAGATTGGATGGAGTTTGTCACAGCCTAAGGATGAGAACACGGGTGAAATAATGTGAATAAAAGTAAAAAATAACTGAACCCATGTCCTTGGAAACTCCAAGGTAAAGTGCAAAGAGACTATCCTTTTCCAGGGGAAAAAAAAAAAGAAGAGCGGATGTATTAGTTTCCTGTGGCGGCCATAACAAATTACCACAAACGTGGTGGCAATAAACAACACACATTTATTCCCTCTCAGCGCTGGAGGGCGGAAGTCCAAAATCAAGGGGTGAGCAGAGCCACACTCCCTCTGACGGCTCTAGGGGGGAGTCCTTCCTTGCCTCTTCCAGCTTCTGGGGACTCCATGTGGTCCTCCCATGGAGCATGATCTTGTCCTCTATGCTTCTGTCTTCTTCTGTCTCTTACAGGGACACTTGTCACTGGATTTAGAGCCCACTCAGGTAATGCAGGATGAGCTCATCTCCAGATCCTCAGCTCAACCATCTGCAAAGATCCGTCTTCCAAATAGGGTCACATTCACGTTCTAGGGATTTAGATGCAGACGCATATTTTGGGGGCCACCACAGTGGGTATACCCAGGTCAGTATCTTTTCTCTTAGCATCCCTGCCTCTAGATAAAGTGGTTTCTGGCTAGGAGGGAACTCGGTGGTTGTCACCTTATGCCGATGACAGACTAGCTCCAGCAGACCCTCAGAGCCTCAATAGCCACACTTTGTAGACGTCACAAGGCAAAACAATACTTGCCTGCTTTTATTGTTTCTCACCAAAGTTTATATTGATCACATGTTAAATTACAACCAACATCAAAAATATTAATACAATATTTTATGTTCTAATTTTGCACTTAGAGCACATCTCAATTCAGACTAGTCATATTTCAAGGGCTCCAAAGGCACATGTGGGGAGTGACTTCCACATTGAAAAGCACAGGCTTAGAGCAATGTCTAGTGCACATTGGTACTGAATAAATATTACTGAACAAATAAATGATTGAACAAAGCCTTCTGTCTGAAGCCATTGCTACACAGAATGAAACTCTCAAGAGAGCAGCAAAGGTGAATCCACAAGGGAGTTTGTGCTGGAGACGCAAAGAACAACGATGAAGGGCGCCCACAACATCAATCGCACAAGACAGAAAGGAACTATTTTTGCAGAATTAGGGCCACAGCAAGTTTCTTGAATATCATTTTCTTGGAGGGAAAAGCCAAATGTAGCGTGATAGTGGCTTGGAATTAAATAATGACATTAGTAGATTTTATTTTTAAATAATGACCCAATTTTCATCCCCTAATTTCTTCTAGATCTGAAGTCACAAAACATGAGGATTTGACTCCTGCAAATCTATACTCACAAATATGGAATTAGGAATAGGCTTAACCTAGCAAAGACTGTAGTTCAGCTGTTGGGCAAGTCCTCACGCTTTGTAACTTTTTATGTTCTAAAAAAAACAGACACACGAAACAAAACACATGGGTTTGTCTGGCAGATGCTGGAGAACAGCTTCTGCTTTTAGGCCTCAAATGCACTGGTGCAAATTAAAACATAAAAGGTAGTCCATGTCTTTATGGCCCTGATTACCACCATGTTCACCCCCTGGGTTCTTGTATGGCCATTCCATAGTTTCCCAAGCCTGGCGTGTTTACTTGGTGCCTGGAACGTGATTGCGTAAATTAAGTTCTCTGACACAAACACACCATTAGCTCATTCTAAATTAGATGATCACTAATCTTTCATAATTTACTGTGCATGAATGCTGTAGCACTTCTTGAAGTGCCAAAACAAACTGTCAACAGTTTCAAAATACAGCAGCCCATTAATCTATTTTAACCAAGTCCTAGGGTTTTCCTTTCATTAGCATTATGAATACGGAAGCCTCTTCCCTTCCCAAATTCTCATACTGAGAGAGGCCTCTACCTTGAGCAGCGTGGCCAACCTGCTTCTCCAAACGCATTTCAAATGGCATTTAAACCACAAGTTGCAACCAAACTTAGGTTCGCCAGCCAAAAGCCTCTACACTTAGTATAATAAATTAATACTGAGCCACGTCAACCAATTTCTGCTTTGATATAGACTTCGGAGAAAGTATTTAGAAGAAACTCCTGAAGTCTGAAATAGAAAACTTCCCTTACGACTAATTCCCCTTACGAACTTAGTAAACTAAGACTCGGGTCTCGACTAATGAACCGTTCGAAAGAGCAGCTATCAACCCTTGCCCCACCTTCACGTTTGACGCGGGTAAAAAAATTCTTGTTTTTGCACAGCTTCATTTCCCCTCTCAGATCAATGAACACTCTTACCTCCTACAGCTCTTATAATAAGACCCTTCCTTTGAACTCTCCTAAATCTCTCATTTGATGAAAGATTTGAGAATATACGATAATAATTAAACTATCACCAGAAAGTCTGTGTCTTGTAACACAACTGTGCCCTCCCCATTGCTTTCATAGTCCCCAAACAGCCAGCTGTAGGACATACCTTTCCTAATAGAACAGCCGGGAAGACGACGCCCTGATGATTGTTCCAGTGGTGGCGTCGTGTTTAACATGATCTTCATTTTCTTTTACTTTCTGTTTTTGCCTGGAGTCTGAGTTAATGCTGATACATTAAATGTTAATGCTTTTCATTATTTAGGAGGTGGAGCTAGGAAGGCAATCTGACTTTAGGATACCTTCTTTTTAAATAAAGATATGTCTCAAGCAGCTGGGCCCTATACAACTTCAACATGAATGAAAATTCTCTGAGTGTGATATGAGGGGACCTGACCCACTCACACTTTATACCTTTCAAGTACAACCATTGTATGGCTAAATTTATTTTTTATCTCTATACGATTAAATACCTATCTCTTCAAAATGCTTTCACCTGTGCTTGTTAACTCTGTTTCCTTGTGGAAAATTTAGGATCATATAAGTAATTTTGTGCACACATTTTTTTTATTTCTTTACTATTTATCGCTAGAATGGTTGCATTTTTTTTTTAAGATTTTATTTTTTTCCCTTTTTCCCCAAAGCCCCCCCGTACATAGTTGTATATTCTTCGTTGTGGGTCCTTCTAGTTGTGGCATGTGGGACGCTGCCTCAGCATGGCCTGATGAGCAGTGCCATGTCCGCGCCCAGGATTCGAACCAACGAAACACTGGGCTGCCTGCAGCGCAGCACGCGAACTTAACCACTCGGCCACGGGGTCAGCCCCTAGAATGGTTGCATTTTGCCAGCAAATTATTATCAGAAAAGAATAGAAGTGTCGTGCCAAAGACCTGGCAATACTACAAATATCTCTTATGGGCTATTACTTATGGTCAGATACACCACAGAAACAAAACGCCCTGTAATACAGAGGAAAATTTGCAAATTTTTGAAATTTTCAATCTAATTGGTATCTAGTTTATACAGACATTTTATGGTATGAAAATTGAGATATAATATTAAATCAACTTTTTGAAATTTGAGATTTTCCTAATTTTTTCTCTAGAAATAATATATTTTCAAAGCATTGGTCATTTCTTCAATAGATAACAGTAGTGTATAAAGACAAGTATACTCATGTACATGCACTCATAAATTATATTCCATATAATTAACAAATTGTGATAAGCATTATTTTGAGAGAAAATATAGATGGAGCTGAGAGTTTGAGAACCCTTCTCTGTGGAAATTCACTTTGAGCTGAGCTGAGACCTGAAAGATAACTGAGACCAGTTTCTGTGTTCAAGGTCCTCACAGTTGGAGTAATGGACCAGTGAACACAGTGACTACATGTTCTGTCCTTTGACTAAGAGAATGATCTTCATAAGTTCACTTTCAGTGCGTCACATTTTCATTCTGAGAGCTCCCTGGGAATAAAACAAAATCTAACACGCTGTTGGCTCACAAACGATCAGGCAGCCCATGTGAATCTGCTGACACCTGACCATTTTTCACCTGTAACAACCTAAAATAGGGAAATGAAGGCGACGCCTCTCCTTGCGGTCCGTTCACATGCCTTTCCTCCCCCACATCAGCAGAGATTGGGACACCAGAACAGTCTGTGGAAACTCTCTGCCTCGCACAATCTCAGTTAAAAAACACCAGCTTGTCCCACTCCAAAGGCATACGGAGTTGACAGAGACCTAGAAGCCGGAAAGAGTTCCTGGTTTCCAAAGGAACCTAATTCTCCCAGCTGGAAGAGAAATTACATTGTGTTGCCCACTTAAAGTTCAGGATAATAAGTGATGCTCAGAAAGTCTAAAAAAATTATGTTGTTCCCTCCAATCGCTTTTACTACTTGTCTAGCTCCACTCCCAACATATGTTTTTCTCCTTTGGTGCTCAGCACGGGCAGGTTGTAAATGCATACATTAGACGATACAGTATAACAACTCTAAACTAAGGATGTTGCCCATTGGTGGGTTATCTTCCTTTTCCGTTTGGTTACATTCGGAGAGCTCTAGCAAAGAAAATAAAAGTATGCACAAATAAGAATTCTCCTTACAGGTGTTTTAGCCTGAATTAGCCTGTGAAATAGATAAAAATGAGTACAAAAATGTAAAGACAGGAATTGAAAAAAAGTGTTTTTCTTAATGCCATGTTTCCTTGAAAACTCAAGTAACTGCAGGTAATTTTGATAGTATTTGCGTGGATACACAGAAGGCCTTGGACTAGTTAGCTAACTTGTTAATGCTTCTTGCATTCTCTACTAGGTCTTGTTTTACGTGTTCGAACACTGATCGCTAAAAATCAGGATGTAATTAGCTAACACCGACCATTGCTGGGGTCATGTAGGCACAGCACACACCTGATCCAGGGTGTATGTAAATCCAATGAAAACTAAAGCCACTTCCTGAAAACAATGAATGTGTGATGGAAAGACAGAAGTGACCGAAATAGTAAGTAAGACCTTTTTAAAATATATATATTGCTAGGTCTTCAGGACTTACAGTCTGGTCTCTCTTTGCCCCATAGCACTTTAAAACAAGATGCAATAGAATGTTCCTTCTAAGAGAATAATGCTTATTATCGCATTTAGTATCCTCTCTATAAAACACAAGGGCCAGATTCCCCCTGGGCAGCACATCTAGCTTTATGAAGTGCTAAGTGCTAGAGTTTTCTGTACGGCGCCACCAGCAGACACAAAGAGCACTTCTGCTCTGGGGAAATTTAATTCTAGAGCTGAAAACCAGAGGCATATCAAGACAGTGATAAAACTCCTCATTGCTGTGGCTATTATGCTAACAATCATGATTAAAGCTGCCTTTATTTAGCGCTAACCGAGTGCCAGGTAATATGCTATGAATGTTACATGCATTAACTCATTTTATTCCTCAAACAAGTCTTCGATTTTGTTGTTAATTTTCCTATTTGACAGATGATGGGAAAACCTTCAGAAACTAATGATCTTATCACCAAGCTAGAAAATAACAAAGCAAGGATGTTGGCCACTCTATTATACCACCTCTTAAATAACAGAAATCGTTTAATGAGCCCCTACTATGTATCAGTGACTTTCATTGTATCTTTTAATACTCACCGCACAACACAGACTTTTGTAACCAATTTTCTCGCTGTGGCAATTGCGATTAAGGAAGGTCAGCTATGCTGTTTCCTCCATGTCACCCCGACTTCGAAAGGCGCATAGGAACCAATACATTAAATTCACGGGGCTTGGTTTTTAACACCCCTCCTCATCAAAGCCATGTTCATGTATCAGTCATTAGCATATTTATTATTCCCATACTTACTTATTCCCAAACCTTTACAGGTAATTATTTGTCCCCTGCCTTCATTACAAACAGCCCTGATATACAATTACCTATGCTTTCGACTATTTGATTCCATTGAAATATCTCCAAATGCCTGGACTTAAGCTCCCACCTTTAAGGATCATATCGGATGATTATTAATGTGAGAGCGAGAGCAGGCGTTTTAACATAAACAGCCTCAGTGACTGTAAAGTTACGAACGCAAAAGCTCACAGGGTCCAACCGCTAGAGCCGACCAGGGCTCTGCTGAGAAAGCGCCCATCACAGCCACAGTCCTGGAGCGGCTGTGATCTGACATATGATATGGCGGCTTAGGACACTATGTTTCTGAGAGTTAGCTTATTTCTCTCTTCCATGTTCCAAATTGAACTTCTGGTTTTAATTTAAAGTCATGATAAACTATTTATAACTTATCAGTAAAATGTACATTTACAGAAAGTCAATTCTAGGTCATAGAAGAATTCTTTGGTTTTGTTTTAGGAGGGGAAAAATGAGCCCAGAGCCCCACTATATGTGCACACGCCCTCCTCCCCATCCCTGAATCGAATCCCGACGTGGAGACTCGTCTCTCTCCCCTCAGGCTGCATATTTTATGGTAGATCCAAATTCGGGTGAACTTTTTATGAAGACTTACTGGCTTGGACGGAGACTCTCTGCCCATCGGTCACATTACCTTCTTATTGGAACTTGCTAGGAGTCACTTCCCATGTGGAGCCCGCCGTCAACCTCTTCCTCAAATAAAGTTATATGAAATAGTGAAATGTTAAACCTGAACTTGGTACATGACTAGTTGTGAAATAAAGGTTTTTGATCATTTTTGTTTAACTGACAGACAGGTGTGCATTATTCTTCCAGAGGCTTACAAGGAGGTCAGAAGAAAAATGCAATACTGCACACATTTCACCAAAGCTGCACTGAGCTCTTGCACCATACAGCTGCTCTCAATTTCTAAAAACCAGTACTGCACGCTGGGTCACAAAGCTTTGCTCTTTAAACTCAAAAATGAATCAGGACAGGAAGCCAAATCACAAGGGGTAGAGCACAACGTAGCTCAGGATTTTTTTAAAAAAGAAGTTTTTTTAGTCAAAAATAAAGGATATACAGTTTTTGGTAAAATACCTGTTTGGATGGTTTCAAATGTGGTGGTGAAGGAGTATGTTATTTATTTATACAAGAAAGTCTTTAGGGCCATGTCTATCAAGGATTGAGCCAAGAAATAGGGACATTGTGGCAAATGTGACAAAAATTGTTTCTAGTTCTGAGAGATCATATAGTCTCTTAGGAAAGATAGACATTAATAAGCAATCCCAAAATAAATATTCAAACACAACTGAGAGAACATCAGAGAAGTGCGCGGACCTGTGCGAACAGCTAAGGAGAAGCAGCCTGGCTGGGAGGGGCGTCTCTGAGGAAGTCTGCAAGGGAAGGGTGGGGAGGGAGGGAGCGCGTCTCCAGTGACCTTGTGACATGCTGACAAAGGGGCAGTTGAAATGGCATCCCCAGGCGGGGGTATTTTGTATGTGTAGTGAAAATAATTATCCAAAAATCAGGACCACAGAAAAGACACAACGGGTCTCTTAATTTCATCAGCAATTTTGAACAAAGACATAATCCATTCAGTCTTCATCATTCGTGCCTCAGTGGTTTCATCTTGAAAGACTTTAGTTAAATTGTTCGACTTTCTTCTTCTCCCTGTGGTGGGCAGGACTCATGTCCCCATTTACGTTGTTCTTGCCACCCCTTCCTCACACGGAACCTCCAGCCCTCGAGAAGATTTAGTCCCTGCTCCTTGAGGGGATCCCAAACCCTACAAAGGCTCCCCTTTTCCCTGATGACAAACACTCGCCTGCGGAGCTTTCCCTGCCTACTCACAATACAGAGCTTAAAACCCAAAAAAGGACAAACGGCCTCGTGCAAGTAGGTCGCACCTATCACATTTTATGTTCTAACACTATGAATTTGGTTGAAATTTGCCAATGTAAATATATGTTTTATTAAACTGGAAACAGAACTGTGATAATAATACTTGGGCCCCAGCATGAACAAAGGATTATATGTTCCTGTCAGTGCAAGAAATAAAAATGATTGCAAAAAAAAAATCTATAAACATTGCAAAACATTCTTTTGGCTTAAAATAAGAACTCAGATAATGATGTCTTATTTGGGGTTGCTTCAATCTGGCACATTCAATATTTATTTCTTTGTATATTCCTCTTAATACTCATGTGAGAAAGAGCTAGAAAATGCAGATGACCTATTGCTAACGCCTCTACCGACTTCCCAAACTAGGAGCATCGATAGCAAAATCTCTTTTCTTTCTAGTACTCTGGGGATTCACAGTGCTTGATTCAATGATACTGTATTTCATTGTCTTATTTAAAACTGTGATAAAGTAGATATGTAGAACACTCTCTCTCTGTAATTTTTAAATGATAAAAACAACGAAGGCATGTGATTTTAAGAGCCATTCAGTCCACAGAGCGTTACCAAATAATGGAAAAGGAGTTGTGTCACTTCCCTCCAGGCTGCGCCCCAGTTGCTGATAAAGGGCACCATCCTTTCCCAATGTTTCCTGGAAATCCCGCTCAAGTTTTCAAACTTCAATTTAAGACGTTTGATCACATTTAATGTTTTTACTTCCTTTCTCACAGTTTTCTGCCCTTCAAATCCCTAACAGGAATCTACTCCTTAAAAAATTTTCAAAAAAGCACTTTAGGCAAGGTTTGCTGAATTCACCAAAGTACCCAGATGTCAGGAACTAGGAGGAGCCCCTTGGTATGGTAATCTTTTGGCAAACCAGTGGCAACCACCTGAAGCCACTTGTAATTTAGCTTTAACAGCAGAATTGGAAAGCATGGGCTTTTATCTAAATCTTGAAATAAATCAAACATCCCTAAAGATTGATCGTTCTTCAGAGGGAGTCTTTTATAGCTATACATTTCGCATATATTGTTTTTCCTGGAACTAGAATAAGATATGTGAAAATACCACAAGAAACGCTTTTATTTGTGATAGTTCCAGTCCACTTGGCAGGAGAAAGAAAGACATCATAGGAAAATCTATTCTTATGAGATTTCCAGCACAGCTTTGCATCCTCCAGAAAAAAACAGAGAAACTTTCAAACTGGAGCTTCTAAGCCTTTTGCCATCCATCCTTGTCCTCTGTCCCTGTCACACACTTTTGATTCCTTAGTAGGCAGGTGGATGTTACACAATAGGTGGCATCAAGAACCATTCCAACCAAAAAACAGGTTTAAAAAATCAAACACAGATCCAAGCCAGTTTTATCAACTCAGGTTAGAAGGTTTTGATACTCAGACAGAGCATGTTTTAGAATGCAAAATGAAAAAGAAGATGGCTTTATCCGTTGCTGGAAATACTTGCTGCTTCCCCTGACAACAGTTCAAGTGCCTTATCCTCACGCTCTTCTGTAATCAATCTAGGATGAGACTAGTCATCTAAAGTTGAAGGAACACAAAATTGTGCCTTTCCTAGTTGTAAGACTTCCCTCTAATAATCAGTCTGTAGCAAAGTCTCTGCACTATTGACAGATTCAACCTTCAACCACCAAAAAAATCTTACCGAACAGTTCATTACCAAAAATAAGCCAAAGCCACCATTATATTGACTTTATACCCTGTAATTGATCACGGTAGCAATGATTACATTGGGACAACCATAATGCACTCACTCATTTATTCATTCAACGTGCATTTACTGAGTACCTCTTATGTGCCAGACATTGTTCTGTTGCTTTATAATTTGCAAATTTTTACAAAGTTTTTACTAATATCATCTTATTAACAAAAAATATTACCTACTAATATTAAATATCTCAGCTGACACCTCTCAGCTCCAAACAGTATTATCTCCTTCCTGGAGCTAGTCTCCCTATTTCAACAAATTAACCAAAATTAGATTTGTTAAATGTAAATCAGATCATATTACGGTCTGTTGAAAATACTCTAAATCAGTGGTTCTCAACCACGGACAATTTTGCCCCTCCAGGGACTTTTGACAATGTCTGGGGCATTTTTAATTGTCACAACTGGGTAAGTGCTACTGGCACCTGCTGGGCAGAGGCCAGGAATGCTGCTAAATGTCCTGCGGTTCACAGGACGGTCTCCCACAGAAAAATGTATCTGGTTCAAATGTTGCTAGTGCTGTGTTGAGAAACCCTGCTCTAAATCTAAAGTCTTCACCCCGATCTGCAAGCTCGCAGTCTTACCCCAGCCTCTCCCTTTAGCCTTGCCTCTGATCACGCTGTCCATGGCTCACTGCGCTCCCACCACGCTGGCTGTACTTTGTAATCCTTGAACAGACCAAGCCAGTCTGTGCCGCAAGACTTACTAACTCCTGGTTTCTCTCCCTGGAATGTTCTTCCAAAACTTTGCAAGTTGACTTCTTCTCAACGTTTAGATCTCTATTCAAAGGATATCTCCTCAGAGAAAGCTGCTGTAACCAGTTCATCTGCAGTAACAGCATCCATTCCGCCCTCATGAGTCTCCACCCCATCGCTGTTTTATTTCCATCTATGTACTTGGCACTTTCTGCATTTGCCTTCCTCATTTGTCTTGTGTCTCCCCTCAGAAGGCATGTCCAGGAGGACAGGAGACAAGCCAGTCTATTCCCTGGACCCAGAACTCTGTCCATCTCAGTCTTCATCACCTGCTGGGCCCAGCTATAAAGTCAAAGCACAGGAAAAGAAGTGGAACACAAAGTGAGATGGCAAAAAATGAAAAGAACACGGATGCAAATAACCAACTCAAAACCTAGAGGAAGCAGCAGTCAGGTAATTTTAGTGCTTGCTTTGTGTAGGGCACTGTTTTAAGTGTTTTAAATGGATTAACTCATTTAATGCTCACACCACCGCATCCCACCCCCACCCCAAGAAAAGTGTTATGTTAGCACTATTATCTCGACTTTACACACAGGAATGGTGGCACAGAGAGGTTAAGTAACTCGCTCAAGCTCACACAAGCAGCTGAGTGGCAGCACCAGAACTTAGCCACAGACCCCTTGCCCCACAGCACTGCCCTCTTCACCACCATGCCCTGTGCCAGGCAAAACCACCTGCAGTGCATGCAGAACACAGCAAGTCCTCTTTTCCTTTTCCTCCCTTATTCTTTCACATTCTTTTGTGTTCTCTTTTGAGTCAGTGGGAATAAAGGGAACAGAAGCAGGAACAGGTGAACATAAAGGAAAGAGAGGATTCAGAGGCGTGGTGTAGGGAGAGCTATAGGAGTTCCTCGTAAACTGTTCCAATGCAAGGCTGATGTGTAAACGGAAGGGTGACTCCAGCAAACAGGAGAAATAGTACAGGATGCCAAGCCTGGCGCCGACACTTGAGCACCAGTTTCTCGTGCATGTGCTTTAGGATGAGATCCTAGCCGGGCTTCGCGAAATAGTCCTTTTCAAATAGGGTGAAGGTGGACCTACTTTATCCTGCTTTGCTTTAAGCAAAGAGTCCAACAAAGAGTTTTCACCGTGCTTTGAAATGAAAATATAAACCCCACCAGCACAGTAGCAAATGAATAGAATTAAGCATCCTCCTTTTTCAGGTTCCTACTGTTCATTCTTAAAATGATGAAATAGTATTAGGATGTCCCTATTCCAAGGCTCCAGCGTATCATATTTAAAACACGTGGGTTTATTTGTCAGGACTCATCATATCCTCCCTTCATATTAACAGGAAGCAGGGCTCAAGGTCTCTGATCCCTGTAATTTTATTATGGCTGGAGGAGAAAACCTGGGGAAATGATTCCATCCCGTGGTTGTCAGTTCACGTATTTTATCTTGCAAATGTTGGCAGGGAGCTCAGCCCGCCATTCGCGGATAATGTGTGTTGAAGAGACCATATTATTCATGAGTCGACACCGCTTCCTCCTGACACGGTCATCCCCGCAGTTACTGAAAGGACTCGTTCTTGCAAGTTCCTTGAACGTTGCTGTTTCAGCGTCGCAGCTCCCTCAGCACCTTCCTCTCTCCATCTCCAACGCTGACATTTCATCTCTAAGATGAAGTACCCAACCACCCACCTTCCCCAAAAGTGGCTGAGTGGTTCCCTTTCAGTTCGCCCATATGCACGTGTGTACACATGTGTATGTGAGTGTGTGTGTGCGAGATCACTGGTGCTGATTTGTGAGGTATTGAGTAAGCACGGGAATCTCAGCTAATCCCTCCACTTCGAAAATACGTCACCTCTAGAATTCATTAAATAATAGAGGAAAGGAGGTGCTGGCTGAGGAGACAGACACCCCCCACCGCTCCCACTCGGGGCAGCCCGGCGAGTTTTACGCGGCAAACAGGTGAAGTGGCTCTTGCTAAAAGGCGGTGACCTGAGGCTCCCTCTGTCCTGAGCTTCTGTACAACCTAGAAATGTTCTCTGCCGAGATGTAAACACATGTTTGTGCATGTACACACACAAACACACATATACATGTGCACATAAAATGTACATATAGTCATGTGATTTACTTTTTAAACACTATCATGCTGATGAAATGGGTGTAATATCTGTAAACATTAAACTAAAATATTTTCATTCCTGAGAATACCTAGTTCTTGGGAAAAGTGGAAACCATCCTCAAAGAAGGAAGTTGCTATAGACTGAATGTTTATGTGCCCCCTAAAATCCTTATGTCAAAATCCTAACCCGCAAGGTTACAGTGTTTGGCAGGTGACGGATCCTGAGAGCAGAGCCATCACGAATGGAATTAGTGCCCTGACGGAAGGGACCCCCTGCCCCGAGCTCCCTTGCCCCTTCCACTTGGAGAGTAGCAAGAAGATGGTCGTCTGTAAGGAGGCACCCTCACCAGACTCCACATTTGCCAGCACCTTGGTCTCAGACTTCCAGCCTCCAGAACTGTGGGAAATAAATGTTGTTTATAAGCTACTTAGTCTATGGGATTTTGTTATACAGCCAAATGGACTAAGACAGAAGTCAATTTAAGTCTTAAATTAGCTTGTTTTATTCAAACAGCTTGTCTCAGGTATTGCTTGTATGGACGTGATCTTAGAGATTTTGCTGTAAGTCATAGGATAGCGGAGGAAGACACCGTGACGACAGAGAGGTCTGCACTGGGCATGCCAGAGGAAGCCCTTCGACAGAGGGAAAGAGGAGCTGAGAGGAAGAGGCGGAAAGGGAGAGTCACATGTGCTGTCCTTGGTTTCCCCTCCCAGACAAGGTTGAACCTCGGACGGAAAGTGCGGTGAGTTACCCAGATGCGCTGGATGGAAAGCCCAAGGTCAGCAGCGCATTCCCGGCTTCCCAGAGGCAGGAAGCCTGCTGCCTCCAGAGACACCACCCTGCACCGGGCAGCATGCAACCACGGAGCGGGAGCTGCAGAAAGGAAGTGGCCCCAGAGAGATGCCTGGCCATCAATCCCAAACTCCAAAATGCTCTGAAAACCAAAAGTGCTTTTCATAACTCATTTGATGGTAAAATGTGACTAAACTAACTTGTAGCTATTTACAAATGTAATTTTCCCACTTACTGCCGTAAGTCTGATTACACTGTACTAGCTACACATGACATACAAATGATATACAGTCCGTGCATAGGTTGCCTTTCTGAAATCTAGAGATACATATAAATTTGAAAATACACCTGGCCCCACTGGTTTCGGATAAAGGGGATGGGACCATATTGATAATGGAGAGCGATTTTACAGATTTTTCTTCTCTAGCACCTGTATGCGTTCCCAAGAAACCTTGCATCCTGCAAAACTGCTCACTTAAAAAATAGGCTCATGGGGAAAATAGAATTGCAACTCATCATTGAAGTTCTAGCAAGTTTGTGAACAGGGGAGTAAAAAAAGTAATCATTGTTACCTTGTGAGCTAAATGGCAAAAATAATAACTAACTAACAGTAAACATAAATATGCTCTCCACAAGGCTGCAGGCTGCCCCCGGGGATGCTGGAAGTGAACATGAACAACGTTGAGTGGAGATGCAGACGCCAGCCAGGGAGATCTGTGAACAGGAGGCAGCGTGACCTGCTGGGAGCTGGGTCCTCTGAGGAAGGAGCCCACAGTACAAGCACGCTCATCTTGAATTTTCATAGAATAGAGCCGAAAGGGCTCGTGTCTGTGCAGAAGCTGGGGTGAAGGGTTTCCTTCCCGACTGAAAGCTATAATTCTATTTTCATCATTCTGCTCCTCTTGCATAGGAAAATTGCAACAAAATTTTCATGTTAACCTGACATTATTCTGTTATTTACCAATCACAGGTTCAGCTGCTTAAGATCACGGGCACTGGTGTCAGACTGCCCGGGACTGACCCTCAGCTGAGCACGGCAAAGGACAAGGGTACAAACCCTGCCCGCAGCCCTGACCTCCAGGAGCTCACACCCCAGCCGGAAGGAGAGTCTGATCAGATGCTACACCAGAGCTGACGGTCAATGACAGCCATGAGAAATGAAGGAAAACCGCTTTCTGGACTAAGACCTGACAGGAAAAGCAAAGCCTTGGCCAGACCTAGATGAATCAGGTGCCGTAGTTCTCAATCCTTTTTGTGTGTGAGATCGCCGGGGCGTAAGAGGAAGAACACAGAATTTGTGCTTAATCTGCTGCTGTTCCTTTGACAAGCCACTTAACCTTTCCAGGCCTTTCTCAGCTAAAGCCACCTAACACCACGTTGTGGTGAAACTGGATCCACTGAGGCACTGGCTGGGAGAGCGGGTTGAGGAAAGGGCTCCACAGAGGCGAACTCGGAGGCTGACATTCACTGAGGGCTCCATCTCCTTTAATCCGTTTCCTTTAATCCCATTAGATGTGTCCTCTCACAAAGCTGCATTTCCACAGGGGAGAAACTGAGGCAGAAGGAGGTTGAAAGGTTAAACAACTGGCCAGGCTTGCACAGGAAGTGGTAAGCCCCTGCCCAGGAAGGGTGGGTTAGGAGCCCGGACCCTCGACAGCTGCTGGCGCTGCTCCCAGCAGCAGTGGAGATGACATTTACCTGAAAATAATAAAGCGCCATTTTAAAAAGATGTTCTCCAAGTCAAGTTGTTTTTATTGTTCAAATATCCTTAATCCTTTCTTTCAAAATATTAAGATTTTCCTGTTTCTACGGCATGAACTCCTGGTGGCAGCCATTCGGCCAATCCTGATGGTCAAGCGGTTAGGACTCAGCACTCTCATCCCCGTGGCCCGGGTCATCGGCCCTGTCAGGGAACCACACGACCCGGCTGCCGGCTATCATACTGTGGTGGCTGTGGGTTGCTGGGACACTGAAAGCTGTGCCACCAGGATTTCAAATACCAGCAGAGTCACACATGGTGGACAGGTTTCAGCAGAGCTTCCCGACTAGAGAGACTAGGAAGAAGGACCTGGCCACCCACTTCCAAACAAACTGGTCATGAAAACCCTATGAACAGCAGTGGAGCATTGTCTGATAGAGTGCCAGAAGGTGAGAGGATGGAGCAGAAAAACCGGGCAGGGCTCCACTCTGCTGCCCACAGGGGCGCTAGGAGCCGGAATCCACCTGATGACACTAACAATAAAGTGATCATTCTCTCCTGAATTGATGCACTTGCCTTAAATAATTCAAAATAACTGTATCAGCATCTGCGAAGCCAAATGACGCTGGCAAGCACAGGCCAGCCATGATCCATGAGTTTCACACATCAGTGCCTTATACAGTGTGCACTTTCATGAACAAAAATTGAAACCCAAACCCACCAATCACACACGGAAGGAGATCTCTCCTAACCACATGATGGAGAATGGCACTGATGTATTGTATGATTAGGTCCATCCTAATCACTGGGGTGAAGGCAGAGCTTCAGCCACGGTGGCAGAGGGTGCGTGCGGAACCAGCAGAGTGGAGGATAAGCAGCCCCCAGACCTTTGCGTGTCCCTCTGTGAACCGAAGGCACCTCTGAGAAGTCGCATCCACCCCCACCTTGGCAAAGCAGCTGGAGTGTAGACATCACCTCTATCCTCAAATTCACCACGTGGAACGTATCTTTCTGCTTATTATCTGTCACCACTAGAAGACGAACTTCTCAGGCACAAGGTCGATGAATTAGTCACCTTTGCATCCACGGCACAAACGCAGTGCCTGCAATGAAGTATCTATTCAAGGCTGATTATATGGACACTCACACTGTGTGCAGTAAAAATACCTACTTTAACGTTTCCAGTGTTTTCATGTTATATGATCCTGAATCGCTTACAATAACAGTAATAACCGGACGGTAGCATGGCTACATTGAGCAATTTTCCATAGCTTTATAATGCTTCAAAGGAAATTGGAGAGCATCAACTTTTTTATACAGATGAGGCCCAAAGAGGTTGGGTGATTTACCCAACAGCAAGAGGCCTAACTAGAGCTTGAAGTTTCCCACCTAGCATTTTATTTTCCTACTACATCCTAACCAAGGATTTTGGCTAAAGAGGAGCTTTTGAAATAAAGTTAAATTGGAGACATTATCATTAGAAGTGTTCAGAACTCGGAAGTGGATGTATGTTTTTTATGTCTGGACAGACCCAAGGGGAACTCTCTGGTGGAAGAAAGCAGATTGTAGGAAATGGTCAGTAAAGGAAGGATATCATCTAGGACCCTTGACCTCTCTTCATAGGTTCCAGGGTGACAAGGGATCTGAAAGGTTATACAAGGGAAGAGAAGTGCTTCCAGGACTTGCATGTGGCACAGGATGCTTACAAGAAATGCTTGTATGGTAGCATTGAGCAAATGGACAAGTCCTCTCAGCCCAAGGTGACTGTCCCAGGAGCCAACTCGAGGGCCGAGGCCTATGGGAGCTCACACACCTGGAACCCGTTCTTTCCGGTGGGTCTACTATGGAGTAGAGCAAAATAGAGCTTTAAGGTATTGAGGCTTGAGTTCAGACTCTAAGAGAACTAAGGGGAATTTCTGTATAATAATAAACTGGCTACATAAACCCTCGTGAAAGGACAGTGATCCCACCTCTCATCTGTCATTTCTATGCTCTGCTGACCAAAACTCC
This sequence comes from Equus przewalskii, assembly GCF_037783145.1. NCBI lineage: Eukaryota > Metazoa > Chordata > Mammalia > Perissodactyla > Equidae > Equus > Equus przewalskii. The sequence goes on along the minus strand of NC_091832.1, from coordinate 117,698,576 downwards.
ATTCAAACTCGCGAGCTGGTTCCCTATCACTTAAGCACTAAATCTTTCACTTTATAGAAGAGGTTGTATCCTCTAGGAGGTTTTTTGGGTCACATGGAAGAGTTTTTGCACAAGGACATTCCTGGATCAGTCTGAACCCACAGGTAACAACGAGTGATGAATATCCTTGGCACGGCCGTCACATATCCCATTGCGAGCTTTTTATTTTGCAAGCTGTCCATACTGCAGTGTGAAAATTTCTATTAGATTCCCCAGAGCCATGAAGCGGGTAGAAGCTTTTAGCAGCCCTGAACACAAGGCAGCCCACAGAAATGTGGATTCAACTACAGGAAATAATAGACAGTCACCATTGAAAACTGTTTTATGCCTGGAGCCAACCCACAAAACTAATGCAATAATAGAGACTCTGAGTTAAAGCTGGAAATTGCTCCCCAGGTCAAGCTCCTCCCTGGAGCCCAGAGAGGATTACTGTGGGTGCATTCTGGAACACTGCCGCTGGGCCAGGTCTTCATTGTCTCATATAATGGACTTTCGCTATTTCCTTTAATAATCCTCAATCCCCTGCCTTGGGGCGGATAGTCAATCTGAATTTATCTTTTCCCAACTTCAGTTTTTCATTCCTTCCTTATTTCAGACAAAGGTTAAAAAAAAATACCTCCTTCTCCCTGTGGAATTACACCCAGATTTTCTTATTCAGCTGTTGCCTTTCTGCAAAGCCTTTGCTCCTTTGACACTTTGGTCGCTTTCCTCTGAAACCCAGCCAATGTCTCAAATTCTGAGCTCCACCATAGACGCATTATAATAGAAAGAACAGCCGATTGGTCAGGGTGCTGGAGCACAAACCTGGTCTCCATTCTCCTGTTCACATAGTTATTAAGAGAAAAGAACTGACTGCGGTGCAATATGTCTGGGTTTTTGTGTTCATAAAATCTAAAATAATACCTTTGTGGCTTCTACCCGCCACCTGTAATAATGGATTTTTTCCCAAATAAAAACAATTCCCTATCAATCTGGTATTGTGGGGATTCCAGCTAATTTCTTGCCAGTTGCATAGCATTGTACTTTGTCATGACAAATGAAGTATCTGGTATCTTTATACCTTTATACAGTCTTTTAACACTGCCAAGCACATTCACATGCACCAATCTTGAAGAGTTTGCTATCAATAGCAGGAATTGGTCTGAGACAGTCATTTGAGCAATTGATGAGAAAAATATCTTACTTGCAGAAAGAAAAAAGTATAATGCTTATAGACTTACCCTAACCTAGGAAATAGCACTCCGGCCTATAGTGGTCTCAGTTTGAATTCCACTCCATTTGTAGTCAGTTAGGGAACGAGAATCTATTAATTTATAATGTACAAGTAATCCTTCCTTACCAGTGCTAGAAATGAAATGTCACTATAAGTTGCAGTTGCTGAGGAGGAAAACATTATGCCGGTAAATGTGACACAACGCCATATCTCACACAAAACCTATTTTAAATCTCCTTTATCCAGACACATTAAAAAGCAACAACAACAAAAAAATTCCATTTTTGGTGAGTGATTATCCCCTTGTTAGAATCAAATGTCCCAGGAAGTAAAGCTGTTCTTAAGAATTTTGTTTTTAGAGATGTGTTAGTTTTGTCCTCTGAGGAGCACAGATCTGAGAAGATGTGTGAAGATGGCATTAGATGTGTCCTCTAGGCAGCCTCTAAGATGGCCCCCAGTAAGCCCCACCTCCTGGTGTTCATGCCTTGTGCAACCCTTGAGTGAGGGCTGGCCAAGTGACTTGCTTTTAACCAGTGGAATATGGAAAGGTGATAGAATGTCATTTCTGTGATTAAGCTACAAAGCGTTGTGACTTCCATCTTGCTGGAAGATTGACACACTCACTCTCTGGCTTTGGAGTGATCCATCATGGTGGGAAGACTCACGTGGCAAAGGACTAAGGGAGGCCTCCAGCCAACAGTCAGCAAGGCACTGAGCCCTCAGTAGAACAGCCTATAAACTAAACCCTATAGACCTTCTGTAGCTGAGCTTCAGATGAGACCCAAGCACTGGCTGGCACCTTGATTTCAGGCATGTGAGAGACCCTGAAGTAGAGGACCGGGGTAGGCCATGCCCATACTCCTGACCCACAGTAACTGAGATAATGAATGTGTGTTGTCGTAAGACACTATGTTTGGGGATTATTTGCTATGCAGCAATAGATAACTAATACAATGTGCGAGCAACATTTTGGGGAAGGAAGCAGAAGGCAAGGATAGCCTTCTAACTATGACGTGGCCTGACATCTAACAGCGAATAGAAAGAAGGAAGGAGAATGGGACAGGAAGAGTCTTGGACTGCAGTATAGTCCTAGGCAAAGTTTCCCATTGGAAGAGTCCCACATCTTGCCAGAATGACTCTGCCTTAGTGCCCTTGCCATGCTCAGGCATTGGCTGGGAACAGTGTGGAAGAACCACAGTCCTGACACAAACATGGTGGTGAATCCAGAAAGGCAGCAGCTGCAGCCCCACAGCAGATCTGAGCAGTGAATTTCCACGCTACAGAGGAGAAACAAACTAATGCCACAATATTAGAAAGAAAAGAGAAAGACAGAGAAAAGAGAAGGTACAGCTGCTTTTTTAATCATATCACTTAAGATGCTCTTGTAGCCCATCCCACCTTCTCGGTCATGTTGCCCAGGGTGGGCAGGGAAGCACCAGTCAGGAGTAGGAGAACTTGAGGCCACAGGAGCATCAGGGCTACCCCCACTTCCCTGCATCAGCGTCACTGACATCCCATCTGTTGGGTCAACAGCCTCTACCATTTTTGTTTGGAAATCTCTTGCTTTACTGAGTAGGGGACATAGTCTGATTGCATTCTCATTCAAAAGCTCCTTTTTTCAAGAAAATGGTTCTTTGAGGACAAGAAAGAGTGGGAATGAAAGGATAGAAAAACTTGACTTGATGGAGGAATGATGACACAAAAATGGAGACAGGGAGAGATACCAACATGTCTTTTACGTCTTTGGATAATTACTGAGCGTATTTCAGTAAACGTGAGACTGCCTTTTGTTTTACAGCAACACGGAAATATATCATGTATGTGAGGAAACTGAACATGACTATCAACAACTTTTCAATTAATTTGGAAGTGCTTACATTTATTAACCAGAATAAAAAGAAAGTGATCCAGTTCATAATCAAATGGAGTTTTAGACCCACCGCTCCAGGCTGCCTTGGAAAAATATTGAAGAAAGAACCAGGAGTTTCAAACCAGGGAGATTAGAGTAGATGAATTACATGAGAGCAGTTGACTGTGTTCCCAGGAGAGACTAAAGGACTCTCCCTTCATCATTGAGAAGCAGAGAGAGGTTATTTTCTGTGGGCCAGGACTGACAGCAGGTGATGCTTCCATGGGACTCTCTAATGTCAATATGGATGATGTGATTTAGGAGAGCAAAGGCCATGTTCCAGCAATAATTAGAGGGAACATGGATATAATTACTGCAATAGGCAGCAAAGCCAGAGTGACAATCAGGTACCCTTGACCAATGGCTAATGGCTAATAGACCTCCTGTTCCTCTAGGCAAGATAGATGGGCAGTCAATGAGAGTGTTCCTCAACCTATATAAACATAAGAGATCAAGATCTGGCGAGCAAAGGCCAATGTCAACCATCTTAGTGGGAAATCATGATTCTTTACCTGGCTCTGGTTCTGAATCAATTTTCAGAACCAGAGCCAGTCAACTAACAGGAGGCTCGGTCCCCTTGAGAAAGGACTCCACAGTGCCAAAACAAGAATATATAATGCATGTTAGATTATGCCCCAAAGGGACCTACAGTCATTTTCCAGAGTACCTCAGTGGAAGAAAAGGGAATACCCATATCTTTGGAAGATTATTTGGTAGAGAATCAGAGCTGACACTGACACCAGGGGACACAAAATGCCAGAATGACCCCTCTGTTACACTGACTGTAATTGGTTCAAAGAGTCTGTGTCTCCACTCTTGGTAATATCCCCAGTCCCCGAGTGTGTAATCAGAATGGATATATTTAACAAACGTCAGAACGCTCACGTCAGTTCCCTGACCCGTGGAGTAACAGCCATCAGGAGGGAAAGGGTCAAGTGAAGCCGCGCTATCCCAGTAGCCAAGACAGTACATCAAAAGCTATACCACTTCTTGTCTTGAATTTCAGATATTACCGTTATCCTCAAACTCAAAAGATGCAGGGATATTGCTCCCTGTCATGTCCCCATTTAGATAACCAGCATACTTCTTCCAAAAGAGAAAGAAAGAAAAACAAAAACAAAAAAAACAAAAGCTTGTAGACCTTTCGGGGATGAAAGACAGGGATGTCTGAGGAAGAAGCATGTGGACAGACCTATGGATGTGGGGACAAATTGTGCAGATCTTTGCCTCACGTTCTTGCCAATCAGAGATCATCTATAGCAGAGGAGTCACTGAAGATCCTGAAGTGCAAGCTAACTCATCCAATGAAAGAAAACCATCTCTTGTCCTTAGCCACTGCAGTGATAGCAAACTGGGTCCATAATCAGAGCAGCCATGGTGTCAGGGATAGAGGCAACACATGGGTCCAGCACCTTGGTACCAGCTTCAGCAGTGGGGACTGTGGCTTATCCCGCTAACACTTCCATTGAAAGAGTTTTTGTGGAGGATTTTGTTTTGGTTTTTGTTTATTTTATTTTATTTTATTTTTAAGAAATTATGGCCAGCCATCACCCTGAAGCATGAATAACAAAGTTGAAAACAGCGTATGGGGTGTAAATGTAAGTGGGTAACATCGTGGATGCTCTGTAGGAGACACCATGGACGCTCAGATCCATTTCCCCATCGCAACATCACTGGAAGCATTGTAATTCCCCTTCCCAAGTGTCTCTTTCTCTATTCTTCTCTGCCTAAGGGCTTTCTTGAGCACCTTGGGAGCTCACTGAGCTATAAGCAGGTGCAACCTGGACTATGGGAGAATCAACACCCCGGGGGCAACTCTCAGTTAGTAAAGGATGATTGGTGGTGGCTAAATGGCCCAGGATCCCCAACATGCATGGAATGTGTTCCACATGGTTTCATTGCAGAACAGTATTGGGTCACAGTTGCCTACCATAGTAACCCACTCGTTGATGCATCCTTTATTATCTCTTCTCCCTTCCTCTTCTTATTTTCTATCATCCTTCCTGGGACCACATCTCTTATAGACAATCTGCCCCTAAATTCTTGTCTTAGGTCTACTTTTGAAAGAATACAAGCTAAGACGACATGGACTGTTTAAAACTATAAGAATAATGCCCTGTGTAGGTTAAAATATAGAGAGAAATAAAACACATAGCAACCATAGCACAAACTTAGTGGATTGACAAATGAAAGCTTCCATGATTTTTACCTTGTCCAAGAAAAGGATAAAATCACCAACTAACATTAGACTTTGTTAAGTCAAGGATGCGTGTTATAATTTCTAAAATGATTACTAAAAATGTAACAAAAGAATGTATAACTTCTAAACTAAAATATTATTAAATATAATCTAATAAGGGCAATAAGAAAATAAAAGGAACATAGGACAGGCAAAAATAAACAAAAAACCAACAACGAAATATATCAGTAATTATATTAAGTGTAAAAGGCCTAAAGCACCAATTAGAAGACAGAGACAATTAGACTAGAAAGAAAACATCACCCATATGCTCAGTATAAAACACATTGTCTTTGCCTGATTTCCTCAGAAGATAACGCTGAAGCGAAAACTTACGTGCAGTTCCAGTGCAGGGGAGTGATTCAGAGGAAGAGGGGACACACAATAGAACAGAATAACTTCATGGTCTCAGGCAAGGGAAGATTGAGAAGGAAAAAGCACTAGATTAATGAGTCCTGGAGATTTAACATACAGCATGCTGCATTATAATACTGCGTTATATAGTTGAAAGTTGCTAAGAGAGTAGATCTGAAATGTTCTCACCACAAACAAGAAATGATAACAATGTGATAGGATGGAGGTGTTTGCTAATGCTGTGGTGCTTGTACACTTTACCTTACACAATGTTATATGTCAACTACAGCTCAATAAAGCCGGAAAATAAAAAAGACAAAGAAAAGAAAAAGAAAAAAGCACTAATCATGAAGGTAAAAATTAATAAACTAACCCATATTAACATTAAAATTGAGAATATCTGTTTATTAGATATAACCCTAAGGAGTTAAAAGGTAAACCACAGAATGAGAAAAATGTTTTCAACATATACAACAGTCAAAGGACTCATATGATAATATATCAGGAACCTTGAAATCAATGAGAAAAAGACAAACAACCCAGTAGAAAAATAAGCAAGAGAATTGAAGAGGTATTTTTGAAAAGAGGAATCCTAATGGACAATAAACATGTAAATAGGTGCACAACTTCATTATAATCAAGAAAATGAAAACTAAAATGGCATAGACTATCATCGTGCAGCCTCCACATAGCTGAAATTTAGATGATCGACAATTCCAAGTTTTGCCAAGCACGTGGAGCAACAGGAACTTTTCTGTGGTGCTCTTGGGAGCACGGTTCAGCCTCCTTGGAAGATCATTTATTATCTACCACAACTGAAAATATGCATTCACCAATTTCACTCCTACCCAACAGCAACGCATGCCTTTGTGATCCAAGAGACATACACAAGAATCATAGCAGCACTATGTCTATCGACTACAGAATGAAGAAAAAATGATGGTACATTCATAAATGGAGTACTATGGTAATGAAATGAACAACGTACAGCTACTTAACACTGTAGAATAATCTTAAAAATATAAAGTTTAGTGAAAGAAGCCAGATACAAAGTAATGCATAATGTATAATTCCATTTACATAAAGTTCGAAGAAGGGAAAATTAACCTATATTTTTTTAGAGATGTGCGATCGGATGACGCTATATAAGGAAAATCGAAGAGACAATTTCCTTAGACGCACAGACAGTGGTTCCCTCTGGGGCAGGGTAGTAACTGGGTGGAGGGAGAGCTTCTGAGGTGTTAACAACCTTCTATTTCTTGTCCAAAATACTGGATACACAACTTTACACTTTGTGGTAATTTTTTTTTCAATGTGGTAACATTGGTTTACAACATTATATAAATTTCAGGTGTACATCATTATATTTCTATTTCTGTGCAGATTAATTGAGCTATACATATACGTTTTGTAGACTTTTCTGTGTCTGTGTTATATTTCATGAAGAGAAGTTTTTTAAGGAATGCAACTGTGCAGAACAACCCAACAACCCACACCTGAGAGGACTAAGGGCCCACTTCTCCTTAGTCGATGGCCATGAGTTTATATTCCTGGGCTCGTTCTCTAGCGAGGAGTCACAAGCGCACCAGTCATTTGTATGGAGTGAAAAATCGACTTTCTTTCTGTGTGATAAAGTCTGATGGACAAATTGTATGCAAGTTACCCTGCCTCGCCTTTCACTGCACATCGTCATTGTTTCATAAAGTACAACCCTGTCGAATAAGCACTTCAATTCTTTCCATCACTAAATTTGCACCAGTATCTGCCCAGGCAGGCACTCCTTCTTGAATGGCCTGGTTATTGTTTCTGCAATGCTCCGAGACGTGTTTTGCAAAACTTCTTTTCAAAGGTCCATAATGACCTAAAAGCTGTTTTATGCATTCTCCTGCCCGTGACATTCTCCTTCTGCTGCTCTCTAAAGGTCCTGGTATCCAGTGGCTCTAAACCCATTTGCTCTTTTTTTGTGTTTTTCATGTTCAATCCCTCTGCTTGAGGCAATACTTTTTTCATCTCCTACTTTCAAAGCACAAATCAAATTATGCCTCTCTTAGACTTCAACTCTCATGGCTTCCCTGCAGAACAATGAGCAAACTTCTCAAGAGTAGGTTCAAGACCCTCCAGAATACAAGTGCCAAACTTTCTCTCCACCCCCATTTTCCAAGAAAACTATATACTCCCTTTTATAAATCCACACCCCATAGAAAGAGAGAGAGATGTACACACACAACTTGTTCCCCAATACACACTCCACTTACCTCCCATAGACCAGAGTTCAAGCCTTTTGTCTGTAACATACACAACAAACTAGCACCAAAAGTAAAAATTAAGTTGTCTCATTTATAAACCCAACGCAAGATATTAACTATAATATTAACCAATTTAAAAGAATAATACATCCTGAAAAAGTTAGTTTTAATCCAAGAAAAGAGGGAATATTCATTGGAAAATTTATTAATGTAATTCACAAATACAACAAGAGGGAAGCACTTCCAACTTTGTAAAGGACGTTCGCCAACAATTTGTAACAACATCAAAACAAAGACAGAGAAAAGGCAAGGATGTTCATGATACCACTAACATTTGAGTCCAGATCAACTATATTACCAATGGAATAAAACCAAAAAAAAGAAGAATCAGGTTATAAATATTTGAAATAAAAAGACAAAATTGTAATCATTTATAGATAATACATTTGCCTATCACAGACAAGAATCAATTGAAAAATTAGAACTAACCAGCACATCAGTAAGACGGCTAGATATAAAATCAAAATACAAATGTCAACCACGTCCTATAAACCAGCAGTTACCAACTTGAAAACATCATGAAGAACGTTTATTCACAGCAGCAACCAAAAACTCCAGAATATCTAAGGAAAACTAACAAGAAGTGTGTAATACTTGTGGAAAAAAAGGCAACATTTGACAGAAGTCTGTGGAGAAGAGCTGAATATATGCTGCATCATGGTCCTGGAGAAAATCACTAATTTTAAAGATGACAATTCTCCCTAAAGTAATAATATTAAAGAAATCCTAATCAAAATAGTAATGAGATATTTTATGAAACTTGAAAGCTGATTCTAAAATTATATGGAAAAGGAATTAAACAAGAATAACTGAGAAAAAATAATTATAAAACAAATGAGAGTTTGCTTCAGATGTCAAACATACTCCAAAGACAGTGCAGGAATAAACTAAAAATTCAGTGTAACAGAATGTAAGCCATAAAAAGAATCGACATATATATGCAGGAATTAGGTGGATAACAAAGTTGACGTTCAAACTCAAAAGCTTAAACCTTTTTAAAAATGATGCTGAAACTTTTGGATACCTATACGAAAAAACATAATATCACACCATTCATAAAACAGACTCCAGATGAAATAAAGAGCTAAATCTGAAGAAAAATCTATAATTAGAACAAAATATAGAAGACTCTCTTTTTATACTCTTAGAACAGAGAAGACTATTCCGAAAAAAAAAGAATGCATATAAGAAAAGATAGATTTGACTATCTTAAAGTTTTCCAATGAAAAAGGCACCACAAGCAAAACTGTGAAAGGTAAGGAACTGACTGAGAAAAAATAACTGCAAGACGGATCCAAAGACTGAGCAATCCATAAATGTTTAAAGTTCCCCAAATCGATAAAAAAAAACATACCAGCCAATTTTAAAATGGGCAAATTAAAATTTCGAAAATGAAAGATGTGTCATTAAAGCAATTAAAAATTCTGCTGATGTATCTTTTTGACAGCTGTCAGTTGTATTATAACCCAGAAAATTATTTTAAAATTTTCGAAATACTATCAAGAAGCCCAAAAATGTAAGAGATCTGTTCTTTGGAAAAATTAAAAGCAATAAAGTTTGATATTTTGTTGGGTACATATTCAAATTGTAAACATGAAAAATATGAACGTTAAAATGAGCAGTGAAGAATCAACACCCGTAGTAATCCTGTAGGGATAGCTTTTTACCTATTGCAAACCAGAAGAATTAATATTTGTCAAGATCTACAATCCTTTCAATAAAAATCAAAAACAAACCTGCCTGATTTAGTTTTAAATGAAAAAATGTTATGTGATTAATAACCTAACAAATACAGTAACCAAAGTTTAAGGAAAGATGCTCAAAGATGAGAGAAGATTCTTGGCACATCAATAGATTTAACGCTTTCTAGCAAAAGGGCAGGCACGGTCCCAGGCATCCTCTGTGGCTCTTTCAGGGTGCCACTGCAATGGTTTAAGACGACACAGACTATACCAATTCTCATACAATATGTTTCTGGAAAATAACACATTGTTACATTGTTCTGTATCTGATTTCCATATAAAATCAGTTTTCCAAATATAAAAATATTAGAAGTGTTTCAGGAAAATTCTGATCAAAAGATCTAATCAAAAGATCTAGAGGTTTTTATTGTTATAGGCAAACATTACGTTATTTTACAATCCTAAATCATAATGAAATCATTTAAATCATTAGAGAGGGAAAAAAATCCAAGCATTTTAACATTTCTAGTTTCTTGGGAATTGTAATTTTGGTTACTAAAGTACTATAAATTTTTTAAAGGCTATTTATTGAAAAGACCAAACATGAAACGTCCATGTGCTTTGGGCCCTTGTAGCTCTCAGCCAGCTTTGTCTTGCCTTTCTGCCTATAAAATTTTAAACATAATTAGACTCTTTCCCAAAGACAAAATGTTTTTAGGCAATCTTATAAATAATCTTACTAGGTTTGTGCTGGCTATTTCTAAGAACCGATTCTAACAGAGGAAATAGTTAAGTGGAGAAGCTGGAGCAGAAAAAGGAACAATCAGTGACTCTTCCCACAACCAACATTTCTTGAGTGTGTCCTATGAGCCCAGGACTGTGTGACAGGGAAACTAGGTGAACTCTGGCCTTTCTTTTTTCTCTTTTGTCTTTCCTTCCACAGACCTGGCAATCTCATTGATGAATCAGTCACACTGATGCTGGCTCGGCGAGCCGAGGAGTCGAAAGAAACGTTTCTTGACTCTCAAGGTCTGGTAGTAGTGCTCCTTTATTCAGAGAACAGCATGGGGACAGGGCCCGTGGGCAGTGAAAGGCTGCAATGGGGAGGGCTAAATTTATAAGGCATGGCTATGTGAGTTATTTCTTTTCTAGACAAAGAAAAGACCACGTTAAAAAATCGTTACAATGGTATGAGTATAGGTGGGGTCTGGGTAGCAGGTGGTCCTATAACTTTGCATACGAATTAGGTCGAATCAGGTCAAGACGTCCTGCCCTTCTGGGAGGATGATACAGATCGGTATGTAGGCCAGGCCACCTTGGGCTTCTGTCCCTGGGGCAGCCTCGATCCTCATCAAAACCACTTTCATTATTTACTAAATACTTACTACACCTTGGGTATTATTGCTAGTTGCAGGAGACACGATGGCAATAAGATCACATTTTATAGGTGTGCCAGACCAAATAAAAAAGTAAGCAAAAGAGAAAAGAAAAGCAAGAACATATACCTCAGATGTTTCAAAGATAATCTATGTAAAACTTCCAGTGCAGATCCTAGAAGATAATAACCACTTGAGAAACATTAGCTTTTTTTCTTTTTAAATTTTTCTTCTTAATGTTACGCGGTGCGCAAACCCCTTCGAGGCATCCTAAAATGACACGGGCTTCTTTGCACGTCTACAGGACACCCTGCAGCAAGTGAGAAGCCAGTGTGCGTTTGCGCTTGTAGTCAGAGCTGTCCCGAAAGGGTCCCACGAGGGCCCTCACGAGCTCGGGTGTGGTCTGCTCAGACACCCCCAGCAGCCTCCCCCATGCCCTCCAAGCAATAGATACGTAAGAAATGTTTGTTGACCTGACCAAACAGCGGTAACTTGAAGATTAGGTCCAAGTCTGAGTTACAGTGGCCTGAAAAGGGAAGGAGAAAACACGCAGATTAAAGAGAACAGAAGAGGCTAGAGCAGGCGTGTTTGCTGATGGGAAGGATCCAGTAGACAGGGGAAGACTGACGATATGGGCAAAATGGAGCATAACCACAGGAGTAAACAAACATGCCAGGAAAGACAAAATCGTCCCGTATTTCAATTTACCAGCCTCACCCAACTACTTCTAATTTAACCTTATCCACGGCCCCAGAATGCAATATCTCTATCCAGGTGACTGTGTCTCCTGAGAGTCACTGAGCAATGTGAACAAAAACGACTCAATCCAATTCTCCCCCTGCAGTTTTGGCATTGAGATGCTGATAAGACCGAGGCAGCCGGCCGCAGGGAGCCCAGCTCAAAGCTCACAGAAAGTCAGAGCCAAAGTTAGCACCATCGCAGGCAAAGGCCCATGCAGACTGGAATAACGGAGAAACAGAATCCATGAGCAAGCTTGTCCCCACGGCAGAGGATGGAGAAGAGGTGCACAAAAAAGCAGAGCCGAAAACCCGTGAAGAGAGCGGCTGCCGGAAGGCTGACGCGTGCCCGTTTTGCGCCTGTTCTCACGAGACCTGGCTGTGACTCACCTTTATCTCCAGGTTTTCGCAACAGTCCCCTATTTTGGCTTGACAAAATGTGCATGGTTTCTGTTCCTTATAACCCAAGAATCCCCACCAAAAAATAATTCCATGGTAAATTATTTCAGACTCCAAGCGCTCTGAGACAGTACCACCCAACAGAATTATAATGTAATCCACATACGTAATTTTGAATGTTCTAGTACCCACATTTTGAAAAGTAAGAAGAAACAGGTGAAATTAATTTAAGAATATACGTTATTTAAGCCAATAACTTCAAACTATGATCATTTCAACATGCAATCAATAGAAATTAGACGTCTTACGTTCTTTTTTTGTACTAAGTCCTCAGATTCCAGCGTGTATTTGTACCTACAGTGTATCTCAGTGTGGACGCGCCATGTGTCAAATACTCAGCAACCATGTGTGGCAATGGCTGCTGTATTGGGCAGCACAGGTCCAGAAGCTCAGAGACGGGAGAGACCAATGTGCAGACAGCAACAGGGCCTTGGGAAGCAAGTGGGCTCTGGCCCCATTGTGGAAGCAGCGTGGGGAGGGGCAGAAAGAGAACCCGCTCCATTATCCCAGGTGAGGGAGGCGGGAAAGTGAGGTGATGGTGACTGGAGTTGGGATAGACAAGTGGAAGAGTGCGGTGTTCCACCAACACCATGCAAACCTTCAGCCGTTATCCCAGAACACATCGGGGACCAATCTTGAATGTGGGTTTGCATGTTTTGCTGAAAGGGCTTTCCATTCGAAAGAGGGAGTAAACATTCCAATTATCACTATCAGCGAATTTGGAGGCCCTCAAAATCTGTCATTTTGCTGTTTTGGAGGGACTTTTTTTTTTTCTGGGGTTTTTTTTTTTTTTTTTTTTGAGGAAGATAGGCCCTGAGCTAACATCTGTGCCAGTCTTCCTCTGTGTTGCATGTGGGTCACCACCACAGTATGGCTTGATGAGCAATGTGTAGGTTGGCACCCAGGATCCTACCCTGCCAGCCACTGGCCTCGGAAAGGCCAGTGCGAGCTTAACCACCACATAACCGGGCTGGCTTGGAGGACTTTTTTGACCTTGCTAATTTAGAGGCCAGTGATGGCTCTTTCATGAGCCTAAGAACCCCCAGGAAAAGGTAATAGACTTATTCCCAACGTCCCCACCTTTCTGAAAAAAGCAGCTGTGCCAAGGCCTGGAAATCAGAGGCCTTTCTAAGTAATGCCCCTCCCCACACCTGACTGCTCACCGAACTCCTCAGAAGCTTTCTGAGGATCTGAACTTGCTTTTTGGAAACTGGTGGTCTTACTGAGCAAGCACCTGTTGGGCCTTATTTTATCATCTTAGTTTTTCGGGAAGTAATGAGTCTATGTGATGGCATGGAGGAGCCCCAGAAAATGGCAGTATCCAGGGAGAGTAGCTGACGGGATCTGGGGGAAAGAACTGAGAGTGTGTCACAGCATTCAAGTGACCAAATGACCTAAGGCAACACCATCCACTGGGCAGAGACACCGTCTAGTGGAGCAGGGACACTGTCTAGTGAGCAGGGACACTGTCTAGCGGGCAGAGATGGGAATGTGCCTTCTCTGTCTTTAATCCTCCCAACAGCAGTCTTAGTGCCCTCACTTATGAAGCGGTCAGTGAAAGCGGAAGGACTGAATGCCTGGATGGATGGATGGATGCAGCTCTGCCCTAGAGGAATACAAGCTGCAATTTGGTGAGTTTGCTGGGGTCCTTTCCTCTGGGATCCTAAATCCCTGTGGACAGTCGTGGAATAGAGGCACTCATCTGCGATAAGTCCCTATTACCTCCAAGGACACTTGAGGAATTTCACAAAGCCACAGAGCTCCCTGACCTGCTTCCCAGATCAAGGTGGGTGGGCAGTGCCCTCTGGCACTCACCACCTCTTCTGCGAAATTGACTCCAGCACCCACGTACGCACTAAACTCCAGGTGCAATTTTGCCCTCTCTCCTTTTCTCCAGGAACTCCCAAATCACTCTTTTGGCTGCTGGTTTTTGACATTGGTCCTCCAAGATCTGGCAGCTGAGGGGTCTTTGAGTCAGGGTGATTTAACGCAGCCTTGCATTCTGCCCAAATCCCGCTCTCGTTCCATTTAACCTTTCCGTGACTGGTTCTCTGCCACATCTGTTACCTCGGTGCAGTGCTCCTTTGTAATCCACTCCCAGTTGCACTCTCGAAAAATGCAACCAGAGAAACCAAGCGAATCGTGGATTTGGAGAATCTGTTCTTGTCGTCAGTCATCACTCCCTACAGACCTGTTGTGGGAGAAAGACAGAGCAGCACAGAGAAGCTATACACCCCTTTGTAGGTGATGACAGTGGGACCCAGAAAATAAAATACTGTGTTTAATTTTCAACAGTGTTTCTGTTCCTCTGAGACCGAGTGGACCAAAGTCCTGTGCCCCTCTGTCTTAGAGCTCCAGTGAGTTGCCCCATTGCATGAGTTCAAAATAAACGGTCTGTGAACGCTCTTTAAGCTTTCTATAAAAATTGCAAAATAAATAAGATGTTGCTATCTGGTGTGCCCAAGAACAATGGTTTTATTTAGGGTGGATTTTTTGTTTGCTTTTGCTTTTTGCATTTTGGAGCAGACCTGTGGGCTGTTTCATAGACCCTGTTCCCAGTGTCACTTGCCGTTCCCGGTGTGGTAATGATTTGAGGCTGTTCTAGCACGGCTGCCGAATGAAGGCTGCTGCCCTGTCTTGTTTTTTCGTTTGTACCGACTAGAGGCATGCTGACCACTACTTATTTGCTCTTTGATCGTTTTTATTTTTGACCATATGGTCAGGACCTCACCAGTGCCCAGAATGGCAGGCTGAAATTCTAGTAGACTCAGGCCCATGTGATAAACTGCTTTGCTCTGGGAAAAAGAAAGCACATCAGCGGGAGAGAACGTGCTTTGCCAAGTGTCTGTTCACATCCTGCTGCCTCTCGGTAGATTTAAGGGGCCCTCCATTTAGAGTTGCTTTCTATAAGAGACTTGGATGTTATAGTTGTTGACAAATATAGTCGAATTTAAAAGCTGTACTGATTTAAGGGAGTCTGTTTCACAAAGAAAAATGTGTTTAATTGAACTTGCTCATTTCTTTTTTCCATTTTACTTGCCTCTTGCTTTTTCTAAAACTCTATCCTTATGAAACCTTATTCTAATAAGAAATCAACTCCACTATGGACCACCCCCCCCCTTACATTTCAACAAGCCTATTTCTCCTAATGGCATTGAATCATCATAACACATACTTCTGAAAAAAAATTCATCACATACTTTTGCTGAGCAAGAACATTGTTTGCTGAGTTTTCGATATGACTTTGTGCAAAACTCTTCCGTGCTAATTTAACAAATTTCAGTCGTTTTGTCATCTAAGCTTAGAGTCAGGCTTGTGGCACCAAATCCAAGGCAGCTCTGAGAACAGCTCAACCTCGGGGCAACAGCAAAGGAGAACACGGCGGCTGATGGAGGGCTATAGGGTTGTCACTGCGACTCCAGCACCCAGTGAGGTGGCCAGAGGGACCGACTCTGAGGCTAATCCTATCACTTACTGACCTTAGGTAAGTCACTTCCACTTCTCTGAACCTCATTTCTTCATCTGTAAAACGGAAACAATGGTAAACCTATGTCACAGGATTTTTACGAGAACTATAAAAGAGTGTGTGGAAATGCATGGTCAATAATGCAACAAAATTCAAAT
Source organism: Equus przewalskii (assembly GCF_037783145.1). NCBI lineage: Eukaryota > Metazoa > Chordata > Mammalia > Perissodactyla > Equidae > Equus > Equus przewalskii. The sequence continues at coordinate 117,682,638 of NC_091832.1, read as the reverse complement.
AACATTGAATCCAATAGAAAAAAACAAGAAGGATGGGGCGTTTTGCAAAATCTTATTCCTTACTTGGTTCAGAGTAACTCTTTATCAATTGAGATTTGAGATTCTGAGATTTTCTCAAAAGCTAGGGATCTATTTTCTTCCATTTACACAATGATGAAAGTAGAGAATTTTGACCTCGTAACTTATTCGTACAACATAAGCCTCGGGTTTACTTTTGCCCTCACGGTACAGACAATCCAGCAGACCACATGCCCACAAGTGGGAGAGCAGTTAACACGCTGACTTGCCCTCACTGTCATTCTCCTCCATCTCTGCCACCCCCAGCCCACCAGCCACCACCACTGCTGTTCCTAAAATTCTTCTTGATCCTAATGCCTTCACCGCTCCATTCCACTGCAAGAGCCCCTCCCTGTGCCCCTGACTCCATCTCCTGTTGCCTAGAAACATCCTAGAGAACAGCAAAATGGACCTCCCACCCAAGACTTTTCTCTTTTCAGACGTTCTTTCTTTGTTCCCAGGCACCATTGTCCAGATCACTGCTCCCCAACTCAGGTGACATTTATATTCTCTCCAGCAATTTATGCTTGCATCTTCATCCTTCTCAAAGATTAAAGGATAGCCAGAGTTCTGTTCCTGATCCTTTATTGCACCTCCGGTAGAGATGTCTGCATTCAAAAGTCTAACCATTACCCAAATGGTATCTGAAGTCACAGTTGTAAAGAGACTGGTAGGGAGACTTTTTTGGGGAGAGAAGGAGGAAACAGGCGGGTGAGGTTGGGGAATTGAAAGAATGCTTATTCTTAAAATTTTGCTTGGGGCCTAAATTTCAAGCTTAAACATCTTTTGTAGTACCACGTAAGCACATAAGCTCTACATTTTGGCTCCGCGCTATTCACGTATGGAAAATGATGATTCTGCTTAACTATTTAAGGGTGGTGTGAGGATTAATGTGTTGACATTTTCGGTGCACACTGGATCTCTGAATGAGGGATGGCATTGCTTTAGCAGCTTCCACAGGTAGGTAAACCCCGGCTGGTGGGTCCCCTGCTCCATTCTCCCGATGCTCAGTTCTCTGCTGAAGGAACCCGAACATGTAAGGAAGATATTCTCACCCCGGTAGGTGAGACGCTTATCTCAACACTGTCAAAATCCTAATTTGGCCTCTAGAAAAATCTCCTGAGACTGGTTTCCAAAACAAAAGCAAAAGAAAGGGCGTGGAATTTACCTGAAGGAGCTTGGGATGTTTGGAAAAGTACTCAAGGAGATGACCATCACAGCCTCTTCAACTCACTAAACCACGTGCGGACAGTGTTGCTGCATTTGATAGCAAGAATGAAAGCCGATTGTGCTTGGCTCTTTTTCCTGCCAGGGACAAGCTCCCACCAACATTAAGTCCAGTCATCTCTACTTCTCACAGAACAACTTTCAATGAAAAGAATGAGGAGAGGCAGATAGGGGCACCCGGAGCCTTCCACAGAAAACCTAGGTGGGTCTCCCCGCCCCTTAGACTCAGGTGACTTTAGTCTCCAGGACTGAACCATGTTACCAGTCTCGCCCACCTGGATACGTGGGCGTTTTTCTTGTAGTCACATTGCACTGTAAGACAGTAATAAATGTCGGTTGCTAAGAGGATTTGAAAGAAAAAGATCTCCAAAGCAGGTGTTAAGGACATTCTTGGTTTCTGAAATCACCATGGTGGATCAGCATATTTACTAAGTGGCAAGAATCTTGTCACCAGCTCTGAGCTTTTGCTCGTCTCAGCTCTGTTCCTTCAGCGCAGCAGCTTGATTGACGACCAAAGGTTCTCTTTCTCAGGGTAATTCTTCCAGGGAGAGAAATCTAGTGTCCTCATATGAATACATTTATGTCAAGTGTCTACTTTCCACTTTTGCAACAGATGTCACAGTAAAGCAGGAGGAAGTGAAGCCATCAGCTCTGCACAGGGTGCCCTCATTCATGTTCATCTTATGTGGAAGCTTCTGACGGCAAGGCAGTTCTGAATGAGATTCCCGACTATAGGACTGTTTCTCCAAGATGAGTAAAGTGGTGATTTATAAGACAAAAGTAACATCGGATGGAATCGCCAAAATGGGACTGTCACAAGAATTTCCTAAAATGAGGTGCATGTTTCCTTGCTTTACTTAGATTGCTTTTGTTTGCTGGTTTGTATTTAACACCCAAGTCAGGACACAGACGGAAGAAAGGAGACTTCGAACATCTTTGACCCTCTGCTGAGATGTCCTCCTGAAACGCAGCAGGTTCACGTCCAACAGGAAAAGGGCCTCCCCTAGAGATGACCGTTTGTCAGCTTCCAACGTGCTTCTCTCAGTCTCATTTGTAATCTGACCTCCCAGGAAAGGACGTCACTGCGCGTAACACAAACAGAGTGGGCTGGGTTCACAAGCCTGGTCGACACCTGCGTGTTGCTTTCGTGCGCTGTCTTAGATCTGCAATGTGAAGACAGGTCTGAGGGAGTCAATGCGCTCCTTCCATGCTCTGGCCTCTTCTGAGTCTCACTCAAATGTCCACTCTTGTTCACCTGGGCAAGTCGTGTGCTATGTCGCACGAGAAGCCAAATGATGTTTTATGCCTGGATGTTTGCCTCTGATCCTGAATATTTTTTAAACCACAGTTTCTTGTTAAATACTTTGATGTGATTCATAAATAAAATATAATCTAAAAGCGTGAAATTTAAAATCTCTACAACTGAATCGCATGTTTAGAATCAGCGTAAGTGGGTCACACACAACACACATGCACACGCCCATTTGCCTTTGGAGAATAATGTAATGATTGCGGTTCTTTTCTGTTTAAGTTTTCTGAGTAAGTCTTCTACCAGCTGGGTGGCTGTGAGGTCTCTCCCACATATGTTGTTAAATTCCCAAAGAAAGAAAAGAAAAGGAACGAGCTTCGGCACCACTTTCTGATGTCTGATTTGGAATTCCTGACCACCATGGAGAGAAGCAGACGTGAGCGGGGCCAGGCTGTGAACGCGCAGAGAGCTCACCATTACATGGCTGCTGGAATTAAGGAGGTCGGGTCTGAGGTCTGGACCCTGATTTTCAGTTGGTGGCTCAGCAAAGGCCACTCTGGTGTGAGGGGCCAGCTCCAGGTCCAGGACCAGCTGCCTTCATGCTCCTCACTGTTCCTCCATCACCAGACTGCCCCTTAATCCTTGGCACTTAAGGACTTGATAATAAAGGTAAGTAGAACATGTTTCAAGACCACAACGCAAAGCCTTGTTTATGAGGTTTTCCATGTTTCTCCTCACTTCTTCTATTTCTTCCATAGCTGAGGGCAACTTCCTTTGTCTCCACTCAGCTTACCTTACGAAATACCTCATCTGGCAGTAATTGCAGCAAAAGAGTAACTTTCCCCATTTGCTTCAAACAAAATCTGGTGATTTTTCAACCTAAAACGCTGTCTTAGTCTGCTCAGATTGCCATAATGAAATACCATAAACCAGGGGGCTTAAACAACAGAAATTTATTTTCTCACAGTTCTGGAGGCAGAAAGTCTGGCAGATCTGGTCTCTGGTGAGAGTGCCCTGCCTGGCGTGCAGACAGCTGCCTTCTTGCCCTGGTCCTCAGATGGTCCTTCCTTTGAGCACTGGCCTGGGGATGTGTGCGAGGGGACTCTCTTGTGTCTCTTCTTACAAGGACACGAATCCCATAGGATGAGGGCCCCACCGTTATGACCCCATTTAACCTTAATTCCTTCTTTACTCCAAATATAGCCACACTTGGGGTTATGGTTTCAACATCCAAATTTAGGGGTGACTCATACATTTAGTCCACACAAAAGACTCAAAGAAAACCTCTTTAGCTGGGAATGACTTTTCTCGATATGTTGGCTGGAGTCTTCACTCACAGGTGTGACACCTTCCTACCGTCATATTCTGAAGATGCTCTCAGGTGTTCAAATTGTCATATCAAATGGAAAGGCAAACAATGAGAGCTGCCGTCCTAGATGAATCTTTTCTAAACTGTAACCCATGAAACATGAATAGAGTTTCCTCAGAAGAATAGTTCTCAGGTCAAATAAATTAGAAAAATGAAACTTACTATTTTTCTCCTTCAGTTAGTCAGAGGGCACATCAAAACTTAAAAGGTTCTGAAAAGTCCTACCATAAAGAGTCTACTTTATTTCATGTAATTCAACATTTCCCAAATTTTTTTGAACAAAGAACCCACAAAATATAGTTAGGAAAATGATGGCATAAATCAATCTAATTAAGAGAATTTGTAAAGTTTTCTCACTAGAAATTTCTTAAAGTATTTTTTCCCTAGTGTTTTGTAACCAAATTTCTAGGACTTTGTGCTAGCTCTTCTGGGGTGAAGAAAAGCAACACAACCCTAGAAATTAAGCACAAACTGAAGAATACGAAGCTCTGAATTCTATTTCTGGTTCTACTCCCTACTTGTTCACTTTTCTCTGACTCTGTTCTTTCATCTTTTTGCAGCTATCTATAACCAGTAGGATTATTTTGTACTATGGTTGTTAAACATATTGAAAATATGGAAAACCCATAGGAAGGATAAACCAAAATGGGCAAGTTTATGATCAGGATTACCTAATTCATCCTTTTTCGTTTACAAGGAGATATATATATATATATATATATATATATATATATATTAAGAACTATTTATTCTTAGTAAGATAATTTACACATTCAGAAAGCAAGCATTTCTGAGGTTAGTACTATTCCTGTCTCTCAGATGTAATAGAGTTCCAAGTGTCTGCCAGGATACACTTGATCATACACAGACACCCATTCACACACATCACATATACAAGTGAGTGTGTGTGTGTGTAACGAAGCAAATTAAATGAAAAAATTCTGTTTTGAGAGCTGTCAAATGATCCAAATTGATTACATAAGCTAATTGATCTGTGCACACAAGATTACAGGAAGATCATTACACATCTTTGTAATATCTGCAAAATATTTACTTCACATTAGATACAATTGCAAACACTATGTAGTTCCAGAAACTATCAAATTGTAACTTTTTATAGTTTTGCTAAAACATAAGATCATATCTAGGACTTTCACATCCAAATCACCTTCCATTCATCGCTGTACTTGGCTTGAGACAATGAATGAGAAGCGACTGGGTCAATGAAACATTTGAATAAAATCTGTGAAAAGTAGTCAACAGTTTTCACACTCCCAATGAAGACAGTTAGCTCCACCCACAAACACTGCTCTAAAATCATCTAAAACTGTTCCCACTTTTAGATCTGGATGCAAATCAGTTGAAGAACCACAGGAAAGTCAGCAGTGCTTTTGTCTGCCTTGTTAGGTAGCCTTGCTTGCGTGAATGTGGACAGCAAGAGTGTGTGGGCTGAAGCAGGATAAGAGACACAGGACCCAGAGACCTGCTTGGCTTCATTCCCCTGGAAATATAATTACAGGAGGCTCTTTTAAAAAGGGCACTCTCACCAGTATACAGAGATCTGTTGCATTTCTATGCACTGATAATGAATTACCAAAAAAGGAAATTAAGAAAATCCCACTTACAATTGCATCAAAAAGAATAAAATATCTAGGGAAAAATTTAACCAAGGAGATGAAAGACCTGTACACTGAAAACTATAAGACATTGACAAAAAGAATTGAAGAGACACAAATAATTGGAAAGATATTCTGTGCTCATGGATTGGAAGAATTAATATTGTTAAAATGTCCACATTACCCAAAGCAATCTACAGATTCAGTGCAATCTCTATCAAAATTCCAATGGCATTTTTCACAGAAATAGAACAAACAATTCTAAAATTTATATGGAATTACAAAAGGCCCAAATAGAAAAACAATCTTGAGAAAGAAAAACAAAGCCAGAGGCATCACACTCACTAATTTCAAACTATATTACAAAGCTATAGTAATCAAAATGGTATGGTATTGGCATAAAAACAGACACATACCTCAGTGAAACATAATAGAGATCCCAGAAATAAATCTACACATATGTGGTCAATTAATTTATAAGGAACCAAGATATGGGGAAAAGATAGTCTGTTCAATAAGTGGTGTTGGGAAAACAGGACAGCCACATGCAAAAGAATAAAACTGGACCTCTATCTTATACCATACACAAAAATTAACTCAAAATGCATTAAATATTTGAACGTAAGACCTGAAACCATAAAACTACTAAAAGAAAACATAGGCGGTAAGCTCTTGGACATCTGTCTTGGTGATGATTTTTTGGATTTGACACCAAAAGCAAAGGCAACAAAAGCAAAAACAAACAAGTGTGACTACATCAAACTAAAAAGCTTCTGCACAGCAAAGGAAATTTTCAACAAAACGAAAAGGCGACCTACGGAATGGTAGAAAATATTTCCAAATCATAGAGCTGACAAGGGGTTAACATCCAAAATATATAAAGAGCTCATACAACTCAATAGCAAAAAAACAAACAATCCAACGCGAAAATAGGCAGAGGATCTAAATAGACATTTTTCCAAAGAAGACATACACATGGCAAACAGGTACATAAAAAGATGCCCAATATCACTAATTATCTGGGAATGAAAATCAAAACCACAATGAGATACTACCTCACGCCTGTTAGAATGGCTATCATTAAAAAGACAACAGATAACAAGTGTTGGCGAGGAGGTGGAGAAAAGGAAACCCTTGTGCACTGTTGGTGGGACTGTAAATTGGTGTGGCCACTATGGAAAACAGTATGGAGTCCTCAAAAAATAAAAAATAGAACTACCATATGATGGTAGCAATTCCACTTCTGGGTATTTATCCAAAGAAAATGAAAACACTAACTCAAAAAGATATTTGCATCCCCATGTTCATTGCCACATTATTTGCAAGAGACAAGACATGGATACAACCTAAGTGTTCATTGATGGGTGAACAGATAAAGAAATTGTGGTAAATATATACAATGGAATATTATTCAGCTGTAAAAAAGGACCTCTTTCATTTGTGACAACATGAATGGAGCTTAAGGGCATTATGCTAAGTAAAATAAATCAGATAGAGAAAGACAAATACTGTATGATCTCATTTATATGTGGAATCTAAAAGAAAAAAATAAACAAACAAACCAAGCTCATAGATACAGGGAACAGATTGGTGGTTGCCAGAGAGAGCAGGTAGAGCGTGGGCGAAGTGGGTGAAGGGAGTCAAGTACAAACATCCAGTTACAAGATAAGTCAGTCATGGGGACGTAACATACAGCATGGTGACTCTAGTTAATAATATTGTCTTCCATATTTGAAAGTTGCTAAGAGAATAATCTTAAAAGTGTTCATCACAAGAAAAGAAAATTATAACTATGTGTGGAGTCGCGAGTTAACTAGACTTACTGTGATCATTTCACAATATGTGCAAATATCAAATCATTATATTTTACACCTGAAACTGATATAATGTTGTATGTCAATTATACCTCAATAAATAAATAAAAATGAAAAGAGCACTCCTGTAGCACCTTGAAGTTCTTCTTTTACAACTTCTTTATTGTCTGAATTCCTCCATAGACTGTAAATCTTTTGAGAGGCAAAGATTGAGTGTCTTTTGATGACTGTTCCACGCCCCACGCCTTAGCCTTGTGCCCAGAAGACAGAATATGCTCAAGAATTATTTTTAACGGAGGTGAGGACACCTAGAGTTTTCAAACATTTTAAAGAAGGGATTTTCTTTTTCTGACTAAGAAAGACTAGGAAAGTTATAAGGACAGAAAAGACAGTAAGAAAAACTTTCTAACACTGTGACCACATCACCACATTTATTGATTACTAATAAATGTCTTATTTTAAGCTATTTTAAGCTACTAATAAATGTCTTATTTTAGGCTAAAATCTAAAACTGATGTTATAAGCAGGGACTGACAAACTGCTGCAGAAAGAAGAGCCACGCTGGCAGAAAAGCCAGTGAGACTCCCAGGGAAGAGAATGTGCCACCTTAAAGCTAATCTAATCATAGATTGCTACCTTTGACACTAGAAACCCAAAAGAACTTCACAAAATTGGAAGCTCCTGCTAAAACTAAGATTTGGCAAATTACCGGATTTGAGCTAGGCTGAACCACAGTACTCAAAAAAGGAATTTCAAATGATTGTGTGTTTTGTTTTGTTTTGTTTTTTGCTGAGGAAGATTAGCCCTGAGCTACCATCTGTTACCAATCTTCCTGTTTGTGCTGGAGAAAGATTAGCCCTGAGCTAACATCGGTACCAATCTTCCTCCACTTCATACATGGGTCACTGCCACAGCATGGCTGATGAGTGGTGTAGGTCTGTGCCCGGAATCCGAATCCATGAACCCGAGCCGGCAAAGCAGAGCATGCCGAACTTAACCACTACATCACAGGGCTGGCCCCAATTTTGTGTTTTAATGCGGTAATTAGGCAAGAAGAAATAAAATGTAAAGGAGGAGAAAGGAATATAATAGACCAAATCTTCAAGACAGATGCAGAAGTGAAACGAGGCATTGCTCAGCCTGTTAGTACTGGCCGCATTGCAGGGGTCTCTTTGCAAGACTCCCAGACACGGCTGTTCACTCCCCCCACACACTGCAGCCAAGAAGAAACTCTGACAAAGACCTTGAGAGATCCAGAAACGTAGTATGCTTGCTTAAATGTCAGAAAGGGAAAACTTTCAGGAAGACAAATGCACGTAGAATAAATCTAAGCTCAAAGTTCTGAGCTATTATTGAATAAGTTGCTTATTTTTTAAAGTTGATTTGAAGTCTACAGTTTATTGTTAAAATATGTAAACAAAGAAGAAATGTATTTCAAAACACCAAAAGGATTTTCCAAAATGCACACACATTATATGTATATTCATTTATAAATGATATGTGTGTTACATTCCATATGTTAAACAGTATATTAGTAAAGCTTAATTTCTTTATTGATTTTTTAAGTAAAAATTATATATCAATATAAATTCCATTGCTTTCTTCCTATTCCTCAGTTAACTGTCACGTGCTCTCCTAAAGCTCTCTGCTGTCCTCATAGAGGACCATCACTCTGGGAATTTGAAAATCTGTAAATAAATCCTCAAGGTCCTAAACTGTATCAGAGGATAAGTGGCAGGATATTTGAATGGAAAAAGATCATTAGAGAGACGAGCTGATTTGTCCCCATGGGGACATAATCAGAAACTCATTCTCACACTCTTAATTAAAACTGAAAAAAGTCGTGTAATTAATGGGATGATTATATATTTTTTAGCCATCAAGGATGGATTTATTGAATTGCATATAATTTATAAACTTTATTTCCTTTCAATATTAAATTCCAACAAACCTAAAAAAAATACTTGTTGGGACCATTTGGTTAATAAGGTAGATGCAGTCAGAATGGAAAAAAAGGCTGGATACCCCTGTGTCTAGCCAGAGGTAAGAAAATTGGGAAAGGGAATGATGGTTATACAAGATAAAAAGAAAAATAAGGGGATCTGAATGGCACAAGCAGAAACTGCAGCTGGGGGATGTTATCCCAGCCATTTTGAAAGGACATAAATGAAGTGGGAGGAACCCATTCGTATAAGGACATTCACATGGCAAGTATAATCCTTCATTTCTGCATAAACTCCCAGTATCTTCAGTAGTATCCTTACTATTTGACTTCAACTGCTTGAGTTTGATAATGAATTCACCAAAAGAAATTTCCAGTGACAGGAAAAGATAGATTTACAATTTTCCCTTGGGATCCCAAATATAAATTCAGTTTTTCTTAACCCTCAAAGTTGCAGGTGCTTTCCATTTTTAAAAATGCCTTTTTGTATGACTTGTCTACCACTGGACATTATAAGTAAATTTTAGTTATTTCATTTTTCATAAAAGGCTGTGCATTAAAATCCCATTTCAACGATTAAGCCTTAGAACAAAAGGAATTCTATCCCAATTCCTACTGGGTTCCTCACCAGCACCCCGAGGGTCTCGTTGATCAAGGGCCTCCTGTGGTGCTCAAGGCCCATCTCTAACCTATTCACTGTGTTCCTCCCCTTTCAGAGTAGTTTTTACTCCATAGCTTCTCTTTTCTCTTAAGAATCCTTTCACTTAGCAACACTGGCTCATTTTTCAGCAAAACTTTTATCCTCACTCAACCAAAAAAAATTGCTACAGTTGCCACCTGTTGAGCATTTTCAATTTCCACAATTTCCTCTCAATAAAATGCTGACCAGAAGTACAGTAATTCTGAAGGTGTTCTCACTGGCTCCTTATTTAATGCTGGAATAACTTCCCGCTGATGTACTATTTCCTTTGATATTCATACATTCTAGGACTGCATTTTACTACCGCCAAATCAAATACAGATGGTTTCAGCATAGAAGCCACAATCTACCCCAGTCTCTTTCCTAATCAGTATTCTTCACGGGGCTTTCGTTTCAAACTGTTGATCCCAGGAGTCTCTGGCCTTGTCTTTATGATATCAATACTCTACACAAACCACCTCTCCCTCTCAAAGGGTAAAACACTGAGATTATTACAAAATGGGCCTGTTATGCCATCATAACCACTATTCTTTCGCATTTGTCATCACTGGAATCTCTATGTTTCAAATACCCATCGCCAATATATCATGCAGACATCATCAGACTAGGCGTAACATTGCTTCTCAAGAACTTACTTAACTTCCTCTCTCCACCCACCAGCTTTCAACATGCACTGTATTTTTCCCATCTGTAGGTGAGATGTTGATTTGTTTTCCCCCATCTCACAACCTACATTTGACCAAAATACAAACCAGGTTCTCAACCTTCCCAGCTACAAAAACATCAAAAACTCTGTGTGCAGTGGTGTAGTGAGAAAAACTGGTCAAGAGAAAGATAAGCCCTCTATAAATGTTGAAAATTTCTATTAACCCATTGTAGTGGGTTGAATGGTGGCCTTCTAAAAGATACGTCCATGTTTTAGAATTTGTGAGTTTGATCTCATTTGGAAATGCAACTTTACAGATGTAACCAGGCTAAGGCTTTCAAGATAAAATCATTCAAGATTATCCAGGTGGGCCCTAAATCCAATGGCAAGTGTCCTTATAAGAGATAGAAGAGAAGAGACACAGAGAAGAAGCCATGTGAAGAGGGAAGCAGAGACTAGAGTCACGCAGCCACAAGCCAAGGAACACCTGGAGCCATGAAAACCTGGATGAGACAAGGAAGGATTCTCTCTTAGAGACTTCAGAAGGAGCGCAGCCCTCCAATGCCTTGATTTGGGATCTCTGGCCTCCAGACTGGGAGAGAATAAACTTCTGTTGTTTTAAGACCCCCAGTTTGTGGTAATTTGTTACAGCAGCCCTAGGAAACTAATAAACCTATTATAATTATATAGAGCTTATAAGACAAGACCTTTGAATGCAAATACTAGGATCACAAAATTTGAGTCAGATGAGTTCACTCATCTGATAAGTATTGAGCATCTATTATTTGCCAGGCCCTGTGCTAATGGCTGGGGAAACATGGGTGAGCAAAATAATAAGTATTGTTTCTGCCTGAATAGTGCTGATGTGGTTAGTATTTCTGTCCAAAACAAAACCAAAGGCAACTCCAATTTCTAAAGGAAAATAAATCTTGGAAAAGTTTGTTAACTGGTTGGAAGTCCTTAATTATGTGTAAAAGAATTAATAACATGTGGATAAGTTTGCTTCCAAGCACGCAACCTTAAAAATGAAGTGAAAAAGCGTTTGGTCAAATATGTTTCAGACTTCACTGAGTTTAAGTCTTTAGGAAAATTGTTGAAAGTGCAAAATGAATGTGTCCTAAGTGACACAGGTGATAAAAATGCATATATCCTCATTTAAGAAAGAGTTGTCTGTTTCTTTGCCTCTGAAGAGCTCAACACATACCACATATGTTGTGTAAACGTGTTTCTTCACGATAAGATGGACAAATCTGGAGAATCCATGGGGTGGAATGAAGCCTGGAGATTTCCTGTTACCAACTACATGTATTTAACAACAGTAACAACTATCATTTATTGCCATGAGTATTTTCCAGGCACTTCGCTAAATGTCTAACATACAGGATTTCACTTGACCCCAAAACAACCCTAAGAGGGAGGTACCAATGTCCCACTTTCTTGGAAGTCATCTGTTTACCTGTATTACTGAAAACCTCATGCACCTCCCCAAATAAATAACCACGGATTTGGAAGTTTCCGTGACCACTGCCTCCCTTCTTGCCTCTCTATGCCTTCGAGGCCTTCTCCTCTCTTGCAGTTAACCACTGAAATGACCATCACAAGCTTAGAAATATGACCCAACCCCACCGCCCCACTGGGGCCAGCCCCATCGCCAGGTGGTTAGGTTCCCATGCTCAGCTTCGGCGGCCCAGGGTTTCGCCAGTTCGAATCCTGGGCGTGGACATGGCACCACTCATCAAGCCATGCTGAGGCAGCGTCCCACATGGCACAACTAGAAGGATCCACAATTAAAAATACACAACTATGCACCAGGGGGCTTGGGGAGAAAAAGGAAAAATAAAATCTTTAAAAAAGAAATACGACCCCAAGTGATTATGGATCTATGAAAAAGTCCCCATCTTCATTTGGTAAAGCTGAGGATGGAAACAGCTCTAGGTTTGAGGGGACTTTTTCCTAACAGTTTAGGAGTGACACCACTCTGCCTTGACCTCTGATGTTGCCTTCAGACGTAGTGATGCCCGTATGCCAACATACTGCCATTCAGATTCTCTCCCTCCTCTCTCTCCACCATCGCTTCTCTCCTGTTCTGCCCTGCCTACACCCAGAGCAGTAGCAGTGCTAAATGGGTCCTATGGCACAATCAGCACAGAATTTGCAGATTGTCTGCAGTCTAATCGGCCCACGGTAGAAACCTGAGAGAAGGAGCTTTAACAGAGCCTGGGTGAATCCGCTGTTACGAAGTTGTGTCTTAAAAGGTGATCACATGACCACTAGTTTCAGAATCTCCTATGGTGTTGATAAAAATGCACCTCCTCAGACCCCACCTCCAGCCTACTGATCAAGAGCACAGGCGTGAGGGCTGGGAATCTGCACTATTAAGATTCCTGTTCGTTTCCACTGTGCCCTAAAGAATAGAAACCACCAGCCAAGGAAATGTCCCTAAGTCGTGATTAGCAAGTGCATTTATGCTGGTAGAGGCATAAAGCATCTACATGGAGGGCCAGGGAAGAGGACAGGACAACCTCAAGGGATGAGCACTGAACCATAAGAAGATGCTGTGGACAGGGAAAGAAGGCTGGGCTGGGGCTCCAAAGACCTGGGTTCTCTGCTCAACTCCACCATTCACTCTTTCAGAGTACATTGATGAACTACCTACTATGTAGCAAACACCGAACTCAGCCTTGGGGATGCAGCCAGAGGCAAATCCCTGACCTCAGGGCGCTTGTGAGAGAGGCAGTAACAAGTCGACAAATACTTACATACTGTTGGGTAATATACAAGTGCTCTGAAAAGAAACAAAGAGGCACTGAAGAGTGAGACTCTGTCCACAGGGTGGTCAGATCTGAGAAGGGAGGGAAAGGGGGTAGCAAACTGTGCAGGGATCTAGAGAGAGCACCCGGACTGAGGGAACAGCGAGTGGAAGCTTTGAGGAACAGAGTGTGTTTGTGGTTCCCAGGAAGCTGAGGGCTGGAGCCAGGTGAGGGAGCCTGTCACAGGGGTCTTGCTCTCTTCATTCCACAGGCTTTATTTCCTCAACATGCATTTACAGGTTCAGTTTAACCTCCTGTGTTTAACCCATCGCACACTTGGTCTGAAATTGATTTAATTCTCTAAATACAAGAGTGGTTTGAGAAAGGTCCAAGTTTTTGCTTAAAGAGCTCTCTCCCTCCATAATCCCACTGCCGTGGTTTTATCCCTGACAGCTTCACCTATAAAGTTATTCCAGAGAGTAAGAAGGCGAGAAGAGTCCATTGTGTATGAGTAACTACTGTCTCTAGTCACTTGTTCTCTTGACGTGCACAGAGAACCCTGGAGTTCTAGTTCCCAGCCATGAACAGGTTAGCATAAGATGTGTTTATCAGACTGGAGAAGTGTCGACAATGTCAACAACTTGGATGTCTACTCGGGTACAGAATGGCTTGGGGGTGGAGATGGACGTGAGGAGGATGAGTTACAACAGAATAGTGTTTCCACAGGGAGAATAGTGTGTCCACAGGGAGAATGGTGTGTCCACAGGGAGAATAGTGTGTCCACAGGGAGAATGGTGTGTCCACAGGGAGAATAGTGTTCCCACAGGGGGAATAGTGTCTCCACAGGGAGAATAGTGTGTCCCCACAGGGAGAATAGTGTCTCCACAGGGAGAATAGTGTGTCCCACAGGGAGAATAGTGTGTCCCACAGGGAGAATAGTGTCTCCACAGGGAGAATAGTGTGTCCACAGGGAGAATAGTGTTTCCACAGGGAGAATAGTGTCTCCACAGGGAGAATAGTGTCCCCACAGGGAGAATAGTGTGTCCCACAGGGAGAATAGTGTGTCCACAGGGAGAATAGTGTGTCCCACAGGGAGAATAGTGTGTCCACAGGGAGAATAGTGTTTCCACAGGGAGAATAGTGTGTCCACAGGGAGAACAGTGTGTCCACAGGGAGAACAGTGTGTCCACAGGGAGAATAGTGTTCCCACAGGGAGAACAGTGTGTCCACAGGGAGAATAGTGTGTCCACAGGGAGAATAGTGTGTCCACAGGGAGAATAGTGTTCCCACAGGGAGAATAGTGTGTCCACAGGGAGAATAGTGTTCCCACAGGGAGAATAGTGTGTCCACAGGGAGAATAGTGTCTCCACAGGGAGAATAGTGTGTCCACAGGGAGAATAATGTCTCCACAGGGAGAATAGTGTGTCCACAGGGAGAATAGTGTCTCCACAGGGAGAATAGTGTGTCCACAGGGAGAATAGTGTCTCCACAGGGAGAACAGTGTGTCCCACAGGGAGAATAGTGTGTCCACAGGGAGAATAGTGTGTCCACAGGGAGAATAGTGTTCCCACAGGGCGAATAGTGTGTCCACAGGGAGAATAGTGTCTCCACAGGGAGAATAGTGTTTCCACAGGGAGAATAGTGTCTCCACAGGGAGAATAGTGTTTCCACAGGGAGAATAGTGTCTCCACAGGGAGAATAGTGTCCCCACAGGGAGAATAGTGTTTCCACAGGGAGAATAGTGTCTCCACAGGGAGAATAGTGTCCCCACAGGGAGAATAGTGTTTCCACAGGGAGAATAGTGTTTCCACAGGGAGAAGATGGGGAGGAAGGGAATCAGAGAGACGTCTTCATGCGACAGGACTCATCATGGGATTCCCACCACTGCAAATCCTGGGCAGCTCAGAAGGCAGTATGAGGACAGCATGAGGACCCCCGTGTCACACAGCAGGCTCTGAATGATGGCACCCCTGGAGTGGACCTCAAGGATGAAAATAAAGAGGGAGAAATTTCAAAAATAAATTTCTCTTTCTTTTATATTTTTCAAGACTGATAGGGAATCGCTTTTCTTCTTTTGTTTTGTTTTGCTACCCATTCAGTAACTCCCACTTCCGATTTAACTTGCCTGAGTGTGCCTTTCTTACTCACAACCCCGCTGCCTCTTCCATCTCCCTTGCTTCTTCCGGAGGCGCCCAGCACTCTGCCTAATTTATAGCCACACAGAGTCCCACTGGCCACCATCACAACACCTTTAAAGCACCCAGCAGGCATTGTACTTCCTCCCAGTGTATTTGTTTATATCTAAATCATAGCTTTTTATTTAGAGAAAAGAAAAGGAAGCTTCTCAGAGAGAAAGTTGGCTTCTCGGTGTGAAAATGAAGAAAATCGGAATAGGAAAAAGGGTCTTAAGAACATTCTTTCTGTGTAGATCACTAAACTGAACAGATGAAAAGGGTGACAGCAGCAACACAACCAGCACAGGAACCCGATCTCAGCGCTCTGGACGTGAGGGAGAATCCACCGGGTATTGGGGAACTATCAGTAGACCACAGAAAACGACCACCATCTGCGAGCTGCACCCACTCAGAACGTGGGTTCATTGGTAGGTGCACTTTAGAACCAGTCAAAACCAGCACTTTCGGTGCCCTTACCTTGTATTGCTACAAAAAACAATTTATCTCAAAATTAGGTCACCACTCAACTCCACTGAGTGAAACCAGTTGTTTCCACTGATTTTCAGAAAACTGTTGGAATATTCCTCAAGCCAAATTCTAAACATCCGATGTTCTATCTACTTGAAATATGTAGTAGAAATGTAACATAGAAAACAACATATTTTAGTCATTCTCCCACCCTCTGGCCTTTTGATACTGATTTGCTGCAAAGCTCAGTCCGCTGCCTCCTGTTTTTCTACTCTGCGTACGTGTCCTGGGGCAATTCCATCCATTTCCATAGCTGAAAGTACCATCTCAGTGTTGATTAATTGCAGACCTATTTCCAGCCCAGACTCACGTGGCTAATGCCTACTAGGCATCTACAAGTATTCCACGGGAAGAAGAAACAGGAGAAGAAGGAACTGACGCTCGCTGAGCTTCTCCAAAGCCCCACTCCCCAGACTTGGCTCACTGTCATTGGTCACCCCCAAAACTCTCCCTCCTCCTCTTTGTCCTCCGTGCCTGCGGCTCCACCTTCCACCCAACCCTGAATCCAGACACTGAAGCAGGTCAAGGAGACTCCTCACTCTCAGTTGACCACTCTCAGCTCATTAGAAGACATTTTAGATTCTGCCTCGAAAACATTTTTGAATTGCCCCTTTTTCTATATCTTCACCTCTAATGTTATAGTTCAGGCCCCTATCATTTTTCATAGGGGTTTATGTAGCAAATTCAGCTCTCCTCCCTCCCTCTTATCTTGGCTTCAGCACGCAAAGTTACCAAAAATGCAGATATAATCATGCCCTTCCCTTGCTTAAAATCTTTTAATGACTATCAATTATCCTCACAAAAAGTCCAAACTCATTTCCTGCCGGTCCCTCTGACACACTTTACACAACAGCAGCCCTAACCTGTGCACACTTTCCCAAGGCTGCAGTACTCAGACCACAGTGCTTTTGCACATGCTTTTTCAATGCCTCCAGAAACTCTCATCTTCTCTTCATCCCCGTCGTTTCGAGGGCCCCTTCTCTGTGTCAGCACAGCTACAATAACACTTCTCATGCTGCACTCTCTTCCTCAGAGTTGGCTTTTCTGACCTTTCAGATTGTGAACTTGAAATCAGAAACTATATCTTTCACTTCTGCATCCCAAGCATCAAGTGCAGTCCCTGGAACCCACTAGGCTCTCAGAAGAATGTGTTTGAACAAACAAGGAAACGTGGGCAAAGCTCCCTCCCTCACCTGTAACAAGCCTGGGACGTGGGGAGCCACAGTCTGAGAGGTGGACAGGTGCACGGAGCAAAGTGGCCTCTGCTGGGCCATCACTGCCCCTTCTAACTGCAGCTCAGTGCTCACTCATTCACACAGGGATGAGGAATTGTTCCCTTATCCCGCATACTAGCATGTTTCTAATTAAAAGACAAATCTAGTTAACCGGAATAAATAAGTCTTACACTTAAGAAAAGGGCGCCTTTGTGACCAGAATGGCAAAAAGAGACTCAAAAATGACACAAACTTTGGAGGTGATCTGACAGAAGTCGGGGTCAGCGCCAGAAGGAAGGGGAGATGGGCATTGACTGCTCGCCACCTCGCTGCTCCCTGGGGGAGGGGTCTGGCAAGGACATGCCCAGAGAAAAGCAAATTCAATTTCACACGATTGTAAAGTGGTTGTAGCTAGAGTTTCTGTCCATTTATACAAAAAGTCCACAATACGAGGCTATGAGTGGTGCCAGTGCGGTGATTTGTTTTGTGAAAGACCGATGCCCACTTTTACGGATTTGGAATAGAAATGCGTTTGTTCGTTGAAAAATAAGTAGTCCTGGGAATGATTTTCGTAAATTTCAAGACCAAGAAATGAAATAACCAGTCTAATTGGTTTTTTTTTTTACTACTTTAAATAATTATACTTTAAAGCTCTTAATCATTAATTTACTTATGAGGAATATATAATCCTAAGGTCAATGTCCTTAAAAATCAAAAATTGCAAAAGAAAGACTCTATTTGCTATGTACCAAACATAACATTTTTAACTTAGTTTTTTTATATTTAATTACAATTATCATAAAACCAGTATAGTCATCAAAATTAATGATTGCTCCCTGCCCATATATTTCTCCTGAAGGAGAGCTTAACAAACCTAAAAAAGTCAGATGCACTTCTGCAAATTAAATGGTGCAGCTAGTTTAAGAAACACCTCCAAGATCGATTCCACTTACCTGGTAAGAGAAAGTAAGTCATGGAATGCTACTTTTCAAAGGAAAAAAATCTTACGTTTTAGGCACAAAATACATTTTTCATGACTTCAGGATTTATTTCTTTAAACATGCTCCAAGTCTCCAGCAGTATACAGGCATCACTGAGTGGCAGAAAATGATCTTCATCTTCTGTTTCCACGACAGGCTTTGAGCAATTTCCAGAAATAATTGGTCATGATATACCTTAATGCAAATATCTGAAGGCTCTGCATTTGACTTTCCAGAATCTCAGAAGTCCTCGAATTCATGACTTGTCTATTTCCTGACAGTTTCCTTTGAAGTGGTTCTAAGATCTATGCTGTTATTTGAGATGCCTGGCTGTCGGTAAATAATTGCTATTTGCTGATGTCTGTGAAGTGCTTTCTTTCCTGCGACCTTTACCCTGTGGTCCCTCTCACTGAGGTCACACATGCCATTTTATGTCTGTGTGCTCTGGTCCATCCATATCGTTGGTGGTTGGACCACCATCCATACATAGCTGGTTGATGCTATTACCCATTATCTTAATGGGAAGGGAAGGCTATCCATGGTATCAACTCATAGCTGAATCGACATTTCTGTTTTCTCCAGGGTCAAGTTGTTTTACTTACTGCACAGACTCAAATAAAAGCTTGAGTAATATTTTCTTTTTAATGATGGGCAATGAGAGAACACATGCAATTCACATGACAAGCACATAATTTCTTTTTAATGATGGGCAATGAGAGAACACATGCAATTCACATGACAAGCACATGATTTCTGCTTCTCTGTACTGGTTTTATTAGAGTAAATCCCTCAGAGTTAATAAACATGATAGTCTGCATAATGTTTTCTTGTGAGCAATCAGAGGAATGAATTTGAGACAAGGCAAGAGAAAGGGTTAGCCTGGGGGAAGATTAGGGAAAAGAGAGGAGAGCTAAGGGGTCCTCCTGGTACCCTCTCGAAAGAGAGGCAGATACTTATACATCACAAACTCAGGCCAAAGGGGAAAAATGGATTGCTGGCGAGAGGAGAAATGTGGGATAGGAAGCAAAGCAAGAACTTTTCCATTTTCTTTCCCTTATCCAACCAGGCTTAAAATGGACAGAGGAGTGACTAGTCTTGTGAGTCAGACAACCTGGACTGAATCTGGAATTTGTCTCTAATTAACTGTGTTACCTTGGCCAAGTCAACCTCCCTGGGACTGAATTTCTTTACACTTAAATGAAATAATAATTACGGGGGACGGACTGGAGTCACGGTTATAAATCACTATTCTCACTTGTTTTATCAGATACTAAACATACTCCTCACTTTTTAAGGAAACTCCACACACCCCTGCAATAATACCTTACTTCTCTCATTATGAATGGATGAAGGCGATAGGAAGGAAAGAGAAAGACACAGAAGTAAAAGAACTAGCCACAGAGAGAAATAACTTGCGGGAGAGGGAGAGGGGAAGGGGGAGGTCACCAGGTGGACCAGAGAGAAGAGAAGGGAGACCGAGGAAGAGAGGAGTCTTAGAGACTGCAGGTGTGGGTCATCACGGCATGTGCAGGTAGCAATAAGCTGTTCGGTTCTGATAAATCAACACGTAAGGAGGCAGAGAGGAATGTGCTCTGTGCTAAGGAACATTGACTTTATCTGGCGGCCAGTAGGACTTTCTGGAGGATTTTAAGCATGTTAGCAGAGTGAGTAAGAGCATGACCTCTGACGCCAGACTGCCCAGACCAAATCCTGGCTGTGTCACTTGCCATTTGGGTCATTTGGGGAAAATACGTTGTCATCCTGTGCCTCAGTTTCCCCATCTGCAGAGTGAGGACAAAAACAGCACCCATCTCTTTTTTTTTTTTAAAGATTGGCACCTGAGCTAACAACTGTTGCCAATCTTCTTTTTTTTTTTTTTTCTGCTTTATCTCCTCAAACCCCCCCATACACAGTTGTATATCTTAGTTGCAGGTCCTTCTAGTTGTGGGATGTGGGACGGCGCCTCAACATGTCCTGACGAGCGGTGCCATGTCTGTGCCCAGGATGCGAACCCTGGGCCACTGCAGCAGAGTGCACGAACTTAACCACTCGGCCACGGAGCCAGCCCAACAGCACCCACCTCTTAGGGTTGCTGTGAATATCTGTGTGAGCTGATGCACACAAAGTACTTAGAACAGTGCCTGGCAAAACATAGTCCCTCAGCAGATACTGGCTGTGACTATGACAATCAGATTTCCAATTTAGCAAGGTAATTCTACGGGATATTTCTTAAAGTCCTGTGCCTAATTAAGTTTGAGAATTTTCTATAAAGAACATATCTTTTCTCCCCCTGAACGAATAAAGCAAAGTCACAATGACCTGTTGAGACTCAGTAAATATGTTTGTGGTTGAAAACATACAATGGCTTCGAAATTATTTTATGTTGGTCAACATGACTTTGCCAGAGAAATGCTTTTATATCATCCATCACTAAAGTTATATCTCTAAATCAGATGAATCACGAGATGATTCTGGGTCCTGGGGTAAACAAGCCAATGAGAATGAAGACACTTTCTCCTAATGTGCAGCTTCAGAATAGACAGCGCATAGAAGCTGGTCTTGGATCGCTGAGGTGGAACTAACGCTGGGAGCCGTCTATGACAACTGGGCCCCAGTAAGAGAATGGAGCTCCTGTGGAGGACATACTGCCAACCTGCTGGGGTGATGGTCCGATACCCAAACCAGCTCTTCTTGCTTTCCCTGGCCAGCAAATACGGGAAGCTGCACAACAAAGCCAGGAACTGGAAGGAGACTTTGAGCCCGTCCCTGCTACGAACAATTCTACAGGGGAGAATGCATGGACCTGAAAAGACTCTCACCTGGGAGCACGAGTGAAGGAACGGGAGAGCTAGACGATGATTAATATCAGTTCAGTGTTTGCCCACCTATGTTTTTCTTTTCCATCTTTAAACGCCTGGAGTAAAGAGTGCTCAACTGGGTCGATTCATGCTTGTGTGCTGCCAGAGCTGGCATCAGCTCTGAGTTACCCAGGTCAGCTGGGGATAACTCCAATGGTGTTAAGGCTCACAGGTCTGACAGAAGCTCCACTGAGGGCCAGAAGACCAACTAACTAATCATCACAATAGTCCAGGCAGGAGATAAGGAGGGGTTGAACAATGGGAAGGGAAAAGGTGGATTTAAGAGCTAACTGGGAGAAGAGGGGCGGTGAGCCTGTGGGACAGTGTCGTGGAACAGTCAAGCTTGTGGACTCCAGAGTCAGACTGGACAGATGCCAAATCTCAACTCTGCCTGAGCCTGACAAACGATCCCACTTTTCTGTTCCTTAGTTTCCTCATCTAGAAAATGGGCGTAAGAAAGAGCAGGGCTGGAATGAGGGCAGAGCAAGTGACACCTGCACTTGGTAACTCTGAGAGCAAGTGCTTCCTTCAATTTTGCTCCCTAGGTGCCTCACTTGACTCGCCCTAGCCCCAGCCCTGACAAACAATACCTGCTTCATAGGGTAACCATAGAGATTAAACGAGCTGACACACGCAAAGTGTTCAAGAGCACTGTTTCTATGTTTAGGAGCATATAGTAAGTGCTGTATCATCAGCAGACATTATTGTTGGTTAGATTTGAAGGGTTAAGGAGAGGAAATAAAATTCTAGGTGAACTCTCACATGTCTGGCTTAAATGATGGGGATGACTGCTGTTGTCACACACCGAGACAGAAATACACCGAGAACAGGCTGAGGCAAGGGGGTGGAGGTGACAGCGGAGTTGAGGTTCATATGGAACACTAGGTGCAGATACCAGTAGCGGTTAAAAAACTGCCACCACACAAAAGTTGTTGGGATTTTTTTCCATTGTAAAAGAGTAACAGAACTCCTGCTGAGGATGTTAACTTTCCAAGCACGTCTTCACGCCGTCCCACAACAGTAAGGAAATACAAAAACGCTAATTGTGGCTTTCCCTGGGCGATAAGGTTTATTTCTAGTGTTTTTCTATTTTTCTACAATGATCCAAGTAAATAGAAAAAAATTTTTAAATTTTGCCCAAAATCCTTTAATCACACTTGTTTTAAAATACTTACATCAAATTGACCGCTCTGGCAATGTTTATACCTGGATTACAGGACTACAGATTCATATTTTCTTCTTTTCTCTTTTCTGAACTTTCCAAATTATCCATAATGATATTATAAAGCATTTTATAATCATATTACTTGATGTATAACTCTATTCTGTAATAATTGCTTTTTATGGGGGAAAAACATTTTTTGTTTAAAACCAGAAGGGAAGGGGCAATGATATAACATAATGCTGTGGACTCACTGGAGCCCACTTTAGACATTTGAATAATCATGGGTGACTTCGGTGGGAGCCGTCAGTGCGGATGATGACTAGCAATGGTGTCGAGAAAGTCAGGGGAAGAAGTCATAACCAGATTATCAAATACTGCAAGCTCAAGTCTATCGAGACTTAGAGATCTCCACCGGATTTGACAAGGTAAGAGCCGCTCGAGTAGAATGGTGGAGACAGAAACCCAGTGGAACAGTTTGAAGAGTGGCAGGAAAGAGGGACGGAAAGCTATTGGAGAGGTTGCGTGCTCAAGGTAGCTGTCATGGGGAACAAGGGACAGCTCTCCTCCAAATGCTCTGAAGCAGTGCGGATACTGCTGATTTCCTCCAAAACAAATTCTCCATTTGTCCCTTAAAAATCATCCCCCACTTCTTTTGGAAATCCATGTGGTTCCAATGAATCTTACTCAATTTTTCTACAGGGGTGGCTTCCACGGTCCTCAGTTAAATCAATCAAAGGACTGGTTCATGAGTGAACATGGGGCCTACACTGGTCCAAACACAGGGAGAATCAAGAATTTTGCTAGGAATTCTGTGTCACAGATTCCACTGCTGCCAACTGTCACCACTCTGAATGCCACTTTATATCCCACATGAATTGTGCCCCTGGAGTGGTGCCACAAAGTGGCCCTGATAGATATTCCCTCCTGCTCTGAAAAAATGTGCTGTGAGGACATGCAGTCTGGAAGCCAAAGCCATCCTGTGACCACGAAGAAAGAGAGGATGAGGACAAAGCCAGCACGTGAACAAAGCTGAGTGACATGAGGACAAACTGAGTAAATCAGAGACACACAGCAAGAGCCCACACCCAGCTTCCCCCGCAGCCTGGCCTCCCTGGACTGTTTCAATAATGTGAGCCAATAAATCTCTTAGTTATTAACCCAGTGAGAGTTAAATCTTCTATTCTGTACAACAAAAACCATTCTTATGATACGATACCCTGCTTCCTTGTTTGTCCTTGCTGCAAACACTCCATACAAAAGTTGGAGTTTCATTTCTGTAAACGAGCAGGCAAAGCCACCTCCATTCCTCAGAAGAGAGGAGAAATTTATCAGGAACTTTCGGGAATTTCCCCATCCTGGGCCAAGAAGGAAGACGAGGCAGGGCTGCTGGACAGTCGGATGTGAGCCCGCAGGCGTACTGTGGCTGTGCTGTCTCTTCTTCCCTTCAAGCATCCAATCCCCAGGGAGAGGGACGTCCCAGTGTAAGGACCTTAAGCTCCTGTCTCCAAGTTCCCACCAGAGTAAGCTCATGTTCCTGTCTCACTTAACGTATTTCTTAGCTTACTATTAAGAAGCTTTCCATTTTCTCCCGTGTATGTGTTATTTCTGTGTACTATTTTACTCAGACTAAGAAAGCGGAAAATGCTCTCAGTTAATCCAGAAAACAGGCCTCCAGTCCTGGTTTCTTCCCATTACACCGCCATACACGGATGAGTGTCTCCTCCACCGGACAAAATTCACTAAATATGTCTCAACTTGAAGAATCAAAAAGGAAAGAAGATGTATGTTAAACCAAAAAGAATCTAAGAAAAAAAGGCAACCCTCAAACCCAACCAGTAAGACTCTCCCTGCCACATTCTGGAGGGCATTAGCATAATCCTTTCTACTCAATGGTTGCCTTTAATCAGACTTCATCTAATGTGAGGTTCTCCCCTCATGTGAAAGCTGTTAAGTACATACAAGGCAAAGTCATCCCATATTTTCCTGATCCTAATGCCCCTCAATAGTCCAATTTGCAGACACACAAGGCCATGTTCACATGAAGTACAGCATATTGATTCCCTCCCCTCTG
The DNA here is from genome assembly GCF_037783145.1 of Equus przewalskii. Taxonomy (NCBI): domain Eukaryota; kingdom Metazoa; phylum Chordata; class Mammalia; order Perissodactyla; family Equidae; genus Equus; species Equus przewalskii. The sequence continues at coordinate 117,658,278 of NC_091832.1, read as the reverse complement.
AGAAGACAAAAGCACTTCAAAGAGGTGCTACTCAGATGGGAGGAAACATTGCAGCTGGATTTCCAGCCAGGCAGTCATTTATATATACCACACTCTTCGCCCAAACACACACCCTCCCCCAACTAAATACTGAACATCCAAGAAATTTTCATCTGGACCCAGGAAAATACACCTCAAAGATATAGGGATAAAAGAGGAAGTTGGGAAAATGTGTCATATATGCATTAATATGCAGAGGAAATCCCACTGCTGAAGGTGTGTGTCATGAAGTGCCAAAGAGACTCCATTCTGTGGCCTTCATAAATGCAGTTACCAGCTGGGCTGCTAAGTAGTCAGCTGGCGATGAGCTGCGTCTTGGGAGAATGATGTAGAAACATAAAAACACACAGTGAAGCATTTTTAAATTACTATCGTTGAAAAGACACCAAAAGGATGAACTTGCTTGTGCTTACTTCACCATCACTTTCTAGGTTACAAATAACCCTTAGAGTAGTAGAATTTTGTTTTCTGTCATACTCCATACACTGTTTTAGTCATGTAATACATTTGGCTATTTGGCTACTGACATTCCTTTTGCAAAAAGTGCTCTCCTGCAGAAACCTTGGGAACTGAATAAATAGGCACCAAATATTTCATTTGCAGTATGATGCTGGACCTCTTAATGGATTGCTCTGAATTCTATAAAACAAACTGATTCGATATTAGCAGTAAAATATAGGAAATATATTTGATTTGTTTGATTTACAAATATATCTCTGCGTTAATACCAAACTATTTAAAAGTTTGTTGTAAAATGTCAACTCTATATCTGTGATAACGCAGGCGCTTGCTCACTTTTATAATACCAAGAGCCAGGAAGAAATTATGAACAAATGCTTTCAAAAAACAAACTGTTGGAGAGCTAACTTCCAAAGAAGAGAAGTCTTCACTATCCATTAAATTTAATATTAGATGATGGTTAATTAATGACCTTTTTTATTTTTTAGAACATTAATTACATGTAACCTATGCTCTTAAGAAAATTGTGATATTATGTGACTCGGACGTGAAATTCTACCGGTTTGTAACAGAGATATTTTCTATCTCTCGACACTCAGAAAAATACATTTGAAAGTCTTTTTTTAATAGCTAGTAGTCTCTAAAATTTGAAATAATTTACTATTTGTGACAGGAAACCAATGTTAATGCATCCATCTGGTGGTGTTGGGAATCTCCACACTTATGCACAGGCAATTCAATCATCTAACGTTGACTCTATAGCCAATCAGTGAGCACTATTTCATTCCACTCGGAATCAGGAAGTAGGAATTTTCGATATTACTTTTTTTTTTTTTTTTTTTTGGTGAGGAAGATTAGCCCTGAGCTAATATCTGTGCCATTCTTCCTCTGTTTTTTATATGTGGGATGCCTCCACAGCATGGTTGACGAGTGGAGCAGATCCACACCCAGGGTCTGAACCCCTGAACCCAAGCCACAGAAGTGGAGTGGGTGGAACTTTAACCACTCAGCCATGGTGGTTGAGGATGGGTAGCAAGCCTATATACTTCATCTGTTCACATAAAACAAAATTCTAGTCCTAAAATAACAAGCAAAAAGATGTGTCTGATATTGAAATGGCATATATGCCAATTTTCAAGGTCAGTAGTTCAGGAAGAAAGATTGGAAAAATGTGTGTTCAAGATCATTCATTGCAGCATTGTTTTTAACGGCAAAAGACATGGATTTGTTAAGCAGTCACAAGTACTGATTTTTGTCACATGCCTTTTTGTCATTCTTGGGGATGACCATATGGTTTCTCATCTTTAATTTATATTGTAATTGTATCAGTAAGTTTTCAAAAACTGAAGATTGCTACATTATTTAAATAAACTATGCTTTGTTGTGATTTGTTATTTTATTGTGAAGATGGATTTAATTGCTAATGTAATGGTGTTATACTCAGGTGAGTAGTACTTACTGATTTTCCTTAAATCTACTTAATTTTCACTCCCTGTCCTCATCCCCACCCCCTAGTAGTGTACAGGGCTCGGAGCCCCACTGAGAACCCAGGCTCTGCAGAGGGCTGCTCAAGCATCAACTCTCACTCTGCACTGTCCGCCAGGCACCATGGTCTGCCCCATACTCCCTGAGGGTCCAGCTGTGGTCCCACTGCTCCTCTACCACAGTGAACACGCAGAACAAAGGCAGACCCGACTGCCCAGCTGCTCCGCAGGGCCAAGGCCAGGAGCAGGCCAGCCCTGTGCCGCTCACAGGCCCACCTAGTCCTGTTTCCCCTTCCAGGCCCCAGCGCTCCTCAGATGACATGGATGGTGGTCTGGGGGAAAGCCCTCCCCATCTCTGAGTTCATCAGAGGCCATCCCTCACCCCTCCCTCCAAGACCCTCAGAAATCTCCTCGGGAGGCCTTGCCCTTTAGAAGCCAGACCTGGGGTCCGTGTTGCCACAAACTTCCCCTGAGACAAAGGACAGAGCTGGCCACCTGCTCCATCACAAAGGAAGAGCTGAGGGGATGGAAAAAAACATAAATTAAAAATTAAATAAATCCAGGGGCCAGCCGGGTGGAGCAGCAGTTAAGTGCACGTGTTCTGCTTCTCGGCATCCGGGGTTCGCCAGTTCAGATGCTGGGTGCAGACATGGCATCACTTGGAAAGCCATGTTGTGGTAGGCGTCCTACATATAAAGTGGAGGAAGATGGGCAAGATGTTAGCTCAGGGCCAGGCTTCCTCAGCAAAAAGAGGAGAACTGGCAGTAGTTAGCTTAGGGCTAATCTTCCTCAAAAAAAAGATTAAAAAAGTTAAAAAATTAAATAAATCCAAATATTTGAAAAAGTTCCCTGTCACACTAATATTTTATTTAACATACCGTTACAGATATTCATAAGGGAGGCTCATCTATAGTTTCCTTTTTTGTGTCATCTTTGTATAGCATTATGGGTAGCATCTTTGGGTAGCGTTATGATAATAGCTTTAAAAAAAAGAATTTAGAATCATATCTACTCTCTCTGGACTCAGAGTAATTTAAACAGAATTGGAATTATAAATTCCTTGAAAGTATGCTAAAATGAACCTATGAAACCATCTGAGGTAGGGGAAGTTGATTTTTGAAAATGAATGTATTCCATGAAAAATCTGTTTACCTGTTCTTTCTCTTTCTAAACAATGCTGGTAATTTTTATTTTCCTAGAAACCTATCCATTTCTTCCAGATTTTCAAACATATCTGAAGATGTTCAAATACGTTATTATCTTAAAATTATTCTAATTTTCTCTTTATAATCATTCTTCCTCTTGTTTCTAATTTTGTGGGTTTGTGCAAAAGATTGTTTTTAAGAAAAGAAAAAATGTATCATATCAAACAGAATAATTTATAGATTAAAAAAAGAAAATTCACAAGCAGTTCTCAGGGAAAAGTGGAGAGAAGAACGAAATTCTGAGCTTCCCCATATGCCTCTAAATTGACAAATGGCACCATATTGATTTTCCTTCACATGTCAATTTGAATTTGTTATTCTGAGTCTCGCTTATAGAAGATTTGTCAGCTATGTGCTTAGAATGGTTCACTGTTTGATAAGTCTAAAATACTATCTAGTCTCAAAGAGATATTTGCACACCCGTGTTCATTGCAGCATTATTCACAATAACCAAGATGTGGAAGCAACCTAAATATCCATCAACAGATGAATGGATGAAGAAAATGTGAGATAGATAGATAGATAGATAGATAGATAGATAGATATATACACACGATGGAAAGTTATTCAGCCTTAAAAAAGAAGGAAATCCTGTCATATGCGACAACGTGGATGGACTTTGAGGGCATTAGAATAAATGAAATAAGCTAATCATAGAAAGACAATTACTGCATGATTTCCTTATAAGTGGTATCTAAAGTAATTAAACTCATAGAAACAGAAAGTAGAATGGTGTTGCCAGGGGTTGAGGAGAGGAGGAAAAGGGAGTTGGTGTTCAATGGGTTTAGAGCTTCAGTCATGCAGAATGAAAGAGTTCTAGAGATCTGTTGGACAACGATGTGCATATAGTTAACACTACTAATTGTTAAGATGGTAAATTTATGCTGTCTGTTTTTTACCACATTAAAAAAAGAATGCTATCTACTGACCCACTGAGGAAAGTTCCCAAGGTTTTGCTTTCAGTTTACTTTGTCTCTCTCTCTCTCTTTTTTTTTCCAGTTGGAAAGATGGTTTTGCACTTTTTTTTTTAAGATTTTATTTTTTTCCTTTTTCTCCCCAAAGCCCCCCAGTACACAGTTGTATATTCTTAGTTGTGGGTCCTTCTAGTTGTGCTATATGGGATGCTACCTCAGCATGGCCTGGCGAGCAGTGCCATGTCCGCACCCAGGATTCGAACCGCCGAAACCCTGGGCCGCTGCAGCAGAGCACGCGAACTAAACCACTCAGCCACGGCGCTGGCCCCTGCACTAACATTTTTTAATTCCTCTTACCAACTGGTATTTCTCTGTAGAATAATAGATTTGGATTAGATTGCTTAAAGCCACACCAAACAATAAAATTGTAAGATTCTGGTTATTTTCTTTCAAATGATACCTATTCATAAAAGAGCAAACTTGAGGTTAAAAGAAAAGACCCTTGAAGAGAGTAGCTTCTCAATAAGCATCACTGAATCGAGTGTACGAGAGACTTTTGCCAGGCTGTATAAATTACAGGCTTAGCCCAAGCACCTAATCCTTAATCTAGACCAGGGTTCTAAGCCTTCCCGAATGTCAGAATCACCTGGGGAAATTTAAAACGCTTGCTCCTCAAGCCATGACTCGGGCCAATTAAATTAGAATCTCTGGGGTTGAGAGCCAGGCACCAGTGGTTTTTTTAAAGCTCCCCAGTGGGTAGTCAAAGCTGAGAACACTGACAGAGGCTCATCTGATGTGCCAACGGCCAAAAACGAGAAGGTTCACTCAACTGAGCTACATTCATTGATTTTATGTAGGAATAAGCATTCATCTTCCAGTGAGACCTTTCACTGAGTCAAGTGCCATCAAAACTTCGAGCATTTAGTGTGAAATGAATGTGACATAAAGACTTCCAAGCATAAAGAGTAAGCAAGCCAATTTCCGTTTTCCTACACGTGATATGAAATAGCTCTGTTCACAGGCTAATTCTAGTTGAAGATAAATAGGGCTGATTGTGGCAAGTTACAGAATTTGTGAAGGACTTCCAGTCTGTCCGCTTTCTAGACTTTCTCCAAATCAATTCAGATGCCACCCTCCCACCCCACTCTGCCCCAGCCCCATTCCCTAAGACGACCCTCTGTAAGGAAACAGGCAGAATTCTGAACTTTTGTTTCATTTTCTTTTCACTCTGTATCTCATTCACACCTATGTGTTCTAGCCTTTATTTTAATTGTGTAACTATAGGCTCTCTCCTAACATATTTACAGATGGAATCTGGGGTGACATCAGGAGGTAGTGGGGCTTATGACGGTGGGACGAAGTTTGTGCCTCCTGCAAGGTTTCAACTTAGGCCTGTTCTAGTGGGTTTGGGGAAATGCCTGGAGAAGCGAGGGTGCTGACGCTCTGAGCCTTCTCAGGGTTAAGTGGGGCTGGTTGCAGGTGGCCACTTCCTAACTATGGCTGTCAGACCACTCCAAGACCAACCAGGGATAACCGCGGTGTATTAACCACAGGAAAGAATGCAGGAAGTCTCCACCCAAGGACATAGATGAGAGCAACAGGGTCTGGGGACCCTCGGGGTTGGGAAGTCAGGGGTCCGAGGGTTGCATATTTACCCTGCACTTAGTGCTTCACGTGCACACCAAGAATAATCAAGGCAAATAGTAGTATTCTCAGTTTGAAGATGAGGGAAGTTTAAGTGACTCGCCCAAGGTCACACAGTCAGCAAGTGCTCATGCAGCTTTGTGGACGTTCAAAAATTTAGAAGTAACATTAAACATAACTTCAAAATGCTATCCAAATCATGGCCAAAACCTTCAAAACATTTCAAAATCTTCAAAACATTTGGCATGTAACGATTAAGTTTCACCTGACTCCTTTTATGCCAACTTTAAAATATAAGAAAGACTAAAAATGCAGTGCACTCATTTCCAGTTTATAATGTAAAACATTAAAGAAAAGCATTAGGGATTTGAAAGTTCATCACATTGCAGATGGTGGGGGGAGGGTAGTTATTGGTTATGGAATTTATGGTTACATCCAAAATAAAACTTGATCTTTTTTTTCTGTTCTGGTGCAATTGCAACATGCAATTGCTCTCTGATCTCCTAAACTCATTAAAAAGATTTTCTTTTAAGGCAAAGCTAATTCTTTTCAGATTTGCATATTACATTCTAAATATTAAAGCCATAAAGCCCAGAAACACAGGCTGTGGCCTGGATATTCCAGGTGGATGGAGTCCCAAAAAGTGATAATATGATTTCATTTGAACAGTACTATATCAAGTGAGCATCAGATTTCATCCCTACACTTTATAAACCTGTTTACCAGGCGTATGCTATAAAATGTACATGGCTGCATACCTGTGGAGAAAAGAAATACAGAGAAAACGGTTTGTCCGAAATAGTTTAGAAGAAAATATGTGCATACATGACATTTCTGACAAGGCTGTTTGGACACAGCTGTGCACTGATGCAGCTGTTTTCATGCAGGAGATTTTTAAACACAGCCCACAAAACAAGCCATTAAATCTCAGCTGTTTCTATTAACAAGTAATGTGTGAAACAGACATATTCTTCCTGCTATAAAAGCTCTCCACAGCCTTGAACCTCACCCTCTTGTAGATCCCCACCCCCTGGGTAGCAACGGGGATTAAGTGGGGTCTGGAATGAGGTGAGGTCAGAGATGGGTTGAGGATGAGAGACGGGGTGAAGTTAGGCATCGTCTGGCAGACAAACTATATGTGACCAGAAGTTATATGTTTACCACGCTACTCATCTCAGAGAGGGCCATCCATCAACCTTAGCAAAGCGCTTGCTCATTCTCTGAGAATTCACTTATGTCTTAAACAGCCTGCTAAATTTACAGCGGGTGTATGCCTTTACATTCGAGATACAGAGCTGTGTGCGCAAAAATGCTACTGCATCTGTCTCAGATTCGAGCATTGAGAGAACTTGATTGTGGACAGCTGTGAGTTTGGAAGTTTCCTAATTACACAAACTTGATTCACTTGGACGTGTATCACACACCAAGATGGGCAAGGTTATTTGAACTACTATATGATTCCCACACGGAAAATGCTTAATCTATTTTCTAGCAGTTCTCTCAATTCTCAACAATATTTTTTTCTATTTACAAAAGTAATGCATACTTAAAGAATTTGCAGGATTAGATAAAATAAAAAGAGAATGGAAAGGGGATCAAGGATGGCCGGGATATCTGTTGCACCCACTACTCCGTGACAAGTGATCTAACATTCTAAAAAGAGAAATATTACAACCACCACGTCAAAAGGGATGAATCCAAAGGACCATGTGAAACCAGCTAATTTAGACAGGCCTCATCATGCATCTGGTTTAGACAAATGCCTACCTATGGCCACACCTCAATCTTCTTCTCCAAAATAGTGAAGACATGTCTCTCTCTCTTGTCTCCCCTTTTGCGTTGTTTATTCAGTTGCTTCTCTGAAGTCTCCAATGGAGTAGAATCAATAAGTAATGACCTTGCTCCAAGAAAAGCTCTGATGATTGACTTTAGTTATCCTACTAGAAAGAAAAGTATACAAGTTGCCCATTGTGTTACAAAAGGAGCTACCCATTAAATTAGTTAGGACTACCTTGTACAGTATTACTAGTTAAACAGATAGTCCTAATTTGGTTAATTGCCTCGTTAAACATCGTTAGCGGGTGAGTGGGCTCCTAGCCATCACTCAGAACAGCAGAATCTACCTCTGAGCGCCCGTGGAAGCCAACATGTGCACCCGCTGTTCAGTATGGAAACTATTCCTCCTGAAGGACGGAGTCGGTGCTCTCCTTTGGGGAGCTCTTTGTGGACGTTCTCTGTATATCATCTGGTTTCCATTTCTTCGTGGGCTTCGTGCCCCGGTGAGTGTGTGTGTATGTGCTGTGCTAGGGTAAAACACACATGACTAATCCAAACATACCACTGCAGATTCACACATGTATGTGCATACGTCCACATTATTTCAAAGTAAAACATTACATTAAAGTACATACACACAGGAATAGGAGGAAATGGAAACCTGAAAAGACAATGTACAAGGCTATAAAAGCAGGACTGGGCTTACAAATTCCATATATCAGGTCTAAAGTAGACACTGCAGAACTAAAAAAAATGAAAATTAGAAAATCAAGACTGTGGCTACTACACATAAATTAATACAAAGCATTGTCATTTCACACGAAGCTGCTGGGCACATAAAGGCATTACCTGATTAAAATATCTTTGAGTTCTTCCTAAATGCCGGGCACTGGTCCTGTCATTAGGGATACAGCGACGCACAAGATAGACCAGTCCCCACCCTCAAGGAGCTTACAATCTAGCAGGGTTGACAGACAAAATGGGTACACAAATAATTATATAATCTCAGATAATGATAATTTCTTTAAAGAAAAAGCACAGTGAGAGAATTGCAAATGACTCTGGGGTGGGGGATGATATCTGAGGGGAGACCTGAAGGAAAAGAAAAAGTTAGCCATGCAGATGTCTGAGGGAAAGTGTTAGACGGAGGGCAAAGCAAGGATTCGAGGCAGGAAAAGCATGACGTGTTCCTAGCCATGAGTCAGCAAGGCCAAATGGCTGGAGGAGAGCGAGAGAGAGAGAGAGAGAGAGAGAGAGAGAGAGAGAGAGAGAGAGGTAAATAATGAGATAAGAGAATGAGGCAGGAAGTGGATGACATCCTCTCGGGAAGAGGAGGATGCAGCAGTGGAGGAGGAAGGGACAGTGAGGTAGGAGAGCGTGGCATCACAGAGGCCCCGAGAGGGAAGGGTCTCGGGAAGGAAGAAGGGCTGCACTATGTCAAACGATGCTGAGAGACTAGCAAAAGGAGGACTGAGAATGAACCATAAGATGCAGCAAGCTGGAGTTGTTCCAGGCGAGAAGTGGACATCCTTTCCCAGAGTTTTCCTTAACAGGAAGCAGAGAAATGGAGTATTGGCTGCAGGGGAACACAGCATCAAGAGACGGGTGCTTCCTCAGACGAGGGCCATTGTAAGGTTATCACGGCCAATGCAGATTCTACAACAAAGATAAATCTTGCACCGGTACTGCTCTGGGTCAGTGCAGTGCTCCCTGTCCCGCTCAAATCCCCGAACGCCGCCTGGTTTGGTGGCTCTAAGCCAGGCCTCTAAGTCCCCCTCAGTCCTCTGCTTTACTCCACCCCTAACCTGCAGAGCTGATCTGCTTCCCAGCGAGACCAAACACATTAGCAATATGAATTATTATAGAAATCTTCAAAAACGCCATCTCGAGGAACACACCAAAATACGTTAAAAATTGTCAGTTCAGGGCGCCGGCCCGGTGGCGCAGCGGTTAAGTTCACACGTTCCACTTCTCGGCGGCCTGGGGTTTGCTGGTTCGGATCCCGGGTGCGGACATGGCACTGCTTGGCAGCCATGCTGTGGTAGGCGTCCCACGTATAAACTAGAGTAAGATGGGCACGGATGTTAGCTCAGAGTCAGGCTTCCTCAGCAAAAAGAGGAGGACTGGCAGTAGTTAGCTGAGGGCTAATCTTCCTCAAAAAAAAAAAAAAAAACGAACAAACAAAAAAAAAATTGTCAGTTCAGTCACAAATTGAGTATGATTGTTCAATTTTACAATTTGAGATTCTCTGAGAGCGTAATCAGTGTTAATGGAATTTTTTACTCAGAGCACTACTTTTGGAGGAGATATGTGCTCCAAACACATACAAACAGGTTTGAAGGACGCTGGCAGAATATGTCAATCAGTGCACATATGAGGACACGTGGATTTGCAGAAAGAGTGCAAGTTAGAAACCAGAGAAGATGAGGGTCGCAGCCCAGCTCTGCACATTACTAGCACATGACCTGGGGCTGCTGAGCTTCTGTTCCCTCGTGTGTGAGGTGGAGGTAACAACGTCCAGCTCGTAGGGATGCTATAAGAAATAAAAGAGCAAAAAATGCAGGGAGAGTGCCTGGCAAGTATACAGTGTGCTCAAGAAATGGTAGCACGGGTTTTTATTCTCAATTCAATTAGGTCTGTTGTGATTTCTATTACTATAATTTTTCTAATCCTCCTTCAACACCCTTCCATTGCATAGAAGCACATGACATACGGTGAGCCATCACACCCTTAAGAATTCGTTTCCCACAATCATTTGGAGCTGATAGACTATGAGAAAGCTACTATCTCTTGAGTGCTAAGTAATCCTTCCTTCAAAAAGAAAGCAGAAAAGGAACATGCATATTAAACTTTCTACTAGAGTGAAAATCTGTTTGGAAGACTATTGTCTAAGGAACATATCCTCGTAAAAGAGCTGAGAGGTTCTAGAGCAGTGGTTTTCAAACTGGTTTCCAGACTTGGGGTTGTTCACAGGTGTCTCAAAGGCACAGTGGGGGCAGGGCTGGCAAGATGATGTGGGGTAGTGGCTGGGGGTTCACTCTGCTTTAATCAGAGCGGTCCCACTGTCATCTGTGTATACACTGGACTCTACATTAGGTTTCATGGGAAGAAAGGCTCTTAACCTAAAGGACAACGTGAAATCCTTGCCTAAATGAAGAGTTCGAGGCTACAGTCATTCTCTCACTACCCACTCAGGTCCTTTTCACTGTAATTCTATGAGTCAGCCAATTTGATTTAAGTAATCACTAAAACCAGACAGAAAGTTAAATTACAAACATGGTGCATAATTCAAGTTAGAAGGGAGGCTTAAAATTGCATGAGCGGCATTGAGGAGAGAGTCGATAGATATCTCAAATTGCTGAGTCACGAAACACCACATCATTGAAGACACAAGTCAAAACTTGCTTACCTTATGGAGATTCCTCAAAAAACTAAAAATAGAACTACCATACGATCCAGCCATCCCACTACTGGGTATTTATCCAAAGAGCTTGAAATCAGCAATTCCAAAAGTCCTATGCACCCCAATGTTCATTGCAGCATTATTTACAATAGCCAAGACGTGGAAGCAACCTAAGTGCCCATCAACAGACGAATGGATAAAGAAGATGTGGTACATATATACAATGGAATACTACTCAGCTGTAAAACAGAACAAAATCATTCCATTTGCAATAACATGGATGGACCTTGAGGGAATTATGTTAAGTGAAATAAGCCAGCGAGAGAAGGACAATCTGTGTATGACTCCACTCATATGAGGAATTTAAAATTACGGACTAAGAACAGTTTAGTGGATACCAGGGGAAAGGGGGGGTGGGGGGTGGGCACAAAGGGTGAAGTGGTGCACCTACAACACGAATGACAAACATTAATGTACAACTGAAATTTCACAAGATTGTAACCTATCATTAACTCAATTAAAAAAAAAAATCTTGCTTACCTTTACCTCTCGCCCACTGTCCCATACAGTAATAGGATTTTCTCCTCTTCAGTAGTCCCCATTGTCATGGCGAGTTGGAAAATTAACCCTAAATTTCCTCTTTTCAAATGCTTATAACTCATCCGACCCTTGAGGGAGAAATTCTCACCTGCTTGCTGAGGGTGAGGGCCATGTGATTCCCATAGTCTTAATGGAAATCACACTTCTCAAACCCTGCGAAAGATAGCAATTCAGGTATTCCGTTTCCATAGTCAAAGCTGTTGCTTTTGATTTCCTCTGGGTGTTCTTCCCTCCATTAAAACTGTCATAAGATATTTATGGTGCGCATCCCTAAACAAGATACCGAGTGGAGCTCCCTTTTCCTCCCCCATGGTGTCTGTCCACAGCACGAGAGTTTCTTCACTCCAGTATGCTTCTGTGCCTGGTACAGGAAATATGTGCCAGTAAAATCACGGATGATAGGCATAGTCCTACTAATCATGGAGGCTTATGAACTCATGTGATCTATTACGTCCAAAACTTTTCAAATGCAAAAGCCCTTTTAACTTCAAAAATATTCATGAATTTCCACTTAAGAGTAATTGTACTTCAGGTATCTGAACATTGAGAAAACACATAATGGCCAGAAGACACTATGGATTATAAAGTCCTTTAACGAACCTATGCTTTCTCAACAACAAGAGTAGGTTTATGTGTGTTAGTCACAGCATGCAACTGAAAATAGTACATGAGTGTGAAATATATCATACACTCAATCCACAGACTAGCTTAGCGCGACCGTGGATTTATAGAGCCTTTGTACTAACTCTGGGCCCTCCAGAAATCCTCACGGTAGTCCCCCTTATTCCCAGTTTCACTTTCTGAGGTTTCTGCAGTCAACCACAGTCCAAAAATATTCAATGGAAAATTCTAGAAATAAACAATTCATAAGTTTTAAATTGCATTCGGCTCTGAGTAGCCAGTTGAAATCTCACAATGTCCCACTGTGTCCTGCCCAGGACGTGACTCATCCCTTTGTCCAGAGGGTCCATGCTGCCCATTAGTCACTTAGTAGCCGTCTAGGTTATCAGATCGACTGTCGCAGTATCACAGTGCTTGTGTTCAAGGAACCCTTATTTTACTTAAAAATGGCCCCAAAGTGTAAGAGTGGCGATGCTGGCACTTCGGACATGACAAAGAGAAGCCACAAAGTGCTTCCTTTAAGTGAAAACGTGAAAGTTCTCAACTTAATGAGGGAAGAAAAAAATCATAGGCTAAGGTCTACAGTAAATTTTATTATAGTATATTGTGATCAATTGTTCTATTTTATTATTACTTATTGTTCTCAATCTCTTACTGTGCCTAATTTAGAAATTAAACTTTATCATAGGTGTGTATGTGTAGGAAAAAACATAGTGTATCTAGAGTTCAGTACAATCTGTGGTTTCAGGCATCACTGGGGATCATGGAACGCACCCCCATAGGATGGGGGGACATCTTGCAAAGTACTAGTAAAGGAGAAAGTACACGGTCTCTGGAGTCAGAAAATCCTGGTTTACCTCACAGGTCTGCCTCTTACCAGCTACGATGAATTTATCCTATCTGATTCCCAGCTTCCTTATCTGATAACTCTAATTTTAGGGTAAAGGCTGTCACATTAAAATATATACAGCACTTAACATGCAGCAGTAATCATGGCTGATATTTACTGCGTGTTTACGGTGCATCTACGCTGGGCTTACACCCACTGCACATCTGTAAAGACGTAAACTTGTGAACAACAACCTCATGAAGTATGCTGTGATGGTCAGGAGAACCCACATCGGAGTCCAGGAAACCGGTTCAAATCCAGGCTTGGGCTCTAATATCTACTGGTAGCATGGCCAAGGACAAGTTACTTAGCTTTTCCAGTATTTTCTTCCTCATTTGTAAAAGGAGATAACAGTAGTCTTTAATTTATAGTAATAATATTTGGCAAGTGCTTAACAGAGTGCCTGGAACACAAGAAGAGTGTGTGAATGTTAATGCATTGATTTCCATAAGAATTATCTCTTCATAAAATGATTTACAGGAAGAAAATGCCCTCATACAGCCCACCCAGAGTGGTGCAGGCACAGTTAAGTCTTTGCAGAAACCTGGGCTCAACTTGGCAGATCTGAAGGATCAACTCACCACATTGCTCGGAGGATACCGGTATCCTGAATCAGGGCAGAACCGCCCTCTACGTCCCATTGGCCAGATTTGTCTTCTTGCTAAGGATACCTCCACTCAAAATCCCCAGCCCAGTATACTTTATTATTATTATTAATTCAACATGTAACTAAAATTAAGAACTCAGCTCTCAATGTCTTTCATAAGACCTTCTACCACATCCAAGCGTGACATATAATTCTTAAATTGTATTTCTGTTTTAATCCATCCCAGTTCTACCACCAGCCTCGATACAATCTCTCCAACACAATGGCATTCACTTCTCATCAACACTATATGGAATTTCCCTTTTGAACTTGACATCAGAGGTATACGAAAAATTCCAAAGCACGTATTAGAGTAGGCCCAGGGGACAGGCAGCTCAATGAAGCTCTCAGTGTCAGTGGATTTCCGACCATCTGCATGATGCAAAGACTAGACTTTAATCATATGACCTCAACGACCTTCACAATCTGCTTTTTCTCTGCATACCGCTATGCATTATTTAAATTTTTTTGAGATGTTCCTTCTCAAAATCACTCAAAGGTTCACATTTGGGGGTTGGCCTCAAGCTTACACATACTTCCAGAGAGCCCTCATTTGGGAGCAATATTTTGATAGACCATGCTTTCTGATCAGCACCTCAAGCCTCTCCGCTACGTGCCTCTATTAAACAAAATTGTCACTTAAGTACAAGCAAAGTGGATTGGCATGCCCTCAGCACCTAACAGACACGGAACTGAACACTGCTGAGATTGTCAATATAATCTTTTAAAAAGCTATAATTAAAATTTTCATTAGAAGCACACAAAACCCTCTCTGCCAAATTGAAAACGACAAAACTAGTACAAAGAGAATCTCCATGTTTTTGGAAGGTCATTATGAACAATAGGACTTTGTTTTAAAAAACTACTTATAAAAAGTTTTTGGCACTACCCCTTGAAACAAGTTGAAAGACAAAATGAGCTAAAATGTGGAGCCTGAAACCAGGGTGCTCAGTCAGCAGGTTCCTTGCCAAAATACCCCAGAATCATAATTCTGTTGCATTAGTCTTGCCTTTCATGTCTGGAGAATTTTCCTTTGATTAACTCCCTTGCAGTGTGGGACTCCCAGGATGCTGAAGGCAGGCTTGGAAGCTGAGACGACTAATGACAGAGCAGTTCCCATGAATAGGTCTTCAGGAAAAGTGGACAGACTTGCCCAATTTAGGGCTCTCTTCTCAAGGAGCCCCAGGATCTAACCATCCAAAAAGTGGGCTAGGAGGCAACAAAAAGCTCAATCTGGAAGACACCCAGTCGGAGCTATTTTCTTCTCCCAACACAAACTCAAAACAGGTGCATCACTTTTATTTTTTATTTCCACTCACTGAACTTTCTGCGTATATACACGGTGACTAAATTTAACCACTAATTCAACCAAATGGTTGACATTAAGTCAATCATTATTATTATTGATTGCATAATAATAACCACAGAGGAGTTTAAAAGTTACTTCCATCCCGCTGGGGCCCAAAGGGCCCAGAAGCCTTACATGGGCACCTAGGGGAAGCTGAGGGAAGGGATTTTTTGTAATCTTGTAAGGAAGCAGGTTTCCAGGCAGCTCACTCAGTAAACAATCACTAAGTCAATCAGCTGGCTACCAGTCTCAATGACGTCCTTTCTCAAAGGGTAGGGAGATGGAGTGCGAGGAAGAAAAATTTGTTTCAGGAGCTGCACCAGGCATCACTCAGTGAAGACAACATAGAAGCAAGTACCACCTCCTAAAGGCAGCGGTGAGGCCCAGCCCAATGGCTCCCAGGCCAGCCCCTTTCTAAAGAAGACCCCGTTTCCCTTTCTGAAGTTCTGAATGGTCGGGCATGCACACCCCTCCACACACATACTTTTCTCAAGTCACCAGCTATCCTATTCCATCAAATGATAATCACTATCATATACTAAGCACTAAGCAGATGCTTCCCAAATTTTATCCCGTTTAAATCTCACAGCGCCACCAGGAGGTAAGTATTTTTCCCTCCCTTTCATAGATGAGGAACACAGAAACTGGGTTTCAGAGGTTAAGCGACTTGCCCAAGTTCGCAGTTAGGAAGCTGCAAAGGCGAGATTTAGATCCGGATGTTTCTGGTTCCGAAGCCACCTCTAACTACAGTTAGGTCTAATATACGGAAAAACCATCCAGTAAAACCTTCTAACATTATGCTTTATTTTTCATAATTTCTCATCTTCTTAATATTCCATCATGAAAAAAAAGGTGTTAAGCAGAAAATAGTATTTTTTTAAATGCTCAAAATACTCATGCCGCAAATTTGCATACACAGACCATGAGCTGTGGGTCCTAATTGGATGCAAAAGCTTGTAGCTCCTGATTTCTTGACCAAAAATCTTCAAGGATGTTTCTGACTTTAAAGGAACACTTACCATCCCAAATGGCTGAGTTTCAGAGGCAGTGGAAAGATTAACTATTCCTTTAAAAAAAAAAAGTAAGCAAACAAAAAAATCTTCCTCTTCATATACCTAAAATTTCTTTAATCCTTAATATAGCTGCAGATCAGCTTATATATATATATTATATTATATATATATATATATATATATATATATATATATATATATAATCATTCAAACTAAGATGTGAATGACCGAGCTCATCACCTTCCCTGGAAGCCTGTCATTGAGATGAACCAGGGGCCTGGAAGAGCAGTTCTCAAACTTGAGTGTCCCTCAGAATCACCTGGAGAGCTCGCTCAACTCAGCCTATGGGCTCTGCCCCCAGGGCTGATTAGGTCTGTCTGCCATGGGACTAGAGAATCTGCGTTCCAGAAAGTTTCTGGATGTTGCTGGTGTTGCCGGTCTTGGGACCACACTTTAAGAGCCTCTGCTGAAGAACAACTGAGGTAAATAGAAGCAGAAGTCTTAGCAGAAGCTGCTCAAATAGTAGCTAAATAGATTTTTAAATAGTAATTTGAAAAATACTACTTCCTCATCTCAAAACACTTCACGCTTTACCAGGAGTTAAAGGGAGATAGGGGATGGCTCATTTAGTCAAGAATGGAAAATAATTAAAAGTCAGAAGCTTGGATTTCTCTGGGCAGGAGTGTGTTTTTCGTTGTGCTGTGTTTACTCTTGGAAAAATGTGGCATCCCATTTTTAT
Source organism: Equus przewalskii (assembly GCF_037783145.1). Classification (NCBI taxonomy): domain Eukaryota; kingdom Metazoa; phylum Chordata; class Mammalia; order Perissodactyla; family Equidae; genus Equus; species Equus przewalskii. The sequence continues at coordinate 117,641,498 of NC_091832.1, read as the reverse complement.
TCTCAAAGGGCTTTAAATGCTTATTAAAAAATGTTCTTTGAAATCAAATAGCTCTTTAAAGGCTATATTTTGATGATTTGATTGTAAATGAATGAAAAGCATATGGATTAAGTCACACATGGTTTTAAAGAATTACAGGCAATAGTGTCTAAGGAGACACATTGAGAGTTGACCAGATTCAAATGTTCGAGAAGAAAGGTCACAGGATAGAGGAAAACAAGCTGACTTTATTTTCAGTGGAAGGCTAACGTACTTGTGTGTAAATAACCGCACGTTAAGAATATGAGCATCACCTTTAGCTGTCTGCTTTATCATCTACGCCAGAGGTCTAATACATTCTCGTATAAGTGTTCCACTTTAAGCTAACCACCTGAATGTACAATTATAAAACAGAAATTCTATTCTGAAATGGAAGTTTCAGGGCAGACAATATGTTGCCTTCTGACCATGGCTGAGGTTCAGCACCTAAGATGGCCATTGTGTTATCATAAGTTAATTATCTACCTGTACAAAACATATGTGGTAAAGAATATTTTTACATCTTAAGTAATATTTGTTCTCTTGGAGATTTACTTTTTCCCCTCCCAAGGTACATTCTAGACCAATGCTTTCCTGTGCTTATTGCAGGGGAGAAGAAATTCTGCAAATTACACTGTAGAAGAGATTCAAGGGAGAATCTACTTGGCTTTGTGTTCAAAAACAATGAATTCAGGAGAACCAAGAGAAAAGAAAAAAGGTTCGAGGTTAGGGGTTTGAACATGTGGGTTCCAGGTCTGTGGGGAAGGATGAGGACGAAATGTAGATAGTAAGCAGACTGGCCAGGCTGAGAGGCTGGACCCAAAAGACACAGAGACAGAAATGCAGGGCCCATTATGAAACAGAGTCATCATCTGGGCTGCACGTGAGTGAATACTAGAAGTGACCTCTGCTTGGTCACGTCATCATTGCTTCCACGGCAGCCAGAGCCCTTTTGTGGGTGGTGTTCTTACAGCAGTGATTTATTCCTTCTGCTTATTTTTCATGGTCCATCTTCCCAGAAACTTGTCTATGTGATTAAAGATACTATGTTACTAAAGTTTCCAAAGAACCAGATTTCAGTTTTGATGATCATCTTTGTCAGTTTTTTGGTTTGCTTGCTTGCTTTTTATGTCCTCTTTATTATTTCCTTCCTTCTATAATTTTTGTGTTTCCTCTGTATTCTTTTCCTAGCTTTATGAGTTGAATGTTTAATATTTTTATGTTAATTTTGTAAAGAAATGCCTCAGGCTATAAATCTCCCTCTGAGAGCTGCTGTAGCTGCATCTCTCTAATTTTTCACATGCACTAATTGTATGGTCATTTATTATAATTATTTCAAAATTCCCACTTATAGTTCCTCTTTAACCCTTAGTTTACTTAGAATCATGTTTTCTAGGTTTCAAATGCATAAGAACTTTTTGAAATTTTTTTATTATTGATTTATAATCTAAGGGTATTTCAGATAGGAAATAGAGTCTCTATGAAATCAGTTAGTTGGGCAATTTTTATATATGTTCCATGTTGTTCTTGGGGAAAAAATGCGTTCTCTAACTTTTGAGCTCAGTGGTATCTAAATCAAACTTATTAATCATATCATTAAATTTTTCTATATAGTTATTAAATTTTGCCTACTGATCTATTATTTGGGACACCCCATACACTCTATATTTAAGCAATTGTAATCATTTCTGCCTTATCTCTCCTATATTTCTTTTTGCATGTGCAAGCAGATACATGTTTTCTTATTTCCCATTTTTCTTACACAAAAGATAGCATACTATATATACATTTTTGTGCTTTGATTTTTTCCATTTAACAATATGCCCTAAAAACTACTCTACATGAGTTCATAGGTTTGCTCTTTATCTTTTTTACAGCTACATAGTACTCCATTGTGCAAATGTACCATAATTTAGTCAACCAGTCTCTAATGTATGGGCATTTAGGTTGGTTATAATATCTTGCATTTATAAATAGTGCTTCAATGAATAATTTTGTGCATATATATTTTCATATATCAGGAGGTGCATCTTTAGGGTAAACTCATGGAAGTGGGGTTGCCAGGTCAAAGAGGAGACACATAAGTAGTTTTGTTAGATGTTGCCAAAGGCTCCTCCATAGAGGATGTACCATTTTTGTATTTCCATCTGCAAAGAATGAGAGTGGCTGTTCCCTCACAGTCTTGCCAACAGAGTATGCTGGTAAGCTTTTAAATTTTTGCCAACCTGGTAGGTGAGAAAAGTCATCTCAGTATAGTTTTGATTTGTATTTTCCTTATTATGAGTAAAACTGAACATACTTTCATATATTTGAGAGCCATTTTGTACCATTTTTGTGAATCTTCAGTTCATGTCTCTTGCTCATTTTTCAATTGAATATTTGATCTTTATTCCTCAAATGTTAGTTTTTTTATGTATTAGAAATGTCAGCACTTTGTTATACTTATTGCTGCTTTTTTTCACAACTTGTCACTTGTCTTTTGATTTTGTTAACAATGCTTTTTTTCATGAAAAAAATTTAATTTTATAAAATGTATCCACCTTTTCTTTTATTGCATCAGGATTTTAAGTCATATTTAGAAGGTCTTCCCCTATACGTGGGCTATATGGAGAGGAATTTACCACTGTTTTCTTCTAGTTTCATTTTTTATGAATGTTTATTTATGAATGAACTGTTTTCTTCTAGTTTCTAATCCATTTGATGCTTACTCTTGTGTATGGTGTGAGGAACAGATCTAACAAAAAATTTTTTTCCAAATGATTATCCAGTTGTCCCAATACCATTTATTTAAAAACCCATCCTTGTACCAGCAACTTCAGATACCACCCTTATCCTATGATAAACTTCTATATGTGCTTGAGTGGGTTTTGAATTTTCTATTCTATTTTTTTGTTCTGAGTGTTTTAATTATTGGTTATCTTAATTATTGAAAACATTTTTCTAGGGAGCCATTGTAGCCCCCCCGACCCCTACCAACCCATGTGCTTCCTGTTCAGTGTTTATTAGCTGTCCTTACATGTTTCTTTTTCCATATAAATTTTAATATTGATTTGATTACCTCCAGGTAAAAAGCTTGATAGTGTGCTTGTTGGGATCACCACTGTATAAATTGCCAAAAGGAGAATGACACTGAGATGTCTTATGCGAGAACAGGATGTTTAATTTGTACTATTTAGGAGTATGCTATAATTTCCACATAAGTTTTTCACATTTCTTATTTATTCCTAAGCATTTTATCCTTTCTTCTTTTTGCTATTGTAAATGGGTTTTCTCTTCCACTAAAACTCCTAAATAATTGATATATGTATGTAAATAAGTTATTTCTTTTAGCCTAATTTTATATCCTGATACTTCATTGAATTCTTTTAAGGTTTAAGTTACTTTTATCATTGATTGTCTAGGTTTTCTTTAAGTAAACTGTCTGCAAATAGTTGTTTCTTCTTTTCCAATTCTTACATCTCTGGTTGTTTTCCTTTGTCTAATTACTTTGGCTTAGACTTCCAACACAATGTTCAATAACTCTCGAGACAGCAGGCTTACCTGCCATATTTCTGGCCTCTGTGGGAATGCTGATTTTAGGATTTAAGTGTAGATTTTTAAAATTATATTAAGGAAGTATCCATTTACTTCTATTTTCTTAAGAGTTTTTACTATAATGGAATTCTGTCAAAGGCTATTTTCAGCAGCTATGGAAATAGTCATATGATTCTTTTTCTCCTGAGACCTATGATATAGTGAATCATACTAATAGATTTTCTTAACATCGAATCATCTTTGCATTCTTGATTAAAATCACACGTGACCATGGCTTATTGTTTTCTTAACGTGATGGAGTCTATCCACTAATGTATTATTCAGGATTCTTGCACCAATATTCACAAGTGATGGAGTATCACCATCTTTATCATGCTTAGGTATCAATATTATAGTCATTTCATCTAAAGAGTTTGGATGTTTTCCTCATTTCCTTTATTTTCTGTACTCTAAAACAATTTATGTAGCATTGGTTTATCAGACCCTTCAGGTTTTGGTACATTTCCCCTGTGAAAACTTCTGGCCCTAGTGTTTTCTTTATGTTAGTTCCATGATTTCTCTATTTCTCCCATGAATTTTGGTCTGCTTACACCTTCTTTTTTACCAGGATCAATGTTGGTAAATGTAATTATTTTCTATTATGAGTGTGTAATGTTTGATACATATCCAAGAAATTGCCTCGTTGATTATGTTCTTTAGCTCATCTATATTCTCATCTTTTTTTGTCTACTCGCTCTACCTATCTTGTGTTGTGAGTGGTGTATTGTAATGCCTTATTATTTTTTCACCTTGGAATTTGTAGTGGGATGAATCATATCCCCCAAAAAAGGTATGTTCAAGTGCTGACTCATGATTATGACCTATGAATATGACCCAATTTTGAAATAGGGTCTTTGCAGATATCATCAGTCAAGGATCTCCAGATGAAATCATCCTGGATTTAGGATGAGATCAAAATCCAGTAACTAATGTCTTTATAAGAGAAAGGACAAAGAGGTTTGGACACAGACATACAGAGAGACACAGAGAGAAGAGGGCCATGTGAAGACAGAGCAGAGATTGAAATGGTGCAGCTGTAAGTTAAGGAATGCCAAGGGTGGCCCAGAGCCCCCAGAAGCTGGGAAGAGGCAGGAAAGAGTCTTCTCTAGAGGCTTCAGAGGGAGCATGGTCTGCCAACCCTTGGTTCCAGACTTCTGGCCCCCAGAACTGTGAGAGAATACATTTCTGTTATTTTATGCCACCAAGTATGCAGAAATTTGTTAAGGGATCCATAAGAAACTAACTCAGCACTTAAGATATAATTTAGCTGGATAGAAAATGCTTGTTTCTCATTTTCTTTTCTAGAGTTTCTTGAAAATGATGCTCAACTATACTTTGATTTGTTTTGATAAATCTGACACCAATTTAATTTTCTTGTGTTTAAATAATTTGGACCTAAAGATTTTTGTCTTTAGAGTCTAGTAATTTTACTAGAATAAGTCACAAATTTCATTGTTTTAAATCAGTTTTCCGAGATTCACCATGGGCCCTTTCAATATCTAGATTTAGGTTTTTCTCTCATTTCCATAAAATTTTCTTGGATTATAGTTTTAAATATTAGTTCTATTTTGTTGCTATGTTTTATTTTATTTTTTCAGTGACTCCAATTATACTTGATTTATATTTTAGTGTTTTTTAATTTAATCACTTTTTGCTCGCCATTTTACTTTCTTCTTTTTATTATTTTCTCTTGTTGTTTTTCTGTCTTTTAAAAGTACATCTTATTAAGTTGTCATTTAAGCCTGTTCTCCATTGGGAATCTTATAACTTAGTCTTCATTTCTGAGACTGTTTATTTTTCCTTTAATTTCTTTCCCAATTTCAATCAACCCTCCTTGCATTTCTAACACTTTTCACAATTTCTGTTCTTCTTACTTGAATTTTTTATTCTAACTTGGTTTTATTAATAGCTCCATCTGCTTGCTTGATATTAAATTTAGCGTAGAGAACTATGTTATACTTTTCTCCTACTTACTGATTGATTCTTTGGGGGGATTTTCATCAGTTGACATAATTTGATTTTCACCTCCGTGTGTTTCTGACGGCACCTTCCTCTGGAGTTAGTCTGATTGTTCCTGTGTGCCGCACCAAGATTTCTAGCTCAAGGTCACCCTCTTCTGTCAGTAGAGTGAACTGCAGTTTATTTAATGGGTGACGTTATCGTTTGTGTGTAAAGGAGAAGTTGGTGTTTTCTTTTTCCTTTAACTTCTGTATGATTCTTAACTCTTCCCTCTTGCTTCTTTCCTTTTCTTCTTTGCCACTTCCTGAGGGAAAGCCTCCCTGCTCTATTCACGTCTGTTCCCCCAGAAGCAACGCTCCTGCAAGGCTGCCACCTCGTTTCACGCACATTCAAGTCCCTTCTTTGTAGCTGCTGCCGTGAGCTAGTCCCAGACCTTAGTTCGTGTTAGCCCTCAATGTTAGACTTTGCTTTTATCAGCGGAATTTTTTATCTGTGCTCCATCCACGCCTGCCGTGCTCCTCTCTCGCACCTTGGTACCGACAGACTAGCAGTGGCAGTGGGAACTTCATGGGTAGCTCTGTTTGAATTGGTGTTTATTTCTCTACTTATAGGTAATTTGAAGTTTATGATATTCTCTGTCTTCTAGAAACACTGTCGGTATAGGTTACGTGTGGGTTTTTTTTGTTCCTGTTTTATTTTACAGTTTTGGGGGAGGGTTTGTAGAGGGGTCTGGATTTGGTGATCATCGTTATCCTAGAGCCAACCAAAATTCTCCATTCTCTCTTTAAATATTTCCTCCCCCTTATTTCTCTCTTCTCTCCTTTTGGAACCCGTTATATGTGTATTAGACTCTCTCATTCCACCTTCCATGTCTCTTATTTTTTATTTGTATTTACATAATTTTTTTCATTTTTATTTTCTATCTGTTTGCCTCTACTGTATGATATTCCTAGATAAATTTTGTAATTCATTAGTTCTCCCTTCAAATGTATCTAGTCTAATATTTAACTCTCTCATGGAGAATTTTTGCCCAAATTATCCTTTCATGACTCTTGGCCTTACAGGATAATAATATATGTGCTTCATACTTCATAGGTATGTACCTGGAAATATTAAGAATTTTACAATGCTATAGTGCTCCAAACAGTGCCTGGTACATAGTAGGTACTCATTAAATGTTGGCTATTGTTAGTACATGCTCAGGATACTCAACTCCAACTCTTGTTCCCACAGGGCCTGCAACCTGGACTTCTCTTCCTCTGCAGACATCCAAATCCCAAGCTGCAGCCGTTCAGACCTGTGTCTACTTTCAACTACCCCATCCTCCAATTTGACTTCAGCTTCCACACACCACTCTAACTTTCTGGAAACCCTTTTGGATTCTGGCTCGGTTTATATTTAAAAATTGCTTTATTGTATTTTATAATAATGGTAATAATAAAACCTAAAACGTTTATAGCGGTCTTCGTAGCCTCCATCCAAAAGCTAAGGCAACTGTGGCGACGCTCCGGACTTAGCCTGAAAGACGCCCGGTGAAATTTACGTCTGTCCAAAGTCTGAAAACGTGTTCGATTCCTGGCTTTCCTGTCCATTTCGGATAACCTTTTGCAGCATCCTAAAACACTCTAGGCTCCAAAGAAGGAGATATTCTTGACAGCTAACTGCCCTGGGGGGCTGCGGGACACTCCCTCACCCATACGTGTGTAGGACCAGCTGAGGTACTTGGAGTATAATTGCTCCACACTATAATTTTTTGCCAACTATACAACGAAGAACTATACTAAGAAGGAAAAGCTTCACACTCAAATTCCCTTGAGGGAATTTATTTTATTATTTCTAAAAACTGAAAACAAATCGTTCAAGCCAAATAGTAAATAAAAGCAAATTGGCAACAAATAGGAAGTAGGGAGAAAACAGATGGAGCCGGAGACAAAGAAGAGACCCCAGCTCCAGCACCTTCTCATGTGAGGATGAGAGAAATTTGTATCATGTCTATTGTTGGTCGACAGTCTTTGCTGCGAAAACTCTTTTTGAAGCCTATGAGCCAAAGTCAGTTAGGTTTCCTGCTAAAAAGAGACCCTGCTACGAAGAATGAAGAGGAGCAAAGAGCAGTGAGAGGAGCTGTGCACAGCCTGGGCAAAGGATGAGGCACACAACAAAGCTGGAGGCCGGGGTTCGGAAGGAAACGCTGGAGGATTGTTGATCAGCTTCTTGCAAGGGGTCATACAGAACAACAGGAAAACTGCTGGAAAGCGTGCTTGGATTTTTTGTGGAACCTGGTGAGAGGCCTGAGTTTTGCGTCAAAGTCTGTGTGAAGCTGGAAGGGATCACATGCAGAAGGGAAATTCCTACCTCTGGGTTATGGTGGGAACTAAATCCCTTAAAATGTTATAGTAGAAATTGTGTCTCAAAGTCATAAAAATTTTAATGTATATAATGGGAGGAAGTAAATATGTTTTTCTGCAAGAAAAGATGGAAAATACAAAGAAACATTTAAAAATATTGTTGTTGTTTAACCCGAGTCTCTTTTCATGGCTCCCCGAGTGGCTTCCATTAGGGATGCTGGCTCTGAAATACTTTTGACAAGAGTTGAAGGTACCGGTCCCATCGCCCAGGACCACCATGAGTAGGAACAGAATTCGTACTCGCTAATCAGCCCAGCATTGTATAGCCTTAAGCAGTACAGGTGGCCACGTCCAGATGAAATGCAGAAATCACACATCCCTCCTATTCCTGTGTGTTCTTGCCTAGTAATCTGTAACTCTCCTGGCTATAAACTGCTCCTTCCTAGCAACAACATACCATGATTTCACTGGCCATTCTTATTCATTAATACCAGCTGCTGAGCAGTGCCTAAAGGTATCGGAAGAAATCCACGTAGATGTTTTTAGCATATGGTTTTTGAAAGTTGGTGGAGCCCTTTCATGTAAAGCCGGGGTTGGCCAGGCGCAACATGCATGCAGAAAGGCCAGCAAAGTGAAACAAGGATCAAGGCCTCCTGCAAAAGATGAGTTCTTTTCTCCTTGTCACCTCTGACTTTTGACCGTCTTTGTACCTAAGTACTAAGATTATCTAAAAATATCTCAGGCAGTGTCACCACTGTGAATTTACAGACTGTGTCCACACATCACTCCTTATTGCAGGCATTGAACCTGAAGGCAGGGGGTATGATAACTCTTGATAAAAATGAAATCTTTTGTCACAAGGTTGTTCCAGGTTGACAGTCATTTGCATTATAATTTCTTATTTGAGAGCTGTGCACAACAATCAGGTTTCATCAGAAATGTTTCTATGTGTAATTTATTCAATTTTTCAGTAATGATTAAGTGCCTGTTTTGGTCCAGGCACTGTATTGTGTGCTGAGGGCACGATGGTGAATAAGTCAGATGTGGTCCCTACCTGAACAAAACTTACACTCCAGGGGAAACAAAGGCAGAGTCAATGGTGCGAGTGCACGGAGCGTGATGAGAAGAGAAAAGGGAGTGTATAATGGGTGGGCCTAGCCTGGTCTGCGGAGCCAGAGAAGGTGACATCCCAGAGCAAGTGAGGTTTAAACTAAGACTCGCGGGGAACAAAAGTGTTCGAGTTAGCTAGAACGGTGGGGAAAACAGCTTCCCTGGAAAAAGGCACATGTACGTGGGCAAAAGTCCTGAGTAGCAAAGAGAATATGAGTTCAAGTCACTTGCAAATGCTGAGTATGGTTACAGTTGAGTGATCGTGTGAGTGATGAGTCCGGACAAGCGGACACTGCTCTGATCACAGAAAGGATATTTGACTTTACGCTAAAGGCAATGGGAAGTAGTGGGAGCAGGAGAGTGACTGGACCAGATGCATATGTTCCAAGGATCACTCCTTGGAAGACGAAGGGGAGGAATGCCCCCTTCATTGCCAATGGTCTGGACAAGATGGTGGTTGTGAGGATGGAGAGAAGCTACAATCCCCTGAGGTACGGGGGTGACAAAGTGCACTTCAGTTTCCAGGCACTGGTTTCCCCGTTCTGCGAAACATCTCCAGCCCTAAAACCACACTCATTATTCACCCCATTCTCTCTGTGCTAAGAAGGGTCTGCCGGGTACCAGAAGCCATGGCTGTTAATAATAGAGCCAGAGCCTCAGCTACAGCTGCCAGAGCAGATGGCACTGAAGCAGACCAATGCCAGGCCTAAAGGAATATGGTTATGCGACTTACTATGAGATCAGAATACAGGTGACAGCAGAGGGGAGGAAAGGAGTGGATGGAACAAAGAATCACCAGTCACCCCCTTAATCTGGCCCCAAACAGCAGTGAGAAGGGCATCCCTTTATTCAGTGTGGTGTGTACCAAGGAAGGCCGGAAAGCAGATGCCCTTCTGTGAGACAGATCTGAAAGCTGTGCTGAATTCCATCACCTAACAAACACCCTCTGCCATGAAGATCTAAGAAGCAGAGAGCAGAAAACCAAATAAAAGCAATACCAGAAGGTCCCCTGGAAGGCCGTGGGACAGGGGGCAGCTGGATATGGGAGCAATCCCAAGACTGGACTGAGGCCTTACATTTGATGGAATTGCTGACTCTCATATGACTCAGAGGCCCAGACCCAGGCCATCACATGAGGTCATGTGAACAGTATTGACTAACAAATGTTGACTGGCAAGACAAAATTATTAACAACAGTCCTGCAACACAGTCAGCCTTCAAGAAGAGAAGCTATGTTCACCTGAACATCATTCTCTTGGACGAGACAGGTGGAAACTGGCTGACAACAGGATATCTACGCAAATGTTTTAGAGTTGAAGACAGTTGATGTTAAACCAAAGAAACGTTTTGAATGTACAAGGAAACACAAATCAAATGAGCAAACTTACCTGTCGAGCAGCATGAGATCCAAAGATTCCCGAAACTCCTGCCCTTAGAGAAGCTGATGAGTCTTTGTTAATATCAGATTATTAATTTTTTTAAGAGAACATCAACTTGATGCTGAATGTGGCAGAAAAAAGGTTTAATAAAACAACAACCCCAATAGCTGTGGAGAACTAAAAATGGCCACAAATTTTTTGATCTCCTTCCCATCCAGAGAGAGGGTCTCGGACACCTCCTCCTAAATCTGGGCAGGCTCTCTGATTGCTCTGACCAATAGATCATAGAAGAAGTAGTGCCGGGCCAGTTTCCATGCCACAAGAACACGGCGGCTCCTACAGCACCCCCTCTGCGGGAAGCCAGACACCATGTAAGAAGTTCAGCTTGCTGAGACTACCGTACTCTGAAAACCCACGCTTGTCACTTGGAGAGGCTCTATGGAGAGAGAGATGCCTGGCCAGTCCCCAGCTGTTCCAGACAAACCAGTCAGGCACCCAGGCAACGAGTGGGAAGCCATCTTGGACATTAGTCCAATTGAGCCTTCAGGTAACTCCAGCCCCATCTGACATCTGCCTGTAACCACGTGAGAAACGCGGAGTGAGAACTGTCCCGGTGGGCAGTCAACCCGCTGAGTCATGAGAAATAATAATAAATTGTAGGAAGGCACTGATTGGGGTGGTTTGTTAAGGGAATACATTTTGCCAAAATCTCAGGCCCATTTTCAAGAGTTAAATTCTATAGACCCATGTCATGAGAGTTGCCCCTAACCATAGGTAGCTATTTATGTTTGAATTAATTAAACTTAAATAATATTTAAAATTCAGTTTCTCAGTCACACTAGCCCCGTTTCCCATTCACAACAGGCATAAGTGGCCAGAGGTCACCACGTCGCGTGGAGCAGATTACGGAACATTGTCGCAGGAAGCTCCATCCGACAGCACCTCTCCTGCTGTTCCTGTTCTGTTCAGCCTGCTCTGTAGCAAGAGGAGGCTGAGCGGGAACATGGTGACTATGCGTTCTCTCTGCTCACAGAAAGCAAATCCAAAGCACGGTTCCAAGACCTGTATCTAAACAGAACTGAGGAAAGAAGTGAAAAGGCAGGTTCAAATATAAAATAAGGTTGGTAAAACTTGCCCAGGTTTAATTTTTCTAAGCATGAGTCTTAAAAAAAGAACACTTTTTTTCATCGCATTCCTCCAGCAGTAACTGGTCTCATTTTGTCGCTGAATATGGGAGAGATTCCTAGAAGAAAAAAATCCTCTTGAGCTCAGCCTTGCAAAGCTGAGGCAGGCAGGCTGCTATGATTGAACGGGACATTATGCAGAATTCATAAAGGCTTTGCCTGACAGAGAGTCATTAAGATAAATCAACTGGAAAAGAACAAGGATCTGGTACCTTGGCACAGAGCCATAAAAAATGTTGCTTTTCATTATGAGATTCCCTTTGTTCCTTGTGGAAAATTCTGAATCTACACGGATGTATGTGTATACATCTACATGGGAGAGCTACAGAGAGAAGGGACAGTGAGGTGCGCAAACCAGTTGTGCATATGCACGTACACGGCTGTGTCTTTAGAAAGAGGATGCTTAAGAGGTCATCTTCTTAAATGCCTTTTGGGCAACCTGATGTTTTTTTAGGTAAAGATCAAGCTACACAATTTCAAAAGTGATGACTTTCTACTGACATTTAAGATGAGAAAAAAGTTTAAATCAAGTATGAGGTAAAGATTGAAGACACATGAGAATGTAAGATATGGGGTATTTCATTTTATCTTGTGTGGGCCCAAAAGGAATTCCTGCCTGTGCCCCCCGCTCACATTTTGTCCTCAAGAATGCTGTTTATTCTCATACACCAACAAGCCTCAACCACCAAAGGGACGCCTGCCTATTCCTTACTGTTGGGGGAGGGGGAGGGCGTCCTTACAGCTGCATTTATGGATATGCTAGGACAAAGACAATGTCTGCAGAACGGTTCCAAGTTTGCAATGTGACTCCCAGAATGAAAACCAAAGAGACATCGTTTTCAATGTAAACACCTAAAAAGGCTATAAGCAGCCCTATTTTCTGATGAGAAGCCCCTTTTGACTTCCTAAATAACATATTTGCTACATGGGACAGGGGATGGAAGGGAGAACATAATGGAGGGCTGTGCTCCCATCCCAAGAGCCTCAGAGACGAGGCATTGTGTGCAGCTCCTCACAATAATCAGCTGAACGTACGTATGTAAATGCTGTGGAATCTAATCTCCCAGGATCCTCTTATCCACAGTTTCCAGGCAGAGGAACAGTTCCTGCGATGACACAGGCATCCCAGGTAAGAGTGGGCCGCTGCAGTTACCTGAGGAGGGGAGCTGAGTGCCATGCTCTCCCTGCTAGGCTAGCAAGGCCTTCTTACAGTTCTAGGCAAACACAAACACCATGCCCACATACTCAAATCTTTCCCTTTTTTCCTCTTGCCTACATTGATATTTTGAAATTAGAAGACGTACATATGATAGCCAAAGGAATTGTCCTGCAACTTTAAAAAAATAATTTTTTAAATGCCTTTGAGCTTAAACCAGGCATGGAAAATTTCAACCCAAAATATTAAATTTGGAGAAAGTTACTAGCAGATGAGGACTGGAGTTATAATGGAAACCACATTGCAGACACTATTATATGAGTCATTACTAAAAATGTTGCTTTATATATACATGTATATACACATACTGTATGCTACAAATTTATTGAGATCAGATCTATGCGTTATCTTGAAAATGTCCACCAATGTTTGCAAAGCATTTTAACCTTCATAAAAGAAAGATACTATCCTTTTCCATAGAAGGTATTCTATACAAATTTGTGGCATTGAATTAAATTTGGATTTCATTATTTTGGATTTTATGATAACCTCATCAGTGCTAGAATTGAGGTTATCTTTTCTAACTATGAAGAAAAGCTCTGATTTCCTTAAATAGTGCCTACAAGACGCCAGGGATGAAAGTGGGCATATTTAATTTGAAAACAATTTTTTTTAGTTTAATAAATTATTTGTGTACAAATACATGTTGCTGATAGCAAATAACTCTAAACTACCAAACGGAACAGCATTCAGAGAATTCAGCTCTCAACTTTGTGTGCTTTTAAACTTAAACCCTCCTCCCCATCTTCACACAGAGGTGGGGCACAGAGGGGAGGGAGGAGGGGTAGAGAGGAGTAAGAGTGGTCATCAAAAAGCCCCTCATTGCGGGGCTGGCCCCATGGCTGAGTGGTTAAGTTCGCGCGCTCCACTGCAGGCGGCCCAGTGTTTCGTTGGTTTGAATCCTGGGCGCGGACATGGCACTGCTCGTCAAACCACAACCATGCTGAGGTAGCGTCCCACATACCACAACTAGAAGGACCCACAATGACGAATATACAACTATGTACTGGGGGGCTTTGGGGAGAAAAAGGAAAAAAATAAAATCTTTAAAAAAAAAAAAAGCCTCTCATTGGGTTAGTGTCACTCATCGTGAGTGACTGAGAAAGAGCCATTTGCATCTAATATAGAGACTCTGTAAATGTAAACCAGTCACAAGCAGGAGTCTTCACGCCCCACAGCATGTCAGGGCCATGAACACAGGGGTCTTCATCCATTTATTCACTGCTCTGCCTTCAGCCACTATATTAGTGACTAGCACGTAACCGGTGCTTAGCAAATATTTATCGAATTCTTTCATGAATCATTAAATAACACCAGCTCTATCATTTCACAAGGAACAGGGTTGAAGTTATTTTCACGGGAGGAATCTCCTTTCCCCTTGCACTGTCTAGGGTGGGATTAATCACGACCTTAGCGATGGTTTGGTCCTTGGTAACGAGTGAGGAAGCAGCAACACCAGCTGCAGAAGCTGAGCCGGAACCAGAATCCACAGCCCAGGCGGGCCCTGGCGTAATGTCTGCAGGACGCAGAGCGACAGTGTGGGCAAAGACCTCCGGCTTAACCCCGCCAGGAAGGCGTCGGCGGTGTGCCGGGGTCGTCGGCTCAGGGCAACCAGGGAGAACGTGCGGAGCACGGCCCCCTAAGTAAGAGGGTGCAGAAGGGACTTAGAGGATTTGAGCCTGTACTAAGTGATTTGGGGACAGTTGAAGGAAGGGGGACTTTGCTCAGAAGCAGATGCTGTCAGGAAACGGGCGTAATTTTGTGTTTGCGAATCTTAATAATTCTCATCTAGAAAATGAGAAGAGAGTGGAAACTAAATTGCACGGCTAAAGAAGCAGGAGTCTCTCCTAACAACTAGGAGACGGGGAGGTTTGGTCATTTTTCAGTTTGGAAAATGTTCTTGTGGTCAGAACATGACTCCAGAGTGGTCCTGTTTCTGTCTTGCTCCATCACGGTCACAGAGCGCCCTGGTCTGACGTTGGTGTTGTGTGAAATTGTCTCTGTTCCACCGAGAACACGGCTGCCTCCCTGTGAGGACCAGGTCAGCTCCCAGCCACCCGAAGTCGGCTCAGCTCTCAGCCGTCGGGGGCTGCTCTTCTCTCTCTCACGACAGATGGAGGCCCATATATCTTTATCAAAGTATTTAAAAGTTAAAGTTCAACCTAATTGTTAAATAAAGTATGTTTTACCCTCCCACCTTGACAAATACATTCATAACAACAAAACTGAAAAGATTGTGTAAAGGTTTGGTTTTTACATAACTTAAAGTTGCCAAAATATTTTAAAAGACTGAATTTAATTACTATTCTGCATGTCTGAGTGTTCTGTCGATGAGTGGTGTTTGTATGACCAATAAAAGAGAGACCTCTAAGGTTCATAAATCATTATGTTTTTATTCATAAAATTTTCTTGCCTACATTTCAGCAAAATCACTAATTATGTTTTTATAGTAAAGATTTTTACATAATTTTTGTTCCACCAATAATAATAATCTAATAAATTTAAAATAAAGTGTAATGATATTCAAAATATGCAAAACTTGAATATATCTTCACCAAAAATAGGAATTAAAATTTTAAGTTAAAATTATTCATATATTTTTCAACAACAGTAATTTTCTTCTAATATAGTCAAAATTATTACAGCAATCAAAGGCAAATTAAAAATTATTATTATGGAAAATCAAAATATCAAATAAAAAGTATATAAAGGTAAATTTTCATTATTTTAAAAATATAAGTAAGTCTTATTAAATATGTTTATGAAAATCAAATTGTTGGTGATTCCAGCTTCACTGTCCGTCCGGTTGCCAATGTAAAGAGCTGCTGTCACTCTCTGCCAGTATTACGTCTAGGCCTACAGAGATAAAATGTAAGTGACAGGATTGTAATGTTGAAAAGCGATCTTCAGTAACCACGTACAAACGGTTGGAATATGGCTTGTTAACTTCACAAGTACCTCTAGATGAACAAACTGAAACACGAAGAGAAGAAAAGGGACTCAGCTTTGCTGGGAACTGATGCTTCATTACGCAAGAATCTATTGCATTTCTGCTGTCTGAAAGGCTGATTTTGAGCAGGAAGGGTTGGATGGGCTAATTAATTTGTCTTTTCTCTTACCTAAGCGTTTATGCCATTCAAATCCTTCCTGTGTGCTGAAGTAGTTTGTATCCTGACAATGACAGCAGCATAACACACAAGGCACGCAGACGTGCTCACCTCTTGGTTCGAGGACAGACAGCAAGAGATGTAGAGAAGTGTCTCACCAGCCAGGGGTCATGCTGTGATTGCACTGAGCTCCAGAACTCGAGGGAACAGAGGTGCTCACTCACTCTCTAACAGAGCGACTTCGTGCATGTATTTTTGTGGTAAACAATTCTTCCAAAGCATGAGGCTTAGTCCAGAATCCCCTTTTGCGCACACCTCCTGGATCTTCCTCTTTTCTTTCAAAACTAGCCAAATTTGGGGCTGGCCTTGTGGCATAGTGGTTAAGTCTGCGTGTTCCAGTTTGGCATCCTGGGGTTCCCAGGTTCAGATCCTGGGCACAGACTTACACACCACTCATCAAGCCACACTATGGCGGCATCCCACATAAAATAGAGGAAGACTGGCACAGATGTTAGCTCAGGGCCAATCTCCTCACCAAAAGAGAGAAAAACAAAGAGCAAGTTTGGTCGTAGGAGAGTATCCATGAGCGCCTAGCAGAAACCAAAGCCGTTGGAGTTTGCAAACGCTGTAAGAACAGGAGAAGTTTCCCAGAGGAAAGAAAACATGTCAGGATTGGACGGCTAAGACTAGAAAGCTGCAGAAAGATGAGCAGGGATGAAAGAGTGCGAGAGAGAGAGAGAGAGAAAAGCTCACAAGGGTTTCCCTTGTTTTGAACGCCTAAATCAGCAAGGCCTTGGCGCACAGGGGTGCTCCATATGGCATAGGCTTGGTTTCCTCCTCACTGAACCGCTGTTTTTGAGGTACAGCTGACCCTTTAGTAAAATCACTTTCTATATCTTCCTTATAGTCTGTTGGATGTTTGGTATGGGGAAGACTAGCAAGTCGACAGGTACTGGGGAAAAGGAGGGTAAAGGCCCCTTTCTGGGGAGGCTCTGATGGAGATTACAGACCACTGTTGGAGAGGAAGAGGCGTTGCGCCCCGCTGTGTATTCAAGCAGAGTTTCTGCTGGTGATGAGCTGCAGTAAAGGGACCACAGAAACAGACTCCATCCACGGAGTTCTGCTCCCCACCGCCGCCTGCTGCAGGGAGTTCCATGTGAGACAGAGCAAGGCTGGGGATGCTTCCTAACCCTGGTTAGTCTTGACTGTAAGAAAAATTCATTTCTCTTATAATTCTATAATGCCAACTTTTTACAAACTCAGAACCACCACCGCCACCCCCTCCCCCCCACCAGCCATCCCAGTCCTCCCAAATATGCAAAACTTTACTGTAGCAGCCCAGTTCCCAGGGAACACACTTTGACGCTGAGAGCCAGGCTTTCACTGGGTAGCTGGCTCCATCTACTGTAGATAAAATGAGATTCAGTGTCTATCAAACATCATTGGCCTGTGACCTCCACTCCCTCAGATCTTCTTTTATTAACTTTTCAAAGATTCAGAAGAAAGATTCTATGCACCAGGCATCGTCATCAGC
This sequence comes from Equus przewalskii, assembly GCF_037783145.1. Classification (NCBI taxonomy): domain Eukaryota; kingdom Metazoa; phylum Chordata; class Mammalia; order Perissodactyla; family Equidae; genus Equus; species Equus przewalskii. The sequence goes on along the minus strand of NC_091832.1, from coordinate 117,624,073 downwards.
CTCTGAAGCTGCAAAAATGACGCGACAGTCTTGAGCCCCACGGAATTCAGCAGAGTCTGTCAGGAGATGCTGACTCCCTCTGCATTAAAAGTATCCGCACTTAAAAACCAGAGTTGCTCAGATCTCGAACCTCACAGAAAGCACGATAGTCTCTTCCAATCTGAAAAAATTGCATTAAGTGGATGGGAAACTATTTTAAATCATCTCAGTGTTAATTTAATGGTTTATGAATTTGTGGAATTTATTCCTGCTTAAAGGTATCTTATACTCAAACTAGTGGGCGTTGGTTGATACTGTTGGTGGCTGTACGCCATGGACATGCAGACGCTAACCTCAGACAACTCCCGTGTTAGAGCCCTGAGTTTAGGATGGGTCTGCGCATTAGTCAGAGTTCTCCAGAAAAACAGAACCGAAAGGATGCACACGTAAAGAAAGAGATTTATGAGAAGGAATTAGCTCCTGCAATCATGGAGACTGACGAGTCTGAATCTGCAGTGTGGGCCGGCGGGCTGGAGACCCGGGACAGCCAACGGTGCAGACGAAGTCCAAAGGCCGTCTTCTGGAGAACTCCCTCTCGCCTGGGTAGGCTCATCTTCTTGTTCCATTCAGGCCTTCAACTGATTGCATGAGGCCCACCCACATTACCGGGGACAGTCTGCTTAATCCAAATTCACTGCTTCAAATGTTAATCTCATCCAAAACACCCTCCAAGTTGACACAAAATTAACCTTTGTAGTCTATTACGGGTGAGTTTTTAGAGATTTCTAAAATGTAACTGTGTCATCTAGTCCTGATCATAAGCCTCTAAAGTAGGTACACTAACTATTCTCTTTCAATAGATGAAGCAAATGAATCTTACAGGTTCAGTAACTTGCTGAAGGTCACACTGCTAGGAAGTGGGGAAACTGGGATTTGAAACCAGGTCTGTTTGGCTTCAGAGACAGTGCTCTTTTCTAATCTCCCCACACTGGGAAATGTCATTGGCTGATGTTTGCTATGCTAACACCAGGCAAACAGGGGTTTGCTCCTGAAAACCCACGAGAAATGCTGCGCAGTGCCTGTTCCCGGTCCCACCCTTCCTGCTTAGAGCTGTGCATTCGGTCCTCCCTGCATCCCCACAGATGGGTCAAGACGCACTCTCCTGGTCTGTGGATGGGCCAGAGGCCTCTGGACACGAGGGAGAAGAAACAGAAAAGGCATTGACTCCATTATGAACTGGCACCTGCATGTCGGCAGTGTAAAATGGCTGTTCCCTCAGCCACTGCAAACCCTCGATGATTGTAAACCCTGAAATATCAGAATCTAATCAATTAATGATTATGCAATTAAAACAGGGCCATGTACAGTCAGACCCCGCAGAACGCCCCCCTGGCTAATGTTTTACGGTGGAAGATCTTTTGTTTTTCAGTACTCACCCCTCACGGAACATATGTATCTTTCAGCACAACTTGTTTATTTATTTTGGCTGATGTTTACATAGAAAGGATTTATATTTATATCCCTAAAATTCACTGTATTAGTCAGGGTTCTCCAGAGAAACAGAACTAATAGGATATAAACAGATATACACAAAAGGAGATTTATTACAGGAATTGGCTCACGTGATTATGGAAGCCAAGAAGTTCCATGACCTGCTGTCTGCAAGCTGGAGATCCAGGAAAGCTGGGGTGTTCAGTTGGAGTCTGAAGGCCTGAGACCCAGGGGAGCCAATGCTGTAGGCCCAAGTTCAAAGGCTCGAGAACTAGGCAGCTGATAGTATAAACACTGGTCTGGGTCCAAAGCCCAGAGAACCAGGAATGCTGATGTCAGAGGGCAGGAGAAGATGGATGTCTCAGCTCAAACCAAGCAAAGCCACCCCTCCTCTGCCTTTTTGCTCTCTTCAGACCCTCAAGCAATTGGAGGATGCTCATCCACAGGAGTGCGAGCCATCTTCTTTACTCAGTCCACCAATTCAAATCCTAATCTCTTCCAGAAACACCTGCACAGACACACCCAGAAATCATGTTTTACCAGCTGTCTGGACATCTCTTAGCTCAGTGAAGTTGACACATAAAATTAACCATCACACTCATTACAACGTATTAAACAAAATCATTTATAGGAAAATTCTGCAATTCCAAGCACGATTGTTAAAGTGTCAGACTACATAGACTTTTTCAAAAGCTGCCAGGTGCTAAAAGAGGGGAGGGCCAAGCTGTCACTGCAGGCAGAGCAACTGTTTATTCACCACTGTTTTATTGTTTGGTGATCAGGAAGCAGTATTGTAAGCATTTTACAATCTATTACTTCTGTACATGGGAAATACACATAATTACCATTTTAGTTCCATTTAAGGAAATCAGTTAGGAGAGGATGATATATCATATTTATATTTCCCATTTAGAGTAGTGGGGAATGAGCTCCAAGTCAGTATTCACTACACTGAACATGACTTTCAGAAACAAATTTCTGATGGTAAAATTATGTAGGGGAGGAAGACATTTCCTCTACCCACTCTGGGTCCTTCTGGCTGGACATCAAATTAAATTCAAATGAGACAGAATAACAGGAGAAAATTAAACGAAGTTGTATAGCATGTGCACATGGGAGAGATCTAGAAAAACTCAGTAACTCACCAAAATGGCGGAAGCTCTCCCCTTAAATACCATCCTCCGCTAAAGACAAAGGAGGATGTTGGGGGTGGGGGAGTCAGTTACAGGAGGTTACCAGAAAAGCACAGTAAACAAGGGTAAGGTTATTATGCAGAGTTAAGTCCTTGCCTTCTGAATTGATGAAGAGTTTCTAGACAAGGTCATCCCCCTTCTTCCTGGTATAGAGAGGGAGACACCTTTACAGATGGAGATTTTCCTTTACAAATGTAAATGTCTCTTAACAAAGGGTAACTTCTACTTTTCAGAGTTTCTCTCCTGCCTGCAGTTTTTAAAAGTAACCAACCTAAAATAATCCTCACGCCAAAGAGACATATCTTGGGGTGGTCAATTCCAGCCCCCCATGGTTACGTGTAATTTTATTTCAATAACTGGGGTGGCAGCAAGGATTTACTGATCACCCTGTCTTAAGAGAATGCAAAGTATCCATTTCCTTTCTTACACCCTAGCAGTCAGCAAGCTTCAATTGCTTCCTCATTTGGGGACTTGATTCCTTTGGAATCAGGAGCATCAATCACTAACAAAGTCAGCAGATTGCTCGTTCTTCCTCTCCATGTCAGCAAACACTGTGGTGGCGAGAAGCCTTTTGGTGGCAGGAAGGCCTTTGTATTGTTGCCAAAACACTGTGAAACGTTGTCCATGCTGTAACAAATGTTGTTTGCACAGATGCTGGCTGCCAGCCTAGTGTAACAACTTCCAACTATTTACTACGTGTTCACCACCGACTGACCCACTGAGACTGCGCTAACAGTTCAAGCTCGGGTAATGAACAGAAAGTCCTGATTCCTTTTCCCTTGGAATCGAAAATAGACATCCAAATGTGAACACGTACTAAGGCAGATTTTCAGAAGTGGACGAAGTGCCTGATGGAGCCTGCAAGACCTTCTTGTTTCACCCCAAAAGGCATATTCACCACTTTGTGAGTGAATAACTTCACTATCGTGAACTTCGAGCATTACTGGAACCTTGCTTGGCAACGCTTCTAATTTAGACCTTGATGCTGTCAAAGATACAAAAAAATCATTCTTCATGGGTAAAGAGACATTGATAGCAGAGGGGCTGCTCTTTCTTAAAACCCCTCATGCCTCCATTTGTGAACCTATCAGCTGAAGAACAGTCCATTTTTAAATGAATCAGTATGTAAAGACGGACCTGCCTAAGGCATGCAGAGGACAAAGAAGTCTTCTGCTTCTAAATCTCTGCACTTTATAAATGTAAAAGTTTTGTGTTTCCCTGTTTTTAAATCAAACCTATGTGATTTATTGGATTTTATCAATAATCTTATCTTCCATTATCTCTGTTCCTGAGGAGGAAAGATTGTAACTGTTGGTCTTAAGTTTGTAACAGAGCAAAGTAAATGCCTACTAATGCTGTCAGTGGATCAAGATGTCTAAATATAGAAGCACTCATCACACTTTACAAAGGGGCTGACAACCTGCTCTCTGAAAGGAACATTGTTTCATCTCTCCATGGGGATAAAAGAGGTTTTCATAGATATGCAAAAGCACACACAAGCACACCTGTGTGACCTTGTATTTTCAAACTGAGTAGATTATCTTCCATATGGTATATATTAGTTATTTCCCTTATTGAACACACCACGTAAAACTGAAGCACACGCACGTAACACAATCGCTTTCTTCTCCCAGCCACATCCAGATTTGTGGTGTCTGAACTAAAACAGACACTCAAACTTTTGTTTCTTCTTTCCCTATAAAGAAACACAAAAATATAAAGTCCTTTCAGATATTGTAACATGATGAGGGTAGACCACAGCTCATAATTGTTACCCAGATTGGAGACTTTATGGCAAGGAAAATGAACAACCTACCAGTCACATGTAACAAGAGGACAGAATCTCGCAAACAAACCAAACATTGGAAGGCAGACAGAAGAATCCATATTGCATGGCTGCACGTGGATAAAGTTTTAAAAGCAGGTGAAAGTAAATTCTAGTATTTAGGGATGTATGCTTCAATGATAAAACCATAAATAAAAGTAAGGAAGTGACTTCCCAAAAGAAGATTGTGGTTTCCTTTGTGAGGAAAGGAAGAAATAATGAACGGGAGGGGCATGTTGGGCATTTCTGGAGCCATGGCAATGCACATGAACTGGTGTTTGCTTTGTAATAGACAGATGAGAGATGCACTGTGTGTGTGTGGGGGTGCACCTTTCTGTAAGTGTGTTTCATAGCTTAACGTAATGTTGGAAAAAATAATCTGTGGATCCAATTATATGTCAAGAACTTTAAAAAAAACAGAAAGACAATACTATGGTGCTCAAATTCCACCTTTGGAAATCCACTTTATAGATAGAATCTCTTTAAAATGTCTTATTCCTAATAATATTCACTGAAAATCACTAATACTTTGGAAATTAATATAATCTAAAATCCAACAATAAGGAAAATGGCTTAAATTATGTTTATAAACTATCTTATCTAATTATAAATATAGTATGATTACAACTATGTTTTTTAAAAATTCTATCCATGGAAACACAACTTGAAAGACACAATAAAATGTTAGAAGTAAGTTTGGGTAATGAGATTATAGCTGATTTCTTTTCTTCTTCATGTTTGACCTGATTTCTCTATTTTTCTCTAAGTAGCACTTATTAATTTAAATTTTTTTTAAATAGACTGCTGTCTACTTTGGGCAGACGTTTTATACACTCATGACTTAAGAAGTCTGATTTATATTGGACCATGCAACATGTTGCACATGTTCAAAAGCCTTACTTCTTCAAAGGATCCTGTGAGCCCTCCAAAGAAGGAGTCTCATTCCTCGGTCAACTGAAGACACAGAGGCACGTGTAATGTGGCCTAAGTCAACAGTCAGGAAGTGGGGGAGCCAGAATTTGAACCATTCTTCTTAATTCAAAATTCTGAAATTCATTAAATTTTACCCTACATAGATGTAGGGTTACACAAGTAAAATTAGCTATAAATAAAAACGACAGCAACTAATCCCCTCTCAAAAATACAGCAGCCATGTCCAGTAGTGAGATCCAGACCACCAGGCAGATATCACGTTAACCAGCGATTCTCAACATTTTCGGGGGAGGATACAGGTGCCCGTGAGAATCTGCTGAAAGTCAGAAAAAAGGACACACACACATACACATGTGCAGGTCTTTTCCCATATAATTTCAGGGGGTTATTGAAGCCTATTCATATACCCCTGGTTTTAAACCCTCGCCTATGTGAACATGAATTCCACAGAGCAGTAAACTAGTATTGAGTATCCCACGGTTGGAAAAAATACAACTTAATTAGGAGAAAGGAGTAGAACAAACCTTTTTTTCCTTCTCAAGCTTCAATAAAACTCCACAATGAAGACAAGAGAAATACCACCATCAGTTGCCCACTGTGAAGTTTTCAAGGATGGCAGATCTTATTCTTTCCCTCCCACAACCAGAAAAGTGGAAGACTTATAAAGAACTCCTGGACACCAATGGAGAAATCCCTACCGCCCCTCTATATTGTCTATAGGAAAAGCTGAAGGCTTTCTTTGCAATTACTTCTATCCTGTGCATAGTCCTGGACCCAGATGGATGAAAACAGAAATACAGTAACGCAAAGCTAATGAGACAGCTCCAGGCATGAGACCAGCCTCTCTTGCTCAGATCTTCCCTGGCAAGTGGATCTGAGATACTTGAAGGAGAGAACAAAAGAGACCCTCGGAGCCCTGACATGCTCGATGCTGTGCTTGCCAGAAGCTCCCAGAACATCACACTGGGCGAGATCATCACTCATACACATTTGGCCAATTCTCTCATCCCAGCTCCTTGTCCCAAAACATATTCATTGGGTTATGACTATAAGCCTATTTATGTTACCCTCCACCTCACCATTTCCCCCCCGCCCCACACAAGACTGAAAAGCTCACTTAAAACTTGATGACGTTTAAAGTTATAAATATCAATATCTGGAATCCCACATGTCACGAAACAAGCTGACTACCACATGCTACAGCACAGAGTTGGGGACCAGGTTGTAGAAGCACTACAAACTAGTGTTTGTTCCCTCTGCAGCCAGGATCTATGTGCCCATTGGCCACCCCAGTGCCACATCAGAGGGGGATGCAGGCTCTGACCAGAAAATATGGGAAGACTACAAAAAAATTCTGAAGGAATGTTTATGAGTCACTTACCATGTGCCAGGAACTTTGAGTCAGCTGCTTTCAAATATTTTGTCTCACCAAACCCCAAATCCCTGTGAGATCCTCATTTTATAGGCAAGAAAACGAGGGCTCAGAGAAGTGAAGTCACTTTCCCAAGGACACTCTTGGCCTTGACGCTCGTCGAGAGATAGAGCATTTGGTTCAGAGTCATATTGCAATAAGCTTTCTAACCATGACCAACCATGGCATACAGTCAAGAACACTGTCAGTTTATAAGCTTAAAACCAAGGTCCCTCAACAATGCTTCACCAAGGGGTCCCTCCCAGATGCACCCTCCACCTGTCTAGGGAACAAGCATTATGACAATTGCTTGCGTGATAGTCTTAGCTAAGGTCTCTATGCTTCTGTTTCATATAAAATGGGGAAGGCGGCATCAGACTCTTTCCGAATTCCTAGGCTTATATCAAAAGCAAAAATAAGTTATGTGGATAAGGCTAATTAAGCAGAATTTCCATTTTGATGCCTTGTTTGGCTCAGACACGGGGAAGTTGTTCTGGAGTATGAATTCTCAGCTGGCACAATGAGAGAAGCAATAGCAACTTGGGCTGTATGATTCACAAGAAGAGTTTCAAGCTCATAAAACATAAATGCTTAGTACACGATCTCTCTCACTCTCGTTTTCCAATTGTCCTAATTTCCTCATTTAGTTATTTTTAGCATATTTTCTCATATGAATCCTCATAGTATATCCTAAATCTTTTTGGAAAAAATCAAGACTTTTTTTTTAAAGTTGTGACAGAGACTAGCTAAGTGCTCAATAATCTCTTTAACTCTTCCTGAGAATCCAGGGAGACTATATTCCCCAGCCTTCCATGCAGTTCGTTTGGAGTCATGTGACTGATCCTGACCAATGGAATGTACATAGGAAGTGACAGAGGCCACTTTCAGGTCTGGCCCTAAAACCCTCTCATGATCATCACTGCTCTCATCCACAGTGACCAAGGAATCCACAGATTGAAAGCAACAGTGTCAAAAAATGGAATGACCTACATGTACCTGCAGACTGGGATAAGGGAAAGAAATAAACTGTTATTGTATTAAGCCACTGAGATTTTGAGATTATTTGTTACAGCAGTCAGCCTTGCTCATCCTGATTATGTGGGAAGAAAATTCATATTGTTCTACCTTTTAAGACTGGCAAACAAAAGGTAGAAAAAATAATTTTTGAAACCCTAGCAAAGAATTACACAAATTTATAGATCATCAAGCCCCAAGGCAAGTTTCAGATTCTGGTAGAATTCCCAGTCTGACTCTCTGTTACTCATTCCTGGTTCCACACATTTGGCTTTTTCTTTTGAGAAGATGCCAACACCCTTTTAACATCTTGAGTTTGTTAGTGGGTTGAATGGTACCTCTACTTTCCACAAAAGAAAGGTATGTTCACAACCTGATCCCCAGAACTTGTGAACGTGACCTTACTTGGAAAAAAGGGTCTTTGCAGATGTAGTAAATTAAAGATTGTGAGATGAGATCATCCTTGATTCCCCAAGTGGATCCTAAATCCTATGACAAGTATCCTCACAAGAGATAGAAGAGAAGAGGACACAGACACAGAGGTGAAGTCATGTGAAGATGGGGCAGAGATTGGAGTGATGCTGCCACAAACCAAGGAGCATCTGGAGCCACCAGAATTGGAATGGGCAGGGAATGCATCACCTCAAGAGCCTTCATGGGGAGCATGGCCCTGCCACACCTTGATTTCAGACTTCTGGCCCCCAGAGCTGTGGAAGAATAGTATTTTGCCCTTTTAAACCACCAAGTTTGTGGTCGTTTGCTATGGCGTCCTAGGAGAAGAACCCAGGGTCGATCCTCCCTAAAGATTGACCAAAGAGTACAAGGCCGTGTCCCCAGTTGCCTCTGATCTTCTTCTAAAGACAGCTCATGAGCCATTTTGTCATAACAGTTTTTACTGTTAATCACTATTGGAAATAAGCCAGGGATAACCAAAATTAGTAACCTTGGAGAAATTAAAAAGAAATTTTTAAAAAGGCTTTTTTGTTACTATTTAGCTCTGTACTTTTTGACATCCCTGGCCGAATGGCACCCAAAGCCCAGGTGAACCTCTCCTTTCTACGTTTATTTATAAGGTGCGTCTCACCAAACAGCCCCTTCCCAGTCATCTCCAGATTTTTTATCACATGCTTGTATTTACTGGTGGTATTTTGAACACACATCCACATAAATGTGTGAATATTCATTTATATTTTTAGTGTTGTAAAACATATATAACATAAAATTTACCATTTTAACCATTTTTAAGTGTACAATTCAGTGGCATTAAGAACATTCACAATATCATGCAATCATCATGATTATTCATTTCTAGAACTTTTATATCATCCCAAAGAGAAGTTTGGTAACTATTAAGCAATAACGTCCCACTCCCCACTCCCCTCAGCCCCTGGTAACTTGTTTTCTGCTTTCTGTCTCTATGCATTCATCTCATCTACATACCTCATGTAAGTGGAATCATACAATATTTGTCCTTTTGTGTCTGGCTTATGTTACTTAGCACATTTTCAAGGTTCATCCATGTTGTAGCATATATCAGAATTTCATTCCTTTTTAAGGCTGAATAATATTCCCTTATGTGTACAGACCACATTGTGTTTATCCATTCGTCTGTTGATGAATAGTTGACTGATTCCACATTTTGTCTACTGTGAATAACGTTGCTGTCAACATTGGTGCACAAGTATCTGTTTGAGTCCATTCTTTTGGGGGTATACCTAGAAGTTGAGTGCTGAATCCTATGGTAATTCTCAGTTTAACTTTTTGAGGAATCACCACACCATTTTCCACAGCTGTTGCACCACTTTACATTCCCACCAGTGGTGCACCAGGGTTCCAATTTCTTTACTTCCTTGCCAGCACTTGTTATTTTCTGGTTTTTGGATAATAGCCAACTTAATGGGTGTGAGTATTTATTTTTTTATGTGTCATTGAACTATTAGTCTTTGTCAATTATGAAATGTAAAAATAGAAAATTAAATTTGAAAAATACAAAGATAATATAATCCATATTTTTAAATAAATTTAAATTTTATTTATTAATGTTTCTCAGAACATTGTTTTTACTAAAAATGCAACATTAATATAATGATTTTAGTGAACCAAATGTGATTAAATATACCTTGTTACATTTTTTAAGATCTCAGTTCAATGTTTTGTGATATTACTGAGTTTTAATGGCTGTCATCTGAAAAAAGTTCCTTGCTTAGATATTTAAATCCACATGGAGAAACTGTCACTGGTTGTAAATCCTGGAGTTTAATTTTCAATTTCATCTACCAATTTTCAATATTTTTCTGTTAAAATACCACTAGTAGATTTTCATCTTTCTGATATCAGTCTATTTCCTTGTAAATAAATCAGAAAGTATTGTGTTTTCTTATTATTATCAAATAGTTTCAAAACTCAGTCAAACTCTCTATTTGAAGGATGTTTTTAAACAGAAAATTTAGTTAAAATTTTTGTAATACTTTAGGATATGAGAAAATTTGTATGTGACACATTTACATTGTTTTTGACAATAAAATCATATAACAGTGGAAACATTTCCAAACATCCAACTTCAAAATGCTTTGTTCACAGCAGGATTTTCTTTTGAAAAGCAATTACTCTCTCTTTCACTGTTAAAATACCGCTTTAAACTTGGGAGATAAATTAAATGTGTTTCTATTTTTAAAAGCTGTCTACTGGGTAGCATTCTACTGACAACCAATGTCATCACAGAAAAAAAATACTGAAACTAGACTGCTGTCCTTTTGTTTAAAAAATGCAAAACACATATTTAAGTGAAACAACTCTTGAGTACTTTACCATGAGAAATGCAGTGAAATCGTTATGGTACAAGACTTCCACCATCTCCTCCCATCTCATTACAAAGTCCACTATTTTGTTTTGTCTCTGTAAACTAGCACATCAGTACCCTCAGTACTTCAGGACAGGGTTATATAAATGAAAGAGTGAAGGGCACTGCCAAGCCCACTGCCTGGTGGGACTCCCATTAGTAATAAAGTGCAAAAAGACCACAAAATATGATGTCAAAAACTTAAAACGTCGGGGATGGAGAGGCAACGTGTAGGGCTTTTAGTATCAGGCCAACTTAGCATAGATTGCTATTTACATGGGTTATTATACATGAACCTCGTGGTAACCACAAAACAAAAACTTACAATAAATAGACAAAAATAAAGAGAAAGGAACCCAAATGTAACACTAAAGAAAGTCATCAAACCACAAGGGAAGAGAGCAAGAGAATAAGAAAGGAACAGAGAAAAACTGTGAAAAACATCCAGAAAAGAAGTAATAAAATGGCAATAAGTACATACTTATCAATAGTTACTTTAAATGTAAATGGACTAAATGCTCCAATCAAAAGACATATGGTGGCTGAATGAGCTAAAAACCAAGGCCCATACATATGCTGACACAAAAGATACATTCAGACCTAAAGACACTCACAACTGAAAGTGAAGGAATGAAAACAGATCCTCCATGCAAATGGAAACAAAAAGAAAGCTGGGGTAGCAATACTTACATTAGACAAAATATACTTTAAAACAAAACTATAACAAGAGACAAACAAGGGAACTACACAACGATAAAGGGAACAATCCAACAAGAGGACATAACACTTGTTCATATCTATGCATCCAACACAGGAGCACCTACATACATAAAGCAATTATTAACAGACATAAAAAGAGAAATTGACAGTAACACAATAATAGTAGGAGACTTTAACACCCCACTTATATCAATGGAGAGATCATCCAGACAGATCAATAAGGAAATATTGGCCTTAACTAACACATTAGACCAAATGGACATAATAGATATATACAGACATTCCATCCAAAAACTGCAGAATACACATTCTTTTCAAAGGTACATGGAACATTCTCCAGGATAGATCACATATTATCCACAAATAAAGTCTCAATAAATTTAAGAAGATTGAAATCATTTCAAGCATCTTTTCTGACCACAACAGTATGAAACTAGAAATCAACTACAAGAAGAAAACTAGAAAAGTCACAAATATGTGGAGATTAAACAAAATGCTACTGAACAACTATCAGGTCAGCAAAGAGATCAAAGAGAAATCAAAAAATACCTAGAGACAAATGAAAATATAATATACCAAAATCAATGAGATACAGCAAAAGTGGTACTAAGAGGGAAGTTTATAGCAATACATGCCTACCTTAAGAAACAAGAAAAATCTCAAATGAATAATCTAACACTACACCTAAAGGAACTAGAAAAAGGAGAACAAAGCCCAATATCAGCAGAAGGAAGGAAATAATCAAAATCAGAGCAGAAATAAAAGAAAATGAAAAGACAATAGAAAACATCAGTGAAACTAAGAGGTCGCTATTTGAAAAGGAAAATAAAATTGAGAAACCTTTATCTAGAGTCACCAAGAAAAAAAGAGAGAAGGCTCAAATAAATAAAGTCAGAAATGAAAGAGAAAAAATTATAATGGACACCTCAGAAATACAATAGATTATAAGAGAATACTATGAAAAGCTCTACAACAACAAATTGGTTAAGCTAGAAGAAACGGATAAATTCTTACAATTATACAACCTTCTCAAACTGAATCAAGAAGAGAGAGAGGGGCCAGCCCCGTGGCCAAGAGGTTAAGTTTGTATACTCCACTTCGGCAGCCCAGGGTTTCACCAGTTCGGATCCTGGGCCCAGGATCATGGCACCGCTCATCAGGCCATGTTGAGGAGGCATCCCACATGCCACAACTAGAAGGACTCACAACTGAAAATATACAACTACGTACTGGGGGGCTTCGGGGAGAAAAAGCAATTAAAAAAAAAAAGATTCGCAACAATTGTTAGCTCAGGTGCCAATCTTTAAAAAAAAAAAGAAGAGAGAGAGAATCTGAATAGATGATCACAGGTAAGGAGATGGAAACAGTAATCAAAAACCTCACGAAAGACAAAAGTCCAGGACCAGACGGCTCCCCAGGTGAATTCCTCCAAACATTCTTCTATTAAAGAAGAAAAACATTCTTCTTTTACCAAAGAAGATTTAATACTCATCCTTCTCAAACTCTCCCAAAAAATTGAAGAAGAAAAGATGCCCCCTAAATCATTCGATGAGGACAACATTACTCCGATACCAAAACCAGACAAGGACAACACAAAAAAAGAAAATTACAGGCCAATATTGCTGAAGAACATAGACCCAAAAATCCTCAATAAAATATTAGCAAATCAAATACAACAATACATTAAAAGGAACATACACCATAACCAAGCGGGATTTATTCCAGGGATGGAGGGCTGGTTCAATGTCTGCAAATCAATCAATGTGATACACCACATGAACAAAATGAAGAATAAAAATCACATGATCATCTCCATAGATGCAGAGAAAGCATTTGACAAGACAGAGCACCCATTTATGACAAAAACTCTGAATAAAATTGGTATAGAAGGAAAGTACCTCAACATAATAAAGGCCATATATGACAAACCCACAGCTAACATCATACTCAGTGGCAAAAAACTGAAAGTTATCCCTGTGAGAACACGAACAAGACAAGGATGACCACTTTCACCACTCTTAGTCAACATAGTATTGGAAGTCCTGGCCAGAGCAATTAGAAAGAAATAAAAGAGATCCGAGAAAAAGAAACAAAAGCGATCCCAACTGGAAAGGAAGAAGTAAAAACTGTCATTATTTGCAGATGACATGATTTTATATATAGAAAACCCTGAAGAATCCACCAAAAATCTATGAGAAATAATAAACGAATACAGTAAAGTTGCAGGGTACAAAATCAACACACAAAAATCAGTTGTGTTTCTATACACTAAAGACAAAGTAGCAGAAAGAGAAATTAAGAATACAATCCATTTACAATCACAAAAAAGAATAAAACACCTAGGAATAAATTTAACGAAGGAGGTGAAAGACCTGTACACTGAAAACTATAAAACATTGTTGAAAGAAATCAAAGAAGACACAAAGAAATGGAAAGACATTCCATGCTCGTAGATTGGAAGAATTAACATAGTTAAAATGTCCATACTACCTAAAGTAATCTACAGATTCAATGCAATCCCCATCAAAGTCCTAAGAATATTTTTCACAGAAAGAGAACAAAGAATCATAAAATTTATATGGATCAAGAAGACTCCAAATAGCCAAAGCAGTCCTGAGAAAACAGAACAAAGCTGGAGGTATCACACTCCCTGATTTCAAAATATGCTACAAAGCTATACAGTGAAAACAGTATGGTATTGGCAGAAAAATCAACACACAGATCAATAAAACAGAATTGAGAGCCCAGAAATAAACCCACACATTTATGTACAGCTAATTTTTGACAACAAAGCCAAGAATGTACAATGGAGAAAGGAAAGTCTCTTCAGTAAATGGTGTTGGGAGAACTGGACAGTCACAGGCAAAAGCATGAAAGTAGACCATTAAATTGCACCACACACAAAAATTCACTCAAAATGGATTAAAGACTTGAATGTAAGACGTGAAACCATAAAACTCCTAGAAGAAAACACAGGCATTACGCTCTTTGGCAATGGTTACGAGTATTCTTTTGAATATGTCTCCTCAGGCAAGGGAAACCAAAGAAAACATAAACAAATGGGACTACATCGAATCAAAAAGTTTCTGCACAGCAAAGGAAACCATCAATAAAACAAAAAGACAACCTACCGATTGGGAGAAGATATTTGCAAATCATGCATCCAACAAGGGGTTAATACCCAAAATATATAAAGAACTCATACATCTCAACAACAGCAAAAACCCAAATAAAAAATGGGCAAAGGATCTAAACAGACCTTTTTCCAAAGAAGATATACAGATGGCCAACAGTCACATGAAAAGATGTTCAACATCACTGATCATTAAGGAAATGCAAATCAAAACTACAATGAGATATCACCCCATGCCTGTCAGAATGGCTATAATTAATAAGAGATAACAAGTATTGGAGAGGATGTGGAGAGAAGGGAACCCTCATACACTGCTGGTGGGAATGTAACCTTCACAGCCACTGCGGAAAACAGTATGGAGATTCTCAAAAAAATTAAAAATAGAAATACCATGTGATCCTGCTATTCCATTGCTAGGTATTCAAAGAACATGAAAACACTAATTCGAAAACTTATATGCACCCTATGTTCTTTGCAGTATTATTTACAATAGCCAAGACTTGATAACAACCTAAGTGTCCATTGATGGGTGAATGGATAAAGAACACGTGGTAAAATACAGTGGATTACTACTCAACAAAAAAAGAGGCAAAATCATGACATTTGCAACAATATGGATGGATCCTGAGGGCATTAGGCTAAGCAAAATAAGTCAGATGGAGAAAGACAAATACCGTCTGATGTCACTTATATGTGGAAGATAAAAAACAACAACAAACACCCAGATACAGAAAAGAGATTAGTGGTTACCAGAGGGGTTGGGGGAGTGAGTGAAAAGGCACGTATGTATGGTGATGGATGGAAACTCAATTCTTGGTGGTGAACACAATGTATTCTATACAGAAGCTGAAATATAATGATGTACACCTGAAATTTATATAATGTTATAAACCAATGTGACCTCAATAAAAACATTAAAAAATAAAATAAAAATGACCACAAAATATCTCTCTCCTTCTATCTTTTGCAATGTGACCTTGTAACTTGACTTTTCAGCTCCTTCCATAGTGAGATGGAGACTATTTCCCCTCGCCTTGAATCTGGGCAGCTTTGTGACTCATTTTGGCCAAGGGACTGTGGCAGGAGCACCAGGTACATTTTCATGTCTAGGTTTCTAGACACTGCACGTGTCTGCTCTTGCCCCTGAAACTCGGCCACCAACTGATCAAGCAGGGGCTTCTTAGAAATACAGAGCCCTGAGCCCCTATCCACAGAGATACCAATTCACTGGGTCTGTCACCAACTGATTGCCCCAAGGAACTCAAGGGTGGGTTCAGAAGCGTTTAACTGTTTTTCCAAATTGTTTTTTTCCTTTCGTTATGTTAGGGAGATGCAATCACCAACCTCCCTGAAGCAGACCAAGCCACCCCACAAGAGCTACACCTGTGACCTTCGCCTTATTTTTATTGCTGAGACCTCTCCAGGAGGAGCTGAGGCCTCATTACCATCACTGCGGTGTCTGTGGGAGCAGGTTTTCCAACTGAGCCAGCACAAGCAATACCCGCCTCTCCCTTTTGAATATTCGTTCCCCATGGGAAATAAATGTCCCTGCTTCCCTTTGTTCGGGGACACCATGACTTTGGAAATTATTCCGCATGGCCTCCTACTTGCTGCAAATATACCTTTCTTTGTGAGACGACTGCTTCTGGTGGAGAGCCTGATTTAACTCACCAGGACAGAACCCACTTTGGATTTGGTGACAAGTTGGCGCCCAACGTGGGGCTTACCCCTTTGTGGTGCTTGTGCTGCCAGCTTGGCGTCACTGCCCCCTTGGGAGACCCAGTGGCTACACTGAGCGCTTTGCTCGGTGGCTCTCTCAGTGGGGGAGAGGGACACCAACCCACAGCACGGCTGTAAGAGATCTTTCTTTAAGTTCTCTCACAAAGTCTGCCTGTGGGGGCCTGGCTTTGGGGTCCGAGTCCCCATCGGGGGTAGCCTGGCTCAGGGGAGTGAGAGTCCCCTTTGGTTGGAAAGATTGCACGATCCAGCCACTCCAGAAGAGCTGATGCTTGGTTCTGGTGAAACGGGAGCAATCCCTGTTGACTAGTCAGGGGTTCGAATCTCCTCTGGAGTGATGAGATGGGAGCTGGAGGCCCCCCTGAAGTCACTGAGTCTGTCATTGTGTTGGGCCTGTGATGAGAGGAGAGGTCCACTTAGATGGAATCAAGCCCCCTCGCTGAGTCTGTTTGTTTGTTTGCTGGGGATGCTTGAATTAATGTTTTTGTCGAGGACGCTCGACATCAGCCTTGTTTGTCCACAGTCTGGCTTTTCTGGACTCCTAGGCCTCCTTGTTTTGTCCCTTGCCCTAGCTATCAGCGGTCCCTGGGTGAAACCCAGCGTCCACCAGTTTTCTTTTCCCTTTAAGAATTTAGTTACTCAGCAGGGTCTCGTTTCAGGTTATTAGGGAGCTAAACCTCCTCTGGGCACAGCCTTGTGGCATCTGCATCCCCACTACCCGTTACAAGTTGCACCTGGAACATTGGAAAAGATGCTAGAACATGGGGGGAGCAAGCTCCATCCCAGAGGAAAGCCTGTTGTGCTGCATCCCCCAGAGTTGGAAGGCATTCAGGTGTTCCCCATTGACCCGAGAGCAGATGATGTTTTTATGTAACTGACCCTGGCCACAATATTCATGGGAAGGCGGGGAAAAATGGCCAGAAAATGGGACCCTGAGTGTTAACACCATACTACAATTAGATCTAATTTGCAAGAGAACCGAGAAAGAAGAAGAAATCCCTTGTGTCCAGTGCTTCATGCCAAGATTGTTACCGCCTACAAATGTAGGTTCTTTACCTGCCACATGAGAGGAGCCAAATAAAAACTGGAACGCCGAGCTTATGGCAAGGAAAGGGTTTTTTATTTCAGATGATATCAGCCGGGAGACTAGAGTGAGCCCTCAAATTCGTCTCATTTCATATAGTCTCCCGGAAAGAAGGGAGGCGAGGGGTTTTAAAGGTTTGTGAGGAACGTGGCTGCTTGTAGATGAGGAGGGAGTCAGTGGCCTTGCCGGTTGGAGCTTTCCCACCAGCCTGCGTTTGGCATTGGGAGGCTGTTTGCAGGAAGGGGGAGGAGAGGATAAGGAATCCAGGTGGGCCACCTTGGCTGTTTGTCCATGGTGGATTATGGGGCCAGGGAGCCAGGGAGTAAGCGGGAAAAGAGTGCTTTGGTTTTAATCCCATAGGTAGGTGAAATGATATCAGGGCCAACATCACTATGTCTAAAAAGAAGAGTCAAAGTTTGAATCTAAGACTTCAAAAATACTTCCCATATTACAAGATCTTTCTGACAAGGAGGACCTGCTCCTCCGAATCAGGAAACACGGGACTAAAGAAAGCCCACCTCAGAGTCCACCTCGCTCGCATACACCAGCTTCAGCCGCGCCGTTAGACCAGCCGGTGAGCCCTGGAGGACCTCCACCTCATCCCTCTACCTCACCCCTGCTTGAACCAGAGGCCGGAACAGGGCCAAACCCCTTACTGGGAACTGGATTCTCCAAGAACCAAAGACCCTTCAGCCCCCTCTTCCAGATAGTACGACTGGATTAGGAACCAGTTCTTAATAGCTATTTCATATCTCAAAGTGCTCCAGATTGGTCCTGATACCAGTCCTGCACAGCTGCGAGTGGCTGATGGAGGGTGCTCAATAACCAGGATGAAGCTGAGGATGAAAAGGAAGACAAGATGAAAAGGCAAGCCGCCCTGTTATCTGTGGCCCTCACAGTCTCTTCAAGGTAACCCAAGGGAGAGAAGGGAGACGCCATGGGTGAGTGACCCCGTCCCACAAGAGGGGACCAGAAAGCCACCAACAAAGTTGGGGGCTAATCAGTGTGCGGACTGCCAACAGAGAGGGCGTTGGTGGCAGGATTGCCCCCAACCATCCCCAGAGAGGAAAGGGATCAACAAGACCGAGCCGTGGCAGCTTCCCTTGACTGCAGATGAGATGTGACAGGGCCGTGGGGCTCCCCGGTTGGATCTAGGAGCCCTGGGTGGTCTTGGCAGGAGGAGGAGAACATGTTGAATCTTGCTCCACAGTGGAGCCACATTCTCCATGTTAAACACCCAAAAAGGGAAACCTTTCTAAAGGAAAGTGGAACATAAAAGGAGTATCAGGAAAAGGAGAGACCAAAAGATTTCTGGAGCCCTTGACCTGTGAAATAGCATAATAAATGCTCAGGCATTCCTTACTGTTTGTACCAGAATGCTCTGTTCCCCTCTAGGGAGGGATATGCTATCTAAGTTAGGGGCCTCAATAAACTGGGAACAAGAGAAAATACAGATCCAAGTTCCTAGAAGTGGGTGAGGTAAGCTGATGGCCCTATTACAGGATACACCAGCACCTGAGAAGGAAGAGATCCCCTACATGTTTGAAGCTGAGGTAACTTGGAATTATGGACACAAGGACAGGTGGGGCAAGCAGCCAGCGCCACACCAGGAAGGTAAAATGGAAGCAGGTAGATCACTGGCCCCAGGTGAAACGATACCCCTTGAAGCCAGAAGCCATAAAGAGCAATTGTTCCTGTAATCAATAGGTTTTAGAACAGGGATTGATCAGGCCATGGAGATTCCATGAAACACCCCCATGTTCCCATTAAAAGGCTGAGAACAGGGGAATATAAATTTGCTCAAGACCTTAGTGCTGTCAATGCTGTAAGCTCCTGGAGTTAGGATAGTAAATATCTTCATTTTGTTTCCGGGACAGATCTCCTAAAACTCTTGTAATTTCCCATATGAGAGCCATAGGGGCATCTTTTGTTATAATAATCACTTTAGTTCTCAGTTCCCGAAATAAGTCCAGAGTAACAAAGGTGAAATGAGTGTCTTTTGTTATTCCTAACAAGCCCCTTTCATCCACACCTGAATTTATGTTAATAAAGTGACTTTTGGAAGTCCCCTAAGGGTGGGGGCTGGTTGCCAGGGAAACCAGTTGTGTGATTTGGGGGTTGGAGCTTTTAGCCCCATGCTTCTCCCCACATGTCCAGGGTGGGGAGAGGGGATGAAGATTGAGTTCGGTTGCCAATGGTTAATGGCCAGTGATCAATCACATGTGCCTATGTGGTGGGGTCTCCACCAAACCCAAAGGGATGGGGTTCACAGAGCTTAGGGTTGGTGAATGTGGAGGTTCTGGGAGAGTGGCACGCCCAGAGAGACTCTGGGAGCTCCACGTCCCTTCCCCACATGTTTTGCTCTATGCATCTCTTCCATCTTGCTCTTAAGTGAAATGTTTTCCTGAGTTTTGTGAGCCACTCTAAGAAAGTAATCAAACCCAAGGACGGGGTTGTGGGGACCTCTGGTCTGTGGCTGGTTGGTCAGAGGCACTGGTGACAGCCTGGACTTGCAGTTGGCATCTAGAATGGGAGGTGAAGGGTAATCCTGTGGGACTGTACCCTTAACCTGTGCTATCTGATTCTATCCCCAGGTAGATAGTGTCAGCATTGAGTTAAATACATTCAACTTCTTAGCCAGTAAGGGATATAAAGTGTCTAAAGAAGAGGCACAAATATCTAAAGAGACTGTAAAGTGTTTGGGGTTCATCATTTCAAGGGGACAATGCAGCCTTCCCCTAGAGAGGACAATAGTAATATGTCAACTTGCTCCACTGAAATCTCATGGGCAGCTACACGGATTCTGGGGAATGGCTGGGTTTTGCTGCATTTGGATCCCTAACTTTGGATTAATTGCTGAACCTCTCTGGGATAAACTACAGACCCCTTTGAACAGGATAAGCTACGTGACCAAGCTTTCAATGAGCTTAAAAACTTGCTAATGGAAGTGCCTGCACTGACCTTACCAGACCTGAGCAAAACATTTGGTCTATATGTTCATGAAAGACAGGAAGTAGCTATAGGAGTGCTAAGCCAAATGTTGGGACCCCTAAAAGGGTGGTAGCCTATTACTATGGTGAAAGGATGGCCCCCAAGTTTGAGAGCTGTAGTTGCCACCTGCCTGTTAATCAAGACAGCAGAACAACTGACTATGGGCCCACCTATGAGGGTGTGGACCCCTCATCAAGGCTCTAGCCCACTAGAGACTGAAGGACATCTCCGGGTATCCCAGAATAAAATATTACAATATCAAGCTGTGCTGCTAAATTCCCCTCAGATTTCTTTTTTTCTTTTTTTTTAATTTTCTTTTTTCCTTTTTCTCCCCAAAGCCCCCCGGTACATGGTTATATATTCTTAGTTGTGGGTCCTTCTAGTTGTGGCATGTGGGATGCCGCCTCAGCATGGCTTGATGAGTGGTGCCATGTCCACGCCCAGGATTCAAACCGGTGAAACCCTGGACCGCTGAAGCAGAGCACGCAAACTTAACCGCTCAGCCACAGGGCCGGCCCCTCCTCTCATATTTCTTTAAAACCTTGTCATACCTTAAACCCAGCTACCCTGTTCCTTGATTCCAATGGGCCTATTAGCCATGCTTGCCCAGAAGTGATTGCTGGCCACAGAGGTCTCCAGAGTGAACCATGGACATTAAACATGGGCCAGAGATCCTTACACCACTAGAAGCTGTACAGGGCCCCAAGGAAGTAGCTGGGCTCCATTGTAAAGGCCATCCAAGTGGGGAATCGGAAGCCACAAAAGGGAATAATTTTACAGATGCAGCTGCAAAAAGGGCTGCTATATAAGGAGAGCTTCTCCAATTACCATTAATTCCCACTCTACCCTTCTATGAATTTACACCAGTGTATTCCCAGATGAAGTGAGGGAACACACTACACAGGGTTTCTAGTGGTCACCAATAGTCACGGGCTGGATGATAAACCAACAAGGGAAGATTTGGGTCCCCAAACAAACAGCTTGGGGACTCCTTATTAGTGCTCATGATTCTACCCATTATGGAAAAGAGAGCTTATATATAGTGATGATGAAGATCATAATCACAAGCACCCCAGGTCTAAGAGAATTCATTGAAAAAATAACTGGACAATGCATTTATTGCCAGAAGAATAATGTACAGACCAGACCTCCTGTACCTCTCCTGGCAAAAGGAATTCAAATTCGGGGAACTTTACTGGGAGAAGACTGGCAAGTTGATGTTACTGTTCTGCCCACGGTCCCCGGAGGGTACAAACACCTCTTAGTGTTTTTGGATGCATTTACTGGATGGATTGATGTCCTTCCTTATTGGTCGGAAAGGGTGAATAAGGTAACAAAAGTGTTGTTAAAAGAAATAATTTCCCGTTTGGGGTTGCCTAGATCAATTCAGTGTGACAACAGGCCAGTTTTTATATCAAAAATAACCTCTGAAGTAGCCAGAGTTTTAAAAATTAAATGGAGGCTACATGCCACCTGGAAACCACAATTGTCTGGAAAAACTGAGCGGGTCAATCAAACTTTAAAGAGGACCTTGGCTAAATTGTGCCAAGAGACGCAGAAAAATTGGCTAAAATTACTGCCAATAGCCCTTGATGTGGGCTTGGCAAGCTGAGGAGTCGACAGAAAGATTTCTTGGACTCTTAAGGTCTGGTAGTAGTGCTCTTTGTTCAGAGAACAGCATGGAGCAGCATGGGGACAGGACCCGTGGGCAGGAAACAGCTGCAATGGGTTGAGGGTTAGAGCTAAATTTATAAGGCAGAGGTATGTGAGTTATTTCTTTACAAGACCAAGGAAAGATCATGAAAAAAATTGTTAAAATGGTATCAGTGCAGGTGGGGTCTGGTTATTGGGTGCACCTATAACTTTGGATAGGAGTCAGGTCGGATCAGGTCAGGACGTCCTATGCTTCCCGGAGGATGATATAGATGGGTATGTAGGGCAGGGTGCCTTGGCCTTCTCTCCCTGGGGCAGCCTTGATCGTCATCAGCCCTCACTCAGATAAGGGCAGTTCCCAAAGACAAACTGAACCTTGGCCCCTTTGAAATGACCTATGGGAGGCCGTTCCCTAAAGACTCAGATTTGCTCACAAACCCAGACCCAGAGGTTTCCATGGCAATCAAACACATAATCAATCTGAAGCAGGTGGTAGATGCACTCAATAAATATGTAAACTCCTTGCCTAGAGAGGTGAAACTCTACCCATATGAACCGGGAAATTGGGTGTGTCTTAAAACTTAGAAGAGTGAGTGGTCTCAAATCAGCTAAATCCTATTTGGGTAGGGCCTTGCTTGGTGTTACTAACCACACACTCTTCCCTAAAATTAGAAGGAGCCACCCCTTGGATCCACCGCACAAGGGTAAAAAAAGGCACCCATGCCTGAACATCAAGAGAGATCGTCACAGACAATTGATGACTCCAAGTTTTCCTGCAAAGCACTCTCTGATTTGAAACTCTTGTTTTGGTGATGTCGACGAAAATAATCCATAACCAATCTATAAATGAAAATTTGGGAGAGTTTATTCTGAGCTAAAATGTGAGACCATGGCCCGGGGCCTTTCTTCCCAAAGGAAGAAAGGGCACCAAAGAAGTGGGGTGTACAGAGTGGTTATATACCCCCAAAGAGGATGTTTCACATAGGATTGATATGTCCCTTTTACAATAGTCGTGAGACTGCTCTGTCGGCACAGCAACGGATGAACACAGCAGGTAGGTCTCCTGTCTCGGTGGACACAGCAGGGTGGCAGGTCTGTTGTCTTGAGCTCAGTGGTCACAGGTGAGCACAGCAATCAGTTCCTAGGCTAAGGAAAGATGCTTATCCTTAAGGAAATGCCAATGTGGGGGGAAGTTGCACCTTTATCTTAAGGCCATCTGTGCTTGCCACAGGAAACGTTTAAAGCAGGTATACAATGCATGCTCAATGGCCACATCAGGCCCTTTTGGAAAAAACAAAGTCAGGTCGAATTAGGTTTACACCAAATGGCTTCCTCATATACTCCAATATATCCTATTGCTTGTCATTTCTATTTGTCAGTGACACTATCCAGATAAGTAATGACTGGCTATCCACTCCAGGTTCTGCCCTGGATCCTAACCAATCCCACACCATTTAGGTATGGTCCACTTCCAAGGAGGTTGCATGTTCCTGGGCAGCAAGACTAGGTCCATCAGAGAAGGATGGGCAACGCGGTACGGAGACTATGAAAGAGCTGGTGGAATCTGGAGGGAGGGGGCAAGTACGCCCAGATCCTAAACGTATACTAAAGGCGTTGAGGCTATAAGATTACAGATGGTTGTTACGAACAACTCAGGGCTGGGCCTGTGGTGACCCACAAACCTATGTGAGATTAGCTGGAAGTTCTGCTCCTCTACTGGCCCCTATGACAACGCCCACACTCGGCAGGAAGCAGTTGCAAAAGAAGGAGCTTCGACCTGTGCCCCTCGAGAATGAAGAGCAGGATGAAGATAGAGGAGGGATTTTTTCACTGACTAGTTACCCCAAGGAACTCAAGGGTGGGTTTGGAAGCATTTAACTGTTTTTTTCCTGTTGTTACATTGAGGTGCAGTCACCAACCTCCCTGAACCTGCCCCAGCCTCACCACAAGAGCTATGCCTGTGACCTTTGCCGTATTTTGAATGCTTGGATCTCTCCATAGGAGCTGAGGCCTTATTGCCATCACCGGCAGTGTATGTGGAAGCATGTTTTCCATCTGAGGCTGCACAAGAGGATACCCACCTCTCTCCTTTAAATATTCATTCCCCGTCCGAAATAAATGTCCCTGCTTCTCTTTGTTTGTAGACACCATGACTTTGGAGATGATTCCTCATGGTCTCCCATTTGCTGCAAATATACTTTACTTTGTGAGACGACTGATCCTGGTGGAGAGTCTGATTTAACTCACCAGGATGGAACCCACTTTGGATTCCATAACAGGTCCAGGGATCAAGTATCAGAAGCAGTTCTGATCCAGGAGCTTTTCAGATAAACTCCAGAAAACCCTGTAAGTCTCGATTATGAAGCAGCCTCAACTCCAAGCATATTATAAGAATCAGAAAATACATACAAACTAGTGTTTAGTCGTAGCCACCTTTGCAGAATTCCTGAGTTCGAGTCTAGTCCTGACTTTGCATTTTAGTAGCTGTGTGATCTTAAATAACTCCCCTAACCTCTCTGAGCTTCAGTTCTCCCATTTGTAAAATGGGGGTTTTACCCAGCTCTTAAGTCTGCTGCAAGAACGAAATACGTTGTATAAAGAACTCGACACAGAACCTGGCGCACAGCAGATGTTCAACGACGTATTATTCCTGCGTCTTTATTATACTGTTATCTTTAAGTACCTACTCCTCTTGAAGGGCTAATTTGCATCTCCGGACACTTCCAACTCCTTCAACAGAAACCCGGTTGCACACGAGGGCAGGCTCTGGAATCAGTCACACCTTGGTTCCTGTCCCCAACTCCACCACTTTTTAGCGTGTGACCTTGAGACTTAACTGAAGTCTCCGTTTTTGCATCTGTGAAACAGACAAAGGTGTTCCCTCTACGGTGGGGCTGTGAAGATTACAAGGGTTGATGTGGGTCAAGCGCTCTGCACCGTGCCTGGCACGTGCCGCCCACAGCATACATTGCCGAGGAGCATCGTTTCCTCAGTGCTCTTCCTCACAGATCCTGAAATTCCAATCAAGAAAAGACATTTGCAGTTTTCTAAGAAACAGCCTAGAGACTCATGGGAAGTTCGCACCGCAGGCTTCTTAGGACCTGGAGGGAGTATCCGGTAACATGGCAGTATTGGTGGAATGATTCGAGGGAAGGCCACTGGAGAAGGGGGAAAGAGGGGGCCCGCAGAGGTTTCCCCGAGGCACAGACACTAAAAGCAGACACATCAGGTCTCCGGAGCTGCCACAAAAGGAACAAACTTGGTTTTGTGGAATCACATTGTCAAAAGCTCACCTGCGAGTGAGCAATGAATTGAAAGCATGCGTGGCCACCACAGAACAGTCAGAGCGGTGAGGCCCAGGGCTGTTCGGGAAGATGGTAAGGGCCTCGGCCTGTCTCCATCACTGCTGTCAGCACCTAAGCCAGGCCCCCAGCCCCCGTCTGAAAAAGTGCAGGCCTTTTATAAGTGGGCCCTCTGCCTCTTGCTCTTCAGTCCCTCCCCTCCACTCAGCACACGTGGCCAGAGTTATTTACCTAAAACCCCGCTGGTCTCAGGTCACACTCCTGGGCAGAAATTTACAGTGGCTGCTCCAGCTGGGTCCAAGGCAAAAGCTTCTTTCTTTTTTTTTTTTAAGATTTTATTTTTCCTTTTTCTCTCCAAAGTCCCCTGGTACATACTTGTATATTTTTAGTTGTGGGTCCTTCTAGTTGTGGCATGTGGGACACTGCCTCAGCATGGCTTGATGAACAGTGCCATGTCCACGCCTAGGATCCGAATCACAGAAACCCTGGGCCGCTGAAGCGGAGCATGCGAACTTAACCACTCGGCCACGGGGCCAGCCCCCAAATGCTTCCTTCTTACTGCAAGAGGCTTCACCCCTCCACACGCATGAAATTGCTCCCATTAAGGACATCAGTAACCCCTACTGCCAGAGATGGGGGACGGCGATGCTCTCCTGCACACTCAGGGAGCGCAAGTGAGAAGGCTTGGCGTCAGCGAAATTCCCCCACCCTCACCCCTGCCATCTAACTTCATTGCGTTCTACCCAGAATAAAACAAGACCCTTGATGTTGTTTTAGTTTGCATTAATAACAAATCTCGTGTAGTTGACCATTTTTCCATTTTTGTTTTTTTCACTTATATTTTCTTATTTTTTGTAACGAGATTTTCTCCAGCACTTTTAAATCAATTTCACTTTTAAGTATGCTCCCAGAATGGGAAGCCCTGGTTATTGTAAAGAGTCACTTGCTTGGATACATTCTGACTTCCAACCTCCCATAGCTGCATCCTGTGCTTACTGCAGGACTGGAGGGAGGGGATCTTCCACAAGTCGTTCCTGGACCCTTAGAGGCAGGGAGCTGTCCCTACTGGTAAGGGGATGCCTGGACTCCATGAAGCGTGATAGAGCTGCCTTGCATTCCTTAGGGCATGAAGAAAAGTTGAAAAAAAAATGTAAACATTGAAAATCTTGCCTAGAGACCTCTGGTGGCAGGTGTTCTTCTGAGACTGAAGTGTTCCTTCCTCTCATATTTTATAACCTTTCCATTGTGGGTGGAGAGACATGGAGAGAGACAGAAATACTGAGAGAAGGGGAGACTGGCGCGGCCCCAAAGACAAGGATGCCTGCGTCAGGTCCCTGTTACCAGCTGCAAATATAGGTTCTTTACCCGCCACACAAGGGGCCAAATAAAAATTGGAACACCAGGCTTATGGCAAGGAAAGGGTTTTTATTTCAGGTGACATCAGCCCAGAGATGAGAGTGAGCCCTCAAATTCAGCTCGTCTCTTCTCATCTCCCCAAAAGATGGGAGGCCAGAGGTTTTAAAGGTTGCAAGGAATGCAGCTCCTTGTAGGGAGGGAGATCCCGTGGCCTTGCTGGTTTGTGTTTTCCCATCAGCCTTCCATTGCTTGCAAGAAGGAGGAGGAAGACATCACAGAATTTGCAGGTGGCTGTTCTTGGTGGTCTGCCTCCATGGGGGATGGTGGATTCTGGTGCCAGGAAGCCAGGGAGTAAGCAGGGAGAGGGGATGAATGCTTTGGTTTTAACCCCATATATGCTGGGTTTAATGTAGGGGAACTGATATCAGGGCCAGTGTCATCCCCACCACCGCAGCAGAAGGGGCGACAGGAAGCGTCACACCACGTGGGGCTCCAGGGGTCTATTCCCTAGTGTCGGAGGATCTTCTACAGCAGGATCAACTTTGGGGGAATCTGGAGATGTCTGTAGATACCTCATAACACCTGTTAAAAGAACTTTTCCTTTTTAAAATTAAAGGCCCATTTACCTGATTATAAGTCTTTCAGCCAAGGAAGCTGGGCTATCTAGGCTGCTTTGTCAATTCCTGCATGGAGTCTTGGACCAGGCTGACTGAAAATGCCTGAAGAGGTAACCTAGGATCCAGAAAGAAAGAAAATTTAAAAATGTTTTTAGGGGCCGGCCCAGTGGCATAGCGGTTAAGTGCACACATTTCTCTTCGGGGGCCCAGGGTTTGCCGGTTCGGCTACCAGGTGTGGACATGGCACTGCTTGGCACACTATGCTGTGGTAGGTGTCCCACATATAAAGTAGAGGAAGATGGGCACAGATGTTAGCTCAGGGCCAGTCTTCCTCAGCAAAAAGAGGAGGATTGGCAGCAGTTAGCTCAGGGCTAATCTTCCTCGAAAAAAAAAATGTTTTCAGTGTTAGTGGTGGTCTTGTTCTTTTCCTTAAAAAGATTGTGAGCCCTTAGTATTTCAGGAATCCCTGAGAAATATTTATGGAAAAGCCAATACGTTTTAAACTTTTAGAAAAGGAGACAAGACTTTTCACAGCCCTAGTTCAGGAGAAGACGGTTCTTCCACTTCTGGCTCTAGCTGAAAATATAGTGGCTGCTCTCAAATATTTCTCAAAATGTCCAAAGGACCAGAGTTTACTCTGTGATTCTAAACAGTAACTTCTTAAACCCTGCTTCTGGAGATGATAGTCAAGTCCAAAGCTTATTAAGCTCTTTCATCAGCATGCATATCCAAATCAAAACATACTATACCTTTTTAAACAAATCAATTCAAAAGAACCATCCAACTCAGCTTTTCTGCCACCAGATATAAAACTTCAGGGTGCATAAGAATGACACAAAGCACGTATTTAAAATGCATATTCCTGGCCTCAACCCACAGATACCAACTCAGGTGACTTTAATACACATGGATCAAGGCCACAATTTAAATACATTTCGTTAGACTTTTTTCAAATACAATCGAACAGAAATTGCTAGACACCATCCATCATATCTAGTTACAGAGCTTGCCAAGGAAGCATTGTTAAGCTTGCCTAACATAGAAAAAAAGGGCAATACTGTGTGGCTAGTGGTCTTGTCTGTTTTATGAGGAAAGCAAAGCCTGCACTCCAACAGAATTCCTCTTAGGTCTCCTTGGCCTGAATTGGTCCTATGGTCAACTATAGCTACAAGGGAGGCTGGGAACCCTGAGTCAAGGCTGTCACAGTCAAAGCACTGCATGACCCCACTTGGCACATAGCCAACCTCAACACCATCAGGGTCCTGTCTATACAGAAAGTGGAATAAAGTCTAGACAATTCATCATGTCTACCTCAAAAGGAAAGGAAGCAAATATACATTGAAATTCTACTATATGGAAAGTTCTGGAACACGTACTTTCACACTTCTAAAAATCTCATTTAACACAATGCCCCAAACTGCCCTGCATACAGAGCTCTTTGCTTTTTCCATATCGCCTCTGCTCTCTCTGATGGTAGAAGTCATGACTCCAGACCCTTTTAAAAAAATTGCCTCTTAAGAGTTTCCAGTTAATGTAATTTTAATGACTCAAAACGGAGTTTTCATGTTTGTCTCTAAGCTGTATTATATTTTCTTTGCTTTATTGAGGTTCTTTGTTCTCTTTTGTTCATTTCTGGCAGTAAGAGAAAAATTTTTAGGCAAACAGAGCACATTACTTTTAATTCATTAGAGATATGAATAAAAGGAACCAAGTCCCCTCCTTATTGTTCCAAAGACTTAAACATATAAAAAACTTAAGACCCCCAATGCAGCTATTATGTGGTATATGGTAACTGCCCTGAGAGATTGGGACATTAAAATTTTTCTTTTGTTCTCATTTTTAAAGAGGAAACTAAATGTAAAGGAAAATGTTAATACAATGCACCAGAAACAAATTAAAATATGGAAGTCAGGAAACACAAAGGTGAATGTTGTCATAGGAACCTTAGCTGACGTATGCTGACCACAGGCGTGATAGTCTGTCAGCACACACACTTGATGGCTCTGCTGATAAGCCTGACATTCCCATCACCAACCTTTGTGAATCTGTAATTGTTGTTATAAGTGTAGAAGTGAAAAAACTACTAATGGAATTATTGCTTATTAAAATTCATATTTATTTTTATTCTCTGCATTGTAGCTACTTAAAAAATATAATTATTTGTATTCACAAATTTTTAGTTCCCATTACCAGAAGAAATGTTGCTGGATCAACATGATGCTAAGAACTTTGGTCTACTCAGTGAACGGTTCAGTCAACATAGCCCCAGATCGAGTCAGACTGGATGTCTGACACTTACTGAATTGTTTGGACATTTTACTGTCTTACACATCCAATCTCACCCCATAATATGGGCAGCTGAGGGTGCACCACCCTGAGTTCTTTCATTTCATGGGGTTAAATCCACTGAAGGATTGAGTCTCTTCCCTTTGCCCTCTCCCCGACCCTCCCATTCCCCTCCAAGTGGAGAAGGGACTGGAAGGAGGAGACAGACTCCATACGGCCATACTGCTCCATTCCCCAAGCCTGTCCCTCCTGTTAGGGCGGACTCCACGCTGGAGAAGCAATTGTCCCCAAGCCTGTCTCTCCTATTAGTAGGGACTCCACACTGGAGAAGCAATTGTCCCCAAGCCTGTCCCTCCTCTTAGTAGGGACTCCACGCTGGAGAAGCAATTGTCCCCAAGCCTGTCTCTCCTCTTAGTAGGGACTCCACACTGGAGAAGCAATTGTCTCCAAGCCTGTCTCTCCTATTAGGATGGACTCCACGCTGTGGAAGCAATTGTCCCCAAGCCTGTCCCTTCTCTTAGTAGGGACTCCACGCTGGAGAAGCAATTGTCGGTCTAGAGCAGGGATCAGCAAACTTCCTGCAAAGGGCCAGAGAGTGAATATTTTCTGCTTTTTAGGCCACAGGCTTTCTGTCTCAACTACTCCCCTCTGCTGTTGGAGCACAAGCAGCCACAGACAATACTCAGCCGAGTGGAGTAGCTTTCCTCCTACACAATTGTATTTGCACAAACAGACAGCGAGCCGGGTCAAAGTTTGCAACTCCCGGTCTAGCGAATTTTGCTTATCTGTTGTTTCCTTATTTATTCTATTTTATAGCTTGGAACTCAACACCGTGTTTAAATATACACCGCTGCCTAATTATTTTACGTCCAGCCCCTGCTATTCTAAGTGATCCTATGGTTTATCCTTCTTGTCATAAAATGTCCAGCTCCTTCTCCAGACTCCTATTTTCTTTACCTTCACCACAACCCAAACCTCCCAGCCGTCCTCAGCTGGCGAGTACACCTGAGTTAGGACACACATGCCCGGGTCTCTGCAGTAATTAGTGCTTGCTGGGGACAAAGCACCCCAGAACTCAGTGGCTTCAAACAACAACTTCTTCTTCTTCACGAGTCTTTGGCTCAGTCTCCCCTCACTTCTTTCTCAGAATTTTCTTGCCTATTCTTGGTATTTATTATTCCAAATGAAAAATTATTTTATCTAATTCCTCCGCCCAAAAAAATCATTGAGGTTTTAATTGCCTCAAACACTAATGTTAGGAATATTGAGATTTTTATGGTTTTAAGTCTTTTCACCTAGGACCAGGTATACAGTGCCATTTTTTTAGGACTTGCTTTATGTCTTTTCATACAATTTTATACTTTTATTCAAATAGATCTTGTTTCTTTTCTTCTTAATTTTGTTCCTAAGTATTTTACAGGTTGTGTGGCTGTCATTATTGGGTCATTGTTGGTTCGCAACCTTGCGGGGTTCCGGGATGAAGTTTGACCGGGCCCCCGTGCACGCAGGGCGGGGAGAGAGTAAGAAAGAGGCAGCCCCCCGCCCCAGGTTGGGAGGTGGCAGGTGAAAGCAGCAGAGGACAGACTAGAGGCCTGTCTCGGCCGTCAGAGCAGCAGATCTCCGCCCCCGCGCACCAGAACCTGAAAGTTTACATCGGCCTTCACCGGGCTCAGTCGCCCTCACCAGGCAGACGGTCTCGACAACACGTTGCTCTCTCAAGGCCGCATCCGTGAACCGCTCCGGGGATGGGGACGGTGGGCGGAGCGGACATTCCAAGAGCAAGGGAGCAGGGAGGAGCCCCCGATCGCCGGGTCAGCTCTCAGGTCCCCGGAGGTCACGTCCTCTCCACGACCTCCTCCAACAGACATTTTCATTTTTATTAATAGAGATTTTGATTTTTGTACATTTGTGTGATTTTGGGTTTTGCACGTTCATCTTATACCCAACCTATCACAGTTAACTTTTAATTTCTCTAAGAAAACTATACTCAATTTTTATTTCAATTCTTATTTTAAAACTTTCGTTTTTTCCCTCTCCTTTCTTAATAATATTGATTACTTGCCAGTTATTTCCACAAGCATTAAACAAAATAATACATGGAAAGCAGTTAGCACAGTGGCTGGCACATAACAATGAATGCTCAGTAAATGTTAGCTAGCATTGAGATTTTGATTACATTGTTCGAGATAAATGTAAATCTTATCCTCTTCTTTGCTCACCCTCTATTCTTAGCTATGAGATCTTTTGACCACATGAACAGGAAAAAAAAATCCCCGTGCGGAAAACTCTGGGAAAACAGTGCACAGGTTTGTGTTCACCTTCCTATTTTGTGCCCTATCTGTTCTGGCCACAGAAGACTCCGGTAATTACTGGCAATGAAACACCACTTATAGTTCAATTCTGAACGTTAAATACATGTAAGATTTTATGCTTCGATCAGAGGTACCAACAAGCTGAGCTCAGCTTTGGTAGGAACAGTGTAGTCCTTGTAAGATGCAGCTTTCCTATAAACCAATGACCATGTTAACTCAAGCAGACCTTTCTCATTAAACTTCAGGCCGAGAAGAAACTGCCATTCTACTCCTGACCTTCTGCTTGAGTCCACTTTCCCAAAGTGTTATCATTTCTTCAGTGATTTTTTCTTTTGCATTTGGATTAGTCTATGCTTGCTTTAGGCAAATGTGTACCTTTTTCTGCTTTTTCTCTCTGCAAAAATCTACTTGTTTTCTTAATCTAGGGAACATGAGAGAAGTTGGACGCAAGGAAAAAATGAGGGGAAAAAAGTGTGGGTGAAACAGGGGTACTGCGTTTTCACGGCCTTCAGATTTGTGTCTAAGCTCCGTCTGCCTCGAGTCACTGCTCAGAGAATGGTATTATGCAGCAAAGATGACAAGGTCTAGTCTCATATCGTTATCACTGTGTTTTTCACCAAAAGACTACATCTTTAAATAATAAAATAATAAGTAATAATAAAGGAGGCGTGCTTTACACGCATTACCTCATATAATTCCTGACTACAACCTTCATTCCACAGATAACGAAATGAAACTGAGGCCTCACCAAGCTGAAGGTCCCACAACCAGCAAGGACTTGGTCAAGTTCGACCTTAGAGCCTGAATTCTTAACCACAAAACTATACTCTCCCTTAAGCTTGTGCCTCTGCTTAAGCCAAAACATCTCCTAGATAACTAAACTTTTAACTTACTTCTTACTCAAAATTCTTTAGCAGCTTCAAGTGAGTATCCCATTGGAGTTCGCCCACAACATATCTAAAGTCAGGTTCCCTCTTCCCCACCTATGTGGGACATATACATGTGCCCCTCGACACACGGAGCAGCAGCAGCCCCACGCTGAGCTCAGGTGGAAGTCATTTAGGGCCGGGCTCTGGGCAGCCAGGGGGAAGCAGACATGTGTCAGACAGAACTCAAGCCTTGCCTTTGAATTACTCACACTCAGCTGTTTTTTCTTGGGGCTCTGATTGTGCAGCAAGGCCCCAGGATGTTTGCTTTTAACAGATGCCTCCGTTCTCTTAGGCAATAGGAGTGGTTTTGCTTTTGGGGAGAACAAATACTTACAGGGGATAAGCCAGAGCGGTTGGAAGAAAAGCAGAGAAGGAGTTGGTGCTCTAAATCATTTCAGCAGAGATGTTTTCCTCTTCTTCAGAGGCAGACTGTTACAGATGCTTGGTGCTGGCACAGGTCTGGGAGGTCAAGGGTCATGATGATATTTTCCATGTTTCCAATATCAGTTCCTCAAATCTAAGCCCTAAATTCTGGTGCCATTTTCCTCAGGAATCTGGGGAAGCAGGAAGTCAAGATAGAGGATTCAATCTTAACACACCCCTGCTCAATCGTAGTGCTCAAGTACGTATCTTTAGGGAGGCCAGCTCTTCTCTCAGTCCAGAGAGGCTGACTGGGAGGTAGGTGGGCAGGATGTTTTTTGCACAAGTTCTATGTAATCATATTCAGGACAAGACTGTGTGAGTAGGGAATGGAATCCAGCAGAAATACAAAGATGCTTGTAGGCCCAGTAAGAAATATACCTCACACATAAATGAGGCCCAGTGGGCAAATACTTCCTGTGATCCAACCCACCCCTGGATACATATGTGCTAATAAAAACATACCATATGTGAGAAGCATGACTTCCGAATTTTTCCTGATGAAGTATTTGAATGCTGACTTCCAAGAGATAGACGTAATTGCTCCCCTCTTGGATGGAAATGAAACTCAAATATGTGGTCTTGATTATCATAGTGGGATAGAGAATTGACAGATTTAAAACATTACATGTTTGCCAAGATGATTGCACTCTCTTTTCTTCCTTCCTTTAAAAAAAATTATTATTTTTCCATTCCCTTTTTCAGTGAGTGGACAGATAAAAATGGCACCAAGATTTCCAAGACCAAGTGGCAGGAGAGGTTTGGTGTAAAGGTTGAATGTTCTAAAGATTGGTTTGGGCTCATTTTTATGAACTGCGAAGAGGAAAAATAAAACTCCTGCATATATCAGATTTGTAGATTAAAGGCACACATACTAGCCTGTGGACTGGTGGAAATCATTAAGTGCTTTTACTTTCTTCCCCATCTCTCTGGAACACACAGGTGGGGGGACAATCCCAAGAGCACAGGGGCCTAGAATCATGTTTTCATTAAGTCTCCAATGGTGGGTTGGCGGGCAGAGGACACAGCAAGGACCAGACTCAGAAAGGACAATTCCATGATAGAACACACAGTTATTTTTTAGACTACATTTCACCCTAATGCTATTAACCTTGACTTTATGAGCACATTTTTGTAGTGTTAAAAGGATAAGTTTTCTGAGTGCCAAGTATTAAACATTATTTTCTATATTTTTAAATTTTAAAATATGCTGACAGTAAAAATCATCTTGAATTTAGCAGTATCAAGATCTTCATGTGAAATACACATCTTTTTACATGCCACCTGCTATGATCAGGGTTCTGGGTAGCAAACAATATGAATTCCAGATAATTCAGGCAGCAAAGGAATTTATGGGAAGCCTGTTGGGTATCTTACAGAATTGACAGAAAATGCAAGAGAACAAGGCTTAGAAAATGAAAGGAGGCAGAGGACTCAGCCGAGGCCACGGCACTGCAATATAGCTAGATGGGATGCTACTTCAGCACAGGAGCCCTATTCCCGTGGGTGCCACCTCCACGAGACAGCCCGCCCCCAGAATCTCGACTCTCATTGCCACCATGAAGCCACGATTCATCCTGTCTCTACATGTTTGCGTCACTTCCTACACGTTCAACACTTCCGGGGGAGAGTTTCTGAATTAGTTGAGGTGAGCTGCTGTCACACCTTAGCTTTTCGGGTTGGAGAGGGAGAACCTACGGTGCCCTTCAACTTTGCAGACTCATAGAAAGGAGTTCTCCCGCAATAAAGAGATCTAGATAATGTGGCACCAAAAAAGGAATATCAACGATCACCTCTAACTTTCCCCATCAACATATACATCCACATACCCTCCACATCACACGCTAATGAGTACTTTTATTCAGTATCCGCGAGTGAATAAATGTACCCATCAGAAAATATCGACTCACAGTGTCCATGTTTTTCTATTTAAACAACTTTCTAATTGACTCCCTCAATGATCCATTTTTCCTTTTTTTCCATTTTTCCTTCTACTTCTTTTCCTAGTGGTAGTTCATTCCCACTGGCCTTAATGACAGGACGCTGCCTTCATGTGTGATCTGCCGTCTCTTTAGAGGCTCAATTTTCAAGCCCAGATCATGCAAGATTATTTCATCATAGAAAGTATGACTGCAAATCAAAAATGCTGGCATCTCAACCAAAATTGTATATCCAGTTCCTAAATAAGCATCTCCACTTGAATTTCCTATTTGATGATATCCTGCAAAAGCAAACTTGATATGTAGCCCCCATTCCCTGCCCCTAAAAAGTGGACCTACTGGCATCCCTCCCCTCCCTCCACCATCTCTGTTACTGGTACCATCATGTCAGCTGTTTAGGAATATTAGAGAGATGTTTGGGGAAACTGGTTGAGTTTTTGGATAGACTGAGAATGCATCGTTATTTTCCCACCTAAAAATTCAGTATGAGACACAGTGTTAGGAAGTAATTATCAGACTCCAGTAATGAAAGATGCCTGTATTTTCCCTCCTCCGTCGGAAACTTTTCACAAGAAAAAAACAGTATGTATAAACAAAACAACATAAAAGCTATCACATAAGAAGCCAAAAAGTTTAATTTTATTGAATAAAGAAAGTTCATTCAGGGTTTACACAGATCCTAAGAGGACTTCAGATTCTAACAGCTGAGAGATCAATAGCTGATGGGAAGGAAGGAAGGAAGAAAGCGGTTCATATTTTCAATGTAGGAAAAAAACCTAATTGCTACAGATGTCTTGTAAAATTTCCAAAACAAAGTCTAGCCAAGTTTATTGTTTAC
The DNA here is from genome assembly GCF_037783145.1 of Equus przewalskii. Lineage (NCBI taxonomy): Eukaryota > Metazoa > Chordata > Mammalia > Perissodactyla > Equidae > Equus > Equus przewalskii. The sequence continues at coordinate 117,588,070 of NC_091832.1, read as the reverse complement.
AGGATTTTTTTTTTCCTTTTTCAAGGGATGAGAAGTGAGATTCAATGTGTATACTGTTGGTTACAACTAATGTAACAGCTTGAGAAAATCATGATACAGAAGCATAAATACAATATAAAAAGACAAGATTTTAAAATTGCATTATAGGAATACTAACTATAATAAGTGGAAAAGATACATTAAAACCAGCAGTGTGTTACACTAGTCCAAAACAGAACTCATAAGGCAAACCAAAACTGATGCTAGTTAAGGAAAATGGTCTGTTTTTAGGAAGCGTATCCAGACAGACACAACCACAAAGAAACGCCAGCAGTAGCTAAGTGGTCCCTTCTTGTTAACAGGGAGTGTCAGAGGCCGAGGGACTGCGTTAGCGGCTTAAGCCTTCTCCAAGGATTTGTAGTACTCCATCAGCACAGTCCAGGCCTTGGGAGCCATGAAACCTTCGGGAGGCTTCTGGCCTTCTCGGGCAAGTTTGCGCATGCGTGTTCCTGAAATGAATTCAAAGTCTTCATTGCTGAAAGAGAGGAAAAAGAAAATTATTTCACACTTTTAAAAACTTATTTATAGTGAAATTTTTAAAAGCATTTGTTCTTTCTGTTCATGTTGGACAAGCTTAATGGAAAAAAATATAGATAAAACGTAGTACTTGTGAATATCAACCTGATTTCAAATTTGTCATTAAGCAGAAAACATTACACTATCGAAAATTACCCATTTTTAGAATTAGAAAAAATATATTCTAATTGAAATTTTTACAGAGATCATTGTAGATTCACACACGGTTGTAAGAAATAATACAGCTAGATCCCAAGTGTGCTTCACCCAGTTCACCCAACAGTAACATCCTGCAAAACTACAATGCAATACCACACCACAATACTGACACTGACACAGCCCCATCACCGCCACAGTACAGCACGGAGACAACCCACTGACCTTATTCAGATGTCCCCAGTGTTAGCCACACTCATTTCTCCGTCTGTTTACCTGGTTTATACAATCATACCACGTGTGTGGGTTCGTGTATCCACCACAGTCAAGAATCAGAACAGTTCCAAACCCATAACATGACGGTCCCTCGGGTGCCCTTCCACAGCCTCCCCATCTCCTCCCTCCCTCTCTCATCCCCAGCGCCTGCAACTAGTAATTTAGAACCAGGAGTTTTTTAAAGAAAAACAAAATCTAATATAGCTAGCACAGATTGAAAACTTTTTAGGAAGTTTGAATCTGAAAGGCTAAATGCATACTGGAACATTAAGAGAAAAACCGGAACTTTTCATATAGCAACAGCAAGTAAGTAGCAATAATTAATATGATCCTACTGAACAGACACCACAAAGGCCATGTTAGCTCCTCTCACCTTCACACACACAGGACACACAGAAGCCCTCAGACCATTAAGCACAGAGCGGCCATGGCTACAACACACACCATCCACGGGTCCTTTCAACCTCTTCCCTCAACCAGGGGAACCCACTGGACAGCAGACCCGGACCCAGCGAGAGCTCTGGGTCACTCAGGCCATCAGACCACAGGCCCTGTCTGCTCCGTTACCAGCATCTGTTCCCTCCCCGCCTCGTTGTTGTGGAGTTAACCTGGGGGTCCAGGGAAACCACAAACTTCCACGTAGTCCTTGCTTCTGGAGGTAAGCCAGGTATGTTTAAACTAACAACCACACTTCCAGGAATCTATGCTAAGGAAAGAATCAGAGATGCAGACAAACGTCACACATAAACATAGGTATCTGAACGTTGTTTTACAATAGTAAAATATTGTAAATAACCTAACAGTCAAAGGTCTACACAAATTCTGGTTCAGCCCTGAGCAGAACTGCACAGTCAAGGCTGGGATTAAATGTTCCTGGTGTCATCAACGCTAAGTGACATAATCACGACACGAAACTTCATACGCAATGCCACTGCAATTTTGTTAAAATATGGGGGATGGAGGAAGGTCACAAAGAAACACACCCAAGTGTTAATAGTGGGTATTTCTACAAAGTGGAATCATGGGTGCTTTTAACTTTGTTCATGTTTTCTGCAGTTTTCTATAATGATGATTTTTATCAATTAGGAATATCAAAATCAAATAAAATACTAAATTATTATCAAGAACAGTTTTTATAATGAGTAACAGCTTATTTAAAAAATCTCTATCCAGCAAAGGACTTGAGTACACACTTCTCCAGACATAGAGATGGCCAACAGGTATATGAAAAGGTGCTCAACATCACTAAGCAGCAGGGAAATGGAAATCAAAACTACAGTGAGCTATCACCTCACGCTCCTTAGTGTGGCTATTATTACAAAACAAGAGATAAGTGTTGACAAGGCTGTAGAGAAAAGGAAACCCTTGTGCACTGCTGACAGACGTAAATTGGTACAGTTATTACGGAAAACAGTATGGCGTTTCCCCAAAAGATTAAAAGTAGAACTACCATATGATCCAGTAATCCCACTTATGGATATATATCCAAAGGAAATGAAATTACTGTGTTGAGGAGATTCTGCAGCTGCAAGTGCACTGCAGCATCATTCACAATAGCTAAGATGTGGAAACCACCTAAGTGTTCATTGACAGACGAATGGATAAAGAAAATGTGCCATATACACATGATGGAATATAATTCAGCCTTAAAAAAGAAGGAAATTCTCCACAACTAAAAATATACAACTATGTACCGGGGGCACTTTGGGGAGAAAAAGGAAAACTAAAATCTTTTTTAAAAAATCTCTATCCGAAGTGATTTTGAATAATCTTAAATGCCATAACCTTTAATTCATCTGAAACCACAGGCATCTGGAGCACCCTCCTGCCAAGAGCAGGTGAACAGGCCGCTGTGGCACGGGCTTCCTGCTCCGGTCCCGGGGCTATAACGGTGTTGATTCACACTTAGACGCAGACAGCAGCAGTAAAGAGCACATCTGAACACGGGAGGGACCCAGAACACATTCAGTAAATACTCACTGACCAGTGATCGGGTCCTTTATTAGCTTTCTTATTAGGAACTCAATAAATGCTTGGTGAAATATAAAGAATGAAAACGTCTATATAGAGAGAAATTTTATTGGTTCAATATAGAACCATTCATAGTCTTAAACAATTCACCACTTCATTCTCTGGCAAAAAAGGAGATACAGGGTTTCTGACCGCTGTGTTACTTTGAGCTCCTTATACATTCGCTTTTATCTAAATGTGGACTATTCACACTAGAGAGCTCCACACGCCCTTCATGAGCTCCTCAATAATCCCCTCCAGACTTGCCTTCTCTGCCCTTGCTCACCTCCATGTTAGTCAGGGGAACCCAGCACGTCCCTAGCCTGGTTCATTTAGTTATCTATGCGCTCTCGGCTGTCCGCTCAATAGGACTGGGCTCCAGACCAAGACAGAAGTATTGTGATTTCCTCATGATGCAGACCACGCACCGGTTTCTGGTCTCTCCTTCTGCTCTTCTGATTTGTGCTGTCCGTGTGCTCAATGACCTAACGACTCACTGGGCTTTCGAACCTTGGACTTGGTCGAATGACCCCGAGACTAACACCTCTCGCACCTACACTCGACCACTATTGTTAGGTCCTAAAATCAGCTTGACTCTTGGTGGCGGATTTAGTTCTACCTCTTAAGAGTTGCTGCTGGCCCCAGTTCTGGTCTTTCCACTCCCCAGTATGGCACCCAGACTTTAATGAAAGCCCCACCTCACACTGAAACACGTCTGAGAGTTTTATTCTGAGATGCTATACATATAGGATCTGGATATAAAATAGTGTGACTCGTTTAATCAATCACCGGGGAATGTCCCCTTACTATCAAGCAGACAGGCATGACCTTAATCCAGGCGTGCACCATTCTCCCTGGTCACCTGCTGCTCCTCCTGTCCCTGCGCACCAGAGATGGGGACAGACACACACACTTGACTCAGTACGTCGGCAGCTCTCGTCCTCCTAGGTGAGACATCTTTGAAATGTCTGCACAAATTTTCAAAGATGATCAATGAAAGGAAAGGTTAACAGATATTGCTTCAAACCAAGATGGATTCAAAGAGTTTAAAGCTAAGGGTATCTCCCACTTCTCTCATCTGTTCGACGTGCAAGAAAAGTCAGATCTACTGTAATGTAACAGCCCATGCAGACGAGCTGGTTACCACAGTGCACACGTGAGGTACACTATCATGTTTCTCCTACATAAATGACAACTTAAGAGGAGAAAAAGAAACTGACCGCATGTGAAATGGGCCTAGAAAAGAAACAAGACTATGAGAGGGGAGATTTCCAGAAAATTCAGGAAATGTTGGGGTTAGAAACAATCTGTAAACTTTTCAACACCAAAATGAAAAGTGAGTTTGAGAAAACGGATAAGCTCGCCAAAGAAGGAAGACTCAGAAAAAGGGAAAGCATTAGTCAGAGGAGGAGGAAGAAAACCAAGAGGATTATACGCAGGTCATGGAAGAAGAGAAAGTTTACAATGTTAAGGCCACAGAGGGTCTAACGAAGATGACCATGAGGGGAAAAAAACCTACTGGATTTACAAATCAGAATTTCATCTTCTCAAATAGAAGAGTTTCGGTAGATAATGAAGGAAAGAGATGGAGTCGTAACAGCAGAGGTGCAGAGAGGAGAAAAGATGTGTTTTCAGTTTTTTATTTTTTAAGGAAAAAGGAGGTCTTAGCAAGCGTACAGGCAGAAGAAAATCAATGGCAAGAATAAGAACAGGGAGGAGGACGAAAGCCGAGAAAGAGAGATGGAAGACGGAGAAGAAAGTCTGGAATGAGGAACACGGGGAGAGGGGCTTGGACAAAGAAAGGGTCAGGAGTGAAGGAAGGGGACATAGTGATGATCTGGAGTCAGAAAAAGACGAGGCGGTCCATGCAGGATGGTCTCCGCCTTCTCCATCAGGACATGAGGTTGCCTTCTGAGAGTGACAACAGGGGGCACGGGAGGGAACTGATAACAGAATCCATCAACACAGTGAGTCAACTTTCTCTACAGGCCAGCCAGGCGACTACACCTCCGAGACCAGAGAGCAAGTCGTGGGGGGGAGGGGTCCAGATCTCTTTCCAGTCGTACCCAGTAATCCTGTTCCAACCTGCTGTAAAACTGGCTGGTTTAGCTGAGACTCATTTGATGAAAGATTGACTGAATGTTTCAGTTCCTTGAAGGTTCACTGATAAGCTCCCAAAATAAGCTTTACTGAGGAAAATTATGACCCCAGAGCTTTCTCTGGCCATGTAAATTTTAAATTGTGATTTCAAAATAGAACACCTTGTGTCACACGCATCAAGTGCTTGTTCTTGGGGGCAACGAGAAGTGAGAAAGCAGCTGCTGGATGCTGTGTCTTGCTTTTGATTAAAGGAAAAGAGCCAGACCAATGAAAGTCCTTCCCTTCTCTTGGATGCCAAACTGTCTGGAATCCAGGAGTTTGCTTCATTCCTTCTGAAACTGCATTTGAAACCAAGGTCCCTGGGCACCTCTTTTCCTAAGGCTGTTGCACACTCCATCTGGCCCGCATGCCACAGGCGTTTCTTCGTCAGATGAAATGGGCATTCCTGCTTCCACATGGTGGTGGTTCCACTCCACCCCGGCAATGGAAAACACATTCATTTTCTGCCGCCTACTGGTACTGTCACATAAGGATTTTACTTTTTATCAGAAGTCAGGTGCAAGGGTCACTATGTGTAATCAAATCATATTTTTCACACTTCATCTTTAACTGGACATCATTTTAAAGAAACAATTACATCAAGTAAAAGGAGAGGCACTGGGGGGATGATCTAAAATTAGCTCTGAACATTACCTGTGAGAATCAGGAATCTGCCAGAAACAGGCAAGGCTACCAAGAAAAGGACCCCAGGATTTCACTACAAAGCACCCCCATCAGCCCCCTAATCACACCTGTCAACCAGTCTCCCACAGCACCTGAAGAAAGAAACACAAGTATGTTTAGTTTTTTCCTTCTCAAAACCACTTGGTCATAGATTATAAGCCACAGCTCTTAGAAAAAACAAAGGGGAAGGAGTTAGAACAGCAGGAGGGGGAAAGCGCACCATCTAGCAAGTTCTGAGGGACCCTGTGGGACCAGCCTCTTGTCCCACATGGACACACGCCTTCCATGTGGCCAGCATCTTGACTAACTCAGAGTACAAGGACTCTTGGCCATTTGCTGGAGAGTTTAAATGTTTACCACCATCTGCTGTCCCTCAGTCCACAGATGTGGCCATCAGAGCCACAGCACAAGCTGTCCACATGGACCAGCGCTGGGGCCAGCGGACGGCCCCTCCACTGTGTCTTCTGGAGGTTCGTGCTCAATTAGTTCAGCTTCTTAAAAATGCTGACTAGACAACAAGCAATCAGAGCAAAGGGGAATTTATTTTCTGAAAAAACTAAAAATAATGGTGGTAACTTTTAAGTGAATCTAATGAACTATTTTGGGTCTGATGAACTTTTTGTCTAACCTGAAAGCAGCTTATATATAATACAGTTCACATCAAAACACTAAGAATTCTTAGGAATAAGGTAAACAAAAAATCACCTCTTCAAAACTGGATAAACAGGTGTTTATGGCTTTCTTTCCAGGAATTAAAAAGCATTGGTTCACGATTACATGACAAATTTAACAATTTTTATTTCCAAACCAAAGACCAAAGGAAATACATGAAAAATTTAATTATCTAGCACCTCATCATGTTTTCCTTCTAGCACCCCAGTCTTATAAATAAAAGCTTGAGAACAGCTTCTATCATTCAATCAAATAATGAACTGCAGGGTTTCCTTAAGGGTACTGCACAGTCAACTCAATTTTCTTTACCACAAAGAGTCATGAAATCTATAATAAACCACCATGTAGAAGAACAGGACTTCTGTTAGTTTTTTTTTCAAGGTATAATTGACATATAACACTATTCTTAGTTTCATAACGATTCAGTATTTTTCTATGTTGTGAATGATCACCACAATAAGTCTAGTTAATATCCATCACCATACACAGTTGCCTCTGGCAGCCACCGAGCTGTTCTCTGTATCTTTGAGCTTGAGAACAAGGGTTTTTAACTGGGTGCCAATGGATAGGTTTTAAAAAGAGCCATAAATATCATGGTGGGCAAAATTAGGAGCTTCTGTGCTTTCCACTGGGAACGGGTAGATCACTTTTCATTTGCTTCTGAAAGAAGCCTCTGCTTACTTAAGAATGGATCCCAACTTTCAGGAAGCTAATCGCAGAGCGCTCAGAGGCCCGTCATCCACATATAACTGTCTGGGAGGAGAGACACATGGCTGAGCTCTGTGTGTAGGAAGATCGCTCCAGCAGACCGCCCTAATGATTCCGAGTGTCACGCTGGTCCCCGTGGGTGTGCTTCCTGCATGAGGTCTGCAGCTAAGACGGGAGGGCACACAGACAGAAGTAACACATCTTCAGAGGGTTTTTAAAAAGTAGCAGCCCAAATGGTCTAATCATCCACGAGTTAACCAGAAAACTAAGTGAACCCAAGTACTGAATTCTGGATGACAAGAACATTACTCTAACTATATTAGAGTTTCCTTTATATTCATCACCAGGATTTCTTTGTTACTCGCTTTCTGCTTTTAAGACACATGTGACGATCTTCATTTATTTAGAAACGAGGACTTCTAACACCCTCAAATATCTAGATCAGCTCCAAACATGAACGTAAAAAGAAGTCTCTGGATTAAAAAAAAAAAAGAAAGATCCTACTTTTGACTTGTGAATAATGACAGAAATAAGTAAGAGCGAGCAGAAGGTGCTCAAATATGCCAATACTGTTACAAACCACTGATTCTCCACAGAGGTGATTTTGCCGGCTTCCCTCCCCCTCCGCAGGGCAAACACCGACGGGGCACAGGAGCACAGGACAGCCCCCACAACGATGAACTATCTGGCCCCGAATGTCAAAGTTGAGAAGGCCTGCTAATAGGCACGTTGTTAAGAAAGAAATTCTGAGTTGATGTGGTTCGAAAAAGTAAACCCTACTCCTACCTCAAAAGAGCAGGAAACAATAAGAAAAACGAGAAGATCTCAAAGCCATAGGAAAAAAGAAAAGCAGATGGAAGGGAACAAAATCAAGACATGAGACATATGACTCGAGGCTACTTCCCACCCCACCCCGGACTCTGAACAGTAGGCAAGATCCCTCTACAGGCTGAGGGAGATCAAGTGTGGCACCTGGAGGTACAGACACAGAAACCTGGACTCCACGTCTTGGGGAAGGGGGAAGAGGCGTACTAGGTGGGAGGGCAGACGCTGTCGCCCTCAGGGACACCCAAAGATCCAAGTGTGCCCTGGTCAGCCTTTCCAGCCGGCTGGTTCCCACCGCAGGGGAGCCTTCCAAGCTTCGTCACCCAACTCTGAGCTGCACACACGACCATCGAGACTTGTGGCACCAAGTATAGACCAGAACTGACAGTAAGGAGCCATCAGGACGTGCACAGAGAACTTCTCTCAGCACGGAAAGACATTCATGAGAAGTAAATAAAAAGTAGGAAAGGAAATTCTACTATACCATAAACTCAACTATGCTCCACTACGTTAAATGAATGTATAGAAAAAGCACAAAAGTAAAGCACGTGAAAAAATGGGTAGTGGCATGAGTGTTCTTTTTCTCCTTTTAAATGCTTTCATAATTTAAAAATAAAACAATTTTTTTATTGGTTGACCACTGGGGGAACTCATTCCCTTCATCACTTATTCACCCGAGAATGCATCAAAATCACCCGCCAAGAAGAAACTCTGTAGGAACAAAGGTCATGAAGAGGGAGCTCGAATGAGGCCCACCTTCTTCTCGGCAGGTGGGAGGATTAAGAGCTCTTGCGCTGCCCTGCTGGGAGACCCAGACCACTCGACCTAAGCCCAAGGGGAATACCCTCTGAGAACTGTCTCATCTGCTCCTTCCACTTCCTCTCTAGTGCTGACGGCTGTGCCCATTCATCCCACAAGACTCAGAGCGGGTCGGGGTCTTCGGGAGAGAGAGGAGTGCTTTCGCCTGCTTTTGGGCCATTCTTCCCTGGCAACGAAAAAACACATCTTCCATGTGGTCTCCTCCAGTTCACTTGAGTCTAATGGGAGGCCTTACATCATTGGTTATTGCTCCATGCACTTCCCTCTCTTTGCCCCACTTCTTTTTCAGACATTAAGACTGATCAAAAGTAGGACATGGGTATTGCTGGCGTTTAAAGTAAAAATATCACAATATCTCCTTAAGATGTCCTTTCTAGCATTCCTAATATTAACCATCAGAGGAAAAAAATTACTTCTAGAAAACATAAGCTTCTCACTTCTCTAGAATGTTTGCAAAAGAGGTCTCTATGAAAAGATGAAGACAAATAATGTACATTTCCATATCATCTATTTCACTACTGACTGAAGGAAGTTTGCCATAAAAATTAAAAAGAAAATGATCATCACCTATTGGTAGGTAAACAACTCTTAAAGGAGCAAAGTACACAAAATATTTTGCTTAGGAATTGTTTTACGAAATGGAAAATCAGGATCAGAATCTTGCCACCAGAACACTTTCAGAATCAAAATATTTGTCCTATTACAGAAATCTTAAAATTTACCTTGCATCCAATAACGATGTTGTTGCAAACACAATCCCCATACTAACTCCATCACACTTACACCTACCAACTGCATTAAAGACCGTGCCCAGCACCTCCAGAATCCCAGAGAATACGGGACTCAAATGTTTTGTGGTGGTTCTTGTTGTTTGTTTGGAAACATGGCGGGGGCAGCGGGGTGGAGGGGGAGATAATAGATTTCTTTATTTAGTAAGTAAAAAAATCAGCCTTCATTTAATATGGAAATTATACTTTAAGTCCTAATGACTGTGCTTCCTACAGATGTTTTGACCCAATCCATTTCTTTCGCTCCCCGTTACAACCTGCCCAGACCTGAGCCACCCCGGCTCTTGCCCGCACTCGTGCACGCCTTCACACTGGCCTCCTCCCACCCCCGCTCTTGCCCGCACTCGTGCTCACCTTCACACTGGCCTCCTCCCACCCCCGCTCTTGTCCACACTTGTGCACGCCTTCACACTGGCCATCCTCGCACACCCGCTCTTGCACACACTCGTGCATACCTTCACACTGGCCATTCTCCCACCCCCGCTCTTGCACACACTCGTGCACACCTTCACACTGGCCTCCTCCCACCCCCGCTCTTGCACACACTCGTGCTCACCTTCACACTGGCCTCCTCCCACCCCCGCTCTTGCACACACTCGTGCACGCCTTCACACTGGCCTCCTCCCACCCCCGCTCTTGCACACACTCGTGCACACCTTCACACTGGCCTCCTCCCACCCCCGCTCTTGCACACACTCGTGCTCACCTCCACACTGGCCTCCCTCCCGTCCTTCTCTTTTCCATATTGCCAGGTCCTTTCTCTACTTTTCTGTGCCATGAAGACAGTTTCTAACTTGTCCTTGTTTTCATGAACGCTGCAAGCACAGTCACTCTGTAACTACGTGTGGTAACTCCAGTGCGGGAAGTCTCTGCGGGTGTGCTTCTGCTGACCGGAGCTTCCATTTTTCTCGCTTTGAGGCTCTGTTTGCTCGTATTCTTTATCACTTCCCACCGAGAGTGCTCATCAGGCTTGTCCAACCACTCGCGGGACTCAGCTGAGGCGAGGACACAGGGGCAGTGCTCCAGGGAGAGTCTGCTTCTGCGCATACTCAGAGGCAGGCCTGGCCAGGAACCGCCTGAGACCCACGTCACAGCTTGAGGCCTTTTTGGTGGGTTGCTCTGTTTTGTTAGCACACAGGTAACGTGAGTGGCCCATCTGAGCAGAGTTCTGAGATGTGAACCTGAGGCCCAGGGCTCGGCTCACTGCCTCCTGATGGGGAAGCGCTGGGGTTCCCTTCAGGTCCCCTTGCACTGCAGGCAGGAGAGAGTCTGGCTGAATGGGCGTCTCCTGCTGGACCACCACCCGAGTCAGGACCATGGAAACCCATACTCAAGTCTGCTGGGTCCATCAGGACCAAGGCAGCTTTGACACTCAGCTTACCTGAAGGTCTAGCCGTCACTCACAGTCACCATCATCTAGTCAGAGCCACAATACTTTCACAAAAATGTGTCCTTCTATCCAGCATTTTCAGTTAATTTCTTAGCAGAAACAATTTGTATAATCTAACTTGCCTACTTACCCCAAACTTGAACTTTCTAGTAGGTAATGCACACTGTAACAGTATCTTTTGAAAAATCTATTCCAGTTCCTACCTTTCAGAGAACTGTTCCCTGTCAGTCTCATCAACCTCCTTTTACTCTCTGTTCTACCCGACCTTGGCCTTCTTTCCCAATCAACTGACCTAAAATAGTGAAATTATCTGAGTGGGTCTAACCCAATTACTCAAGCCTCTTTGATTCTCCTCACCTCAGGACCTTTGTACATGCTTATCCCATTGTCCAGAATGCTATTATCTCCTTCTTTATCAAGGGAATGCCTACTCATCTTTTGGAGCCCAGCCCAAATGGCACTTGCTCCAGAACCCGTCCCTGATAACTGAGGCTTGGTCAGACTAGTGCTAGCAGAGCTTCCCAAAAGTTTTCTGCAAAGCACTTAACTGTGTGTGAGTGGGTTACTGTCTATCTTCTCTAGAATGTACGTCCCATGAGGCCAAGGACAAGATCTGCTCGTTTCCAACTACAGCGCCCACACTTAGCAATGGCATGTCCATAGTAAAGACTCAACAAACCGATAATAAATGAATAAAGCACAGCAAAGTCAGAAAGTTTTGTACTAATTTCAATATAACATGTTGACCTCAATACAAGATACAGTATATAGAAAGTACCATGTATAATTTGATTTTCAAAAATATACATACTAGTACATCCCTAATTATGATTCAAATGTACAGTAAAACAGACAATACAACAGATTTTAAATTAGATCTTATCTATTAACAGTCATGCAGTAACTCTGCAAATAAAATATGTGCAAAATCTACAAACACGAGACTCAGTGGTAAATTCATGAAATTACAGTTAGACTTCTACAAGTTTTCAGAAGAAACATCAAAATTAACAAAACAAAGCATTTTTTGAATTAATGGAATCTCGAACAGAAACATGTATTACAAAGATTATGCAGTAAGAAAGGGAAAGAAAAGAATTCACACGAGAACTATTTCAATCATCAACATGACAAGACTCGGATGTGAAGAGTAAAGTGAAAAAATGAAGGACTTCAAGACTCTATACAATGGGAAGAACAGTAACTAGGGAAATTTAGGCTTTGGAGAAGAGAAAGGTAAAGTCGGTTCTGGGCATTTTAAGTGGTATCAAGGAATCTAAGCAGAAATGCCCCTTAGTGTGGGGACAGAATTCTGAGATGGCCCTCATGGCCTCTGCCCCACGGTGCTACTGCCACGATGTGTCCTCCTACGGCAAAGGGAGGTTGCAGATGTGATTAGTTACTCGTCAACTGACCTAAAATAGTGAAATCATCTGAGCGGGTCTAACCTAACACTCAAGCCCTTTTAAAAGCAAAGAATTTTCTCTGCTGGCAGCAGAAAGGGAAGTCAGATGTGAAGCAGGAGAAGGACTCGCCAGGGAGGTTCTGCTGCTGAGATGGAGGGGCCCACGAGGAAGAACCTAAAAGTGGCTTCTGGGAGCAGACAGCAACCCTCAGCCAACAGCCAGTGAGAAGATGGGGACCTCAGTCCTACAACCATGAGGAAGTGAGCTCTGCCAACCACAAGGGTCATCATGGATTCTTTGCGGAGCCCTCAGATAACAGCCCAGCCTGGCCAGAGAATCCAGTCTGGCCCACTCCAACTTGTGAGCTAGAGAACCGGGAGGTAGTAAGGGAGTACTGTGTGAAGCCACTCAGTTTGTGGGAACGTGCCAGGCAGCAGTAGAGAGCTAACACAACCAGCAACGTGGAAACACTGAGGTACAGTTCAAGAGTCCCCACAGAGAAACCACCAGAACAGATGCGCTTTCCTCTGGAAAGAGTATAAAGGAAGAGAAGACCAAATGGAACAGCCTTGAAGATGCCTACAACTAGAATGCTGAAAAAAAATGACACTATTAGTACACGATATAAGGTAACTCCAGCATTAAAAAACGAAAGAAATACTCTATGGATAATACAGAAATAAGCAGACAGCAAGCACTTACACCCACCTGTCCCTTCGTCACCCACCTGCACACAGCATCTCACTGTGTGCGCTCTCTCTCTTTGCTAAGTCGCTATTTCAATAATCCGAACCATAGTTTTGCATTTATCTACCCAAATACAAAGATTTACTGCATGAAGGAGAAAATATTACAAATAAGATAACTGAATTATCTGTAAAAGTTTTGTTTGTAATATCTGAAAGAATGCGCTTTAATCTTGGAGCCCGAAAACTAAATTTCCTGGAGTCACTGTTAGAGCTAATATGAACCTACTTAACTTCCTAAGTGTAAACAGATGACTTTTATCACAATTCCTATCAATACTAGCTCGCCTGACATCCTCATGAAGTTTGTTTCTCCCTAAGCCTTGTCTTACACGGGTATTAAATCAAAAGCTACAAAATCATTAATTACATAAAAGCTGGCATTGAACAACACCCATTAATCAACCGTAGGACAACCTCATATGTGCATAATTAATAACTCTGTTTTCTCACTACATCAAAGACCATCGCCTCTCCACAAAATTTTAATCACTTTCCAACATATTCCCATCAACTTAATTATATCTGAACACAAATATAAAAAGTTGGGAAACTAGGCAGTTTTAAAGATTCCCAAGTGACAATTTATTAAGATTTGGTAACTAAAAAAAAATTCCAAGAAAATAAGCCACTCATGCAACTAATATAGAATTCATCACTGGAAAATCTTATGAGAACTGATGTAATTATTTAGCTTTTGAATGATTAAAAGAGTGACTTACAGCAACACTGCACAGACCTAACAAAGCACGAGAGTTATCAAGGCTCCCCAGCACGCCAGTCAGCCACACACAGATGGGCCCAGGGTCCTGGTGGGATTAAGTCAGCTGACGGGGCAGGGAGACTGCAGAAACGAAACGTGTCAGCACAAGGAGGATAAAAACACTTGATTCTTTAGCTTTCCTTAACTCATCAAAATGGACACTCACCTAAGTTTTAATATCTGGCCACCAGCAGGACAGTTCTCTCTCCCCTCTATGACCGAGTAACCATCACTTTGTGAACAAGACTGTGTTCACAACATCACGTTCACATCACACAGTCAGACTGCACGCTGGGTGAGGCAGCGGGTGGCCACCCGGCATTCCCTCTCGGATGCTGCACGTTCAGCAGATGTGCAGGAAGGCAAAGTGGCCTCCTCCATGCTCTCGGCTGCGGAGCTTTGACAAGACACCCCGCGGGCCGCCTGCACAGCCTGAGGAAGCCCCAGTCTCTGACGGTGGCCCTCCGCTAATTCTAACCACGAAGGACAGGACTGCAGCTGAAACTTTCTGACTTTCCCCAACAGTTAACTTATGTTTTCAGGCTTCAACCACCTTTTGTGGTAATGTGGTTCAAAGTTCACTATGATTTATTTTACTTTTCCTCAGATTCTCCTATTCAAGCTTCTAAGGCAGGCCTCGGGAGAGCCCACTTACAACTCTCAGCACACCACTTTCAAGGCTGCACTGGTTTCAGACGGTGAACTGTAGTGTGTAGACAAGCATACACACATACACATACATACATATTTTTAGGCCAAAAAAACAAAGAAACCTATGATTCAGAACTATTTCTAGGTGTTGGCAAACTGATTTGTACGAGGGTAAAAACGTTCTGGTTTGTTGCAAATTCTTGTGTTGTGGTCCCGAAGTATTCCGGACTCTGGGCCACATTCAGATCTTAGTCTGGAACAGCTGCTGTCCTGACCCCACGCCCAGGCCACAGGGAAGGGTCCTTACTCGCCGCACCAATTATACACGCCTCTTCTGCTCATTCACTCGCGTAAGATTTTCCTGTATTTTAGCTACAGTTCATCACCCAGAAAAGCCTGCTATCATCTAAAATTGCATTTTCTCCAGAATTATTTATGCCATTAAATGAGAAGCCAACAAACCTCTCAAACTCTACTGTTAACACTGGTATTTCTGTAACCAGACGGCCTGTGGTTTATCTCAAAACAATTAAATGACACCAAACTTTACTTCTCTTTTAGAAATGAGAATGTTTTAACTTTCAAAAGGTTTCGTTTTCTTTCTTGTCCCCCCATCACAAAATGGGCCACACCAAATGAGGTCACAGAATCAGGGCGAGCATTATTCCTAACACCGAGTCAACTGCAAAAAGTACCACAGAAAAAAGGATGTGGCTTCTCAGAAGAAAGGTGACTGGCACCTGTCAGGAGAGGCGACACTGACAAAACATAAATAATAATTACCTGCTCTACCTGCCGAACGTGCATTATAATCTGAACTGAAACAGCAAGTGTGTTAAATAAACATCAACCAACAAAATGTCAAGCACCTCCTGAGACATAAACACAACCGGGTGCCACAGACGGTGGAAAGAACCAGAGTTTAAGAAGAAGGTCATCACCTCATCCACTGCCATCGTTCTAGAGATGAGCAAACAAGGCCAGAGATGACACACGACTCTCAAGTCACACAGCAAGGATGGGGCCAGAACCCCCAACTGGCTCTCCAAACTTACAGAGTGCACTGCCCAGTGCCATTATCCACAGAAATAAATACACGCTGTCAGTCGAAGGGAGACGGACGCACGCTCAGTACTACCAACGAGCTGTACTGAAAGATTGTTAGCTTTGGTTCCTCCCAAGAGCTTGGGAGAAAGGTGCACTCTTAGAGGTCAAGGGCACAGGCTCTGGAGCCAGGGTGCTCAGGCTCAGCTACTGAGCTGCCATTTACTGGCCTTGCAACCTTACACCGTTATCTGACCTTTGTTAGCCCCAGCTTACTGCTCATCTACAAAATGGGGATAATACAGCACCTTCCTCACAGGACTGCTGTGGGGAGTAACTGATTTAATACCTATAAAGCGAAGGGCACAGGGCTGTCACACAGTGACTGCACAAACCCCAGTTAAACTCTCTCTCACTACACAGATGCCCTGGCCTTGCCCGAGTAACCATCACCGAGTCCCTGGACCACCTCTGCATGCTCAGCAAGATGCAAGAGACATGCAGACACAGAAACGTCAACACTGCCCTTAAATACTTCACAACAGAACTGAAATCGCGAACCATGAAACCAGCTCATTTTTATTTCTATGTCTAACTTCGGGAATATTGAGAAATTAGTTTCCTTGGTTTTCTTCTCTCTGAAATGGGTACAGCAAAGCCTGTCATCAGCAAAGTTGTCGTAAAGATGAGACGAGATGTCAAAGGCCCCAGAGCAGCTCGGAGCACAAGGTGTCTCTCAGATTCACGCAGAGAACGAGCAACTTACTGTTCAGAGTCGTAGTAGTCCATCTGCTTCTTCTTCTTGTTGTAAGCTGCCACGCGAAAGGGGACTATCTCCAAAGTGATCAGGCCAGGGGCCATGGTCAGCACTTTGGCGCCATGAGTCGGCTCGTAGAGGTCCTTCCCTGTTTCCGGATGAGGCAGGCCAGCAGGGTCTCGTCCAACAATATAAAAATTGGCTCCGGCAACCATCCGTGCTCTGCAATGCCACTGGACCTAGAAGAAAGGTTTTCAGATTAGATAACACCATGCTTTCATGACTCGCACTCAGAAGTAGTAAGTGGATAATAAATGCACATCTTACACAATCAGTATCTATCAGTAGGAAATCTCAACAAATTTAAATGTTAGCATCTTGGGAAGCCAGAAACAAAATTTGCAACCTCTCCCACGCCCTAAAAATATAAATGTATACATATGTGCATGTATTTATATGTATTTCTTACTTATAAGAGATATGTAAATATACATGTGTCCACACG
The DNA here is from genome assembly GCF_037783145.1 of Equus przewalskii. Taxonomy (NCBI): domain Eukaryota; kingdom Metazoa; phylum Chordata; class Mammalia; order Perissodactyla; family Equidae; genus Equus; species Equus przewalskii. Next base: position 117,571,176 of record NC_091832.1, on the reverse strand, counting down.
TATGATTTTACACAACTACTAGATGTCATTTATACATAGTTCAAAATATAATCTACAAGGTTAAAAGTCAAGCTAGCGGTTGACTCTTTGAGAGAAGCAACTGGAAGGGGCTTCTGGGATGATGGTAATGTTCTGTTTCTTTTCTTTTTTCTTTTTTTTTTTCAGCTTTACCAAGTATAATTGACAAAATTGTATACAGGTAAAGCATCCAACATGACTTGATACATGTAAACATTGTGAAATATGAGAATCAAGTTAATGAAGAGATCCAGTACCTCTCACAGCTGCCTTCGTGTCGGGGGGAGGGGTGAGAACACTGAGGATCCACTCTCAGTAAATTTCAAATAGATAATACAGTATCACAAACTGGAGTCACCACACTGCACTTTAGGTCCTCAGAACTTTTCATCTTATAACTGAAAGTTTGTATCCTCTGACCAACTTTGGAAATACGAGCTTGTACCTAACCCACTTTGATGTTCGTTCTAGGAGTGCCTGGAAATGTTCTGTTCCTTGATCCAGGATCTGGATGCTGGGAATGAACGTGCGCTCACTGTAAAAGTTCATTGAGCTGTACACTTATGACTTACGCAATTTGCTGTCATACTTCAATAGTTTAAAAAAAACTACTGGGTGAAAATGATTTAAAGTCTATGAATACTTACATAAGCTGGTTCTGAGAAAATCATGTAGCTAAGTGACTACTACCCAAGATACAAGGTAAGAATAAAATAGAGTGTCGTTGTTGACTAAACAGGCATGCTGCATGCAACACCGGCTTTGAAGCCTCTATTTTCACATCAAGATTTATCGTTTAAAACTAAAATTAGTCTAACACCTAGAATTGTGGAACTTTAAAAGTTAAAATGACTCTAAGAGATCATTCTCATTAAAATTTGAAGGAAGTGAACCCCCAAAGGTTAAGTGACTTGGCCAATAAAGTCAGGAGCAAACCCAGATCTAGCCACCTGGCCTCAGCTGCCTCTCAGTTCAGTCTCCATTATTGAGTGCTTTACAAAACCATGGCTGTTCAACATGAACATAAAGGATAGATGACGACCACTGCACATCGTGTGCATTCTCTCTGTCGACAGTCCCTTATACCACGTACGTATATTTTTATCAACAGAGTTTAGAAAGTACAATAGCATGAGGGCAGTCCCGTCCCCCACACTCAAACCGGTCACCCTGAGGAGTTTCAGTTTTTTTAGTTGTTTCTACTGGTATTTACCTCCTTATTTCCAAACAGCACGCATATACTGCTGTGACTTGGCTGTTTAATCTTAGATATTTTATAATATAGACATTATTTCCACATTATTTATATTTTCTACTATAAAAGATGATGTTTGGCTCTTACTCTGCTCTCCTCATTCCCTATCCCATTTATCCAATAAATACAGTGATATCAACATTTTTGGTGAAATTAACACTGATCTGTAAAATGGGAATTACAATGGTACTTATCTCATAAAATTCTTAAGAAAATTAATATATGAAACGTGAGACCTTAGAACGGTACCTGGCACAGAGTAAACACACAGTATGTTAGCCATTATTATCTTTATTTTATATCCTTCCTTGTCCTACTGTTTGTTTTCCCAGAGTTAATAACTGCCTTGACCTCCTTGCACTCCCTTAGTTTTCCATCTACCTGTGTTTCTGTGTACCTTGTACGATGCTTCTTCCTGAGCACAGAGTTTACTACAATTCCCAGCCTCCCTTGCAGTGTGGCCATGAAGCTGAGCTCTGGCCAAAGGAATGAGACCCAAGGCGACGTGTCCCACTTCCAAACATGGACCATTAACAAGCTTCCTGAGTGCGAGCCTAGTTCTCTTTCCCCATTTGCCAGCTTGACAGAGAAAACCGACAGTCCTACAACCACCTCGTTTCTACTGTGACATTCACTGCATGCACTGAGCTGCAACACTTCTGTATGAACAAAACCTCTGTTCTCCAGACGCCACCTTGTCCTCTGCCCACTCTCAGATTCAGGTCTTCAGGAAAATTCTGCTCATTCCCCTCTGCCTCCTTCACAGCAGATGCACAGAAGACTTTTGCTAGTCCAGACTCAGAATTTTCAGCAAGGGGTCAGCCAGGATTTTATCATCAATTAACCACTTTGCAACTCCACTCAAATGAAAACTCTTTTCTGCCTCATGCAAAATTAGCTGCTGCTTACACAGACTTAAATTAAAAAGTCCATCTAGGTTCTCTGAATTTAGGTGAACTTACTTTGCTCACTAAATATGTCTAGCAGCTTAAATCATTCAAGTACCAAAGAGTCAATAAAGTGGGAATGTAGGGCTTCATTTTAACACACAAGGAAGCTCAGATCACTCAGTCCCACCCCCTCCACCCGTTTAAACAAGAGAGGAAACTGAAGCCCAGAAAAACTGGTGCCTTATAGGCTCACAAAGCATACTGGGGGCAGTGGCCAGTTCTAATTTTGCGTTGATCAAATTGCCTCTTGGACTTCTTCTAGAGGCTATATGAGTAAATTAAATGTGAATGCACCAAACATGGGGGGTCAACATGTTCCTGCAGGCAATTTGAATGGCTTCCCTACAGGAATGCTTTTAAAATTGTATCAGACGTAAACAAGCACCTCACACGTAACTCTTCCCAGAATGCCTGGTGTGAGTCAACTTACAACCTGCCGAAAAGGTCACATGATTTAATCAGGAGGATGCGAGTCAGCCCACAGCCATCATGGAATCGGGTTAAGAACACAGTCCATGGAGGCAGGCTGTCCAAGACTGGAATCCTGGCTTTACCCCTTGCTGACTGAATGCCTGTAGGCAATTTCCTAATATAAGCTTCAGTTTTCTAATTTACAAAAAGGAGAATGATGCTTAACACATAAGACTGACCACATGTGAACGCACTCGGGACAGCGCCTGGCCATCAATGGAGGGCAGCCACAACACTGCCACTGTTGCTACCATTCTGTGAAATGCTCCCCGACAATCCCAGTTGAAAAAACTGCTGCCTAACTGGTGTTTCTAAAGATAATTCACTCACTGTGTGAGAAAGATGGCATGATGCCTAGAAGAGGGGTGCCAAAACCAGGAAGAAGTGCCTGTTTCTTTCTCCAGCAGAATGAGGTCAAGATATATTATTTATCTTTTTATGCTTGGTAGCTGGCACAATGTCTGGAATCCTGAGCGCATCCTGAAGAAGGAATACAAGACAACGCCTAAAGGTTTTCCACAAAGCCTTCTAGGAATCCATAAATGGCCAACCTAACAACGAACGACTTATTTTCTGCTTTACTTGCACCTATGTACCAAATAACACACACCTTTGCGACTTTTTTCTGATTACAGAAGTAATTTAGGGGGCTGGCCCTGTGGCACAGTGGTTAGGTTCAGTGCGCTCTGCTTCGGCTGCCCAGGTTCTCGGGTTCAGATCCTGGGCGTGGACCTACACTACTTGTCAGCCATGCTGTGGCGGTGACTCAATTATAAAGTGGAGGAAGACTAGCACAGATGTTTGCTCAGGGCCAATCTTCCTCAAGTGAAAAAAAAAAAGGGGGGGAGGAAGACTGGCAACAGATGTTAGCTCAGGGCTAATTTTCCTCAGCAAAGGGGAAAAAAAAGTAATTTAATTCATACATGGCAAACACTGCTGGTTGCCTACACAACAACTGATTTCTCCTTGCCCTCATTTCCTTATTCCTTGACAAGAGAAACCTCACTCTAAAGGATGAAAATGCCAGGTCCTTGCCTTATGGCCACATAGCCACATGGCCACACAGCACGAGCAAATAATGGTACCTCTGGGGAAGTCTGCTGTAAGTTTTCTTAAAAACTTTTCCTCCCTGATAAAATTCTCACCTCTCATTTAACTGAAAAAGTCTTCACTTCACCTTTATTTTTGCTTGAATATAGAATTCCAGATTAACAGGCTTATTTCTACCTTTTTTTTCCCTCTTAAAGGTGTGACCCTATTGGTGCCATTCGTCCTGCTCCTGAGAAGTCAGCCATCAGTCCTCTTACCTCCCTCCTCCACTCTCCCTCCCCAGTGCTCTGCTTCTAAGGTTCCTCTTCCTATCATTAGTTTTTAGCAGATTCACTACCGTGTGCCTAAGAGTGGTTTTCTTTGGGTTTATTCTAAGATTCACTGGGCTTCTTGAATTTGTAAGTTGACATTTTCCACCTATTTCGGAAAACTTTCAACCATCCTTTTTTCAAAATCTTTTTCTGTCACATTCTCTCTCCCCTCCTTTCAGAACTCCAGTTACACATATGCTAGATGCCATGGTACCATCCACAAACCACTGAGGCTATGCTCACTTTTCCCCATCTATTTTCCTTTTTTTCCAATAATTTCTATTGATCCAAGTTTCAGCTCACTGACCTTTTCTTCTGCCAACTCTAAGTCCGCTTTCAAGTCCATCCGATAAATGTTTTCATTTCAGATACCATACTTTTTTAGTCCTTGAATTTCCACTGGATTCTTTTTTTTTATAGTTCCCCTTTTTCTGAGATTCCTCATCTATAAGACCATATTTTCCTTTAAGAAGCTTTCATGCTCTTATTTGCTAATTCCAACCAGCATTATCTCAAGGTATGTTTCTAGTGACAGTTTTTATTCAGATTATAAATCACACTTTCCTGCTTTTTCATACTTTCAACAATTTCTTATTGTATATGTTGGACTTGTGGATGATTTGTTTTAAGGAATCTGAATTGGGTTATTTTCCCTTAGAATGTTAAGAGCTGATTCTGGCAGGCAGGCAATTGACTGGCACTGCTCCTTATCTTTCTGAGGTTTGGTTTTAACCCTTGGTGGGCAGGTTCAGCCTAGCTTCTTGTGCCAATTATCAATCTAGTGCCTCTCACCTCCAAATTCACCCTCAGCACTTGCTCTGAGATAACGGGCAGGACGCTTTAAGCATTTCTCTCTTACAGTAAGCCCAGTGTTAAGTTTTATCAGTAGAGGGCATTCGAGGGACACTGTAGCAGGAAGGGGTGTCAGTGGTGCCTGTGTATGGGACGTTTGGTGGCACTCTGGCCCAAGTGCACGATCCTCCAGCAGCCTCACAGCCCTGGCTTGAGCCAGCGACCACCTCACTGTAGCCCCCCTAATGCAGACACGGGTGCGCTCCACGCCCCGCTACCAGCAGCAGCTCCCTGACTCCTCTGCTTATCCACCAGCAGCCTGGATCACCTCTGCCCCAGAGGGTTGTCTACTGCATCCGCATCAACATGGGTATCACACACCGCACACTGCTCTGGCAGCAAGCGGGGTCCCAGTGCCCTGACCCACTGTGTGCTCCAGCCTATCAGCTTGAGCTAGCCTGTGCCCAGAGGGTCGTTTCCTCCCTGGCGTCTGTGAGCCAGTTGTGGTCCCTGCAAACCAGTGAACTTCTCCACCATCCACTGGAATGAAACTACACCTTTTTCAATGAAGTCTGAAGCCCAGCCTTGGGGAGGGAACCCCTTTTCCAAGTCTGTCCTTTAGTCACCTCCCTCAGCCCTAGCTTTAGAGTTCACTTTGCATTTGTACAGTCACTTCCATACTAAAGTTAATAATTCTTCAAACTCGCCCTTTCCACATTCTGTGTGGTTTCCACCTCCTGATTAGGCCCAGATGGATACACTCTCTGGGGTGTGGTCTCTACTTCTAAGGCATGCTTTTCTGGTGTCTTGGTCGAAAGCCTGGGCTGTTAACAAGGTCTCTTGGCTCCAGCTGGGCTGGAATGTCATCTTCCAACATCATCTTCATCCCACTCTCATCCTGGCTGCAGCCACTCTCCACCAGGCAGGACGCAAATGTTAAAAGAGGTATTGTTCAGAATCATCAGCAACCAAACTAACTTTCTCCTTGTCAATTACCTTGCCCTGGCTGAGCCCAGCCCGCAGAGTGGGCGTGTCAGGGGGCAGACCAGACGGCAGACCTGCCATGGCCACCTCTCCCTCCTGCTTCCACTTCCCAAGCCCAAGGGGCCCCAGATTTCTTTCTGATAAAAGTCAGAGGGGCCTGATTTTCTTCTGCCTCTCTGCGTTCTCAGTGACTATTACTTTAAGGAAGGCAATCGTGGGAGAGATATTGGAAAACATTTCACGAAGTCCTTCACTGGGTAGGAGAAGATAAAAACAGGAACCAATTGCTGAGTCCTTCCTAAATGCTAGTCACCGTATACAACGTTTTATAAACATTCTCTCATTTAATGTTTGCAGCAAATCGATAAGATAGTTACTATTCCCGTTTAACCAATAAGAAAACTGAGACTTGGGGAATTTCAGTAACATGTCCAAGGCTGCAAAATAAACAACTGAGAGATCAGTGTAATTCCCGGGTGTCTCCAACAGCCAAGTCCACACAGCCCTATTGCACTGAGCCGTTTACCCTGCGCCCAGCCCCACCGTGAGACAGGGTGTCAGTGCAGGAGAAAAACACAGGTTAGTACTCTATTTAGGGAAGAAACGGCACAGATAACCTAAATCACTGGAAAATCAGGCTAACAGACAATATTGGAACTTGAGGCTTCAGTAAGAAACAACAACAGATTCTGAGCTGAAAAACTACAGCAAAATCAGGAGAAAAAAAGGACATTTTTTCCTCCCATGAAAAACAACCTACAACACCTATAAAATCTAATGTCTCTGAATTAAATTAGTAATTTCAATTCTCAAGACATATAAGCTATAAGTATTATAAAGTATCAGACTATACAGATCCTCAAAATTACTTTTAAAACAAATCAATAGATTTGAAATGTTTCTGTGGTACAGACCCACAACTGCTTGTCCAAAATTCTGAAATCCACTTTTTTCCAGCTTTATTGAGATATAATTGACATACAACATTGTGTAAGTTTAAGGTGTACAATGTGATGATTTGATACATGTATATTTTGTGAAACGATTACGACAGTAAGATAAGCTGACACATCCATCTGAAATCCAAAAACCTAGGTTTTCAGCTAATTTAGTAGGCAAAATCTGATCAAAACTGACATAAAGTCATTTGTGGGCTTTACTGATCCTCTTGGGGTGAAAAATGATTCACTCTGCTACAGAAACATTAACGTGCTCCATGTCCCAGACCCAGCAGGAGAATCAAGTAATACGTGACCCCAGACTTTGGACAAGGGACAGTGAACCTGTGTCGCCTCACTCCAGAAACATGAATACAATAAATGAGCAGAAGACAACATTATCAAGGACCCAAAAGGGTCAAAGGTTATACTTAAAACTGGGGAGTCTATGGCTCCTGAGAGGGGGCTCAGAGCTCAGGATGCAACGTCCCCTTAGGTTGTCAGAACTCCTGGAAGAGCTCTCAGGGAGGGCCAGGTTTCCATCCTAACAGACATGTCATTTGCCGCTCCGGGTTGTGCTGTAAAGCATGGACTATTAAATAACATGCTGACAGCTGGGTCGTAATATGGTCCTACCGTCCCTGTTCACGGGCATCTGCGCACTTAACACAGGACCCACTTACCACAGCATGGATAACTTCCACGGCAGAGAAAAAGCCCCACCTCCAACAACGTGCTCTCTCCAAAATTCCACTGGTAATTCTCATGCCAACGTCTTCAACCCAGGATGGAGCTGTTGGTTGTACATACCCACATTCCAAAACACATCTTATTTTCCACACTTTCACACAACAGGTCTTAGAAAGTGTTATTTGTCCTTTTTACAAAAAAGGATTCAGTCTTTTGTGAGACGGAACAAAACATTTCCTACAGTCAATTAATACCTCAGAAAGATAAAAACGTACATATGTAAGACCTATTCAGCATCAGAAAAGCAACTCTCCCTCCACATGCTGCCCCCTCCCACACACACCCCCAATTCCTAAAATGGAATTTGGGAGTCAAGCCATTAAATCTTTACGGACTGGAAAAGCAGGGACCAACGGCTCCAGAGCTGCTCGCTGTTCTGAGGAGCATGCCAGTCAGAGAAACAAAGCTGGTACCAAAGCCTCCTAAATGACCTACAGAAAATGATTAAAGGGAGTCATCGCTTTTATTTTATTATTACTAGTTGGCAAATAAGCATTACTGGCAGACTTTTTCCTGATGTCACTGGAAAAGCTACAAAAATGAGCGTTTTTTTATTACAAAAAAATTATTCGCTCAAGGCTGTGAATAAGCCAAATAAGTCAAACACACAAGTGAGGCACTGGAGAAAGAAATGGACAGTTTTCACGAGCCAGCGACCTCACAGCTTCAATCCTGCAAGGTCATAACCAGGGAAACATGTCACGGTTTAACATATAAACACGTTTACTGGAGTTTCTGAAGTTTGTGCTATAAAGTTCAGAAGTTAAAAACTGCCTTTTGCTCAGGCCCCAGATCCAGTGCTTCCTGACCAGAATCACACCTCTTAGTTCGTAACTGACACTCCTGACACAGATGCACAGGTAGACACAACCGCAGGGGCCTTCAGCCCTCCTGGAAGACCTGGGAGCTGTGTCGGCACCGAACCTCTTCGCCCTCCCACCCGCCGCCAAGGCACAGGCTCCTTGGAGGCTGCCAGGCAGCACGGGGCCCTGGTGAAAGGAACAGGCAGGCCATGCCTCAGACAATCCCAGCTCTGGTCTTGCTGGCTGGAAGCTCTGACAAAGACTATCCTGGATTGAGCCCTGGTCAGGCTCCTCTCAGCCCTCCAGGCCTCAGCCTTCAGTGTCCATCCTTGGAGGGCCTGTCCCAGCCAGCTGTAGAAAAATCTTGCAAAGTCAGTTTAACGAGAACCCCCCATCCTCCATTATCTGTCAAATTCATTCTTACCATCTGCTAAGTGCTGTTGGATCAGGCTGGGCTGCTTTCACAAGAATCCTGCTAGATTCAGAATCGTCCCTTGCCTGTTATTTCTGATGTTTCCTCTTAGTAATTTTCCATCCACTGACACCCCCACTCTGCTCCACCGTACATCCCCACTTGCCCAAGCCGTATTCAGAACTGAGCCCAGTTCTGTCCTGAGGTCTCTTTCCTCTATTGCAACAGCTCCTGTACCAAAATCTGTTTTTCCTACTCGAACTACTGTGCAGCTCCGGTTTTCTCTGACAGACCACAGTAAGTTACCTGGCCTCTCTGAGCTTCAGTAACCGCATCTGTAAAATGCAGTTTTTACCTACAGGAATCAACCTACCTCACCAAGCTGTGGGGACAAGGTTACATAACATACACAGGAGACCTGTTCAGTGTGGGACACACCCATACGCAGGCACTTAAAAAGTGGTTATCTTTGTTGTTTTTTTAAATTATTTACCTTCATATCCTTTATACTAGCTTTAGAGATGACCAAACAACAAAGGACAATCCCAATCAGAGGATGCATGCTCCGACACGAAGTCTGCTGGGAGTAGGGCGTCCCAGGCTCTCTGCCACAGGACTTCACAGACTGATAAGCAACCTTGAGGTGCAGGCAGCTCCCTCAATGCGGAGACAGAACCCCAGGGATATCAAGAACTTGCAGCAAAGCAGCTGGTACTGTTTTTAAGGCAGCTGATATTAATCACCACGTACTGTCAGGAGCGAGGCAATGTGTTTCCTTATTTACATCATCCCATTCACTCCTCACAACACAGAAACACAGGGAGACACTGCTAATGCCATGACGCAGGTATAATAAGAGTACAGACGATACAAAGAATAGGACAACCACAACTCTAGGCTATGACAATGAAAAACTAAGTCTGAGAGCTACCACTTCTCATGAACATCAGCCAGGGCCATCCTCACTATTTCAGAACTCCTACAGGATACTTCCAGAGTTTGTTTCCAGGCTGTTTTCAAAAAACATGTGGCCACATGTTTTTTAAAAATATTTTAATATTAATAAGATAAAAAACATCCTGTGGAAGTTTTGGTACATGGCTCTGGAGCAAGACTGACTATAGGCTACTATGTGACCTTGAACAAGTTTTTTAACCTCTCTACCTCAGTTTCCTCATCTGTAAATTGAGACTAATTGTACCTACCCTCACAGTGTTGTTCTGAGCATTAATTTAGCTAATACGTGTAACACTCTTGGAATACTGCCTGGCAAATACAGTAAGAGCTCAATAACAATGGGCTATTACTGCCCTCTATTTCTCTACCACTGTAAATAAGAACAACTCATGGACCACTTCTCCATCTCCTCTTCAGTGAAACTAGTTCAATAAAACATTTCTGAGGTTGCTTAAGAAATAGTAAACGTATCACAAAACGCTTACACAGTCAAGGCTAAAGAACCAAAACGGCTAAAATGACTAAGAGAATAAGGATAGGTGAGGAAACTCACTGCTGTGGGAGTGTAAAATGGTTCAACCACCCTGGGAGACTGGGAGACTGAGTGACAGCCTCTCCGAAAGCCGAACGCACACTCGCCACGACCCAGGAGTGCTAGTCCCTGGTTTACAAGCAGCAGAAATGTCCACTCAAAGGCACGCACAGAAGTCTTCATACCAGCGCTGTTCTCAACAGCAGGAAACTGGAAAGAGCTCAAAGGCCCATCCACAGTACTGGCGGTAGTCACACAAGGGGACACTCCACAGGACCGAGAATGACCAGCTTACAACTAACCGCACACAACAACAAGGGTGAGTTCAGAAACATAACGTGAAGTGAAAGAAGTCAGACACAAAGGAGCAGCTACTGTAAGATCTCAGCTGTGAGATGCCTCAGCACAGGCTGGGCTGGATGCCGGATGCAACGCCCAGGTCCCCCTCGGGAAGGACTACGCCCCAGCTTCTAGGAGTGCAGCCAGCACACACCCAGCAGCTGTCAGCCCTCTTTAGAAACTGCCTCCGTGGAAAAGAGCAGCAGCTCCCAAAGGCACATATGTCCCCTTCCGTGGGCGCCAATCCCTGGCCAACACGGGGCACAAACGCAGATTCTTGTGCAACTTGGAGCATCTCCGAGGGGCCTTTCCAGAACTTCACATGGGGTCAACTGAGGCTCCACGAAGACTGAATCACAGCTCACCCTCTCCCCCTGCCCAGCCCTCCTCCCTCTCTCTCTTCTCTTCCACAAGCGCTGATCCCAAGAGCAATCCCTAAGAAACTTCCTGAGCGCTACTCTGGCTCTCAGAGTCTGCCTCCCAGAGCATCGGAACCTCAACACAAGCAAAGTGGAGCCGCAACGTGAGAAGTGAGGACAGTAACGGCGGCTGCGGCAGAGGGCACAGGTGATGCACAGCAGGGCAGGAAGGAGAGCTTCTGAGGTGCTGGTAACAGTCTTTTTAAAAATCTAGATGCTGGATGTATCATCCAAAATTCATTTACCTGCCCACCTATGAAATGTGCACCTTTTCCTATGTATACTTCATCTGAATATGAAGTTAAAAGAAAATAAGAGAAATCAGAAAATGATGAGAATGGGACAGAACCTTAAAGAACATCTAGTCCCACCTCCTCGCGCACCCTCTGAATAACCATTTACTGTGCACTTAAACACATCCCAGAAGTCGGAGACCCCAAACCAGCCGACGGCAAACCAGGCCCAGAGCCGTGCAGGCCTCAGACAGCAGTCTCCTACTGTGTTTCGCAGACCATGCGCTTGTGGTAGCAACGGGAGCAGAACCTCAGGCCAGGGAGGGGCCTGCTGCGGCCGGCACACCTCGCCTTGCAAGGAGGAAGCCCCTATGGCACCCCAAAATGCAAGCAACCCAGAGGTACCTGCGGGTACCTTCACCTTTGACTCTTCCTTAAGAAACACACCTGGCTCTGAAATCAGAAGACTTAAAGTCTTTCTAATGCAGACAAAACAGCATACTTAACTCTTTGTGGTGTTCTCCCAAGAAAGGGCTTTCTCTTTTCTGATAGTTGGCTGTTTTTGTTATTTATCTATCCCCTCATTCCCACCTTCTTAAAAGCAGTTTTTAGTTTATTTAGTTAATAAAATGTTGTATCTCTTCCTCTTTTAGATAGGGAATAAGAAACACGAGGACGACAGACTATGCCCTCAACAGGGAAGGTAAACTCCTTCACTTTCCTCGCAGGCTCTTAATGAGGCTTCTGATCATGAACTCACTCCTGACCCCAAACTGACCTGGGCCATCCCACACTGAAAACCATTCATCCTATAACTCTGGAGAACTCCAGACCAAAAGAGTCCCTTAAAGTGATGATGATGATGATGAAATGAAGACAGTACCATCAGAGAAGTCGGGAACTACTGGAACAGAACTGTTACTTATCTCCAAAACAATTTAGTTCTTTGAGATACAAGAACTGAAGGTCATGGTGGTCTCTTGGAAACTTAAAGGGCTGTCACCGCTCAATTATTATGAACATTTTATACTAACAAAGAAGGGAGAATACGAGGAGTTTTACCTGAGGCAGAAGTTCCAGCGCATTATTTAGGCTGGATCCAAGAGAGGAGTCAAATACATTTTAATCTTTTAGCTGTTACTGTAGGTTTTTGTTTGTCTGTTTTTCTTGGACAAAGAGGTAACACAGTGTACAACCCCACAAGCAAGCTCCAATAAAAATTTTTAGGTCTGACTCCAAAGGCCAGCCAAACAGGCTTGGGTTTCCTTTTGAATATTTTTTGAATGAAGACCTCACAGAGTATACACAACTAAATTATTTAATCTTTTCTAACGGGGTCTGCCTCCCAGATAAATCTAAGTAAATTCGTCACCCTTCAAGGTGGGGATGAAAAGACTGCAGTAATAATGTGCATTCCATTCTTTATCTTGAACACTCAACAATAAGCTGCAGAGGAATTTCCCACACAGTGTTTTAGGTGATTCATTGACGTATTCATTCAACAAATATTTTTTGAAAGCCTACTCTGCCTTGAAGCAAATACCTAATTAAGTCCTCTGCTCTATAAAAAGATATGTTTATAAGAAGATCTCAAAACATCCTTTTGACCACTAAGTAGGACTCCAGAACCCTCCCACCCAGTATCAAGAAGCAGTTTTCTTTCTAGACTCTATCACACTCCAGTCCTTGACAAAGAACGGAGGAGCAATGTCTTCCGAACTTTTTCAGATATAATGCGTTTCTTCTCACTGAAATACCTTTGGCCCTTCCAAAATTCAGAAGAAGTAAAAATCAAACCAAATCTGTCCCCTGGGAAGAGTGACCCAGGACTCCGTCAGAGGGTAAGATGGGTGTTGTCAGAGCAGTTCCAGACGGAGGCTGGGCCACACCTCCCCCAGGGCAGCCCCGTCTGCAGGGACCCTTCCCTCCTTCGCAGCTGGGACCCCAAGCAGCAGAGCCTCTCCCTGCCTCCCGTTCCCAGAGGGCTGCCTCCTGGGGCTGCCTTAGAGGATACCCCTGACACAGCAGCAGAGTACTCCAGGCGCACCGAACGTCGAGAACAGACCCGCAGATCAGAGAAAAACCCACGGATAGGTCTGTGTGAGGAAGAGTGGCTTCCACGCGGCCGCAGTGAAAATCTTAAGAGCAGTCTACCTCAGTCGGTCCAGCATACATCATGGGAGATGGGAAGATGGCCACCACTGTCGTCGCAGGGTTCAGGACTCCCTCGTCCAGCACTGCTGCGTGCTGCTTCATACGCCACATTAAAGGAACGTCGTCATCCTTTGTCCAGCCACCAAGAGGGTGAAGGAGGAGGACAGGGCGCCGGTAGCCCCTCTCCAGAAGCTGCTGATGGGTATCCTGCATTAACAGAGCATGCCCATTGTGCACCGGGTTGCGTAACTGAAATGCAAAGACAGCATCTGAAAAGAGAATTTCCAGAGTTAAGAACAGTACATTTTTAATAGATTACCTTTCAAAGGATAAGCAATTATTCTTGAAGCTTGATGCTTAGGATTAAGCAAACATGTGTGCTCAGAATCAGAAACTGGTGGAAAATGTGCACTGGTTTGACCACTTACTCCAAGGCGAGAGGACTCACAGTGATGGTTACTTCACAAACCTCACAAGTCTGAGGATGCGTAACATAACAGTGATGGATCCCTAACAATCACTTTCTGCATTCATAGGAAACTTGAGAATAACAACCAGACTTCCTGGTCCTAATGCTCTGTTCAACTGCTTACAGTGGACGTAAATTCTTGGTCTACGTCTTAATTACCCATCAGGTGAATCCTTCCATAAGAACCTAGGACACTCCTGTATTAAAGGCAGACAGAAATGCAGAGAAATTTGTAGTTTAAGAAAAGTACTTACTATCCAAGGATGCTTATTTACACTAATTACTTTGCCTGACTGGACCCTACATAGTTCTGTGAGGCCAGGTCTGGATTTTGGATTACAGCTTAGCAACAACAATATCCCTTAAAAGGACATGCTATTACTCAAATGCTAGATTAGTTAAACTGGTTAACTCCGTATTGCCTGCTGACAACCCTGGCTTCATTCCTATGTGGGGCTGGTTATCAGGAGACTTTTCTGAGAAGGCAGGCTCCAGGCTTGCAGCCCAGGAGGAGAAAGGACTTTGGCCCAGCAGAAGCCTGCAGCACCAGGGCCAAGACAGCCATTCGGGAGACTGCTTACATGTCAGGGGGTAGAGCAAATAAGGAAACATATTGAGGATAATGGGAGCCAGGATTCTCACCACAGGAGAAAGCAGGCATAAACACAGAAAGGAGAGAGGCTAGAACAGACCATGTGGTATTGATTAGTGTTACTAAGCATGGTTTTCAGCTGTAGAGACAGGCAGATACAGGAACAGATATAAACGTCTGTGCGTATATGTATATATGTGCACAGGGACATTTCTTAGCTCTGTCCACTGAAAGGTCCTACAAGCAGCAACCACCCAGTGGTAAGGTGCACAAATGAAGCCCACATTTTGCGTTGTAAATACAACTTCCACTTAAATAAACCAGGGTTCTTGGCAAAACGGTTGATTCTAGGGTTGCCAGAGCAAGGAAAGTACAACACGAGCTCGAACATATTGGGTCATGAAGACAGGAAGTGCTCAAAGAATCACGGGGACACGCCAAAAGGATAGAGCACTAATCTGACAGGGCCCCAGTGGCCAACCCAGGGCAAGCTAATCATCAAATAAATAATAACAACAATGGATTGTAACCTGCTGAGTAAAACAAGAATCCTTGAGTCCATAAAGAATAAAATAAATGAATGGACCAACGGGGGAGAAGTGGAACCTCTACCTAACAAATGCAGAAGGAACAATGGAATCAGAAAATCGCCATCTGGCAGTATTTGTAGCTGGAACTGGCAGGAGACAATGGGATACTGATGGAGTCTCCAAATCTTGTCCCCAAAATACTTGTGAACTAGTAAGTACAAAATAACTTATTAACTTACAGCAGAAAAACCTGGCAAACACAATCTTAAGTGATAAAAGTTAATTTTAAAAGAAAAATTAACTTCCCCTGTAATAGGATGAATCAAAATTGTGAACCACCCAATATGATAGCCTGAGAACACAGCACTGCTTCCTACGGTATTCCTGACAAAAACCTGTAACCTGAATCTCATCATCAGGAAGGAGCAGATAAACCCAAACATTCAACAGCAAATGACAGGTGCTCTTCAAAAAGGTCAACGCTGTAAAAGACACAATAAGGACGAGGTGACCGTTCCAGCTTGAAGGAGACTAAAGAGGCAGGGCTGAGCTCCTGAACCAGAAAGGAAAGGCGGCAGAGAAGACTTTATTGTTGCCGGTTCTGCTACATGGACGCGATTGGGACAATGGCATGATGTGAGTGGAGAATGGATTACCGTACTACGTCAGCGTGCTGTCCTGAGTGTGATGCGCGTGCTGCGGAGAGGAGGGAGATGGCCCTATTGCTAGGAAAAACACGTGTAAATACTAAGGGACAATGAGGCAGCATGTCTGCAACTTTCAAATAGAGTGATGGCAAAAAAGCAAATAAAGTAACTGCGGAATCTGGGTGAAGAATATACGGAGTTCTTGGTACTATTCTTGTAATTTTTCTGTAAATTTCAAATTATTTCAAAATTAAAAATTTTTTAAACAGTAAAAAATTATGACGAGACATGAACCAATTACAATGTGTAGATCTTATTCTGATTCAAATAAACCAAACTGTAAAAAAAGAAATGTGATTACCAAGAACTTATTAGAAATTCGAACACTGACTGGATATTTGATGACATGAAAAAAGTATTATTATTACGCGGGTGCAATAACGGTATCATGATTGTGCTTTCAAAGTCCTCACCTTTAAGTGACAGGTACTGAAATATTTAGGTAAAATGACACGGAGTGTGAGATTTGCTTCAGAATAAAGACTTTCAGGACTGAATTTCACTTTCTACATCTTTGAAGTGGGGATGATACTAAGGTTATTGTTACCAGAAAATAACATAAAGTAGCTGGCATGGTGAGATGCACACTGCAATCTCTCAATAAATCTAAGCTCCTTAAGATAATTCAATCTTTAAAAGAAGATATCACATCTAGTGGTACATAGATACAATGGAATACTACTCAGCCATAAAAAAGACAAAATCATCCCATTTGCAACAACATGGATGGACCTGGAGGGTATTATGCTAA
Source organism: Equus przewalskii (assembly GCF_037783145.1). Lineage (NCBI taxonomy): Eukaryota > Metazoa > Chordata > Mammalia > Perissodactyla > Equidae > Equus > Equus przewalskii. The sequence continues at coordinate 117,554,759 of NC_091832.1, read as the reverse complement.
GTGAAATAAGCCAGACTGAGAAAGACAAACGCCATATGATTTCACTTACACACGGAATACAAACAAACACATGGACAAAGAAAACAGTTCAGTGGTTACCACGGGAAGAGGAGTGGAGGGTGGGCACACAGGGTGAAGGGGAGCACTCATGTGGTGACAGACAAGAAATAATGTACAACTGAAACTTCACAAGGATGTAAACTATTATGAATCTCAAAGAAAAAAATTTTTAAAAAACAAAACAAAACACCACATCTAAAACTTCCTGGCAGGAATTGAACCCACTGTTCTACTGGTGGCTCGAGGTCCACTCCACTGTGAACTGACACTCCCAGTGAGTGTTTCCGAGGTGAGGGTGCCTTAGCTCTGAGCCGAGACACACCGCCTCCATGCTCCTTAAGCCGGGAACAGGCACCAATCTCCGAACGGGACCCCTGGGGAACACATCTCAGATGCAGGACGACTGCACGCCTAGACCTCAATGAGGCCAAATCTGATTCTGTAAAACCGCCATTTAGCAAGATTATGTATACGACAGGACGTGCAAAAGGAAACATAAAAATACATTCTGTCTCAAACAAACCTATTTCACAGATTCTAATAATTTATCTACCTAGGCTTCTTTCCAAAAGGAATTAATCAAGCTCCACGCTGGACATTTAACAGACGAAGTTAAGGTGGACGACATTAACAGTTCACGTTAGCAGCACATAAAGGATTTCACTGCCAAATTTTCTTCCAGGTAGAATTATTTCCTTTCTATCAGTTCCGCTAAGAAACCCAATGACTGCTTTATGTGCCTGCCCATTTTTCCTTGCCAATTATCAGATCTTTCCTGAACTTCCAGTCTTCTCAATCTCTTGCAACTATTTATCAATGAATCACACAAATGTCTGGGTCCAGGCTGTATTTTTGTCCATACCATCTGGTTTCTCCACTAGGGAGCTTACGTGGATGAACAATGTAACAGGAGTATCTGATCTATTAGAGTGTACATTCCCAGGACATTGTCCCAAGTAACAAACCCAATATGCATCATTGCTACATTTTCCTCCATCAATTTTCCATCAAGTATGGAAGAAGAATAATGGGCCACTATCGACCTGGGGCCACTGACACTCATAGCAACTGTTACTAATGTCTCACATTCCTATCCCCATCTTCTACAGGACAGTGATGTTCCCACTGTCACACCATCATCAGTGTAAAACATTTGCCTTTTTGCTTATAATTCCTTCTGGCTTAGTTTAAGACTGCTTTACCTAAGATCACAGTTTAAACTGTTTGAAAATGGGAGGCGATCTACAAAATGACTGAAATTTAACATTTATTATTTCCATTTCTTTCTGACCCTTTGTCCCACTGCTTCTTGGGAAAAGACCAGGAATTCTATAATCCTGACTTCTAGAAAGTACACTGTGAAGTTGCTGACACCAGGCATAAAAGCAAACTTTTTCCATAAAGAGCAGAGTGAGTATTTCAGGCTTTGCAGGCTGTGGGGTCTCTGTTGCCACCACCCAACCCTGCTACAGCGGCGCAACACAGCCCCAGACAACGCGTAAACGAGTGAGTGCGGCTGTTTTCCAATAACACTTGATTTATAAAAACCGGCGGTAGATCAAATTTGGCCTGCAGGCTTACCAGCCTCTGAAAGACAAATGAGAGGTGGCTGATAACCGTAACAACAGCACTGCCACCAAGCCACCCGGTGTGAGCAGAACTGTGGAAGGAGAAAAGCAGAGACATGCTAAGGAACATAGTCATCCATTCTGTCACGACGGACATGACCATTACGGCACAAGGTCATTATGGAGAACTTTGAAAGCCAAGTGAGGGAGGATACTGCTTACCAAACGGGGGTTGTGAGTTAATCAGCAATGTTTCACAGAAAATTCGTCTAACAGGACCGTGCAGGATTAGTGTGGGGAGAGGAGAGCAAGTGGGCAGGGTGGACAGACAGCAAAATCGGAGGATGACTGCTGCTGAGGAAGAGTCCCCACAGCTCCACACAAATCAAACTCTGTCTCTCTCCCCCACTCACCTGTCCCTCCCCAGGATACGGCCAGGCTCACCTGACAGACCACGATGTGCCCGCTGGAGGATGGGGCCACACTGGAACAGCGGTGAAGACAGGGCAACCCCCCCCCCCAAACCCCTCCCCCTGCCCCCTGGCGCCTGAGGTCGCTGAGCAGGGCTCTACATTAGTGACTCGCCAATCTGCCTCTTCAGACCAAACTCTGCCCTCAGCTCCAGGCCACCTCTCCAGCGGCCTCGCAGTGCTCCCCGAGCACCTCAAATTCAACCGCCAGCAGTCGCCATCGCTTCTCCGAGCCCTCCAGCCCCTGCGGGAGCACAGCGCCACTGCCCACCTCTGAGTCCCACACTCCGGCCTGCCCTCGGCCCCCCAGGCCAGGAAGCGCCCTGTCCCCGGGCTCCCTCGCAGCCCTGCTTTCCTCACTGCTGACACCATGAGCCTCCATCTCATCTTCACAAGACCTGTCTGCGGACTGCTCTTCCCCACGGTGCAGCCTGCACAGCCGCCAGGGCAGACGGGGCAGGGGAGAAACCACTTTGGACAAGAGGAAAATGCCATCTCAGATATGCCGTCCTGAGGTAGCGGGCACCGGTCCTGCCCCAGGAGCTTTCAATCTGGCCAGCGGAGGAGAGAACGTTCACCACCCAGAGGGTAAGTGCGTGGTAAAAGGAATGCACTCCTTCCACTCCAGCAGGACGTGATTAGATCTCTGTTTCCAGAAAGTAAGTGTGGTGACAGTGCGGAGGATAAAGCGAGGGAAGAAAGAACAAGACTGGATTCACGCATTCAGCCAACCCCTGCCTGCTCTGTCAAGGGGAGCATGACACTCCTGCCACATCCAAAAGGCACTTTCCCGTTTTAAACAGTCCTGACCTCTCTACCACCTCCGACAAAAACATTTACCCCACCACTCACAGCCTCAAGGCCTGCCAGCCATGGCACCAATCTTTTCCATTTCATCTGCCTCTTTACTATTCTTCTTAAAGTAAAAACCATGAACGACTGAAGAAAATTTTGGGGAAAAAGTCACCCACAACTGTACCATCCTAACATAACTGTTTGGTTGTTTTAGGGTTCTTTGCACAGTCTCCTAGTTTTTCTCCTTTTGCACATGTTTTACAGCTGTAATCAAGTATGCATGACATTTTATATTCTGCTTGGTCATTTTGGGCTAATCACCTGTTTCTGACATCTCGTAGTCCTCTCGGAGCAACCGGGTTCATTGCTGGGTCCTGCGAAATTCCTCTTTATGTACTCACTCAAGAAACCTGTCATTCCCCTCACCTGGGTTCAATTACTGTGGCCGCACAGATGGCTTCTGTTGGCTGCATCCTGAGTCCTGACCTTCCACTTCATCAGTCAATGAGATTTATCACTAAAACCATCTCAACAGACATCGCTCATCCCTGTCCCACACCCCTCATCTCGTCCACCTTCACTGTGACCGCCACATCTCAAGCCAAAGGCAGATCTAGTCCCCAAACCCACTCCTTCTCCTGTCCTTCATGCGTGTGTAAAGGAATAGCCCAGAGTACAGGTTCCATGCCTCCTCTGGATTCTACAGTCGGAGCCCTTTCCTTCCAGCAGGTGGAAGGGAAGAAGCAGAGGAGGTTCTTCTGAGCGTGTGCTGACTGTGACAAGGAAACAATACCCATCAGCAGATCCTGAGGGTGGGACAGGGGAGCATGACTTCCCTGCAGGCGCATGGGACGTGGGCTGCCCAGCCTGGCATGGAAGCCATCAACACTTGCGCAGTGCTCAGCATGCGGGTTTACCCCGTTCTGTGATGTCTCAGCCACGTGCCCAGGACACCTTCAGCTCCTGGCAGGGCTCTTTCAAGCAACAAACCAGGCAAAGAGCAGGCAAGAGCTCCCAAGTCCTAGTCACCCTTCCCCCGAGGTCCCAGAACTATGCCTTGCTCCCCAGCCCAGTGAGAGTCCCAGTACCCATCCTGACCACTAAGCCCAGAACCATACCTTCCTGCTTCCTTCCCTTCAGCTTCTTCCCTGGCAGGCCGTGCTAGCACAGCGGGCCGGCAGTCCCTCTTCCAGCCCTGCCCAAGCTTTACGACCAGCACTCGATCTACCCGAAGCGTGAAACAGGCAAGCCTAAAACAGGCACTTCTGATTGCCCCTAAATCAACACAGCAGATGAACAAGAGAGCGCTGACGACAGTGCTGTGCAGGCAGGGCCGGCTGTGTGCGTGCCTGCGCACGTTTAACCTTTGTTTTGTGGGAGTCCTCTGAAGAGCTAGAAGTAAGAAAGGGTCTGATCGACCCCTTGCTCCGACTGTCATCAATCACCAGTCTTTCTTTTACTTAAACTGCTTATGAGAAAAAAAATCACTAAGACAGAGATAGGCCTCTTGAGTAAATATGAGCATGTTTATTAGAATCTTTCATAAACAGGTACTCTTACACCCCAAAGGAGAGCAGCAACGAATTGTTTTTCATTCTCAAGACTAGAAATGCTTTCAAATTAAAGTAAAAAATAATCTTAAATATAAAGTTTTTTGCCAACCAGCTTCTGTGCTGCTTGTTTTCCACTCCCCATCCCATCTAGTCTCTGTCTTCTGCCTAAGTGTGCACAGGTATGCGTGCGTGTGCTCAGCGTGTGGTGGGATGTCTGCGCATGCTCACACCCCTATGAATGTGCGCATGTGCGTGTACATACACGTAGGTGTGTGCACGTCCACATGCAGGTGTGTCTGTGCACACATGTGTGTGCATGCTCACATCCCTGTGAATGTGCACGTGTGCATGTAAATGCATGCAGGGGTGTCTGTGCACACATGTGCGCGCACACACTCAGGGTGTGGTGGTGTGTGCGTACTCGCCCCTGCGAATGTGCGCATGTGCATGTACATACATGTAGGTGTGTGCGCGTCCACTTGCAAGTATGTCTATGCATATGTGTCTGTGTGTGCGCTCAGGGTGTGGTGGTGTGTGTGTGCATGCTCATGTCCCTATGAATGTGCACGGGTGCATATACATGCATGCAGGGGTGTCTGTGCGCACGTGCTCAGGATCTGGTGGGGTATGTGTGTGCGTACTCACGTTCCTGGGAATGTGCACGTGTAGGTGTGCATTGCATGCAGGTGTGTGTGCGCGTCTGCATGCGGGTGTGTCTGGGTGTGCACGTGGGGCAGTCCTGTCCTCCTGCCTCCGTGATGGGCGACACTAGCAGGCAACCAGAGGATGGAGGGAAAAGTCAGGGGAGCCCTGGCCCAGGCGCACCTGCCTTGGCATGGGGACCCCTGCTGTGCCTACAGCCCCAATGATGAGCTGCTGCCCATGGCCCCCTCACAGCTCCCACTCCTGTTGCCCAGCTTCAGAAACGCTGCTTCCTTCCTATGCCCCTTCAGAAGTGGTAATCATATCTGAGGTTGTAGTTCTTCGAGGCTTCAACATTCCGGTGGGTTCCCTTAAGCCCTGACCTCCATTCCTTAAATACTGCTTCCTGAAATTATGTTCAGAGCCTCATCTGAGAGAGCCTCGACCTGACAGGGCCCCGGCACCAGCTCAGATCCCAGTATCTCCAGCTCACGGCCACGCATGGTCAAGAGAGCCTCGCGCCCTCATAGACAGACCACTGCTTCTGCCTCAGCTTTCCCGTGTACCTTTCCCAACTTTGCCTAAGATAGCCACCCAACGTCTCTACCCATTCATTTAAAATAAAGTTTGTAGTGCAACAGCTCTGTAAAGCTTTCTTAGATTTATACATCCCAGAAATACTAGCTACCTCATATTAGCTTGAAAGAAATTATGTCAACTTCTTCCTTTGTAACCCAGCAGGACTCCAGCATTCTGCATGTAATAAATACTAACTGGCTCCTACTTGGCTTAAGTGAAATCCATCCTTCTTTCCAGGATAGTGGTCAACCACCGGTGAGTCAAAGAACCTGCCGTCTGGAACCGTGTCAGCTCACAATCACCGATGTGGGTGTTAAAGCCTTCTCCGTCCTTCCAGCTGCAGGATGGTCTAGGAACAGCAGAACTGACCACATTACTGCGCACGGGACCACAGCCCAGGGGAAGGAAGGTTATTCTAGGATGAGGAAGGAGAACAGGGGGAGGCAGGAAAAGAAATCCTAGGGAAAGGAAAAATAAATGTTCCGTTTTCTCTTCCATGAACTGTTTCACACACGTCAGCAGGTGACCTGTTACTGGCTTCCTGAAAGAGTGAACAAGAACTACAGAGGGAACTCCTCAGTCTGCTGCTTATCTGCCTTAGTCCAAGATGGGAAAGTCAACAAAATAATACTCTACCATCTTTGTTGTCTGATATGAGGCTAATAACTGGCTCTCAGCTACTTTAAATAAAGCTGCACTCACTCACTACACAAAAAATTCTCTAAATGATGTAAAATGTTTGGCTCACTAAGAAGAGTGTAAAACAGATTATAATATTAAAGTCTCCGGGGCCAGCCCCACGGCTGAGTGGTTAAGTTCGCCCGCTCTGCTTTGGCGGCCCAGGGTTTCGCCAGTTTGGATCCTGGGTGCTGACATGGCACTGCCCACCAAGCCATGCTGAGGCGGCATCCCACACGCCACAACCAGAAGGACCCACAACTAAAAATACACTACTATGTACCGGGGGGCTTTGGGAGAAAAAGGAAAAATAAAATCTTTAAAAATAAATAAATAAAGTCTCCAATTACGAATGATAATTCCTCGAAAAGACCCCTCAACAGTGCCAACAATTAATTTCCTAACATGAATTCCAGACAGGAATTCAAATTTGGCAAAAAGTTAAAGCAAAGGAGGTGGTCTCAGCAAGCCCTCCGATAGACATGCCCCTGTTCTCCAGAAGAAAAGAGCAGTCTACACATGTTAAACTACCAGATGCTTCCAGTTGGAAATAAAAGACCAGCCACCTAGAAGTGTCTTAAATAATCCAAATGTGCACGAGGTCTTTGCGTAAGAAGTCTGGAGGGAGAGGACTCTAGGCTGGATCACAAACTCCTCCAGTAGAAGATTCTCATGGATTCCCACAGATACAGAATGGCTGCCAGAGCTCCAAACACTGTACCCTCACATGACAGCATCCGAAGTAGGAAGAAAGCGAAGGATGAGAAAAGATGACTTTTTGTCCTAAGCCAGTTTCTCATCAGTAAGGAAAATCTTTCCTGGAAACCACTCTCTCTTACATCTCAATGGCCAGAAGTGACTTACAAACAGACCCTTAAACCACACATGGACAAAAGAGAAAGAGGCGGCATCACTGACTCAGACCAAGCACAGTATACTCTCTGTGACTGGGCCCGAAACACGTTAGCAAGAAAGAAGCAGAAAATAAGCTGCTGTACAGGCAACACCAGTGTAGCATTCAGAGAAATTCCTACACAAGCAGTTTAAGCCAAACACAGACGGTCCCCAACTTATCACGGTTCCACTTACGATTTTTCAGCTTTACAATGGCGCGACAGTGACACGCATTCAGGAGAAACTGTACTGTTGAGTTCTGATCTTTTCCCAGGCTAGCAATACATGGTATGATCCTCTCTCCTGATGCTGAGGAGCAAGCCACAGCTCCCAGTGAGCCCCGCAATCACGAGGGTGGACAACACACTTACAACCCTTCTGTACCCATCCAACCACTTCACTTCACTTTCAGCACAGTACTCGGTAAATCACATGAGACGGTCAAGACTGTATTATAAGGCAGGCTTTGTGTGAGAGGACTTTGCCCAACTATAGGCTCCTGTGAGTGTTCTGAGCAAGCTGACGGGAGGCGAGGCTAAGCTAGGATGTTCGGTAGGGTAGAGGGATTAAATGCATTGTCAACTTAGGATATTTTCAACTTACAGTGGGTTTACTGGGACACAACCCCATCATATGTCAAGGAAGATCTGTATTCGCTACTTCAGAGAAGAGAGAAATTCAGAAGGGAGAGGGCGCCTGCATTCAAATACCCTACAGGAGCCAAGCAGAAGATGTGAATGAACCAGGCAGGCTGGGTGGGGACTGCGCAGCTCTGAGGAGTGGGTGGCCCACCTGAGGCCTCGAGCTCACGAGCCATTTGAAGCTCTAATCATTTCAAATGTCAGCGAACTACAGTAGAGCTTAAGAAAACAGATATTCGTTCTTTAAGCTCCACACAAATACGGATAAGACTAGCTTCAGGCTCACATACCAGAAACTATGACACTGTAATGTCTTAGCTATGTGCCAGGCACCATTTTCAGGGCCTTAAGCATGGGGTCTCATTTCACTTTTTAAAATAAAATCCCACTCGTGAGGTACCGTCACTGCCCCCATTCTTAGAACCGAGAGAACTGAGCCTGAGAGAACACAATCCTCCCACAACCACGTAACCAGCAGGTGGTGAAGCAGCAACAGCGCGCACACAGGACTCCCGACGACTCCCAGGACCTGGGTTCGCAGAAGCTAATCACAACTGATGAAATGGGTGCTCGTGCCCAGACTTCTGAGGCCACTTGGGAAGTGTGGCTTCTGTAACAAACATGGCTTGGTGGCCAGCTATTTCCCTAAAAACAACCACATTCACCTCACTTTTCTCAGCCACATCTGCTTGATTTCTACATAAAAAATATAGAAAAGAGCAGCACCAATGATCAGAGCTTAACCATTTCTGTTTTGGCTGAGGATTCATTAGTAGCAAGATTGTAAGATCCTTCAGATCTTAAAAAAGTGTCCCCAAGCCTACAGTGAACGCTGTTCCCTGACACAGCACCTTCAACCGTGAGTGTAGGGGAGAAAGAGCGTGGGCGCACCAGTGTGAACACATCGTTTACCTCCCTCTGTGTAAGACCTGCTAACAGCAGACGTCTGGTGTAACGATCCTGCCCCGGGGCACCCGATAATATGTAAGACAGTAGTGCAAAGACCAGCACCTAGAGGCTCTTCCCTTACTGCTGCACTTATCCTAACCCAGCGATGTGAAATCATAATCAACCTACTCTTCACCCTTTTCTGCTATCCGTTTAATGTCTCTTCTACACCGTGAGCTCCTGTCTTATTTATTTACGCTTCCTGAGCATTTGGCCCTCTGGCACATAAAGATGCACAACAAATATGTTAAATGAGAGCAAACAAGATGAGAGTTGTTGTTCCATTATTTTCTGCAGTGACACATTCCACTCATATAAGACATTCCGAAGTAGAAAGCACGCTGATAAGAGTGAACTCCTCAAATAATTTCTCTTCCGTAGTTCTATTCAGCTTTAACAGGTGAGTTTTATAACAAACAAGTAAAAGGCCAATTTGTTATTAGCATCCATCTTCCATGCAGTATACAAAATAACATTTATCAAATTACACCAATAAAACAAAATCACCCAGGTTGGTTCAGACTGACCGCCTTCCCTTACGTATTCCATTGCTGCATTTAACTTTCCTCGTCATTCTGTTTTACATTTTAGCAAGCGTTGGAAGAAACCTTCCAGAACATTCCCATCAAGCAGAGACTCCAAGGAGTCCCGTATTGGATGATTAGGTCCATGTCTTACCAGCATTCATATCTTTGAACTTCTGCTTTAGCTCAGTAGGAGTGAAACGATACTGATCAAGACCATCATTCCAGTAAATTCGGTCCAAGACTTGAAGGTCTCCTCCAATCAGCCAATCCCCTTGTTCCATAACCATCTAATGGGAAGAAAGAGACAATAATTCTTTAAATAGAAACCAAGATCAGAATGAGGAAGAACACGTCCCCCATACAAGCTAAACACACCTGTAAACTACTCGCGTCTCAAGGTCGCTGGTAAATCTCTACGGCTTATCAACTGAATCGGGATTAGAGATGCTATAGAATTAGAATGTACTGTATAATTTCTCAAAAAGTATATTTTATAATTTCTCAAAGGACTTGTGATACGATTGCTATATTTACTTATGAAAAGCAAACAAAACCAAAATGAGTAACTATGACTTTTCAAGTAACAACATTCTTTGCACTGTTGTTGTATGCTGATTAACAGAAAACTTGTAACCTCAGGTCCCCCACCCTCTGCGCTCTCCAGTCCTAAACTTTTAAGCAACTAAAGTAATGACGATGGAGCTCGTGCCTTCCAATCCCCACAGCCTCACTCACCTTTAGCTGCGTCTGGGAGGAGATATCACCTTTGAGGACCTTCCAGCCTCACAGTGCAGCTGAAGCTCACCCTCCACCCCACTGCTTCGGTTTACGTTTCACAATGCGCCTGGGCTACTGCCCTCACCTCCTACCTCTCTTCCTCACTAGAAGGTCTGTCCCCATCCATCAAACCACTCACTCATTCAACAGACATCTGGTGTGCGCCAGGGCCTGCACCAGGCTTTGGGAAACAGCAGAAAACGAGAGAGAGAGAGGCCTGGCTGTAACGGAGCTTACATTCTAGTGGGGGAGACAAGGGAGAAACCAGAGAAACACCAGCTGGTCACAAATGTCGCAGAGAAAATGAACAGGGCAATGAAGCCAGTGCCCAGGGAGCAGAGTGAGTGACATGAAGGTGAGGGAGTGAGCACTGGCCTCTCTGAGGGTGACATTTAACCTGAGACGATGCAGAGAAACCAGTCATGGAGGGAAAGTGTTTCAGGCAGAGGGACCAGTACCAAGTCCCGGAGCAGAAACAGGCTTCTGTCTTTGAGGAACAGGAGGAAGGCGAAGTGGTGAGAAGAGGTGGAAGCAAGGAAAGGAGCCGAGGGCGGGGTAAGGAGGCAGGGCCAGGCACGCAGGGCTCACAGCCCAGCCAGGCACCTGCATTTAGTCTAACCACAGGGAGCAGCCACTGGAGAGTTCTGGAGGGTGGAGTGATATGCTCCGATTTATACTTTCACTCTGGCTGCTCTGGGAGAATGGTGTGTAGTGGGTACGAGAGGAAGCAGGATTCCAGCCAGGAGACGACTGCAAAGGTCTAGGCAAGAGACCTGGAGAGCTTGGATGGTACTGGTGGGAGTGGACGTGGGACGTGGGATGTGGACATCTGTACAAGACCACCAGCTGAGTTCCTGGAGCACCACTCTGTGAGCCTCCCATGCTCCAAACCTGCCTGTGGCCTCTGCATTCCTAGCAAGTGTGGTTCAGGGCAGGCAGAGCAGCGTGGCGGAAAGAGCACAAAAGACCTGGGCAGACTCTAGTCCTGACTCCCAGCTGCGCCTCTGTAGCTCCGGGCAAGCTGCACCCACTCCAGGACTCCTCTGGACAAAGCAACAACCTGTCTACCTCCAAGGGTCACTCTAAGGACCGAGAGACACAACGTGGTTGGAAAGCATCAATACGTGTAAACTGTTGTTATGAACAAAGTCTTACCTTATGGTGGAACGCTCGGCCCCTATCTTCACACTTCAACTCAACTCACACAGCGAGTCTCTGCTCCTCGCCTCCACACACCTGGACTGCTTTTCTCACAGTCCCCTCCATCCAAATCCTACGGGTGCCTCAGGGTTGCACACCAGGCACTACCTATCCTAAGAAGCCTTACAGATCACTCTAAATGAAAGGGGCACATAATGTAAACAGCACTCATGCTTGTTGACTGATTGAAAAATGTCTCTTGCACTGAGTTCACATAAGAGGTACTTTTTAGTGGTACGGAGTACATATTATGGGAAGCTCTATGTATGCAATAATGACTCTCCGCTGTGGACTATGGAAGATGGATTTGCAGCCCAAAGTCTTGGATTCAAAATAGACCCTCATCCCACCTGCCAGCTGCATCACTCTGGTCAAGACATTTACCCCTCTAAGTCTCAACTTCTCCCTGCGTAAGATGGAAATGCCCCCCTCCTGCAGATTAGCTAGGTGGTTCAAGGAACGTACGTCAGCATGTCGCGTAAACTATGTTGTCATTAATGACTGCAGAATTTTAATGTTGTAGGAATGGCTGACACCATTACTAGCTCAATTTCCTTATTTTCTAAGACAATATATATATCTCCCTATGAAAAAAGCAACACTTTTTTGTCCTTTACACGACAACAAAATGAGGTTTAGCACATTGCTGTGATCTAAACAGATGTTATGGAAATTTTCTAGATAAAGCTACTAAAACTTCACTTAAACAGCGTCTTTTAAAGCTCAAGGTCTACTTTAGAACACCTAACAACTGACAGAAATTTGACTTCAAAGATAACAAAGACATAAAACACAGTCTCACTTTGGGGAGACTAATTATATTTCCCTGCTTCCATGTGGGAAACTCCATGTTCAGTTAAAACCCAGACCAGTGAAACCACTCTGCTGTGGGCTCCCACAGCACCCTGACCTCACATTCTGCCTGTGAGCACGTGACTGACATCTGTTCCACCTCCAAGCATACAACTGCCTGTCGTGACCATCGGGCCTATATGCCCAGCACCACCACCCAGCTCAGTGCCCAGCATACAGTAGATGTTTAAAAAATATTTGTTGAACAAATATTTATCTTGCAAAATGACAAGGCCATATGCTCATCACACTAATCTGAGATCCAGTGTCGATTCTGCAAAATATTAGCAATTCCAATGGAACAGTCGATACACAGGTAATGCCCACACTTCAGCACAAACACTGTTGGCAAATCAAGACAGAAGGCAGCAAGGTGTGCTCAGGACCTTGATGTAGGGGTGGTTCTTGCAGGTCGTTCCCCACTGTCGGGCACAGCGCTCCTCCTTCCTGTGCTCAAAAAACTCTGGATTGCGAAGAATAGCCACACGGCGGCCCTCGTACATCAGAGCGAATGCCGTGCAGCCGTCCAGCCTCTCTTTATCTTCGTGAGTAGCTGTCAGAACTATGGGCACTGACAAGTTAATGACACCCCCTGCAGGGCACAAAAGAACAGAAGCACACAGCGTGCATTACTCAACAGGCGCGTACATCCACCTTCCACGTCAGTGGACAGTCTTCAAACAACTACAGATTTACGGGCCCAGTGACAGCGTTCAGCTAGTACCTGGCACGGAAAATCAGGAGGGAGAACAAGCAAGAACTCAAGCCTAAAAGAACAGCAAAAATGAAGAGATTCAACACTGCGTGAGGCAATACTTCTCACAACAATGCATGAAACTGTCTTTTGGGGAAAAAAAATAGTATAGAATCACAGAAGTAAAAGAAACTGTTTAACAAGGAGGAATCAACACCTAAAATATACTGAGCACCTCCAATATATAAATAAGACAAAGAACTACTTTTCAGGGCCTTTTCAGGAAATACTGAAATCCTTGCTGACAACTGCATTTTGAATGGCAAGTTGATTAAGTACACTTGAGTATACAGTTATGCACCACATAACGACGTTTTGGGCAAGGACTGACCGAATGTACGACGGTGGTCCCACAGGATTAGTACCATGTAGCCTGGCTGTGTGGCGGGTGTGCCTTCTAGTTCTAAGTGCACTGCGATGTTCGCCCAACGACGCAATCGCCCAGCGACGCATTTCTCAGGATGTGTCCCCAACACTAAGTGACACATGACCATACTTGGTATACTTGGCTATCTTTGACCCAGGAAAACAAAAACACTCAGAAAACTTCGTGTTTTTTGGTTTTCAATCAGAATTGAACCGATGTCGCTATAGTGACTGCCAAGACAAACAGGCAGTAATCAGTGGCCCCACTCAAGCCAAAATGGGCTGTCAGTGAGATCAAGGCACATTCTCAGTTTCCAACTTTTCAAGCTCTAAGTTTCATTTCTGCTCACCGGGCACAGGTTAGAAAAATAAAACTCACTTTCCATTTCCTACGTGGATCTTATTTACATGCCGAATAGAAACCATACGCTTTTGAGAAATCATGGCATGTCTTCTTCGGACAAAAGATGTCAACAAAATCAATGATAACTGCTTGGCTGCTTTAAAATTGCCACCACTGGGTGGAGTTTAAAATGGAAAATTAACAGGTGGACTTGCAGCAAACCCGCCTAATCACTACCAAGGAGGCAGTCCACAGAATCTACCATTAGTTCCAAGGAAGAAAACCAACAAGCAGGATTTAATCCTTACATTCTTGTGATAAAGTTTCTCGAGAAGAAAGATTACCAATTACATTTTCTAATATCTACTTCATTCCCCTAGTTAAAAGACGTCATAACATGCACCAACGTTGTAGCAACCGAGTACTTTCTGAGACATTTAGCAATATCTTCTTTAATGGACTAAATTAATCTTACCAACAGTATACAAAGTTTAAGGTAGCTGGATTGTTACAATATACTGAACATCCATTCTTTGGTAATTTTTTTGTAGTGTTTTAAAAGAACAGGAAGAAGCATCCTTTTAACCACCTATTTCAGGATTCCTTAGCTCAGAGGCCCTGACTCCTTCTCGGAACACTCAAGCACGTCGTCAGGATAGCTAACTTTGGTGTGTGTGCACTTTTCCAGGAGAGGCTTTCCACAGTGACCAGGTGGACACGGGGAACTGCATCTGCTCCTTACATCCACCTCCAGACCTAATCCCCAGGTTTTCCTCTCCTCCTGCAATAAATCACCATCAGGAAAACAGAAAATGCAAAAAAGATTCAAAGTTCACTGAAAGTATTCCGTACCGATCTAACAGTCTTCAAATGCTACCTCCGATAAGACGTTAGCATGGCTTTTTATAAATGGTGATGAGTCCCTGTAGCTGTAATTTCTCCCCCACACCCCATGAACTGCGGCATGTAAAACGTCTCACCATCCAGAAGACAGTCGAAATGGAGACACTGCAGGTATTCCCTCTCTCGCATAAAGCCATTCAGTGGGGTCGCCCAACCTTCTGCCAGAACCTGCACCCACTGCATATCCACCTAGGAAACAAGAAAGTAGGGAAATTTCCGTTTCGTGTACTTACGAACAGAAGCAGTAACAGCCTTCAGGAGTTTAGTTCTGAAAGCAATGGAAACAAACATCTCAAGAATGATTACAGAGTACACAAATCTAATAAGGAAGAAGGGCACCAGGAAAACATGCATTTCTGCTAACCAATTAAATAACCTTGGGCTTCCAAGCACTCCTAGTGAGGACCGCACCTGCTCAACCAGCGGTTTTCAAACTTTAATATGAATAGAAACCCCTGAAAGGCTTGTTAAAATGAAGACTGCTCCACCCCCCAGAGCTTCTGACTCAGTCGGTTTGCTGTAGGGTCCGAGAGTTTGTATTTTTAACAGGTTCCCAGAAAATGCTAACAACGATGGTCTGGAAACTACACTTTGACAACTACTGTCCTCAACTAAACAAACTTGAGATAAAAATATTTACCAAAAAAAGTCCCTCACCAAGGAGAGTATCCTCCTTTTACAAAGATTGTGTTATTTCTTGAACTTTAATATTTCTAGCATATCCCATCAGAACGTTAAAAAACTGATGAACTACGTATCATTAACGTAAGCTGGATACACTTACTTTTTTTTTTTTTTTGAGGAAGATTAGCCCTGAGCAAACATCTGCTACCAATCCTCCTTCTTTTTGCTGAGGAAGGCTGGTCCTGAGCTAACATCCGTACCCATCCTCCTCTACTTTATACGTGGGACGCCTACCACAGCATGATGTGCCAAGTAGTGTCATGTCTGCACCCGGGACCCGAACCAGCGAACCCTGGGCCGCCAAAGCGGAATGTGCGCACTTAACCACTGAGCCACCGGGCCGGCCCCCAGATACACTTACTTTTTAACTGGCTGTGTGTATATATAGAGAGAGAGCAAGCACATATATAAATATAGTGTACAGTAAATGCAGCTTACTATCTACTCCCAAAGTATGTTGGCCAATGTGTTCTACTACAAAATCAAATAAGGGTATTCTCCAATTCACAGGAAAAGTTACATTCATGGACCAAACTATTTTATTTTCAAGGTTTCCTCTTATTAATTTTTCCTAAACCTCTGACAGTGGCCACTATTTATCTCTATTGGAATCCAATTCTAACCTGTTACAGAATGAATGTACATGTCCCCCCACCCCCCCAACTCAGATGGTATGTTGAAGCTGTAACACCCCCATGACTATATTTGGAGGTAGGGCCTGTGGTGCTAAGGGTTAAATAAAGTCATAAGGGTGGGGCCCTAATCCGATAGTCTGGTGCCCTTACAAGAAGAGACAGAGACACCAGAGTCCTCTCTGCTGTGAGGAAACAGCCGGAAGGCGGCTGTCAGCAAGAAAGAGCGCCGAGACTGGAACCAAATCGGCCTCACCTAGAGCTTGGACTTTCCGGCCTCGAGAACTGTAAGAAAACAAATTTCTGTTGTGTAAGCCCCCAGTCTATGGTATTTGTTACGGCAGCCTGAGCTGGTCAATACACCACCTGACTTAGGAGGAAGTTTTCAGTGAGTTTGTGTTCATACTGTGCAAAGGACAGACCACTGTGCTGAAGAGAAGTTCCCATTTAGACAAAGCTACTGTCTTTCTGGGTTGTAGAGCGGGAGTGGCCTGTTCCCATCCATTCCTCCTAATTCCTTCTCTGCGTGTGTATGTGCGCGTGTGTGTTCACTCCATAGTTTGTCGGTGACAAATCTTGTCCCTCTGCAACAGTCAGTCCTCAGCGGCTCTGCTCAGACCCCCCGCACGGCTTCTGCTCAGAGACTCAGTTACACAAAGCACGTCAGGTAACCTGCGCCTAGCAGAGATCTGAATAACCACTCAAGGGTCTTTCTCCAAGCCCAGAGTTTTTTGGTTTTTTCTTTCTCCTTACTTTCAGATTTGAGCACTTCCCTCTGTGTTTTGGATTTTTACCTACGTTAAAAGAAAGTTTAACTAGAAAGTTTTCCAGCTCAGGTTATTTCTTAATCTGTTTTTAAAGCACACCTAAATGATACAACTTAAAATTCTCGGAGTTGAAAATGATAAATTATAACTTCCACTATCATCATACCATATCAAAACTTTAAGCAGTTTTTTGGTGGGAAAAGCACCTAATGGTATCATTAGCACTATGATGTACAACAGAAGTATTCTTAACCATACAAGAAAGGGAGATTCAAGGTTTTGGTAGGAAATTAGGAAACATTTACAGGAAAAAAGCTGCATTTTAATTATTATATTTAGTATTTCTTAACCGTCTAGAACTCATTCCTTCTGATAAGCCCAAAAATCTTACACAATCTTTGTTCTTTGATATTTCAAAATCAATAAAGGAAATCTAAGTCATAGCAATCTGGGACCATAGCTTCACATAGTAAACACGCTTCGCCCCTGGAAACTGATACACACCACACTGCATGCACCCCAGCTCCACTCCCCCGCCCTCACACACTGCTATTAACCACAAATTTTATTGACTAACGACTGTCTACAAGCCTAAACCCCTTGGTATGAAAAGCAACAAAGCACTTACTTTATTAATTTTCAACGCCGGTAAGGTTTCCGCATCCGTTTTTGCCAAATGAAGCTTATTTTCTGGCACATAGAGTTCTTTCACTTCGTATGAGGCGTCCACAGGTACAATATCCTACACAACCACAAGAGCACAGGTTAACTTGCCTCAACAACGCGGAGCTCTCTAGAGGGAATCTCCATGAGAAAACTAACATCGCAAAATGAGACTGAAAAGAAATATTAAACAAGAGGGCTTTGAACACCGTGCCTCCCCAGTCAATTCTCCTAATGTCAGCTGGTTAACTCCTAAGCAGGTGACAGCCCACGGCAGGAAGTCACTACGCAGAATGTCCCATTATCTAGTGAGAAAGAATAAATTCCAGAAGGTACCAGATGTCAAATCAGGCAACTGCACAGAAGAGGTGACCTCCAATAAGAAGTAACAATAAAAAGAAACAGAAAGTCACTCTACACAGATTCATCATCATCTTTAACATGCCACGAACCATTTTATTCCAGCTTCCACATGCATCTTTGTCTCTGGCGTCACTAAGCCCACCTTCTTAGTCACACAACACAGTGCTCCGGCGTTTGTCTGACTCCCACCACTGTGTGCTGAGAAACAGTACTTTTGGATCCCATATGAAATGCAGTCTGGAGATTTTATCCTAACTCCAAGTGCTCGTTCAGACGACATTGAGACAGAGCTTTTCCCATTGATCCTACAAGCATACTTGTGATAACACGGCATCGCCACTTCCACCCTGCTCACTAGGTGACCTTCACAAGGCTTGCTCACAACACTTGTCATAGCCCCAGGAATAATTACTCTTACCTTTTTTTTAAGCAACCAAATCTATCAGGTAACCTTTATATGCATACAAAACTGACACTGATCAAGGGCTTTCCTACAAGTATCTCACCCAAGCAAGAAATATTCAAAATAAAGTAACTCTCAAGAGAATGAAAACTCAAGCCCCAGACTGGGAGAAAATATTTGGTATCCAAAATATACAAAGAAGTCTTAAAACTCAACAGTAAGAAAACAACCCACTCAACTAGAAAATGGGCCAAAGACCTGAACAGACCTCACAAAAGAAGATGTACAGATGGCCAATAAACCTATGAAATGATATTCCACATCATATGTCATCAGGGAACTGCAAATTAAACCAAGACGTCACTACACACCTATTAGAATGGTCAAAATCCAAAACACTGGCAACGCCAATTGCTGACGAGGATGCGGATGTGGAGCAGAACTCTCGTTCGTTGCTGGTGGGAATGCAGAATGGTGCAGCCACTTTAGAGGACAGTGTGGCAATTTCTTACAAAACTAGACATACTCTTAACCACACAGTCGAGCAATCACAGTCCTTGGTATTTACACAAATAAGTTGAAAACTTATGTCCACACTAAAACCTGCACAGATGTTTATAGCAGCTTTATTCATAATTGCCAAAACTTAGAAGCAATCGAGAAGTTCTTCAGTAAACAAACGGATAAAGTGGTACTTCCAGACAAGGGAATATTATTCAGTACTAAGAAGTGAGCTATCAAGCCACGACAAGACACGGAAGAACCTTAAATGCATATTACCAGGTGAAAGAAGCCAATGTGAAAAGGCTACACACTGCACGATTCCAACCATACAACAGTCTGCAAAAGGCAAAGCTATGGTGACAGTAAAAAGATGAGTGGCTGCCAGGGGCTGGGGGCAGGGAGGGATGAACAGGCAGGGCACGGGATTTTCAGCGCAGTGAAACTATTCTGTATGATACTACGATGGCAGGTAAGTGTCCAAACCCAGAGAATGTACAACCCTGAAGGAAAGTGTGAATTTTGGGTGATGATACGTCAATGTAGGTTCATCAACTGCAACAAATGTACCATTCTGGTGGGGATGCCGACAGTAGCAGAGGCTGTGCATGGCGGGAGGCAAGCAGACTACACGGGAACTCACTCTGTACTTTCCACTCGGCTTTGCTGTGAATCTAAAACTGCTCTTAAAAATAAAGCCCATTAAAAAATGAAAATAACAAAAAAAGTAATCCAAAATAAATATCAATGGAAGAACCAGATTTTTAAGGACATTCCCCTTTATTTTTCCTGAGGAATAAGTCTGGTAAGAAACTTTAACTTATACCTTGACCTACATTAGTATCTTCAGGAGAAGAACAAAGCAGAGTCAGACGTGTATCAAGGCGAGAGGACCTCAGCAAGGCCTGGGCGCCAGCTCTCAAGCTGCTCCCGTGGGTTCTGAGAATCTAGAAAGAATTATGCTACAGTGCTCCTCAGAGAGGGAACGAGAGAGACACGGTTCAGCACTGGCGACACCATGTGCCAAGGCTGGCCTCCTCCTACCAGTAAATTCAAGGCCTCTGATCTTTCTCACGACAAACCCAAGAACAAGTAAGAAGAGTACACAGGAAGGAAGAAGAAATTTAAAGACAGCCAAGAAGGAACCATTGCCTATTCCAACACCGACCTCAGCGAGCCCGCTCCTGCAGGGCACACAGGAAGGGCACTTCTGGAGGCCCCCTGTGCCCCGAGCGTCCACCGCTCACAGGAGGAAGGCGGGGCAGTGTGTGTGAAGCAAACCTGCGCAGCACAGGCCCACACAGTGCTTCCGGGCCTCCTGCATCCGGCGCCTGTGGCACCAGGGTGTAGGGGATGGTGCGGGACGAAGGACGGCCACCACCGCTGCCTCCATTTCCCTTTGTCCATGCGGCACGTTACAACCTTGCAGCAGTGAGGCAGACGACTGCCAAGGAGCCCAAGCGAAAGACGGCACGTCTTCAGTTTGGCCAAGGTGGTCAAACAAGTGATAAGTAAACGTACGCGATTTAAACTAATACTTGATTTCACTTGCACCTGAAGAGGAAATCGCATACGCAAGACTCTTCTTTTCTTTGTATGTCAATTATATCTCAACAAAACTGGGGGAAAAAAGGAAAAAAAGACTTCTGAAAATCTAGGAAGAGAAACAGCTTACGGTAGTCCGTTTGGTGCTTCTAATTCCAGGAAATTTTTAAAATACATTTATTTTAGATTATACAATAGCAGTAAAGAGAATTTGGAGCTGAGAAAAACAAACCACCCTCTAAAAGGTTGTAATGGTCATTTTGTATACCCCTTTCCAACTGTCCCGCGCCCACAAGCACAGTACAGGGCACTGGTAGTTTCATCAGTCTGTACAAAGCCTATTACTTCATCAGCTAGAAAACAAGAATTCAGAATCGACGTTCCCTAGAAGAAGATGACGTGCATAGGCGAACCACACACACATCCCTCATGTTCACTTAGCCTCTTGGATATGTCGAGCTCTCAAAGACGTCTTGAGACATACCCACTTTTCTGGCTGCAAAATAAAGAACTGAAATCCTCCACACTAGGAACAAATGCTGAAATTAACTCAAGTTACACAAAAAGTCAGGCATCATTAGGACTTTTATGAGGAAGAGTATGATAAAGTTTCACAAAACAGACTTAAAATTAAATATTCACATTACTCACAAAACATTAGGACACAACATCTTCAAAACCAAAAAGAGATACAAGAAAGCAACAGGGGTCTATGGGTTAGTTATTTCTGAGGTTTGTACCTAAGATGTAAGTTTAAATTCTAACAGTGCAACCTTGAGCAGATTACCTAACATCTCTGAACTGGTCTCCTTCTCAGCTGTTTACTATACGTGTGTGTGTGTGTATGCATATGTGTTACAGGGCTGCTGTGAAGTTAAATGATGTAAGTACCTGAAGGGTGGGGCTGACACTAACGGGATGCTTACTGCCTCACCAGCACTGTCCCAGGGTTTCCATGAATTAACTCGTTGAACCTTCTGGCAATCCACCTATGAGAGCAGAAGTATGCTCCTCTCACAGACGAGGAGAGTGAGGCTCAGGAGAGGTTAATAACTGCCCCAAATCCCTGCCAGACCGCCTCCCAGTGCACTTAACACACAGTACATACTCAATAAATAATAACTATCGTGTGCTTGCTACACCCCACAGCTGTGCTGAGCACTCTACATATTAACTCACAGACTCCTCAGTCCAATTCTGAGACAGGTACTCTTAGTATCTGCCACTTCACAGATGAGAAAACTGAAGCCAGAGAAATGAGGCTACTTTTTCCAAGGTCGTACAGTTGATTGGTAAATGCTGGAAAGTGGGACTCCGACTCACACCCCAGTGTTATTCTCCTCTCCAAAAGGCCCTTACTGTCTCTTCCATGAAAACGAAGCTATGAAACATTCTTCACACCAATTGTTCTTAGTTTATTGTCCATGATTTTATTAAACATTCACAATTCCCAGGGTTTCTGGGCAGCACGTGATCTTTCCGTGTTGATCAAGTTCTAGACAGAAAGTAAAGGTACCTGACATTTCAGCCAGGCCTAAACATTTCCATTAAGGATAAGCGAATGATTTTCAACCAACTTTTTCAAACCCCATAACTGAATACATTGAAAACTTCCCTTTCCACCGCTTTGGACCCCACAGAACTTTGAAAGCCAGAATCCACCCTCTGGGAACCAATGACACAGGGACACCAGGGAAGGGAAGAACTCCAGTGATACGAACAGCTCTATACAAAGCTTCCTTTGCCATCTCTGAAGCCCATATTATTGTAAGGATGGGACACCTTTTTTATGTTGTGGTGGGAGGTGACTACTCTCTCCCTCCCCACATTTAACACTGATAACTGTCAAGAGTCTTGGAGAGTCAGAGGAGAGCGTCCAACAGACTAAGATCTCTGTTGGATGGAAAAGGGCATTTTTAGCTGGTTTTCTCACCAGCATCACTAGATTCAGTTCACAAATATGTGCCCTGGGATGCTCTGGGCACATGGCTGGTCCGTGCTCCTTGCTCTACTCTGGAATGGCCCCTGTCCAGAGCGCCACCACGCTGGAGGGACACTTGGGTAGGCGAATCTACTCCCTTCAAAGGAAGACATTCAAGGTGAGAGCTAAGAACTAATAAATACTTCTACTCATCGTGTTTCCAGTTTTCTTCACCCACACCCTCAGTTAAAAACAAATGCACAAATGATTTGTGAGCAGACCCAAGTGTCTCCAAGAGAACTCATCTGAACACGAAAAAGTAATATCTAAACTATGAACCCAAACAAATCATTTTTTTAAACGTTTTGTGCACTAATAAAGCATAGCTTTAGGATGAATGCATTTTCAGTAATGTGCTGCTTTATATGCAGGAACATAGAGGCTATAATCACTTTCTTTTCAAGGGGGAATTTTTTATTTTGAGTCCAAATTTTTTCATTACAAGCATTTCACAAAATTCTTCCCTTTTCAAAATTCACATCAACCAATATTTTAAAATGAGTTTTAGCCTCACAACTTGGATACAGAATTCTTCTGATGCTTCACCACTGCCAAAATAAAAGTTCAAGAGGTTGCTACAGTTTTTCTCTTCAAAAAAGATAATTAAGTGAATATTTTTGGAATTAAACACAAGAGCCCGAATCTAGGGGAACATGGAACGCTTGCTCAGAGGAAGCGAGTTCTATGTAGACTCTACACGGAGAGAGGACTCTCTATCAGGAAGACAAAAACAATTTTAAAAATGCAGACAGCCAGTTTCTAGCACATCCTACTGACAAATCTTTTCAGTTTCCAAAACCACTTCTAAACATCTAAAGGAGCAAAACCACCTCAAAGTAGGACAAGATATCTGGACAACAGAATGTGAAGCCTCTGCCACATGAGCTCTCCATTTTATTTGGGACTCATTAGGGTTTCCAGAGACACAGTCGGCTCTTAGAAAACAATGTGTTCTTTCTAACTGGCACGCACAAAACTCTTTATTTCAGGAAATTTCCTTTAAAACAGAAATAGATCACAAGCCAGGCCCGGAGCAAGTTTTACAGACCTCCACCCCTCAGCTCCAATCCTAGGGCCTCCCCGGCCACCAGCACTTACGGGAAAGAAGACGGAGGGTGCTCTGGAGTCCTCCTGAGCTGGGCCAGTGAACAGCTCACAAGCTACCACGAATGAGGATGGTCTAGAAATATTTAAATATCACGGATGTTTACATATTAATTTTTTAATGTAATACGGGTACTCAAAATTCTTTGCTCGACCAACTGAACACAATTTAAGATCTAACATGTGCTGTATCCATGTCTTTGTTCAGAGACGACTGTTTGTTTTTACCCAGAAACTGGCAGACAGAAGAGACAACAATCCCACCTGAAAAGAGCAGTTCTTGCCTTCTCTTTTTCATCTTCCAAAGGAACTGTGAACATGTTCATAAACATAGTGAGTCCACATTTCAAGTTTTTTCTTTAAGTATTTTCTGCACTTTTTTCTTGAGCCAAATCTGCCAAACAGCTTTGAACACGAGAGCCCATTCATATTTTTATGTAACTATTAAATTTCCATTATCTAAACTACACGTATCCAGTGCAAGAACACCGAGCGACACGCTGGCAACACTTTCAAACGGGGCTGAAAGTCTGGTTTTTATGTGCAGTATAAAATCCATTTAGAGCACTAAACCACCATTTCATAAAAAGACAAACCCTTAAATAATTTATAGCACTAGTAAATCTAGAGTTCCTAGTAGATTTAAAAACAGTATTTAAAATATCACTTTAGATTAAAACCAGCAGCAAGAACACCACTTCCTGATGGCAGAACACACCATGTTAAAATGCAATACCAGCAGGCCACCTAGTGACCATTTGAGGGTCAGGAAAAGGATTAAATCCAAAATCCTCAGTACTCATCAGTGTTTGGTATTTTCTTGAATAAAACTATGCCAACTGAAGCACATTAAGACTTTTTTTCTATCTTCCACAAAAAATAAATTCTTTTAAAAAAGATGAATGGCTTGGGGGAAAAAAGGAAAGATGCTCTGATAAAATACTGAGAAATTAAGTATTATATAAATGACCATGTTACGTATCCCAACTACATCACATAGGCCAGATCAAAAAATAAGATAATCCAGAGATGACAGAGGACACGTAACGTTATGCTAACCAAAAAGACCCACCATCCTAAAATACCCATTGTACAGCATACTGGAAACAAATTTCTCTTGGAAAGTGAAACCAATGCTAAATCTTAGGAAAAAAGACTAAAGAAACAATACCTGGTAGAATAACTTCAGAAGCGTCTTTCCAAGATAATCCCAAGCATAAAACAGCAAAATCCCACTGACTGCCCTGGAGACAGCACTTCTCAAACACCTGCATCCTCTAGGGAGGCCCAAGACTGCCTTCTTTGCTCTAATAAAAAGTGGCGGTACGATGGGAAACACATTTGGTCTTTGTCCCTGGTTCCTGGAACAGAGCTCTAAAAGCCCTTGGAACCTCCTGAGTGACAAGAGTGTCTGGAATGAAAATGGGATGACTCTGGGCTGAGGGCTCCTCTGAAAGACCAAGCCAGATTAGAGGACCAGTGCTGGACCTCCAGGCTAGGGAAGGAGCTGGAAATTGAGTTCCATCACCAATGGCCTGAGATTTAACCAATCGTGCCCACGTGATGAAACCTCCATGAAAACCTCTAAAGGACAGGTCCAGAGAGCTTCTGAGTTGTGATGGTGTGCCCACAGCGGGTGCAGGAGCTCCACGTCACTCCCTACTCCCTACCCGGCCCTACACGCCTCTTCCATTTGGCTACTACAATAAACTGGTCACAGTAAGTAAGTGCTTTCCCGAGTTCTGTGAGTCGAATTATTGCACTGGAGGTGGGAGGGGGGTCTGGGGAAGCCATGACTGTTGCCAGCCAGGCAGGAATGTGGGTGGCCTGGGCACCCTAGCTGCAGGTGGCATCTGAAGTGGGCGCAGTCTTGTGGGACTGAGCCCTCCACACCTGCAGGGATGGAGCTGACTCTGGGAGTTAGTGTCAGGACGGAAGTGACTTACTGGACGCCCAGCCGGTGCCAGAGAATCAGAGAACTGGATGGTGTGAGAAAAAACCCGCAAAGGCCAACAAACTGAGCCTGAAGAGGAGATAAAATAAACTTAGCTTTATTTTAGAAATGGTTTTCACTACATAAGGCATAATAACCCAAGTCACTCATTTACCACTTAGATTGAGGTTTCAGAACCTCAGTGAATCATAACTTATCTGGCAAAACGTGCCTTAGCTTTCCAAGATGAATGAGACAACCTACACACACTGTTCTCACTTCACACCACACCGAACATCTCACACTAACCGGGACAGGCCTGGGCAGTCCACTTCCTTACCAGTCAACCTTCTTTCCAGTCCAGACAGTGCTGTCTTTGATCTGCTCTGAAACACTTAAAAGTACTTTAAAAATATTAACTCTAAGAAAATAAAACTATGTATAACATTCTAACATTGACATAACAAATCTCAAGTAAAAAAGATAGGTTTAATGTACAAAAAACGCAAACAAAACCACAATCAAAACAAAAAGGAAAAATACTAGAAACATAGTTTCAACAAAAAGGGCATATAATTAGTATCTATTGATTTCACACAAATTTGTAAGAAAACTATAAAACAACCACAACAGAATAAAAGTAGAGTAAGAACAGACAATTCGCTAAAAATAAAACAGAGACTCCACGATAGAACATCACCTAACAAGAGGAAAGGCCTATAAATAATCCATAGAATCCATAAAGTCTACAGAATCATAAACGTCCGTGAGCCCACCACAGAGCTGAGGTCCTAAAGCAGTAACATGAACTGCTTCCAAAGAGCGACAAGCCCCAACAAGAAAGGACACGACCCGTGAACTGTTTGCCTTCGGCAGTCATGGGAGGAAGGGGGATTGCAATAAAGGCAGCAAAGAAGACACAACTAAAATGGCTTCAAAACTCTTACAGGCTGAGTGTGGACTGGTCTCACTGGGAGCCCAGACACAGGGGCTCTGCACTCATTCACAAGTAGGCGTGGAAGAGGTGCTCAGAAGAAAGATCAGGAGCAGGTCTGGAGACGAGAGAGAACTCTCCTCAGTGGTGCACAGGCACAAAAGTCTGCCCACTCCCTGGGTCCTTGGTTGGCAGAACACAAAAGCCTTAAGCTGATGGGGAAGAGCAGGAAACCCTCCCAGGGGCCACTGTTTCTGAGGGAGGGGCAGAGCAAATATGGTCTGCCAAAGCGAGGGAGGTAGAGGAATTCTTGGTCCAGGATCCTGAACTGACACATACCACGGACCTGCCAATGCATGTGAGAAGCACACAACTCACGTGCCAAGACCTCCCAGGTTCAAGGTTGGGTACCACGCAGGGAGGAGAAAGGATATTGAGAAAGACCCACTCCAAGATCCAGGAGCACAGGTCCTGCCTCAGACTGAAGCTGGACCAGCAAAACCAAGAACCCCCACTGCTCCCCAGCACAAGCCTAGCACTAAGGAATAAGGGATCCTGCTAAGGGAGGACCAAGAGCCTGGAGGGAGCCGTTGCATGGGGCAGGCAGGGGATTCGCAAGCTGAGGGAGGAGGAGAAACACTGAGAAAACCCTGCGGCAGGCCAGGCCACGCTCAGCACAAGGTAGGACAGCCCATCACCGCAGAAATTTGAGGCTGGGGCTGCAGGAACAGTCACTACAGAATAAGGAAATCCAAATCCAGCTGAGCTACCAACTAAATTAACTCAGCTCACCACACTGACAGGGTGACTGGAAAAGAGTGTAAACGCCCAGGCATAAACACCACCCATCTCAATTTCTCCTGTTCTTTCAGCATTTGGTACAAAACTCTAACACCAAAAAGAGCAAGAAAAACCACCCACCATGAAGAGATACAGCAATCAACAAAACCAGATGCAGAAATGACCCAGAGGTTGCAACCATCAGTCAGGACTTTAAAATAACTATAGAATTCTTATGTAAAATGATGTAGTTGAAAAGTGGACCACACGCATGAACAGATAATTTCAACAGAAAGATGTAAACTATATATATGTAAAAAGAGAACCAAATAATGAGAGAATTTTTTTGATGATTATCACCAAGTTTAAGAATTCTTTCTATGGGCAAATACAGCTGAGGAATCAATAAACTTGAAACTAAGTGATTAGAAATGATCAAGCCTGAAAAATCAAGACAAAAATGGGAAAGAACAGATCATCTAAAGCTGTGGGACAATACCCCACTGTCTAACACTCGTGCACCTGGAGGCCCAGAAGAGAGCGGGGCAAAACAAACAGGTGAAGAGATAATGGCTGAGAGTTTCCAAAAACTAATGAAAGAACCAACCAGCAACCAGGAAGGTCTGAGAACGCTAAACTGGAAGAAAAAAGACTCACACATCCTGAAAGACCTAGAAAAACCACACTAAACCTGCTCAAAATCAGGGTCAGAGAGGATCCTGGACTCAGGCAGGAAAAAAAGAAACACTAGAAGGAGAAGAACAAAGAATTAGAAACAATGCAAACAAGAGGACCAAGGAGCAACATCTTTAAAGTCCTAAAAGAAAAATCTGTCAAGCCAGAATTCTACACCCAGCAAAAATATCTTCTAAAAATGAACTGATGAGACAGATCCGATACCAAAGCCTTTCCAAGTTCACTCCTGTGCCTCCTGGTGTGCCACGTGCACACGGAAACCCTGGCTTCCTACACACTCTCTAGGAGTTGTATACAGTCATGCGCCACATGACAACATGTCAGTCAACGATGGACCACATACATAACAGCGGTCCTGGTGAATGAGTACCACAGAGCCTAGGTGTGTAGCAGGCTGCACCATCTAGGTTTGTGGAAGCACACTCTACGATGTCTGCGTGACAAAATCGCCCAACGATGCATTTCTCAGAACCTGGCCCTGTTGTAAAGTAACGCATGACTGTATTCTTATTCCTGTTTCCATCACCTACCATGTAAATCTCTCAAGGACAGAAACGTGGCTGGTCAATCTTCGTGTTGCCAGTGCCTAGGACTGCGACGAACCACAGTAGTGGGCTTTTAATAGATGTCTGACTGATGATGGATGACGAAAGAATGAATGCTGGTGCAGCCTGGGAGAGAAGGGAGGGAAGCCAGAAGCACAGAAACAGGACTGGTCCAAGAGCTCAGAAGCTGGTTAACAGGAGACCTGGAGAGCAGGAAGATCAAGTGAAAAACTGTCTGGGATAAGGTCTCATTACCTGCAGGTAACACTTCTGTACAAAGAAAAGCATCGGAGCAGCCCAGTCACCAATTTGTATTATTTCTATTTATTCAGCTACAATGTTTAGATAAGGGAAATAAATTAGGAAGGCGAGTCCCAGGTTAATTATCTGGTAGATATTTCATAATATGGAAAAATTCAAAGGCTAAATAAAAATTTATAAAATAGACATAGGTAATTTAAAAAAAAAGTTGTATGTCTAATATAGCCAGTAAGAGATACCAGAGGAAAGAGGTTTATGGTAATAGGATTTTAAAGATCAAGAGGGCTTCAAATGCCATAAGCCCCAGTTAGGGCAGGAGGAGGAGAAACGAGGCATCGCTGCCTGTGCACCACCACTTCAGGAGTCCCCGGACAGCGCCGACCATGACGAGGGCAGAGAGTAACGACTGACACCTCACAAAGCTGATCCTCCCCAACTAAGGGAATCGTGCGACCTTCCGCTGGAAGGGAGAAGACGGATGGGGACGCGTGGAGGAAGGAGCAGAGAAGGGAAGAAAAACGCTCTAAAAACTCAGACTTGACTGAACTCCGAGGGAATCAGAAAGGTCCTTATGTCCTAGAATCTTTCCCTCCCAAAAATTCAACCTCAGGCTGTACCATCACGTTGTCACAGGGAAAATCGGGGTGCGCTCCAAACACCTAGGGAAAGTTAACTACACTATACACCTGAACTCAAACAAAGAGAATAATGCCAAGTTTTACAGCTGAACAATCAGGCTGAGTTTTCTCAGGTATTTGTGGGGTAAAATTACTGATAAAACAAAAGATAAGGTGGCTCTCAAGCCCCTGCGCTTTACGTTGACAGATATTTCTTTGTGACATATGGTGCCCTGACAACACCGAACACAGTGAC
This sequence comes from Equus przewalskii, assembly GCF_037783145.1. Lineage (NCBI taxonomy): Eukaryota > Metazoa > Chordata > Mammalia > Perissodactyla > Equidae > Equus > Equus przewalskii. Next base: position 117,525,544 of record NC_091832.1, on the reverse strand, counting down.
ACACACAGAAAACAGTCAGCAGTACGAAGGATTTAAAACACATCACTCCGCACTACTCCCATGGTCTTTTTGGAGGGGAAGGTCATGAGATGGACACAATCACTCTCTGATGACGCTGTCTTTGATCTTCTCTTACCCGTTCCTGAAGAAGCTCCACAACTTGCTGGACACAGTCATTCACGTCACACGAGTCTGTTTTCAGCACCAACTCCGGGGCCTCCGGTTTTTCATATTCGGAATCAATCCCAGTGAAACCTGTAAAAGGCACCAGACAAGGGGGTGGAGGGAACCAGGTTTCTTTCTTCGGCGCGAGCCTGCTATGGTGAAGTTAGTATTCACGCTGCCCCCTCCAAGTCACAGGGCTGCAGCACTGAGGCTCCTTTCTGGGGAGACTTCTACTGACACCTCTGTTCCTTCTTTAAACACACAGGTGATTCCCTCACAACCTGCAGCTGCTATGTTCAGTACAGTCGCCGCGAACACTGACAGTCAGCACCGAACTGCTGCTCCCACGGGGACACTGAGTCAGCTTCCCGCAAGCCTCTGGCACAACACTTTTTAATTCTACAAATAAATTTCAGTGAGTAGGCGAATGTGCAAATATGGAATCTTCAAATAATGAGGATCAACTACACTTCTGTCGCCTGTCCTGTTTTCCTTTAAGTAAAGGCCTAAATTGACTGTGAGGAGGCGGGTGTGAATGTCACGTGGCCCGGAGCGGCTCGATTCCTCCCAAGAACACAGCACACAGCGCCCACGCCCGGGCACAAACCAGACCTGACCAGGTCTTCCTCTTCTCGAGGCAACCTCTCAGAAAGCTGATCCAACCCCACATCCGCCAGGACTACCTACGGCCATGCAGAAGCTCTGCAGGCCGCCGCCGCCATGAGATTAAGAGTCCAGGCGAGAGAAACTACTGCCGAGAGCTAAGCAAACACAGCCGGGAAGGTGACCCTGCTACAGCACAAAATACATTCCACAGTCAGACACAGTCCACCTGGGTGTTAACCGCCATCTCGATTTTCCCTGTTGTACGTGTGCTGCTGGGTAACTGCCAAGAAAATGAAGATCACATGACGCCCTCCAGGACGGGCTGAGCTAAAGATACACTGCTCCTGTCTCACACTGCTGACGACACCCCACACAGAAGTCTCCCAGGGCCAGTCTGCCTCGGAATGACTGGGCCATCCTTGGGTTAGAATGGTAAGCATCAATTTAAAATCACTACTAGAGGGGCCGGCCCAGTGGTGTAGTGGTTGAGTTCTCACGCTCTACTTCGGCAGCCTGGGGTCCACGGGTTCAGATCCCGGCCACAGATCTACACACCGCTCACTGAGCGATTTATATGTGGAGGCGTCCCACATATAAAGTAGAGGAAGATGGGCACAGATGTTAGTTCGGGGCTAGTCTTCCTCAGCAAAAACAAACAAATAAATAAAATCATTACTATTAAGAGGCACGGTTATCAAGAGTTCTAAAATAGGCACAAGTCTACAGCCCACTTATTTCATTTTTTTTTATATTTGATATTTCTAAGTCTCACATGAAATCCTGAACCCACAAAGAAATTTCTGTACTACCAATATTCCCAAGATAATTTAGTGGTGAGGCACAATAAAATCGATGGGGAAAAACTAACTCTAGTTAAAATCCTAGTTCTTAAGCTGTGATTCTCAAATGTAGTTACACAGTGGAATCGCAGGGCCACACCCCCACGAGACTGTCTTCTCACTGGTCTGGGTACAGCCTCGGCACCAGAGTTTTAAAACTTTCCCCAGGTAATGCTAATGTGCAGCAAACCTTGAGAAGCAGTGCGTTAGAAGACTTGGCTTACCAGCTTAAAAGGCCAGGAATTCTCTGCCTCGCTAATTTATCCCATTAGTGACTATAATTAATGTATGCTGTAAAAAACACTTTTGTATTTAAGTAGGTAATTAACTACTTGAACAGTAATCCCACGAAAACAATCTCGGTATTAGGATGGCTGGCACAGGGATACATTTACAGTTTAGTAAATGCCACACACCAGTCCACGAGAGCTGGACGTCTGCTGAACGTCTGCAGCCTCGTCCGTCCTTGCACACTTACCAGCCGGCTCTCCAACACTGAATGGGAGCATCCATAGGCAACCTTTTAAGCACCGTTCTGACAATGAGTAAATGACTTTTTTAAAACAAACAACTCTACAACTAGGAACTCTAGCACCACGGCAAACCCAAAATAAACATGAGCACACACACATATACTGTCCTAAGGAACGTCTTATCAATGTTTAACCAGAGGAACTCAGAAACACTCCGGGAAGTAAACAAGTAACACAGAAACTAAACTAACACAAACACACCCCCAGATAGAGAAGGCAAACTCTAGTGACTCAAGGTGCTCTGCCTGCGGTCTTATTCATCTTTGCGTCCCTGGGACCAAACGTGGACCTTGCAAATAGAAAAGGATCGATACGTGTGTTCAACATCCGCTTTCCACTCCCCCTTCTCATCCATCAGCAAGCACTTACTGCCTGAGTGCTGGGTATCATGCTCTGAGCCTCACACTGTGCTGGGTTCTAAAGACACAAAAAGGTTCAAGATCCCTCTGCTCACAAGGAGCTTACGCCAGCCGGGCAGACAAACCTCACCCCCTCACCAATCCATCCTTGCAGGAACAACACAACTGACTACAACTGAACAAGTAAAAGATTTAGACTTCAGGATCCCGATCAGAGATCCAAATCTCTATTACCACACACTGAAGGGAAAACTGGCCATCAACAGAGAGGGTAATGCAGAAGGTCACGGGTGAGACTGGTTCCCTCCAGTTGTCATACATTACTCAGGTCAGGCGGCCTGCTCTCTCTGAGCAAGTGCCAGCTGAAAGGGGAAGCGGAGTTTCTGTGGCGGCATGACTGGAGGTCAACCTGCCCTGGGAACAAGATTTCACCACGGCAGGTGGAACTGGCCCCATGGAATTGTTAAAGCATTCCCAGGTCCAAATAGAGAAGAGCCCAGAGCGACAAGGTTTTCCTTGCTGTCCCACCTTTTCCTTTCGGGGCCAGAAGCTAAATGCTCCTGGGAGCTCCCGTGACAATCCTAGGCCATCACTCTCCCTGCTGGGGAGGCAAACAAATGTTACCGGCATGAATCACGGACCCCTAAACAACAGTGACTGAGTCATCTATCTTTGATTTTTCTTTAACGCTGGCATGTCCTCTGGTTCTGATGACAATTACAGGACTAACATCAAAGGATGTCTAGAAGATAAACAATAGGACTGGGATCAAAGGCCACAGCAGACAGGTTCTAAATGTCTCTCTGTCCAAATGTTCATCACAGTTGAAACTCTGAGAGCAGATCAGAAAACCTAAAAAGCCAGGTGCATATATTTTGATGGAATCAATGATATGTTAAATCAATCTAATCCAACAATTGTACTCAGAATGAATAAGGGACCATCCCAAGCAACACGATACAAAAGAGAACAAGACACAGTCTTCGCTCTCAAGATGCTTATAATTCAGGCATTTTTCCCATTAGCTATGGAATTTCCTACATTTTCACTGGAACAAAAAGAAGAGAAGTGGCAGCAGGGGCTGACCCCGTGGCATAGTGGTTGAGCTTGTACACTCTGCTTTGGAGCCTGGGGTTCATGGGTTCGGATCCCAGGTGGGGACCTACACACTGCTAATCAAGCCATGCTGTGGCAGCATCCCACATAAGAAAACACAGAGGAAGACTGGCACAGATGTTAGCTCAGGGCCAATCTTCCTCAAGAAAAAGAGGAGGATTGGCAATAGATATTGGCTCAGGGCCAATCTTCCTCACCCTCATCCCCCCCAAAGTGGCAGCAGCTATCAACTGATATCCAGTCTAATACTAGGCACCTAATTATATCAAGTAGGTTTCCACCCACCCCTAAGTCCCAACCCTCCAAACTCCAACTTGTGAGTGGGATTCTGACCTGACCAACAGTCCTCACTCGGTGCCCACAGTGCAGGTGCTGCTGCTGGGCCTGAGAGACACAGCTGTGGCAAGACATTCTCTTCTCAAAGGGCTCTGAGTCATCCAAACTCTCACAATCTCGTAGAAAAGATCAGTCTTGGGTACTGTTCGTATAAGACAGCTAAGCAAAAGGAAACTAGGGGGCGGGCCTGGTGGCGCAGTGGTCAAGTTCGGTGCGCTCTGCTTCAGTGGCCCGGGGTCCAGGCTCGGATCCTGGGCATGGACCTACACCGCTCGTCAGCCATGCTGTGGTGGTAATCCACACACAAAGTGGAGGAAGACTGGGACGGCTCTTAGCTCAGGGCTAACTTCCTCAAGCCAAAAAAAAAGCAACTAGGAAAAAATACCACTTACCTTTAATTTCTCCAGCCCGTGCTTTTTTGTAGAGTCCTTTGACATCCCTCTGTTCACAAACATGCAGTGGAGCATCAACAAATACTTCAAAAAAAGGTAAACTTGCACCCTCATGAATTTGCCTTGCATTGTTGCGATCCTTAGGAAAAAGACATAATAAACAGTGCTTATACGAATCAAAGGTACTATATTAATATCAAGGACACGTAAAAGTGCCTTTCGTCTGAACTGATGGAAAATAGACAAAATTTAATTTATATTTTTAAAATAGAAACTGAAAAAAGCAAATCCAAGAAATTAAAGGTTAACATATCCACTCTTCGCAACAATTTTAAAAGGCATACTATCCTAAAAATCCAAGGTACTGGGGAGTTACAGGAGGGGAAGCAACAGATGCCCCATAAACACTTTCACCTAAAGTTATGAGGAACCTGAGCCAAAGCCCAGCTCGAGTGCAGGCGCCATCAGGCTGCTCTCTACACCACATTCAACCTCAGCCTGAGCGGGTGTGAAGGCAGCTTCACAAAAGGTCCATTTAGAACCTGAGGCAAATTTAACCGCTCGACAAACGCAGACTCCTGCAGCCACTTATCTCTAGCATTCCCAAAACTACTTTTCTACACAGCCCCTACCCCCAACTCTGGTAATCACCCTCGTTGCTCAGTCTAAACTCTCTCCACCCGGTCCTCTGGAACACTGTTTCCTTGCAAGTCCCACGTGCCCCCTTGAGGATCCACACATCCTGCCGATCTCCAGTGCAGCTCCACACTCATACTCTGTGTACAAGGCAGCACCAGCACCCTCAAAGCTAGCCCCACAACTTCCACCGTTCTATCCCCACACAGCTCAGGCGAGCCCTCGCCACCTTTCCTGTGGCATCTCTAACAACTATTCCTACTTCCACTCCTACCAGGTGACCATACTTCCATTTCAAAAAGATAACCCCCGGGCATGAATGCCCTCAATCTCCTCTCTGCCATATTAGAAATGGATCTACATTCCCAACAACCCTTCTCTCCCTCCCTCCTGTCGCTCCTCCTTCAGACTCCAAACCCCTGCCCTCTCACGGACCTTGCTCTAGCCATCAGCCCTACTCCATATGGGATCTTCAGCCTCATCCCTCTCCACTGGCCTCTCCCCTGGCAACAAACAAGTATAAGTCACTCTCATCCATTAAAAACAAGTGAACTTGCAAATCATACGAAAATTCTTAATCACGGGCACTTTTTGATCTTTACATTACCAGGACTTGCTGGTGCATTTCACCGGACCAACCCCACGTACTCCTCTAAGGCTATCCTGATCATTCCTGTGCAGGCTCCCCTGGGCTCCTCCTACTTCTCCCATCCCTTAAACACTAGAGCTGCTCACATTCCCAGGAGCCCACTGCTCAGAGGACGCAGTCCTTGGGTACCTTTCCCAACCGCCTTCACAGCGTAAACTACAGCACAGACACCTACACTGAAGCCTGAGCCTGCCCTCCTGATAAAAGACACATTTCCAACGTCCCTAAAGATACCCACCTGGTTATCCCACAGGTACCTCACCCTCAACATGGCAAAACCACATCCAATCTCCTTCTCCCAAGCTTGCATTCCCGCCTACGCTGCCCAAATCCAAGAACGACAACGCTATCCACCCAGAGTCCCGAGAATGTTCAGGTTCCTTCCTTTTGCCTGCCACGTGCATTCTGTCACAAAGTCCTTCAGACTTTCCTCTAAATATTACACCAACCCACTTTGTGCTTCTCCCCTACTCCCTAGTTCAACCTCATTTCTCTTGTCTGAACAACTGCAACACTCTTTTAATCAGTCGGCCGGCTTCTACATTTGATCTGCTCCACGCCCTGCTCTACACTGTCCCCAGGATGACAGAGGATGCAAATCTGACCGTGTCACTAAACTTCCCACCATCACCAGGGTAAAATCCAGGCTCCTTAGTGTGAGGACCGGGCCATCTTTACCTGGCCCCGCCATTCTCAGTCATGCACTTGGTGCTCCATTAATAATTAAGATCTGCCTGGGCCACAAGGCTGGACCATACACCTTTGCCATCTCCCCTGCCAGAAACACTCCACTGCTCTCTTCCAGCTAAAGCCACATGCTCCCTCACAGCGCGCTCCACGGTGACATCCTCCAGGAAGCCTTCCATGCACCCCCAGCTGACCAACGGCCCTTGCTTCCTCTGGGTTCTCAGCGAACCCACTATGCACCTCTGTCACAGATCTCATTCTGATATACTGAAATCACGTCGTGAGCTCTGACCCTTAGCGTCTGGCAGAGCAACTGTGATCACTCCAACTGTCCTCTTAAATCAAGGTGTTTCTAAGTTTCCATGAGGGGCTCTCTTCTCATTCTGTATACTCAACTTCTAGCTGTCAACTAATAAAGTCAATGATTCCTAAATCTGAATCTCAATTCTACTTTCCTGAGCTCCAGAACTAATTTTCCAACGATCCAGGTGTCATCTTCACTCCACCAGCACTTCAAACTTAACCCACCTAAAATGAAATACTCATCTCCTCCCTTCCCGCCCTGTATTTTCTAACTCAGTGACACCACCTTCTATTTGGAAAGCACCATCCTTCATTTCCCCTCAAAAGCAGCAATCAACCAGGCACAGCGTCCTGTAGATGCTACAGGCTCAAGAGCCCTGAAACAGGTCCATCTTTTCTAACCCCATTGCTGCTGCTGGAATCCACTCCAAAAGCCTCCTAACTAGTCTCCCACCTCCAGCCATGCTCATTCCAGGCTTCGAGGATGACCTCACTAAGATGCAAACCCAATGATGCCATTCCCAAGTACGATCTCAAACTGTTAACTGCCTGACGGGCAAAATCCTGAGCAGTCCAGAGCTCATCATCAGACCTCTGCAAACCACTCTGGCTTCACCTGCCCTCACACTCACCCTGCAGAGCAGTCATACCAGACTACCTACGGTTCCCCAGGAGACCAAGCTCCCTCAGCCTGACTTTCATGCTTTTGCGAATACTGCACTGTCCCCTGCACAAAACAGCTTTCTTCCTCAGTCTGCCTGGGATGCTCTGACTCACCCTCCCTGCCCTTCAAGCAGCACCTCCTCTGTGACTCCTCGCAGCACCTTTTCTATACATTTACCTAATAACCTGTCTCCAGACACCGTTAACTGTTCACATCTCTACATTCCCACCAGACTAGCTACCAACCCCTTAAGGGTAGGAACTATCAGGCTTACCTTTAGAACGAAGATGCCCAACTTCAGTGGTGACATAGAAAACTACACACATCCTGCATTATATGGTTCAATCCACCTCTTGTCGTGGATTCTGACATGCCCCAAGTGGAGTGCAAGCCTCTTTTTCTCAGAGATGAGATTAACAATCATCCTGCTGCTCCACACTATGGAAACCAGGGGCCAAAGAGCAGATCAGCAGACACTTTCAGATACCCAGGTCTCAGCTGACAGCTCTCCAAATCAGGTCTTACCAACTTGCTCCTTTTCCAACAATAGCAACAATTCCCAGAAGGTGCAAGAATACCACTATTTTATAACTATGAAAACTGTTCATATCCAAGGACTCAGGAACTCTATATAACTCTCATGCTGCTTATACAATTCATTATCAATACACTTTAAACTGATGTGTTGACACTGATCCCACCATTTCAGGGAAAAAGTAGCAAGTCCTCACAGAACCTTTTGGAACTCCTGCCACGGTTCAATTAAGTGAACCTGTATGATTGACACTCAATACGATACTTATCTATAACTCTTAACGGCTTGAATTTTGTTTTGTTTTTAAAAAAGTCTAAGTAACCATCCAAACTTGTTCATGATACAGTACTGGAACTGTGCTATTATTCATGACATTTACTGAATACTTACTACACAGGCGCTGTGCTGAGAGCTCGGAAAGCAGGACTTAACTAGTCCTCCAAGCACCCCTATGAGGCAGGCGCTCCCTGACCTCGGAGGGTGAGCTGAACTGGCCGAGGTCTGACGGGAACTGGCAAGGCCGAGATTTCAGCCCACTGTGTCTGCCTCCAGAGCCCCAGCCTTCACCCTCTACACTACCTGGCCTGCTGTGTGATGTCTGGACTTCCTAAGGGGCCACGCTATTGATTAACAAACACTAACTATCTACCGGGTTCCAGGAACAGGGCCTGACACTAAGATTACAAAGATAAATATGACACAGTCCCAGCCCTCAACAAGCCGGTGGGGTTTAGAGGCAGCAAACTGGGGTGGGCAGGAGCATGGACTCCAGTGACAGCCCGTCTGCGTGCAAATCCTTGCTCTGCCAGGGAGTGTGTGCCCTCGGGTAACTGACACCTCCGTTTCCTCACCTCTACCTTCCTTGTCAGAGAACTACAGGAGTTAGTTCAGATAAGAGCACTTGAAAACAATTACCGGTAATTCTAAGTGTTCCATAAATGTTAGTTGCTATTATCATTGTTATTATTATTATTACTACTGCTGCTGCTGCTGCTCTTCACATCACCAATCAACGAAGTGGTGACTATAATAAAACTACGTGTTAAGGGACACTAAGAAGGGCACCCAGGACAGGTACCCAATGAAGGCTGAAGGAGGAAGGGAAGGTCTCAGGAGGAGAGAGACCTAGCACCTAGGTCAGATACCTGACCTGAGGCTCAAAGCACGACCAGGCAGAGTGGTGCTGGTGCTGAGAAGAGAGGCACAGGAGGAAGGAGAGAGCGCCTTCCGGGGCGGAGGTGGGGGGGGGGGGGGGGGTGGGTCCAAAAATCTCACAGTGAGAAACGCAACCTTTTCAGAGAAACAGAAAAAAGTGAATCAGTCCTGCTACAGTCTCTAAAACAAGAGGAAGGGTGTGACGAGAGATGAGGCCCTAGAATTGTGAGCAAAGCAGCCACAGCAGGACACGTGCTAAGAAACTTAAGACTTTCTCTAGTGTCTGATAAATGTCAAGTATTTACTACAGGTTTATTGAATTGAAAAGTCAAGCTTGAAATAATTTAGCCATTGGCCAGAGGCCAATAACTTTGGTTCACTTTGCGCAGATTTTTATAGGTTTTATCAAAAATGAATTTACACAGAAAGTTGCAGCACAAAAACGTTGTAGGTTAATTATTTTAATTTGGATTTAGCCTCAAAGCACCTGTCAATGTTTAAACTATTTGCTTTGCCTGATGCCATCTTCTCAACCAACGTAAGCAGAAGAGCAATGAATGGCACAGAGCCACACACCTGAGTATAAGGCGATATAAAACTCGTGATGCACACCAAGCCAGCGTCTGCAAACAGTTTGGCAACTTCTGCGATGCGGCGAACATTCTCTTCTCTGTCTTCAGGACTAAAGCCAAGATTCTTATTGAGACCTTGACGAATGTTGTCCCCATCCAATGTGTAGCATGGGATCCCATGGCAAACCAAGTACTCCTCCAGGGCCATGCTCACCGTGGTCTTCCCCGCTCCAGACAAGCCTGAAACCAGACAGACCATCAGACTCCACACACCACTGAGTAATGAGCAACTGTAAGCACAGGCTTGACGGTACTCATTATTCATAGCAGTCTCTCAGCAACATTCTTATCCGATAATTCTCTGTACGATTTACCGCTTATCTAGAAAAACACCTATAGTTTTAAAAAGCATTTATGTTCTTAGTAACTCTTGTCTATGCCCAAGGGTTTCCTAGAAATCTATGACGAGCTTCACAGGCTTAATCAACTTTCACATCGGACACGGTTAGGTACATATTCACTTTGTCCTCTTGTTACCACTATTCTAAAGCTGCACGCCAATTTTAAAACAAAGCTATATGTCCAAATTACTTATGGGAAGGGGAGAAAAAGAAAGGACATAAGTAAGGGAAATGTTAGAGAGTTAAGTCTATACCCTAGGATCGTCACCTCTCACAGACCACCAGGATGGAAGTACCTGGGAGTCCACTTTATAACATAATCAACCTTGAGAGAATGTCCTCATTCAGCTCACCTTCCTCTACCCACGCTGACTCACTGAACAACCAGAAGTAAAGGAGAAGGATGGAGCATATTTATGCACTAACACCTGCCACCCTGGTGTAATTACAGAATTCATAACTAAAGCAGTTACAAGGCAACAGACAAAATACTGAAGTCTAATGTACTGATGCTCTTGAAAGAAGTTATCATAATCTGGAAGGCTTACTGAAAAAAATTAGAAAAGATGATGAGGGGCGAGCCCAGTGGCGTAGTGGTTAAGTTCACACACTCCACTTCAGCAGCCCAGGGTTCAAGTGTTCAAATCCCGGGCGCAGACCTACACACTGCTCATCAAGCCATGCTGTGGTGGTGTCCCACATATAAAACAGAGGAAGACTGGCACAGCTGTTAGCTCAGGGACAATCTTCCTGCAGCAGAAAGAGGAAGATTAGTAAGAGATGTTAGCTCAAGACCAATCTGCCTCACCAAAACAAAAAAAAAGAGGATATGTTGAGAGGATCAATACAGCGTTAGTTGCTTTACATATTAAACTTACATTACTATGAGTATAGCAGACTGTATTTTCAAAAGATGGTCACAATGGAATTGGCCATCCTGCAAGCTCTTCTACAATGCGACACTGCCACTGCCACATCAAGAGGGAGAGTCTCACTCCCTGCCCTTGAATCTGAGCTGGCCTCGGGACTCGCCTGTAGCCAAAAGTGTAGTGAAAGTGATGATGTGTGACTTCCAAGGCTGGGCCAGAAGAGGCTGTGCAGCCTCTTTGGACGCTCCATGTGGGAGAAGCTAGCTACTACACACGCTGAGATCACCAAGCTAAAGAGCTCAGGAAGGTGTGATCTTCCTGTGCACAGGCTTGTGTGTGTGTGCGTGATCTTCTTCAGTCCACAGGCTCAGCTGGCTAAGCTCCCAGCAGACAGGCAGCATCACCTCAGGAGGTCACAGTGGACGCCAGCCCACCTGAGCCGTCAGAGGACAGCAGCCCGTGCCAGCACGACCGTGACCAGGCAAGACACATGTGCAACTACGCAGCTGAGCCCTCCCGCAGCGCTCATCTACAAAACGAGAAGCAGACTAAAACGGCTGTGACACCACTAGGTTCTGGATAATCTGTTACACAGCAGCAATAACTGGAACAGAGATAGACGGTGGGGAGGAGCAGGTTGTTCTGGGGTATTTTTGTTGTTATTTTTAACTACCAGTCATAAATACTGATACTACCAAGTATCAGGAAGAAAAAACCCTGAAACCCTAAACTTTTTATACAACAAAGACAACCTAAATTACAATAAAAGTGTCAGTTTATACATACATGTGTATTTATATATATTTTTACATACATATTTAACTTGAAACAGTGTAAAAATAGACACTGCTGAAAATTAAACTACTGACATAGGTTTCATTGAGATGGTTACAGTGACCATAGACAAAAACGCAAAGAAATTAAAGCAGTTGGAGAAAATTAATAGATAATGCAAGACAGACAACCCAAAACTAAGATAAGAATAAACAGCATACCCGAAGGAGAGAAATCAACTGTACTGGCTTGAATAGCGTGCCCCTAAAAACTCACGTCCATATGGAACTTCAGAATGTAACCTTATTTGGACATAGTCTTTCTGAATGTAATTAGTTAAGATGAGGTCATACAGGATTAGGGTGGGCCCTAAATCCAATGATCGCTGTCCTTATAAGAAGACCACATGAAGACACAGAGAAAAGAAGCTGGTGTGAATCAGAGGAGATAAGTGAGGTGTCTGCAAGCCAAGGGACACCTGGACAGGCAGGAACAGCTTCTCCCTTAGGGCAGAGAATGACCAACTGCCAACACCTACATTTCAGACTCCTACCTCCAGAACTGTGAGGGAATAAATTTCTGTTGTTTGAAGCCATTCATGTTATGGTGATTTGCTTCAGCAGCCCTGGAAAACTAATACACCAACTAATGTGAAAACACAAAAGAAGAAAGTTTATCTGAAATAAAACCTGAGAAAAGGCAAACCGTATTGCAGGAAAATGGCACACAAACCACTCAACACCTTGAGAGGTCCCTGTTAGGTTACTGAATTGCAAGAAATCTTGACTTCCATTTCCAATAACATCATCAAAAAAATAGTGAAAGCTACAGAAGACTTGACAAAATAATTAACAAGCTGGATGTAACGAACACACACAGAATATTGCACACATTACAGGAACACATGCTGTTTTCAAACACACATCTATGGAAACTGATTACATACTAGACCATAAAGCAAGCACGAAAAAATAGGATAAACAGTATTTATAAGCATCATCAGTGGTAAAATAAATGGAATATACCATGTTCAACAAAAGGAGTACCCAGGGGCTGACCCAGTGGCCAAGTGGTTAAGTTCGCACACTCCACTTTGGTGGCCCAGAGCTTAGCTGGTTTGGATCCTGGGTACGGACATGGCACCGCTCATCAGGCCATGCTGAGGTGGCGTCCCACATAGCACAACTAGAAGGACCCACAACTAGAACATAGAACTATGTCCTCGGGGGGCCTTTCGGAAGAAGAAGGAAAGCAAAAAAAAAGATTGGCAACAGATGTTAGCTCAGGTGCCAATCTTTAAAAGAAAAGAAAAAAAGAAAAGGAGTATCCAAGATTCTAAAGGTCAATTTTCCCCAAAAACGACCTTTAGATATAATGCAATCCCAAATCAAATCCCAGCAGGGTTTTGGGGGAATTAGTTAAACCAATTAAAAACTTATACAATAGGCAAAGAGCCAAAAATTTTTTTTAAAAGTCAAGACACTCCTGATGAAGAATAGGTAAGAGGACATACTCCACTGGACTTCAAGACCTATAAAAATGGGTAATTAAAACAGTGTGGCAATAACAGGAATAAGAGCCAAGCATACAGGTGGAACAGATCAGAGAGCCCAGAAACAAATCCATAGATAAGTGAAAACTGATCTATGACAGCTGGCATTGCAATCAGAGAAAAAGGATACCCTCATCAATATACGCTCCTGGGACAACTGATCACCCACATGGTTAAGAAAGAAAATGGATCCCTCCCTCTCACTACCCCCTAATACCAAATGCAGGTGGATAAACGGCCAGAGTGGAGAATGACAAAATTCTAGGAAAATACAGGAAAAGAAAGAATTCTTCAAGCATCCAGATGAAAAAAGGAAAGCTCCTAAAGAGAAGGGAAAAAACGTGAGCTTAGTCTCACACTTCTTCACAACACCATTTAATACCAGAAGACAATGTGGTAATGTTTAAAGAACTCAAAGAGAAAGAAAGTATGAACCAAATATATATTTTACCCAGCCAAGTTGTTGGAAAAGATAGGCAGACACTCTCAGACATAAAAACTCTGGGAATTCAGAACCCAAGGGAAGACCATCTTACAAAAACTACTTAACAATGAAATACAATGAAAACTTGACTCAAATAAAGAGCTCCTGAGTGGACCTGGCATAATCAAGGAAGTGATGGGGAACTGGTAAGTACTGAACCAATTTCACTCATAGAAGTCAAATACAAACAATCATGGAAATTTAAGATTCGAGAACAGAATATAACTGGTACAAACCTGGATGATAGGAAAGTAACAATTCAACAATCTAAACTTAAGAACGAAGAGATGGAAAGAATGTGAGTGTGTTGTCTTCTTTCATACAAAACCAGACAGACCTATCTAAAACTGAAAAATGTAATTTAAAAAAACAGAAAATGGAATGTTGCTTTTTGCCAATCAGCAAAATTTTAAGGACTGGTCGTGTCCAGTGACGACAAAGACATTGGAAAATGGACCCTCTCCCACACTGTTAGTGGGAGAGTAAAAACAGAGACTATAACATTTTAGTGAGCAATTTGGTGAGATGTATCAAAATTTTAAATACAATTCACAGAAGTGAACGGATCCACCATTTTTAAAGCTACCTCAAAACCTGGACCAGTTTACCCTCTCACTGGCCTGTTAACGGCTAAGCCCAAACAGAGGCCATGGGAAAACCAACAGAAGAACCAATCAGAGGCGAAAGCAAAAGCTGAATGATGGAAACTGATGACGTGAACTCTTTATCACTCATTCTCTCTCTTCATATGGTTTCATTATTAGCTTCTTGAATGCAGAATCCAGGTCTTATCTCCACACATAAGTTTACAGAATGCAATGGAGTTAACAAATAGAAGATAGTTTTAAGATGCATTGCTGGTTTTTCCTCTCTATTTTACCAGCAGTTCTATAAACAAAAAGGAATTACCAAAAGGAAATATGTTATTATTAAGCAACTTTATCAGTTACATGTTATGATGCTCCAGATAGAAGAACGGAACTCAAAATTTAAACACGCTTACTCCTAGTTCAAGGCTGTCTATAAACACTGCTTTTGAAAAACTGGTTTATCTCTTGACTGTACCTGTGAGCCAAACTGTGCAGCCACGAAAGCCACCTCTGGTCCCCACCACCTGACCCCTCTTGTTCCTGCTGACATGGTGAGCTTGATAGGTGACATTAGTCGCTCTCTGCATCCCCTGGAAAAAAAGAAAGAAAGAATGAATTCAGGCTCACCTGAGTCCTTTAAAAGGTAAACACATATTCCCTGCAAACATACAATTACCATCCTAAGGAATATGCCGAAAGCAAGGAAAAAGATGAAAACTAACAGTCTTTTTTTCTTCAGAGCATCTGGCACAGTGTTTAGTCCTTTACATACATCAATTAATTTGACACTCACAGCCAGCCATGGACACGGCAACTCTTACTACTGTGGTTTTATAGATGAAGACGTCGAACCTGAGAAAAGTTAAATACTTGCCCAACTTCCCATAACTAGTGAGGGGTGGACTCCAGAGCCCAGTCTCCTCACTCATTCATTCATGCAACCATTCACTCACTCAGCCAATATTTACGGAGGCCCTACTAGTACACCAAGCAAACAGAGCAGGGTCCACACCCTCGCTGAGCTTACATGCCACTGGGGAGACAAGCCAACAAAACTCAGTTATAATGTCAGAGAGTGACAGTACGCTGTAGAAAATAAAACAGGAGAAGACTGGCAGGGGAGGTGGGGGCTGAGTGCCCCTTATACGAGACGGTCAAGACGGGCCTCTGAGAAGCTGGCATCCGAGCAGACGCCTGTGTGGAAGAGGTGTCTGCTGGGATCATGAAAGGCATGGTGAAAAAGTGGAATGTATTGGTTATTATTTGTGGTTATTTCACAAAACAAGTAAACATAACTGTTGTTCTCCCAAATTTTCTTCTTCTTAAACAAAAGGACATAAAATTACAAAGGCCTCAAAGGATCTGAACAGGCATTTCTCCAAAGAATAAATACCAACAATGAGTAAACACATGAAAAGATGTTCCACCTCATTTGCCACAGAGAAATGCAAATCAAAACCACAGGTAGTGGGCCGGCCCTGTGGCCGACTGGTTAAGTTCACGCGCTCCACTTGGGTGGCCCAGGATTTCACCGGTTTGGATCCTGGGCATGGACATGGCACCACTCATCAGGCCATGCTGAGGCGGCGTCCCACACAGCACAGATAAAAGGACCCACAACTAAAATATGCAAATACGTACCGGGTGGATTTGGGGAGAAAAAGCAGGAAAAAAAAAGAAGACGACTACTGGCAACAGTTGTTAGTTCAGGTGCCAAGGTTTAAAAAAAAAACTTAAAAAAAAAACACAGGTAGATACCACTATACACCCACGAGGATGGCTGGAATCAAAACTACAGACAAGCTCCATGAGGGCCACGGTGGGCTGGCAGCCCACATACTGAAAACAGAGGAAGACAGGCATGGATGTCAGCTCAGGGCAAATCTTCCTCAGCACAAAAAACCAAGAACAAAAAAGACAAGTGCTGGTGAGGATAAGGAGAACTGGAATCCTCACACATTCTTGCTAGTGGGAAGGTACAATACCATAGCCACTTTGCAAAACAGCAGTTTTGCAAAATGTTACATATAAAGTTACCATATGACCAAACAATTCCACTCCTAAACACACTCTCATAAGAAATGAAAACATGTCCACACAAAACTTGTACGTACACGTTCATGGCAGCATTACTCATAAAAGCCAAAAAGTGGAAACTCAATTGTCCATCAACTGATAGTCAGATAGATAAGATATTTTAAAAATTTTATGATATATCAACACAATGGAATATGGTTTGGCAATAAAAAGGAACGAAGTATTGATACATGTTACGACATGGATGAGGCTCAAAAACATGCTAAGTGTAATTCCATTACGTGAACCTCCCAGAACAGGAACTCTATAGAGACAGAAAGGAGATTAGTCGTGGCCTCAGCCTAGGAGGTTGAGGGGGAATGGAGAGTGACTGCTAACAGGCACAGGGTTCTTTCTCGGGGTGATCAAAATACTCTAAAACTGATTGTGGTACGGTTGCACAACTCTGTGAATATACTAAAAACCAGTGAACTGTACATTTTAAGCAGGTGAATTGAATGGTATGCAAATTATATCTCAAAGCTATTTTCTAAAGAAAAAAAATGAATCACATAGCCTCTATTCTCTCTTCCTATGGAGCAAAAACAAAATTTAGTTTCTTTTCAACAAGTTATGTCTTCATTAAATGTGTCAGCATTGTTTTGATAGGGTGTTTGTGTATGATACTGCTATGAATCTTATTTTTCAAGACAGTTTTATTCATCAGTCATTCAAAAATATTTACTGAATGCACAGTACACACCTGACCTTCTTACAGGTGCTGATGAAACAGAAGCCAACACCACCAACAACAGCCACTGTCCTCACGAGCTCATCGAGTTCTCACTCCTCGAGCAGAGGTTCTCAGAGTGTGGCCCCTGACCAGCCCCTTCAGTGTCTCCTGGGAACCGTCAGCAACGCAAATGCTCCGGTCCTGGCCCAGGCCTACTGGGTCAGAAACTCTGGGCTGGGGCCCAAACAATCTGTATTTTAAAACCTTCCAAGGGATTCTGATACAAGTTCAAGTTTGAGAACCACTGGACTAACAGGAGAGATAGGAGGGTACGGGTACCACCAAGATAAATAAGTAAATTATATAAGTTAGATAGGAATAAGTATCAAAGAGGGAAAAAAGTAAATAAAGCAAAAAATGTGAAGAAACATCAGAGGAGTGATGCTGAAAATCTGGACAGGATGGTCAGGGAAGGCTTCACCAAAAAGAGGACATTTAAGACCTTTGATGACCTCTCGGGGAAGCACCCCCCAGACAGAGCGACCAGCAAGTGCAAAGAAAAGTGGAAGAGTGACTAGGAAAACCTAAAATGACGGGGGACAGCCTGAAGGACTCGTCTGAAGTCCATCATCATGAATTTAAAGCAAGACCAGTCACCATGACAGCGTATTTTCAGCAGCCACGTCAGTGGCACAGGCAGAGGCACGGAATGTCGGAGACGATCCATCCAGGGCTGTGGTTTGGCCCAGCAGTCTTCAAAATGAGGAAAAGACAGCCCTGTAGGTACATAAGCCTGGACTTCATAGAACGTATTTCCATCCAGGTCTCAACTCTCTCATGTCCTCCTTTCTAAAACTGGTCTGCCGGAGAAGGTCCTGGGGTTTGGGATCTCTTTTCCCACCTCTCCCCCCACAACACTCCTCATGGACAGGGGAGACGCACCCCTGCCCCTCGGAATCCGGAAGGGGAGGGGGAGCAGCGGGGAGGGCCCTGCACAAGCTCCCCAACGACACTTGCAGAACCTGTCTGACTCGCTCATTTTGTCTGGGGACTCTTTCCAAGTCACTCTGCTTTCAGGCAAGAAGAAGCACGTATCTAATGAATTTAAATTCATGTTGGGTCTATAACATGTCGTCTGCTTTTCTTACTAAATTGAGTAGAACGTACAGAAATTATTTGACAAGCTATAAGCTGCTGAGGATATGGATGAGAGAGAAGACAGCATGCGCAGAGACCGCCCGTTGTAATCACTAGAGAAGAACGCTCTCTTGGGGTGTCTTGCCACCTACATTTTAAAAGATTCTCATAGCAAACACCCCGGCAATGTGAGAATAAGGAGGCTTATGTATGTTTGATATTTTTCATATTAAAAAAGATTTGCCACGTCCCCCTCCCTCCCAGCTTTTCAGAGTAAATCAGAGAGCACTTTGTAAGGCTTCTGGCACCGCAAGGTGGTGGGTGTGCGGTGAACCGGGCGGAGGGCAGAGGCCGCTCGGCAGGCAGTCTTCTCCATCCCCTTCCTCGTCCACCCACTCTGCCCAAATCCTTCCTATCACCCTGTGGGAAAAACACAACACGGGTGACTCACCAAGGGCCTAGAGCAGGTTGTCTCCTTCCGACTCCACGGTCCTGTCTCAGAGCCTTCAGTGGCCTAGTTTCTATCCACAGGGCAGAGAAATTGGGCTCACGGCTTCTTTCCTAACAATCTGGGTGGTTTGCAGCAACAGTCACCTGGCTTTTGTACACACAGTCAGGCAGTTCCCGGAACACTCACTGCCCGGCGCACTCGTCTGATATCTACAGACTGTTTGATATGTTTAGATGTCTTTTGTGCATACACGTTTTGACCTCCTTAGGAGGGTCGGTCAAGCCCTAGGAGGTAGTTCTTTGTATTTTCCACAGTGCTAACCTCCTTTCTTGTTCCTAGTCAGTGCTCACTAGAAGTTAGATACAAGGCATTTATTTCAAAGTATGACTTGCAAATGAAATGATGACTGAAATTAGAAATCTTGTCTAGCAGAAGCAGGACAACTCATTTCCAGAGAATTCATTCCCTTTCTACATGTGGGACTAAATGACTCTCATTCCTTTTACCAGGCTATTGTCACATGGTGTCTGATATCTGTGATGTGCATTTCCTGTGCATTCCACAAACTTAACTCGCAGACTGACTGATAACTAAAACCTTTAGCTCAGTTACTGATAAGTGAAATTAGTCTTTTGAACATTAACAAGTCAAAGACAAACAGCAAAAGTGAGGATCGCACATTCCTGGCCATCACTCCCCATGCAGAGGCATTTTTTTCTCTCCAACTATTCTGTTTTAAACATTAAATAATATTTAAATATCTATTTAATCGATTTTTTTAAAATATCAGTATTTTCAGAGGAGAGGATCCTGGAGGACCTCCAGGTGGGAACTCCAGACCTAAGAGATTCCTAGACATCAGAAATGAGTCAAGGACTCCTGTTCATTCAGTATTTGGTCATTGCGGATCCCCTCCAGATACTAGAGACAAAACAGAACAAAATATTTCAGAGAAGGACACCAACCACAGACAGAAAAAGAAAATACTACACTGTGACAGACCCCTGCCTCCCACCATGATGAGAGCAGGGCATTCTCCACACATATGAAGGAGGTTCAGAGACCGGACAGCCAAAAATACACTAATGTCTACCTCAGAGGTTGAAATAAACTACTAAAACCATGTGAGAATGCACACAAAAACTCGTACATGAATGTTCATGGCAGCATTATTCACAACAGCCAAAGAGGAGAAACAACTCCAGTGTCCACCAACTGACGAATGAACAAAATGTGGTCTATGCACACAACGGAATACCATTCAACTACATAAATGAAGAACTGATCCTTGCTACGACATGGATGAACTCTGAAAACATCACGCTAAGTGAAAGAAGTCAGACACAAAAGGCCACACACCATAAGATTCCATTTATAAGAAAGTCTAGAATAAAGAAATCCAGAGACAGAAAGTAGATTACTGGTTACGGGGAAGGGCTGGGGGGACAGGGAATGACTACTAAGGGGTACAGGGTTTTCTTTGGAGGTGATGAAAATGTTCTTAAATTAGATATTGGTGATGGTTGTACAACTCTGTGAATACACTGAAAACCCTGAGTTGCACAATTAAACATATGAAAGATAAAGACACAGGGAAGGGATGCAAGCATCAAAAAAACTAGAGAGAAGAATAGGGAAAGGAGCCTGAACAATGGCTGCATTCATCTAAAGCCAGAAACAGGACTTCTATCAGTAACATCTAATATTTTCACTATTTATACTCAGTTAAAACTTATTTGGTAAAGGACAATGTCCTTAGGAAAGGATATTCCACAAAAATAGTTACCACGCAGGTAAATACCAAAAAGAAATGTTGTTCTCTTCATTTGAACTAATTACTTAGTAATTTGCTTTCAAAACAGTCAGGATTGGGGTTTTACTGTCTTATTGACAGGTATGCTACAGGTAAGTGACCCATCTCAGAGCAAGGGATGGTAACTTCCAGGCTGGTGGAAGAGAAAATGCTATTATCAATTGGATTTTATTGCAAATTACTACTTCTGCATTTCAGACTTAAGTAATTTTCCCCCCTTTTTCTTACTCAAAGCAAAGCAGAGGTTTTCTCAACTTTAGCATTAAGGACTTTTTGGACCAGATAATCTGCTGTGGGAGCTGTCCTGTGCATGGGGGGATGTTCAACAGCCTTGATGGCCTCTACCCAACAGAGGTCAGAAGCACCACCTCCAACTCATGCAAGTGTAACAACCAAAAATGTCTTCGGATATTGCCAAACACCCCCTGGGGGTGGCAAAATTTTACCTGGTTGAGAACCACTGGAGCAGAGAACTACTCCTCAAAATTCAACACAGAGCCAGGCTGGAGAAGCTTATTTCACATGTCAAACTTAGAGAAGCAACTATGCTAAAGAAAGGCTAACATTGCCGGGTCCTCTGTAAGAAGCCAGGGCTGCAGAACTGCCCAAAACGTGATTCCAAAGTAGCCACTATCTCCTGAAATTTCCTTGCTCTGAAAAGAAAGTAAAAATAAATACGTGAATAAATAAATATACAGATAAGTAGGAAAAAAATGTTGGTAGCCATCCCCAAGTTACTATCTAGACCTGCCCTGTCCAAAAGAACTTTCTGAGATGATGAAAATGCTTTATATTGCGCTTTCCAATACAGTGGCCCCTAGCTACACGTGCCAATGTCAACTTGAGATGTGGCTAGTGCAACTAAGGAACAGACTTTTTCACTTTAAATTTAAGTTGCTACATGTGGCTAGTAGCTACAGGACTGGACAATGCCAACCTAGACGGTGCCGTCATTCTTGTTCCTGTTGTTAGTCAACATCCAGAGTACAGTCTTGATAGAAATCCAGCTTTCCCTATGTAGGCAATTTTTCCAGCACCATCTCCCTGGCTTCTGGAGTAGGGAAATCACTGTCTGCCCCTGACACAGCCAGGCCAATGCTCTGAAGAACATACAGTCGTGCACCACATAACAAGATTTCAGTCAACGACAGACCACATATATGACGGTGCTCCCAGAAGATGAGTCCCACACAGCCTAGGTGTGTAGTAGGCTGTACCAGCCAGGTCTGTGTAAGTACTATGGGGAGGAGGAGCTTTTCCCCTACCCTTTTAGGTTCTTCTGTCTGGTCTAAGAATTAAATTGACATGAGACAGATTAACAGGAATAAAACAAACAAGAGTTTACTAACATGTATACATGGGAGAAACCCAGGAAAACTGAATAACTTGCCAAAACAGCCAAAGCCACCACCTTAAATACCATCCTCTGCTAAAGACAAAAGAAGATGGGGGTGGGGAGAGTCAGGGACTTCAAAGGGAAGGAAGGCAATTCACAGGTAGGTGAAAAGGAGCAAACGATTGGAAAACAAGTGTGTGTTTGGCCACAAATAAACGGAAGAACAGAGAAGGGAGCCCAACAGGCTTTTCTGGGTTCCTCCCTGTCCACCATTTAGTTCATGTTATGCTAAGGTGACAGCTTGCTTCCTGAGACACGTTTTTTTAATCTGAATTCTTTTAGGCAATTAAGGGGGTGGTAACAAGAAAAACTTCTGAGTCTTTTATTTCTTAAAAATAATCAGCCTAAAATAATCCTCATGTTAGAGAGACACATTTTGGCGTGGCAAATTTTGTTCCCCTTCAGTCCACTCTATGATGTTTGCACAACCACGAAATCACCTAACAACGCATGTCACAACATATCCCGTCATTAAGCAACGCACGACTGCACTATCCTCTGGTTTGGCTTCTGATATGCTGTGTGTTCCATTTCTGCATTCCTCTTTCATTTTTGCACCACCTCAGTCTTCCCCAAAATCCAGAACGGGCTGCTGGCCTTCTGTGAAAGGCATCTAACAGTACAAGGGACAAACTGTTCAGAAAAGGTGGAACTGGAGAAAGGGAAAACTATCTCATTCATTTATTTGTTTGCTTTCTAATTAACTCTCTCCCAGGTAGAACATACTATCCATGAGAACAGGACCCTTTTCTGTCTCTACCACTGCATCCCCAGCACCTGGAACAAAGACACATGCAAAGCAGCTGTTAAATATTTCACAAATCAATGAACCGTAACAACAAGAACACCTGAGATAGTGCTCACATGACAGGCACCATCGTGCTTTAAATATATGACCTATTTAAACCTCACTAAAACCCTATGAGGTATGCACTGTTAACTCCACTATAAGGTATGTTTTATTATCCCCATTATTACAAATGAGGACATTGAGGCCCAAGGAGTTAGGTAAGATGCCCAAGATCACAAAGGTGGTAAGTGACAAAACTATCATCTGAATCCCACCACATATGGAGCGTCTTCTCTTTCTTAAGCTGTGCTAAGACATGAATAAGTTATCTAAGGCTTTTAAGATCCAAGCTTACTCTGGTAGCATATCTTTTTAATAATCTTCTATTGATTATGACAGTACTGAACCTATAGTATATTGAAAAAATATTTATGTTGAAATAGTATTTTGGATATATTGGGTAAACCAAAACATACTATTGAAATTTATTTCAACCTGTTTCTTTTTACTTTTTTTAACGTGGCCTCTAGAAAATTTTAAATTTTAAATTACATACGTGGCTGACTTTATATTTCTGTTGGATAGCACTGAGCTATAGACTATCTCTACTAAGGCTGTCCCTTTGAATACAGCATGCTTTAAACTGGATCCACCACTAAGAAGCTTTATGCCGTCGCTGTGCCTCACTTTCTTCTTTTATAAAACGGAGATACTACTTCTAATAAAGAAGATAATGTAACAATAAGAGCTAATACACAACACTTACTGGATGCCAGACACTGTTCTAAGCATTTTTCATAGCTTAACTCCCTTAATCTTGACAATATCCCTGTGAGGCCACCATTCCCATTTTATAGATGAGCAAACTGTGGCACAGAGAAACTGAGTGAGTACCTAGCCAAAGGTTACATGGTTAGCAAACAGTGGAGCCCAGATTCGAGCCCAGGCAGTCAGCTCTGCGTCTTTGCTTCAAACCACTGTCTCTCGTGACACCTACCTAAGAAATGTTGCAAAGATTCAGTAAGTTAATTTAGGTAAAACATTTCAGATGTACCTGGCACAAGGTAAACTCTCTCCAGTGTGTAACTACTATCCCCCTCACCCCAGCCCCTAACCTACTTCCTAATCTCCTTGCTCGTCACAACCTTTCTCCCATTTCCCAGGCCCGAAGTCTCAGGAGCACCTTTCAACACGCCTCCCTCTTTCATGCCCTGAGTCACATCCTCCTCACTCTTCCTTGAGTGTTTTTAATGCATCTATTCCTCTACTCCCACCACCACCTTAGTCTGGCCCTTCTCCCCTCACCCTGGATGAATAAATAATGACAAGAACACCTTAACTAGTGCTCATGCTCCAGGCATGCTTCAAATCTATTAACTCATTTAAACCCCACTGTAACCCTCTGTTCTCCAGGGCTTCACATCTGGGCTCTAACAGAGTCTAAGCTCTTCGGCAGACTAGTCCTCCTGGAATACCAATTTTGTCATGTGCCTATTAGTTAAATATGTGAGAGGGAAATATGGTGGGCGTTCCCTATTGGGGTGCAGAAAGACTGAGAGGGCCCAGAAAATTAAGAATTTTAGCCTCATGAAAAATCTCCCACAGAATCAAGCCTTAACACAGCAGCCAAACATTAACAACTACGTAACCTAGCCCCATCTTATCTATTCAATGTTATCCCACTCTTCAACAAAAACTCTCCAGAGTAGTTAAACAGGGCTCTTCATTGTTCCTGGAAGAAAAATTAACAATATTAAGTCTTATTCCCAGGCTTTTATCACAGTTCCTCTCTTCCTCAGAAATCTGAGCACATTTCTTCCCCGAAAACCCCCCCAAAACACCCAAGCTAAGATAATCTCTCCTCCAAATTGTGATAAAACTTGTATCTCACACCCATACATACCAACCAGTCTGTGGTCTGCAATGATACACTCATCCCCTGGTAATGCCACTGACAATCCCCACCAGGCCATGGGCACCAGAAAGCAAGCACGGAGGCCCTCATTCTTCATCTTTTCCACGTGGAGCACAGTTCTCTACAGAGAATATGCACTTATTTGGCAAATGGAATAGTAAATAAATGAGCTAGGGATGGTGGAACAAATTATCTGTAAATACCCTAATTTGGTCAACCTCATTTCCCTAACCAGGAAATACTCAAGGTTACAGGAGCAATATCAAACGTTTCATGGCAGTGGTTTCAGTGCACTTTCAAATCCACTATCTTCTTTATCCCTCAAAACAGCCCCGTGAAGTACACACTACACGCTTCTTAAGTCAACGGAGGTTTAAAAAAGAGCACACAGCTGGTCAACGGCAGGGCGGAACCGAGGCCAGGCCAGCAGTCCAGTGATCCTTCAATGCTGTACTTCGCCTCTCATCTCCCTTCCCTCCTTATCATCTGAGGAAGAGTCAAATAACGAGGAGGAGACAGGAATCAGGTGAAAGTCCTTGATGACAACAGCTATGTAAATTAATGACCGCAAATGAACATCTGCCTGAAAGAGCTTCATCTTTCCTTGACTCAACAAGGGTAATGACGCATTGAAACCTCCTAATTTTGTTGTACCGTGAAATAAAAATTTCTATCTAAACCTAAAACCAGTGCTTTTCCAGACGCCTAAGTTGGACACCACGCCCCCACCCCACCCCGCTCTGCACTTACACTCTTAGCTCGAGTCTGTTTCTTACGCAAGAATAATTAGGGAAGGAAGCAAGCTGATGAGGACAAACCCCTCGACCATCAGAGCCAACTGGCAGTCGTTGCTAAACGTTATAAACCATTAGTCTTCCCACACCTTACTGACTCCACGAATCGAGTCTGTAAAACCCCATGTTATTTGCCGGATATTCCAATTCAACACCGAGCCACAAAGAACCTCAGTTCAGGGCAGCCTCAGCTCATGAATGGCCACATTGTTGGGGACTCTCCCTCCACACTGGAACTCAGAGATGGCAAGACAAGGAGATGGACTAACTGCACTGGCAGAGCCTGGAAAAACCAGGAGCGCGCGGCCGGCGCCGCCCCCGCTCCTCCGCAGACCTCGAGGCCCTCCCGAGGATGCGGGCGGCGCCCGGTCGGGGTGCGGGTTCCAGCCGCCGCCAGCCCATCCAGAGATGCTCCCCGAGGTCTCCTCGCAGCCGCGGGGCTGGGGAAGGGGCGCGCTGCCCACCAGAGCGAGTCGGCCCGCCAGCAGCGCGCCGCCCGAACCCCCACCCCCGCGCCGCCCCGCGCGCCCCGCGCGCCCCGCGCCCCGCGCCAGCCGGCGGCCTCGGGTACCGCCCCCGCACCGGGAGGATGCACGGGAGGCGGCGGAGACGCGGCGGCCGCGGAGCGGGCTCAGACCGAGCCCCCGGAGGCGCCTCCGCTCCACTCACCCAGCTCTCCGCGTCGTTGCTTAGCTTGACTTTCTTGCACAGGCTCCCGGGCACCTCCATGGCTGCAGCGCCGGCGCCGGGCTCTCAGAACCGGCGGGGCAGAGCTACCAGGACGCCGGCGGGGCAGGGCAGAGCCGGCCGGGCCGGGGGCGGGGCCTTCGCGTCGGGACTGGCGCGCGCTGACGTACGCACGCGCTCGTGCTCGCGGCTCCGACTACGCCGCGTGGCGGCCGCGCCTCCGAAGTGGGTCCGAGGCAGAGGTACGTGGGGCGGGGCGAAGCGAACGCGCCGGACGCTCCGCCCCCCTGGTTCTGAGGAAGGGGCGGGGCCTGGGAAGGCTGTCGTGGAGCGTCCCCGCCTGCAGCCCTGCGCTGCGCATGCGCAGAGACTGGGCTCGCGCCCGGCTGCGTGGCGTTCGGAGGAGCTGCTGACGCGGGGTTTCTTCCGCGTGAGCCCCGCCCTGGCTGCTGTCGCCCCCGCGTCTGTGCCTGTCCCAGCTTGGCCGGCCTCGCAAAGGGAGGCGTTAATGGGTTTACTGAACAGCTCCTTCTCCACTCGTTCCGCTTTGCTTCAAAATCCTGCTCAACGCACGATTTCCTTCAGCAGCCCGCGCCGGACGCCTGGCCGTCGATAACGGACGTCTCGAGGGGCGCGGGTTGCTCCGAGGAGACCGTTCGACGCCCCTCAGCGGCCCCGGTCCCGCCGAGCCGTGCCCGGGTCCCCGCCGTGCGGCCGTCACGCCGGGGCCCACACGCCTGAGACGGAAGCCGCGTCCGGCCGCCCCGCCGCCCGCGGGGGCGCAGCTCTCCCTGGGGACCCATCCGGGGCTGTGTGTGGAGCCCAGTTCTGCCGATGACGGAGGGGCTCGGGTTCCCGGGTCCGGACGCCACATGCCGCCTCCGCTGCCGCCGGCGTCTCCGCGAGGCCCGGCCCTCGGAGAGGGAAATGCCGTTCGGAGTCGCCGTCGGGCTCTAGGACGCTCACTGCTCGCGAGGCAGCCCCTCTGCCTAGGCTTTTTCGTGGAAAGACTGTTTTTTAAGGCAAATGTAAGTTTCCATTGATACTGTCCATTTAGATCCATGATTCCTGGTGTGGGTCGCACAAATGGGCCTGAAACATCTTGTCAAAGGAGAAACAAGGAGAGTGTCAAAAACTGCTGGGATTACGTCAGAAGGGCTCAGGAGCCAACTGGAAGGAGCCTCCCCGTGTCAGCGAGGGCACAGAGACAATCACTGAAAGACACTGAAACAAATCAAATGTGTTTGAATCTAAGTATTGATAATGGCGACAATTAAAAAGAACTCAGTTGTCCCCTTGGAGGATGCTAATGAGCCGACTCTATTTTGAAAACCGATAAAGAAAGGGGAAGCACTGGGCTTTCACCTCCATCCCCTGCGCCGCTGTATGTCAGGTGATGAACAAGTTGATGACAGGAGGTTGGCCTCTGTGGAAGTACAGCTAGCAAATGAAGAAGGAATGGTAAAATTGTAATGTGACCACTTTACACCTCCTGATGATTTCGTAATGGATGAAAACAATGATCCTCAGTGGCTGTTATCATGAAAATAACGTCAGAACTTTTTTGCCTCTTGATGAAGTATTAATGCAAAAAAAAAAAAATCTAATCTGATTCTAATCAAGCATTCAGGTCTAATTGTCCATTTGCAGTTAATGCAGAGGAAAGAGGAAGATGTAAAATTACCACAAATGAAATCAGCCAAATCCAAACTGTGGAAAACTCTACATCATAAGTGACTTGAGGGGGCCGCCCCATGGCACAGCGGTTAAGTGCGCACGTTCTGCTTCGGTGGCCCCGGGGTTTGTAGGTTCGGATCCTGGGTGCGGACGTGGCACAGTTTGGCACACCATGCTATGGTAGGCGTCCCACATATAAAGGAGAGGAAGATGGGCACAGGTGTTAGCTCAGGGCCAGTCTTCCTCAGCAAAAAGAGGAGGATTGGCAGCAGTTAGCTCAGGGCTAATCTTCCTAAAAAAAATAAATAAGTGACTTGATTCTTCCATAATTCCATTACAGGAAAAAAATAAGTGAGGCAGAACTAAAGATTAAAAGAAAATTGAGAGAGGTATCAAGCAGTTAAAATATATGGAACTTATTTGAACAACGATTCAAATAAAAGAATACTTTTTTAAGAATGTATGTGGCAATGGGGAAGTTTAAGGGGTCCTTGTGTTCTTGATAGTAAAGACTTACTTGTTTTGGTGTGATAATAGCATTAGTATTCTATTTTTTAAAGGAGTAATTTTAGGCTACATACTGAAAGATTTATCAATGAAGTAACAATGCCATAAATATTCAGGAAACAAAATAGGGCTCTTGGAAATTAAAAACATGATACCAGGAGTAGAAGAAAAGGTGAAGATACCTCCAAGAATGCAGAGCAAAAATCTGAAAAGATGAGAAAAAGAGGAGAGTTTAAAAAAAGAAAGAACAGTCCAGGAAGTCCAACATCCAAATATTAGGAATTCCAAAGAGAAAACTCTTAGGAGGAAATAACCAGGGAAATGGTTCAACAAAATTTCCTAGAACTGAAGGACTTGAATCCTTCCATGAATGTCTAGCTCAACAGATAAAAGTTGCACACACAAAGCATAGCACTATGAAATTTCAGCACACAGTCCCCCAGTGTTCTGAAATTGTTTGGAAATCCTACAAGCTTCCAAGTAGAAGAAAGAGAATTCACAAAGAAGTAGGAATAAAAATGGATTGAAGTTATCAAGGAAAACACTGAGAGCTAGAAAACAAGTGGAACAGTACCTTCAGAGCTCTGAGAGAAAAGTATGTCCGATCTAGAATGTGGAATCATCAGATACCCTTTCTGAAGGAAATGATGGAGGATATGCTCCACCAAAATGGGAAGAGAAAGACATGGCATGCAGGGTTTTCACACAGGACACAGCAGAAGGAAATTCCCAGATTGATGGTGAAGGGAGATCCCAGGATGACTGCTGCATACCAGGTCTAGAGTATATGAGCCAGAAGACTCTCCAAGTGGTTGGAAGGCCCTTGGGAAGCCTTGTTTAGGAAAATGAGGTTAATAGAGCATCTGATAGGATTGAGTATATTGACTATATTGATTCAGACAACTGACAAAGAGTTTGGGGTTAAATTAGTGATAACTACTTAGAAAACTAAGTCATCAAAAAGGACACATTTATTGTACCCTCTCTGTACAAACTATTTCAGGGCCATCAAATAGTTGATGAGGGAAAGTTCACACTGATGGAATTTTAGCTAATAAATGCAGAAGGAATATTGGCATTTAAAAATAATTTTAAACACCTGATGAGGTAATTAATATAGTCAATAATCGTTAGTGAGTGCTAAAAGTACTAGGTGAAGAGTAGCATGATGGTTGATTTTGTTTATCGACTGGGTCATGGGGTGCCCAGGTGTTTGGTTAAACATTATTCTGGGAGTGTCTGTAAGGATGTTTCTGGGTGAGATTAACATTTGAATCAGCAGACTGAGTAAAGCATATTGCCCTCCCTAGTGTGTATGGGCCTCATCCAATCAGTTGAAGGCCTGAGTAGAAGAAAAAGAGGACTCTTTTGCAGGTAAGAGGGAACTCCTGCCTTACTGCCTTGAGCTGAGACAGTGGTCTTTTCTTGCTTTCAGATTTGAACTGGAACCTTGGCTTTTGGGTCTCAAGCCTACTGGCTTTCAGACTGGAACTTAGACCATCAGCTCTCCTGGTCCTCAAGCCTTTGGACTTGGAATGGAACTACATTCTCAGCTCTCGTGGGTCTCCAGCTTGCTGACTGCAGATCTTGAGACTTCTCAGCCTCCATAATCACGTGAGCCAGTTCCTTATAGTAAATCTCTTTCTATCCATCTATTCTATTGGTTCTGTTTCTCTGGGAAACCCTGACTAACACAGGTAGGAAAAGGACTTTTCTAATGGAGGGATCAGGCTCACCTCACCTGTGTCCACTGATCAATCTTAGCATCTTTAAACCTGGGACACCAGATACCAGCTACCATAAAATGGGATATAATAAGAAATACTCAGTACTGATTGTCTTAGTTTGGGTTGTTCAAGAACCAGGCAAGGAAAGAAGGATTCGGGTACAAGTCATTTATTTGGGAGGTGATCCCAGGAAGCACCATTGGTGGAGTGTGAAAACAATGCAGGAACAGGAAGGAAGTCAATAAAGAGCATGTTATCAAGCAGCCATTGTGGGCATCTTGAGCTTAATCCCACAGGGGAACTCTGAGAAACAGTGTTGAACGTGTGCTTCAGAGTATAGTACCTGAGAGGAGAGAGCTGGGGTGTTTATACAGCTCCCTTCCATCATTCTTCAAGGGCTCCTCCCAGGAAGTGTTCATTCCTAGTACTTTTGGATTGCAATGTGCATAGGTAGAGAGGGCACTGGTCCCAAAGGAAGCCCTCATGCAAAGGGATGGAGGTGTTAGGGCCAGCCCTGTTGGCTTAGTGGTTAGGTTCAGCACACTCCATTGTGGTGCCCCAGGTTTGCTTCCTGGGTGCAGACCTACACCACTTGTCTGTCCGTGGCTGTGCTGTGGCTGCAGCTCACATACAAAAAGAGGAAGATTGGCAATGGATGTTAGCTCAGGGCAAATCTTCCTCAGCAAAAAAGAGAGAGAGAGAGATGGGGATATACTCACAGGTAGAAGTCAGAATGGCATGCTCCACAATAATAGGGGCTGAGGGGATATGGATGGAGCACCAGAACTATTTGCTATAACCACTTAGGAAGTATTCTTTAAAAAGAAAAGAAAAAGCATGGGTGTGTTTCTGTACTCTTCTTTTTTACTTAAGGGACTACTTTTTAAGAAGAGAAAAATAATAAAGAACTTCATAAAGAAAACCACACTCACCCACAGAAAAAAAAAAAAGCTATCTCCAAAGTGAAAATATCATGCTGAAAAAGAAGGGTGATAATAGTTTTACTACGTGGCTCAGCTCTAAATCACACATACTTAGTCATAATAGTATAAACAATGAATGCAAACATTAAAGCTGCAATATGATTAGGTGGAGAGGTTGAGGAGATAGAAGGAGTGTGTGTGTGTGAGTGATTCTGTGTGTATCTGAGTGTGATAGTGATAGGAGAGGAAAGAGGGATATATCCTCATTTTCCATAGAGAGAAACCAATAGATACTGCCTAACATATAAAGACCAAGAATAGCAATACACCCATTATTTCAAGATATGGAGATACATACAGAGAGGATTAGCTAAAAGACTTAAGAGTAGTTGCCTACTTTTAAGAGAAGGAAAATTGGGGGAGAAGGGGAAGATGACCAACGATTTCTTTTTTGTCATAAAATTCCTTATAGAATTATTTGACCCTAAGCTATCTGGGTATATAATTTTGGCACACACATGCAAAAAACCTTTTTTTTTAAAGAGTGAATTAGAGTCAAATGAAGTGAGCATGTGAGAACAACCCTTAACATGTTTGGCTTAAAAAAGGAGCAAAGTAATGAGACATAGCTGAAGGACAACCCAGAATCAGGATGGGATATTTTAAAAAGAAAGGAGAAGCTAGAGCAAACTGGATGATGATAAGGATGATCCGACAGAGAGCAGGAGAGTAGTAGATGGATGGAAGTCCTTGAGGGTTGGAATCCAAAGTACTAGTGAAGATGGGCCTTTGACGGTCACAGGTAATTCCTGCAAAATAAAGTAAAAGAGAAGATGAGCAAGGTGCCAGTCCATTTGAGTAGGTGGTGGGAAGAGGAGGGAGTTTCCCCTGAGGGCGTTTATTTTCCCAGGTAAGTATGAGGCAGAGCCTTTAGTGAGAGGGGACCATGCTTTGAGAACTATGGCTCTAAGTAACGAGTGGGCACTCCTAGATATCTATAACTAAGTAATTAAGCTTAGACACTGAGGTACTCTTCCCTCATAACTTAACCACGTATTCCCAAAGTCATCCAAACTGAGAAGAACAAATTAAATATTTTAAGCTAAACTGAGGAGCTATAAAAATTAGGAAACCCAGAGCAAAGTGTATTTTAACCCTTTGGGGAGACAGATATTCTCAGTAAGATGGTAATGGTTAAGTAAGTATGCTTGGTAACATTGTAAGTCACTGACCTTGGTAATATTGGAGCATGAGTCTCAGAAGGTCGTCAGGATGAACAGAATTAAAAAGATGCCGCACAAGCCAGAGGTAAATGGTCCCCAGAATCTCATTCACCTCCACACTCCCTATTGTTAAACCCCCGCCAGCTGAGAACCTGGGGTGATGACTTGGAAGCAGACAGAGATATTTGATTTCCGTCTGGAAGGAATCACTGCAGGTTCAGGAAAATTCCCTCCTACTCACTTCAAGTCTCTGGGACTTGCCAGGGGTCAGACAATAGAGGAAATTACCCCTCCAGTCAAGGCAGTTCCATTGCTTCACACTTTGCGTATGTGGAGAAGTATGAAGGCATATCTTCTCCACCGGGGGATTTGACTGAGTAGAGAGCAAGATAAGAGAAATGGGGCTGGGAGAAGCCTTAAAACATCACTTAGCAATTTCATCTGAAGCATTTCCATTGTCATTTTTTTCCTTAGAAATAAGCCCCCAGATAGTGAATTTCACAATACCACTTACTAAAAATTGTTGGGGTTTTTTTTTGAGGAAGATTAGCCCTGAGCTAACTGCTGCCAATCCTCTTCTTTTTGCTGAGGAAGACTGGCCCTGAGCTAACATCCATGCCCATCTTCCTCTACTTTATATGTGGGACACCCACCACAGCATGGCTTGTCAAACGGTGCCGTGTCCGCACCCAGGATGCGAACCTGCGAACCCTGGACCGCTGAAGCAAAATGTGTGCACTTAACCTCTGCACCACCGGGCCAGCCCCATAATTGTTGTATTTTTAAATTATGGCTTGTCCATAATTCAAAGGAGATCTTCTTCACAGTAAGTGAAAATAATTTGCTAGAATTCTAGGTTTTCTACTAATTATATGACCTTGGGAAAATCATATAAACCTGAACATAAGAATTTAATCAAAACCACAAATTATCTTTAAACACTGTACTATTTCTATATGTTAAAGTAGCTGAGTAGTAAGTAATGGGAAGCAGCACCAAGCACAGCATATATTCTTTTCCCTGATTCTTTCAGCATAATTATGAGATTCATCCATGTTGTGCATGTGTCAATAGTTCATTCCACTTTATTGATGATTAGTATTCCATTGTATGGTGTTATGATTTTGTTAAATTAGCATTAGTTAAGTGGAGCACAGGGTGCCAGATGGTGAACTGCGGCTCAACAACAGACCAGAAGAGAAACTGAAATAGAGAAGTTTTATTACTCACAGGTCCTGGAGGATGTATCCAGCATTCCTTGAGGGGCCACATGGGGAGGTCAAGGCAGGGTGCAGGCAGAGAGAAGACTAGACCTCGGGTATGTGATTTATTAGGGTCCACAGGTGGAGTGCTCTGGGGTTCCCAGGCTAAGGCTGGATTGGTCAATTCAAACCAAAAAGAGTGGGGTTTTGGTAAGCTCCATGGGGGTCTTACGTAAGCAACACACAAGGGGAAAGTCTCAGGAGTCAGGGGAGACTGTTGATCACAAGGGCTGTTGGGGAAGTCACATCAGGAACTTACATTTGCTGTGTCAGTTAAAGGTCTCTGCAGGCCACCTGGCCAAACAAAATGGATGCCGAGGCAGCAACACTATGGAGCAGGGTAGCTGAACTCTTGACATATGGATACACCATGATTTGTTTATTCATCCGTCGAAGGCTATTTGGATAATTTCACTTTGGGGCTCTTACAAATAAGGCTCCCCTAAACATTCGTGTACAAGTCTCTGTGTGGACGTGTGCTTTCCTTTCCCCAGCTAAATACCCAGGAGGGAATGGCTGGGCCATTTGGAGGGCAGATGTTTAATTTTTTGAAAAACTGCCCAAACCATTTTCCAAAGTGGTTGTACAATGTTACATTCCTGCCGGCAGTGGATGAGAATTGTCATTCCTCCATCTCCTTGCCACCACGTGGTATGGTTGGTCTTTTTAATTTTAGTCATTGTAGTAGTATGCAATGGTATCTCATTATGTTTGAATTTGCACTCCCCTAGTGACTAATGATGTTAAACATCTTTTCATATGCTTATTTGTTTTTTGCGTATCTTCTTTGGTTAAGGGTCTGAACAGATCTTTTGTCTATTTTCTTATTGAGTTGTTTGTTCTCTTCTTACTAAGTTTTGAAAATTCTCTATATCTTCCATCACAAACATTTTATTTTTCATCTCTAGAAGTTCAACGTGGGTCTTTTTTTAAAAAAAAATGTCTTCCATGCCTCCATTTAATGTGAGCAATCTTTCCCCTACCTGTTTGAAAAAGGTAAAATAACTTTTAATGTCCTCAAACTACTAAATCTGTTTTCTGTATTCTTTGTATTGACTCATTTTTCTCATAATGGGTTATATCTTCCTGTCCTGTCTCCTTTTTTCTCCTCCTTATCCAGCTCCTGATATTGTGAATTTTGCCTTATTGAATGCTTAATATTTTTGTATTCCTATAAATATTCTTGAGCTTTATTCTGGGCCACAGTTCAATTACTTGGAAACAGTTTGATCCTTTCAAGGCTTGTTTTTAGCATCATTAGGTCGTACTAGAGCAGCCTTTAGTCTGTGACTAATTGTATCTCACCAGTCAGAATGCCATTTTGAGTACTTTGCCCAATGCCAAGGTTTTCCACATTGGCTACTGAGAACATGATCTATTGTCTGCTGGTGGTGAGTTCCAGGCATATTTTCCTTTGCTCCTTTTGGGTGGTGTTTTTTTCTATCCTATGTCATTTTCCTCACTTGTCTTTGCTCAGCTGGGCTTTCTGCCATCTCTGGAGCTCTCTCCTCTCAAGTACTCTGGGGTCTCTCCCAGACTCCCAGCTCCAATTTCTTAACTCAGGGGGAATGCTGGTCTCTGCCTGGGTTCCCCCTCCCTGCCCTGTAGCCTGGAAACTTTGTCCAGATACTAAGCTAAAGCAATTATAGGGCTTGCCTCATGTATTACCCCATGGCTCAGGGATCACTGTCCTGCCCTACCTGGTATCCAATGTCTGATCTGTTGTTTCATATATTATTTTGTTGGGGGTTTTTGTAGTTATTTCAGGCAGGAGAGTATATCCAATCTCTGACACTTTGCCCAGAAATAGAAGTTGCTTCTTTTTTTGCTGAGGAAGATTCACCCTGAGCTAACATCTGTGCCAGTCTTCTTCTGTTTTGTATGTCGGTTGCTGCCACAGCATGTCCACCACTGAGTGATGTAGGTCCGTGCCAGGGAACCAAACCAGGCCGCCAAGATGGAGTGCGCCAAACCCAACCACTAGTCCATGGGGCCAGCCCCTAGAAGTTGCTTTTTTATGTGGTTACTTTTAGAGTAATAACTTCTTTTGTTTTTTTGTTTCACCATTTAAATGTACATTCCTGGGCAATATAATTTAATCTTGACAATTTAAAAAGTAAGATATGTCTTTAAAACCATTTTAATCTGTAAATGTACTTCTCCATCCTTTTCATTTCCTTATAGTTCACTAAAGGGGAGTGGGGTGCTGACCTCAGTAAATTTGGAAATGAGTGGAGTCTGTAAAACTAAAGGCAAAAGGAACTACACGTAAGCATTGTAGTCTAGTTGATAAGTCATTCCCCATGAGGATACAGGTTACAGTTCTGATGCTGCTATACATATATAATGGAACTGAACAATTACCTGAATGGGTGGCACAAAGTGGGAGCCAAGATTCTCACTGCTGGAGTGGGATAAGCAAAGGGTGGGGGTTGGGGGGAGGCTAGAATGATCCCTGTGGTAATGGATTAGAATTGGAGACATTAGTAAGAACTCATGTTTAGCTTAATATGGATATAAATGATTACATATAGAAATATTTATAGATATGAGTATATACATAAGTGAAATACACATGTATATTTCTTTACTCTGTCAGCTGAAAGGGCTCAAAAGAAACAACACCTCAGTAGCAATGAGGACACCTAATGCCCAGATCTTGGTTTCCAATACCATTTCCAATAAAAGGAACCAGAGCTTCTTGGAAAAATGGCTGATTCTAAGACTAGCAAAGAAATATACAAGATGAGCCTGGAATGTCTTGGAGTACCAGAAAGCGAGGAAGTACCAAAAAAAACCCCCCAAAAATAACAAAACACCGTATTCATGCAGGTCGGTCAAAGGAGCACAGGAGCCGAATGAAAGAGCTGCCAATGGCCAAAGCTGGAACAATTTGAGCAACAAAATAAAGTCGTATTGGATTATCACAACTGTAAAATAAATATCTATGGGCCCTTATTGATATAAATGAATGATTGAATAAATAAATAAATGGGGAGAAGAGAAAAATCTCCCATGCAGAAGAATTCTAAACAATTTATGCAAATACTTGACTCTCAAGGAGAGGGAGCATAAATCTCCACTCCTTAAATATGGACTGTGCACACTACCTTTCAAGTAGTGCATTTGGAAATGGGGAGAAAAAGAGTTAACTTCATGGTGAAGAAACTTGACAAAACTACTTCATCCAGGTGATCAAGATCCATATCAACAGTGATAAATCATGTTGATAGTATGTAGTTTTGATGTGCCATGATGAAAATGACACTTTACCTTTGTGATCCTCTCCAAAAACCCATAACCCCAGTCAAATCATGAGGAAAACAGACAAATTCCAGTAGAGGAATAAGCTGCAAAATCCCTGACCAGTACTCCTTAAAACTGTCAAGGTCAAGGCTTTCCCCACCCACCCGGAATCCGTGCTCTCTTTCCGGACCTGGCTGAGGAGCAGGCGCCATCATGGGAGTCGACATCCGCCACAACAAGGACCGAAAGGTTCGGCGCAAGGAGCCCAAGAGCCAGGACATCTACCTGAGACTGTTGGTCAAGCTGTACAGGTTTCTGGCCAGACGAACCAACTCCACCTTCAACCAAGTCGTGCTGAAGAGGCTGTTCATGAGTCGCACCAACCAGCCACCTCTGTCCCTTTCCCACATGATCCGGAAGATGAAGCTTCTTGGCCGGGAAAACAAAACAGCTGTGGTTGTAGGGACTATCACCGACGACGTGCAGGTCCAGGAGGTGCCCAAACTGAAGGTGTGTGCCCTGCGTGTGAGCAGTCGTGCCCGGAGCCGCATCCTCAAGGCTGGGGGCAAGATCCTCACCTTCGACCAGTTGGCCCTGGACTGCCCGAAGTGCTGTGGCACCGTCCTGCTCTCTGGTCCTCGAAAGGGCCGAGAGGTGTACAGGCATTTCGGCAAGGCTCCAGGGACCCCGCACAGCCACACCAAACCCTATGTGCATTCCAAGGGCCGCAAGTTCGAGCACGCCTGAGGCCGACGGGCCAGCCGGGGCTACAAAAACTAACCGTGGATTCTACCTTGTTATTAAGAAGATTTTGGACGCTGAAAAAAAAAAAAACTGTCAAGGTCATCAAAAACAAGGAAAGTCTGAGAAACTGTCATAGCCAAGAAGAGCCTAGGGAGACATGACAACTAAATGTAATATGGCAACCTGGATGGGGCCCTGAAACAGAAAAATAAATTAGGTAAAAACTGAGGAAATCTGAATAAACTGTGGATTTTAGTTAATGTATCAGTATTGGTTCATTAAGTGTAACAATGTCCACTACTAATGAAAAATGTTAACAATAGGGAAAACTGAGTATGGGGTATATGGGAACTCTCTGTACCATCTGCTTAATTTTTTTGTAAATAGAAAACTGTTCTAAAAAATAAAAACTATTTAAAACAAAAAAAAAAAGAATCCTGACACTCCAAAGCAAACATGTTTCTCTCTTGTGCTGGATCTACAAATGCTCAGCATCCATGAGCCTGTCCAGACCACAACAGCAGACAAGTACTGTTCACTCCTTGCCTCTCAACTTAATTTCTTCTCCCCCATGAGAATTGCAGCTGTGCCACTAATTGAGTTGATGTTCTGATGTCAATACTTTACCTCTTGTCACTGACATTCTAGACCTGGCTTTTCCGTGAACTTAAACTGAATTTTCTGAGTGCCATTCCCTGCTCCTTAGCACCCTCTCCTAATAAATACCCTAGGGAGTGATTGCATTTTGACTCCACCATAGTGGCCAGCAAACCTTTTTCCAGTGTTCCCTAGAACAGCTCTGCTTTAGTAATTAGCTAAATTTGGCACAACCGTTCCGGTTTCACTGGTGTCCGTGTGAGATCTCCTTTCATCTGTCACCTTCCTTCTATAATTTCCTCGTTATTCCTTTCTGGTAGTCACTGGGGGGAAATAACACGTCCAGAACTAGAATTTTCAGCATACATCTCTGAGATCCTTTATAAAGAAAAGTTCTCACCTATAGCCAGTTTCTTCTGCAGCTATTGATCAAAGAGTTTCCTACAGCAGTTGAAAAAACTGCCTGAACAGTTGGTTTGCCAGCTGCCCCTGTCCTGCCTATGGTTGGGCCCCCTAGGAGGGGTCCCTCCTGTGTTTGCTTGCCTGTGAAGGGACATGTCATAGTGGCACTTCCCCCTGACCAGACAATTCAACAGAGTGTTTTCTTATTCTGAGTAAGAGAGCACCAGCCTCTCCCTGACATCGTGTATTAATTGGACTCTTTCAGATAGTGCAAAATAGAGACATGGATGGGCCACCGTTGGACATAGATGGGGTTTTATTCAAAAGATAGGAGGAAAAAGGGAAAGAAGAAGTGTTTTCAGCAGCCACACAACAGCATAGTGAAGAAATAGCACCATAGGGCTCCATAGAATGGAAGCTCATTTATTCTCTGCTTCTGCTGCTGCTGCTCCCGCCTCTAACAACTGACTGACTGATTTCCTCACGCTCAAACTACCCAAGTCATAGGATCCAATTTGGCCTGCCTATCACAATCCATTTAGGCTACCCCTGTTGGTCAAAGCTCTTGTGCCAGCGTATCTTTTAAGTTGCCCACCAGCCTGTAGATAGCTGCCTTTGAGTCAGGTGCCCATCTGGAGTCTAGTCACCTGCAACCAGGAGATGGGGTCGTGTAGTCCAAAGTACAACTAATTCATTAGGAAGCACCTACGTGGGTGTTGTAGGTCAGGAAGAAACTCAGAATCATGTACTCCTCTTTTACATAATAAACCTGTTTTTCCCAAAGTTCCTTCCTTTGGAAACATGGATTCTTTTAATGTTAATGTGTGTTTTGCAAAAAAGGGTCCTATGATAAATCTCATTCAACAAATATTTATAAGGGATTACTAAGTGCCAGACAGTTCTACACACTTAAATGTTTGGGAAATGCCAGGTTAAACAAAGTAAACATTTTTGTACTGCAACATCCTTAGTGTTTTTAGCACGCCATTATAAGCCTAAGAGAAGGGCTATCTTTTGCACTGTCTCCCAAATTTATTGAACCAGGTACACTTTTTCTGAAGAGCATTTTGTAAGCCTCAGAATACACAAAAGAGACATCCTGAAAAACACTTGATTTTACAATTGAGGATCCAGGAAATGAGCTTGTCAAGGACACGTACTGTAATAGCTAGTCTCTACAAGGTACCTCTTTTCCCCTGATGAACCACCACTCCTGGTAATCACACCCTTGTGTAGTCCTCTCTCACATTGAATCCAGGCTGACAGAATGTGGCAGGAGTGACTGTGAGTCAGTTCCAGGCTTAAGCCTGATGACTTCAGAAGTCTGGCTATCTTGCCAGAAGAACACCATGGA
Source organism: Equus przewalskii (assembly GCF_037783145.1). NCBI lineage: Eukaryota > Metazoa > Chordata > Mammalia > Perissodactyla > Equidae > Equus > Equus przewalskii. The sequence goes on along the minus strand of NC_091832.1, from coordinate 117,485,933 downwards.
GAGACCACATAAGGAAAGAGAGGATCTGGTACTCCATGCAAAGGACCAAGGAACCCAACCAATGGGAGAACCAAACCCCAAGGAGCTGATGCAATAGAGCCATTTCAGCCACCCATCATTACTCCATCCTAGCTGCAGTGGCAGCTGTGAGTGGGGAAGCCATCCTGGACGTTCCAGTCCTGGGGCTGAAATAAACAAGTCAAGGCCAAAACCAAACCCATGGAATGGTGACGCATAATAAAATGGTGGTGACTTTAAGCCACCAAGTTTGTTAGGCAGAAATAGGTAAATAAAAAATATATTAACTATTTTGGAAAAACATTGCAGAAACTTAATATATTGTGCCTGGACTATATTTGCAAATATGTGTCTGTTTCAGAAATGACCTATTTTTAGAGGAAATACATTAGATATTTATTTATAAATGCTTAATTTCACTGCCTACTACAATCATTTGCCTTCATTCACTTTTGAAAATAACCACTTTATCAAAAAAGTTAAAAATCAAATGAAGTTATACAATATTTAATCACAGAGAAGCCAATTGTGCGTATTTTTTGGAGTAAACAAAATTAAAATACTTTCCTACAATAAGGAACTAAGAAAAAATTGGATTGAACTTGAGACATGTATTTGTTTATAATAGGCAAATCTAATTTAAAAGCACATCTTCCTATTTAGGCTGCAACAAATATCAATAGCAATTAGGAAATTATAAATTTCTAACATAAAAACAAGGTCCTGATTTCAGTGAGGGAACATTATCCTGCTATTTACAAGCTTGGGGATACTAATTACTTACCCAACAGAAGATAACATGTTACACGCGGTTAAACACAGTCTCTTTCTTCCCCCTCCTCCTTCTTACCCGTTCGCTTCTGCCTAGCCTTGTCCTAATCTCTAATCCTTCTCTCCCTGGATGTCCACAATGCTAGGTAGGTCACAGGGGTCTGAGTTTTTGTGAGGTAGGGTTCTGAGAAACCCTTTCGTTCATTTCACACAAGCTAGTCAGGAGCCCAGATGTTGTGTTACCATGTTGTAATAGCAAAAATCTTCCACGTTTTAGGATTTGCTCCTTTCTGGGTTGAACAATCCCGCAGCATAAGATGCACAGGATCCTACATCACAGCTCTTTGCTCCTTACATAAAAGCTGTATTCCTGTTTAACTTTATTGGACACGATTTCCAGATATTCACATGGAAATTATTCCATTTAGATATTTTGGTCAATTAAAATCACTAAAGCAAGAGTCGTAGAATAAGAATTTAAATATTTCAGTAAATTTTTATTTTGGAATTATAGGAACACATTTCAAGATAATATGAAAAGACATACCAATAACATTATGTCTAATAAAACACAAAGTTAATGTTGTTACAGGAAAAGCTAGAAGAAAGGAAGGCATTGTGGAGCATCAAAGACAAAGCATCTGCTCTTCAGTGTGTCATCGTGCTTGCTGTGTTCTGGATATCCGTGTCCCCCCAAAAGTCGTATGTGGGATCCTAACTCCCAGAGGTGATGGTGTTAGGAGGTGGGGACTTTGGGAGATGATTAGGTCATGAGAGGAGAGCACTTATGAATGGGATCCGTGCACTTAAGAAACCCTGGAGAGCTCCCTAGCCCCTTCCACCATGTGAGGACACAGAGGGAAGGCACCGGCTGTGAACCAAAAAGAGGGCTCTGAGCAGATCTTGGCCATGCTGGCATCTTGATCTTAGACTTCACAGCCTTCAGAACTGTGAGATATAAAGAACCGTTGTTTACAGCCACCCTGTCTGTGGTATTTTGTTACAGCAGTCAGAACAGACTAAGACAGTGCTTCTGTCTATCGTTTCTGCAGGGCTCTCATTTACATAGAAGTTTGTAATTTATGCAGAAACGCAACTCAAGAGCTAGATTCTTGATGTATTCAGGTACAGTACCTTTAATGAAGCATTACCTCCAAAGTAAATTTAGATTTGAACTAGTGATAGTGATCTGTTTCCTTCAATACATCATTTGCTCTTTAGTATAGTAGGATCTGATTTATGGTTAGAAGACGAAGGACAGTTATAATTAGGCGCTGCAAGCTAAAAGATGAAGCCAAGTTAAGTAGGGTACTAACGTTACTTGATAGAGCTCATAAGTTCTTACAGGAGACAGAGATGCAATTGTAATACCCCTCCATTAAATATGTGTTTACACCCTAGCATTTAACCTGGAATAGTCAGATGTAGGAAAGAAATTAAAAGGTCAAACCTGAGGAGAGTGAAGCCACACATGTTAAAAAGAAACAACATAAATGCAGTTCCCTACGCTGACCTCCAAACACTAAACAGCAAAATGATTCTGTTATATTCAAGAGTAAACCTGGATAAAGAAAAAACACAGAAAAATATGTTTTCTCTATCATCAAATCCTAAAAAGGTCGTTTTACCTAAAGAGAAAGAAACCACAATGAATACCACCTTTGATATATTTATTCCATTTTTCCTGAGTGTGTGTTTGTGTGTGTGGTATTTACACGCTTGTATAAAAAAACCAAGTTTTTTCAATTGGACATCAAGTTAGAGGTAATCTAAATGTTTGTTAAAGCAGAATTATTAGGGAAAAAACTACGCTTAGTAATTAACTATTTTATTAACCAATAAAATTTGCCAAGAGTCTTTTGGTTGCAAGTGACTGAAATCATTCAAGTGCATTTAATTGAAAGTGACTTTCCCGGCATGGAGAACTGAGAAGTCCAGATGCAGCCCGAGCTTTAAGCACAGCTGTTTAGGGGCTCAGGGGATATTAGGACTCTGTTTCCATCTGTCTCTTGGCTCTACTTTCCTGTGTAGCAGCGTTACTCTCGGGAAGTTCTTCTCAAGGTGTATCAGTTTGGTCCAGGCTTACGTTGTAGCCCAGGAACCCCAGCACAAATAAAGGAGCCAGAGAGATGCAAGTCTGTCCTGGACAATGTGCCTACCTGTTCTGGAAAAGGGCTGAGGACAAGGGACAGTATGCGTATGTTCCGTTGGCCAGACTGAGCCATATTCTTCTAGAATTTGGGCAGGAATAGTAGAGTAGGAGATGTTATCCCCATGCAAACCATAGTGAAAGACGGGAAGGGACAATTTACTGAGGCAAGTTGGGGGTCCTTTCACTAGCATGAGGGATGAATACTTGGTGAGTGACATCTTCGTATTAACCTGCCTAATTTTTTTCTTTCATACAAAGATACCAACAAGGTCGGGTCAGGAGTCCAGCTATTTGTGCTTGATAGTTATTTGAATTCTAGACAAAGAAGGGTTTTATCCAATGAAAATTAAAATTTAATTCAGGAAAAGTATAAGGACTATGGAAATGACAACTAGGTCTCAGAGAAATGTACCATCTGAGCAGCTGGTCAAAGGTCATACTACTGAGGCTTTAAAGTTGATTCCTTTTATGTGTCTTTTCTGGTCTGCTACCACCCTTTGAGCACCATTTCCCTGTCTAGGCAATTTCCTGCCTTTTGATCCACCTCCAGGGGGAGAAATCAGAATGCTTACTCTCCCGTATCCGCTCACAGCTAGGCCGCAGCACAGAACCTAGGCTCCCCCAATCACACACACCCATGCGAGACGTCAGACCAGCAATGAGCTACATGGCAAGGCAAGGCTGCAGGAAATCCATTTTTTGGCAAAGGTAGCAGCTGAGATGTCATCTTTCCTGGTCGGAAGCTAGAAGCCCCAGCGTCCCCTGTGCACAGTGAGTGGACGCAGTGCACTTAGTGTCTGGTTTCATTGGCACCTTTGTTCACACAATCTCACAGTGTGGTCTGGGCATTGTTTCTGACTGCGTAGCCTCCAAAACTGGCTCTCTAGTGCTCCAAAGATTCTCTGAGCTGTCTAATATTCCTTAAGAAATGTCTTTTTTTGCTTAAGCTAGCAAGAGTGTTGTGTTTTGTCTGTAAACTAAGATCCTGATTAATACAGTGCTTTGTTAGTTTGTGAGGGCTACCATAACAAAGTACCATAGACTGGGGCCTTAACAGAAGTTTATTTTCCACGGTTCCAGAAGCTAGAAGTCTGAGATCAAGGTGTTGGCAGGGACTATTTCTTCTGAAGCCTCTCTCCTTGGCTTGTAGACACCTGTGTTTCCCTGTGTCCTTACATGGTTTTCCCTCTGTAACTGTCTGTGTCCAGATTTCCTCTTCTTCTTAAGGATAGGAGTCATATTGGATTAGGGTCCACCCTAATGACTTCGTATTAATTTAATTACCTCTTTAAAGACCCTATCTCCAAATATTGTCCCATTTTGAGGTACTGGAGAGTAGGACTTCACCATTTGAATTTGAAGGGAACACATCCACGAATAAAAGCAGAGTACTGTAATATTTTTATGAAACAAATGAAATATGAAAGATAAATTTAAGTACTAAAGTTCATCAAGAATATAGCACAAATGTAACAGGAAAACTGAGCTATTGTTAGATGAGTTTATCAGTGCAAACACCAGATCCAGACAATAAAAATAATAAAATTTGGTCAAAATTATTTGGATAACTGAGTAACCTTTGTATCGAATGTTATCTGGTGACTCCAGCCTAAGTTCTTTACTAACTATGGAAGGAAGTAGAGCACGTGGATTAAGAGCAGGGACATTGGAGCCAGCCTCTGGTGTAGACAAGTCACAGTTTTGCCACTTACCAGCTTTGTAAACTTTCTGTACCTCAATTTTCTCACCTTTAAAATGGGGGGTAACAGAGTAATTATAGAAGTCAAATATGTATTACATGCAAAGCATTCAGAGTACCTGGTATTCACTGAATACTTAACAAATGGTAGCTTTTATTATCTGAAACAAAAATCCTTCAGAAGTTGTAAACATCCGATATGTTTTGCTTTTTTAATTTCCCATCTAGTACATTTCAATGAACAGTTATATGATGTTCCTACCACTTCCAAAACTTGACCTTCAACCTTCTCCCACGCTCCTTCTTCTCCCTAATTTGCCGTGTTCTCTTTCTGTTGTCTGTCCTCACGAAATCCTGTCTTCATATGGATGGACACACACATCGTTAGTAATCTCCTCCCTTCTTTCCTTAATTTTAAAAACTGCTCAGTTACCTCAGGAAACTCTCTTGATCTCTGGTTCCAATTTCAGCGTCAAGATTTTAGCTACATTTTGAAATAGGCTGTTTAGATTACGCTAATTTTATGGCGCTGATTCTAAAGGTGAACACTAGATGGCAGCCTTCCTAAATTGTGCTGTTTTCCTAAGAGGGTTTCTGATCCTGGCGAATGCTGAGATCCTCAAAGATGGGGGTGTATGATTCTTTAATTTCTTAAACTTTTGTTCTGTTTTGTTTTGTTTTGTTTTGCTTTAAAAGTCAAATAAGGCTTTGGTTCTCTCCAGAAAGGAAGTCTATAGTGGCTCATTCTTGAAAGTATTCCTTTTTATATCTTGCATGATCACTAATCTTTACCTTTTAGAAATTTTTTGAATTTTGTTTGTTTTCCTTAAAATAGAAATAGAAATTGTGTCTATTATGTCACATTCTGTTTGTGGCATTTTAAGTAGATTTAGTTCTTTGACATAACTAATAAGTTTTTATTGAATTTCACAGAGATCCAGAAATATTTTACATGATATTTCTTTCTTCTTATGTTTTCCTTATGAAAATTTGAGCTCAGGGACTGGAAAACAATAGCTGAGAATTTCCTGATAGTAAGGATGAGGAAGAGCAGAGGTGCATTTTCTTTGAAAAGGGAACTATTGTGTGTGTATATATAAACATTTTTTTGGTGAGGAAGATTGTCCCTGAGCTAACATCTCTTGCCAATTTTCCTCTTTTTGCTTGAGGGAAATTGTCCCTGAGCTAACATCTGTACCAGTATTCCTCTATTTTTTTTTGTATGTGGGATGCCCCCACAGCATGGCTTAATGAGCAGTGTGTAAGACCACGCCTGGGATCCCAACCCATGAACCCTAGGCCACTGAAGCAGAGAACGAGAACTTAACCACTATGCCACCACGCCGGACCCCAGAATTGTTATATAAATCTAATTTTCCTTAGGAAATTAAAATGTTAACTGGGATTTCATCTCAAGTTAAGTGTAAAATGTATTAAATAAAAGTACATTTTATTATAGTTAAGGTAAAGAGCTTTTAATACAAAAGATCATTTAGGACTCCAAGACAAAAATGGACAAAGGATATGAACAATAAGCCAAAGAATAAGTGCAAAAAGCCAACTACTGCATGAAGAAGTTGAAAATCACCAACATAAAAAGGAAGCAAACATAAAATTCTCTTTTGCGAGAAATAAGATTTGGTTTCCCCCACTTATAATGAGAATTAGAATATAGCAACAGCTTTAGTTCAGATCCCAGCTCAGAAATCTACCTAGTTGTGTGAGCTTGGTCAAATTTTTTGGCCTCTTTATGCTGTAGTTTCCTAATCCACAAAATGGAGCTAATAAGTAAAATCAGGGTTAAATGAATTAACATACATAAAGTTCTTAAAACAGTACCTCATTGAAATGATAATACTTTGGGTATACTGGGTTAAATAAAATATATGATTGAAAATACATGCAGGATATCATGCATTCTGAGATTACAGAATGGATGGTCTGCTCCCATCCACCTCCCGACCCAGTGAGTGCAATGGAGCAAGGAGGGAGGAGGGCGGATGAAGTTCTTATCTTCTGAGGTTAAGGGCATGGGGTGGAGGGGGGAGCCAGGCAGGAAAATAGCATCAAACCCAGAGGGGAGTTTCAATCCTGCTCGCCCAGTAATCTCCCAACACAATATTCCCAAAGTGGGCCAACAAAATGGTGCCACCTAGCCAGGAATTTCCTGGAATCATTGATGCTTTGCTAAAGTCCAGTCAACTGCAGACCCTGAGTCAGTCTCATCAATATGCAGGCTGGAGTGGACAATCACCACCAGATGGTGCCAAACTGTACTGGGGACCAGGATGGATGTGGATAGTGGAGTGACAGCCTAGGGCTGTGCAGGCTCTCCCACTCATTTTATTAATCTTACAATGAAAGACAAGAACAATGAATCAAAGACAGAAGATTGGAAAAGAAGACAAAGGACTTCATTATTTCACAAATGGTATGATAGTCTATATAAAAAATCTAAAAGACAACTTACCAGAAATAAGAATTTACATAAGATCAATATGCAAAATTTAGTTGCATTTCTATAAAATCTATCAATAAACATTTCCATAACAACAAGCACATAGAAAACATAACTGTAAGAGAGTTCATTTGAATAACAAGAATAAAACATCTAAAATTAAATCTAACAAAGATTTATAAGGCCTGTGCAGAAAAACTGTAAAACATTATTAAAAGACACTCAGAAGACCTAAGTCAATGGAGAAATATGCTATGTTCATGGAAAGGAAGTCTCAAAAAAAGGACATTCTCCCCAAATTGACCTAGGAGCTAATATAATTCCAATCAAAATATCAACAGAGGTTTTGGTGAAATGTGAAAGCTGATTTTGATATTTATATGGAAAAGCAAGACTATCCAAGGCACTCAATAAAAAGAGGGAACATGGCCAGCCAGACATTGAAGGTAATGATGAAGCCATAATAATTAGGACAGTGTTGTCTTGGCACAGGGAAGGCCATATGACCAAGTGAGCAAAAGGCAGCCCAGAAAGACCCAAAAACATATGGACGCTTGATAGATGATGGAGGTGGCAATGCTGATCAGTGAGGAGTGTTCATGCTGAGATTAAATAAATAGATGAATTTCTACTGATAATAACTAGATAAGTAGGGAAGAAGGAAAAGTCGTCCCTTATAGTAGAATCTCATGTAGAAGGAATGATGGAGGTAGAAAATCACCATTTGGCAACTGTCGTAGTAATAATTGATTCAGACAAAATCATCAATGGATGCCAAAACTATTGGGTTGAAATTTGATAAAGAACAGGATAGTTACATAGTCTCAAAGTATCTCTCCACAAATTACTTACTAATTACAAAGGGGAAAATAATACTTTTAGGAGTGGATAAACCTGGAAGACATCACCTTAACCAAGTAATCAAAGTTGACAACACCAAAAATGGAGAAAACTGACATTATATGCTTCCTGAGTGTTGCACTGAAAAGGACACACCTCACTTATAGAGTATATAACTTACAAACCCAAAACTTACAAACCTAAATCTAATTGTAATGAAACATCCCATGAAGAGAATCATAAAGAAAACCCACATGGAGGAACATTCTACAAAATAATTAGCTTGAACTGCTCAAAAATGTCAAGTTCAGGAAACACAAAGATTGACTGAGGAACTCTTCCAGATTAAGGGAGACTAAAGAGACAACTTAATGTAATATGTGATCCTGGATTAGATCCTACAGGAGGTTGAGGGGGTGTTGTGGAAGGGTGGAATAGGATGGCTAGAAGGGAGATTTTATTAGGACAATTGGTGATATTTGAAAATGGACTATGAAATAGATATAATAATGTGTCACTTAAATTTTCTGATTTTGATAATTGGATGTCCTTGTTTTTAGAAAACATACACTCAAGTATGTAGAGGCAAAGGGGCATGTATCTGCAATTTCTTCTCAAATGGTCCAGAAATAACAACAGTAACAACTTGCATAACAAAAGAGGAAGAGAAAACAAATGTGGCAAAATGATAAGTCACTGAATCTGATAAAGGGCTTACAGGAATTCTTTGTAATATTCATTAAACTTTTCCATGCTTTAAATTGTTTTGAGATAAAAAACTAAAAAAGAGGAAGGGAATGGTAAATACAAAACTGAAGACAGTGGTTACCTCTGGGAGTGAGGAGGCCAGAGTGTGAGAGCGCAGAGCACACAGGTGGATGCTGTGGTACTATGTGCTAGTTCCTAAATTAGGAGATGGGATGTGGACATTCATTTTATGATTTATCTTTAACAATTATATATATATTTTATTTTTTGTACATATCAAATATATTTTAAAAGATAATACAGGGAAAAACAAAGAAAAAAATAGTAAGGTGTGAATCAAGTGTATCTGTATGTATGAGCTGTGTGTCCTTGAGTCTGTTTCTTCTCTCTAAGGCTGTTACCTTGCCGAAGAAAAAGAAAGAAAAGATCTGCCATAGCTTTGTTGTAAAGTGCTTGGCAATAGGTGCACGCTAGGTGGTAGCTGCTGCCGCTGCCGCTGCCGTTGTTTTCTCTGATGGAGCGGAGATGAGGGGGGACCCCTACAGTTGTGGGCTTGACAGAAGTGATAGAAGTTTCCAATAGTCTTTATGATAAGCTGGTAAGGAAGTTATCTAGGGAGTAAAAGTGAGCTAAGGTTGGAAATCATCAAATGGTTATAGAGCCTGTGAGCTTTGCGTATTTTTTCCAAGCTGCACTCCATCATCTGGAAGTAAGACTTGGAAAAAAGATATTTATGTTGGGAGGTCTGGAGGAAGGTCAACAAGGCAGAAGGGGCTGCTGAGAGTGAGGCAGAGGCAACTGGTCAGGGCCTCCTGCCTGGGCAGTAAGCTCTCTCGTATCTAAAATGTGGAGAAAGGAGACAGACTATCCAGGGTATAAAGTGAGCTGATAATTTACTAGACTGACCAGAGACTGTGTGAAAGCACACCCAGCAGAATGATGAGTTTCCAGTACAGAATAATGGAATCCATTCCTACCTTTTTCACATCAAATAAAAAATAATTCCTACATGATGTATGCACACCTAGTTTGGACAAATTTCCTTGTAGTTTACCTACTTTTTATATACTAAAAGCTCTAAGCAAATTGCAAAAAACAACAAAAAACCAAGCAAATATGTGTTGAGCAGACGCTTCAGTCAAGGCTAGCTCCGCTCAAAGGGATATAATAGTGGAGCTATTATAAGCCAACCCATGAGTGATTGGAAATTTAATTTTCAGTATTAATTGCTGTATGAGTATATTTTTCTTAGTGGAGTGGAGTGGATTCTGACTCCTAGCAACCCTGTGTACAGCAGAGTGGAACCCTGCCTGGTCTTTTTGCACGATCCTCTCACCTTTATTTAAAGGTTACCATTTGTACTGTATTTATTGCACAAACAATATAATAATACCAGAACACAAAAAAAAGGAAAAATATTATCTCTACTTCTACCACCCAAAGAAGCTGTTTTAACTTTTTCAGGTAACTCTTTCATTTCTCATGCCTATACATACATAATTTTATATATAAAGCATTCTACTTTCTACCCTTAGTATTACATTATAAACATTTTCATGTTGTAAAACCTTCTTCATACTTAACATTTCAGTATGTATACAATAATCTATCTATTAATATTGTAAAATAATTCATCTATTGTAGTAACAATTATTTGTGTCTCTATCACTAACCATTTACAATTCTTTCCAATTTTTTTAGTGAGCTGTGGGCAAATAGGCACTCTTATGCACTGACAATACTTGTGAAATTTAAAATGCACATATCCTGTGACCTAGCAAATCCATCTCTTGGAACCTATCCTTAAGAGGTAGTTACAGGGGACCGGCCCCTTGGCCGAGTGGTTAAGTTCATACGCTCTGCTTCGGAGGCCCAGGGTTTCGCCGGTTCGGATCCTGGGCGCCGACATGGCACCGCTCATAAGGCGGTGTCCCACATGCCACAAATAGAAGGACCCACAACTAAAAATACACAACTATGTACTGGGGAGCTTTGGAAGGAAAAAAATAAAAATCTGTAAAAAAAAAAAGGTAGTTACAGAAGTGTGTAAACATATATATGCTCTTTGCTGAATTATATAATAGTAAAAATTAGAGATGATCTAAATTTTCAACCATAGGGTAGTAGCTGAATAAATTTTGGTGTACCTATATATAATACAGTATATGTCATTAAAAAGAACGAGTTCTATCTGTCTAGGTTGACCTGGAGGATATCCATGAATGGTGCAGCAGAGGCGGGAAAATAAATTTTAGATAAATAGAGCTCACTGCTGTGGGAAAAATACTATACATGTGTATTTATAGTAAATATATACAAAGATGTTTGCACATGCTTAAGACATAAATCTAGATGAACACATAACAAACTCAATAGTGATTATCTTTAGAAAATAGGATTAGTCGGGCAGTGAGAGAAACTTGCTTTTTACTTTATATCCTTCAGCATTATTTGAATTACCACAAGCATGTATTACTTTTATTATTTTTGAAAAACACAGAAAATATAAATTATCTAAATAAAACTCATTACTTATCTTCATAGATGGTCCACTCTGGCAGCTTGTTTTAGTTGCTCCAGAAGGAACAGGAGACTCAGCCAGGCTGGCCCAGCCTCTCTACCTCAGGGGAAATGAGCAGAACCCAGTTTTCTCTAAGCTGAACTCATTCTGGATTGCCAGCATCCAGTATGTTCATTTGGCAAATGAAAGTCAAGTTTTGTATTTTGATGTGTTTTCATTCCAAGTAACAGAGGGGCTTAACCACATCAATCAAAACCGAGTTTCAGCTTCGGGCCTTTGCAGTTTTGATCTGCTCAGAATCCTTATGGGTTTCACAAATAGGCAAAAGCTTCTGTGAGTCCTCAAAATCATCTAGAGTTGTCAATTTCAGATTTTGTTTCTTTTTTCTACTCTTTCATCCTATGGAAATTAGAGTGCAAATATGCACAGTCAGATTTCTGGTTGTGAATATTTTTAGCTTAAAGTTTTAGTTGAGAAAAATAAGGGTTAAATAAAAGTATAATGCAGGATTTCTCAACTTTAGCACTAGTAACATTTTGAGCAGGATAATTCTTTGTTGTGAGGGGTTGTCCTTGAACTCTACCTAGTAGATGCCAGTAGCCAGCCTCCCCTCCAGTTGTGACAACCAAAAAATGTCTTCAGACATTGCCAAATGTCCCCAGATGGGAACTGAGATAATGAAATAGTATTCTGCCACCAAAAAGAATGGGTTAGTTCTATATGAATTGGTAGAAATTATTTCAAGATAAAATATTGTTAAAAATGAAAGGTACAAAGCAGTGTGTGGAGCATGCAGATAATATACTGATTAAAAACCTGGGCTTTGGAGTTAAACTAACATGGATGGAATCCCCACTCTTCCAAACTAGCTGTGTGACCTTGGACAAGTTAATTAATCCCTCTGTTCCTCCATTTCTTTATTTCTAAAAGGTACTATCATAGGGTTAAGTACGTATTGTACAGCTAGGGTGAGGATTAAATAAGTTGGTTTATGTAAAATGTTTAGAACAGTGTCTGGCATAAATGTTGTCATTTGTGATCGCCATCATCACTTCTGAAAATATGATATTCATAAACTATCTCTGGAAAGATATATAAGAAAATTGATGGCAGTTGTTCCTTCTGGGCAAAGATATGACTAGAGGGTCAAGGAAAACATAGTTTACAGTGGATGCTCTTTGGAGATTTTTGAATTTTTCTACTATCTATTTCAAACATTTAAAAAATATAATTTAGTTTAAAAAGGTTTTATGAACATATGTTGTACTTCTACCTTATGCTTTTTAAAAAGATAGATTGCAACTTCTGAGTAGCTATTTTTCCTCTGCTGCTAAAATAGTCAAAATCTGCTTGTTAGTAGGTAACCAAGTAACATCACAATTGTGCCTATTTTTTTTATTCCTGGGGGTAGAAAACACAGAGAAGCTTCATTCATTTCTAGTCACTTTAAAATAATAACAATTGTATGTGATCTTATTGGTTACACATCTTATTTTATAGTGAATTCAGCGTTCACAGAAATAGGAGGGCAAAATGACAGACAGTTCAAAATAACAGGTAGCCTTACAATGTGATTTGAATATATGTATGTCTCACCAGCACAAATGTCTATACTAAAAATCGTTCTAACAGGGCAGAGGCACTAGAATTGAGTTTAATAAGTAACGGCAGCAATTTATCAGAGCTTCTCTTAGATTCTTCAGAGAAGTGAAGTCACAGGGCAAACTGCTGCCCTAAGAACTGGAGAGAGAGAGACAGGCAAATGCAGAGAAGCACAACTTCCCAGAGCAGAACCTCCCTGGGGGCCACTGCTGGGATAACACACCTGTCTAGGAAAAGATCTGAAGGAATCAACTGAAAGAACCTCCTGAAATAATAAAACCAATTGCTTTCCTATTCCAGCAATGAACAAGTAGAATTTGAAATTCAAAATACACTACCGTTTACATTTGCATCCCAAAAAATGAAATGCGTACAAATCTAACAAAGTTATTTTGTGGAGATGAGCAAACTGATTCTAAAATTCATATGGAGAGGCAAAAGACCTAGGATAGCCAACTCAATTCTGAAGGAGAAAAACAAAGTTGGAAGACTGCCACTACCCAACTTTAAGACTTACTGTAAAGCTCTAGTAATTAAGACAGTGTGGTACTGGGGAAAGAATAGACAGAGAAGTCAATGGAACTAAAATAGAGAGTCCAGAACCAGCACCACATAAATAAAGTCAACTGATCTTTGACAATGGAGCAAAGAAAATAGTTTCAATAAATGGTACTGGAACAAATGGTCATCCACATGCAAAAAAATGAATCTAGACACAGACCTTACACCCTTTCCAAAAATTAAGTAAAAATGGATCATAGACATAAATGTAAAATGCAAAACTATGTAACTTCTAGGAGATAACATAGGAAAAAACCTAACTGACCTTGGGTGTGAAGATGACTTTTTAGATAAAACACCAAAGGCACAGTCCGTGAAAGAAATAATTGATAATCTGGACTTCACTAAAATTAAAAACCTGTACTCTGTGAAAGGCAATGTGAAAACTGACTAAGGGCTATTATCAAAAATATACAAAGAACTGTTTTTGTTCCCCTATAGGATTATTTGGCACATTTATATGTGAAAAAAATTAGAAACCACTTGCTACATCTATAACATACACACACACATATGCACACATGCACACACACATATGCTATAACTGAAGCATCTATCTTTAGAATCTGAAATATGAGCTTCTGGATAAGGCTGGAGCTGAAGATAGCACATCAGTTCCCAAACTGAAAGAGTCCCTTATTTATCTCAAAATTGCCATGGGAAATGCTAGTTGTGCAAAATTAACCATCTTCTCCTAAGGGAACACTCTACGAATGCTTAAACATGAAATTTATCTTCACTGTAGTTATCCTTTGCCAAATCTGTTTGAAAAGCCATTCAATTGGAAGGTTTATTTGATCAATATAGTTTGCAGCTAAACACCTTCCAGTTCTGCAGTCAAAATTTGGAACACGTTTTCAAGCAGAACTGGATCCCATATAAAAATATAAATATGAACTAAACCTTAGTAAAAACAACTCATAGTAACCACATAATCAAGATGAAAGGTTCATGACTAAGCTAGGTCAAAATTATATTAATATAAAAGGCACAAAAAATAATATATGTTTTTTATTTGTATGGTCAAAATAAACCTACCAAGCTGTTTAGTTTACACTCTCCTCTTCAATTGAAGAATTTCTCTAGAGTGAGTACAGTTAGTGGTTAAGACCACAGGTTCTGGAGTCGGACGCCCTGCGTTTGAGTGGCACGTCCCACCACCTGCTGGTCTGCACCCCTGGCCACAGCCTGGCTCCCACCTTCTGTGGAAGACTGGAAGCAGTACTGCCAGCTCATAGAGTTGTTGTGAGGATAAATCAGAAAACACCATTAAAATGGTTAGAGCAGGGGCTGGCCCCGTGGCCGAGTGGTTAAGTTCACACGCTCCACTGCAGGCGGCCCAGTGTTTCGTTAGTTCGAATCCTGGGCGCGGACATGGCACTGCTCATCAGACCACGCTGAGGCAGCATCCCACATGCCACAACTAGAAGAACCCACAACGAAGAATACACAGCTATGTACCGGGGGGCTTTGGGGAGAAAAAGGAAAAAATAAAATCTTTAATAAAAAAAAAAAATGGTTAGAGCAGCGCCAACACGTAGAAAACTGCTAGTTATTATTGTTAATATCGTTTGACACCATTGTAATTCCTCATTTTGTTTCCCAGTGTTCCATCTAAGTCTTCCAACTTAGGATATAAAATTGCCATTCAAGGAGGATTAGGTGTCTTGCTCCCGGCCCCACGGCCAGCACAGTACTCGGTGCATTGCATGGACTCGCTACATGTTTTATGGAAGAAGAAAGGGAGGAGAGGACAGCGAAGTGAAGGTGGGAGGGAGCAGGGGAGCTGAGGAGGAAAGGAAAGAAAGGAATAAAACTGAAGATTTGTAGTCAGGAGTAGAAAACCGATAATAATAAGCTATGATCTCATGTTTGGGAGTAGAACTTTCCTATTAATTTCACAGGCAACTTGATTGCTTTTTCTAAATCTACATATTTAATACTTTTGATATATATGTAGAGTCACGACAGTTGAATACATTACAGAAATGCTTTCTGGTTAATTTTCCAAAATTTTGAAAGCATTTAGTTCATTTAGTTCACACACAGACTGAAAAGTATGAAGCAAAAACAGAATGAAGCATGAACTCATGTACACAGGCTAAGTTCACATTTAGGTTTCAGCTTGTTTACCTCAAAGTGTTTCCATGGGTAGGTGTTGACCAGTCAGTTAGGTAGTTAATTTGTTAACCTAAAAGTTTATAATCTTAACAAGAAATAGTAAGATTGTTATTCTAATTAAGATGTAAAAATAAATTTTTGGAATCGACTATTTACTGGATAGTGAAATTATAATCATAGTGGTAATAAGAGAGAAGGACAATGATGTAGTAAAATGTAAAACTAAGTTCAAAACTGGAAATTATCCTGCTAATTTGACTAATCCAGTTAGAATGAGTTTGGGTAGTCTAAATGATCTAGACTGGCTGGCTAGATTTTCCCTTAATAGAATAGTCCATTTTTCTCTTCACTTTGTATCTGATAAACTTAGTACAAAGGCACGTGTTTATAATTTGAAGTGATCTAGTTTTATGATTTTCCAGCAATACTAATTCCTACAAATATTTTCTCAAAATTTTGTGCTCTGCTCACTGATAGAGTATTTTTATTCGCTAAATAAACATTTTCATGTTTATGTTCTTGTGTGGGGTAGTTCTGTTTAAAACCACTCTAATTATCCACTTACTTATCTTACAAGCGGGATCACAATTTTTGTGGCTGTTTCATTTACTGGGGAAAGAAAACAGTGTTTTACTGCAAAAGGACACCAGAGGCCCTTTAATTCTGGTACTTCTTACCCTTGAGTCATAAAAACAGGCTAAGATTATGGAGGAAAAGAGATTAGAAGGCAGTGTTTATAACCTTAGGCAAAACTATACCCTAAACTAGCTACAAAAATAAAACTTTTAAAAACATCACATTCAGAACTATGATTTTAAACCTCTTCATTTAACTTTGCTTTGCCTTTGAAGGCAAAAACTCCTTGAACTTTAAATAGCTTTTAAATTTTAACTCAACTCTCTCATTGAATTTTTCAAGTCCCACTATTAGCTGGGTTACAAACAGTGTCAGTAAGAGAGGCCCCTCACTCACTGTGTTCAGGTACTGCCAGTTTCCATTTCTAGGGCCAATTTCCATCCTGCTGACCAAAGGATGTGGTCTTCATAAACCCAGAGGGTGGAACAAACGCTAAGGGAGCAAAGCTCTGTTACCTTCAAGATCTCTGCCTTCCTCACAGTGAGTTTTAAGTATACTAAGTAAAAGTGGAAAGGAGGGAAAGTGGAGAAACTATTTTTTTCTCGGCTTATACAAGATTGGGCAAATGTCTACATTAAATCTCACAGGAAGCCTGGGTTCTTTGATGTTAATGTAGTGACTGCAAATGAAACAATGTGCTCAGGTAAACATTAAAATAAATTTCCAGAAAATGTGACCTGCATAAGTGGTGCTCAGCCCCAGTAGACATTAGAATCACGGGAAAGCTTTTAAATAATGAAATGCCTGGGCCTTGCCCCCCTGAGATTCTGACAGTTGTCCTGCCTGAGCAATGGCGTTTTTTAAATCATCAAGATGGTTTTAATGTGTAGGAGGGCTGACAACACAGATCCACAGCTTACCAAGTCAAGACTTGGGCAGAGTTTTAACCCAAGGCGCTGGTTGCTTTAGAACCAATAATCCCTCACTTAGGCCTGCGTGGTGCCAGGCACTGTGTTAGGCTCTGAGGATGCAAAAATATTTGAAATCAAAGACTTCATAATATATCTGCAGTTCAAATTCCTAAAATGTAGCAGCTTTTGTTAATCTTCCATCATTTTTTCCTGTAAAAGGAATGTGCACCATCATATATTTCTGATGAAGTAAACTCTTTAAAAACACCAACCTTGATTTGAAAATGAACCATAATCTGAAAAATAAGAACACAAATGACAATAACAATTAAAATATTTACTAATAAGAAGTGAAGATTATGGCTCTAGGATTCAGGTCAACGCTAGAATCATGAGTTCAAAGTAGATAGCCAAAAACCTCCTTTTCGGATTTATACACAATCTGTTTTTAATGAAAAATTCTAAGAGTAAAAAGGTCCATCACTTAACTACTAATAAGCCAAGAGACCTCTCACAACACAGAGCTGGAAATCACCAGGCTGAAAAGCAAGAAAATGCAAAGAAAGCAGTTCAGGCTGGTGCTTTGTGATAGAGAGAGGAGGCCGCTTACGGCCAGCAGAAAAGCTGAAGTGATGGGATGATTTTGAACAATTAAAACTAAGGAAAACTCTCTAGTTTCATCAGCCAGAAATTTAATATGGCTTTACTTCTCTTGATACGTGAATTCTAAGGAAACATAACAGTCCATATTCAACTGTGAAAATAAAAACATACTCCAAAGTTAAGTGAAATTATCTGTAGATTATTAGTAAATGAATTAAAAACCTTAATTTGATCCATAAAGGGGCACTTTCATAAAAACTGAGAGCTTGACTTTAAAAAAGCATAAACGGTATCTTGGACTTTATTTGAATACAGAAACAATAAGCATTAGTGCTATCGTTATGACCAACAGTAACATATATAGGTCTGATTGCAAAGTTAGTGCTAACAATGAGGTTTTGTGAGGAAAATCTGGAGAGCACATATCACCTGTGATATTGATTAAAAATACATCAAGTTTTCTTCAGATTTAAAACGAATCTCTATTCCAAGGCCACCTGTAAAAAGGCATTCTTTCTGAGAAACCTGTAGCACTTATTTTGACTCTCTTTGTACTTGATTTCCTGAGAACTGCAATGCTTTTTCAATCATGAGTTATCTGAAAGAGGAGTTCTTATCGTCCGATGTCTTTGAAATCCTCCACCACTCCTATATATAAGTTGCTTACTACTATCCCCACCACTGGTAACTATGATGATTCTGAGGATGAGACAGTTCATTGGGCCCTATTACATGCCAGGTCCTTAATGCATCTTAAGTATTTTATATATTATCTCATTTAATCCTCACAATTAACTTACTCATTCATATTTTAAGGGTGAGAGGACTGAAGCTAAGCAAGATTTTTAAATTTGTCCAAGATCACAGAATTAGCAACTGGCAGAAGTAAAGCCAAAGTTCTTTAGTTTTCTCCTTTTTTTCCTAATTTGGAAATCAAATACATTCCAATAATGTATGCTAACTGTAGGAAAATTCTGAAATCTAGAAAAGCTGAAAGAATAAAAAGGCTTAACTCTGAAAGATAACTGTAGGAGAATTTTCCATGTATTCCCATCTTTTTGCTGTGCCTTTTACACCAGCACCTGTGACCTTAAGTACCCAGTTCTGCACCCACTCCCTGCTTCCCTCTTTGTGCATCCAAACCTGCCCCTTAGGGATTCCTGGTAATTCCGTCCCCCATCCTGTGCTCTGGTGGAAGTACATGCAGACTCACAGAATCACACCTCCCTCCCATCTCCCCCAGGGTTATCATCCCTCTGCCCTGTCTATCCCTTATCAAAAAAACTGGCAAAAGGGAAGAAGCAAAACCAAATGACCAGACAAACCAAGGATTTCTTAAACACTCCAAAGTAACATAATGAGTCACTGGGAAACAATGTCTCAGGTCTCAGCGTGTAGAGATAGAAGTTGTCATCAAGCCAGGTGTCTGGAGAATGGATAACAGGCAAGACGGAATCTTTAAAGTTCTACAGGAATCTAATGAAGTATGCTTTAATCTCTCATACACACACACCCACGCGCGTGTGCACACACACAGCTTATAACTGTCTCCCTAGTGACTTTCTTCTTGAGTCAACATGTCTGAAACACCAATTTCAGAAAGTATAATTGTTGTGACTTCTTTGAAGGGCATTTTGGAAATAGCCATAAGAATGTAAAATATACTTTTTTTTCTTTTTTTGACGAAGATTAGTCCTGAGCTAACTACTGCCAATCCTCCTCTTTTTGCTGAGGAAGACTGGCCCTGAGCTAACATCCATGCCCTTCTTCCTCCACTTTATATGTGGGACGCCTACCACAGCATGGCTGCCAAGCAGTACCATGTCCGCACCCGGGATCCCAACTAACGAACCCAGGCCGCTGAAGTGGAACGTGCCAACTTAACCGCTGTGCCACCTGGCCGGCCCCCTAAAATATACTCTTTAATCAGTAGTTTCATTCCTAGAAATTTCTTCTTCAGACCTACTCAAACAAGTACACTAAAAGTAGGTACAAGGATATTAGTAGCACACTGTTTGTAATTGAGAAAAATTAGAAACCACTTAGGGCCGGCCCCTTGGCCAAGTGGTTAAGTTCATGCACTCCACTTCAGCAACCCAGGGTTTCGGCGGTTCAGATCCTGGGCACAGACCTAGCACCGCTCATCAGGCCATGCTGAGGTGGTGTCCCACATAGCACAACTAGAAGGACCTGCAACTAGAGTATACAACTATATACTGAGGGGTTTGGGGGAGAAGAAGAAGGGAAAAAAAAAAAAAGATTGGCAACAGGTGCCCATCTTTAAAAGAAGAAAAGCCACTTACATGTCCATCAATGAGGGACTACCGTAGGTGCTAGGGACACAGAAGCGGTGGCTGCCCCTCATGGAGTTTCATTCCGGTGCACGTCTGACCTCGCTGCAGTCTCTGTCTTACTCTAAAGCACAGCTCTGTGACTTGCATTCTGGAATCGCTCCACTGCTCCCTCAGATGGTATCATGGAGAGATCATAAAATTAGCAGGAACAGCTAAGAGGAGGACCAGCTAAGCTGTGCACCCACCAAGGATTCTCCCACATCTGGCCCATCAGGGTCACTGTCAAACACCTCTTCTGGAAAATTCCACTTGAATGTCCCCTTCTCTTGACAGCACTCAACTGACTGCCCTTGGTCTCTTCTGACTTGCACATTTCTGGTTGCATAAGCTGAGCTTGGAGAAATGCTTCTGGCCCCTTGGATCTTCGCAGCCTGAATTGATACTACTTGCTAGCATACTGAATGGACTCTCTCCCTGGCCTTCAGTTTTGCTAACTTCCTTGATCTTGGTGTTTCCCCGAAGCCCAAGGTCCACAGCTGGTGTGTGTTTAAGCTGACACTGGAAGCCAGGTCTCCTGACTCATGATACGTGATGCCATTTAAACTTAGAAATCTGCAGTTCTTGGCTAGAAGGTTAGGAAATTTGGCATCTACTACTCAGAGTATTTTTCATTCTCTGCTTTGTTTCTCTGAGTTGGGATCTTTCCATTTTGGCCAGATCTAAAGGTGTGGCTCTTATTTAAGCTTTGCCTAGTATGCATTTGACAAAGTCAGCTTTGCATTTGCAACTTTACTCTGTTTTGTGCTTCTTGTTGTTGAGTTCTCTGTCATCTTTTAAAGGGAGTAATTTATAGCATTTAGATCCTGCAAAACACTGGGACCGTGCTAGAAATTATTTGGCAAAAGAGAAGATGAAGGGGTGCAAAGTCAGCACTGCTATTAAACAGTGGCAGCATCCCTCCTCTTCTCGGGGTTGAGATGGTAATAGGATGTGAGAGGAAATTAATAACAGCAGACAGACTTTGTCTAAGAATCCAAGAGTAGTTTCCTCATGTAATATTTACCCATTGGGTTCTGAATATGTGCCCACTGTAAAATATCTAGGCACAGAAACAAAATTTGGAGGCTACTACACAACAAATTTGTGGGATCAAAATGAGTTTATTTTTCTATGTTCGTTTTCTTCAGGCGAAACTTGGTTGAGGAGGTAGACCTGTTGGCCCTTAAATGTGAAGAGAATTAATACAACAGAACCACAGGATAACTAAGGTCCAAGATCACAATTTCCCCTGTGGATGGTTCTTAAGAAATAAAACTCGAAGTGATTGTTAGGTACGTACAAGTAGATTCTATTTACCCAGAAACAAGTCCTTCTCTAAGTCTAAGACCAGAAAAGTGGTAGTAGAGTCAACTCCAAATTATGGGTTTTTTTTAAAATCATTAAAATGTTCAAATCTCTCCATACACATACATACATGTGCACACTCACACACACACATCACATTTCAAAGTTAATATTTGAGCATTTTTTATAAATATTCATTTTCTTGTTGAAGATTTATCTGATGACACTATTTGCTAATTACCTGGTATTAGGGTAAATGTTTAAAATTTTGTATGAAAGAGATTCAACACTTCAGTGGACTGCAAATAACAAAGCCTATTTTTCTCTCATTTAACCATCCCACAGGGTGAATAAGCGGGCTGCCCGGCTCCACGTTGTCAATCAGGGATCCAAGTTCTCTCCATCTCTCTAACTAACCTCACCTGCTCTCAGAACCTCGCCCTTACCTGGTGTACCTCCTATCTTTTCTGCCACTCCTTCTCAGTTTTAGGGGGGCCAGTTCTCCCTCATCAGCCCTACTTCTAAAGGCTAGGGTACAGGGTTCAGTCCTTGGATCGATTCTTTTGTCTATATCACCCACTCCCTAGGCAATCTCATCCAGTCTTGTGGTAGTAACTAAAATCTCTATTGATGACTTCCACATGAATACTCTTAGTCTGGGTCCCTCTTCTGAGCTGCAGACCCATAGTTTCACTGATCATTTAACACCTCCGTTGGAATCTAGTGGACATCACAAACTTGCATGTACAAAACTGAGTTACAGATATATCCCTCCAAACCCTCCTACAGTCTCCCCAATCTAAATTAAAAGCAACCCCATTTTTCAAGTTCCTCAAGCCAAAATCTTGGTATCATCGTTGATTCTTTTGTTTTTCCTCTCTCACAGGCCATAACTAGTTGCTCAGCAAATCCTCTTGGCTCTACCTTCAATATAATCCAGAATGCAAGAGCTTCTCCTTCCATTGCCTTGTCTATACCACTATTTGGTCTCATTTAGTTTCCTATAATGGCCTAATACCTAGACAACATTTCACATCTCCCTTCTGGGCCTTATTTTTCTACTTAGCCTTTATTTCTAACAAACTATACATTATACTTGTTTACCCTCTTTTACTGTCCATCTGAGCTCAAGGCAGGTAGGGATGTGGGTCTCGTTTGTTCACTGATGTATCCCCAGCATTTAGAGTGCTGCCTGCATGCAGTGACTCTCAGTAAATATTAGTTGTGTGAATGAATGATTCTTGTTTCCTCTCCATTGTGTAGGGTGTTTTTCTTTTTTTCTTTTTTTTTTTTTTTGGCTTGAGGAAGATTGTCCCTGAGCTAACATCTGTGCCAATCTTCTTCTATGATACTCAAAAGTATGTGGGACACCTCCAAAGCAAGGCTTGATGAGCGGTGTGTAGGTCTGCACCTGGGATCCAAATAGGGTGTTTTTCTTACCTGCATGGTTGAGACTCGATCCTAGTATGGTCCATGTTTAGCACCCAGAAATGGGGAAGAGCATAGGGGGGTGCATGCAGCGTTTCACGGTCTGAACCTGAAAATGGCACATATCACTTCCATTTATATTCTATTAGGGAGACCTTACATACATGGCCATATTTAGCTGTAAGGGGGTTTGAAAATGGCACTCCTAGCTTATAAGCCATGGACCCGCCTACATTGCTATAATTCAGAAGAAGGGTGGGACAGAATTGGGTGGACAGCTGGCAGTCTCCACCTTACCTGTTATTTACACAGCTCATTTTATCCAGAATGACAACTCAACCTGCTTTGGAGTCCCAGAATTAAATTACAGACTGAAGGTAGACCAAGCCATCCGAGAGGGTGTAAACCCAAGAGTGTTTTATGAACCACTGACCACCAGTTTGCTCCCTACAGCACAGCTGAAGCAAAGCCCCTTTGAGAGGCTTTGCCAAGTCCCGGCTATTCTTACTAACTGCTTTAGACAGCAACTGCCCAGACATGTGGCCCATACCTTTAGACTTTTATTATTTTATTGCTCAGTGCAACCTGCAAAAGTTGTATGGAAATAATATTGAGAACAAAGGGAAAAAAGAAGTGTAGGTGAAATCTGTTGAAATCGTATAACGAAAGAAACTTGTTACTGAGTTTTCTATTCTTATCTCCTCAATTACCAGAACTCCTGAAATAACAGAACAATGGACTAACTTTCCTCCTTCTGATGGATTCTAGCAATCTATGGAATGACCTCCAGAGAAGTGGATGATGTAGAGCATGGGATGTGGAAAATCTGCTCTCCAAAGTCCAAGCGTAGATCTTTGCAGGAAACGTAATCTCAGGTATTGAAATTAATCAGTAGACTAGAAATAACACTGTTATGCTTTATCTAAAGTTTAAAAAATCTTAAGGGCTGGCCCAGTGGCACAGTGGTTAAGTTCGCATGTTCCCCTACGGTGGCCCGGGGTTCGCCAGTTCAGATCCCAGGTGCAGACATGGCACCACTTGGCAAGCCATGCTGTGGTAGGCATCCCACATATAAAGTGGAGGAAGATGGGCACGGATGTTAGCTCAGGGCCAGTCTTCCTCGGCAAAAAAAAAAAAAGGAGAATTGGCAGCAAATGTTAGCTCAGGGCTAATCTTCCTCAAAAAAAAACCTTAAATCCTTTTAAGTCTGGTAAAATTAATTCTCACAGTTAGCAGCTAGAGTTTATGTTCTGATGCATCAGGATATAAACATAACACAAAAAAGCATTTTAATGATGCCTACTCTTTCAGCACATAAAATGTATTAAGTACCTGAAAATAATCAGGGTTCATATCAAGAAGCTTTATTGCTTCAATGCAAGAATTTACAATATTTTAGACAGTGAGTTTGTCCCTCTGACAAAGAATCCAGAGAAACAATTTCAAATGAACATCCTTTCCTCCAGTTTTTACTGTCTCCCATGAAGAGTGTTCAGATAAAGGCCGCTGGTGGGAGCAAGCGGGGGAGATGGGGCCTCTCAATTGTACACGGAAAATCAGTGTCTCGATCGCTGCAGCCCCACAGCGGCTCTGCCCCGAGACCGTCTGTGAGAGCCTCCCCCTTTCCAAATAACTAGCTGCATTCTGGATTTCGCCTGACTTCTAACTTATTAACACACACAAATCATTAACACATAGGATATGCAACGTTAACGTTAATTCTTAGTTACTATTTTAGAAGTTTCTTTTCTTTTCATTTTCTTTTTTGTTTAAAGATTGGCACCTGGACTAACAACTCTTGCTAATCTTTTTTTTTTTTTCCTGCTTTTATCTCCCCAAACACCCCCCCGTACACAGTTGTATATCTTAGTTGCACGTCCTTCTAGCTGTGGGACGCTGCCTCAACGTGGCCTGACGAGCAGTGCCATGTCCGCGCCCAGGATCTGAACCCTGGGCCGCTGCAGCGGAGCACACGAACTTAACCACTCGGCCACGGAGCCAGCCCCATGAAGTTTCTTTTCTTGATTATAGCTATATCAGAAACTCTCAGTTTATTGAAGAAGTTATGTACCTTGATGTTCTCAGCATTTACTTGTTTTTATTTTTAAGGACTTTACAAACTTGTTGTTGGGAGATTATAAAGAATCTTCATACCAAGTGAGACTCTTAATAAAGTAGAGAAATTCAATAGCATTTTCCATTTTAAAAAATACTCTGATGTACTTTGACTACAACACCAAGCAAAGCAGCAACACGAACTGTCAAATCAGAAGAGCCCTCTGTGCAAGGCTAAAGAAAATTGTGACTAGCACGGTCAGACTCTTTCCTTCTTTATTGGCGCTTCTCGATTAATAAATCCTTGGAACAACCCTTTTAGGGATCATTCCTTAAAATATTAGCATGTTACCTAACTGGCTCCTTAAGTTTCTAGAAAACTAAGTAACTGCAAAGAAAAACTAATTTTTAAACAATTAAAATATGGTACAAATCATTTGAATCATTTGGGCTCTGAATTGTAATAAAAATTTTACCCTCTCATCTCATGCCGTTTTCACAGCTGGGAAATGCTCATTTTGCTTGTACTTTAATATAGAATTATCTGGATTTTTAAAATAGGACTCAACAGGCAATCAAGAATCAGTAATAGTAATGAGAAATGTTTATGTAACACCGAGCCTATAGAGGTTTTGTTTCTATCACATTGTATGGTTAGACTGCCTAGTCCCGCTGGCTATACCATTCTCCGTAGTTCAAGACTAGCTCCAGGGTAAGAATGGCCTGGCTGTGCTCTCTAGAAGGCCAACTTCAGAATCGTGTGAGAAATATTTGTTCAAACTTCATCCTCTTCAGTTCTGTGGATCCAGCCCTATCTGCCAAGGCTTTAGAATTATTTTTCTTTGTGGCCATACTTCTAGCTGTCAAGTAGATTATTATTGTTTTTCCATTTTTCTTAAGATTATGCAAGGACAGAGGAATGGAAAGCTATTTTTCTATGAAGTAAGGCATATAAAAGGGTGAGTATTAATTCAGATTTACTGCCTTAGAACTGGAAGGTGCTGGTCTTCTGTTGAGCAGTGTGCGGAGCTCATACACACTGCGCATTCCTGGCACATTTTTGTTCTCATTCTCAGTCTTCTGAAACAATTAGTCCATTGCCTCTCCAACCCGTTCAGATTCATTCTGTAGCAACCATGGTTGTCATCTGTAATATTTACTTAAAGCCAAGAATTCATTATTCTTCTGACCTAATACATCTGTAAACAGTAGATCATATAATCCATCTGGTAGTCTATAAATAATGCCGTTGGACAACAACTTCCTTTTTTAAATATTTGACAGTTGAACTCATAAAAACATAGCTTGAAATGATAGCCCTTTCCCCTACTAATCCATGAGGTTTTCCCTGCTTCATCGAGTTGTAGGTTTTGACACATAATTATACATATGCTTCCCACACACCAAATGTAAAAGAAAAAGAAATCACTTCCCAGGTGAAATGCAAAACATGTTGAATTACATAGTTATAAAAACATCTTATAGGGTACACGCTCTGTGGGATTATTGAACTTTAGTCGCAGCCCAGGCTTTGCAGATGTGGGCAGTACCCCAGGCATTCTTTGGAACGTTAAAGATTTCACAGCTTGGTATTTTTTGGTTACTCTCTCCTAAGAAACATATAGGAAAAAGTATTTTTCAAGCTTAAGAGAAGGGCCCATTGAATGAGTTATTTAAACTCCCCTCCTATTTCTTAAGCTGAGGGGTGGGAGAGAGCAGCTTGCAAGAAGAGACTCTGTTAGGGTGGGATGTTGAGTGAATGATTCACCTTTCCACAGGGACGCTCTCTGCTCACTGGCTCTGCCTTCCTGGATGTTTGCACATGTGCTTGTGGCATTTGAGGTTTGGGGGAGAGCCAATCAACGTGAAATATTTTCCTGCACAATTGCATACCTTTCTCACAACCTTGATAAAGCACTACCACCAGCACTGATAACCTACAAAACGTGTTATGAAACGTGACCCTGTTTCTCTGGCATTGCACCCAAGGTCATGCTCCAATCCCTGCTCACCTTAAAGAACCACTGCTGAGAAGCGCTGTCGTCCAGGTCAGCAGCTGGGGCACACCCTGATCGATCTGCCCACTGCAGGCCACTGACAAACACACTCTATCCTTAGGATAAAATCTCAAATGCTCTATGTGGCCTCCAAAGCCCTGAATGGTATAACCCGTGCCTACCTCCTGCTTCAACCCATACCCATCTCCACCTCAGGCACCACATGACAACCATGCTGGCTTCCTTTCATTCCCCAAAAGGCCAAGCTTCTCCCTCAAGACCTTGGATGTTCCTTCATCCCAGCATGATTCCCATCTCCTCAGCACTCATCTCCCACCCCTCACACACACAGGCACATGTATACACACACACACGCGCACGCACACCCATACATACCCTCTCTCTTTGCTAACTCCAACTCCAGCCTTCAACTCTCAGTCTAATGTCATTAACTCAAAATATGGCCTTCCCCAAACCCCCAAATCTAAATTAGGCTCTCCTTTAACAATGCAAAGTATCCTACACTTCTCTTTTATAATACATATCACTATTTGAAAATGTATATTTATTTTTGTGACTTGGTTTTAAAGATTTTTTTCCCTCACTAGGCTAATAGCAAACTCCAAAGGAGTTTGGCTCTCTTACTTACCACTGTGGTCCTGGCAACTAGCATGCAGCAAACACTCCATAAGTAAATACTAGTGGAAAGAGTGAACTTCACTTCCACGTTGCATGCCAGGAGGACAGGTCTCAGAAGACTGGCCAACCATTTTCCAGATTCAAGGTCCCTTGCGCTATGATGAAGTTTTTGAAAAGGACCAGAAGCTGGATTTTAATTGTCATAGAGCCAGCTCATGCCCAGAGATTGCTATCTAGCCCTGGCACTGAACCATCCTTCAGAAGAACAACAGCTCATTCTCTGCCTGGTTCTAGCAGGAGAGGGCTAGGTGCAAGTTCCCACAAAGTCCCCGTGCATGACAGTGAGAAGCTATTTGTACGCTTCCCTCTGTTCTCCACAGATTGTATACTTTCTCCACTTTCCTCTGGACATCTTCCTCCACTTGCACAGTTAGAGGGCATTAAAACACTCCCAATAACTGGTTTTTCTGTCTTCAAATGTTGTTAGGTGGAGTTAAGGAATGTTATCTTTTGCAACTCCTCAAATCAAATTATCGCATGTTGTTAAGCCTGAACAGGAAGACCACATCATACAAACGCCAAGTCCAATCCTTTATCTACGGGGTTCTCTAACTGGGAGAGCTTAATGCACATGCCGCTACCTTGAGGCAGGATAGCTGTTGCCTCGCTACCTCCTCATGCAGCTGTGGGACAAGCCATGGCTGAAGCATGTTCAAACCAGCAGTGTCACTGGCCTGATAGTGAACACATGCAGCCCTATCTCACACTTTTCTGAAATTTCTATCCATATCATGACGTGAAGAGAATGCTGCTCGGTCATAAAGGACACAGTCTCCTGAGAGGAGCTCGGTGGCCCTCTGTGGGCAGTCATGTGTGGAGACGAGCGTAGTCCTGCAGCCACTCCTAATAACCCCTAGTTCTAGGCAGGCCTGGGTCACGTGTGACCTCTCCACAGCTAGCGTCTGACCCAGGGCTGTAGCCACAGCGGAGACACCCCTTAGCATCCCCCAAGGCCGTGAGCATGACTAGTAGCAGTTACAAATAAATCATTGTTAGAAATTCTTGCTCTAGGCCAGCTGACTTTACAGTTCTTGGTCCATTTGTTTTAAATGTAGTTTCCTTGCAGTTCCTAATAGGTCTTGGCCATACATAATTTATAGCTTCTATTTTAAAGTGCTATCAGAAATCGATAAGAATATAAACACGCGCACTGTTATAAATGTCCTCACGGCCGCCGTCAGCCGCCTCGTGCGTTCTCTTCACAGTAATCGCTAGAACGATTGAAGGGCTTTTCATGTCAGTTGTTTCGCTCCAGTTGAGCCAAGCTGAATGAACTCTTAGTTAGAGCTGAGGAAGAACTCTACACTGGACTTTTAACTAGGGAGCAATCACTGAAAGCACAGTCAGAGCTCAGGCCTGCAGCGCAGCTGAGGTTTCCAGATAAAGAATATATACCGTACAGATTATGCTGGGATGTTTTTCCAACCAGCAAATCTAATTAAATTACTACCATGTAAAAGTCGCTTTTTGGTATTTATTGAAGACTTTAACTATGTTACCTGTATTTGGTAGTTCAACATTACAATGTGACAATTGCTTCATTAACGTTTGACCAATACCTTCATTAAGTCATTCAATAAACATGTTCAAGTCACCATGCCAAGTATTGGCGTTACCACAATGCATAAGTTGCCATCCCTGCCTTCAAGGTATCTTCAGTCTACTCATTTCTGTGTTTTAATTCTTCCCTAAACTCTGGAGGATGGGCAATACGTCTCATTCATCTCTATGTTCTCAGTGTCCTACTGAGTGCCTGGCACATGGTAGGTACAGAATAAATTCTTGTTGAATAAATTGGTAAATGAATAAACTAATAAATAAATAAAGAATGAATTAAGAAACAGAAGCTACTGAACAAAAATTTAAATATCTAGGCCTCCCAGAGACCATCAGACCAAGAAGCAATAGGCATTTTTCTCTCTCTTCTTTGAGTTTAAAAATCAGATGAGACAGACTCTGCCATCACTCCCACCCAGCAGGCCTCCAGTAACTATTTTCCCATGCACACATCCATTTCCCTTGCTCTTTCATTTATTCTCTATGAAAAAAATGTCGAGAGCAGCATGGAACCAGGGTGTTTGCTTTAATAAGCAGCTAGTTATCCAGGGCTTCCTCTCCTTCCATCTCCCAAAGCAAGTCACAGGCCAGCTACCGTCAGATTTTGACTGGAGGTTCTGCTAACACAGGCATTTCCTTCTGCGGGTTTATTAGACCAAGGCTGTGCTTCAGGGCTCCAGAAATCAGGTGCTCCATGGGAAGTGGAATGTAACACACAGGGCAGTCAACTCCTCGTGTTCTAAAATCCACTACGTAAATGGAGTCGTGTTTGAACGGGGCGCCAGATCAGTCTGTGGATCTCGCTGACAACTTCTAGGATCGCGTCTTCCCACGGAGTCCAGGAAGAGCCTATGTGAGTGAGTCCTCAGCAGGCTCCCTGAAGATGCTCGGGCAGCCGCCTGGAGCACCATTGCCGGACACTTCCGTGAAGAGACCCAGGAAGAAATCAGCCTTTCTCAACTTCAACCATGGGGAACGTTCTAGGTGATGGAAAACAATGGTCAACACAGCGTCACTTCTCAGAATACAGATCATTAGGCTGCACATTTTTGGTTTTGGGTGTGAAACAATCACAATTCATAAATCATGTTACTTTCAAGACTGTAATAACTGTGGATCAGAAAACTCTTCAAAGGGTTCTTTATTAAAAAAATTATGCATTCATTTAACTAAAACCTTATCTACAAGGTAACAGGCAGCAAATTAGGTGATAAAGGTGAGTGTGGACCCGCTCCTGTCCTGGAGGGGCTCACAATCAGGAGAGGAGGAGCTGCAGACCCAGTAAGTGCCATGGAGGAACTCACACAAACTGCCCTCAGCGCGGAGAGAGAAGCGCAGCCTCCTCTGTCTCACGCAAAGGCGGCCGGGTAGCTCAGTGCTGAGGCGCGCGAGCCCTGGAAACAGACCGCCCTGCCCACAGCCCCCTATCGAGCCCCGCCTGGTGAGGACCCACTCGGCAAACACTTAACTCTTGTCAGCTCCGCTCCCCAAACCGAGATGCCTGGCTTGTTCTATCCACTGCATCTGAAACACTGTCTTTGCCCCACATGTAACTCCATTTCTTCCCCTCATTATTGAATATTCATTCCCCTCCTTAAATCTTTATTAAAAATCTAAATACATATTGTTGCTGTGCATTAACTGCTAAAAGCTGTTTCCAAGACTAATGAGGATATTGCCAAAAAAATCAGGCTTGAAAGAACCTGGGTCCCAAGGGCATAGCCAATTGGAAGTGACTCCAAGAGCAACACCAAGGATTATTCAAGTCTCCCAGCAGCTGGTAACCAGTATTTTCAGGACACACAGGTATACGCTTGAGCCCCAGGAGAGATGGGGACCCCAGCTGACAGATTGTAGGGCAGGACTGCAAGCACTTCCGAAGCTCTCCTCAACCCCAGAGCCATCCTTGCGCTACATTTTGGAGATGGGGGTGGAGACATTTCCCTACATCCTCATTTTGCAAAGGGGCGGTGGAGGGGAGTGGGGGGAGGTGCATTTCTAAACTCCAGCCCTAGGAGGAGAGAAGCAACTGGAGCACTTCCGGATTCTCTTGACCCCACTCCTCTCTCCTCCCCAAGCAAGGAGGAATGATGGCTCTGACTCGTGATCTGAGGAAGAAGGATCAGAACTTATCTTCAGTCCCTTTTCCTCTGGTCCAGAGGGCCTCAGCATGGTATGGACTGATTGTGTCCCCCTAAAAAACTATGTTGAAGTCCTAACCCCCAGTACCTCAGAATGTGACCTTATTTGGAAATAGGGTCTTTACAGAAGTAATCAAGTTAAAATTAGGTCATTAGTGTGGTCCCTGATCCAATGTGGCTGATGTCTTTATATAAAGGGGAAATACAGGCACAGAGACAGTCACGCACAGAGGGAAGGCCATGTGAAGAGGCAGGGCGAAAGCCATGTGACCGTGACGGCAGAGATGGAATTACGCTGCCACAAGCCAAGGAACATCTGGGGCTGCCAGAACCTGGAAGAAGCAAGGAGAGATCCCTCCTCTGCAGGTTCCGGAGGGAGCATGCCCTCCCCACGCCTTGATCTCAGACTCCTGGCTTCCAGAACTGCACAGCAGTACATTTCTGTTGTTCTAAGCCGCCTAGATTGTGGAGCTTTGTTAGGGCAGCCCTAGCAAACTAGTTCACAAGACAAACACTTTCTGTGTGCACCTCACTGTGAACAGCCTGCCACGCAAAGAAAGCCTGCATGTCCACCTGGCCTGTCACTGAGAGGCTTGAATCAGATGGGGGTGCAGTGGGCTAGGCAGGGAGGGGGTGGCTCGTATCACAAACCATGAGCAAGCCTCCTCCTCTAAACAGCTGTTATTGGTAGCAAAGCCAATATGTCGGTCAATGTATTATTTCTTGATTGTTTCTGAGTTTGAAGTAGGGAGAGAGAGCTGATTTTCTGACCTAAACTCCAAATCTAGGCTCAGGCACATAGTCCACCTGTATCAACACATTCAACCCTCATAAGAGCCCTGTAAGGGCATATCCTACTAGTATGCCCATTTTACAGATGAGAAAGCTCAGGCATGAAGAGGTCGAATAACTTACCCAAGGACAATGGATGCTGAGGATTGGGTTGTAGGCAGCCTGGGGCCAGAGTTTGTCCTTGCTTCCTCTGTAAAGGCTACATTCCAAGGAACAAGCCATTAAATGGTCTTGTTAAAGGGATCTCATGGCCAAACATATGAAGAGAACCCTGGGTGAAAAAAAGGAAACTTTTCTTTAATCTCTCCTGATTGTCTCAGAACTTTGCAATGCCACTGTGCCTTATGACTATCAGGATATGGCATGCAGCATTTGACCACAGAGCGCTTTCCAGGGAGCAGCTCTTGGGACTAATGTTCTGAGGAACGCCAGTTTGGGAAACATTGAGAGAATACTTTGGGTGGGAGGTGCTCTTTTGTTTGGATACAGTTCTAGGATTTTTTATGATTTCTGTATGCCACTGAAAATGCTCAGAAAGTCCTTCATTTAGATTTTACAAAGAGTTATATAGATTTGCATATCTAAGGCTGGGCCTCGCAATCTAGGGGCTGAAGCTGACACATCAAGCATTGCAATACAAGCCAGTGGGTTGCTGTGACAGTGGTACTAAGCAAGGTGAGCAGAAGACAAGGCTCAGTCTCAGAGGGAGGAAGGGATGATTTCATGAAGGAGCTGGGGTTTGAGCAGGCCTTGAAGATTAGAGGGGACTTCAGGCAATCATTTTGGATTAACTACTTTAGGCCTAATTTAGTTCTGCTCTAGGATGGGGTCAGAAATCCTAGAGACTAGAGGTCAGTTATGGTCCTAGAGTTTGTAGAGGGGCATTGTTCCTAAGCAGAGATCACAAATTGGTAGTCCCTAGGAAGGATGTGACCAGCAGACTCTTGTTCGGCCGGCACAGTATGGCCGGTGTATGTGTAGGTGTACACACACGTGTAGGTTTAATTCAATCCATGCACTCCTGGGTCTCAGCATCACTCCTATTTTACTTATCTGTCCAGTCCTTGAAGGCATCTGAGTTTCTCTCTTCTAGGCTGGTGTAGCCACATGCCACGGCTAAAAGATGTGGTGCCTTCACTCCCCTATCAGCATTTCACTGTGACAGTACCATGGAAAACATCAGGGAGTTAGGTCCCTGATGGAGAACACTTATGAAATATCCCTCTAGGAATGGTTGGCTGATCCTTCCCCAGTTAGTTACCAAAACCTCCCTCCAAAATGAATTTACTCCAGGGCAGTAGCATATATCTGTGCACTAGCTGCTCCCCTAGCATTCCAGTTCAGTAATTTTTATAATAGAGGCTATTGCATTAAACTCAGCAGATCTGTC
Organism: Equus przewalskii; assembly: GCF_037783145.1. NCBI lineage: Eukaryota > Metazoa > Chordata > Mammalia > Perissodactyla > Equidae > Equus > Equus przewalskii. Next base: position 117,452,695 of record NC_091832.1, on the reverse strand, counting down.
ATTCTCTTAAATATGCTGGAAAAAGGAGAAGCATAGAATGCCAAATAATTTAAAATATAATTTTTAAATGTCATTAGATAAAGATTTGCAGGCCAGCTAAGTCATTTCCTTTAGGGGCGTTTTATGTTCGTTTAGACATTTCATGGTTTTGGTTGTTCTTCTGTACAACTGTGGTTGTTTCATTACTGTTCAGAAAGTCAACACTGTATGTTTACACTATATTGTTGTGGTTATAGATACTTGAGTGTAACCAAAGTTATCCCTACCTACAGTACTGCTAGTAGAGTGTGGCCACCAGAACTAGTCTGTGCCTCTTTCTAACTGCGGTCACACGGGGTCTGGACAAGATGCCGACAAAACTTTGTGAGCCTCTTCTCAGCTTCTCTTCTCTAGGTGGGTGGAGACAGGAAATCACTCTCTTCACTTCCCCAGTGGAATTCAGGCCTCACGGCTTTACGCTATGCTGCAAAGGGAGCCAGTTTTTTCTTTCCTCTTTGCACAGGCATTTTCCTGGTGAGGACACTGTGATTCTGAGTGATCGTAGGATTCTACAGAACAGGGCCACAGAAATGCCCTAACTGTACACTTCCTAGCTTCCTCTCTGGGCATGCCTCCCTTTGAAGGGGCAGCGTGGCGGTAAGATCCGGGCAGAGCAGTGTGCCCGTGGCTCCCTGCCAGGACAGTGAGATGTTTCTCTCCCCCTGCAGAAAACTCGCCTGTGCCTTCCTCTCCTCTCCCAGGCAGGAAACTGCCTTCATGCTGCTGCGCTGGAGAAGCCACATGTCTACATGTTTATAAATGAATGGAAAGCACGAGGTGGACCAGGTAGGGCAGCAAACTGTGCTTTTCTTTATAAACCCTGCACTATTTGATTTGTTAACTAAGTATTATGACTTTTATTTTTAAAAATATTTAAATCCATCCTTGAACGTTTGGGCTGCTGCCCCATCCATCTGCAAGCAAAGCTTCCTGAGAGAGCTGCCCACACGTCCCTTCTCCCCTTTTCACCTCCTGTACAATATATTTTAAACAGTTACAGGTAACTGATTTTTATCCCATATATGCATGTAATGTTTAAATATTCAACTACTACTAAAAGGTTTTAGTGAAAAATAACACTCCCCCGCCCCGTCTAGCAACCTGGACACCCCACCCCACCCCTCTCCCAGTGGAAACCACGTTCGATTTTTATGCCGTTGCTACTAGTATTTACATATTTTAAAATTATAGGATTATAGTGCTATTTCTTGATCAACTTTCAGCATTTTCTATACACCCCTTATTGCAGAAGTTATAGTATGTCATCACACACACACACCCACGATTTCCCTTTCCGTCTTCTTCTTCTTTTTTTTTTTTGAGGAAGATTAGCCCTGAGCTAACATCTGCTGCCAATCCTCCTCTTTTTGCTGAGGAAGACTGGCCCTGAGCTAACATCCGTGCCCATCTTCCTCTACTTTATATGTGGGACGCCTGCTGCAGCATGGCTTGCCAAGCAGTGCCATGTCAGCATCTGGGATCAGAACCGGCGAACCCAGGGCTGCTGAAGCAGAACGTGCAAACTTAACCATTGTGCCACCGGGCCGGCCCCCCCCTTTCTTTCTTCTTTCTCTCAGCATAGCCTTATTATAACTTTTGGCTAAGTCGGCAGTCATTTACATTACTATGATCACCAAAAATTCACTGATCAACCCAAGTTGCATGTTATGAATATTTCCTTTTCATACAACATTTTGTTTTTCCTGGAGTTGAAAGTGCCTTTGTTTGGCTTCCCTTGTGTCTACCATTTGTTTTTCTCTAAATGTTCCAACAGATCTGTTCAACCTTTACCAACAATTTTTCCCGAACATTCAAACACATCAGTTCCATTTTCACCCCGTGGCCTCCCTCCAAAAGCCCTGGATCTTCTGTCCCAAGCTGGAGAGGTTGCTTGCCCTCTGGAAGGGCCACATGCATGGCTCTCTTGTCACTATTCTCCTCTGTTGGATACCCTTGTATTAATCAGGGCCGGATATCTGCCATTATAAACAGAGCCCAAAATGTGTGAAAAGGCACACCATTGCTGTTTATTTCTTGCTCACTTCGTGGACTGAACTGTGCCCCCTTATTCACATGTTGAAGCTCTATGCCCAGTGTGACTGCATTTGGAGGCAGGGCTCTTAGGAGGTAATTAAATGAGGTGGTAAGGATGGGACCCTAATCCAACAGAATTGGTGGCCTTATAAGACAAGGGAGAGAGAAAAATCTCTCTCTCTCCACCATATGAGGCCACAGCAAGAAGGCAGCTGTCTGCAAGTCAGGAGGAGTGCTCTCCCCAGACACCTCAGTCTTGGACTTCCGGCCTCAGAGCTGTGAGAAATAGACGTCTGTTGTGTAAGCCACCCAGGCTGTGGTTTCTGTTACAGCAGCCCGAGCAGACTAAGACAGGACCTTTCCACTGCATGATTCCGAGAATATCGGTATCCGACAGTCTTTTGTCACAGGTAATTCAGGTTCTCCAGAGAAGAATCCTCCAATATGCTATCCAATCTCTTGACAGAGTTCTGAGAATACAGCAGGGGATGGGAGTCGGAGAGCTACAATTCAGGGTGAAAATTTTCACTTAATCCCCATATTTATGATTCCATGCCTTGTCCCATCTTTGTGTTGGACCTGGTGTCCCAAAGTCAAGAGTCTCTCTCTAATCCACTTTCTCCAGAGAACAAAATTCCTTGCACCGGCTAGCGGTGCATGGAGCTGTAGTCCTCTGGCTGGGTCATGTAAGGAAGGGGGTCAGTGAGCTCAGTCATTCTATAAAAACTTTCAACTGCCACCCCTGTTTTCATCCAGGCACCTCACCTCCACCTTCTGCAGACTTGGTGAATCCAAGTGCAGAACGTCTAAAGGATTCTACATGGCAAACTGCTTGTTCCTCATCAAAATTCCTCAAGCCTGCCGCTGGCCCCAGGCACACAGGTGCATATCCTCCTGCTCGGCTAGGTGAGGTCAGCTCTGCTTCTCCATATGCTTTCCATCTTCCAAAAATGTATTGACATTGCTTATCTGCTGCTGTCTCCTTTCCTTGTAGTTTTGACCTTACGAGTTATTATCTCTTGTTATTTTTTTGTCCTTATTTGGCAGAGATGCATTAAGGTGCAGTCCCCTAGTATATCTTGAAGCCATTTTGGCAAACTCCACCTCAGTTTTCATCTCCCCAGAAACTGTTCTTCTCAAGGTTGGCAAACATCTCCATTGTTGCCCATGTAATGGAGACTTTTCTAGCCTTATCTTTCCCTGCTACACAGCAGGAGATGACACTGTTGACCCCTCTGTCCTTCACGCAACACTCCTGTCCAGCCATATCCTGGTTTTCTCCTACATTACTGATTCTAATCATCTGCCTTGTTTATTGGTTTCTCCATCTCTACCTGATGTCAAAATATTGGTGTTTCCCAGGTCTTAAAATTGGAAACTGTCTTTTCCAGTCATGTTTTTTCCTTGGGTAATTTCATCCATTCTCATTGCTTTAACTACTATCCACTCCCAGATTAATATTTCCAGAACTCACCTCTCCTCTGAGGTCCAGATTCATCCATTCAACCATCTGTTTCACATCTCTTAAACATTAAATAATTATTTTTACTCATTCAACCATTATTTATTGGGTACTTACTATGTGCTGTGGAATATTCTAGGTTCTTGGGATATATTAGATCAAATCTCTCTCCTTCATGATGCTTATATTCCAGTGAGAGGAGACAAAGATTAATAATTGACCCTATAAAAGGGTTGAGTCATAGTATAACAGAAGGTGAGGAAATAGAAGTGCTACCAAAAAAAAGAAAAAGTAGAGTTCTGGCAATGGAAGAACAGTTATGACTTTAAATAGGATGGTCAATGTAGACCTCGCTGAGATGCTGAAACGTGGGCACAGGTTTCAACAAAGGTTGAAAGAGGTGAGGTCAGGAAGATGTCTAAGATACATGTAGGTAGAGTATTCCCAGAAAAAGGAAGAGACACTACAAAGGTCCTGAGGTGGGAGTGTGCCTGGCATGTTCAAGGGATGGCACGGAGGCCAGTGCAGCTGGAACAGAATGAGCAAGGAGGCATGTAGATGAGGGAGCAACTTTGGCTTTTACTCGCAGTTAGAGGTGTAGTCTTGGGATGACTTTGAGTTACAATTTAAAGGATCCTCTTGCAGCTGCGCAGTGAATAGATACTACAATGGCGTGTGAGTAAAACAACAGAGACCAGGTAGGACCCTTGTGCAGAAATTTCAAACTTAACGTGTACAAAATTGAATTTTAACATTTTCTCCCCTAAATCTATTCTTTCTTACAATCTTTCCTATGTTGATAATGGGCTCCACTCATAAGCTAAGGCCAGACACGTCTGAGTCGTGTTGCTTCCTCCTTTTGCGTCACCTCCGTCTCCCTACATCCGTTAACAAATCCTATCCCTGATCTGTGAATTCCTCCCCATCTCCAAGCCATCATTCCTGATCGATAACCATTGTCTCTTGTCTCTAACAGAAGACAGCAGCCAAGTCAAATAAGGTTCTGGCATCAAATTTGTGACAATTACTGGGGTCTCCTGCCCTGGAGCCCCCAACGGCTGCAGGGACATATCTTCTGATGATTAGGGGAAAGTCCCCACTCACCTAGAGGTCCTCTTGCCTTCACACCCCCAAGTCATCATCCCCCTTCCATCCTCTAAAAAGTAAAATTTTTCTCCATTAATGATTCAAATTTCTTCTATTTTATAAAAATGCTGAGATGATCTTTTAAAACAATTCATTGTGGTAGAAACCAGCAAAACAATACAGAAATCAGAAGAAACAGCCATAAAATTTTCCATTTAGGGAAGGAAGAAAAACACAACTATGAAAGCATTCTTCTGCTTTTTTCTCTCTGCCACCCAAGTTCTATTTGTACTCGATGAGGCCAAACTAAACGTTTTCGCCTTGTTTGGAACTCCAAGGATTTTTCCATTCTTCTTTTTTTCCCCAGACCACAGCAGTCTTCTTCCAGTAGAGCTGGTTGACCTCAATTTTTCACCATAATCCCATTGGATTTCTGTCCCCAATTTCTCTAGAGAATGTCATTTGAGTACCTATTTCAGTGCCAAAAACAAGAGGGAAATTTTAGTTGAAAATTTTTTTTTCACTGATTACCACTCAGTGAAGCTGGGATGCTCTATGATTAAAAAGGGATTCTTTCTTTCAGACAAGTTTTCATTTGGTGGGAAGTATGCATCCATCCTCCTGTCGTGGGTACTGGGGAAAGACTTCATGAGAGGCAGTCTGAAGGACTAACAAATTGCCTTATTAAGCGGTAGTCTCGATTTGCTTTGCTTTATTGACCACTTCATTTGTTTCCTTAGTATTTCTGCAATTGGAAGCATTTCTGTTCCTGCAAAGGAAGAACAGTGCAGTGGTTCAGAGCGCGGGGATGCTGAAGCCAGCTGTTTAGGGTTCAAGCCCAGCCCAGCTACTTCTCCGCTGTGCAACTGTGGGCAGCTGCCCCTTTCTCTCTCAGTTTCCCCATCCTGCTGATGCAAGACTGAGCTATGCCCAGCATATTCTAAGTGCAATGGAAGCACTAGCTACATCTAAGGGTTAGGGCTACATTTGCTGCTAAAGATCAAATGATAGGCAAGACTGACACCATCTTGCCCTATGGCGTTTTCTAGCTGTAGAAGTTAGCAAATGACTTAACATAAGCCTCAGTTTAATTATTAGTAATCAAGTGTCTCACTCACAGGACTTTTGTGGGAATCATATGAGATAGTCTAAAGAAAATGTTTAATAGGGTGTGGTGAATATTAAATACTCAGCATGAGCTAATACTATCCAGCAAGAAAGGCAGATAATTAAACAGCCTCAGGGATGTAATAACTTATACCAGGAGACATTTAGGGTGCTTTAGAAGTACCCACTAGGATATCTAAATTGAGTCCTGATAAATAAGGTGGAGTTAGCCAGAAAAAGAAGAGGAAGAGAGTTCCCAGAAGAGGAAGTCAGAGAGCTTCACTTATTTAAACAAACTGGAAGTTTAATATTGTTAAAAAGAAACAACAGGCCTAAAATGGAGTCACTTAGGCTAAACTGCACCAAGACTTAACACAGTGGCCTAACTGCAGTTTCAGCCTCTCCCAGGGGTGGATTTTAAACCAACCAGTCTGGAATTTCCTGATCAACACTAGGGAGGTACTGTGCCTGGTAAGACCCCTGCCTTCCCCTAAGGGAAAGTGACCTTGCCTGAAATAATCACTCTTTTAACCTCTTTGTCCCACCCTCTTTCTGCCTTTAAAGACTTCCCTTTTGTACCACTCCTTGGAGCTCCTATCTGTTTGCTGGATGGGATGCTGCCCCATTCATGAATCTCTGAATAAAGCCAATTAGATCTTTAAATTTACTCAGAGACTTTGTGGCAGCAACCAGACTCAAAGTGAACTTCTGATGGCATTCGGGGACAACGAAAAGAGGGCTTGGTACCCTGCAAACCCTTTGAGTTCACTGTTTCTTGCTGTTTCCAAGAGCTGTGGGTAAGTTCCTCTTGGTTCTGAGCTCCACTCTCTTTGTATTGAGCTCGCCATCTAACTGGCTTTCCAGTCCAAGGCTTACTGGGTCCGTTTGAGCTGACAGTTCCACCAGGAGCGTGAGTCCCTAGGCCTTGGTTTGGTCCCCAGTTCCCCCGTTGTTTGGAATCTCTTTCTCTAGTTCCAGTCCTCAGTCCCCATTCACTGGAGTCTGAGGGTTTAGTCTACACCGGGAATTGCTGATAGGGTACACAGACGTCTATCGGCCAGTCTACAGTAAAATTTCTTTTGTTACTGCTGGTGTGTTAAGGTTCACATGTTTATTTGTCTCGTTTTGTGTAGGTAAGGTCTTATTGCTGCTGGGAATCTTGGAAGTCAAAAAGCCACAAAAATTGGTGGGCATGAGTTGAGCACTTAAGAGCTGTTAGAGCACTCACTGTGAAACCCAAAGACTCCCATAACAGGACCCACAGCACATCCCTCTTAGATATTAGTTTGGCTCCAAGAAACCCAAGGACCTAGCTCTAAGAAATGGGATCCTTTACATCTAAAGAGTTGAGCGTGCCACCTTCCAGCGTATCTGCTCATTGTATACTTAGGAACTATAGTCCCAGAAGCTGTAGATAGCTACAAGAATGACCAATCTTACTGAAGACAACCTAGAATTACAATGGCCATTATAGGGAAAGTTCCAATTAGACAAGAATACTCATTTAAAAGTGCACTTGAGAGCAAAGAATCTTGAGTTGAACAAGCAGAAGGGGATGCCTACCTTAATTGGTATGCAGAAGCTTCCAAAAGGCTTCAAGATTGCAAAATAGCTTTATTAAAACACTACTTACAAAAGGCTAATGAAAAATTAAAAACACAGGAGGTACCTAAGATGAAAGACAGTAAGACTGACATGACTCCTACTGTTCCCCTCTATCCTCTTGTACCTGAGTCTCTAGCTGAACTGACTTTCCACTCTAAAGACCCTATGAAACAGTTAACTTTTAAGATAAAACCACCCAAGGTTGCAGGTAACTCTCCTCTGGTGTCTTTTACTCCTTGGTCAAAGGCCGAACTAAGGGCCATAGTTAAAGAATTTTCTAAACCTATGGAGGAACCCCAAAAGTTTTTTGAAGAATTTAGAGCCATTATAGGGGCCTATGATCCCAAGCTACCAGATCTTTTTCAGCTCATCGCATGTTGGTAGGACCTGGTGAAGCTCAAAAATGGATGCAGGCAGCAAAATGGCAAAAACCTGAGGATGATATTTGAGATCCTCAATCTATAATATAGTCCCCTCATGGACCAGAAAAAGCTCACAATCTATTGTGTGCTATAGCAACAGCTTTAAAAGCCATTCCTGGAGTCTTCCCTGCCTGCATTGATTGGTCTGTTACTAAAACATACAAACGAAATCTGTGGCAGACTTTTTTTCTTTTGGTGAGCAAGATTGGCCCTGAGCTAACATCTATTGCCAACCTTCCTCTTGTTGCTTGAGGAAGATTGTTGCTGGGCTAACATCTGTGCCAATCTTCCTCTACTTTCCATGTAGGACACCGCCACAGCATGGCCTGATGAGTGGTGTGTAGGTCCGTGCCTGGGATCCGAACCTGCAAACCCCAGACTGCCAAAGCAGAGAGTGGGAACTTAACCACTACACCACCACATGGGCTCCTGAGGCACACTTTAAAGCCCATTTGCAAGCTCTCTTCCTATGGCATCTGGGTTCAATACAATAGATAAGGTCACTCACCTGCTCTAGTTGACCTATTTGTAAATAGATTATTTCCTGAGATTAGTGGATTGATAAAAGGCAGAAAATAGGATGGGAGGCCACCAGTTTGACTGAACTGGTGACCATAGCAGAGCATTTTGAAAGGACTTTGGAGCAAGACCATAAACAACAGCTCCAAGGCCAGAGAAACACCTGGGCCTCCCACATTATACCTCCTAGGGATGCATTATCAAAACACTTGCCCAGAAATCAATGTCTCAATTGTAATCAAGTGGGACACTGGAAAAAAGGTTGTCCTCAAAGGTCCAATACAGATTCAAGGAAGGGCCTCCAAAATGGGCCCCTCCCAGAGTTGACAGGACCCCCAGAGGTTCTTCAGAAAACTGCTTGGTTATTCCCTTGAACAGCCAGGGGAAACTAAAATTATTCGAAGTCAGATAGGAATTTTCGTAAGGCTTTCTCCCCTAGCTAAACGTAACCAGAGGAAAAGAAAAACATCCCAACATAGATGGATGGGTGTATCAGTCCTTTGATATCATTTAGGTGGCAACCCAGTTTTGTGAGGAATTAAAAACAGCTGTCCTTGTTTTACAAATCTAAACTTTACAGGACCAGAGTTATGGCTCTAGAAACAATTCAAAGTCCATCAATTCTTTTTGCAATCCCAAAACCTCCCCTGTTTATCTCAAAAGGCTTGTAAGTACTGTAAAAATTCTGGCCTTAAGGGAACAAAGGTCATTCTTGGAGATCTAAGATTGTAATGAATTTAATTAAGTGAATGAGTTGTAACATCAAAAGATACTGGCGCAAAGTTAGAATTGGTTTTCTCTCAGTTAAAAGGGCAAAGTTTTCTTGGACTTTCGGTAACAGATTATGAAGGTTTCTTTATGTCTTGTGTAGTCTGCCTAGAAAGCAAAGATTTTGTGTCCTACCAAATTAATTTACTGTGTTTCATCTTATCTTTATCATCAGGTCTTTAATTACTTAAGAAAACTGAGTCTTCTCTATGAAAAGAGCTGAAGCTTTTTTACAACTATGTAACCTATGTTTGCCTGTGAAGTCTTTAGTTGTCACTTTGGTTAAACAGATAACTAGATAACTAGGTGTTGTTTCCCAGGACTGATGAGCCTATTTGACCAAGGGTTTCAAAACTTTTGATATTTTTGACAAACTTCCCCAATCAAATTCTAAATGAAGTCTTTTCCTTTTTTTTTTTTAAAGATTGTCATCTGAGCTAACAACTGTTGCCAATCTTTTTTTTTTTTTAATTGCCTTTTCTCCCCAAATCCCCCCAGTACATAGTTGTATATTTTAGCTATGGGTCCTTCTAGTTGTGGCATGTGGGACACCACCAACGTGGCCTGATGAGCGGTGCCATGTCTGTGCCCAAGATCTGAACCGGCGAAACCCTGGGCCGCCGAAGCAGAGCATGCAAACTTAACCACTTGGCCATGGGGCCGGCCCCTAAATAAAGTCTTTTCTGCCCCGAACTAACTTTGGGATTTTCCAGAACACCCCTGGAACATCTCAAAAGATTTGTTCTCTCTCATTATAAAAGGGAGATTTTATACTAATTAGGCTTATTTGGTGTATTAAATTACATAAGAGGGGCTGGCCCAGTGGCACAGCAGTTAAGTTCCCACGTTCTGCTTCGGTGGCCCAGGGTTCACCGGTTTGGATCCTGGGTGTGGACCTAGCACCACTTGTCAAGCCATGCTGTGGTAGGCGTCCCACATATAAAGTAGAGGAAGATGGGCACGGATGTTAGCTCAGGGCCAGTCTTCCTCAGAAAAACCAGGAGGATTGGCAGCAGATGTTAGAGCAGGGCTAATCTTCCTAAAAAAAAAAAAAAGGAAAAAAAATTCCATTAGAAGCATTGTCAAATAAGTGATGATAAACTTTCTTAAGTTATACTGTATGGGTGAATGTTATTAATATAAGTGTTCTAGAAATTGTTAAAAATCTGATGTGTCCTGGTATAATGTTATCAGTCATAATTCTAGCTATTATCTTAAAATGTTGTATGTTACAGAAACCACCAAATTTCTTTGTCTTTTTTTAAGTATGCTTTTTCTTTTTTCAGTGAGGAAGATTGGCCCTGAGCTAACATCTGTTGCCAATCTTCCTCTTTTTTTTCTCCCCAAAGCCCCAGTACAGAGTTGTATATCCTAGTTGTAGGTCAGTCCAGTTCTTCTGTGTGGGATGCCGCCACAGCATGGTTTGACGAGAGGTGTGCAAGTCCACACTCAGGATCTGAATCAGCAAACCCCAGGCTGCTGAAGTGGAGAGCATGAACCTTTTTTTGGGGGGGGGAGGAAGATTAGCCCTGAGTTAACATCTGCTGCCAACCCTCCTCTTTTTGCTGCAAAAGACTAGCCCTGAGCTAACATCTGTGCCCATCTTCCTCTACTTTATATGTGTGACACCTGCCACAGCATGGCTTGACAAGCAGTGTGTAGGTCCACACCCGGGATCCGCACCGGTGAACCCCGGGCTGCCAAGGCAGAACATGCAAACTTAACTACTGAGCCACCAGGCTGGCCCCATGAGCACGAACTTAACCACTCAACCACGGGGCCAGCCCCCCAAATTTCTCTGTCAATTCCATTATAATAAACTCTCATCAGATCTTTAACAATGAGCATCTTTAAGTCCTTTCACAGAAGGTTATTGTTTTACTCTGATGCTTTTACAAGAGCATTCCTGCAAAAGTACTTCATCTTCAAGGAGATTCATGGAAAGGACTTGTGACAAGTCACTAAGAACAGAGACTGCCTTTGAATCTCCTTGGAAGGGACTACAGCAGGTCCTCCTCACTACCCAGATAGCAGCCAAGCTTAAGGGACTTGAGCCTCGGGTACACATGTCATGGCTAAAGAAGGCTCCACCTGATATCTAGTCCTGTACAGAGGCTCGAGACCTGTACATCAAACTGATAAGGACGGGAAGGAGCTGACACAGAGGTAGACTGCCTCCTCCCGAGATGCTGGATCAAGACTTCATGCTTGAACTAAACAGAAAACCCTCTCTTCTTTTTTTCCCCCTTTCCTCTGGCATTGGTCTGGAAAGATAACACCCTCATCCATATTTCCCAGGCCACTCCTAAGGGGCTAACCTTTCAGATGCTGGATGTGTCAAGAAAGATTCCAATCTATCCATCATGCAAAAGATCCCTTGGTCGTCCCTGTGATTGATTTCTCCTCTCTTCCCAATGTCACTGCAACCTACAATCAACCCCCCTTAGAAATCTCCTAGAGTTCAACTTTTATGGACAGAACCACCTGTGCCAATCATAACTGTACAGACCCAATCGGACACACTTACCTACATGAATCTTAGTACATTGCACCATCACGTTCCCACAATTATCTAGATCAGATCTGCCCCCACTCACTAAAAAATCTCACTAGCAGCACCCATCTTTGTGGCACTTAGGATGACTTTTTGTTTCAGGCTAGGAGATTCTCTTCCCATATGCACTAAAGACCTGACTAACCTCTGGCTTAGGAGTAAACACAGAGGAGGAAATGATCAGAAACCTCTCCTTAATTCTTGAAGACACTGCAGATTCCAGTGCTAAGACACTAGCTGCCCAGCCAAGATCCTTAGACTCTCTGGTCAAAGTTTTTCTTGATAACAGGATTATCTTTTAGCTGAGCAAGGAGTTATCCGTGCTGTGGCCAACACTACCTGCTGTACCTGGATTAACACTCCTGGAGAAGCTGAAATTCAGTTACACAAGATCACTGAGCAAGCCATTTGGCTCAAAAGGGCGACTCCTTCAACAGGTCTTTCTTTGATTGGTTTGGGTCTTGGGGACCGTAGCTCTGAAGCACACTGCAAACAGTGGGAATTATCCTGCTTATAGTTCCATAATGATGTCCCTGGTGCACCGTACCCTCCCAAAGGCTTTACATGCATGTTTGCAGCCACCAACCATCAAGCAAATGGACTGCCTAAGACTGGAACGTCAAAACAGGAACAAAGAGAACAACCAACTAAAAAACTGTGAGCCTGAAGTCACGACCTGTGAATACCACAGAGATTCGGCAAAAAAACCCCCAAAAACCAGAAAACCCAAAGGGTCAATGAAAGCTGCAGAAACTACAGAGGGGTAGCCAAGAGTGATGCTAATACCTTAAATTTTGGTCACATCTCTGTTAGGCTGAGAGTTTGATCAAAAGGGAAGAATTATTAAAAAGAAACAACATGCCCAAAATGGAGTCACTTAGGCTAAGCCCCACCAGGACTTAATACCCAACCTAATTGCAGTTTCGGCCTCTCCCAGGAGTGGAATATTAAACTAGTCAGTCTGAAATTTCCTGATTTCTTTCTTTGACAATATAGTCAAGAATGGGAGCCGGGAGTGGCAAAATTAAAAAATGGAGTGGTGGGCAGAAATCAAGTCATAATAGGCCTTTTCAGCTCTCCTCAGGGTTGTACTTTCTCCTGAGAAATGGAAGAAATGAGAAGCCATGTGATGGGTTCAGGTAGGGAGTGATAAAGCCAGCATGGTTTGAGAAAGAGCCCGATGGCTGCAGAATGCGGAGTGGAACAGAGGGCCGGAGACCGGAGGCAGGGCACCACAAGGACGCTGCTGCTGTGAGGGATGGAAGGCAGTGACCTGGGACAGGTAGTGACAAGGGGATGGAGAGACCTGGTGTCCTTCCTCAGCCTGCTGCTCGGCGAGCACGTCATGTCCTCGGTATGAAGGCATCTTTTGTCCCACATAGATTCCTCTGGGACCATTTCTAGGCTCACCTCCTCTCACCTCCTGCAGCGAGAAGTAGTATTTGTCCTCCTGAAACTTCCCAAAACATCCTGCCCCAGCAGAAGGTGCTGGAGGAGAGTTCGCCAGCCGTTGCCAGTTTGAGTGCTGCTTCTCTCCCACCAAGAGACAGTTCTTAATCAAATATTGCTGGAGGCTCCTACCATTTGTTTTACATGCTGCCATCTGGAGCTGCCCCCAGATATGTCACATGACCATGGTGCTGCAGAGATGACTAGGGCTGCGGTTTTCCATCCACAAAGTTAATATTTACCCCACTGGGAGGAGAAGTGCAAGCACTTCTTCATGAATAATGATTTACAAACTTCTTCACCACCCCACCATACTCGAGCCAACTATTTAAAAATAATTCCTTGGAAATGACTTGGGTGTTGGGCAGTGTGGAGGGTGAAATTAGCTCTTTCACGTGCGCCCAACCCACCCTGACCCCTAATTCCCATCAGAGAATCCCATCAGAGTTGCATTTGACTTGGCATCATCTGATACAGAGGTTGTGGGTTGTGATAAGTGAGCAATATCTTACGCAAATAAAGAAGAAATGCCATTTTAAAGGTTATCGGCCTCACTGTTTTTCTCCTAAATCACTACGGGATTTGGGGAGGAGGGAGTTTTATGGTTTGTTTTTGTTTCTGTTTCATCTTTGTTCAATAGAAGCCCCTGATCAGAATAGCCTCAAGCAAAATTGTAAGTAGAGGAGGTGAATTTAGACAGCATTTTCCACTTTCCACTACTCTCTGCCTTCCCAGCCTCCAACACCTGCACCTGATACTCTCTTGAAAACAGGAAAATGAGTGAACTAATTCCCAATAAGATTGAGTATGTGTGTTCTGGTGTAAGGCAGAGCCAGTCCCAGGGAAGCAGAGGTGATCTCAGACTCAGAGGACCCGAGGAATTTGCTGAAAAACGTCAGGGTCGTGAAAATAGCAGGAGGAAGTACAAGTCAGAGCCGGTTCAGTTGAGATCAATGTCCAGTCTGACAGCCACAAACAGCAAATCTTCCTCCCCGACTCCCCTGGGCCATCCTCGTGCAACACTAACACTTAACCGCACAAACCTTCCCACACCCTAACTTCAGATCTTCAACGGCCAGGACTGTAGCAAGCTTCACCCCCATGTACCTATGCAAGAAGCCCTCTTGGCCAAAATTGGGTTAAATCATATCACTTGGAAATGTGCCTACTCCAAAATTATAAACTGATAATCCCTCTTTCTGAAAACAATGGCCTCAGACCTACACTTCAAGTTCGTGGAGACGTCAATCTTTACTAACCCTTTTCCCTATCTCGGCCCTTCCTAGCTTTAGGGCCGCTCTAATCTAACTGAAATCCATTTCCTCATTCACTGAACTAAATTAATTAGGTTTCCACTTTATGCTAGACACTGTTCTCGACCAGTTGTTCTCATCCTTGGCTGTACAGTGGAATCATCCAGAGATCTTTAAAAAGTACTGTGCTGGGACCCACCCAGAGATTCCGATTTAATTGGTTCATGGTACAGTTTAGGCATGAAGAACGTAGAGCTCTCCAGGCGATTCTAATGCACAGATAAGGTTAAGAACCACTGCTCCAGGTACTGGAGACACAGCAATGAACAAAACAAATAAGGCAGAGCTCATATTCTAACTAGTTCACATTCTGTCCCCCTCTTATGACCAGCTGCCTCAGTTCTCCTGCCAGCTAATCCTTCTGCCCTTGCTCTTCTAGGTCCTGGTCCCGGATGAAACCGTCTGACCACGGTCTCTCCAAGCGCCCAGGTGTGCTGGCACCGCTGTGCTGAACAGACCTCTGCTGATGAGTTTCATTATAAATGCATGAGCTCCATTCTCAGCTGGGCACCCAACACTGGCAAATTGTTACTTATCTTTCAACAACCTCCTTTCTCATTTCTGACAGCAAACATTTCAAATCTTTCCCTCTCTTTTAAAACCCCATATTAAGATCCTGGCTCTCTCAGTCTCCCTCGATAACTCAATCTCTTTTTTAACAAAGAAAATAGTAGTCCGAGCAGTGAGCTCCCTCAGCACTCCTCGTTTCCACCGTAACATTATATACCTTTTCTCTCCCCTGGGTCTTTCATTTCTCTCTGTGCCCAGATCTTTTTCTATGCTCTACAAATGTGCTCAAGCATCTGCCTATTGAAACTGCTTAGAATCATTCTACTCCCTCTCTTGCCTTTCTTTCACTGACATATATCTTAAAAGAATTCTCAGGCGGGCCGGGTGGCATAATGGATAAGTTTGTGTGCTCTCCTTCAGTGGCCTAAGGTTCGCAGGCCTGGATTCCAGGTGCAGACCTAGCACCGCTGGTCAAGCCACACTGTGGAGACATCCCACATAAAATAGAGGAAGATTGGCACCGATGTTAGCTCAGGGCCAATCTTCCTAACAACAAAAAAAAGAATTCTCTATACGTGCAGCCTCCACCTTCATTTCTCCACTTAGTCCTCCTGAATTGCAATTTGACTTCCAATGCTATCACTCTACAGCTGTGCTTTCCAAACTTTTCCATGTCATGGCAACCAGAAAAAATTCTTACATTTATTTAGTATCCTGAGGACAGCAATCAAGGTCACTTTAGCCCCTTCTGACCATGTCAGGAACTTACGGGGCTTGTTTTTCAGCTTGCTGGCCATTGCTTATGGCTCACCAGCCTGCCAGGTGGAAGCTCCGCTCCACTGGAATGGCTCTGGCAAAGGACACCAGTGACCTCCCTGACAAAGGCAACATCCGCTTCTCTGTCCTCATCCGTTCTATAGCAGAGTTTATTGATCATGGAGATTCTTTATTTAAAACGACCACAGTTTGGTCAAGATAATGTGGAATTGGAGGCCAGGAAGTAGATGGTGATGAGAAGAGCCGGCTGCTTTCCTTTCACTGTCTCCTTGATTAAAGCCCAGTTGTTTAGCAGAACTCTGCCATCAACAGGCGATGCCTGGGAATCCATGGTCAGATTACGTGGGCTGAGAAAGTCGCTTGCTATAGGCAAAGGGCCCCAGAATCTTAATTGACTGAGCAATTGGTAAATCGTGACACACAAGAATCATTTTGTGTGTTATTGTACCCCTTGAATGTTTTCACAAATTAATTCTAATTAATTAAGACCCTGAGCATGGATTATTTGCATATTTCTGAGGAGAGGCAGTTAGGGAGTCTTTGCATTACAAATCTTAGGGTGATTTTTGTTGTGTGTTTGGTTTAACTTGGGATTGTCCTGGGTATACCTGCGTATCAGCTTACCCCCCTGCACGTTGCCTTCTCTTTTTCTCCAAGTTGGCCCTGACTATAAAGGCAAGGTTTGACCTGACTAATGAGCATTTTCCCACCATCTGAGCAGGGAATGGACTGTTAACAACGTGGCCATAGTTAAGGTGTATAGTAGTTGGTGTAGTGGGAGACGGTGCAGGAGAGCGATTGGGTAAGCCAAATTCTGAGGTCATGGGTCTCTTCAGTTTGCCCTCTTATGCCTGTTCCCAAATGGGCTGAGGAGACTGGAGTCCCTCCTTGGACTACCTCATCACAAACCCTGTCATGGACTCCCAGCTCTCTCCAGGGAGCTGTGCTGGCTCTTCTCCACTTTCCCTTGTAGAGCCCTTCTCAGCCCTGTCCTGTGCCCCTGGACATGGAACCTTTGCCGACCACACATCTGAGCTGCTCACCCTTCAGCTTCAGACGGCCCGTCATGGGGTTAGGGTCGGTCACCAGCAGGAAGCCTGGGGCAGGAGGAGAGAGAGGTCAGGATCACTGTTCTCACTCTCTCCCCTCTTGCTGGAGTTCTGAGTCACTACATTCACCTAGGGCCACAGCTCCTGCCCGGCAGCCCCTTCTCCACAAGGGGCACTTATCTGGCACTGGAAACATCTTTCCCTCCCTTCCCCTTCAGGCCTAGCAGGAATAATGACGTCCCGGTGTTCCTGGGACATTTCTTGTTGTATCTTTGTACTGGCCTCTCTGACTACACGCTTTGTAAATAGTCCCTTCATTAAACTCTTTTTAGTGAAACTCTTTGGGTATGCCATCTTTTCCTGCCAAGACCCTGGCTATATGAGGCTAGCCATATGTCTATGGTTCAGCATTTCAGTGAATATAATTACTTTTTTTTTTTTTGAGGAAGATTAGCGCTGAGCTAACTACTGCCGATCTTCCTCTTTTTGCTGAGGAAGACTGGCCCTGAGCTAACATCCATACCCATCTTCCTCTTTTGCCAAGTGGTGCCATGTCCACACCAGGGATCCGAACCAGCGAACCCAGGGCCGCCGAGAAGTGGAAAGTGTGCACTTTACCGCTGCACCACCGGGCCGGCCCCTATAATTACTATTATTATTCTGTTTTCCTCTTAACTTTTTCTATTAATTTACTTATCTACAACTGAAGTTACCCAGCGTGTTTCAAAGGGTGTTATCCAGGGATGGAAGGCAGCGGGAAACCAGAAGCCAGCAGCGAATGGCACTGGCAGACACAAAGTAGGTCCTAACTAGATTGGCATGTCATCCATGAGCTAGGTTGAAAACAGATGTGAAATAATTACATTAAGTTACTTCCAGGTGAAATAGGATCGCATCATGATAAATGTAATTCTCATGTGTTCACTCTATTTTCCCAGCTGTACTGAGAACACTGAAACTAGCGATATACGCTACCCCTTTGTCTCCCTTGTGATACTCAGCACATAGGAGATACTCGACATTTATGGGATAGATGGGCTCAAAATGAGTGAAAAGTACAATTAAACAAGTGTATTTATTGAGTAGCAACAGGTTGCTAAGTGGAGAAACCTAGAATAAATACCATAAAAATAAAATAAATTCTTTCCTTCAAACTTAATCAGAAGAAAAGTAAATAAAATGAATGAAACCAGACCAGAGGAAGAGAGGGTTAAAAGAAGGACAAGAATAATTTACAAGAACTAACTAAACAGGGCAGGGACTGGAGAGAATGAAGAATGCCAGATTTGGGGGGGGGGGGGTGAAATTAAAGAAATTAAATAGAAAATAAAGGATTTTAAAAGCACAAAAGAAAATAGGTAATATTTAAAAAAATTCTTATAGACAATTACTTTCTTCTGAATCTTAAGCATTTGAGATTAAATACTGGATTCAGACTAAGGAGTCACTGAACTTTAATTTGAGGATGTTATGAAGATACAGTAAATGAGTTAATCACATATGAAAGTACTCTGGATTCTTTTCAGTGACCAGATTAGCATAAAAGCAAAGTGTTATTTCATGTTGCATTTATAGGTTGCATATATGATACATACTTTAATGACCACTGTCTGAAAACACGCGTAAGATTAGAAGGTTTGACGAAACTGAGAAGTCAAAGATTTCATCTATTATTACTCATCTTCTATGTCTCTTTATGCCTGAGTGTATCTATCCACTGGGAAGTTGTGGAGATGCTTGAGATAGTATTTACTACACTTGAGGTCATTGACTGGACACTTTCATATAGAAAGCACAGTGCTGTGCAATCATTACCTCCCTTCGTTACAGAAAGGCTTGGATCAACAGGTGGACTTCGTACCTTTCTCGTTAGACATTTCAGTTTGAGCTAACAGCTGGAAAGTCAGCTCTGCATAAAGTTAGCATGTCCTCCAGCAATATCATTATGCTTTACATTTTAAATTAGAGAATAAAAAAGTCTGTTTTAATTTGCAATTCAAGTCCCATCCCTTTTAGGAGGGCAAGTTGGAGTAAGGTGACAGAATCATGCACAGTGCCCTAACAAACTGCATGGAGGAAGACGTGTGTGCACGCCCTAACTGGAACAGAACTGGGGAAGCAACCGGAGAGGAAGCCAGAGAAGAAAGTGAGAGTGGCCTGGGAGCCTAGCAGGCTGTCCGGATGTGTCCTACAGGGAGTCACTTTCCTGGTGTGGACACCAGTCTGTGAAGTCTGGTCTTATTTTGGTAGGCGTAAAATTCAACTTTTCTAGAATAGCAAAGTGACAGGTCTTCTAGAGACTGACTCACAAGAATTATAGTTACAGAACACCAAACATCAGAATATAACTCTTAAGCTAGGTAGTGAGTTCTCTTCCTCTGCACTAGAGACAGTGACCATCAAACAGAGGAGGACGAGGCTGGGAGTGGGATGGATGACCTGCTCTATCGAGGAGCCTCAGTCCGGCGAAGCTGTTTAAAGCTACGTAAGTTGCTCTATCCTCCCCTCTGTCCTCCCTCTTACTCAACCCCTTGTCATTCTGATAGCCCCTTGCAAGATGACATGATCCCTGATTGAAAATTATAGCTATTATTTCTTTAGGAAGGGTATAATTTGCTCAACTATATAGAAAAAACGCAGAGAATTGTTGCCTTAGGCTAAAATTTTCCAAATTTTTCTCAACATAAGAATTGTCTCAGGCACTTACTTAAAAAGGTATCTGGATGAGGGCCAGCCCCACGGCATAGTGATTAAGTTCACATACTCCACTTCAGTGGCCTGGGTTCACAGGTTCAGGTCCTGGGCACAGACCTACACCACTCGTCAGCCATGCTGCAGTGGCGACCCACATACAAAATAAAGGAAGATTGGCACAGATGTTAGTGCAGGGCAAATCTTCCCTGGCAAAAAAATAAATAAATAAAATAAAATGGCCTCTTGAATCCCTCTCCAGAAGATTCATTAAGCTGTGGGTGGGCCCCACGTGATGATGCTGGTGAAACTGGCAAATTTGGGCAATCCTGCTCCAGGCTAATCTATCTGGAATCAAATCATTGTCATCACGCAGGCCTCCTTTTGCTACTGCTGAATTTTCCAAGGCAGCTGTTCCCTCTCCCCTCCAGTAGATTTTCAGAACTTTATCCATCATTTCTCATTCTCATTTCTTATGTGGCCCCAACACTTACTCCTTTATGCTGGAGGTGAGGGTCATGCTGTAAAAATAAAGCAATCCTGCTGTTAGCATATACACAGTCAAGCATATACACAGAACTCCAGAGGTTAGACCAGCCCTTACTTCTGGTTCAAGACTATATTTCAACCAACCAGATTCCCCCCAGTGATGGATAGTTGGTACTCTCCAGCCCGATCAACTTACTCCCTTTCCAATCCTGCTCCATCCACAGCTGTATATTATCCTAACAGACCCCATGGCTTCTTCTCTTGCTCAGCAGAGCATGGCTGTCCACCTCCACCCCTTCTGGAACTCTCTTCCCCTAGAACAGATGCTTAGTACGTTTTAACTAACTTTTTCCTGATTATTCCCCAAATATTTGTCATAATTTGTCATTCATATCAAGTATATCTTAGTGCAGCTGATTAGGGGTAGATTAGCGTTTTTTGGATCCTGAGGGAGGAAAAGGGGAGGGCAGAGATCCTCATAGCAGTTTGGCCTCTGAACAGAACAGCTAATATAAAATAAGACGATTTGCACTAAGATTAACCTCCTCTTGACATATCTCCTGAACTTTATCATGCTAAATAAGTATGTCTCCATTCCAGCCTTGAGTTACAATACACTAGACCACCTTCCAATACCCGGGCCTTGGGAAGGCTCAGGCTGTCAGCTCTGGGAAAGGTAGGGGGTGGGTTTAGGGAGAAAACCTACCCCACTCCCCCGGTCACATGCCTGTTCCTTCTCCATAGGCTTACTTCCATAACACTCTGTGATTCCCTTCCCCTCGTCTCCCTGACTCTACCCATCACCCCCTAACCCTTCTCACGTACCCGCTCTCTACTTCACCATCAGAAACTCTTATATGCTCAATCGTTTCTCAGAATAGTCTCTATATTTTTTGGCCTTAACTGCACTCTGGGGACACACTTTCCCTGCAGTCTGTCAAGGATGTCTGATTATCTTCTCATACTCTGTGCACCTTGGAGGTGAAAGGTAAATCCGTGTCCCTCTGATTTCTAGAGATACTTCTGGACAGAGATTGTGCCAGGCTTTTGTGAAATGCCCTGCTCCTTTGAGGCCTTCATGTCTTCTATCCCAACCGCCTCCTTTCCCCATCCCACTCGATATTAATTGTTTGGCACCTGGTTTAGTCTTCTTCTCTACCTCTCGTCTGGTCCTCATTCTGGGTGACTTCAGCATCCATGAGAATTACTCTCTAACACCCTGAACTCTGAAATGACCTCTTTTCTTCTCCTCCTTTCCTCCACCTCTCTCATCCACTCACAGCCACATTCCAGACCCTGCCATTGCCCCACACTTATCAGAAAAATAGTTCATAAATCTCACCACTTGATCGCTTGGGCTTCCAAATCCTTCATCTATTACCCTGGTTCACATGATCTGCGACGTCTCCAGGATCTCTAGGCCTCTGGTCCTTTTACTTTTCCCTTGTCCATCAGCTCCCCCCTCTATTCACTTCTCTCCTGAGTGTCGTTTATTCCCTAGGCCATTGTTTCATTTACACCATCCCAGACACCGCCACCAAATCCAATAGACTTTTCTGTCTTTATTTTACTTGCTCTCTCAGGAACATTTGATATAGATGGCCATTCCACCTTTCTCAAAAAGCCTTTTCCTGGCTTTCACTGACACTACAGACTCCTGGTTTTTTTCTCTCTAGTTATATATTTTCAGCCTCATCTGTAGTGTTCTCCTTTACCAAACCTATAATATTGTTGGGCTATCTCTTGGACCTCTCCTCTTCACACTCTGTACTCTCTGTCCAGGCCATCTCATTCTTTCTCATGGCTTCCTTATCTGACTCTCCTCAAATTTATATCACCAGTTCATGCCTCTTTTCTGAGTTCCAGGCTAATATCATCAGCTGCCCACTTGACATCTCCATTTATTTACACATCAAACATCCCAAACTCATCATGTTTAAATCTCATCATTTTCCTCCACAAATCTGTTCCTATCTTTCATTCCCAGTCTTGCTTGGTAAAAGGCAACACCACTCACCCAAGTGCTCAAGTAAACAAACAAACAAAGTAGGAGTCATCTTTGGCTCCATCCCCACAGCTAATTGAACTGCAAAGTCTGTCCATTTTACTCCAAATCTGTTCTACTTCCTACATTCCCATCACTCTCCTAACCCAGCCCACTGCCATTCTGCACCTGAACTGCTGCAAAGCTGCTTATGGCTCTCCCCACACCCTCCCCATCTTCCTCCAGGTCAGATATAACATGGACAATAATGTTAGTAAAATACGGCACATGGTACCTTTCATTTACTTTTCCAAATACCTAAAACACTTTTATTTAACATAGAACGTTTGTATACATAGTGTAGTTGTACTAACTATAAAAAGATAGTGCAAGAGTTTTCATTAATAGGAAAATGTAAAAATATTATAGAACAGGGGCCAGCCTGGTGGCACAGTGGTTAAGTGTGCACGTTCCGCTTTGGCCACCCGGGGTTCGCCGCTTCTGATCCCAGGTGCGGACATGGCACCACTTGTCAAGCCATGCTGTGGCAGGAGTCCCACATATAAAGTAGAGGAAGATGGGCATGGATGTTAGCTCAGGGCCAGTCTTCCTCGGCAAAAAGAAGAGGATTGGCAGCAGTTAGCTCAGGGCTAATCTTCCTCAAAAAAAAAAAAAATTATAGAACTAAACTTCCAAATTAAGAATTAGACTACCAGATTTCAGAGAGATTAACTTCATTACACACACATACATGCACAAGCACGTACATTTTTTTTTTTTGGCAGACCGTGGAGCCACTAATATGATAATTGTGAGGAAGAAGCACATGATATAGTGCTAAATTTAAATTTTTTTTTTTTAGGAAGATTAGCCCTGAGCTAACATCTGCCACCAATCCTCCTCTTTTTGCCAAGGAAGACTGGCCCTAAGCTAACATCCATTCCCATCTTCCTCTACTTTACATGTGGGACGCCTACCATAGCATGGCTTGTCAAGCGGTGCCATGTCCGCACCTGGGATCCCAGCTGGTGAACCCCGGGCCACCGAGAAGTGGAACGTGTGCACTTAACCGCTGCGCCACCAGGCCAGCCCCCATAAACATGTTTTAAAAATTAAAAAAATAAGAGTATTGTTACCTCAGAAAAGTTATATCGGCATAGGTGCAGTTTAAGGAGTAATGGTCAAAAGTAAGAGCTTTGGGGCCAGAAGGTCCTGGTTTCACGCCCTGACGATGCCACTTATCTGAGTGTGATCCTGGGGAAACAACAATCCCTTACCTTTGGTTACGCCACATGTAGAGGAGGGCATCATGAGTACCTAGCTCAGAAGGTTGCTGACAGGATTGTGAGCTAACACAGGTGAAGCAATTTGAAGAGTCCATTCCGCACAATAAGCACTCAATCAACGGTAGGTGCTTGCTGTGTGGACGAGGCTGCACAGGAAGAGCTGAAACCCAGTTCCAGAGGGGGCGTGGCCTTAATCTCTAGTGGTTCTAGGTGTCATTGTCTCTCCAATTAGACAGTAAGCTCCCTGTGTCATGAACTTATTGTATTACTGCCTTCTAAGTTCTCCTACTGCTTATGTCTTTGTTTTTAGTTCAAAGGCAATGCAGGCTCATTGAAAAATTGTCCAGAAACACGTATTTCCCCTTACACTCCGCTTTTCTATAGTCCATTCCCAAGAGGTAATATATAGCTTCATTATTGAATTATCAGGGGGTGGGCAGGAGTGGTGTTTGTTTCACAAAAACGGTGTGTGTGTATGTGTGTGTGTGTGTGTGTGTGTATTTTCCCTCTGCTTAGATGCTTCACTTAACAAGGACAGTTTTCCAAGTCAGAGCCTATGAAATGAGCGTATTCTGTTTTTGTTCGCTACACAGTATCCCATCACAGGGAGTTACCTCACTATTGGTTTGCTCTTTAAGGCTTGTTCATTTGTTTATGTCAATCACTCAATAATTACATGCCAGGCACTATGCTGGATCCTGGGGAAATTATAAACAATGCTGCAATAAACATCTTCATGCAAATATTTTTATTTATTTTATTTTATTAATTTTATTTATTTATTTATTTATTTGAGGAGGATCAGCCCTGAGCTAACATCTGCTGCCAATCCTCCTCTTTTCGCTGAGGAAGACTGGCCCTGAGCTAACATCCATGCCCATCTTCCTCTACTTTGTATGTGGGATGCCTGGCACAGCACGGCTTGCCAAGCAGTGCCATGTGCGCACCCAGGATCCGAACCAGTGAACCCTGGGCTGCCAAAGCAGGACATGTGAACTTAACCGCTATGCCACCAGGCCGGCCCCGCAAATATTTTTAAAAGCAAACTTTCCCATCGCTGAGACATATGTTTAGAAGACACACTGGTGATTCTCAGAAAAACAAAGTGGGAATAAGGTGGGAACGCAATAGTCATTTGCTGGTTCAGTGGATGGCTTAGGAACATCCAGAGTAGGAGTTATTATAAGAGGAGATAACTACTACAGATATATATGTATATGTATATGTATACATATATATGCTAAAACATACTAATTAAGATAGGAAAACGTACGTTTCCTACCAAAGAAATATCTGTAAAACTTGATTTACATATGCACTGGTTGAGAAAAAACATTGACAAGAACCTGTCAGCACTTTCTCTCCCTTAGAGCATTCAGCATTATTGTTTTGGGAAGGTGACTAAACTTTGACACACTGTAAGAACAAAAATGTGCGGGTTAAAAAAAAGAGAAATCACCTCTCTCTGTGAGATGGACAAGTGCCTATTTTTCAAAACAGAAATTAAGATGAATCCTTTGCTTTTCATATGTTGACAATAAGTAGAATGGAAAAACTTCATGCAATTTGATCACAATTATACTATTATATTTACTGGAGGATATTCAACTGGTATAATAACATGAACTAATTATTTACTTCACAATATTTAAGCTAAGGCAAAATAGTAACCACAAACTCAAAATTATCCATTAAACAGCCTCCCACAGAGCCAGAGCCCCTCCTGTGATAGTGCTGTAGGACTGACATCATGCGACAGTGCAGAAAGGATGGCAGGCTTGCTTTCATCTTTTTTTCATCCATGTACATAGGCCCCAAAGCCCACAACATCATTTGTTAAGATTTGTAGAAAGTCTTATTTACACGTTATCTCCATAATGTCCAAATATTTGGGTCATAAAGGGTAGGTGGGATATTCACCCAAACTTGCCTGTGGCTACACATTTGAATCTAGTCCCTTTGTGTTACCAGTAGACGGGATACCCAAGCTTCTGATTAGATCTGTGATTGTCTAAAAAAATGTTGGTTTGAATTTCCATTTACTTTGCATCCTAGCAAACCAATCCATTTGCTATTGCCTTCTGGGCAAAATGCCTGGGCTTTGTAAAATTGAAAACGACTCCTACTGAAAAGGAAAAATAAACCCAAGGAAAGTAAATTTCAGTTGTTGGTGTTCTCTTCGGGGTCCTTACCTTTCTGTGGCTTTACATAAGTGCATTTCCCACAGCAATAATGTTGACCCTTTGGTGAAATTCAGGGGCATTTTTATTTCGGGGAGACTTCTGCAGTGACATCTTACAGTTTTCTGTTTGAGAACTGCCCTGCGTTTTTTTTTTCTGTTACCGTTGTGTTTAATTGTCACAGATAAATGATTGTTTACCCACATGACTTCTGCACTAGGCACCCAGGATGCCTCTGGATTATTTTTGTTGATTATATGGAATCACCCATAAGCCAGTGCAAACCCTAAACACAATTACCTTGTCCCGATGTAGAAATTAACATAAAACATTTCTGTCAATTAAATTCAATAAAGATTTGGTCAAATTCCCTCTGATTCATCCTAGTTAGACTCTCTGAGGCTGCCATCTTTTACTTTGAAAACCGCCCAGCAGGTGTATGAATAGCAACTCCAGGGAAACGTAGAGCCCTGACCATTTTTAAGAAGGCAACACCCCTTCTAAAAACACAACTGCTGAGCTCATCAAAGAAAGCACACAGGGCCGCCTTGTGCCCCCAAAGCTTCGGAAAAGCGCAGTGTTCCGCTGAGCAGAGAACTGACTTTCACTATTTATTTTGGTTACGGTGTCTAATGCTTAATGAGAAGCAAATCAATTAACAGGACAAATGACACGGTGGTTAGTCACCGGAGGGAAAGTATTATTAGCCTCATTAACTTGGAGCACCCTTCCAGCTCACACCCGGAGTTGCCACGCTGCGCACTGGTGACCAACCTGCCCAGGCACCCCCGTGAGCTCCGGACGCCCACCCCTTTGACCTCGCCCGGGGCAACACCCTCGGAACAGCCGCCGGGGCCCCCGGGCCCACCCCCACCGACGTCAGGAGGCAGCTCCCGAATCCGGCGAGGTGCGGGGGTGGGGGATCCCCGCCCGGCCCCACCCTCCAAAGTTGCAGGGAGTGGCAGCGAAGAACTTTCGCAGCCGGATCGCCGTCGGCACTGGGGGCCCGCAGCCAGTCCGCCCGCGCCGCCGCGCGCGCCAAGCCCCTCCTTCGCCGCACCTTTAAAGGCGGGGAGACGGAGGTCGGCGGCGCTCCCGGAGGGGCCGCGCGGGGAGCGCGGCGCGGAGCCGGCGGTGAGTCAGGGCCGGCGGCCGAGTGGGCGGGCGGGCGGCGGGGGTGATGTCAGGAGCGCGCGGCGGGCGGGAGCGCGGCCGCGGTCACCAGCGAGCGCCGCGCCGCGGCCCGAGACCCGCCCTGGGGCCCGAGCCGAGCCGGCTGGCTGCGGCGCCGCCGAGGGCCTGGGGGGCCGGAGGGCCCGGGCGGCGGCTGCCCCGCGGCCGCGGCGCGCAGGGCGAGACCCCGCCAACTTCGGCGGCCGGGCCCGGGCGGGGGCCGTGGGCGCGAGCGGAGCCGCCCGGAGCCGGCGCGTCGGCGGAGCGGTAAGGGGCGGGCGGCGGTGGCTGGGCGCCCGGCGCGGACGCGGACTCGGCCCCGCGTGCCCGCCCGGGCATCCCCCCGGGTGGGCGCGGGGTCCGTGCCCCGAGCGCGGCGCTCATTCCTTCCCCCATCCCGGGGAGCTCGGTGCTGGCGCTGGAAGCGCCCGGGGCCACTCCAGGAGGAGGCCAGGGCTGGGGCGCAGGTGCGGAGGGGACTGTCCCCTTCCCGCCCGCGAGGCGCTTGGGGATGCTGTGAGCGGTCCCAGCCCGGCCGGGCAGCCCACCTGCGCCTTCCGCCTGCCTTCCAGAGCGGCCGCCCGGAGCACGCGAGACCCGGCCCCTGGGCCCGCGGGTGGGAGTGGACCCGTCCACCCCGAGGCGCGGAGACTCGGACAGTCGTTCATGACCCGCGGCTCCGGCTGGAAGCGGCCCAAATGTTGTGTCCTGTAATCTTCGCCTTGTCCGTCTGTGCCATTCTCTTTCGTCTTGCCTGCCCCAATATGACCTTAACACCATTTTGACATGTTTTGAGATTTTGCAGAGGTGCAGCTGTTTAGTGTCTCTGGGTCGGGCGTGGGTTTTGAATTTAAACGTCGCTTTTCAAATCCTCAGTTCCCTCCTGGGCTCATCTGCTAACGGTGGGGTCCCAGTTACACTGAACGCTCTGAGTCAGTAGAATGGGACTATAACGAGCACTTCAGAGCATAATAATGAGGTTTGAGCGCAAAAGACCTCTCGCAGTGTCTGGCACAGAGCGGACCCCGACCCGTGGGAACTGCGGTCCGTGGACGACGGTGTGCCCGCCGCCGCGGGTGAGGACCAGCTGGGCCCCCTGAGTTGCGCGGTGAAGCCTCTGGCGGGTCCCTCGGCGTGTGAAGTGATGCCTTCGGGAAGGTAAACACTTCGGTGTGGATGCCTGAGCGGTTCCCACCCGGTGTCCCGGAACCGCCCTCGCTGTTTAAACACGGGCGGAGCCGCGGCCGAAAGTGACACACCTGGAGTCCGGGGAAGGCTGCGTGGAGAGGCTCTCCCTCGACCCGGAACTTTCTTTTCCTTTTTTTTCAATAAGCTGTGCAAGACTTCCTTTTTATAATCCTTTCCGTGGGTTGCTGATAGCCTTACTTCACCATAGCCTTCTGCTTGCAGTGTTTTTTACGAGTTAATATTTAACTGGGTTTCTCTAGTTTTCGTTTTGAGTCAAGCAGGTTGACTTATGGCCCTGGAGGGAACCCGGGGACTCTGCGCCGCTGCCTCTGTGCTCAGCTGCTCTTCTGGAGGCTCGTGAGAGTCCTGGGTGTTTGGAAGGGGCGTAAGCTTTTGCTCAGGTGTCACTGAAAACGTTTGTTCTGCCCTCTTACCGGATCTGCAGCCACCTTTAGGGTCAAAGGTCATGGGAGATGTTTTTCCGCCCGTCGCACGATGGTAGAGAGAGCTTGGGCCTAGGAATCCAGAAGACCCGAGGCTCTCTGGGTGGTAATTACTAGCTGTGTTGCTTTGAGCAAGTTGCTTACACTCTCTGGGATTCTTGTGGTACTTTAAACATAGGGAAAACAGAAAGAATCTTACATCAGTTAAAACAGACAATGGAATACAAATGAGAACTTTTCTTTTTTAAAGGAGTGATACTTTGAAGTGAGATGTGTTTGTTTTCTTTTCTTTTTTTTTTTAAGGAACAATTACTGAGAATTCCAGACAGTTTCAGACTAAGAGTAGCCTATCCACCTTTATCTAGTTCTCGTCTTCATTCAGTCGGTGAACATTTAGTGAGCAACTACTGCATGCCGGCCTCTGTGCCTGGTGCTGTGGGTGCTAAGATGGAGGAGACAGAGTTTCTGGTCCTGAGGCTGACAGTCCAGTGGAGAGCCCCTAGGCTTTGATTATGGAAAGGAAAAAAGAGTCAAGAGGGAGGAGAGCGGGCGGGAGTTGGGAAGACAAGTGGCTGGGCTTCCTCTCCCGATACCCCCAGTCCTGGCAGCCTGCCGAAGGGTCTCAGACCGGGGCTCAGAAATTCTTCCGGGGCTGAGCAGCACAAGCATGCCTTTCTTTACCCAATAAAAATAGTGCAAACGAGTTTAGCCCTTAAGTTAAATAATTTTAAGCGTTCCGGGACAAACTTGTTTAAATGAAATCTGAAGGGTAAATTCAGCTCAGCCAAGGTTATTTACTGTGAGCAAAGCACCTGTGGTAGACTTTTCGGAGAATAATCAGTGTGTGTGAATGTTCCAATTTATTAACATTTCCCCATTTGTAAGTGGTATGGTACATAGAGAAGTTTAAAAGTGTGGGTTAAACAAATGAGCCACCACGCAGAAAATAGTATGGTAGCCTCAGGTTCAGTTTCACGCCCACAAGCATATAGCACAGAGAGCTCTCGTGCGCTGAGCCGAGCTGCGCCCGGCAGTGTGCCCGTTCCTTTATACAGACCCCCCTGTATCCCTCACTCCACCCCTGCGAGATGGGTACCATTATCATCTCCTTTTTATGGAAGAGAAAACTGACTTAGAGAAGTTAAGTAACTTGCCTGAAGTTGCACAGCTAGAAAGTTATTCCCGACAAACTGGGTTCATTTTCTACATACTGTTTTCTTACTTTTTTTCCCACTCAAATATGGACATCTCCCTATCACTGAAATACTCCCACACTACATGGCACCATTTAGTTTTCTGTTGTATGGCTGCTTCTTGACTTAACCAGTCCCCTATTGTGAGACAGTTAGTTTCCAATTTTCACTATTTTAAGCAACGCTGCATAAAATATAGTTCTAGCTATATCTGTGTGCACATCCATGATTATTTTAGTCATTTTGCATTTTAAAAAGTGAATTATATGGGCCAGCCAGGTGGTAGTGGTTAAGTTTGCCTGGTCGACTTCAGCAGCCCAGGGTGTGCTGGTTCGGATCCCAGGCGTGCACCTGTACACTGCTTATTAAGCCATGCTGTGGCAGGCATCCCACTTTCTTTTATAAAGAGAGGAAGATGGGCATGGATGTTAGCTCAGGGCCAATCTTCCTCACCAAAAAAAAAAAAAAAAAAGTGAATTATGATGTTTAATTTAGCTGCTTTTTTTTTTTTTACCATATTCAGAATTAGAACTTTCTCCTTTCTCTTTAACATTTATGAGTTTTAATTTCTGTGTTCCTTTAGTGTTTCTCATAAGATTTCAGCAATAGGATCAACATTCTCTGTGGAGCTGCACAATAGGTCAGTAGCTCATTACGCAGGGGATTTATCTGATGAAAACGGAGCACACAGCCTTTCTTAAAGATATTTGTGTTTGTCTTATTGTTATTAGCCATAAAGCTCACCTTCTTTCGTGAGAAATATAGCAGAACAGAACAATGCTAATTTTGTCAGGCAGCTCTCTAAAAGAAGGTCTCCTTGCACAGTTTGCTTCTTTAGTATCCAGGAGGATAGACAAGGGAACTTTCCAGATATTGCATTCAGCACATTTATTGCTAGGTTTAGAATAAGCTCCATCACTTTTAAATAGGTCACCTTTTTAAAAACCTTAGACATTGTTGTTTCATCTCTTTAAAAGAGATCGTTGGAGAGACATTTTGGGGTTGATTTAATGAAAGTGAAAGAAATTGCCACTAGCTAATTTTCATTATGGGTATAAAGCATTTCTTCATTTAAACATCCTCAAGTTTGACTATAATATCATACCCTCCTTGCTACCCTGAGTCAAAATTTTAATTTTGCTTTGGGTTTATATTTCCATTTCCAGTGCTGGTTGATTTCAGCCTTTCGGTTTTAATACTGCATGCTGGAATTTTGAGTGGTTCAATTCAGTCTCTTTATGCAGAAACCCAGATCAGTTCAATGTATTAATTTCTAATAATGACTTGTAATTCAAAGTGGAATTTAAAGAAATAGCTACTAGAATTAAAGTGTAAATAGGATAATCAGTTATTTGCTGATTTGTTTTTCCTTACTGCCAAACCCTAATTTGATGATTTGCTTGCAATTTAAAACTCACCCTTACAATTTTGTGTCTTAGTGTGATAGCCTCACTCAAAACTTTCAAACCAAACTTGTGCACATTCTTAGATTTTCTTTTTTGAAAGAAGCAGCATTAACTGGATTTACTTTAGTTACGTCTTTTCTTTCAATATGCCCTTTTGTACTATTAAAAAAAGAGTAAGTAAAACCACGTACTAAAGTTTCTAAAGACGGGAATGAGAGGAGGTGAAAGGTGACAAATCAAGGCCCAGGAGGCAGAAAAGACAGCCTCCGAAAAGACTCTGGAAGGGTCTTCAGGTCAGTGCTGGCCCTACCCCTCCCTGAGGCTCAACTTATCCTCATACACTTCAGCTGTGGAAAGAGCTGCTCAGGGCCAGCCTCGGGCAAAACTGAGGAGGAGCTGAAATACCACCTTCGGCATCCTCAGCTCTCAGTTTACCTGGCGGGCTTGCCTGCACCAAGCAAGCGCTCAGGGAGCGTCTGACAAAAGGCAAATTGCTACAGAATTGAAACCATTGGCTTCATATTTATGAGAAGTTTGGGGCTGAGTCTCTAGCCCTGGAATTTAACCGCCTCTTTTCGATTAGAAGTGCAGAATTACTCTTTTAAAAAGTTTCTCTAGGGTCAGCCCAGTGTCAGAGTGGGTAAGTTCACGCGCTCTGCTTCAGCGCCTCGGGCTTCGTGGGTTCTGACCCCGGGTGTGGACCTACACATTGCTCATCAGCCATGCTGTGGCGGCCTCGCACAAAGTAGGGGAAGATCGCCGCAGATGTTAGCTCAGTGACAATCTTCCTCCCCCAAAAAACTTCTCCAGAAATCGGAATAGACTGAAGGGAGGGCGAGGGGAGCCCTGGAGGCAGGAAAACAGCTGCAGAAAGAGAGAGAGGACGCGCTGCCGCTGGAGTCTGTCCTGAGGGTTGCACCTAATCTCAAAGCCTTGGGAACTCGGCCCTCCTCTGGGAACGGGGTCATGTTGTGTGACCCTGGAGGGCTGGCGGGGTGAAGATGTGCCAGGGGCATTCTCTCCTGCTCTGCAATGAGAGTCATCGGGGCAGCCGCCTCTTAACACACACCCCACCTAGATGGGTCGGGGTAGTTTCCCGTACCTGGGAATTTAATTAGGTGGTTTGATCTCACACCCAGAGCAAATGTGAAGGAATGAGTTGTAGTTAGGGGGAGGGAAGAGGGTGGAAGGAACAGTAAGTGGGTTTGGATCATGGACCGCTTAACTAAGTGGGGTGCCGTCAAGGGGTGCTTTTAGGTAGCAGCCCATTTACAGAGAGAAGTGCAGGCCCTTCAGGAAAAGACTGGCAGCAGTGGTTGGAAGTGAAGCTGAGCCTTTGAAACACTGAGGCCAAGCGCTCGAGTTGGTTCTTCAAGCTTCACGATGGAAGCTAGAGGTAGGGCGGTCAAATTGTGATGGTTAAACAGTGGTAGGTACTCTGAGATGGGTGCTAGTGAAGACGAAATGAAGTGCTCTCTTCGTCTTCGCACAGCCCTGCAAAACAGAAATTATGGCGTCTCCACTGTGGATGTGGGAACATTCAGAAGGTTCAGGTCCTCAAGGCTGCAGAGCTGGCGGGAGGTGGAGTGGGGGTCCCAGCAGAGCCAGCTGCCTCTAACGGCCATACTCTGCCGGGTGCCTCAGGGCTTGCTGTCACCTCTCCACTAGTTTTGGACATATGGCAGGATTTGGGGGTATATTCTGATATGGGATCATGTTCACCACCCCCTCTCCTGGACTGGTTCTCTGCGTGTGCTGAGTTGAGGTCATGAAGTCCTGTCAGAGATAGCACCCCCAGGTTTAGTCAGGCCAGCTTGAATTTGAGTCCCAAAACCACCACTCCCCTCTGGGTGACCTTGAGCAACTTCCTCAGATGAACCACTGCTTGGCTGCAAATTGGGAATAGCGTAGTATTTACTTCCTTAGGTGACTGAAGTCTGTAACTTGATGTGCGTAGAACATTGAGGATAATGTTTGGTTCGTGTGAACACTCAGTGGCTCAGCTATCATTGTGTTTTGCATATAAGCCACCCTTCTGACTTAAAACAAACGGTTCAATCCTATTACCTCAAAAATCGAAGTCTTGTTTCTCATTAAAGGAGCTGTGTCTTTTGTAACGGAATATCTGTGGCAGCTGCCTGTCCCTCACACTCCCCTTCTCCTTGCCTTCAGAGTTAAATTAAAATTATTGAAGTCAGTTGTACCCTGCCGCTGACTCCGAGAACTTTGGTGAGAAGCCTGTATCAGCTGTAGATGCTGAAAAGCTTTCCAGGCCGCAGTCTCAACGTGCCGGCCTCTCAGCAGATGCTGGTGGCGTTAGTGGGCACAACGCTCCTGTCGCTCACAGGCTCAGCCTTCTGAGGAGTATCGTACCATGGGCACCACTGTCCCAGAAATGCCGGGGCCATTAGGGATCACAGACCCTACTGTCCTCCCTGTGCTGGGCATCTTTCTTTAGGGGCCCTGGACGGCGTCTTTCACACAGCTGCTACTGTTTTCTCAGACGTGCGTTTGTTCAGTGAGTTGCTTAAACGTCCAGTTAGGGCCACGCCACTAGTGCTCCCAGACTTCCATAGCAACAAAGGGCAGTGTTTCTGTTAAACTCTGGATTCGCATGTGTGTGTGTATATAACAGCGTATGCTCCATGTGGGTTAGTTAGTGCTGAGAGGGACGCTCCCTTGGAATATAGTTTGATTGGCAAGTTATAAGCAGCACGCAGGAATATTTGAAATTTTATTTAACAAACACTTACGGTGCTCACTGTGTGCCAGGGTTTGTTTTGAGCACTCAGAACTGTTATTCATTTACTCCTCCTAAAC
The DNA here is from genome assembly GCF_037783145.1 of Equus przewalskii. NCBI lineage: Eukaryota > Metazoa > Chordata > Mammalia > Perissodactyla > Equidae > Equus > Equus przewalskii. The sequence goes on along the minus strand of NC_091832.1, from coordinate 117,419,148 downwards.
ACTCTGAGACAGACATTATTATACCTACTTTAAGGATCCCTATTTGAAACACAGAGAGGTTAAGTGACTTGCCTACAGTCACATGGCTAGTAGGCAGCAGCATTGGATTCTAAAGCAGACAGTCTGGCTGCAGCGTCTACCCACTACACTGTTGACTGGAATGCAGCCTGGGTCTCACAGTTTGGGCCCCGTTGGTGTCTTTACACATGCGCTTTTATCAAAGGAGAAATCATACCTGTTCAGACAGGCCCTCAACTCCTGATTTACCATGTGGAGGAGGACAGCTAGGTTGTAGATTTCAGTATCACTACTGAAACGTACTGATGCTTGATTTTCAGTGTGGTATTGTCAAACATTTCTCTCACAGCTTCTGAGGGCTCTGTCAGGCCTGGTGGCGATCCAGAAAGGAGCAATGACCCCCCCCCCATTCATTCCACTGATCCACACGCTCAGCTCACCAAGAAGAGCTGCCGTCATGCCGGCTGTTCTGGTGGAATTTATTTTTTTAGTTTTAGGGCTTCCACTTACTGTAAATTAAAAATAGCTAAATATCCTTATTTGAGGGGAGTAGCCTGTACGTGTGAGCTTTCTTTGACTGTTTTCTAATTACTATTGAAGATGGTAGTTGGCAGAATAAAGATCCCCAAAAGATGTTCACATCTTCATCCCCGGGAGCTGTGAATCTTATTTTACATGGCAGGGGGAATTAAGGTTGCCGATGGAATTAAGGTTGCTAATCAGCTGATGTTAAGATAGAGAAATTGTCCTGGATTATTTGGGTGGATCCATGTAATCACGATCCTAAGTGGAAAAGGGAAACAGAAGAGTCAGAACTAGAGGGTCGGCCTTGTTAGAATAACTCAAACAGCCTTGCTGGCTTTGAGGACGGAAGGGGACCACGAGCCCAGGAATGCACAGGGTCTCTAGAAGCTGGAAAAGGCAGGCAACTCGGTTCTCCCCCAGGGCTCCCGGAGAGGAATGTAGCCCTGCTGACGCTCTGACTCGAGCCCACTGAGACCCACTTTGTACTTCTGGGCTCTAGAACTGTAAGAAGATAAATCGGTGTTGTTTTAAGCCACTAAATTTGTAGCGACCTGTTACAGCAGCAACAGGAAGCTAACACAGAGTTACTAGAACAGTGTATGCTTTGATTTGATCCTCCCGCCAGCCCTGCGAAGGGGCTGCGTGATCTCGTGATGTGTTGTTAGGGACACACCAGGCGGAGCAGGTGTTTACATTTTGAAAGCTGTTTTATTTTACACATAAAATTAACTGCTTTGGGGCAGAAGGAGTTGACGTTTGATAATTCTATACATTTCTATAACTAGCAAATATTTAAAAGGACAATACTAAAGTTTCAGCAAGAAAAAGAAGTCTTATTGATTGCGGAGCCTTTTCCATCAGAGCTGCCTGACAGAGATGTGCCCTGCATCACTGGTGGCGGCCGTCACAGCCTCATGTTTGTTTGAGGAAAGGTGACAGTCCAAATGTGGTGGTGTCACTGGGTGGAGGTTATCACTTGAGTTTTGACTCCAGATGCCCTTTAAATTTTTTTATTCTGTTATTTGCTCTGCTTGCCTAGCAACATTGTTACGAATTTTCTGAGAGGAGTGTATCTCTGTTGAAGGGCTTCCCAAACTGTAATGAATTAAATGAAAGGCGGTATCATTCATTGGATCATCTGTCTTAACTGCCTGGAGGGCTAGATGCCCCCAGAGTAGATGATGTCTTGGAAATCAAGTGTCAGTGACTGAAATTAAAATAACAAGAATTATCATAATGGATGGAGTTAGTTTTTTTCCTTAAGAAAAAGTTTTTTCTAGTAGCAATTTTACACTGTGGTTCGGAGACAACTTCCTTCAGTTAAGGGTCTCCCCTTTGTACAATGTAGGAATAACACTAGTATAAGAAATAAAAGCTTGGAAAGTTTCCTTTCTTAAGAAATGAAATGAGAAATATAGTATAGGACTTTTTTATAATTGTAAAGAAATATGAGTGGGAAATTAGCTGTATGGTATAAATATTTATAGCAGTTTCTAGGAGGAAGAGACTGTCTTGTGTAGAAGTATAAAAAAATTAGAAACTCTTAAAACCGTGGAGGTAAGATATTTTCATATTTGTAATTCTTTTAAATATACCCTTTTTAGATCTGGAGTGACTTCGTTAGTGTAGGGGAAAAATACACATATATAGGATCGATTTCCTTTTTAAATGCGAAGGTTTGGAAAAAACTCAAATGATGTGGGGAAAAGAAAGTTTTGGTCTGTGTTCTAAAATGCTTTCGGAGATTTTTTAGAAGGCCCTCACTTCGCTTGTCTAGAAACTTCCTGTGGCTCTGTGGGCATAGTGCCTCACAGGCCTCTGACTCCCTTGCTTGCATTTCATGCCCATCGAGCAGTTCTTGGTTAATAGTTTGCTTTTCCCTGCCGGCATCTTCACAGCAGGATGAGGATCCCTCGGCTGTGTATGTGGCTAGGTAACTTCCTTCACTGGTCTTCACCCCCTCAGCCATCACTGATAAGTTAATAGACCCCTGTTTTCTGTTGCATCTGTCATTAGTGTGAATCAGAGCTCAAGAGCATGTTTCTCCCAGGTGAACTGATGACATAGTTCCTGAGCTTGCAAAGACCAGACTCAGGGCTAATGTGCTGACCTGTCCCCAGGAGGTCACCATCCCCTCAGAACCACATGCTGTGCAGCGGAAGTATAACAGGAGCCACACATGGCAGCCACATATGTGATTTGAGTTTTCCAATAGCCCCCTTACAAAGAGTAAAAAGAAACAGGTGAAATTAATGTTAAAAGAACATTTTATTTAACCCAATATACAAAACGTTATCCTATTTAATATTATTGATTATGATCAATATAAAAGTTTTTGAAATTTTTCATAAGTCTGTGAAATCTGGAGTGTTTTCTGCACTTACGGCACATCTCAGCTTGGATTGGCCACGTCTCGGGTGCTCAGTGGCCGCATGCAGCTAGCAGCTACCATCCTGGGGGTGCAGCTCTCACGAGTCTTAAACTTAAGGAACCACACCCTGTATGAATCTGAGATAATCCTTCAAGAGTTGCCATCCAGTGACTTTGGTGTATTGTATTTAAAAATGGGATTGTGTCATGGAGTTGCCTTAGTGAGCACCAGGGATAACTGGTTCTAGGGCCTTTTGCTGGAGTGTGACAGCTCCAGCTGTTCATGTGAACAGTGAATGGGTGAACAGCTGCATGGCACAGGAAACATCTCTCCAAGGTTATCTGTAACGTAAATTTGTGAATTTCGACGCCAGAAGGTGTGCCTGGGCCTGTAAGTGAGATATTTAGATTATTCGATTCACGTTTATCAGAAAGATGGCTGCTCACGTGCCTTGGTGTGGAATAACACAGTAGGATGTGGGCAGCATCTGGCCTGGTCTCAGCCCCAGTGCCTTACCACACTTACCTCCTCTTGTCTGTCGCCTCACATCTACCTGTTCATCTGCCACCTTCGCCCTGTCCTTGCCTGTGTGCGTGCATCACGCTGTGTGCTCATTTGTGCTCTTGTTCAGTTGCTTATTGTGACAAGTTGGGAAGCAAGGCCACTGTAAAACCTAGATCAGAGAAATCATTACTTGATATCAAATATCAGTCTGCCAGGAACCGAGGAGATGCGAATGTAAGAAGACGCAGGTACAGTACAAGAGGGCGAGAGCAGGGAGAGAGCAGTTCTGTGGGCGAAAGGACTAAACGCAGAGGAAGGATTTCATAGCGAAAATTCCCCAGCTGCAGGGCAAGCCGGGTTCTCACCAAGTTCTCAAGACAGGTTGCTTTGGGTTCCATCAGCATATTGACTTCATCAAATACCTACACGACACAGATGGCGGAGGAGAGTTCCTCCCTAATTCCTTCTGAAATGGCCTCGTGTGTTCAGCATGGTTTCTGGAGCACTTGCTGTGTGCCAGACGTTGTTCTTCATTCCAGGGATTCAGTGAGCAACAGTCAAGCTTTCCACCTCAAAGGAGATTGTTTGAGTTTATCTGTTGAGAGGAAAAGGTGTTCAAAAGGGATGTTGAGCAGATGATAAGCAAGTAAAACTGACAAAGCTGACTTTTGGGGCGGGGCCTATGGCGCAGTGGTTGTGTGTGCACGTTCTGCTTCACTGGCCCTGGGTTCGCCAGTTCGGATCCCGGGTGCAGACATGGCACCACTTGGCGAGCCATGCTGTGGTAGGCGTCCCACATATAAAGTAGAGGAAGGTGGGCATGGATGTTAGCTCAGGGCCAGTCTTCCTCAGCAAAGAGAAGAGGATTGGCAGCAGATGTTAGCTCACTGTTAGCTCAGGGCTAATCTTCCTCAAAAAAAAAAATAAATAAAGCAAGTAAAACCAATAAATAGGATAAGTTCAGATTTGGAGCATTCTGTCAAGGAAACATGGTGATACAGTGGAGAGTGACTAGGGCAGCTGGCTCCAGCACCATCAGGAGGGTTTGCTGGAAGAGGTCAGACGGGCCCTGAGGTGTGAAGGATAAGAAGGAGCCAGCAGAGGGAACAGCACATGCATCCACCTAGGGAGAGGACGTGCCTGGTTACACCAGGAATAGCAGGGACTCCAGTCTGGCTGCAGTGTCCAAGCAGGGGAAGTGGTGAGAGAGGAGGTGGCCAGGCAGCAGGACCAGGTGGGGTGGGCGTGCAAACCGTGCGGAGTGTGAGTCTTGTTTCCAGTGCAACGAGAAGGCGCCGTGAGGGGCATCTAGGAGGGGGAGGGCCGGGGTCTGATCTACGGTTGCAGCATCTCTGGAGGTGAGTAGAAGTAGTGGAGAGTGGAGCGGAGGGGCAGGAGTGGAAGCGGGCAGACAGTTAGGAAGCTGCCGGCAGCATCCTCCATGTGAAGTGATGCGGCCTGGCGGAGGGGCGGCCCTGGAGACGGGGAGCAGTAGGCAGGTTTGAGAGGCTTGGAGATGGCGTGGACAAAACTCACGGGTAGGTTTGGATGTGTGACATGAGGGAGGAGGAGGCGTCACACAGGCCTCCTGGTTTTTAGGGGTGAGGGGGTGGTAGGGAATAGAGTTCTGTTTGGGCCATTGGTTAGGTTGAGTTGTCTGTAACTCATCCTGGTGGCAGTAGATGTTGAATGCCCAGCCGTAGTCCAGAGACCTGCAGTCAGGGGTGAGATCAGGCCCAGAGATGTGTCAGCACAGAAGCGCTCTGCATAAAGTTACGCACCTCGGGAGGTTTTATAGGCAGAGGAGAGAGGTGAAGAGCAGGCCCCGAGGGATGACAGGAGACCATGGAGTCACAGCGAGGCAGGAGGATGCCCAGAAGGGCCAGGGTCCTGATGCGGGAAGGCCCGCGTGTTGGAAGCAGGATGGGGTGATGAGCTGTGTCCTGAGTTCCTGAGGACTTGAACAGGAGGAGCACACACGCTGCGTTGGGTTTAGCCGTGTCCGGGGTGCTGGTGATCTTGATCTTGTCGGACGTCTTTGGAGGAGGGGTTTAAAACACAAAGGAACTGACCCTGGTGTCCCCTGCAGGACGCTCTCCTCACTTGCCCCCTCCTCCGCTCCACCCCCATGGCTGGTGTCCCCTCTTGGCTCCAGAGCACTTAGGCCTTTCTCTGTCACTGGCTGCCATGTTGTAAACGGATGACTTTCTGTTGGTATTATGTTCCTTCCAGACTGTGAGCTCCTTGAGAGCAGAATTTATACTTTTTCTTTTTTGTGTGTGTTTCCTAGCATGGTGCAGACACTCCATAAATGTTTTCTCAGCTAATGAGTTGACAATTCTTGAATACAACGTTTTCGCCTGTATTATTTACGTCTGTGTTGTGTCAGGTGGGGGCAAACAAAGAACCCAGGCTTTCTGATTCTCAGTCCGCCTGCTGCCCTCTGCCCTCGCCATCTGCTGTCCTCAGCTACTGACTTGCCTGGGCTGGAGATGTCTTTTGCCCAGGACCACCTCTCTCCGCCTCCCTCCGCCTCCCTCCCCAGGCCCCCCTCACCCCCCTCCTCGGTGGTTCATTCCGAAGGCGGGCATGGCTCTTCTGAGCTCCAGTCCTCCTCTTAGATGCTGTGCTTATGCCCTCTACCTTCTTGGGAGCCACGCTTGACAGCCTGTGGAAATCACTTCTTAGCTATTTCAGAAACTACACCTATTCCCCACTTCTGGGTCCTTTGGGTGAAGTCACTGTAGTTATTCCATACAGTTGACCATTTTTGAACTTTCATTTGCCCCACTGCATACTTAACTTGGGTAAAGGGCTAGTAGCACCTGATGACAGCAACCTCAAAAGAGTTCTTTTTAGCGCATTTTCCTTCTTTTTTTTTCTTGGCAGTTATTTTCCCACAGAGGCTGCGGGGAAGTGTTTTCTTCCACCCTGCTCCCATCACTTTGTTCTACTTCGTTATCCTCTGGTTGCAACACCCCAATTCTACCAGTTGCTGTGGAGATATTAAGTGTGTTGCTAATAATGGAGGATTATTCCTTTAGGTGCAAGAACACAAAAGGAAGATATAAATCTTGCTTTTGTGCATGTGTTTCCTGGTAACAAAAATGACTAAATGGTCCTAGAAACTGTGGTACAGAAATGTCTATATGGAGTTGGCTTATGTTTTTACAAAGGATTGGCTTTCTTAATTTAAGAAAATGTTAAGTTAGGCTTCTGGTCTTATTGAAGATTAATTCCCTACTTTGATACTTCGCTATTCATTCTTTCATTCTATCTTTTGTTTAATAGGCTGTTGTCCCATATGGACAAAATCTTTTGTGGACTTCAGCTTCTAAAATTCATTTCTTAAAAACCTTTTTTATTTTTAACTTTACTAAAGGAGACACATTTTAATATTTTTCTTGCAGTTTTCCTTGGACTTTATTATAGTCAAGGTCTCATGCCTCCTGGTTTGCCCGGGCTCGTCCCAGTGTCCACCTGTCGTCCCGGTGTGATGTTCAGTGAGGCTCTCCTGCACTCTCAGAACTGGCCTGGTTAGAATGTTAGATTATGTGGTTACCCTAATGAATGAAGTGTTTTATGTGTTTTTTGCTTTAATCCACGTAAGTATTATATAGAGTTAGAGATAGAGATGGATATACGTATGTGGGTTGTATGTACACATGCATACTTATACACGTGTGTATATGTATATTTTCTTTTACTTTTTCCAGCTTCATGTTCATCTTCTCAGCTGATGGCAAAGCTCTTGGTAGCTAGATTCCTTGAGGCAAGCAGCTTGGGAACTTCGCTTAGGGTTCTATTAAAGTGACTCTTTGGCTGTGAGAATGTTCTTAAGGGATGTCCTACAGATGTCATTTTGGAAGCAAAGCAAGTCTTCTCTTAGGTGTGGTTTCATCAGGATACAGTTTTGTAAACGGCACATTACAGAGTCGTGCTAAGCCCCTCCCTGTATGTGCTTATGCTGCACACTGAATGAAGCCTTTAATTTCCATAGGGATGGGTGTGCCCTGCCATTTGGTATACAAAGCATTGCCTTCATGTCTGCTGGGATGAATATGTACATAGAGTATGAGAACCAGTGGGGGCAATGATGAAGTTACAGATCTAAACCTGGTATACCGCAAAGCGGGGAGCTGCCCTGACCACAAATGTTGTTTCTTCAACATTCAGTGGTGTTTAGAATGCTCCCTACATTTAGAAAGGCTTAATTACTTTTGAATTATAAGGCAAATTTGGATCAGTGGTTGTGTTTGAGCAAATTGTCATTGTCCTTAAAGGACATGACTCTGGACTGTTTTGCCATTAATGTTCAAGTATTGCTTTACTGCTTAAATCACAATACTTGGAGTATTTCTTGTTTTTAGTTGGGAAGAATTTTTGCTATCTTAAATATGAATGAGTTTATAGGTAATTCTGAGAAGTACTTTTTTGTAAATTAATATGCTTTATTATTTGGAACAGTTTTAGGTTTACAGAAAAATTGAGCAGAGAGTACAGAGTTCCCATAAGCTGGGCCCCCTCCTCCCCATTTTCCGCTATGATTGACACCTTGCATTAGTGTGGTATGTTTGTTCTGATTAAGGCAATATTGATACATTATTAATTAAAGCCCACAGTTTACATTAGAGTTCACTCTTTGTGTTGTATATTCTATGGGTTTTGACAAATGTGTAATGACACATATCCGCCATTACAGTATCATATAGAATAGTTTCACCACCCTAAAAATGCTCTGTGTTCCCCCTGTTCATCCCTGCCTCCCCCACCAACCCCTGGACCACTATCTTTTTACTGTCTCCATAGTTTTGCCTTTTCCAGAACGCCGTGTAGTTGGAATCATACATATGTAGCCTTTCAGACTGGCTTCTTTTACTTACAATTTGCGTTTAAAATTCCTCCATGTCTTTTTGTGGCTAAAGACAGCTTGTCTATTTTTATCACTGAGTAATGTTCCATTGTACGATATATCACAGTTTGTCGATCCATTCACTTACTGAAAGACATCTCGGTTACCCCCAGTTTTTGGCAGTTATGAATAAACTTGCTATAAACATTTGTGTGAAGGCTTTTGTGTGGACATAATTTTCTAACTCTTTTGGGTAAATACCAAGGAATGCGATTGTTTGATCATATGGTAGAAGTACGTTTAGTTTTGTAAGAAACCACCAGACTGTCTTCCCAAGTGGCTGTACGTTTCGCATTGTCACCAACAATGAATGAGGCTTCCTCTTGTTCTACATCCTCACCAGCATTTGGTTTGCCAGTGTTCCAGACTTTGCCCATTCCAATAGGTGTAGTGATATCTCATTGTTGTTTTAATTTGCATTTCCCTGTGACATATGATGTGAAGTATCTTTTCATATGCTTATTTGCCATCTCTATGTCTTTGGTGAGGTCTCTTCAGGTCTTTGACCCATTTATTAATTGGATTGTTTATTTTCTTATTGTTGAGTTTTAAGAGTTCTTTGTATATTTTGCTATTGTATTTTTTTTTCCCCAAGGAAGATTAGCCCTGAGCTAACATCCACCACCAATCCTCCTCCCTTTGCTGGGGAAGATTGGCCCTGAGCTAACATCTGTGCCTGTCTTCCTCTATTTTCTATGTGGGACGCCTGCCACAGCATGGCTTGATAAGCAGTGCATAGGTATGCACCCGGGATCCGAACTGGTAAACCTGGGCTACCGAAGCAGAGCATGTGAACTTAATTGCTGCACCACTGGGCTTGCCCCTCTATATTGTGGATAATAGTCCTGCATCAGATTTGTTTCTTGCAAATATTTTCTCCCATCTGTGGCTTGTCTTCTTGTTCTCTTGACATTGCCTTTCACGGAGTACAAATTTTTAATTTTAGTCAAGTCTAGCTTATTAGTTATTTCTTTGATGGACCATGCTTTTGGTGTTATATCTAAAAATCATCTCCATGCCCAAGATCAATTAGTTGTGTTCTATGTTGTCTGCTAGGAGTTTTTTAGTTTTGCATTTCTCATTTACGTTTAGACCTATGATCCATTTTCAGTTAATTTTTGTGCAGGACGTAAAGTCTGTCTCTAGATTCGTTTCTTTGCATCATGACCATTTGCTCCGGTGCCATTTGTTGAAAAGACTGTTTTTGCTCCAAGGTATTATTTTTGCTTCTTTGTTAAAGATCAGCTGACTTTATTTATGTGGGTCTGTTTCCAGGCTCTCTGGTATGTTCCGTGGCTTTGTTTATCTCTTCTTTCACCAGTACCACACAGTCTTCATTTCTGTAGCTTTCTAATAAGTGTTGCAGTCAGGTAGCATCAGTCTTCCGACTTTGTTCTCTTCTTCAAACTGAGTTGGTTGTTCTGGGTCTTTTGCCTCTAAAACTGGAGAATCAGTTTGTCAATATTCACAAAATAACTTGCTGGGATTTTGGTTGGGATTGCATTGACTCTGTAGTTCAAGTTGGGAAGAACTGACATCTTGACAATATTGAGGCCTTTTATCCAGTAACATGGAATATCTCTCCATTTATTTAGTTCTTCTTTGATCCCTTTCATCGGAATTTTGTAGTTTTCCTCATATAAATCTTATACATATTTTGTTAGATTATACCTAAGTATTTGATCTTTGGGGGATGCAAATATAAGTAGTATTGTATATTAAATTACAAATTCCAGCTGTTTGTTGCTGGTATATAGGAAAGTGATTGATTTTTGTATATTAACCTTGTATCCTGCAACCTTGGTATAATTGCTTATGAGTTCCGGGAATGCTTTTTTGCCAGTTCCCTGTGATTTTCTATGTAGATGATCATGTTGTCTACAAACAAAGACATATTTCTTTCTTTCTTCCCAATCTATTAACCTTTTATTTCCTTTTTTTTAACAGCTGTTGCCAATCTTCTCCCCCCCTCCAACTTTTTCCCCCCAAATCCCACCAGTACATAGTTGTACATTTTAGTTGTGGGTCCTTCTAGTTGTGGCATGTGGGACACCACCTCAGTGTGGCCTGATGAGCGGTGCCATGTCCACGCCCAGGATCTGAACCAGTGAAACCCTGGGACCGCCAAAGCGGATGAGTGAACTTAACCACTCAGCCACGGGGCCGGCCTCTCCTTTTCTTATTTTATTGCATTAACTGGGATTTCCAGTTTGATGTTAAAAAGAGAGGTGAGAAGGAATATCTTTGCCTTTTTCCTGACCTTAGTGGTAGAGCTTTGAGCTGAGAACATTAAGGAGGATGTTAGCGGTAGGTTTTTTCTAGATATTCCTTATCAAGTTGAGGAAGTTCCCATCTATTGCTAGTTTTCTGAGAGTTTTTATCATGAACTGGTCCTGGATTTTGTCAAATGCCTTTTCTGCATCTATTGATATGATTACGTGATTTTTCTTCTTTAGCTTGTTGATGTGTTGGATTAATTACATTAATTGATTTTCAAATGTTTAATCAGCCTTGCATTTTGTTGTTAGTGCCATCAAGTCAATTTTGACTCCCAGCAAAGCAACCGTGTGTAGAGCAGAGTGGAAGCCTGCCCGCTATTTTCACGCCGTCCTCTCCCTTAGGCGCTATAGCAGATAGTGCCCCACTGCTGTTCACAGGGTTTTCATGGGCTTCTTCCTAGTCTGCCTGAGTCTGGAAGCTCCACTAAAACTTGTCCACCATGGATGACCCTGCTGGTGTTTGAAATACCGGTGGCATAGCTTTCAACAACACAAGCTGCTGCAGTATGACAACCAACAGATGGGTGGTGTGGTTCCCTGGGAAATGAACCTGGCTGTGGTGGTAAGAGTGCCAGATCTTAGCTACTAAACCACCAGGGCTGGCTTAGCCTTGCATACCTGATATAAATCTCACTTAGTCATGGTGTATAATTCTGTTTATATATTGTTGGATTCCACATGCTAATATGTTGTTGAAAGTTTTTGGATCTATGCTTATGAGAGATAGATATTGGTCTTTAGTTTTCTTTTCTTGTAATGTCCTTGTCTGGTTTTTGTGTTAGGGTAATACTGGCCTCATAGAAAGAGTTAGGAAGTATTCCCTCTGCTTCTATCCTCTGAAAGAGATTGTAGAACTGGTATAATTTCTTCCGTAAGTGTTTGGTAGAAATCACCAGTGAACCTGTCTAGGCCTGGTGTGTTCTATTTTGGAAAGTTATTAATTATTGATTCAATGTCTTTAATAGATAATAAGCCTGTTCAGATGGTCTGTTTCTTGTGTGAGTTTTAGAAACTTGCGTCTTTCAAGGAATTGGTCCATTTCACCTAGGTTATCAAATTTGTGGGCATAGAGTTATTCACAGTGTTCTTTTGTTGTCTTTGTGATGTCCGTGGGATCTCTAGGGATGTCCTCTCTTATTTCTGTGCTAGTAATCTGTGTCTCTCTCTCTTTTTTTGTTAGTCTGCCTGGAGGCTTATTGATCTTTTCCAAGAACCAGCTTTTGGTTTTGTTGATTGTTGATTTCCTGTTTTCAATTTCATTGATTTATGCTCTAATTTTTTATTATTTCTTTTCTTCTACTTACTTTGGATATAAATTACTCTTCTTTTTTTAGTTTTCTAAGGTATAAGCTTAGATTATTGATCTTTTCTTTTTTTTTTTAGATTGGCACCTGAGCTAACATCTGTTGCCAATTTTTTTCTTCTTCTTCTCCCCAAAGCCCCCCACTACATAGCTGTATATTCTGGTTGGAGGTCCTTCTGGTTGTGCTATGTGGGATGCCACCTCAGTGTGGCTTGATGAGTGGTGCCATGTCTGCACCCAGGATCTGAACCGGCGAAACCCTGGGCTACCAGAGTAGAGCACATGAACTTAACCACTTGGCCACGGGGCCGGCCCCTACCTTCTTTCTTTTATTTGGTGTCCAAATAAAAGAGGGTTTGGGGGTCCTGAGAATTTGGGGTCCTGAGTTTACTTTCTCAACTCTGATTTTGTTCTCTGAACATCATCCTTCCTCCAAGACTTAAAGGAAGACCTTGGAAGAGATGGCTCTGTGAAGTAGAGGATTATGGAAATATGCCAGTACATAATTTGCTTGGAGATTGTTTGGAAGGGATGCTGGAAACCTGTTGGGTGAGGTTGTCTGAGACGGGTAATGAAGCACAAGGTAAACTCTATAAGAGGGTTAAAGTAAATACAAATTATTAAATTTTTAGAACAAGTTTCTTACAAGAGAAGCAAACTGCTAACTAGTGAGGAGGCTGGAGTAAACAACCTCTTAGACAACAAAAGACAACCAGAGCAAGGACAACAAGAGATTAGGAGAGAGAAAAACAAAAACGAGAGAGAACGGTTTGTAGAGCCGAGAGACTTGAATGGCTGGGAGTCTGAAGGAGACTTCGTAAGCAAGAGCCGGGAGTTAGCGCACTCGCAGCTCTAGCTGAGTCACTCAGGGATGGCCCCCGCAGGTGCACCTATTGTGGGATCCTTGTGGTGGTGATTATCATACTGTGTGTCTGCTGAGGAGTCACTGCCTCCCTGACCAGAGGTGAACTCCGTCTGGCAGCCTCTTTCGGATAGTACCTCCCTCCCAAATTTGTTTCTATCCTAATTCATATTTATTCATGTCTAGTTTCATTTTTATTTTCAAAGACAGGATTTTATTTGAGCAAGAGTAATCATCATAGTAAAATGTGTACATTTTAGTTTAATTTTATGAACTATGTAATTATGCTATGTTTAACCGGAGAGGCTGACCTCTTTGCTGCCTGGTGGTACATCACCACAAATGGCATCTTCCTAAAAAAGAAAACTTCTAAATTTTCAAGACAGAATATTTTTATTTGCTTACCCCACACACAGTGACCAAAATGAAAAATGAGGTTTACTATTTTTATCCTTAGTACATGATGATATTAAACAGACTATGTGCTTATCATAATAAATATTTTTTTAGAGACTGTTAATGCCCTAGCTATTTGGAAATTTGTATTGGGAGTTTTAGCCTTATCTTTTAACTTTTTGTTTTTGTTTGTTTTTGTTTTTGTTTTGTTTTGTTTTTTTGGAGGAAGATTAGCCCTCAGCCAACTACTGCCAGTCCTCCTCTTTTTGCTGAGGAAGCCGGGCTCTGAGCTAACATCCGTGCCCATCCTCCTCCAGTTTATACGTGGGACGCCTACCACAGCATGGCTGCCAAGCAGTGCCATGTCCGCACCCGGGATCCGAACCAGCGAACCCCGGGCCACCGAGAAGCGGAACGTGCGAACTTAACCGCTGCGCCACCGGGCCGGCCCCATTCTCTTTAACTTTTTAATTATAATGACGACTCATGTTTATTTTAGGAAATTTTAAACCTGGATAAGCAGAAGGAAAATTTGTGTCATCTATAAGTCTATCACCTGTTAACGTTTTGCATTATCTTTCCAGCATTTATGTTTACACATGAAACTTTTAAAAATAGGATAAATAGGGTCATACACAAATCATTGTTTTGTATTCATGAATATATCATGAACCCCTTGTCATTCTCCACTAAACATTATAAAGAAATATTTCAGTATTCCATTGTACCCATCCACCACAAGTTATTTAAGCAATCCCCTGTTGTTGGACACTTAGTTATTTCCAGTTTTTTCACTGTTATTAACAGTGTCATAGGCTCAGAGGTAAATCTTTGTTCACATTCTTAGGGTGTTTGTAAAATATAAGAAATGTATTTTACACTAGTCCTGAAGAGCAGCTTGATGATTGGGTTTTTTTTTTTTTTTTTGCCAATTTCATGTGAAAACATGGTATCTTCGCTTTTTGATTTGAGTTTCTTTGCTCACCAGTAAGGTTAAACGCTCACTTTCGGTATTAAAGTATAAAGGGGTTATTTTCTTTTGTCACAGAAGGTCTGAAAGCATTTCTTAAAATTAAATAATTAAGTTTCACTGTTATGATACTGTGTGACCTTCTTATAATTTCTTATGGCTTTTACTCTAAGGAGTTTAGGAGTTTGGTTATAGCAATAGCAACTTTGTGTCATGAAGGAAAGAACTAGATTGGCAATTGTTTCTTATGGAAGACTTAACAGAAAACTGTAGAAAGCAGAGGTTGTGAGACTCAGGGCTTTTAAATCTTCCTCTCTGGGCTTAAAAAAAAGAGAAGACTCCTATTTCTGGGATGTTTGCATGCAGTCTGTATTAGGCAGAGGGAAGCACAGAGGGACCTTTCAAGATATTTTAAATTTGAGTCTATAGTTAGAAACACTATTTGAGTTCTCGTAATATAATTTTACTCTCAAAGAACCCATCTGAATTAGTGGGTCGTTCCTCCCCCTCATTATTTCTCTCCCTCTCTCGTTCATATCTGCACATGTCCATCCAAGGACCCTGCTTCTGAAAATCTTCAAGGTATCAAATGTGTGGGTTTTATAATATTAAAGTGCTTTCCTTTTTTCCCCTGTTGTAGGGTGACTTCATTATCTTGCTTGCAAGGAGCTTACATGGGCCCCTTTAGGAACACAGCTGGCTGTCCTAAAAAGAGGGAGTTAGTGAAGAAGTAACCATCGACTGTGTGCCAGGAAGACAGCAGAAAACCTGACAGATGTGGTCCCTTCCCTCATGGAGTTTACAGTCTGACAAAAGAGACGAGTGAATCTGTACCAATAATTGTGTATGTAATTACAATTAGCAAACTCTTGTGATGGAGGAGAAATATAGAGTCGTGTGGAGCAGGTGAAGGGGGCCCTGATTCAGCCTGGAAGGGTCTCTAAGCAGTGATGTTTGTCCAGGGATGCGTGGGGACTGATTGCACCTGCCACCCCTCCTTCCTTGCAGAATGCTGCATTTAGTGCCTGGGAACTGCAAGGAATCAATCTATTTCTGTTTTCTTCTGGTGGCTTTAGCAATACCCCACAAGTATGAAAATGAAAATACATTGCTGTAGTTAATTAACAACTTTCAGATGACGCCATTTTATCTGAAGAAAGACTTTGCCTGATGGAATGAAAAAGCTTGACAGACCTCTGGGGGCGTCGGCTTATTCACAAGACTTGCAGGAAGGCCGTGGACGCCCACCTGCCCCACGTCTCCCGTGTCCAGTATGGGAACACCTGAAGGGACGGAGGGCCTTTGCTAGCTAATCGGCTCTCTGATAACTAGTCTTTAAAAATAAAAATTCGTCTATTTTCCAACTTACAATGAAATGTGCCTTAGCCACCATAGCTTTTGTGATTTGGAAAAGCTCCACGTTTAACTGTGGGGTAGAGCCTGAGACGACTATGACAAATAGGAACATTCTTCTGAGTTGTTTAATCCCCTGAGATGATTATGGCTGTTCTTTTGCCAGACAATGACTCTCAAGTCCATTAGACTTAAAAACAGATGCTTCTGGGGAAAGTGGCTTCGATGCATCAGGTTACTTAGTATTTTTATGTGGCGTTGTTATGGCCATCTCCTAATGTTAGATAATTTGTTCCACAAATCTGGAACTGTCTCCTCCTCAGCTTTTATCAGAAGCCTGGCTGTGGGACGTGGAAGTCAAGGGTGGATTTCTGGTACAGCTGTGCCCCTGGACGCCAGACCATCAGAGTTGCTCATTAGATCTCATTGCCTTTGCTTCCTACCAAAGAGACTCTAGAGAGTTATGCTGTGGAGTTTGTTGAGGGACACAATGGATAACTACCCCGTGACGTCACACGGGGGTCTGCCTGGTCTGCGCCATTGCTTATTGCCTCCTGTGGACAGACCCACAGTGAGCATTTGAGAGGTAGGTGCTGGGAGAAGCTTTTTTCCCCTGGGCTGCAAAACATGGTTCCCCATTCCCCCTCCTCCTGAGACACCCAGACATGGAGATGCACACTCTCTCTGAGTTTGGAAAATCATGAGATTACTGTAATCCGGGGGAAATGTGATGGCAGCTGGAAACAGGGCAGGTTAGTGGGCGTGTGGGTGGAGTCAAGAGAGAGGGTCAGAGCTGGAGTAAGGCTCCAAGTGAAACGAGAAAAACGTCCTCCAGGTGTGTTGTGGTCTTTCCTGAGGGGTGAACGTGTCCCACTGAGAGGATTGTACGGCCGGTGAAGAATAAAACTGAGCTGCTTACCTCTCACCCTGGGCCTTGCTGGAATGTAGCATTTTTGACCCATAGATGTTTATTTCATTTCTACAGAGCATTTCAGATGCACTTTTGGTCTTTTATTTTCATAATAGCTTTGTTGAGATATAATTCACATATCATAACATTCACCTTTTTAAAAATTTTTTTAATTTATTTTTATTTATTTATTTTTTGAGGAAGATTAGCCCTGAGCTAACATCTGCTGCCAATCCTCCTCTTTTTGCTGAGGAAGACTGGCCCTGAGCTAACATCCGTGCCCATCTTCCTCGACTTTATATGTGGGACGCCTACCACAGCATGGCTTGCCAAGTGGTGCCATGTCCACACCCGGGATCCAAACTGGCAAACCCTGGGCCGCCGAAGTGGAACACGTGAACTTAACCACTGCGCCACTGGGCCAGCCTCACATTCACCCTGTTAAAGAGTACAATTCAGTGATTTTAGTGTATTTACTGAGTTGTGCAACCATCGCCACTAATTTTAGAACATTTACATCAACCCCCGAAAGAAACCCCATACCTGTTAGCATTCTGTTGCCATACCCCTCTCCCCCCGCCCCTGGGACCGACTAATGTACTTTCTGTCTCTATGGACTTGCCTGTTCTGCACATTTCATATAAATGGAACCAAACAGTGTGTGGTCTTTGGTAACGGGCCTCTTGCATCCAGCATAGTGTTTTCAGGGCTCATCCACACTGTGGCCTGCATCACTACTTCATCTTTTTGCAATGCCAGACAATATTTTAGGATATGGATGGACCACATTTTCTTTAGCCGTTTGTCAGCTGATGCACATTTAGATTGTCTCCACTTTTGGGCTGTTGTGAACAATGCTGCTATGAACATTGTTGTGAAAGGTTTTGTGTGGACTAGTGGTTTTGTTTTTCTTGGGTATGTACCTGGGACTGACACACTCGTTCTTGAGTTTCTTCCAACAGTTGAGTATTTTGGGTGAAAGTGGGATCTCAATTGAAAATCAGTTTCTGGTTGCAGATGATCATATATCCTATAATTGTGTTTTTTGGGCTTTTTAAAAAGATTTTATTTTTTTTTCTTTTTCTCCCAAAGCCCCCTGGTACATAGTTATGTATTTTTTAGTTGTGGGTCCTTCTGGTTGTGGCATGTGGGATGCCGCCTCAGCATGGCCTGATGAGCGGTGCCGTGTCTATGCCCAGGATTCGAACTGGCGAAACCCTGGGCCACCGAAACAGAGTGTGTGAACTTAACCGCTTGGCCATGAGGCGGCCCCAATATATCCTGTAATTGTTCAACATAGATTTTAATGAAATTTGTTAGGCAGTTAAAGATACATCTATCAACTACTAAGTTGTGTGTGTGTACCATGTGCAGTTTGGTGGTTGATCTGAGGCTGTTGTCTTAGGATATTCATATTGCAGTTCTGTCAGCTGTAGACCTCTGGACAACAGCATATATTTTACTTCCACCCACAAACCAAATTTCAGCTACTTAAAAGCCATTAAAAGGAGGGGAGGGAGGGAGGACTAGGTGGAGCACAGAGGATTTTTCGGACAGTGAAGCTACTCTGTGTGATTCAGTGGTAGCTACACATCGTTGTAAATTCGTCCAAACTCAGAGAATGTACAACACCGAGAGTGAACCCTCACGTGAGGTGTGTGATTCTGGCAGATGACGATGTGTCAGTGTAGGTTCATCAATTATAATAAATGTACCACTCTGGGGGATGTTGATGGTGGAGGAGGCTGTGCACATGTGTGGGCAGAGGAAATAGGGTAAGTCTCTGTACTTTCTGCTTTATTTCACTGTGAATCTAAAACTACTCTGAAAAATAGTCTAGTAAAACAATCCATGAAAAGATCAAGCAGCTCTGTGCATTTCAAAGGGAATCTTCTGCCATTTGGTCTGAAGGTCCCAGCTTGTACACTGTGCAGCAGCCTGAGTTTGCTGGATACTTTGTTTCCCTGCTTGTCAGCAGTCCCTCTGCCTGGTCCCAGAGCCCTTGGGGGACTGGCCTCTGCCCTCCTCTGCGCCTCTCTACTCCTCCATCCCAGCGCTTTAGCAGTGCTGGCCTTTCCATTGCTTAAACCTCTCTAGCTCATTCCTGCCTCCCAGCCTTTGAACCAGCTGCTCCCTCAGCCTCGATGCAGTGCTGCCCTCCCATTATTATCAAGTCTTAAACAGCCTCCCCTCAGAGAGACTCCCTGGCCTCTTGCTCTGAATCAGCCACACCGACCTTGCCCTGATTCTGGCTGACTGCTCTGAGTGGCCTTTATCAGTCCCCTTGTTTAACTACGTGTTTGTTCCCACGTTGGAATGAGCAACCCCACGAGGGAAGGGAATCTGCTTCCTGTGCTGCTCCACCTCTGAACAGCGGCTGTAAGGCGTTAAGTAAATGTCAGTGGGTGAATGGCCAAGTTCCTTTCCTCCTCCTGAGATGCTGGTGCCCGTTAGAGCCAATGTTTTCCTGGGGGACAGCAACCAGTAACCCCCAGACAACCAAC
This sequence comes from Equus przewalskii, assembly GCF_037783145.1. Taxonomy (NCBI): domain Eukaryota; kingdom Metazoa; phylum Chordata; class Mammalia; order Perissodactyla; family Equidae; genus Equus; species Equus przewalskii. The sequence continues at coordinate 117,400,241 of NC_091832.1, read as the reverse complement.
AAAGCAAAACCACAAAGCATCATTGTAATTTAACCTCTCCCTTTTTCCCTCTTTTAGAGCGATCACCCTCTGCCCCATCCCACTCTTCGCAGAAAGGAGCTGCCACGAGACTGTGAGTGTTGACCGTGCGAGGACCAAGGTAGGAGTCACTATGCTGCCGTCTTCAAACAGCAGGGTGGGGCTTCCTGGTGGAGAGCGGAGGTAGAGTTCGCATCAGCTGAAGGCGGGCTGCCTCCCAGTTGTCCTGTATCTTCTCTGCTGTCTTCTCTTTTCCAGTGAAGACATTTCATAAATACCTTAGCTCTGAAAATTTCTGTTTTATCTTCAGGAGAGTCTTAGATTTCAAGCTGTTTCAGGTGAGTGCATGCTTCCTCACTCATTGGATCGTTGTCTTAAATGACCGCACGAAAAACAGGGATAACGTCAAAATTTCCTAACCTCTCTGCATTAGTGCCGAAAGACAGCACCCGTGCCTGCCTCAGCCAAGCCTTGAGGAAGTTTGGTGGCGTTAGAAATCTTCAAAGAAACCTCAGTCAGCTGTGCGCCTTTTCAGCAGCGTTACTGACATTGTTACTGGCACTTCTTCCCTGTGTATGGTAATTGAAGCCAAGGCTAAGAGATGTGCTGGTTAGACCTGTTCTGTGCCCGCTGAGGAGGAAGGAAGGCGTCTGCTTGGCAGTTGACGTTGTGCAACTCGGCTCACTGTCTTTACTAACTTTTCTTTAACCTCAGGGGCAGTCCTACTCTCGAGGATAAACACAGCGCTTGTGTTGTTAATGTTCTCTTTCTTCTCTGCAGCTCTGGCCGCCTTGCGACTGGGCTCACGTGGCTCTTAGGGTGGCCGTGCTTTTTCATCGTTGCTAGTGTGCTGTTTGCCTGAGAAGACTCAGCCCTCCGATGGACCCCAGGGCCGTGTAATCCCAAGTTAATTAAAAATAAACTTTTATGAATATTTAAGAGTCATTGTTCAGCACAGCATTCTATAGGCTTGTTTGTTTGTCTTCCGTAGAATTCACAATAATTCTAGGAATGTGGCTAGGATTAGAATGCCTGTATTGGGCTGATACCAGGAATGACAACTATTTCTAAATATTTGACCCCCGTGATGTCTCTCCCCTTGTCTGGTAGTGTCTGTCCCATCGAGGCTGGGTGAAGAAAATAATTCATTTATTCAACAAATACTCACTGAACAGTTTCTGTGTGCCAGATGCTCTTTTCAGCGTTGCGAATAAGGCCGTGAACAAAACAAAATCCCTGCTCTCCTGGAGCTTTTAAAAAGCTCCCGACGTCGTCAGTAAACGGGTGGGAGAGGGGAGGCTCTGAGCACCTGGCCTCTCAGGTGTTGGGGGCAAGCCCCTCCAGGTGGCAGACGGATACAAGACGAGAAGGAGAGAGTGGAACTTGATATGGAAAAGAGGATAAAGCAATCTTCTGCCCTAGTTTAATCACTGCAAATATACAGAATCTTATTAAAACAACAAAGAAACAAAAAGATGCCAGGTTGATGTAACTTGGGCTTAGAAGAGAAAGAAGGATTGCTTTCCAAGTATACCATTTTTATACATTTTTTTCAGATTGACAGATTTTGCCTAAATTCTGCATCTCCCATCCCCTCCCAGCCTCGGTGGTCAGTGTCTAAGGTACCCTTCCAGAGTTTCTCTGTGCACAAACGAATATGACTTCAAGTGTGAATATGAAGTCCTATTTGCCCCCTTCATAAGGTCAAAGATGGCAAACTACGCTTCTCTGCAATGTATGTTTTTCCCCAGGGTGTGTAAGAGGGTTTAACACATCAGGACTGAGAGAGCGTCCTCATTCTTTTGTTTCTCAGCAGTTACAGAGTAGGCCATTGTATGGATGTACCACAATTTAAATAGTGACCTATTGATGGACATTTGGGTTCTGGCCAATCCTTTGCGCTTAAACAAAGCTGCAAGAAATAACTTTATACATAAGGTATTCTGCACGTATGCAGTTACAACTGTAGAAATGTGCAAAACAGAATGGCAAGTCACAAGGTGTGTGTATGATTTTGATAGATGTTGTCAAATGACCTCCCAGAGGGCGTTTTTCTTGTTCTTATCCCTCATAGAAACCTGTGAGAGCAACTCTCACCAGGGTCTGGACTTTTTGCCAATCTGGTAGGTTCAGTGGTTTCTCAAAGTAGTTTCAATTTGGGAGAACTCTTTGTTCAGAATTTTCAGTGGTATTCTTTTAAAGAAAAAAAATGCTCAGAAAATTAAACAGGATGAGGATTCATCTCTTTTTATTGTACAAAAGGACCACTAAAAGCCGTCTTAGATCTTTTGTTCTGTAATTTAAGACAAGGTTTGTCCATGTTAAAAGTGCTGCATTTTAAATACTGAAACCACCCAGGATAGAAGTGTTTCTCAGGCTCGTGGTGTACCTCGGTGACCTGCTGAGAAGAGTAAGGCCTTTCTCCCATAATTTGGTGCTGTATTATGGCAAATTGAAATAGGACAGGGTACAAAAATGAGTTAACACCACAGACCTGAGACGGCTCTCCTTCGAAAGGCCTGCTTGCAAGGTTGGCCCTTGGGTGGCATCTGGGAACTCGATTTGGGGAAGGTCCCCACCATCCCCTGATAACGGCTCACTGTGCCCGACTGTTTGTGCAGCCAGTATGGTTTATGTTGAATACCTGCTTGCATTCCAGGAGTATGGGATTTGGGTACATGCCCAGCAGAAAGTGCCTATGTGACCAACCCCAATAAAAACCCCAGACACTGAGTCATGAATGAGCTTCCCTGGTAGATGACATTTCACAGGCGTTGTCACAGCTCATTGCTGGGGAATTAAGCATGACCTGTGTGACTCCACTGGGAGAGGACTCTGAGCTTGAGCCTGGTCTCCTCCGGGCTGTGTCCCCTGTGCCTTTTGCCTTTGCTGACTTTGCTCGTATCCTTTTGCTGTAATAAATCTTAGCCATGAGTGTGGCTAGATGCTGGGTCCTGAGTCCTCCTAGCGAATCATCAAACTAGAAGTGGTCTTGGAGACCCGACACAATCAGCTTTGCAAAGATTTTAATATTCTATTTAATATGTCTATATTAATGGCGGGTGACACAAATATTTTTAGTATGCACTTAACTGATCTTTGGCATTATATCTTGACTTGTATTCTGTGTTCAGTTGTAAAGTGTGTAATAGTTCAGATTTCTGAACACTGGTTCAGCGTTTGCTTCTACAGATGGAGGCAGCAAGAAGGCCACCGGGTGTGAACGTTTTTGTGTTTAGTGGTGAACCCACAGCTTCTTTGGTCCCCCCAATGTCGTATTTAGGCTTAAAAGCCTCTTGCTTTAATTTTCTATAATTTGATTATTAGATAAATGGACTTACTCAAACTCCTTTGGATTCATAGCCACAGAATTTTAGTTAAGCAGTCTGATTTCTGAGTACGCCCTGGTTCTGAAGCGTGTCTGCAGATAGCGTCCTAAAAACTTCACTCCAGACAGCAGATCTTTGTCCAAATAGGATGTAAAACCTTGCAATTTTTTTTTTTTTTGGTTGGGAGGTCGGCCCTGAGCTAACATCTGTGACCAATCCTCCTCTTTTTCGCTTGAGGAAGATTGGCCCTGAGCTAACATCTGTGCCCATCTTCCTCCATTTTATGTGGGACACTGCCACAGCATTGCTTGATGAGCAGTGCATAGGTTCGCGCCTGGGATCTGAACCCACCAATCCCAGGCCACCAAAGCAGAGTGCATAGGCTTAACCACTACACCACCAGGCTGGCCTCAAAGCTCTCAAATTTTGAAATAAAGCTTTCTTTTTGTATAATTGTGTATTAGCATCTCATTTAAAATTCTTGCATATTCGAATAGAAAACTGATAAAAGTGTTAAACATAAAGATTTATTTGTTTAAGCTGCTTTTCCTAAAGAAATTAGATGGTGTCTAAAGAGAAGAGTTTATAGTTACTTGGTTTAAGTCTTAAATGTAGTCGAGAGCACTGGGTCTTGGTGCTCACAGTTGACCCGTATATTTTTGATGATAATAACTAAGATTGACCCTGTGGCAGCCACTGTTCTTAATGTTTTACATATAGTACCTCATTTAATTGTCACAGCAACCTTATGAGGTAGCTACCATTAATTCCACTTTGAGACATAGAGGGTTTAAATGAGTTGCCCAAAGTGAAGTGGCTTGCTAGAACGGTGTAGAACCATAATTTGAATTCAGGTCGTCACCTTCATAGGCCGAGTTCTTAGGCGCTCTGCTGTCCTGGGTCACATGGTAATATCTCATTGGTGCTGCGGAAAGTTGGTTGAATAAAGAACTTTATACACTTATCCTTGGCTATGGGGATGAACTGAGTGTTTTCTGCTGAGTGTAAGAAATGCTCATCTCCTTGGTTTCTAAGTGTGAGGAATCATAAGTGGGATCCGTATAAAACACAAAACGGAGCATGTTACTCCCTGATCCCATTATCCAGGGGGCAAGATCCAAATGTCATAACAAGGCCCTATGAGGCTCTTCAGGAGCACTTCAGCCAGGCTGACTTTCCTTCTGTTCCCATACATACAAACCACATTCTCCTTTGCTCCTCAAGGTCCTTGCATATGCTATTCCTTCTGCCTTAAATAACCCTGTCCCAACTTGCCAGACTCATCTTCATCCTTCAGATCTGAGTTGAGAGGCCCTTTTTCTTTCCGGAAGTCTTCCCAGACCTTCCCAGACTGGGGGGATGTGCCTTGGCAATGTGTTCCCATAGCTTCCTGGACTTTTACTTATCCACACGTTTATCTCCCTGTGTTATGGTTGCTTCCCCAGCTGGACTGCAAACTCTTTGAGGTCAGGGGCAGGTCTGTCTGCTTGACTTGGTGCAACAGACCTTCACATGTCTAACTGAAGGCTAAATAAGCTTTCAAAAGATGAGAGAGGGGGCCAGCCGGTGGCATAGTGGTTAACTTCATGCACTCCTCCTTGGCGGCCCAGAGTTCGTGGGTTTGGATCCTGGGCATGGACATAACAGACCGCTCATCAAGCCATGCTGTGGCGGCGTTCCACATTACGAAATAGAGGAAGGTTGGCACAGATGTTAGCTCAGTGACGATCTTTCTCAAGCAAGAAGAGGAAGATTGGCAACAGATGTTGGCTCAGGGCCAATCTTCCTCACCAAAAATTAAAATTAAAAAAAAAGGGTGAGACAGAATCAATAGTAATTTAGCTCTCAGAGTAGAGAAATGCAAGAAACTGTGCTCTCTATGAGATGAGGCTCTACTCCCATTTAATTATCAGAAACCTTTAGTTATAGCATGGGAACAAATATTCTTGTTTTGTTACTGAAACTTGCATTAAGCAGGTAGTCAGCCACAAAACTGAACTTAAATCCTGAGCTTTCTGCTGGTAGTTTCGTTCCCTGTGACTACTCTAGTTTGCAAATCTGAAGAAGGGAGCTTTCTGTCTCCAGTTATATTCATGAGCCCAAACATGTTATAGGGCTGCCGTAGATCCACTTACCGCCTGTGAACCCCAGATTGGGAGAACCTGCCTTAGACACGGTTAAGGACTTTAAAACACTTTGGAGAGCAATTTACGCCCACATTGCTTGCCAGTAGTAATTGTAACTCACAGTAAGCCAGTTCTAGATGGTGAGTGCCCTTTTCTTAAAGCTGTTATGGAGCTTGTCTGCTGGACTTTAAGAAATTTTTAGACATGAAAAGATTTTTTTCCCTAAAGATGCCTTTCAAAAAGAAAATATTTTGGAGAAGATAAAGTTTTAACGTATGTTTAAGATGAAAATCTTTGCTAAATGAACTTATATACATGCCGATTTTGTAGCTGTCAAAGACAAAGTAAAATTTATATCATCTATTAGACTTTTAATAATACGCATCCATATCAGGCATACTGTAACCCCTATTGTAGGATGAATATTATTTGATGAGGGGAAGAACAAAGAAAACTTTCTAAATTACTACTTTGCATCCTTCAGTCTATAAACATAAGTAAATTTAGGATTCTGGATTTTCCTGTGAAGATGGGAGGTGACATGTAGGCATGCCTGTAGGTCTTACTTTCTGGGTCTTCAGCAGACATGGGTGGACAAAAACACAGTGTCTGGTGTGTGTGTGTGTATGTGTGTCTGCCTTTGTTTAACCACTTTTCCTCCTTTGAATAGTTAATGCATAGAAATGACTAGGAAAAATAGTCAGTGGGAGCCACAAAGTATTAGGGAATAGCAGTAAGTGGTGGAGAATTTATATGGAACGCAAGCCCAGAGCATTTCATTCTAGATTCTTGACTTCTGGAGTGTCCCGGGTGTGCTAACTGAAGTCTGAAGATAAAGGTGGCAAGGTGACCTTAGGCCAAGTCTGATATCTTTATATTCATTATGGCATTTGAGAGTGAACCCCGTCAATTCTGAAGCTGCTTATATGTGCTTATCAATTCTTTCTTGTTATCAAAAAACAAAAAGAAAGAGACAGGTGTGTGTATAACAGTTTTTCTGGCCTGGAATGTAGCCTACCGAATGAGTCAACCCCACGGTTGCCTGGAAAAAATTCTTTCTGGACTCGGAGGTCACAATTAGTGACTGAGTGCTGATTAGGAGTAGGTTACGTTAACTGTGAATTCATGGGAGACCTGTTCCTCAGAGGGATGGCAAGTCACTTCTGTGGCACTGTATAATTCCAGTTCTCTTTTATATGAAGATTCCTGTAATTACCTTTTGTCTTAAAGTTCTCTTCAGAACTCAATAGGAAAAATAGCGTAGCGTGTATTTTAGCTACAAGGGGTCTGTTGACTCTGTGCACAGCACACCTTTTGAATTGCCCTGACTTGAAAAGAATTGGAGGAGCCTCTACAAACTGTGACCTGGGAAAGAACAGCTTCCAGGTGAAGTGTGAAATCAACAGTCTAGTGCTGGGAGGAATTCGTGCTGAGTCAACATCTGACTGTACCTGGGCCTGAGTCACCTTCCTCCTGCCACACACAAACAGGTTTCTAGGCAACAGGAGTGATGCACACTCTAAACACCTCACCACAGTGAAATTTCCCTCCGCGGTATTTCCAGGAAATGTCCCTCTTAGAAGTCACCGGGGAGCTGGGTAAACACTCTCACGGATACCGAGGGCATCGGATGACCCAGAGCTGGTAGCTGTGTGTTAGAGGGTGGGGATGGCTAGCATTTGGGAGGAAATCACCTCACAGGGAAAACACACTGTTACCTGCGTAGTGACTGGGGCAGGGGGTGAAGCACTCCCCAGAAGGACTCAGAGGGAAGGGAAATCCATTTCTCTTAGGGAAGAAAAAATAATGGCACATTCCTAATTGTAAAAAGTAAGACCAAGATTCTGGAAAATTGCAACATAGCATAGTGGCTAAGAGCATAAATTCTGGACCCAGATTTCCTGGGTTCAAATCCCACCTCTGCCCACTTGCTAGATTCTAGGTTCCACTTCCTCATGCCTCACATGGTGGAGATAGTGGTACCTACCCCATAAAGTGGTGTGCATGTTAACATGTAAATGCTTGGGAAGCACGAGTGTCTGTAATCCTAAACTGTGGGGACGTGTTGTCATGCCCTCCACCCTCCAGATAACTCTAAGAAGTGGAAGCAGATTTGTGAAGGAATGAAGGAAACCCCAAGATGGGTGAGAACTTTTCAAGGATTTATCTGTTCTTTTATGATTTTGAGAACTGCAATTATAGAAATTATAGCATCATTTAAGAAACCTCTCCAAAGGTTTTCAACATTAGGTACTTTGAAAATTATAATACATTGAAAGACGAGATCAGGCTTATGCAGGGGCTGAGGTGTGTTCACGGAGAGTGGCTTGGGGTCTTCCAAGGTACCTGGAACTTTCTGAAGCTGGACGAATTTTTGCTTTACTATTTTTTATACTTTGTGTTATATCTCCTTTTTTATATAAGATACGTTATAGTAAAAAATGCAGTCACTCTAAGTAAACCACTGTAAATTGAATGAAATTTTTAGGCCTTTGTGTCACATATGGAAATCCTAGTTATGCAGACTCATTATTGACTCATGGAGAAACAGAAAGGCACCTGAGGTTCTCTGGAGAAGGGTAAGCTGGATTTGGCGTGTTTGTGTGGGCGGACACATTCATTGGCAGCCGTTCGAGGCCTCTGGATGCCAGGCACTTGGCTGGTGCTCAGCGACATGGTGGTGGGGACTGCCCTCGCTCCTCCTAACCCAGCAGTGGAGGTCGCCCTGCGTAGGCTGCAGACTCCAGAACCACGTGCTGGACTGAAGAAATGGGGGGGCATAGGTGCGGGGAGAAAGCCATGGCATCTGATCTTCTTAGAGTTCTGACTTGCCTTGAGTTTATTTTTGAAGGGAAAGCAGAGTGTCACTGGTTCGTGTGGGCTGCCAGGGCAGCAGAGCCTGGAGGATGCCCTGCACTGATCCAGCAGCGCTGTGAGCAGCCGGGAGATTAGCAACCTCTCTGCCTCCTGGACTCGCAGGGAGTCTGGTTCTGTCAGGTGCAGGGGTTTCCCAAGGAGGGATATGCTGTACAGCCAAGAGGAAGAAAGGGATTAGGGGACGGGTTCTCAGGGTATCTCAGTACCTATGGAGCTTTCTTTATTACCAAAATAATAGCCTACTGACTTAAGGTTAACTTTTGGATCTCTATCAAAGTAGCAGAAAAACCCGTTTAACTCTAAAATTTTCTGACTTTCCTGGAAGCCACAATACATAGTGCTTCACTGGATTCAGCATTGAAGGTAAATAGTGTTTTGTATACAACCTTATACCTTGGATAACTTTCTACGAGTGTAGACTGTTGAGTTAGGGGAAATGCTTTTAAGTTTGGTTTGTTTTATAAAGAACCTAGAGTTTTCTGTTAACTTTGATTCACAGTTTTTCAGCAGGAACCTTTATGTTTCTGGATGGAAAACAGTATTAACCATTATTCATAATGAACAAACGTAACTTATTTTTAAAAACTGAGGAAGCCATAAAACATGCTTCAAATGATTCAAATAAACTTTGATGGAGTTCACTTACTTTAGTTATATTTGTTTGTTCCAAAACTATTTCAGGTAGGGATTATTTTATTAACAAAGTTTTGTTTTGTTTTTGGTGAGGAAGATTGTCACTGAGCTAACATCTGTGCCTGTCTTCCTCTATTTTGCATGTGGGACCCTGCCACAGCATGGCTTGATGAGCCGTGCACAGGTCTGCCCCCAGGATCTGAACCTGCAAACCCTGGGCCACTGAAATGGAGCCCACAAACGTAACCACTATGCCACCAGGCTGGCCCTAAAAAGTTCTAATACACGATCAGCTGCTTTTCCAAAGTTATTTGGCTCAGGTGTATGTGTGTCATGTCTGGGGTAAAAACTGGAATCGTCTGCTACCCAGGAAAAGAACATCTATGATTGCTAATGCATTCCCAGAGAAGTCCAGTCTTGTTTGATGCTGTAAATGTCTTCTGCCTTTAAACATTAATCCTAGTGGACTAGATTAACTCTTTAAATCAAAATATACAATTCCAGATTACTTGGAATATATTTATTTCTCAATTTTAAATATTTCAGAAGAGACCTTTTTAAACTCCAACTATTTTAAACATAGTTTATGCTAACTTGTGTTATATTATTTCCTAATTTTGGATCTGCGTCCATATTATGGTCACTTGGTGTAATAAAGCACAGTACTTTCTCCTTCTCTGTCCTTTGCTGTTGGCCTCTGAGCTCACCCAGTAGCCTCCTGTTGTTGACCTTGCATCTAATTAACCAGCTGTTGTTCCAGGGATATGACCTTTCGCCTTCAACCTCATAAAATTATTTTTTTCAGTTTTAATGTCATTTCTTCTCTAATAAACCTGAAATCAGGAGCTCTCCCTTAAGATCTTACTTAGTTGGCTTTAGCCCTGGTGGGAAAGGGGGTTCTGCATCGGGTCCCCCGTAGTAGTCTCCTTCATTCAGATGCCTAAATAGTGAGTGGAACCTAATACTCTCCCATAAATTTCTCTTTTCGCGTGGCCTATTCTGGCAGTGTGATTTCTGACCATGGGAAATAAAGATGCAAGATAAACCATGTTTTTAACTGTAATATGCCAGTGGCCAGTGATTTACCGTATCCCTTCTTTGAGAACATGAGGAAGGCAGGGCAGAAGAAGCTGAGGGGCAAGGGCGTGGCGCTGCTTCTCATCCCACGGTCAAGTCAGGCTTAGACGCTGGCTCTTAGAATTCCAAGATGCTACCACCAGGGTCGACCTGTGTTTCATTTGCTCCTGATATCAGCGAGGGCATGTTGTAGGGCCATGCCTTTGAAGGAACTTTTGTTGTTCATTGTCTTAATACACCCACATGGACCTGTTACCCTTAAATTGTCTATGTGAAGCTAGGGTAAAACACCCCAAATTTTTAAATCTTTGAGGACCAGTCTCACGATGGTGTCCTGAGCACCACGAGGAAACACCTGGTGTGTTGATGGTTCATCCACTCCTTATCCATAAGTACCTCACCTACTGCTTTTCTTTCTGTGAGAAACGTGGATTTTGTTTACCTTCTTGAACTGTCTTTGAGGCCATCACGAACATATCTTTTTTTTCTTTTTCATATTTTAATATCGGAAAGAGTCTTCGAAATCTGTAAAATGATGGAGTCGTATTAAATGAGACAGCTGAAGATTGCTCTGTTGCGTACCTAGGACTGGCTGTGGCTTGTTTCTGCTAAACAGAGACGAGGATTCTCGTCTCTTAACTTAGGATCCAGGGCCTTGCGGTGACACCGTTAGTTTTAAAACTTTTAAGCCATGGAACCCAGATTTCAGATGAGATTTTGGTAACCCTCCAACATAGAAAGAAAAGCAGAGCTCCTCTGGGTGAAGCAAGATGGGGACCTGGAGACATGTCCCCGTGGTCTCCCTGAGACACTGCCCTGTAACTCGTTTCTTCCCAGCGTGGCTCCTAGCACAGATAGGGTGTGTGGCCCATCTCTCTCTCCCCCCAGTTAAACCTGGTCTTGTTCTTGTTCTACTTCTCTAGAGCATTTCTGGCCCCAGATCTGAAAATGAACACAAATGGCAAAGTGTGAGGAGGTGAGTTGACCCAGCCTGGGATCCCAGCCATGAAGGAGATGCTGGCTCCTCCCGGTTGACCCTGGAACGTTTTCACGTGTCCAGAGGAAGCTGCAGGGGAGGTCTGGCCGTGAGACTCCTCTGATCTCCGAGGCCGGTGCTCCTGACTTGGCAGGGCTGTGCCGTCCGTTTCCTTTCCTTTGCTGTAAGAATTCATCCTGAAGCTCTGTGCTCATCTGTAGATGCTTTTTGCAGAATGGGGAATGACGTGCTGAATCAGACACTACCGAAGTACCAAATGCTGGCTCTGCTACTTACTAGCTGGTGACCTAGGGCAATTTACTTAACCTCCCTGTGTTCATCTGTAAAATGTGGGTAGTAATAATATCTACCTCATAGAGTCATGGCGAAGATTAAATAAGTCATGCATTTGGAATAGTGTTCGGGCAATAGTAGGTACTCTACAAGTGTTAGCTGTAACATTAGTAAGTCTAGGCCATATAAATTTAAATCACTAATGGGAGACAAATTCAAAAATTTTTTAACACTTAAATATTCCAATTTAGCATTGTTAAGTAAAAATATATATTTTCTTGGCAAAGAGAATATAGCATGATGGTGGTAAATCCCAGTTAGCTTTGCATAATTATAATCTTGATAAAAATGACTTAAAGTGTATATTTGTAAGTACTTTTCTGAACAAAAGCTTTCTTAAAATAACTACAAAGCCAAAAATATAATAATTAATTGGCTTCACAATATAAATACGATTTGCTAAGGCCCCAGAGAAATTTCCCCTTCTCTCTAATTGTTACACATGCCCTTGTTGTGGGTAAGGAGAGCTACTCGAAGTGGTCAACCAGCATTTCCTAGAAGACTCTTTTTGACAGTTCGTCTGCAAATACAGGTTTCTGGTTGCACTTTGGTGAAAATATTTGCAGGGAAAACCTGTTTATTTAGGCAGTTATCTGTTGAAGAAACAGCAGTGTCCTTGATGGGTGCATTTTTGTGTGTTGGCGTTGGTGCCACTTGGAGAATGACATGAAGCGGTTTTCTGCCTCTGTGACAACAGGAGCCTGGAGCCCTGCTTAGGGTCAGGGTCTCCTTTTCCCACTAGCTCTTTATCACACCCAGATATTTGCCAAATACCTAATTCACATTTGAAAGGCTTTATGATTATTAAATATAATGTTTAAGTAATTCTGTAATTTTCTTGCTATTGACAGTCTTTGAACTAAAGTCTGATTCGCACTGTGGAACACCGTTGATAAGAGGTTTGCCTAATAATCATGCATGAATATACAGGTCAAAAGGTAAATGTGAAAAAGGATAACCAGGGGCCCGCCCTATGGCCGAGTGCTTAAGTTTGCATGCTCTGCTTCGGAGGCCCAGGGTTTCGCCAGTTTGGATCCTGGGCGCAGACATGGCAACACTTGTCAGGCCGCCACGCTGAGGCGGCATCCCACATGCCACAGCTGGAAGGACCCACAACTAAAATATACAACTGTGTACTAGGGGGACTTGGGGAGAAAAAGCGGGGGGGGGGGGGGGGGGGAGGGTAACCATTCCCTGAAAATGCTGGACAAGAAGTGGCCCAGAGGGAAAGGTTAGTGTCTAACCAGCCAGAAGTTATAAATTGGCATTTGTTTTGAAATGGGAGCTTGGGGAGAGGGGACACTGGGTTTCGCCCTCGCTGGGCAGTGAGCACTGTATCTGACGGTACATTTCTGGGTCCAGGAGTTGCAGCAGGACAGGTTTCCTGGAGAAAGTGGCAGCTCAGCTGAGAGGCAGCTATGGAAGCAGGAGGGTGGGTTGGGAGGGAGTTTGGGCCGCTGCACATGATGTGGAAAGGCCTGCTGAGAGGGGGGACTGCCTGTAGAGGACACAGGAGTTAAGTACACATGGCTGAAAGCACAGGATTTAGGGAAAGAAAGAAAACAAGTCTCAAAAAAGCCTGAAAAGGAGACAGAGGCCAGATCGTGAGGGTCCTTGTCAGTAGTGTCAGCTGTAAGAAGGATGCACCACCATCTAAGAAGCAATCTGGAGAAAAAATAAGATAACCAGGGAAAGGTGACCTGGATATTTGTTATTTCGGAAATTGTGTTCGTTTTGTTTAGGGTGACAACAGCGTTCAGGTTTTTTTTAGAGAGCCTTTATCTTAAAGAGGCCTTCTGAAATATTTACAGATGAAATGACATGATCTCTGGGATTGCTTCCCCAAAATCCAGGGTAGAAGACAGATGACAAGGATTTTCCATGATGATTGTAGCTGATGAGGTTCACTATGCTGTTCTTCCTACTTCCAATATGCCATGTTTGAAATTTTCTCTTACAAGTTCTTTTCTTTTAAAGTCAAAATAAGCAATGGACCTTTGGCCATGAGGAGCCGCTTAAGGGCTCTAAAGAAACTGGTAAAGCAGGAAACGGACTGGGACCACAAGGAGAGAGGGAGCAAGTGCTGCATTAAACGCTCCGTCAGTCGCCTCCCACGGCTGTGCTGGTGCTTCAGTTTCTCCCTGTGTGGAGTGGTGGTGACAGCCTATCTTCCCGTGAACTGATCTCTGGGACCCATTTTCTCCCAACACTTTGACTCTGTGCTCTAGTAGTACAAAATACTAGGTATTCCTTGTACTATGTCAGCTTTCTTTTTGTTAAAAAAATGACTGTGTAATGTCTCTTTCCAGTGGATGGATTTAATTTGCTGTGGCTGTTGATATATCTGGCCTAATTCCTGCCCTGTTTGTGAACCGAAGTAAGCTAGACAGAGCGGAGGTGAGAAATAGGCAGGAGATGACAGTGGATAGGACCAGGGGGGACGAGGGGGGATTGTCAGGGGCGCCGAGGAGCGAGGCTTCGTTCACCCCGAGTAACGGGTGCATGGGGGTACAGTTTCCTGAGATAAGAGACAGAGGAGGGGCTGCACGGTCTGTTGGCGCAAGTGACAGGTGCCGTTTGGACATGAGTTATGAGCATCTGCTTTTCCTGTTCTCAGGGCAGTGAACCCTTCAAGATGGAACTCACTCTTTTCCTTTAAAGAGACCCCATCAACCCATAATCCTTTTTGACATTCTTAAAATGTGCCTCTGAAGTGTGGGTACATAGTAACCAGAATGTCATTTTTGGTCTTGTTCAGTCCAGCGTTTGGAAATGGGCTCCCAGTCTCTTAATCTGTTTATTGCTGCAGATTATACTACAGGAAATATTTTAGAACCAAAAAAACCCCTAAACCAGAAAACAAATAACTTCTCATTTTCTAGCCTGTTACTTTGGGGTATTTTTTCAATCCAGGTTTTGGATAGCAAATGTATGTTTAAAAAAAAATTCAGGTGCCAGCCTCATGCTGTAGCGGTTAAGTTCACTCACTCCACTTCAGCGGCCTGGGGTTTGTGGGTTCGCATCCCGGGCGAGGACCCCACACACCACTTGTCAAGCCATGCTGTGGCAGGTGTCCCACATATAAAGTAGAGGAAGATGGGCATGGATGTTAGCTCAGGGCCAATCTTCCTCGGCAAAAAGAGGAGGATTGGTGGTAAATGTTAGCTCAGGGCTAATTTTCCCCCACCAAAAAAAAATTCAAATGATTATTTATAGTCAAATACTGTTATTTATGTAGGGTCATCAATGAAGATTAGATTGAATGGAAATGAGATTAAAGCTTCCTGATGCTCATTGAGCATTGGGCTTGTGGCATTTCCTGAGTGCCTTTTGTGCGAGGTTCAGGTGTAGACGGCACTGTCAGTCATCCTGTGTTTTTTCAAACCTGCTTCCCTCTGTGGAAGACAGTTCTGACCATCGTTTACTCCCCAGGATAGACCGGTGCTGAACTGAATGGGAGAACAACACTGATTTCTATTCACTACTGATTTACAGAGCGTGGCGTTCTTAAAGGCTATTTAAAAAAAAAAAGGAATTTTCAATTAAAAATTTCTACTTTAATTAAAAAATTTTACGTTTTAAAATTTCATTTTCAGTTTCATCTATATACCCTAGACTTTTAAAATTCCTGCGTAAGTTATATATAATCAGTCTCTTTTTTTCTTTACCTTTTGTGTTCATTATTTGAATTTTCATTTTTATTTCTATCTGGTATATGGTTTTACTGAACCTCAGATGTTATTTCAGATTCTTCTGTGATTTATAAAAGTTGTTTTTATTGCTCATTGGTCTTTTAAAGTGACTCTTGGTTGGAAAGGGTGGGGGGAGTTATTTGCTCAAAACTCCCTTGAGGATAGGAGGCAGCCTTCTCTTCTACCTTCCTTGGCACTTGGAGTGCAAGTCTGCACGGAATGGAAGGCCAGAAATAGTCCTGCCTTCTCTGCTGGCCGTCCGTTTACTTGTCTTACAGCCCAGGCTTTCAGCAGTGAGTACAACAGCTGCTTCATATTTAACCCTCGAGTACTGCGTGTCTGGAGGTTGTCATTTTGTGTCATTAAACTCAGGGTACAGTTTAAAAAGTTTTCTATGTCTCACCTATTTAAGATAAAATTATAAAATTTCTGCATTGAAAGTCAAATTGAATTCTGAATCCTCATTAGAGATTTGATAGCTTCAACTTTTCTGTCCCCATATAATGTCCTTGTTTTTATTCTTCCTGTGTTTATGAAATTGCATCTTTAACCTTTTCTTAAAAGCCTCGCGTGGGTTCAACATTTGTGAGAAGACAGCACTGGGGTAGTCAATTACATGAAAGTCTATTAGGACCAATATAATTAGAATATTAGCCATACACATTATTTTGATCTATTAGAAACGGAAAAGAACTCAAAGACAAAAATCCATAATTGAGTAAGTATGGGAACATTTTCAGTGGAAACCCCTCTTAGTTTTAAAAAGCTCTATTTGTATAGGTTTCTAGAAGCTACTTACTATAATTGGGTCTCAGCAGGTTGGATGTTCTTTTTTTTCTTTGAGGAAGATTAGCCCTGAGCTAACTGCTGCCAATCCTCCTCTTTTTGCTAAGGAAGACTGGCCCTGAGCTAACATCCATGCCCATCTTCCTCTACTTTATACATGGGACGCCTACCACAGCATGGCTTTTGCCAAGCGGTGCCATGTCCACACCCAGGGTCTGAACTGGTGAACCCCGGGCCGCCGAGAAGCGGAACGTGCCAACTTAACCGCTGCGCCACCAGGCCGGCCCCTTGAACATAGATGCTCTTGATATTCTTTTGACTTGATGGTGCACTGATTTTTTTCCTGATAATGAATATTCATAAGTTGAGTGTTACCTCATAAATCTGGTGATCCTATTTTGAATGCCCTCCCATTACTCGATTGCTCCATCCTGCATTATTTTTCTTTATAGCACTTTTAGTCTTTGTGTTATTATTATTGCTGTTAATGTCGATTAGCAAAATGTGAGAATGGGGTAAGTGACTTTTTTTAAACTGTCGTGTCCCTTCAGCAGTGCCTAGGACAGAGTAGATAGGTCCTCACTAAATATTGTGGAATGAATAGTCCTTTTAGTCAGTAATAGTCTTTGTCCTTTTAGGCAGTACAATCAAAACATGTTGCTTACTTGTTTTTTCAGTACAAAAGGGAAAAAGTAAAGTAAATGTTCCAGGTAGTATCACCTTCCAGGTAGCCATGTAACTTATTTATACATAACACAGTTTTTCCCCACAATAAAGAGTCCGGGCTGTGCACACCATTTTACAACTTACTTCCTTCACCTAACATTGTATGATAGTATGTTATGGTGCAAATAAAACATTTATAATGTAACCACTCCCATCTCGATGGACAGTGTGGCTTCAGCCTAACAGGTCCAGAATCACGTATCTGCAGTTTCAAAATCTAAACGTCTGAAAACAAAAGGTCCTTCCTTCCTTCCATCCCTCCCTCCCTACTTCCCTTGATAACCTGTGATGTCAAAACCCTTCTTGAGCTGACCGGAAGTTCTTTATAGTCTTTATTCATCCGCCTTAGTGTGA
Source organism: Equus przewalskii (assembly GCF_037783145.1). Taxonomy (NCBI): domain Eukaryota; kingdom Metazoa; phylum Chordata; class Mammalia; order Perissodactyla; family Equidae; genus Equus; species Equus przewalskii. The sequence goes on along the minus strand of NC_091832.1, from coordinate 117,383,293 downwards.
GTGTACCCGTATGCGTCATTCACATGTCTTCATGTTTGAATATCTGCTGTTTCCCAGCCCAGGAGGGTGGGCGGTGGTCGTGGTGAGCTGTGTGAGCTAGCATCTGCTCCGCGTACCCACAGACTGTCCAAAATCCAAAGCGCGGAATTGTAAAATGCATCTGTCCCCCAAAATCCTGCCGCGTGGATTTGGAAAACAATCTTTTCATGCTTATGCGAGTATCTTTAATATACATTCCAAGAAGTGATTCAAAGGAGGTATCGTGCAGCTTTTGAAATTAGGGAGAAAAGTAGTATATACGTTTTTTAGAAAGAAGAAATGGAATTAGAATTTTGGAGCACCTGGGATTGTTATTCAGTAATATGTTAATGAATTTTTTGCAAACTGGTTTAAATTAATGTTTCCAATCATTCAATTTTTAAAAGTAATTTTTGTATATAGTGTACATACTCTTTTGAAAGCCATAATTTATTTAACTAAGCATTTTGGTAATTTTAGGTTATCTCCAAAGTTTTGTTGTCACAGAGAGCAGAGGACAGAAACTGTTAGCTGATAATGAGTACAATAAAGCAAAAATCACCAAATGTCAGGCAAAAGGTTTCTAAAATGTTTAAGTACACAAGCTGACTCAAACATCCATGGTGCACAGCAAGTACCAATATTTGCGAAAGAGGGCTTGGGGATTTGCGTTTTTGACTGAATTGTCTCCTCCCTCAAATCTGGTTCTGTCTGGTTCTCTGCTGTTTGGCGGCTGATTGTGTTCAGGGAAACAACAGCAAAGAAGCGACTGGTTTTGTTTTGTGAAATATTGAGTGACATCTATTATATGGAAACAATTCATTTTTAAAGTGGTCCTCACCCCTCTCTTGCTCATAAACCCTGCAAAAGATGTCACACTCTACCGCAGTGAAGTCTCTTTTTGGAAGGGGACACTAGGTAAAGGCTGCCTTAACTGTGTGTGCACCTCATGGTAGGGCTGTAACATCCAAGTCGTTACTAGTTTACTGGGCTTTCTAAAGCAGCAGCAATAATGCAGACTTCCCCAAAACACAGCACTCTAAACATATATTTTTTATTGCAGTTAACTGAGGCTGAGTGAAAACCCAAAATAGAGATTTTGGTTAATAAATGCTTCTATAAACGCAACAACAACAACCATCCATGGTTTCTGACACTTTCAGCTATAAAATAACACATTTACAATGAGACTATTTTTAAATGCGGGCTATACACAAATGTAGGAAGGAAAAAATCTCCTACTCCTACCACTTGGACAACCAGTGTTAATATTTTCGTGTACTAGTGCTCTGACTTTTCTGTACATGCATTGTTTACATACTTGAAATTGTGCAAAACACAATACCTTTTTAAAACAAAAGCACATTCTCCCTGTTAACTCTGTCAGTGCTTTTATAGTTAAAATAGCCATTAGTATTTTCCTGATTATAAGAATGATTATTGTGGAAAATTAGGAAAGTAATCCAGAATAAAGAAAAAAATCACCCATAAATTCATCAGGCAGTGTTATATATGTATATTTTCTTCATATATGTAATATACATCTTTACATCGCAGAACTCATACTGCGATGTCCTCACCATTCCAAACTTAAACATAATTTTTATAAACTATTTGAAAATACCTTTGCATGCAGATACGTGGATGAATGCTTTTACTGGGGAAAATAGGAAAGTACAAAAGAGAATTAAAATCACTGGTTCATCTTCCCACCAGCAGTAACATCTGATATTCTTCTGGTGTATTTATTAACTCAGTCTTTTTAAAATGCATACATTTACGTTTTTATGAAAATAAGAATATCGTACTGTTTTTTAAACAATAAATTTAATGTATTTCATAGATACTTCAGCCTCTTACTGGAGACATTTGGATTATTTTCATGTTTCACCGAGTATATTTTTGGTAATGTTTTTTCTGTATTTTAGACTTGTTCCAAAGTAAATTCTAAGTAATAGAGTTACTTTATCAAGAGGTGTAAGCATTTTAAAATCTTATCGTTTAAAAAAAGAGAGAAGGATTTTCAAAAGAACTGTACCGACTTAACGACCCTCCCAGCAGCTCATGGCGGTTTTTACGCTCCTTGCCGACTGTAGCTTCAATGATGTTTCAGCGCGCTTTGTTTCAGGGTAGCTTTCCCTGTACTCAGGCAGAAGCCTGAGTGTGAATTTGTCAGTGAGACACTCTGCAGGAGGCTTCTGTCATTAATAATTGGGAGACATTCAGTCACAGGACCTCTTTTGCCTGGATTTGTCAGCGGAGGTGCAGGGGAAGCCAGTGCCGCGTGGAGAGTGGGGAGGGGAGCTCTGGCCCGAGCCCGTGTTCCATCCTCTCCCAGCTTCCTGTCTGCCGTGGGTGTCGCAGCTGCGGTCACTCTCTGTGCCTCTTGCTCCTTCCATGTTCTCCTGATGGCATTTGAGGGTGGACTTCAGGTTGGGTCCTGAGAGCGCCTGCCCTACTGCGAAGAACGAGCATGAAAAGCTGGCTTGATGTGCAAAGGAAAAGCAGAGCTGAGGCCCCACGTGAAAAGCATTGATTAAATAATCATAATATATTAATATATGATTTACGTACCATTTATATTTATGTTATGATTATATGGTTATTTGTTTATTGACATAGTTTCTGCTACATAGAATAGCTGCCCCTTTTTACGTGCCACATTAACTAACCGTGGTTGTGTTTACCATTGGAAGTGTTTCGGCATAGGCGGCCGGGTTCTCAGTGCTGTGGTGTTGTGAACAGCACCTGCCCCTCAGCCTTACCAGTTTGGTTTTCCATCCAAACACTCAGGGCTCTCCTGCCTGTCCTGATGACAGAGACTGATGCTCACCTTCACTGCCTCTCTGCTCCCCAGGCTTTTACAGAACGTGCCTTCGTTTGGGACCTCAGAGCCTTTGAGGTGCAGCTCTGATGTCTGTCTCTACTTTCCCATATTTTCTTTCTCTTTTAAGGCTTCATGCAAAACTCTTACTCTTGTTCTGCTATCCCTTTTCTTTTCCAAACTCTTTTTCCATTCTCTAATTGTCTCCTGGAGGCACAGCTTGGAAATATTGGGACCAAATTTCTCATGTTATGTTCCTCCCAAAAGAAATGCAAAGAGCCATGCATCCTGTTCTCCTTTTTTGCTTAAGGGAAATGGGCAGTTGGCTAAGGATCACTACATAATCGACCGTGTGCAAACAGTCACTGCAGGATCCTTGTTATACCAACAGCCGCCCACACTCTGGTGGAGTGTTCAAGTTCCAGACAGGGACATTTAGTAGAGTAGGCAACAAAAGGCATGTTTGTTTATTAGAAACTTTGCTTTGCAACTTTGTGAACCAGCACAGTTGGTCATAATTAGAAAAAGTCTTGAGTGAGCTGTTCTCCCTGTTTTGAGAGACAGATGCTTCAAAGCGTTTTGATGTATCTGGACCACTTGCTCTTGCTAAAGACGTCAGATTTACTTCTGAGGGACCTCATTGTCCCCTCACAACCATATGTCTGTTAGCAGTCACTCTGAATACCCAGATACTTGGCCACTAGTATTTTCTAAAACAACATTTAAATAGTATGCTGTATAAACCACATTTCTTTATTTCCTTCAAATGAGCCTTTTTTCATATATAAACTTTCTGGTGAAAATGATAGAAATGGACACTTTGTGGCAGTTTCTTTTCCTTAATTTATTAGGGTAGGCGAAAATTCAATAGATAAATATGGCATATGTATATTTCAGATACCAATATAACAGTCACTTGAGTTCCTTAAGCTTGTTACAGTGGCATTCGGTTAGACCCAGGATGTTAATCATTAGGTCCTTCTTTTGCCACCTCTTCACCACGTGAGCTATTCCTTGTGTTGGATTTGCTGGGGAAGCTGGCTTCCTCTTCATAGACCCAAGTTTAGGAAACATAAATCACCATTAGTAGGTTATTTGCAGAAACCAAAGCCTAGATTGGAAGAATTGATCAAATAAGTGCTTTTGAGAGACAAATAATTTGTTTAAATACAACATAGCAGTTTAAATTCTGGGGAAATCTAGAGCCAAATACCCTGACCTTAATGGATTTGGAGAAAGTATTGCTTTTCATAGTCTCCAACCCTTGGAAAGCAATGGCTTCTTCAGCCAGTCATGCAAAAGCAGTTCCAGAACACACACAGCCCCGTGTTTTTGATGGAAGCTGAAAACAGCATATACCATGTATGAGTGGAATACATTCTTTATTACTTCATCTGTAGAACATTTTTGTGGTGGGCATAAGAGAATGAGAAACGTAGGCTGCACAGTGCTTTCCAGGTCTTCCACGGTCTCTTTCTTTTCCTATTTTTTCATTTCTTTATGATGAAAACCGTGATCTGCCTTGAGGAAGCCAGGTGGGCCGAGGCACAGGATTTAAGGCACAAAGAGTCGTCTTGGCTGCATGCTCCTGCTCGCATTTGCCCTCTGCCATGTCCTTTGTAACATCACACCTAAGGTGCAACAAGCAGGTGGGACTAACCTGCTGAAGGTGCAAATTCTAGAACTTTCCTTCTCCCTAATTCTTCAGTGTTTAATTCTTGCTACCAGGAAGTACTACCCTAAATCTCTCAGGCTGTCTTCAGTTATTTCTTGAACTTGTTTTTTTGACACAGAGCACTAAGCAGAAATATAATAACCAGCAACCATTTCTTTTAAATACGTATCAAAATGTCTAATTCTGGACTTTACACCTCTACAAGGAAATTGTATTAGAGTGTATCTAGGTGTCATTTCTGCAGGAGCACTGGAGACTGAGTAAGCTTCCTGTTCTGAGGCATCTGCCTCCTGCTGGAACCACGTGTACCAACTGCAGGGGCCTGGTTAAATGTTTCTTCTAGTCTTGCCTTTGCCTCCACACTATAACAGGATTTTTTAACTCCTTTCTATAGATTCTTGCTTAAAGGTAAATCTCAAAAGAAAATGCTAATATTCTCCTCTTATGCACTGGTAAACAGCAAGCAACATTTCAAGCTGTCGCTTTTAAATACCTGTTTAAGTAGCCTGTTTATATTATTCTGTGCAAACTTTTTTGAAATCGTATAAAATATACACACAGTTTGGTCACCATGTGGTAGAGAGAGAAATCAATAGGTGTCATTTCTAAATAATCTGAAGGGCATGGTAGAAATGAGCTTTATTAATAAAAGTAGAGAATTATGAAATTATTTTTAAGGAACTATTTTTTTCTTCTCATTACTTATCAAGGTTTTCCTGTAATAAGATACTATGCTTCCAAATCTAGAAACATTTTTGTTGTTGTTGGCAAGGAAATATACTGTTGACTTTGATTGTAATCTATTTACTTAGAATGAGATCTCCAATATCATTTAGAAAATGTCCTGTGGTGTGGGGAGTATAAAGTTAGGCTGTCAGACCCAGCTCCTGCTTCTCTCTCAGACCAGCCGCTGTTCTTGGGAGAAAATATAAGCTCCACTATCAGACTTAAATGTCTTGTAAAACTATTGAGTGGTTTATTTTATGGTTTTCAGAAACCTCTCACTTCAGTAGGTAATCTGTGCAAACTCCTATTACAGAGTAATAAGTCCAAAACCTACGGGAGTCGGTTTCTAGGTGTATAAATCTTTGGGGTATATAAGGGAGGCTAGGAAGGTAGAAGCAGATAATTATCACTGTGGTGCAGGTAGGCTGTTAGCTTTAACCTTTCTGATAAAGCCCCCAGGGCGTTCATGCTAAGCAAGCACTGGCTGCTTTTGTTTGACCATTAAATCTGGAACAGGTAGTGCCTGTTAGTGCAGAACGATTCTTGTGACCAGACGTCCATTCTGCACGGTTTCTCGTGAATTAACAGAATTACACTCATATTATTAAAAGCACAAATATCTGTTTAAATTATAGGGGACTTCCGTTGCTCACCTGCTAAAGTGAATAAGTATTTTAACACAAAGACAAGCCTTCAACCCATCTTATTCTTTGAGGCCATGGGAATATCATCCTTCACTGGCAGAAAGATCAGAGAGGTGGGGGAGGGTGGGAAATAGAAAATTCCAGCCTGGTTCTTTCTACTAAACACTGAATACACCTAGATAAAGGAGGAAGAAACCTCCTGGGGAGTCCCCCCACTCCCACCCTCCAGAAATTCTCTGAGCTCTCGCAGATGTATCAGGAATGGAGTGGGGAAGGGAGTTTGGGGCAAGCGAGAGGCAGAATTTGGGAAAATGGGGATGTGTGTCTGTCTAGTCTGTCTGTCTACCCATTCACTCATTTGTTCAGTCACCCGCCTTACCAAGTGTTCCACGTCGTCCACGGATCCTTCAGTTGTCTTTCCCTGTGACGCCTCCTCTCTCTGAGATTCCTCTCCTCCTGCAGGCTAGCTTCTGTCCTTCAACCCCAGGGCTGCAGTTTTGTCTTTCCAAACTCGACTGGAATCAGATCTGATCATCGGAATTCTCCCGCCTCCAATAAAAAGATTAACAGCTAGGACGTAGAAGCCGAGTTTTAAAACATCCTATGAAACATTTTGCAAGTCACGTTCTAGTGAAAGTACTTTATTGTTTCTAGTTAAGTCAGAAATAGTTGATGCAGGCTGAGTACTATTCTACTCTCTCGACATGCCGTACTTTGGACCTCGGATTATCGCTTCTTAGGAAATACTCCCAGTCCCACAATCTATCTTCAAATATGCACAGCTAATATTTGCGCTGTGTAAATAAGTATTCATTGCAACAAGTGTAAATTGTCTACCTTGCCAAAGTGATCATTTTTTTTAGTGAGAAAGAAAACAGATCATCTTTTTTTCCTTTTAATCCAACTCCTAGATTTTGATGAATTGTTAGAAAATCCATCTGTTTTTTGTCACTTCCTATTATTTAGTTACAAGTTTATTTTTAGAGCACAGTTTACACAAGTTTTATTAAACAGTTTGCTTTTTATTGGCTGGTTCTTGATCTTGTCTGTAGAAAACTTAGAAGTGTGTATTTCAGAATCACAGCTAAAGAACGCTCAGCTGATAAGCACAACACTGGACAGAGATAAGTGAGCGTGGAGGATGAGAACAGAGCATGGAATATTCCTTGGTTTTCTAATTATTTAGAAACTGTATCTCAGTGGGCTATAGCTTTTTTTAAATAAAACAGCTTAATTGAGTTATAACTTACATCCTATAAAATTCATTTGTTTTAAGGGTACAATTAAATCATTTTTAGTAAATTTACAGCATTGTGCAAACACATCACTATCTAATTTAGAACATTTCTGTCATCCCAGAAAGAAGCTTCTGGCCTATTTGCAGTCACTCTCCATTCCCACCAGCAGCCACAGGCAACCACTGTTGATAGGCTGTGTCTTTCTGTAACAACTGGATGCAGAGCTGAAGTTGTCCGATCTTCCTTAACACAGGATAATAAATAAGTACCAGGAATCAAAATGTCTCTCTTCTCCACCCAAGCATCTGTCTCCCAAGGTTCAGAAGTGCATGACTGGTAGCTGCTTTTTCAATTCTATCTTTTACATTAAAAAAATTTTTTTTCTCAATCCATTTTCAGAATAGTGTCACTAAGCTCTCTTACAAGCCTGCCCCTTTCCCTAATTTCGATCTCTCATAGCTATGCAGATGTGAGAGCTAGAATGATCTAAAACAGACTCTTTTTCACGTTACTTTTGTTGGGAAAGTATTTTACAAATATCCGTGATAAGTTTTTAGTAAGCAGTGGGATCTCCTTTTCAGTTTTCAAGAACTTCTTAGTAAAAATATTTAACAAATTTTGTGGGTGCTTCTGGAATAGAAGGCTGCGACTCTCAAGGCGCCTTGCATCTGTAAGTGTGTGAATGCACAGCTGTTTTAGGTGGGAAAATTTGTACAAGCAAGTTAAGCTCTAACACTGTTAATAAGGAAAAGTTGAGATGTGCTGGTCTCTGAAGAAATTTTATAGGTATGAAATTTAGTTAAACTAGATCCTGTTAACATAGAGATATATCTATATTATGAACTTAATGTGATTTATTAGTAACAGTAACTATAATTAAATGGCACATAGGGTAACAGAGACACACTTAACAGACTCCCTTCTTCTCCCCGTAAGAGATGGGAATTACATATTAAATTCTTTCTGAAAAAAAGTTCAGTTTTCTGAATAAAAATTGCTGTGGCAGGTATCCCATGTATAAAGTAGAGGAAGATGGGCATGAATGTTAGCTCAGGGCCAGTCTTCCTCAGCAAAAAGAGGAGGATTGGCAGCAGATGTTAACTCAGGGCTAATCTTCCTCAAAAAAAGAACAGGGGCTCCTGAGGTCTGATTTCTGGTTCAAATCAGCGCCGTGCCACTTCTTACCTGCCCGACCTTGGACATCTCATTTTATCTCAATTTCTTTTCTTTGAAATATTTCCTAGGGTTGTTATGAGGATTAATTAGATAATACACAAAACACAGTACCTGGCACATAAGTAACATCGGCTGAGAATGTTACATTGTGGCTGTTTGATTCTACAACTTGACTTTTTAATGGCTTTATGGTGACAACTGGGTTTTCTTTTTTAAAATTTGAGAAAGATTGTGTGTGTCTGTTAAACTCGTCAGTTCTTTGTTTCCATTGATATTTAATTCAGTTCTGTTTTAAGACCTAGTTTTTCTCAAGCCTTTAAACACTGTATAATTTTTATTCATAATTCCAATTTGTAAATAGTAGAAATATTTTCTTTCAACAACGTTTAACTTCCGTCTTCAACAGATTACATTTTTTAAATATTACAAACCATATATAAACTTAGATAAGTTTCCTTGATTTTTAAACTATACTTACACATTTAATACATCTTACCTTCTTATCTACTGCAAATGCACAACCAGGCCAACATAGAAATTTAGCAAAGTGTTTGTAAGCCCTCGGGCAGGAGCTCCTGTCTGTGCTCAGTGTCCTCTGCGGATGCCATCAGTGAGCCTCAGGTCAGAACTGCTGTGGGAGCCTCATGGGGTGGGGGGGTCATGAGTCACACTTGGACCTTTTCTCATAGCCTTGAGTATCTGCCATGTGGCCCCTGACCTGTTTTTCGTAAACCATAACCTCTGATGTGAATGATTTACATTCTACATGTCCTATTCAGATCTAAGTGTGAACTTAATTGGATACTGTGTCCGTCTTATGTGGTATTTATATACTTGTCTCACTGTTTTGTGCAGTTACTATATCAAAATACAGGTTTCATAATATTAAGATAACTATAATTTATCTAATTATAATTTAACCAATACCCTGTTGTTGGATACTAGGCCATTTCCAATTTTCTCTTATAAATAACTGTGTTGAAAGCATACTTGTAGAAATATTTTGTGTACATCCATCCTTATTTCCTTTGGATAAACTCCCAAAATGGAATAACTGGCTGCCATTTCCCTGATATTAGTTATATAATGTAGTCTGACATCTACGGGGCAAACCCTCTGCTGCTTCTCCCATTTTACTCCCTGGTAAACCTTAGAATCATTTTTTCAAATTACAGGAAAAGCCTGTTGGTATTGTTAAGAGAAAATGACTAATGTTGTATTAATATGGTAATGCCAAACACTTTATGGTATAATAGAGGTGGTGGCAATAAAACAGAAGCAGAACAATATGTTTTCTTGTAAAGTTCCCTTAAGGATGAAGACAGGAGCACCAGTGGAGGACTTTTCCTCTAAATGTTAGAATGCATACTCCACAGCTACGATGTGATATTGGCATTGAAAGAGTGTAGCTATATACGCCTCTATTCCTCCTATTGAATACTTTCTCTCCCAACAATCCAGGTGGATGTTGAATTTTATCAAATGCCTTTTTGACTTTACTCAAGATGATCATCATATCTTCGTTTGTTTTTTGCTGAGGAAGATTGGCCCTGAGCTAACATTGGTGCTAATCTTCTTCCACTTTATATGTCAGTTGTCGTGACAGCATGGCTGACGAGTGGTGTTTGTCTGTGCCCGAGACCCAAACCCACGAACCCAGGCCGCCAAAACAGAGTGCGCCAAACTTAACCACTACGCCATGGGGCCAGCCCCGAAGATGACCATGTCTTTTCTTTTTATATATGTTTGTATTGTATTACAATAATTTTCTAATTTGAAACCTTCCTTGCATTTCTGGAATAAATCATACTTAATTCTAAAAAAAATACTAACAAAACATCAGTGTACTAAAAGTTTCAGAGTTTTGCACTTGCCTACAAAAGGAAGATTAGTTTAACTTTTAAATATCATCCAGGTTAACTTCCAGTATTTTGCAATGTAAGAGAACTTGGAAAGCTTTTTCTCTGCTTTGTGCTCTGGCATAGACAAATGAACTAATGGGCTTGCCATCCTCCAAGAGGAACTATTGTGGCTTTTGTCATTTTCCCAGATACTTACCGGTAGGAAAGGATCAGCATAGGAATGGCTATGTTGTAATCATCACCTTGATGAGAAACACTGCGTCTCATGATTGGTTGACACATGATGAGTGTGCCTTGTATATTTAATCTTCTTAATGAAATCCCAAGGAAAATACCAACCCTGCCACTAATGACAGTAAACGGGCTTGGCTCTCACAGAGTGCTCCTACTCCTGGGAGCACAAAGCGCTTCATGATTAATTATTTCAGTCATTCTCACCGTTGTCCCATGAGGTGGGTGACTGAGTGCTTCCTTTAAAAAAAAAAAAAAGAAATTAATTGTACTTTCTTCTGTTCTACATTCTGTGTTCTAGAACTAAGTAGCTACCTTATAAAGAGCCTCCGTATGTCCACGGGTGGCCCTGGCTTTCAGAGTCACCAGCCGCTTTTGCATACAAACCCCAAGCTCAGAGCAGATGTGGGGGAGTAAAGTCGGAGGGAGTTTGGATGGGAGGTTGGCAGGATGCCACGCGTTGGATGGCCTGGAGCTGGTGGAGACAGAGGGCGATGGCCGAGCTAGTGCTCTGGGACCTCCGTTAGAAGTGGTGATCCGGGCCGTGGAAGGTTTGCCTTTGAAAATATCTTCCTGAGGCCCTTCTTCATTATGCTGACTCTTCCCACAACGTTGTTGCTGGGGTCCTGGAGAAAGCTGCCAGTCCAGTTTTCCAGAGAGGACGCTGGTCCTTTCTCATCCTGCTCTGATCTTAGCAGCTGGGGGCTTCACAGGGACAAGAGGAAGGTGAGGTGTCCGAAACCCTCAGCAATGCCTCTCAGCCCGTCTCCATCCTCCGGCGAGCCTCCGTTTCTCTGCCAGGCTCGCCGTCCTCTTGCTTCCACCTCCTCAAAAATGGACGGCGCCTCTCGGGATGCCTCTTGCCGGGGAGCAGGGATGCTCGAAAGCTCCGGCCCTGCCTGGTGCTCGCCGCCTCCTTCCTTTACACTGTGCCATTCAGTTCTAGTTCTGTCTCTTCAGTTAGACGGCCAGGTCTGGGGCCATGTTTAGGTCACTGTATTTTTGGTTTCCACTCCTTTTAATTAATTACCCCTGCGTAGCCCTCAGCGCTGGGGCGTGAGGTGCACAGTGAACACTTGTGGTGGATCTCCTTGCCGTTCACCACTGTCCGCAGATACCGCCTGTTCGGATTGACTGGGCCATGTTAACTTCTTTTTTCTTTCATTAAAAAAGGCTTAGCTGTCACCACTTTGAGTTTTTCCTCCCCCTTATTTTTTCTCTAAGTTACTGAAAGGGAAGCCTTTGAAATGCAAAGGATTATGCTTAAATTGTGCAGTGTTCTCTGGGTGGGGACTAATTACGAGGTTTGCAAACCTCTTCAGGTGGTTGGGTTCTGCAGCACGACTAAAATACTGCTTTCCTAAATTGAGAACAGCTGGGGCCGTGTGGCCAGCAAGTATAAAAGAGCTGGTGCTGGCGCCCGGGCTGGGGAGCAGGCTTAGCTCTTTGGAGCCTGTGGAGCTGAAGCCGAAGGCGCCCGGTCCTCCTCGATGTCGTGGTGGGTAAGGGCCTGAGCGGGGCCTCTGGGGACCAGTTTCTCTTGTTTGGTAGAAATTGTGGTGGCTGCATCAAAATGTTGTTAGTTACTAATCCACCTTGTCGATCGTAGTAAATTATTTTATCCTCCAGGTAACAGGTAGAATTTGTTACCTAAGTGAGACATGGCGAAGGCTTTATCTTTTCACTGTGTTGCTTTGAAGGCTGTCAGCTTTCCTCTTGTATGATGTGCATCTCTGAATATAAAAGGATAAACTGAAGCAGTGCCGTTTCAAATATCATGAGTGCATAGTTCTTAGATCATTTCTTAAAAGTGGTCACTTAAAAAGACTCCAGTTTTTAATAAGAAAACAGAGTTGACTATTTTGACAAGTGCAGAGAGTAACAATTATTCAATGCATGTGAGCAACCCATCACAGTTTTCTATTCTTTCTTTAAGGTTCGTAGAAAAGGTCCAGCCTTGGGAAGGAATGATGAGACCCGAGGGGAGGTTCTGGCTTATTATGACTTCATGGTTAGCAACAAGCAGCAGCGTCTGGTGCAGTGTTTGTAATGTTGGGTCCTGACTTTTAGTTAAAGAAACTTAAAAGGAATTGATTTCTAAAATGTTCCTATTTATACTGACTCCAGCTCAAAAAGACAAGAATTCCAAAAGAAAACAATTCAATATTTTATAAATAAACTCCATCTCAGCAGCTTTAACTATGTTCTGACGATATATTTATAAAGCAAATGGCTCTGGTATTTGTTTCCTTATTTTGATAATGTTTTTCTTTTGGATGGTTGGCAATTGGACGAGCACAGTTTCTGAACATACTTTTGTTTTGTTTTTACAGGTGGGGTACTAACATCTTTTGGGGAAAGAGAGTTGGCTTCCTTTCCTGAAGGTGGTGAATGTACAGCAGAGATGCATGGCAGGAACGATAATCGGTTGACCACCTTCTCTGTTTTGTGCTAGAAAACAGAATCAGTTGTAAGAATCCATGTTGATCTTGGAAATAGAAGGATTAAAAAAAGTTAAGTTTCCACCAAGAACAAGAACTTTCCCATCTCCCTTTTGATTTGAAGACTGGGGACAATGGATATCATAGAAACAGCAAAACTTGAAGAACACATAGAAAATCAAACCAACGATCCTGCAAACACTTACACAAGACCTGCAGAACCTGCTGAAGAGGAAAACAAAAATGGCAACAGTAAACCTAAGAGCTTGTCCAATGGGCTGCGGAAAGGTGCCAAAAAGTACCCGGACTACATCCAAATTGCCATGCCCACTGACTCAAGGAGCAAATATCCCCTTGAGTGGTGGAAAACAGGCATTGCCTTTGTGTACGCACTTTTCAACCTCGTCCTGACAACCGTCATGATCACAGTTGTACACGAGAGGGTCCCTCCCAAGGAGCTCAGCCCTCCACTCCCAGACAAGTTTTTTGATTACATTGATCGGGTGAAATGGGCATTTTCTGTATCAGAAATAAATGGGATTATATTAGTTGGATTATGGATCACCCAGTGGCTGTTTCTGAGATACAAGTAAGTAGGTCTAAGGTGTTTTTTGGGTTCGCCGCTACTGTGTATTTAACTGAGAAGATATGTAATTGAAACAACGTTCTTGGTTTTATCTGGTAAATTCGGTCTTACCCAGGCATTTGATGAAAGGAAGCAATAGAAAGCTCTACCACATTGAGCAAATCCAGTCACTATTCAAGAAGCACATACTGAGCAGCTGTGTAGGAATGTACAGAAGTGCTGTGGCGGCTGATTCAGTTTATGATTGAAGGTGTAGTTCCTGATTTCACGCACCTTGGCGCTGTGCTACTTGTGTGATAAAGCAGGAGGCTTGGAAAGGAGTGACACTGACTTCTCGTGTATTATAGGCTCTTGGTGGGCGTGGAAGGAGTTGGCCAGGGAGCTGCTTCCTCCATTGCTCATAATATGATGACTACGTGGGCCCACAGTCTATAGCATGTGTTGAGGTTCGCTTCTGATCAGGAGTTCTCAGATTTTACGTTTCTTTTCCTTTTGCCTATTGGCAATCCGGTCTCCAGGGTTTGTTTAAGAAACTGAATTTAGAAATGGGTCCTTGCGGTTTTGGTTTCAGATTTCTAAAGTAAACGTGCTGTCTGGTTTCCCTGTGGCACCACAAAGGAGCTCTCAGTTCACTGGTTTCCGTCTCCCCACTTTGGAACAGCAGGAGTCAGGAAGTAGGAAGCCAGGTGCTCTGGCTTTGAAGACACGTAAAAATAGGACGTAGCTCTGAAGAGGGTATTTTTGCTTCCCGGTGAATTCTGAGTGCTGGTCCGTAAAAGATAAGGCCCTGCAGTTCCCGTTTTCCTCTCACTCATCATTCAGATGTTTGTTCTCTACTTAGATTTTAGTAATTAAATCACTAAAATATGTTTGATCAAAACATTGCCCATAAACTGAGGCTTTTGAAAATGTAATGTAGGCTTAGTCGATAAAATTCAAAAATTCAAAGTCAATAGGATTTCAGCATTAATGCCCCAAGATCATTTTTAGAAGAGAATTTATGCTATATTGTTCTTTCAGTTCGTTGTTGCTTTGAGATTAGACGAATTCGATTTATGTTTGCTAAAGAATTCCCCAAGTGCAAGTTTGCAGTTTTGAAAACTTATTCCATAAACTGAAGTCATTCCTCAGCATTTTCCTTAATATGTGTAGAGACATAGCTATCAATTGTCTTTTACTTAGTACGGGAACTTTCTGCTGCTGAAGTTGTTGGTTATGGCATCTTTATGCTAAAAGCAAGAAATGTGTTGAACTTTAGCATTTTTCTTTTTAGTGTCTGGAATTGACACTGAATACAAGAGAGCCTCCTTGGGCCAAAGACGTTTGCTTTCTCCTTTAATTTAGAGCAACGTTTTATTCACGTGTGTGTGAAGAGGGAAAGTTTCAAGCGTCTGGTGAGGAGCTTCTCCTGCCCTAAGTACAGTCTGTTTCTTTGCCTCTCCATCCAGAGAGTTGCTGTTCACTGCCTGTCCACTGCCGCCTGAGATTTCACCATGGCAAAACTTGGGGTCACACAGCTGGCCACACAACCCATCATCCAAAACTTGTTGGGGAAATCACACTAATTTTCTTTTTTACTTTTGAGGTAGAACTGGGTCTTATATTTTAGTAACTAGCAGAGTAATTTTTATAACCTGTTTTGAACATCCCAGCTGAATGAGAAATCCTACTTGCTCTCTCTCTTTTAAAAGCACCTTCAAAGCTATGGAAAAAAAGTCATTAGCAGTGGGTATTTTTCTAAATAAGGCTGCAGAGTACATGTTTCACCTTCTAAGTTAGTTTTCTGTTCTGAGTACGGCTGAGCTCAGTGCTGGACTGAACAGAACTAACATACTTCCTCCTCACTCCTTCGCCTCGTCTGACAGCATGGAGCGCAAGCGAACACTCCTCTGGGACCGGGGGGTGAATCAAGGGGTGAATTGTTTTTCTCTTAACCAAATGGAGAGACTCAGCTCTGTTTATCACCCGTTCTTTTTCGGTTCTAGAAAAGGCAGAGCTAGAGTAGCAGGCCTTTGAGAGGAATGCCTTGCAACAAATAAATGCTTTCATCTGCTAGTCCAGGTGGCGTTCCTCTCTATATTTTGACCCCAGAAACCCTGGAATCTTCTTAAAATAGCTACTGGAGCCAGGCAGCTAAAATTAGATTTGTGCATAATTCTTTAAATGAGAAGTCCCAACAGTTACCTGAATTAGGCCTCAGTCCACGTCAGGCCACAGTCTTGGAGAAAACTTAAAACACGCCACATGCCTGAAGTCTTTGATCAGTACTAGTTTGAAAGTTTGAGAGCTCTGAGAACGGGAGGCCTGGAGTGCTGTAGTTGGTGAGCTGGGGAAGTTACAGCTGGCAATTCCAGGGCTTTACGGATCCCCCCTTCTCTAGTCCCCAGAGCCCAGAGTTCATAGACTCGTCCCCTAACTACACAACAGAAAAGGAGTTGCCATCTCCAGCTGGAAGTGAGGCCTCTCGGAAGCCCCCATGCCCACTCAGGGACCCACGGGCAGGGATGCACCTGGGCAGAGCCCTCCCCACACTGAGGACCATGTGCTCGGAGTCAGCCCCGGGGCGCTGCCTCAGCCTGAGGCCTCGGGGCCAAAGGGCAGGGACTGATGTCAGTCAAACGGCTGTCTCCACCCAAAAGTATAAAATGGAAGAGGACTTGTGGGGTGGGGTGTTTTTGCCTTTTCTGATAAAGATTGAATAAAATAAGGGTAAACTAATCAGCTTACAGCCTCACTTTAAATGTCTTTAAACACATGAGGACACTTTGGACATCTTCGAAATATAATTCTCTGAAAAATCTATATATCAGAGACAAAACAGCTCATGGACAAGTTGTCAGAATACTTTTGGATGGTCCCCAAATAAACCTTGCTCATGTCACTTAGGTTAAATGAGTCATCCCGTTTCCTCTGTGTCGTATCACCTTAGCTCATTAGTTGATTCCTTTGAGACTGTGCTCGCTTATACCTTTGACACATTCTCAAGAGAGGATTTTAAAACGCAGCCAGTTGACTGACAACATCGAGGGGTTCATTGAGTTCTCCGGCAAAGAGTGCCTTTTTAGGAGGGCTGGTTATCTAGAAGCCTTAGTCTGCTTTCACTCCCCGCCCCCCACAGCCCTCGTTCGTTGCAGCGTGTGAGTCTCATTGCTGAAAGCGGCAGGGCAGCCTCTCCGTGGGATGGTGGGGATGGGCAGCTCACAAACACGCCTTTGACTGGGAAGCTGGTCTGTTAATGTCATTCTGTGTTAATCCTTCTTTATTCTGTTAAACATTGCTTTATATTGCGTTAGGAACAGAAACAACCAGTGAACTTATTTGTTCCCGTGCCTGTTTTTCCTTTAGGTCAATAGTGGGGCGCAGATTCTTTTTTATCATTGGAACTTTATACCTGTATCGCTGTGTTACCATGTACGTCACTACTCTGCCTGTGCCCGGAATGCATTTCCAGTGCGCTCCGAAGGTAAGCCCCTCTCCTAACCATTTAGAGGAAACCAAGCAAGCACTTGTTGGACACCTGCTCTCTAGTATGCACTCTCATTGTTTGTTAGCGCTGTCCAGTGGGTTCCGACTCCCAGCGCCCCTGTGGACAGCACAGGGAGCCCTGCCTGTCTTTCCATCCGCTCACCTTCCAGCACTGTTTCAGACAGTGCTCCTCTGCTGTTCACAGGGTTTTCATGGCCAGTTTTTTTTTGAGGAAGTGGCTCAGGTCCTTCTTCCTAGTCTGTCTAGTCTGGAAGCTCCAGTGAAACCTGTCCACCATGGGTGACCCTGCTGGTATTTGAAATTCCACTAGCACAGCTGTCAGCATCAGAGCAACACGCAGCCACCACAGTGTGACAACCGATAGACGGGTGGTGTGGTTCCCTGATCAGGAAACAAAACCAGGAGCGCCCACTCTTAACCACTAGACCACCAGGGCTGGCTTTACATTCTTCTAGACATTTGCATATGTGTTAACTGAAATCTAGCATATTTTGTTTTTCTTTAGATCTTTTGGGAAGAAATTAAAACGTTCATAAAATGTATATCTTTGTCCATAAAAACTTCATTTTCTGCTCACTGAGAGTTACAATGAAGTGTTTGACCCTTTGCCCTCTTGCCCTCTCACTTACTCTTTCATGCATTCACTCTACAGTCATGAAGCTCCTGTTGTGCACCAGGCACTGTAGGAATGGCAACGACCCAAACAAAGTCCTTATCCTCCTCGAGCTTATATTCTATTGAGGGATGATAACTGATAAGTAAAACTCATGGCTTGTCACATGGCGTAAGTCGGGTGCTGTCAGATGAAGAACAGGAAGACCGAGTGAGGTGAACGGGACGCTGAGGGTGGAGGCTCTTTTATGGTGAGGTCAGAAAGGCTTCTTTAATGAGAAAGCCTCTGGGCAGGAACCAAGATGAGGAGTGAGCCACGTGGATGGGGTGAGAGCTCCAGGCCAAGGAAGCGGCTTAGTCACAGTGGGTTCAGGGGAGAGCAGGAGGCCAGTGTGGCTGAATAGAGTTGTGAAGTTTCGAGGAGGTGCAGCTGCAGATCCTGTAGGGCCTTGTGGCCTGCTGTAGGAACTTGAACCTCAGTGGTGGCAGCGGAACTGAGATGTTCAGTTCAGGATGCATTTTGAAAGTAGGGCCAACAAGATGTACTAATAAGTTGGACATGGGTTTAAGAGAAAGAAGTCAAGGATGACCCCAAAGTTTTTAGCAATTGAAAAGATGAGTGGCCTTTTGCTGTGAGAATGGATGCTGAAACCGTCACAAGCAAAATTGTAGTTTCTCCAGGTAGAGTCATTTCTTGAGACAGCTGTTAATCATCTTAGACCCCTGTGTGCTCTGGTTTATAAAAAAGGAAACTTGCAGATCATGTGCTTTCTGGACAAGGGAATGACATCTAACATATTTTACTGAACGCCGAGCAGATGTCCGGAGTGGAAGGAGAATAGAGTCATTCCGAAGAAGTCGACCGTCTCCCTCACCAAATACAGGTGTAATTTGGAGAAGCAGTAGTTTCCCAAAGCCATCAAAGCAGAAAGTATCTGTGGTTAAAACAGGGTCCATATTGAATTTGAACATTGGCTGATTTTTAGTGAAACCAATTTAAGGCATGGGAGAAGTTCAAAAGCATAATAAACACTTCTAAGGAGTTATTGCAATGTGTTAAATGAAGAAATGGCCACAGAAGAGAAGGCAAGCCCATCCGAGTAATGGGTAGGTTTGCAGGGATGAATCACTGTGATCACAGACAGAAAGTAAATTACAGGTCATCCTCCGTGGAAGAGTTGCAATTTTCGGAAGCCACAGGAGTAAACATACCCCTAGATAACCGAGCTACAAATACTCACGACAGACGCTGTAGTGGCATCCTTACTAATCGGCTCCCATGTTCAGTCGTCAGGACCTCTTCCTGACGCAGAAGCGGGCTATAGGTGCTGAGTCGTGTTCAGTAAAACCACCACAAACCACTCTGTTTGACTAGAGGTGACGTGGCGTTGGAGGAGTCAGAACTGCGCTCTCAGTGCTGTGAGCGCTCCTCAGATGTCTGTGGTTATAGGCTGTTGGATAGGCTCCTCGTCTCCTTTGTTGCTGACTCTGTAGAACACCCTTGGTGACTATGAGCAATAACAGCATGTGTATACTGAAACCACGCGCTGTGGGAGGGGGTCAGACCTAGTCATGGGCCTAAGTCAACTTGCCCTCCCTGGATGCGACCACCACAAGGGCCATTGCGGGGACAGTCCCTGGTGAAATCCTTGGCCTTCGGTTTTCCAGCTGCCTCCTCCCTTATGTCCCATGGTTCACTTTAGGTCTTTTGCTTACAACTTGCTTCAACTCACCAACCCAAGCTTTAGCTTAAGACACAACGTTTGTGTTCTGAAAAGTGTGTTTAAATTTTGGCCCAGTTATTAGGACTCATGTGAAATGATTTAGCTTTTTAAACCCATTTTGCCACATTCAGGAATGTTGGGCCGACACTGCTGCATTCCTTCCCCTGAGAAAGCTTGCCTCACCCTGGCCATCGATGTCCAAAGGGCTTCTCTTCTTAATTGAAGGGGCAGTGTGGATGGTAAGGCTTCTGGTTTGGCAGCAGCCACGTTGGACTCTTGTGCCTGGTTTACTTTTTGGGAACTGGTGTGTGGAGGTCACAGTTGGAGGAACCCTAGAGCACCGGGCCCCTGTCTGCTTTGGCCACTGTGACAGCTGTTTCTCCTGCTTTCCTACAGCTGCGTTAATGGCATAGAGAGGGTGTGAAGAATGAGGGGATTAACAGGATATAGGATAAGGGTGACAGGAGTGGGGGTGGTGGTCCCAGTGAACCAGAACAGAACTGGAAACAATCTGTTAATCCTGACTCTCACTGTTGTCCCCTTGCTCAGCTTGCCTTCTGCCCTCCTCTTTTCTTCCTCTCCTGAGGTTCTGCTGACGTTTATACTGAGCATGATCTGACGTCTCAGGACAGCAGGGGCAGGACTGAGGGATGGAGAGAGTCCTTTGGTCTGAGATGGCATACCCTGTCAGCGGCTGTCAGAGGCCTCCTGACAAAAGAGGGGAAGAGAAAGCATGGGGCTCGGGGTAGCTCCTCTGTGTGTATACCTTTGCTCCATGTCACCCTGAGTCTTAAAGGGACTGATGGCTTTAAGCGTCTCTGCCCTTAGAAAATTACGGTATTGAGTCAGGATGGGTGAGTGGATAAAACATTATGATGGTTTTGGAATGAAGAATAAGGCATCCTTTTAAACCAGAACACGATGGCCAGGCAGAGTGTCTGTACCTTTCTGTTTGATCTCAGTGTTGACGGTTGTTTCTACTAGCCGCGTGACAAGACGTTCCTGAAGTGCTGTGGGTGGTCTGATGGAGCGCAGGGCTAGAGTCTGTCCCCACAACAAGGGCATGTCGCACTAGCGTGTGGAGCCGGCAAGTCCTTCCTTGCTGGGGGACACCTGAAACGCCCCTGCAGCTCTGTCAGAGTCCTTCCCTCGGTGTGGGTCCCAGGCTGCCCTCTATCTCCTGTCTTCTCAGGGCAGGATCGCCTGTTACTTGGCATGTTTGCTTTAAGGACTGTCAGCTCTTGATAAAATACTTACATTCTCTTGGTTTTTGCCACCTGGGCTTGCCCTAAGCAAACTTTTGAAGAAGGTCAAGTTTCTTCATAGCCTCCAGTTTCTCACCTTGCCCTCTAATCCTGCTTTCCGTCATTTTCTGTTGTACAGCCTTATTCTCAACTGCCAACCAGTCATGGTGTGTTTGCTTTTTGACAAGGGTCACCCGAATTCCAGAAAGCTTTCCAGATCCGTAAGACTCTTTTAATTGGGAAAGTTCTAGGCACCCTGATATGGATGTTTTAGGCAAGGAATCCTGCCCCGGTTCCTTGTTGTACTGGTCAGAGTGGTTTTCCCCGTGCTTTGGAGGCTGACACTTTCTCTACTCCTTGACTCTCTTCCCGTCCATCTCTACACATCTTACCCTCCTTCACCACCATGCATCCACTTGGACAAGACACTGCCGTCTTCCCCACGAAACAGTTTAACCACTATCATGGCTGGGCGGGCTGGGCTTCAGGGGCCAGTTGCCCAGAAGGATCATCACTGAGTATAAAAGGCAGCATGTCCTTCAGCTGTCCCCCGCGTCCCAAATGAATGGTCATTAATTCTCTTCTATATTTCTGTTCTCATGCGTTCTGTCACTTGATCTTATTTCTGAGTATTGTTCTTTGATTTTCTAAGCCAACTCACTTGATACTACGCTGATCTGCAGCCCTCCAGCTGGCCCGCAACATTTCAGTATTCCACTTTTCCACACCTACCATTTTGACAAACTCAGTCCACTCCTCCTTCCTATTCGCTTAAATTTTAATCGGATGTAAACTTTTGACTATTGCTTCCACTCCTGCCCTCGCCCATCATGTTTCCCATGTCATCATGATGGCTTTGAGGGCCTTCTAACCCTCTTTCAAGGGAGCTCCCTCCTGACCCTCTGCCACAGCACATGGGTTATTTCTTTGAGGGTTGTTTTTCCTGATCAACGCTTTTTCCATGTTTCCATTTCAGTTTTTCCATTTTTAAAGCTGCCAGCACATCCCTAATACATCATTTTCCAACCTATTTCAATTATGTAATGTGTTGCAGCTCACTTTTTGACTGTAAGTGTTTTGATCAGATGTTAGTACAGCTATAGGCTGCCCACTGAACGCAAGGTACGCGTCCACTGTGGAATCTCAGTAACGTGGTATGCAGCTGAATCAAATATTGACCCTGGAAGCCCTGACTTCCTCTGCAAAGGGGAAAGAAAGTGGCTTTCATCTTTTAGTGCATAACTGTGGTGAAGTCATTGGTTATTAATATTTTTAAAAGCTTTGCCCAAGGACACAACACCACCAAAACATATTATTAGTAACATACTGAATAATTTAAAATGTGTCACTAAAACTCGCCAATACAGTGCATAAAACCCAGCTTGAGGAGCTTCCCCATTGCATTCTTTTTGACTTTTTAAGTGAAAAAGAAAAAAAATCGCAACCTGGTGACGTTTCTGAGTATCACACAAATTAGGCTGAAATATGATTTTATCAGCTTGTAAATTCTCTTCCTGATCTTCTCGTGTCACTCAGCTCAACGGAGACTCCCAGGCGAAAGTGCAGCGGATTCTGCGGTTGATTTCCGGCGGGGGACTGTCCATAACTGGATCGCATATCTTGTGCGGAGACTTCCTCTTCAGCGGTCACACGGTTGTGCTGACACTAACTTATTTGTTCATCAAAGAATGTAAGTGATAACTCATTCCCACTTGATCGTTTGCTGTAGTGGGAGGGATCCCAAGGCCCCGAAACTGCTGGGAGCCCTGATTCTGTTGGAATTCTAGCTGTGAAAGAGACATACGTGTGGGGGGTTAAGTCACTTCAACTAGTCACGTGTGATGGGAGCACTGAAGGCTTAGAACCAGCCCTGGCTTCTCTCAAACGTGGAGCATGCCTCCCGAAGGTCTCCCTCCTTGGTTAGTACTTCTCGAGGTGTGAAAAGCTGTTTCAATGTTAGAACTAAGAACAACAACTGTTGACTTTATTGCAACAAGAATCAGTGTGCTCTAAAGCCAAATGTAAAGGACTTTTGAATGAACTTGCGTTCTGTGAAACTTCCGTTCCATCATTCCAGATAATTGTTTTCTCCCTTTTAAAGCGTTTCCTTGTCCCACTTTATTGCAGTTTCATCATTTTCCCACTGCCTTCTATGCTTTCATAGGCGTCTTCATGGGAGGAACACTTTGCCAATACTGGTCATTTTCTTCTTAGAAGCAACAAGGAGGCCAGACTGTGAAGAGATGTCTTTCCATACTCACACACTCAGTTCCCACTGTAAGGCATCCTGGTGCGTCCAGCAGCTTCGGTGGCGGGAACAATGTCTTGTTCATCGTGCGGCTGTATTTGGTTCTAGCTGCCTGGCAGATCCCCTTCTTGTAGACTTCTGAGGTTTATACACGTAGGTCCATCTTCTCAAAATCCTTTTGAAGTGCTGACGCTTCTCCCTCCATTTTGCAAAGCTGGTCCGGGTTAACCTTCATCCTTAGTTCAGAGATGCCCCATGCCCGTGTTTTCCGAGGTTGATCTCAGTTCTCTTCACTTACCTGGCGTGTTGCAAAGGAGCTCTTTCTGCAGAGACCAGCAGAAGGCGGGCCCCTTCTCTGTCCTGCCGCCTCTTCTGTCCTCTCCTGGCTGTCATCCATCCGAACAGGTGTAGCCACCAAGGTTTACCTTCCAGTGGGGTCAAAGTGAGTTCTTGCACCATAGGTCACCCGGGGTTTTAGGCTTAAGTTCTGCTTTGAGGGTAATATGACAGAGTTGAGATTCTCTCTAGTAAAGGAGGTAGAGTCTTTTTGGGTAAGAATTGTATAGCTTCCAAGTTGTTTCCTTTGTAAATGCTACATAGGAACTTGGAGTGGGGAGCAGCGTGTTAAGTGTGCGGCCTTCACCCTACGTGACTTCAAGGCACAGGGTGGCCTTCTGCACCTCTCCCCTTGTTTCTACTCTCGTGCTATTTGGGAGGTGGCGCTGGGGAGGAACCCAGGTCTGTCTCTGCCCCGGGGTCTCTTCCTTACATTTCGAATACCTAGTTACTGGTTGTGGGGAGTGGCTGGAGGATTTGTGCTCTGTGTGCTTCTGACTCGAACTTTTGCTGAGGAAGGTTCCATCTGTGTGGAAGAGCAATCGCTCCCAGTGCAGAGGTGTGTTTGAGTTGTGGGATCATCTCTCTCATCTGAGGATCATAAGACGCTTGATGAGGATGGGGACGGGCAGGGCTTACACGTCAAGCAAAGCCCCTGGAGGTTGAAAACCATAGAGTGATGAAGAGAAGACACCCAGGGAACTGAGAGTCAGCTTTATAAAATAACCGAAGACCAAGTGACATTAACAGTACCAGCAAATAGACATAGTACTTACTCTGTGCCAGGAGCTGTTGTAAGCCCTTGATGCAAGTGAGCTCATTGATCCTGCAGCCACCCTAGGAGGGAGACCCTGATTAGCCCCATTTGTCAGAGAGGACGCTTAAGTGTGGAGATAGTGAGCCGGCCACGGGCACAGTGGGAATTGGGGGATGTGGCATTCAGACTCAAGCAGGACAATCCAGAGGCCACGCTATTAATTTCTGGGCTGTCGAGGATTTTTGGAAACTCAAGTTTTCTGATGTTACAGATGCCGGGGAACTGTCTGGGTGTATTGCTTGTTCCGGTTCTTTGTTTCACCTCATGGCAGGGCCACCTGTGACTCCTTCTGTCCTTTAATGAAGACAGTGCACTATGTAGACACATTTTCTTCCCAAGACCTGATTTTTGCTTGAGGATTTTAAAATTGTGTAAGTTTACATATATGTCAGGGAAAGAATTGCATTCTGGTTTTTCCAATCTTTGGTGAGAAATAAAATGGCAAATCTGTAATGCTTACTACAGACTCCACTTTAGAGTCAATTCTGGGCATAAACAGGGCATTCCATGTTTATACCCATTTCCTATGCAATTAGGAGAAACAATCGCCTTCTAAATTATACCGTGTCTTACTGTTCTGAGTCAGCACTGGTTCCAGTGGTTTCTGTGAAGAGTCGGCTTCTAGAATTAGATGCATCATTTATGTAGTTTTTGCTTTCCTGCCTTTGATCAGTTTGGACTCTTTCCTTGTTTGCTCCGTTGTCATGAGTAGATTTGAATTTCATCATGAGAACATGGGACCAGGATGATTTGGCGGGTTCACAGGAGAGGGCTTTGCACAGTTGTGCAGATGTTACCACTGGGGCCTACGTTCCTTATAAAATTAGCCTGAGAAAGCAGCGTACCTGAAGGACCAAGAGCCTTGCCAGTTGAGAGAACTATTTCTTTTTACCTTGCTGCCACGTAAAGTCCGTGGTGTCTGTTCTTCAGTGATGCTTGGGGCAGGATCCCCCACAGACAGTAGAGTTATTAGTACTTGTCATCATCTTTTAGCTCAGTGTTATCTCTATGGGTAAAATGAGAGAGCAGAGGATTACCATTTTGCTGTTTTCATCCCAAAATAGTTTCTATTAAATCTTTTCTTTGGGTCAGCCAGTGTTCTCAGTTAATGAGCACCAGTGTGGTAGCCTAAAGGGGAAGCGTTTTTACCGGAGAGCTGTGCTAGTGTTTCCAGCCATCCTTAAACCTCGTTTTCAATTCCCCTGGTAGTAAAATGACCATCAGGCCACCTTCTCACTCCTTACTGCCTTTGGCTTTGCTTCTTGTGGATAAACAAATAAAAATAGTTCTGGTTCGCCGAACATTTTGAACTTTTAAGGTAAATACCACATGACTCATAAGCAAGGGAATCAGGGTTGGTGTGAGACTTTAGAGAGGGGTGAGGTCTGTGGTGCTGGAGAATGCATATTTAGTGAAATCTCCAGGTGGCTAAGTGTTAGTTCAATTTTTAACATTTGGAGCCTAACAGAACAGTTACAGGACGGGGTCTGGCCC
The DNA here is from genome assembly GCF_037783145.1 of Equus przewalskii. Lineage (NCBI taxonomy): Eukaryota > Metazoa > Chordata > Mammalia > Perissodactyla > Equidae > Equus > Equus przewalskii. The sequence goes on along the minus strand of NC_091832.1, from coordinate 117,357,911 downwards.
CTCAGGCTACAACAGTAGGGCCTCTCTCAGCTTTAAAGTTCTAGGATTCTGTGAGTTATCTGCCAGAACGTAGTGGCAGCTTGGACCAAATGAGAAATAATGAATTGCACATTTAGAATTAGAAAATCAGACTTTCAAATGCAAATACAGGTTTATTGTCTTACTGTTCCACTTGAGACCAAAAGAGCAACAGCTATTTTACCAAAAAATATTTTTTATTTGAAGGATACCCGATTTGATATTTCATCTAAAGTTCTGAAAATGGATCCTTTTGCTATTCAACCATTCTTCAACACTTGAAAGTAAATATCACTATAAATGTAAACACAGTTAAATACGAAATGAATTTCAGTTTCTTAGATCATTAACTTTGATTATGAGCTAAGAAAGCTTTAAAATAGGAAAAAAAGACAACGTTACTAGCAGTGGACTCTGGTCCTGTTCATGCCGTGGCACTGTCACTGCTGGGGAGGCCGTGGGTGTAGGATCGCATTTAGCCTGGTGAGTGCTCTCGTTCTCTCTCACCACCGATCAGTGTAGGGAGCCTCAGTGGGAAGGCTGAAATCCATAAGCGAATGGGCAAGAATCCTAAGCTTTTCATTGGGAGTGTTTTATAGTTGCTGTTATAAAGCTCTGTGTACAATTGCTGAGAATCAAAATATTGCCAGCCACAATGCCATTTTTCTCCCCCTGGAGAAATCAAAGTTTATATAAGACCTGAAATTGCTCCTGCTTTCTCATTTTCCCCATTTTCATAGACAACTACCTTGTCTTCTGACCCCTACTGTTTTCCTTTCCAGTAGGGTCCCTTATGAGAGCCAGTCTGAGCCGATTCCAACCAACCTAATAAACAATTCTGTCCTCCTTGTTGAGCAGCTTAGCAGTGGGCAAGGCCAGGCGTGTCTAGTGTCGCCAGCCTCCCCAGTGAGTGACTGTTACCTGCCGCCAGTGGTCCCCTTCCCCCTTCCTACCTGAGCAAATACTGGGCAGTTCATGGTGACTCGTTTGGGTTATCAGTTTTCTCCTTCCCTTGACTTCCTGGTCCTAGATTATTCTGCTTAAGGTCATCAGGTTAGGCTGTAACCATTAAATTCCTTTCAGGCAATCTTATTAATTCTGTGATTCTTCTCCCGTCCAGATTCGCCTCGTCACTTCTGGTGGTACCATCTAATCTGCTGGCTGCTGAGTGCTGCCGGGATCATCTGCATTCTTGTAGCACATGAACACTATACTGTCGATGTGATCGTTGCTTACTATGTCACAACACGGCTCTTCTGGTGGTACCACTCAATGGCCAATGAAAAGGTGAGAGCAGTGAAATTGTCCTTGGATAATTTCTTTTCTTTGAACGCAGTGGACCCCTTTTCATATAGCAGGGTTTTAGAGAGATTAATGGGAGTAACTGCTCTTGCCACCCAATTGTATGGTTTAGGCGAATTCACTTATACTTATATCCAATTACTGCTTCTTAAAATAAAGAACATGATAGAGGCCAGCCCAGTGGCATAGTGGTTAAGCTCCCACGCTCTGCTTCAGCAGCCTGGGGTTCACCAGTTCAGATCCTGGGTGCAGACCTACACACCACTCGTCAAGCCACACTGTGGTGGCGTCCCACAGACAAGAACTAGAAGGACTTAGAACTGGAACATACAACTATGTACTGGGGCTGTGGGGAGAAGAAGAAAGAAAGAAGGTCACAAATATGCATGACATTTAAGGATAAAGATGCTTTATAATTAGCAGTGTTGTACTAATTCAACTATTTATGCGAGAGTTGAAGTAGTGTATACGGGAAATTAAAATTTAGGAACCTTCTCTAGAAGCGTTGTGGTGCAGCTATGTAAGACACTCCCTGCCCTCAAAGAACTTAATTTTGAGGAAAAGATGGCAACTATTTGAAAAAGTCAGGCGAAATGAGTAACTGTGAGTTCCTGGATCTGGGGCGTGTCTTGGTGGTGCTGTGCTCTCTGCCTTCCCTTCTTATCCTTCCTTATTTGTTTCTGCTGCCTCCTGTTCCTGGATGACCCTTGTTTCCTCACCTATTCATTCTGAAAAGAGCTCGATCCAATGCCACCTCTTCTGGGAAGCCTTCCCTAACTGCTGCTCTCTTCCTCTCGTCCCGAAATGGAATGATTCCTCTCCTTCTCTGAGTTTTCCTGGCCTTGGTGTACGTCCTTGGTGTAATAGAGTGAGTCAGTGTACCGTGACTTACTTATCTTTGGATAGTCTTGCCATGTTGTCTGATGCATATAATGTTTGGAGAATTTGTGAGGGATTGAAATAGCGTTTTCCCAAAGGATCTAAATCCAACTCTCACGTAGTGCTGTCCACTAATAAATGCCTTTTCTGGGATTTCCTTGTCTTTGTAGCTCTGTTTCCTATTTTGTAGTCTCCTGTTGCCATCTTCCTTCTTAGACTTCCATCTAGACATCTAGTGACGCCACTGAACCAAACTTTTCCTCTTTCCTCTGAAATATGCACCCTTGTCGGCCCTCCTTTTCCTCTTCCATCTTCCTTGGCCATAGATCTGACCACTCACACATCCTGAGCATCGTTCCTTGTGGATAGCTCACATTCGCTCCTGAGTCTCCGCTCTTACTAGAGGTGCAGGCAGAAGAAATGGCTGGAGCCACCAAGAGAGAGGAGAAAGGGCATTTGGGACAGTCATGTCAGAGTTAGGGAAGAGGCACGAAGAGTTTCTGCCTCGTGATCCAGATTCCACTACTTTCTCTGCTACGTTACAACGAATGACGGTTTAATTAAGAAAAAAATTAGGATGCAAATCATGAAAGATATGCCTCATTTTACTTTTTTCCTGCCTTTTACAGAACTTGAAGGTCTCTTCACAGACTAACTTCTTGTCTCGAGCATGGTGGTTCCCCATCTTTTATTTTTTTGAGAAAAACGTACAAGGCTCAATTCCTTGCTGCTTTTCCTGGCCCCTCTCCTGGCCTCCTGGCTGCTTTAAATCTTCGTGCAAAAAGTATTCACGGGTTCAGAAGATCGGTGAAGATAATGAGAAATCTACCTGAAAAGCAAAACAAAGGCACCAGCTCTGATACCAAAAGCGTTTACGCTGTAACCAAAGGTATAGTTTTGTCTTTTTATTTTAGGAGAACTTGACTGGTAAATGAAGAAGTGGACCAAATTTTGTGCAAATGATTAGAAAGATGAACGAAGTATTAGCCTTTGACTGGTTTTTATTAATCCTGAGAAAGACGTATTTTGCTGCAGCTTTTCCTCCGCTGGTGACGAGCCCACGCTGGGAGTTTACTCAGGAGCTTGTTAAAGACGGGCCAGAGGACGCGGTCCTCTCCTCGCTCTTTCCCCACTAAAGCCCTCGACGGAAGTTTTTCGGGATTTTTTTCTTCCAAGGTCAGAAGAATTTGTTAACATTTTAAATAAAATATCTGGATATATACAGCTACTATGTAAATAGAATAACCTACGTTGAGAGTGGTTTTTGGCATCAGGCTCGTTAGTGAGGGGAGATGCTGGGTTGCAAATAAGCCTCAAGAGAACTCTGTTTCTGCCTTCTCGTGGGCGAGGCCGGGCCCAGATCTGGGAAGGTACGCTGCGGCCGCCCCATGCACTATGTGTCACTTTTACTTTTTTTTTAACTGATAATTTTATTTTAAGAAAATGATCTAAGTAAATATGGAAGTATTTGCCTCACCCCATGGCTTTTACATGTGTAAATATTTCACTTTAAAATCTGACAGATACATAGGAAACTGAGGGCTATTTCTGTTACCGGGGGGCCCTGTGTATGCACCTGTACACTGTCTGCCCGGTACACTTGCACCTCGTACCCACAGGCAGCCCACTGCTCGAGCACAGGCTGGAAACCCCTCTGTGCCGAGCCGATGGCCCTGCCACCTGGGGACAAGCCCACGTTTCTCTCCCAGATCTGTTTTAGAGCTGCTAATTGGAACTCAAATACAATTGGTCACACTTCACTGAAAACGATTTCTTCCCAGTTACATTGTGCTTTGTGAAAAAACTGAGATGGAGTCCAAAAGTTGAATGCATCCTTGCCTTTTAGCAAGAGACTCAGCCTCTTACAAACTGGTCCTGAGGACATACGCCACAACCGAGCAGTTTTGCTCTGACCCTGAGATTACACCACGGTGCTGCACTATAACCTCCTCTTGGGCCGGCGTGTTAGACAGCTACGCTGTGAAGGGGATTAAGGGGGATAATTGTTTCTAAAGTTCTTTGAGGTGATGCAAAAAAAGATGGAGTTTTAGAAATCTGATCAGATTTAATGCCATCAGTTTTAGTGCATTGTTTAATGCTATTGAATCTTTTGGATAATTCTTGGCTTAATTTCTTAAGACTTCTAGTAACCTTAGAAAAAGATTTAAGGTTACAAAATCACCAACCCTAGGTCAGAGGGCAGAGAGGCCAATGGGGTGGAAGGAGGCAGTTACATTTCTATTGAAGGTGAGGATTTCCCTCCACTTAGAATGAAAAACATCCCTAAATCTGTCATCATAAACTGGTCAACCTTGGTTCGGTACACAAAATTGAACTTTTCATTGTTCGAGAGAAGCACAATACAGATCTGTTCAGAAGGGTCATTATCCTTTGGTGCTAAAATTCTGGGTGTGTTTTCCATATGGCTTTCTCTGTGTAACAGGAGCATCACTAAAGGAAAGTTAGTTGAATTCAAAGGCAGGAAGAAAAACTCTCTAATCTGGTTATTTAAAACAAGAATTAAAACCCAAAACATCCTTGGCAGGCTTTGAAATGCAGATTTTTCCAGTATTAATTATTAAACCAATAAGAAACATATCTGTGGCTTACCTGGTGCCTTCAGCCATCATTCTACATAATTTTCCCTTGTTAAATACTGACGTGGGGTAGAACAAGGTGTTGTGCTTGAAAACACAGAGTTGAAACTCCTGCGATCTGGTTGTAGGGAGAGCCCCGGACCCCAAGGCCTGGGTTTGCCCTCCTGACACTGGGGTATTTCAGACCCTCTCACTCACATGAAACAGCCTGAGGGACCGGCGAGCCTTATTCAGAGGCCTTCGGATAACCCACTTTTCTTCAAATTAAATAAGGAAAAGTGTTTAAGCTTTAAAACTTGTGGTGTATTGATTGTTGGAGACCCTTTGAAACAGTCAACCTTGCATTTTAGTCAAATAATCCAGTTTAAAAATAATAATAATAATACCATCACCTTTTAAAGAACTTTAAAAACATCTATGACCCCCCCCCCACGTGGACATACTGCTCCCATGTTCTTTATGCATATGTGTCATCACTTTCTAATAGATGCTGTGGAAGCATGTGGTTTGAAAATAAGGGGGGACATATCAAAGTTTCAGGATGGGAAAATAAGAGAAATAGTGAAACTCGTTTACATTTGGGAAAGCAAACTTGAGGTTTACCCCAACATGCCGCCTGGGGACATGAAACATACACATGACCCGGCCTTTGAAACAGTAAATTTTCAGAGCCCCCATTCCTTGCTAATTAAATAAGATACCAGATTTCATGCATTATCCTTGTTTTTGTAAACCAGTGCTCCTGTTTGAAGCTTTTCCCGTAATTTAGTCCTTCTGTGCAATATCTATAACATATAATTCTTATAAATTATGCCATATTTTTTTCTAAATTCTTTCACATGGAAATAAGTTCCTCTCAGATTCGATTTTTTGAGCTCCTCCACTAGCTCTGAAAAGAAAGCATTCATCCCCAGTTCCACCCAAAGAAACTGTGAATTTGTTGTTTAATTGACTGGCATCCCGGGACACAAGTTTTGCTGTGGAAGAAAGGCTGTTTTAAGAGACCCTGGTCTCTAGTCTGGCCACGGACCACGTTACACAAGCGTGTTTGCTGTGTTCCAGTGCCCCCTTGTGGAAATACGTTCTATGACTTGGAGCACAAACTTGCCACTTCAAGTTTTTAAAAGGCATTTGTTTTTCATTAGTTTTGCCAATAATCTGAAAGCATCATGTGAAAGGAATTATTTGAAAGGCATTTTAAACCTTTCCCAAAGGGAAAATGTGCTTAGACCCCAGGGAGGTGCAATTCTCATCTCGTATCCATTCGATCAAAGAAGACCTGCAGACTGTTTACCTCTCACCGCCACAATCAGTGATGTCTCCCTTTATAACCCCTGCGCGCTGTGTGCTTGGAAACACCAAGTTGGCTGTCTGTCGTTTTTCTCTTTTTGTGTGCTGGAACTCACGCAGTTTCTTTTTTAATTGGAAATTCCCCTCTTGTTCCTTGAATATTTTGAACGTTTCTTTCTTAATCCCTTTTTTGTGGTTTTTGTTTTGCACTGTAAAACTGATTAAAAATTTAAACCAGTCTTAACACACTCACTTCTGTAGTGTAAGGAAGTGTGAGAAGGAATTTGCTAATAAATGAGTTTACATGTTTAAATCAAGCATATTGTAAGTAATATGCCATATGTTGAAGGCTTTTCTATTTGTATGTATAAAGATTGCTGGTATTTTCTTTAATGTCATTGTGTTGCAATAATTTAACTCCTTTGACTTACTTGCTAAAAATATTTCTTCTATTAAGAAGTGCTCTTGACTTCACTACCTAAAACACTGAAAATCATGTCACAGGTACCCAAAGATAAGTTTTTATACAGATATACACCTTATAAGTTGATTTATTTTATTACTCATTAGTCTAACTATGCTGTGTTCTAAATGAATCATGAATGAGAATAGTTCTTTATTGTGGAATTATTTAAAACTGTCCTTTAAAAGAAAAAGAAGAAACTGTAAACATAAGCTAAGCTAGTTGCCAAGGTGGAGTTCATTATTTAATTTACCTCCTATGCAATGATTAATGCTGCAAAATGTATGGTTATGTTACAGTATATTCACAAAAGAAATATTAAAGGTTTGAGAGGAGCCAATTGCATTCTTTCGGAAATTTACTGTACTGTTTCAATGTGTTAAGTGCCTTGTTGTAAAGTAAAATTTTAAGTCTAGAATTCATTATTTTCCTGACATATATTTTTCATTATGATATATACTGTATGCTATTGTAATAGTTTTATTAAATGCTTACATTTTAATCAAATATGTAAATTTCAGAAGTTCTTCTCCCCCCCCCCACCCCCCCCACCAATCTCTTGATCATTGGTTTCTCATATGAGATTTGAATTCAGGTTCTTTTCTTAAAAGAGGAAATTATCTTTGTTTAGAAATATGTTTTCCCTGCTTGTGCTTTTGTGCTCCTAAAGACATTTTAGGAGGAGTTTAGGAGTGTAACCACAGTTTATACTTCTAAAATGCCACTTGACATTTACATTTTAAGTGCCTAATAGTTAAAACTAATTTCTGTTTCTATTCTAAAGAAGATATGTGTACTTGGTTTCTAATATCTTTGGCTTTGCTTAAAAAAAACAAAAAGCAAGAGCCTATCCTTTGTATTTACCCAATAAACCACAGTGACATCAACACTCTTTTCAAATTTAGTATTACTGTTTCTTTCAATTTAAAAAATGTGTTGTTTCCTTTAAAGATTTTTAAATTTTTTTTGGTTTTAAGTACTTATTAAAACCACAAGAGGGATATTTCCTTCAAGTACTATTTTTAAAATAAGGTGATAACCTTCAATTAATGGACCTGTAAACAAACTGGATTGTGCTATTTTTCCTGCCCTTGGATTTAAGGTGAAAAATAATTCACAGCAATATAAAGCCACTCGTGGGGGGAAAAATCAGTTACGCACTCAATGATTCTGATTCTCCATGTTCACAAGGGGACAAAATCATTAATTCTTCAAGAAAAGCAAAGTCCTTTCTGTCAGTCAGTTCTGAAAGAACTGTCATCCTGATGCCCTCAGCAATGGGGCACTAGGGTGATGTCCTCAACTAGAAGTCGACAGTCATTGCAACAGTAGGTGGCAGTGAGTGTTCGTGGACCCCCTGATGAAGATGACGGCAGGACCCGCAAGACCAATTTAGTGAACGCACTTCAGTGGGGGAGGGGAGTGAGATAAACTAAGACAGCCCAAAGGGTTTGTCTTTGGATTATCGGGAAATATGATAGAGTATGGATCAGAATAGTCTTTCTGCCACCCCCACCCAGGCCTCGGATGAAATCCCTTCACAGTGATGGTCCTGTCCTCCTGTTTGAAACGTTGGTGTGCTGATTTTGCTGGCCATAGCCTCAGAGACTCCTAATCTGTGCATTGTACGGGGAACCGATGCGATGCTGCACAAACCTTGACATGTGACATTCCATTTTCTTCTAGTGAAATATATGAGGATATCAGAAGCATGATCCTGAATTCCTAATATAAGTCAGAGTGGTAGTGGACGGTGCACTGCTGTGTCTGTAGAGTGCACATTTAATTCATCTGTGGCGCCTGTGATGAGGATAGCATCTTACAGTTTTTATGCCTGACATCCATTCTTTAATCTTCACAAAGCCCTGTGAGGTGATGAGGAAACAGGTGGTGACCCCATTTTGTGGAGGAGCTGGCTCATAAGTTTTGTGTTCTCTGTTTTGCTGCCTTCTGGCCTGACTACTCTGCTCATCCTCCCCATTTGTTAGAGGTTTTGTTGTTTCGTGTTTGCGGGGGGTATTTATTCCCTCTCCCACTAGTTAGTTTGTTAAGAGGGACAGTTGCAATTTATTACATTTCAGAGGGGAGAAAAGTCAATGCTTCTAGTGCACAATGACCCTGAAAGCAAAGCATCCCCAAGTGTCTGAGCTCATGCACGTGGTGGGCTGAAGCAAACGCAGGGCAAGCGTCCCTGAGGAGCACATTTTAGTGTGCTTTAGTCTCACGTGGCGGACACAGTGGACACCACACTGCATGGGGCTTGCCTCTCAAGGTGGCTCCCAGGGACTGCTCCCGAGGGAACGTCAGGAGATGTGATGACCTGCTGTCAAAGGACAGCAGAGCTCCGAGGAAATGGAACGGGGTCTGGGGAGTCACTGTACTGGGTTGATTCTGAACTCCCCAAAGGACCGGAGCGAAGCCCAGGATTGTTTGGTCCTGCCATGAACTGGGGAGTTCCCTGTGCCAAAATCTGTCCAAACCAACATGTTTGCTTGCTCCTGGCCAAGCTTCTGGATGCACTTTACTTCAGGGCTTGTATCCAAGCGCTTCTCTCTTTTTCTTTCTAAGTTCCCTGAGTAATGTGTTTATTTTGGTAAAAAGAAAAGAAGCCACTCCTTTGAGAAGCTGCCACGTACCAGGCACTGCTCCTTGCTTTACTCTTATCTAACACAGCATGGGTGCCAGGGAGCCCCAGATGCTCCTTGCACAGCTGAGGGCACTCAGAGGGGTAAGAGCTATGTTAGGTACGTAGTTTCCGCACTGGAATTATTAACGTCTATCCAGGTCGTGCCCACCCTGACAGTTCACCAGACGTCTGAGCTCCTGAAAGCTGCACCTTAGTTCTCCTCTGAAATCTTCCCTAAAAGATACATACAAACCAACTGCCAAAATGCGAGACACAAACACTGCTTTAAGATTTTTAAAATACGGATCCTGTTTCCATAAGATAAAAGTTCCTTAAGAGGAAGGATTGTCTTAGTATTCATTTCAGTGTCTAATAAGGTTCTTATCACATACAGGATATTCAGCAATATTTGTTCAATGAATTTTTTAAAATGTCGTCTTGTGCATTTGGATTAACAGAATTCACAGAGATTCAAAGAAAAGGAAATTGCCCATCATGCCACCAAATAATTTGTTTTAAAATAATTGAAGCATTTACCAAACCATGAGATGCTTATAACTTGAAAATGTTTCAGCAGCCATCATATCATATGTATTTTGTGATATTTTGGCCAAAAATATGGATTGAAAAATGAAGGCTGAAGTGGGAAATCCAAAGACTCTGGACTCGGCCCCTGGGTGTAATTCCTAAGGCAGTTGCTTCCCAAACATCCAACCTTGGACAAATCTCTCTCAGCTTCTGAGGCCATCATGTCCCCTCTGACATGCGAGTGAAGAAGCCTGCCTCCAGCTTCACGGTGACAGTCAGAGACGGGGTGTAGCGAGAGACTGCCTGACTCATGTCAATATATGATAAAGTCGAATCAGAAAATAAATTCACAGGATTTTTAAAATGTTTTTATTGTAAGGCATTTGAGAATTCTTAAATTGTAAGAATTGAAGAATTTTTAAATGAAACATTTTCTACTTAATACAAGATAGGAATATTTGTCATGTTGGACAAGCTTTTGGATTTCATTTGAGAACAACGTCAGGTGTTTAGGCTTATGTTTCCAAAGGCCCCACTCTGCCTACCTTTCCCACATTTTGTACACTAATCAGATACACGAATTGTCTTGCTGTATCTCTCAGAAACATCCAGAAAAGCGAGCAATGAATTGCTAGTGTGGAAATATTTTTTTTCTAATTAAAAAAAGACAGTTGATTTAAAAAGGTCAACTGTGGTTCACTTTGGCCCTGCTGCCCTTGATCATGGAATTAGGAGTGGTCATTTTATCCCAGTCATAAGTAGCTACAGCTGGTCCATCATGGTGTCATATCTGATATAATGTCGTACCACCAACAAAGTTACTAGATTTCACCAGTAACTAAGTTAGTGAGCTGACTTTTGAATGACTTGCCTACGTATTGCAGGGGACATCAGAATTTGGGCAAGCCTCAAAGGGTCTTGAGATTAATATATAACAAGGAGAGTTAAGTGTAAAAGCAGAAAAAGTTGTTAAAGGCCATTTTGCTATGCAACAACCTTCCTAAGAGAAGTGATGAGAAATCTGCTGCTGGAACTATTAAAATGAAATTGCCCAAACAGGAAAATTCACAAATATATGGAAATTAACCAACGGGTCAAAGAAGAAATCACAAAGGAAATTCAAAAATACCTTGAGACAAATGACAATGAAGACACAGCATACCAAAACATATGCAATACAGTGAAAGCAGTGCTGAGAGGGAAATTTATAATTATAGGTGATACACTAAAAAAAAAAAAAAAGATTTTAAATCAATAACCTCACTGTACATCTTAAGAACCTAGAAAATGAAGAGCAAACTAAACCCAAAACTAGTGGATGGAAGGAAATAAAGGTTAGAGCAGAGATAAATAGAGAACAGAAAAACAACAGAAATTAATGAAGCCAACAGTTGGTTCTTTGAAAAGAGCAACAGGTTTGACAAACCTTTAGCTAAATTGACTAAGAAAAAGAAAGAGAAGACTCAAATTACAAAAACAGAATGAAAGTGGCAACATTATTGCTGATTTTACAGGAATAAAAAAGATTATAAGAGAATACTATGAATAATTGCATGAAAACAAAGTGAATAACCTAGATGGAAGGGACCAATTCCTGGAAACATGAAGCCAACTGGTCATGCATCATGAAGAAATGGAAAATTTGAGTAGACCTATAACTAATAAAGAGAATTGAATCAGTAATCAATAACCTCCCAACAAAGAAAAACCCTGGACCACATGGCTACTATGATGAATTCTACCAAATATTTAAAGAAGAATCAACACCAATCTTTCTCAAACTCTTCCAGAAAATTGAAGAGGAGAGAATACTTACTCATTCTATGAGGCCAGAATTACCCTGACACCAAAGCCAAAGACACTACAAGAAAAGGAAACTTCAGACCAATATCCCTTATGAATATTGATACAAAAATCCCCAACAAAATATTAGCAAAACTGAATTCAGCAGAGTATTAAAAGGATTATGCACCATGACCCAGTGGGATTTATTCCTGGAATGCAAGGATGGTCCAATATATGAAAATCAATATAATATTGCTACATTAATAGAATGAAAAAGGGAAAAATGATCATTTCAATTGATGCAGAAAAAGCATTTGACAAAATCCAACACCCTGTTTGATGATTAAAACACTCAACAAACTACAGTAAAAGGAAACTACCTCAACACAATAAAGGCTATATATGGAAAATCCCACAGTTAATATCACACTCAATGCTTTTCCTCTAAGATCAGGAAGAAGACAAGGATGCCCACTTTCGCCACTTCTATTCAACATAGTATTGGAAGTTCTAGCCGGAACAATTAGGCAAGAAAAAGAAAGAAAAGGCATCTAAATTGGAAAAGTAATATTAACTCTGTTCACAAATGGTATGATCTTATCTGTAGAAAATGCTAAAGATTCCACACACATACATAAAACTGTTAGCTCTAATAAATGAATTTAGCAAAGTTGCAGGATACAAAAATCAACACCAAGAATCAGTCACATTTCTATATATTCCCAATGAACAATTTGAAAAGGAAATTAAGAAAACAATCCAATTTACAATAGCATCAAAAAGAATAAAATAGGAATAAATTTAACCAAGGAAGTGAAAGACTTGTATACTAAAAAGTACAAAACATTACTGAAAGAAATTAAGACCTAAATAAATGGGAAGACATCCCATGTTCATGGACTGGAAGAGTTAATATTGTTACGATGACAATATGACCCAAAGTGACCTACCGATTCAATGCAATCCCTATTAAAATCTCAATGGTATTTTTTACAGAAATAGAGAAACCTGCCCCAAAGTTCATATGAAATCCCAAGGCACCAAAACAATAGCTAAATTTTTTGTCAGTATAGGCAGATTTGCCAGAATAGCCAAAAACAATCTTGAAAAAGAAGAAATAGTTGGAGATCTCACACTTCCTGATTCTAAAATTTTCTATAAAGGTACAGTAGTCAAAACCACGTACTGACATAAAGATGGACATATAGAACAGCGGAATAGAATGGAGAGCCCAGAAATAAACCCTCGCATATATGGACAGTTGATTTTTTTTTTTTATTGAGGTCATAATAGTTTATAACATTGTGAAATTTCAGCAGTATATTATTATTTGTCAGTCACCATATAAATGTGCCCCTTCACCCCTTATGCCCACCCCTTAACCCCCTTCCACTCTGGTAACCACTGCTCTGTTCTCTTTGTCTATGTGTTAATCTTTCACATATGAGTGAAATCATATATGTTTGTCTCTCTCAGTCTGGCTTATTTCGCTTAACATAATAGCCTCAAGGTCCATCTATGCTGTTCTGAATGGGACGATTTTGTCTTTTTTTATGACTGAGTAGTATTCCATTGTATATATAGGTACCACTTCTTCTTTATCCAGTTATCAGTTGATGAGCACTTGGGTTGCTTCCACTTCTTGGCTATTGTGAATAGTGCTTCAGTGAACACAGGGGTGCATAAATCTCTCTGAATTGTTGATTTCAAGTTCTTTGGATAAATACTCAGTAGTGGGATAGGTGGGTCATATGGTAGTTCTATTTTTAACTTTTTGAGAAATCTCCATACTGTTTTCCATAGTGGCTACATCAGTTGGCATTCCCACCAGCAGTGTATGAGGGTTCCCTTTTCTCCACATCCTCTCCAACGTTTGTTAATTTTTGTCTTGGTGATTATAGCCATTCTAACAGGTTTAAGGTGATATCTTACTGTAGTTTTGATTTGCATTTCCCTGATAATTAGTGATGCTGAACATCTTTTCATGTGCCTATTGGCCATCTGTGTATCTTTGGAGAAATGTCTGTTCATATCCTCTGCCCATTTTTTGATGAGGTTGTTTGGTTTTTGTTGTTGTTGTTAAGTTGTGTGAGTTCTTTATATATTTTGGACATTATCCCCTTGTCAGATATATGATTTGCAAATATTTTCTCCCAGTTGGTGGGTTGTCTTTTCATTTTGTTCCTGGTTTCCTTTGTCTTGCAGAAGCTCTTTAGTCTGACAAAGTTCCACTTGTTTATTTTTTTCTTTTATTTCTCTTGCCTGAATAGACATGGTATTCAAAAAGATCCTTCTAAGACTTATATCAGAGTGTACTGCCTATATTTTCTTCAAGGAGTTTTATGGTTTCATATATTACCTTTAAGACTTTGATCCATTTTGAGTTAATTTTTGTGTATGGGAAGACATAATGGTCTACTTTCATTCTTTTGCATGTGATTGTACAGTTTTCCCAACACCATTTACTGAAGAGACTTTCCTTTCTCCATTGTATGTTCTTAGCTCATTGTCAAAGATTAGCTGTCCATAGGGGTGTGGATTTATTTCTGGTCTTTCAAGTCTGTTCCATTGATCTGTGTGTCTGTTTTTGTACCAGCACCATTCTGATTTGGTTACTATAGCTTTGTAGTATATTTTGAAGTCAAGGGTTGTGATGCCTCCATCTTTGTTCTTTTTTCTCAGGACCTCTTTAGCTATTTGGGCTCTTTTGTTGCCCCATATGAATTTTAGGATTCTTTGTTCTATCTCTGTGAAGAATGTCATTGGGATTCTGACTGGGATTGCATTGAATCTGTAGATTGCTTTAGGTAGTATGGACATCTTAACTATATTTACTCTTGCAATCCATGTGCATGGAATATCTTTCTATTCTTTTATTTTCTAATTTTTATTGAGTTAATGATAGGTTACAATCTTATGAAATTTCAGCTGTACATTATTGTTTGTCAGTCGTGTTATAAGTGCACCCTTTCACCCTTTGTGCCCACTCCCCACCCCACCTTTTCCCCAGTAGTCTGTTTTCCCCTACTAATCTGTTCTCTTTGTCTGCATTTTTAAATTCCTCATATGAGTGGAGTCATACAGAGATTGTCCTTCTCTATCTGGCTTATTTCACTTAACATAATTCCCTCAGGGTCCATCCATGTTGTTGCAAATGGGACGATTTTGTTCTTCTTTATGGCTGAGTAGTATTCCATTGTGTGTATATACACACCACATCTTCTTTATCCAATCATCAGTTGATGGGCACTTAGGTTGCTTCCACATCTTGGCTATTGTAAATAATGCTGCAGTGAACATTGGGGTGCATGGGACTTTTGGAATTGCTGATTTCAATCTCTTTGGATAGATACCCAGTAGTGAGATAGCTGGATCGTATGGTAGTTCTATTTTTAATTTTTTGAGGAATCTCTATACTGTTTTCCATAGTGGCTGCACCAGTTTGCATTCCCACCAACTGTGTATGAGGGTTCCTTTTTCTCCACAACCTCTCCAACATTTTTTACTATTTGTTTTGGTTATTTTTGTCATTCTAATGAGTGTAAGGTGATATCTTAGTGTAGTTTTGATTTGCATTTCTCTGATGATCAGTGATGATGAACATCTTTTCATGTGCCTATTGGCCATCTGTATATCTTCTTTGGAGAAATGTCTGTTCATGTCTCCTGCCCATTTTTTGATCGCATTGTTTGATTTTTTGTTGTTGAGTTGTGTGAGTTCTTTATATATTATGGATATTAACCCTTTGTTGGATGTATGACTTGCAAATATTTTTTCCCAGTTAGTGGGGTTTTTTTTTGTTTCAATCCTGTCTTCCTTTGCCTTGAAGAAGCTCTTTAGTCTGATGAAGTCCCATTTGTTTATTCTTTCTATTGTTTCCCTTGTCTGAGAAGACATGGTGTCCGAAAAGGTCCTTTTAATACTGATGTCAAAGAGTGTACTGCCTACATTTTCTTCTAGAAGCCTTATGGTTTCAGGTCTTACCTTTAGGTCTTTGATTCACTTTGAGTTTATTTTGGTGAATGGTGAAAAAGAATGGTCAATTTTCATTCTTTTACATGTGGCTGTCCAGTTTTCCCAGCGCCATTTGTTGAAAAGACTTTCTTTTTCCCTTGTATGCCCTCAGCTCCTTTGTCAAAAATTAGCTGTCCTTAGACGTGTGGTTTTATTTCTGGGCTTTCAATTCGGTTCCATTGATCTGTGCACCTGTTTTTGTACCAGTACCATGCTGTTTTGATTACTGTAGCTTTCTAGTATGTTTTGAAGTCAGGGATTGTGATGCCGCCAGCTTTGTTCTTTTTTCTCAGGATTACTGTAGCAATTCAGGGTCTTTTGTTGCCCCATATGAATTTTAGGATTCTTTGTTCTATTTCTGTAAAGAATGTCATTGGGATTCTGATTGGGATTGTGTTGAATCTGTAGATCTGTAGATTGCTTTAGGTAGAATGGACATTTTAACTATGTTTATTCTTCCAATCCAAGTACATGGAATGTCTTTCCATCTCTTTATGTCATCATCCATTTCTTTCAGAAAAGCCTTGCAGTTTTCGTCGTATAGGTCTTTCACCTCCTTAGTTAAATTCACCCCGAGGTATTTTATTCTTTTTGTAGTGATTGTGAATGGTATTGTGTTCTTGAGTTCTTTTTCTGTTAGTTATTAGAGTATAGAAATGCTACTTATTTATGTAACTTGATCTTATACCCTGCAACTTTGCTGTAGTTGATTATTTCTAAAAGTTTTCCAATGGATTCTTTGGGGTTTTCTATATATAGGATCATGTCATCTGCAAACAGCGAGAGTTTCACTTCTTCCCTCCCTATTTGGATTCCTTTTATTCCTTTCTCTTGCCTAATTGCTCTGGCCAGGACCTCCAGTACTATGTTAAATAAGAGTGGTGATAGAGGGCATCTTTGTCTCATTCCTGTTTTCAGGGGGATGGCGCTCAGTTTTTGCCCATGGAGTATGATGTTGGCTGTGGGTTTGTCATATATGGCCTTTATTATGTTGAGGTAATTCCCTTCTATCCCCATTTTTTTCAGAGTTTTTATCATAAATGCTGTTGGATCTTGTCAAATGCTTTCCCTGCATCTATTGAGATGATCATGTGGTTTTTATTCCTCAATTTGTTGATGTGGTGTATCACGTTGATTGCTTATTTGAGATTTTTCTAGTTTGTTAAGGTTGGCCTCTATTGCTATGAATTTCCCTCATAGGACTGCTTTAGCTACATCCCATATGGGTTGGCATGGTGTATTTTCATTTTCGTCTGTCTCCAGATATTTTTTGATTTCTCCTTTAATTTCTTCATTGATCCATTGATTATTCAGTAGCATGTTGTTTAGTCTCCACATATTTGTCACTTTCCCAGCTTTTTTCTTATAGTTGATTTCTAGTTTCATAGCATTATGGTCAGAAAAGATGCTTGATGTGATTTCAGTCCTCTTAAATTTATTGAGGCTTGGCTTGTTTCCCAACATTCGGTCTATCCTTGAGAATATTCCCTGCGCACTTGAGAAGAATGTATATTCTGCTGGTTTTGGATGGAATATTCTGTATGTATCTATTAAGTCCATCTGGTCTCGTTTTTCATTTAATTCAACTATTTCCTTGTGACTTTCTGGATGATCTATCCATTGATGTAAGTGGGGTGTTAAGGTCCCCTGCTATTATTGTGTTGTTCCTAATATCTCCTTTTAGGTTTGTTAATAGTTATACTTTGGTGCTCCTGTGTTAGGTGCATATATATTCATAAGTGTTGTGTCTTCTTGGTGGAGTGTCCCTTCTATCATTATTTACTGCCTCTTTTTCTCTCTTTACCTGTTTTATCTTTTTTTTTTTAAGATTTTTTTAATTTTCCTTTTTCTCCTCAAAGCCCCCTGGTACATAGTTCTGTTTTTTTTTAGTTGTGGGTCCTTCTAGTTGTGGCATGTGGGATGCCGCCTCAGCATGGCTTGATGTGCTGTGCCATGTCCATGCCCAGGATTCGAACTGGTGAAACCCTGGACCACCGAAGCAGAGCGTGCAAACTTAACCACTCAGCCACTAGGCTGGCCTCTACCTGTTTTATTTTGAAGTCTACTTTGTCTGATATAAGTATAGCAACACCTGCTTTCTTTTGTTTGCCATTAGATTGGAGTGTCTTCTTCCATCCCTTCACTCTGAGCCTATGTTTGTCTTCAGAGCTGAGATGTGTTTCCTGGAGGCAGCATATTGTTGGATCTTGCTTTTTCTTTTTTTTTTCTTTTTTTGAGGAAGACTGGCCCTGAGCTAACATCCATGCTCATCTTCCTTTGTTTTATGTGGGAGGCCTGCCACAGCATGGCTTGGCAAGCGGTGTGTAGGTCCATACTCAGGATCTGAACCAGTGAACCCCGGGCCACTGAAGCAGAATGTGCAAACTTAACCACTGCACGACCAGGCTGGGCCTGGGTCTTGTTTTTTAATCCATCCCGCCACTCTGTGTTTTTTGATTGGAGCATTCAATCCACTTACATCTAGAGTGCTTATTGATATATGAGGACTTAATGCTGCCACTTTATCACTCATTTTCTGGTTGTTCTGTGTTTTCCTTGTTTCTCATCCTGTGTATTTCAGACTGCCAGTTCAGTTTGGCAGTTCTCTATGATGGTTTTCTCAGTTTCCTCTTTATTTATCATATGTGTTTCTGTTCTGATTATTCATTTAGTGGCTACCATGAGGTTTGTATAAAAAATCTCGTAGGTGAGATAGTCCATTTTCTGATATCCTCTTATTTCCTTGGTCTAAGCCAATTCCAATTCCTCCTCCCCTTCTAGATTATTGTTTTCACAACTTATTCCATCTTGTCTTGTGAGTTTGTGGTTAAAATGATGAGATTATAGTTATTCTTGACGTTTTCCTTCCCTTTATCTTCTATGTTATAATTAAGTGTTTGCTAATGTGTTCTGATAGACAGCTGCAATTTTCTGATTTTGCCTATTTATCTCCTTGCTCGAGGTTTTGTAAACCCTTTCTTTTTTATTTTTCAGGTATGAGGGACTTCTTGATCATTTCTTGTAGGGGGTGGGGGGTCTTGTGGTGATGAACTCCCTCAGCTTTTGTTTATCTGGGAACGTTTTTTTTCTCCATCTCGTCTGAAGGATATTTTCACTGGACAGAGTATTCTAGGCTGAAAGTTTTTGGCTTTCAGAATTTTGAATATATCATTCCACTCTCTCCTCGCCTGTAAGGTTTCTGCTGAGAAATCCACTGAGAGCCTGATAGGGGTTCCTTTGTAAGTTATTTTCGTCTGCCTTTCTGCCTTTAATATTTTTCTTTGTCATTAACTTTTGCCAGTTTTACTACTATATGCCTTGGAGAAGCTCTTTTTACATTGATGTAATTAGGAGTTCTATTAGCTTATTTTACTTGTATTTCCAGCTTCTTCCCCAGGTTTGGGAAGTTCTCAGTTACTATTTCTTTGAAGAAGCTTTCTGCCCCATTCTCCCGCTTCCTCCCTCTTGAATACCCATAATCCTTAGGTTGCATTTCCTAATTGAGTGGGATATTTCTCAGAGAATTTCTTCAATTCTTTTTAGTCTTAGTTCTCTCTCCTTCTCCATCTGAAGCATTTCTATATTTGTGTCCTCCAGATTGCTAATTCTGTCCTCCATAATGTCAGCTCTGTTAATTCTCAGACTGCAGATTTTTCTTTATCTCATCCAATATGTTTTTCATCTCCAACATTTCTGATTGGTTTTTCTTTATAGTTTCAATCAATTGTGAAGAATTCCCTCTGTTCATTAATTTTGTTCCTGATTTCGTTGAACTGTTTATCTGAATTTTCTTGTAACTTGACTTTTTTATGATAACTATTTTGAAATTCTTTATCATTTAGATTGTAAATTTCTGTGACTTCAGTAGTGATTTCTGGGTTTTTGTCCCTTTCTTTCTTGTCTGGAGTATTGATATATTTCCTAGTACTATTTTATGGGGTAGATTTGTGCTTTCGCATGGTGGTAGTATCTGGTTGCAGATGCCACCTGCCACCACTGGTGGGGGGGGGGGGGGCGGTCAGCAGCTGTGTATTCTGAGCCCATGTGACCCATGGTGTCTGTGCTTGTCCTTTGGAATCTGTGCTGACAGGGCCCATGTTCAATTGCCTGCTCGCAGCTGCTGCTTTCCTAAGGTATGCACAGGTGCTCTGGCTGACTGGGCTAGCTGGAATGCCAGGCGGGGGTAGGGGCACTTTCTTTCACGTGCGTAATCCCAGGGACATTCTCACTCTGTGCTATCTGCCCTCCTGGGGTGCTGGCTTGATGAAGACACCCCCACAATAGCTTAGCCTCCTCTGTGTGGGGCTTTCCCATGGGCTGTGAGGGAACTTGGAGAGCAAAGGCATTCCTATGGAGAGCTGCCCCTCCCCACTGCCTCTCAGAGCCACAAACAGTCCCATGCCCTTGGTCACTGCCAGGGAGGGAGAGGAGATCCCCTTACTTCCTGCCTCTTCCTCCTGGGGGGTCCAGCACCTCACCCTAAGGTGAATGGATGCATGGGTCTCTCAGACATCTTTTGTGATGTGTGAATATCCTCTGTTGGTTTGTGAATGGCCTTTTCATTGTAACTTAGGGGGGACATTCTGAAGGAAGAGCCCACTCTGACATGATGGTGACATCACTCTCCTGGTCAATTGATTTTTGACAAAAGTGCCAAGACCACTCAATGGGGCAAGGACAGTGTTTTCAACAAATAGTGCTGGGCAAACTGGATATCCACATGCAAAATAATGAAGTTGGACCTTTATTGTACACCACATACAAAAATTAACTAAAAAATGGATCAAAGACATAAATTTAAGAGCTAAAAATATAGAACTCTTAGAAGAAAACATAGGTGAAAATCTTCATGACCTTGAATTGGGCAATGGTTTCTTAAGCATGACACCAAAATCACAGGCAATAAAGGAAAAATAGATAAATTGCACTTAATCAAAATAAAAACCTTTGTGCATCAAAGGACACTATCAAAAGAGTGAAAAGACGATCACAAAATGGGAGAAAATATTTGCAATTCATATATCTGGAATTGTATCCAGAATGTATAAAGAACTCATACAACTCAACAATAACAAAACAACTCAATTCAAAAATGAGCAAAGAATTTGAATAGACATTTCTCTAAAGAATACATACAACTGGCCAATAAGCATATGAAAAGAGGCTCAGTGATAGTCACTAGAAAAATGTAAATCAAGGCCACAATGAGATACCACTCCACACCCATTAGGATGGCTATTATGACGGGGGAAGAAAAGCAACAGAAAATAGCAATTGTTGGTGAGGATGTAGAGGAATTGGACCCCTCGTCATCACTGGTGGGGATGTAGAATGGCACAGCTGCTGCAGAAAACAGTTTGGTGATTCCTCAAGAAGTTGAACATGCCCTTACTATATGATTCAGAAATTCCACCCCTAATAAGATACCCCAAAGAATTGAAAGCAGGGGCTCAAACAAATATTTGTACACCAGTGTTCACATTAGCCATTAGAATTAGCAGCATTATTCACAATAGCCAAAAGTGGAAACAATCCAAATGTCCATCGATGGATGAATGGATAGACATAATTAGTATATACATACAATGGAATATTACTCAGCTATGAAAAGGAAAGAAATTCTGACACATGCTACAACATGGATGAACCTTAAAAACATTATGCTAAGTGAAATAAGCCAGACACCAAAGGACAAATAATGTATGATTCCATTTATAGAAGGTATCTGGAATTGGTAATTCAGAGAGCCAGAAAGTGGAAGTTACCAGGGGCTGGGGAAGATGGGGGGTTATTGTTTAATGGGTACACAGTTTCTGTTTAGGATGATGAAAAAGTTCTGGAAATAGATAGTAGTGGTAGTTATACAATGTTGTAAATGTATTTAATGCCACCAAATTGTACATTAAAAATGGTTAAATTGGTAAATTTTGTGTCATGTGAATTTCATCACAATAAATAAAAAACAACCCCGCCATATTTATTCCAGCACTATTTGTAATAGAAACTAAAAATAACCTATATATTTATTAACAGAGGATTGGCTAAGAAATTGTGGCAGATTTACGTGGATTTCTTAGTGGTCTTGGTTTCACCTCTGCCCTTTTACAGAGCAGCCAAAGTGATAAGATAACACAAACTGGATGATGGTTTCCTTCTCAAAAATGCTTCAATGGCTCACCATCTCACAGAGTCAGAGCCTGTCTCCACCATGCCCTCCTGGCCACCTCTTTGGTTTCATCTCTTCCACCCCTCCCCTGCCTCCTCACCCCAACCACATGGCTCCTTGTTCCTGGAAAACTCCTGCACAATTCAGCCTCAGGGCCTTTGCACTGTTTCCTCTATCTGCACTGCTCTCACCAGGTGTCTGCAAGCCTTCCATCGGGTGATCAGCTCAGTATTGGAGAGAGGCCTTCCCCAAACACCTGATATAAGACAGCACCCGCTACACACACACACACACACGGATGGCAATCCCTACCAGCCTCCCTGTGTGCCTTGTTTCCTCCATGGTACTTATCGCTAACTGACACATACACCTTTGTTCATCTTCTCTCTGTCTTCTCCCCCCAGAGAATAAGCGCCTTGAAGGGCAACACCTGTTCTGTTCACAGCGTGTCCCCAGTGCTGAAAGCAGTGCACAGCACTCAGTGCTCAGAAAATGTTTATTGAGTGAATGAGTCCACTCAGTGAAACACCTGACGGCTATCAAAAAAGGATGAAGCAGATCACTACTCTCTCACCCAGCAAGATTCTCAACATTGAGAATTCACACCGCTGAGTGAAAAGAGCAGGTGAGTGAACCAAAAGCACAGTATGATGCCACTTACAGGGGAAAATCTATGAAAGTGTGCAAGAAACCTGAGAGGATACAGATCACACTTTTTTTTTTTTTTAAGGAAGATTAGCCCTGAGCTAACATCCACCGCCAATCCTTCTCTTTTTGCTGAGGAAGACTGGCCCTGAACTAATATCCATGCCCATCTTCCTCTACTTTATATGTGGGACGCCTGCCACAGCATGGCTTGCCAAGCAGTATGTAGGTCCACACCCAGGATCTGAACCAAGGAACCCTAGGCCACTGAAGCGGAATGTGCGAACTTAACTGCTGCACCACAGGGCCAGCCCCTACAGATCACACATTTAACAGAGATTATGTCCAAGAAGTGGAAAGGCAAAGCTCACCCATGTGCACATGTGTACTTTTTCATGTAACGATAGTCTGAGTACCAATTCCATTTCTCAGTATTTATCCTACTGAAGTCATCAAAGATGTAAATATCACAGTATTGTTCATAACAGTGAAAAAATTGAAAATCGCCTGTGTGTTGACAACAGGATGTTGGTCAGGTAAATTTTGAAATATTCCTAACCAATAGACTAGATTTCTAAAATCCAGAGGTCAGCAAATAATGGCCTGCAGCCTAAGTCCAGCTGTTGTCTTTTCTTTATAAATAAAGTTTTACTGAAATATGGCCATGTCCATTTATTTACATATTGTCCACGGCTACCTCCCACTCCCACGGCAGAGCTGTACCACTGGGACAGAGACCATATGGCCCACAGAGCCTATGCTACTTCCTGGAAATGTGGCTGAATGCCTGGACTAGAATATAGTAATTAAAAATGATTTATGGGAAAACAACGTGGAAAATTTTAATGATATACATTTATTACATATGTGAATATTGTAAATGAAAGTATTTATAAAGATTAAAAATATCAGACACATAAAAAAGACTGAAAGGATACATACAGGAATATTACAAATTATGTCTGAGTGGAAAAAATAAAAAGGTGGTTATTATTTCCTCCTTTACAGTTTCTTGCAACTTCAAATTTTCTACAAAAACTATGTGTTACTATTTTTTAAAATCAGAATAAAAATGGACTTTCAAGTATCTGGTTTACTTTGAGTATGTTCTTGCCTAAAGGGAGGACTAGGTACCCTGTCCACATCCTTCCTAAACCGGATTCTTGCTCGACTTGGAAAAGAGGTTGGTCCCTTGGTCCCGAGCTGCAGCCGCAAGTCAGCGCTGTGGGACAGCTGTCCGGGCGGCCGGCACATACCTGACCTTGTGGATACACTTTATTGTTTCAGATCTTAGCGACTACACATGTCATTAATCAGGGCCAAGCGCAAAGCCCCGACAATCTACCTAAGAGGGCGGCTGTCAGGGACCATGGAAGCTCATATTCCTTGTGTTACAGTTCGCTCCTTTCAGCACAGGAAGAAAACAAGTCACCAATGTCACCTCATAAAAAAAAAATTTTTTAAGGGTGTTTACCGCACAGAAATAAAAGCTTTTTTCACTCATTATTATAAGTAAAAGAAAGAAAGGTTAACGACTTGCCGACGCAGCAAGGTCCGGGCAGAGCTTGGCGGCTTGCACCTGCTCCTGCACCGGAGGTGGGAGCACCCCGGGGAGAAGGGAGCCCACGGCTCGGCCGCGCCGCGAATCATGGGAAAATCCGACATCGTCCGTCGGGCCAGGCTGCCTCCAGGGAGAGGACGGTTATTCTTTAAGAGGAATGTTACTCTTGAACCACTTTCTCTTCTATTCCTCTTTATTTACATGCTAAACTACCCCTCACTGTCGTAATAACAATACATCACCTAACTGTCACTGCGGACAGCCGCTTCACAATAGGGAGCTGTCTTCTTCACCAGGTCCTTTTCTCCCAAGATACTGGATTTTATTTTCACATTTGTGCTACTGAGATATAATTCACCTAGAGTGAAATGCACAGTTCAGTTTTTTGTGGGGCTTTTTTTTTTTTTTTTGGTGTTTTTGTGAGGACGGTTGGCCCTGAGCTAACACCTGTGCCAGTCTTCCTCTATTTTATGTGGGATGCTGCCACAGTGTCACCTGATGAGCTGTGCTAGGTCTGCACCTGGGATCTGAACCGGGGAACCCCAGGCCCCCAAAGCAGAGCGCGGGAAGGTAACCACTACGCCACCCAGCTGGCCCCCACAGTTCGATTTTGACAAATGCATCCACCCAGGTAGCCAACACTCTGGTCAAGATTTAGAACATTCCTAGGGCTGGCCCCGTGGCCCAGTGGTCAAGTTCACACTCCGCTGCAGGCGGCCCAGTGTTTTGTTGGTTCGAGTCCTGGGCGCGGACATGGCACTGCTCATCAAACCACGCTGAGGTAGCGTCCCACATGCCACAACTAGAAGGACCCACAACGAAGAATATACAACTATGTACCGGAGACCTTTGGGGAGAAAAAGGAAAAAAAAATTAAAAAAAAAAAGATTTAGAACATTCCCACCCTTGAAAAATTTCTCATGTTCCTTCCCGGCCAGTCCGGCCCTCTGTTCTGGTTTCTATCACCACAGGTTACTTGTGCCTTTCTAGAAGTTCAGATAAAGGCAGTTATTCCATAGGCACTCCTTTGTGTCTGGCTTCTTCACTCAGCACGTTTTTTGAGAGTCACCATGCTGTGGGGCGTATCATCACTAACCTTTCTTATTGCCGAGCAGTAGTCTATTTTACAAATATACCAGTTTCCTCCACCCTTGTCCTTGTTGAGGGACACCTGGACCGTTGCCAGTTTGGGCATTAAACGAAATATTTGTTCCAATGCTGGCACCACTACTTTGTCCAAATAAAAAAAAGGTCTTGGAAGTCAATTTTGTTACTTTTGAGATTCCTCCTTCCCCTGATATTTAGATTTTTCGGGGCCTCCCTCCCTCCATCTCCTCTCCAGGAAAATCATAGCACATATGTGCACCTGGAGAGGAAGGACGTGGGTAATACTGAAGACGGGCAAGTTTATTCCTTCATCACACAAGGTACAGAGGCTGAATACAGAACACAAGTTACTCTCCTGGCCGGTCTCACAATCTAGTTTTGGAGCGGCAGATCAAGCTGCAGGGGTGAGGAAAGGGCAGCGACAGTGCCAACCTTCTGAGTTGAAGGCATTGTTAGGGCCCGACGAGAGCTGTCATCATTACAGCTGGCGCTCACTGAGCCTTACCTCCAGGCCAGGCGCTGTGCTGGTTATTTCCTCCAGCCCTTACACTGACACAGGCACATTCTTTATCCCGATTTCAGGCAGGGCACACGGACGCTCAGAGAGCACACAGAGAAGTGCATCGACACTGTATGGAGAAGACAAAGGAGCGTACATGACGCAAGTCAGAGGAACTTAAAGGCGGTGGGGGGATTAGTTTTTAAACGGCTAGTGGAGGTGTGCAACTAAATAGTGTCAGTAGCATTTCTACTTTCTCTTTTCATTAGCATTTTGCAAATTCTTCTTAAGGCATAAGCCTTCTCGGTTCATGCTCACTGACTCTGGATGGTGTCGCGTGTGGCACTTCCCTCCCAGGGAATTACAAACCAGCTGGACAATTGTAGTTTTACAAATAGAGTAATTGAACGCCACACTTGATAACAAAATACTAAGTACTTAGATATTTTGGATATACTGTTACCAACAATTCTGGCCAAAATCCATGTGCAGCAAGAAGGATTTGAGTGGGAAAGTGAGTGGTTTAAAATTATCTTTGAGGATGCAATAAAAAATTTTTTTTTCCTCGATGCTCTGTCTTCCTTCCCCTCACTTCTTACCCCAAAGACCTTTTAGTATTCTCTCCCTTATTTTACTGCTACTGATTATTTTATTCACCTACTTAAAATAGGAAGGATGGAGCAGAAAATATTCCTTTTTCTGGCAAGAAAGCCCTGAATATAATTTGGGGGAAATTCATCCCTAAGAAGCACTGGGTGAACTATGTGGCTTCATGTTTAGGATAGTTTGTTCATAGTAATAGGAAGAATACAGCTTTGTGTATTAGTTTGCAAGGGCTGCCATAAAAAAGTGCAGTCCTGCAGACAGCGTGGCTTAAACAACAGAAATTTCCTAGTGCTGGAGGCTCGAAGTCCGAGATCAAGGTACTGGCAGGGCTGGTTTCTTCTGAGGCCTCTCTCCTTGACCTGCCCTGTGTTTTCACACGGTCTTCTGTCCGTGTCTCAATGTCCTCTTCTTATAAGGGCCCCAGTTATACAGAATTAGGATCCACTCATATGACCTCATTTTACCTTAATTACCTCTTTGAAGACACTATCTGCAAATACAGTCACATTCTGAGGTCCTGGGGGTTAGGAGACATGAACATGGGGAGAACACAGTTCAGCCCTTAACACTTCCTACCTGCCTCACAGAGCTGTTAACGAAATGAGAGGATATTTAGGAAAAAGTTATGAATGAAATTATATCCTGTACAGGAGGGTGTCTGTTACAGTTGTTACATCAGTCACACCTTCGACTATTTTTAAAACATTTGTGAATTTTAGTTGCTTGTAAGGAAAGATGTTAGTGGCTACTATTTTCGAGAGAAGCCTACGAAGAGAAGTAGATGACATGTTGAAGATCATGTCTGCAAACAAGTAGTTTAAATTTTTAAAATTCTCTAAATTCATAAAAAGGAGAAAAGTAATCTAACAATGGCTAATTATAGAAGATATGAGGTGCGGTATTTTTTGGTTAAGCTTAAGATAACTTATGAAGAGCATGGCAAGAATAATATCTGAAGAGAGTAGAACTGAAATGTAGCATATCCTCCTGGCATCACAGTTTAGAGAAAAACTAGACTGGATCACAGAATGAATAAAGAGGGCTCACCCGCTTTGGCCACACTTTCATAAGTACAGCGTGGTGTTCAAAGTTTGTGTATGGAGAACAACAAAAAGGATCAGAAATTGGGAAACAGATTTGTTCCTTATGATCAATAAAGCTGATTCATATAAAACTGACCTTTTAGTAGATAAAAACTGGTCTAATCTGGAGAATTCTATGTGTCAAGCTAACATAAAAGAGAAACCAGAGGATTTCACCTGTAGAAGACAGAGGGGAGCACCCAGGAGCCCTTATCATAGAGGAGCAAAGACTCTGTCTTCAAGTGTCACACAACTCATGCTTAATACTGCAGCCTCAGCCCTTCAGGGCTGGTCTCACAACAACCTCCTCACCCGATGAATTTTCTTCTATATTATTATCTAATTAAATCCTGCAGGCAGACTCCGGATAGGTCTCCCCTCCCCCAGCCGCGGGTACACGGGCGCGGGGCTCTGCCTCCCTCCAGGTGGGCTCCACCGGCTCGCTCAGCCCTGCACCGCCGGTCCTGTCCCAGCGTGGGCCGCCCCGACACTGCACACAGTCACATCACACCCTGCACATACATTGCACACACTGCACAGCCACCCACACACTCTGCACAAGCTCACACTCACTCTGCACATACATTGCACACACTGCACACCCACACACTCACACACACACTGCACAAGCTCACACTGCACATACATTGCGCACGCTGCACACCCGTTGCTCCCCCCCACACGAACCCCCTTGTGCACAGAAGTAACCGCGTCTTTCTTTACCCAGGCGGGTAGGGACCCTCCCAGTTCAGGGTGCAGGTGTAGGTGCAGGTGCAGGTGTGGGGCTGAGTCACCGGGGGGCCGGTGGACCCACGGTCACGCACTCGGCGGACAACGAGTGACAAGCAAATCGCCCGCCCGTCGCGGCGCCAGACCGTAGGGCCAGCGCTCCTGTTCCGGGCGGTCACGCGGACGGCCCTGGGCGGGCACGGGTCTCCGGCAGACCGTCGGCGGGCGCCGACCTCATTGGCCCGCCCTCGCCGCGCGCCGCGGCCCAGACCGCCCGGGCGGCGCGGATTGGAGCGCGCGGGGCCCGGGCGGCGCGGATTGGAGCGCGCGGGAGATGCGGCCAATCGGCGCCGGGGCCCTCCTCCCCCAGCGCGGGGCGGCGGCGCTCGGCCCCGCGGGCACCCGACAGGCCCGGCCATGGGCCCCGCGGAGGTGCTGCTGCTCGGCCTGGCCGCGCTGCTCGCCTGGGCCTGGCTGCGGCGGCGGCGGCGCGCGCGGGGCCTGCCGCCGGGGCCCACGCCCTGGCCCGTGCTGGGCAACTTCGGCTTCGCGCTGCTGCCGCCGCGCCTGCGCCGGGGGAGCTGGCTGCACCGCCGCGCGGCCGGGGCGGACGCCGCCGTGGGCCCGCCGCGCCTGCTGGCCGGCCTGGCCCGCGAGTACGGCAGCGTGTTCAGCTTCTCGCTCGGCCCGCACCTGGTGGTGGTCCTCAACGACTTCCGCAGCGTGCGCCAGGCGCTCGTGCAGCAGGCCGCGGTCTTCAGCGACCGCCCGCGCATGCCGCTCGTGTCCCTCGTCACCAAGGAGAAGGGTGAGCCGGGCCTGGGGCCGCGGGGACCCCCGCGCCCGCCCGCATCCCTGCGCCCGAGGGCGGGGCGCCTTCCCTCCGCGCCGCAGGATCCCCGCGAGCAGCAGCGGCGGCGGAGTCGTGTCGCGGTCGCGGTGCACGGTCGGAAGCGGGCCCCCGGGGGTGGAGGGCGGGCAGTGGGGGTCGGCGGGGTCCCGTCCGTCCGGGGGCGTCCTGGCCCGCCCGCACGGCAGCCTCGCTCGCCGCCTCTGTCCCGGGGAGGGCTGGGGCCGAGCTAGAGGGAAGGAGGGATGTTCTGGTCTCCTTCTGAGTTTCGAGCGCAAGACTGTAGGAGGGCGCTTTCCCGCGAGGTGGGGAGTCCGGGAAACATGGCGGGGGCCGGTCGGCAGACCCCATGCCCGGGCTGCGTGCGGCTCGGGGTCTCCGGGCCGGGAGCGGGGTGCCCCTGGGGGAGTCGCCCTTGCCCCTTCCCGAACTCCGCTCCGTTCTCGCCTTTTGCCCTTTCTTTATCAGCCTTCCCCTCGTCTTATCGGCTGGTCCCGGAGGGCTCTGTCTGAGTCACTGCTGCCTCGCGCAGGCGGGTGTGAATTTGAACTTAGTCCTTCCCTCGGGGAGCGTCTCCGGGGGAGCGAGTTGCCCTTGTGAACCCGTCTCATGACCCTAGGACGTTCCTTCACTGCGCTCATCCAAACGGAGGCGACCTGACTTTGTCACCTTGGGCCTGGAGGTGGGTCCTCACCACCAGCCTGGCATCTCGGAGGACTGGCACGTCTCACTCGGCATAGTGTTTTAAGGTTCATCCAGGTGGTGGCGTGTGTGGGAAGTGCCTTCGTCGTGTTCGGCCTTTTGTCCTGTGATGGACACTTGGGGGCTTCCGCCTTTTGGCTGTTGTGAAAAATGCTGTTAGGAACATGGTACGTCTGCAAATGTCTGCTCAAGTCGCTGCTTTCAGTTCTTTGGGGTATATACCCAGAAGTGGTGGGTCATGTGGGAATTCTGGCGAATTTTTTGAGTGATGCCATACCATTTTCCACAGCCGCTGCACTATTTTGTGTTCTCGCCAGCACTAACAAAGGTTCCGATTTGTCCACACCCTCACCACCACTTGTTATTTTCTGTATTTTCATACCTGCTTAAAGGTCACCTCTTTGACAACGTGCTCCCTGACATACTTCTCTACCCTCAGGTAGAGGGGAGCTGCCCTCTAAGATACCGCTGTTTGAGCTCATCCCCTACCAGAGTCGACGCATCTTGTCAGTTCCTGCGGCGGACGGGAGCTCTGCGTCCAGCCATTTCTCTCCATCTCCCTTGTCGGCGCCCTCATCCACGCTACCACCCTTTCTCATCTACTTCAGAAGCCTCTTAATTACCCGCTTGCTCCTGCTCCACTCTTATCCACACAGCAGCCAAAGGGATCGCTTTAAAAAATCATGAATCCACGGACTTACACGCTGCTCATCAGGCCATCCTGTGGAGGCATCCCACATACAAAATGGAGAAGATTGGCACAGATGTTAGCTCAGGGACAATCTTCCTCACCAAAAAAAAAAAAAAAAAAAAAAAAATCATGAATCAAACCCTGTCACTCCTCAGCTGAGACCAGTTGCTCCCATCTCGGTGCTTGACCTGCTATGCCCTGAAGAGTCTGGGCCTTCCTGCCTTACTGACTTTATCTCTTTCCACTCTCCCTTTACTTGTGCATTTCAGCTGCTCTAGACATACTGATTCCTGGAGCTTGTGGTTGCCTCAGGCTGCTGGGTTTGTCGTCCTTGGGCCTGGAATAACCTGTTACTTGACTGACTCCTTGTCATCCCTCAGGCCAGTTGACACCTTCCAGTCCTGTTTTGAACTCTTCCCAGTACCACAACTTACTTTGTGTCATTCATATTTCACTCAGTAAGCGCTTTGAAAGTGTTTCACCTGTTACCAACCCCACCTACCCCTGGAATGTGAGCTCCATGAGGGCAAAGATTGTATTCATCTTGTTAACTACTGTATCCCAACTAATGGACACAGAGTAGATAGTCAAGAAATGAAGGAATGCCTGCATACGAATACATTATTAAATATTTATTAGAAGATATTTTTTTAACAACGTTGCCACTAAAATCTAGCAGAGAGGTGACTGTTTCATAAACAGTGGTGTGCATAGAGAGGCTGCAGATAGTTGTGTTAACGCGTTGCCGAAAAGTTCCAGGATGGGGGGCTTATTATATTTGAGTTTCTCAAATACCAAGCTTAGACAAGTTGATGTTCTTTTTAAGCCCATAAGACGACAGTAAGCTGGATGGGCGCTGGAGGTGTTCCACATTAGCGGTGCCCATCATCCTCATGAAGCCGGAATAGGAAACAAACTTGCAAAGTCAGTGAAAGCTTCCAAAGGAGAGCTTTAAGTGTGGTCTACTTCTAAAAGGTTTGTGCACATCGCATTTTATTATAAAATATTCCAAATATAAAGTTCAGAGAGCAATATAAACTCATTTATCCAACACTCAGGTTTGCTCCAGGTTCATAAACAATACATAGCTTTATTTGGTATGTTTTTAAAAACTTAGATATGTCATATATTTAAAGTATCTTTCTACTTCTACCTTTTGCTGATTTATCTATTTCCCTGTTGATAGAAATTAGATCATTTCTAATTTTGAGAGACTGATAGAGATTTGGAGCAAGAGTCAAAGCAAATTGCAAAGCCGTAAAAACGGAAGGCAAAGGAAATTTTGAAAGTACAGGATAGATCAGTCAGTACTGACTATCTTGAAGGAGAACGAGATGGAAAGTGAAATTAGGAAATGAAGATAGAAAATGAAAGTTCATCTGGGGAATCTGAAAATGAGTGAGGAGAACAACGTAACTGAATCTTGTAGTAAATGCAGTAAAATAGGTATTTAAAATGGTTATATACTCATGTCAACAGGGCCTGATTCCCACTAAGAGGAACATTCTATGACCCTTAAAGTGGAATCATATTCTTCACACTCTTTAAATTTTTTTATCCCTTAAATTGTTGTGAATGTATTTCCATATTATTAAACATTTTCCTGCAAAGTTCTTAGCAGCGGTGCGGTATTCCTCTGTGATGGTCAGTTTAGCCTACCCCTTATTTGGCTTGATGTGGATTTTGTCTCAACTGTCCAGCTTCTGTTCCTCTGACAAGGGCACCCTCTTCTTAGGTCTCCAGCACCTTCCACACCCATTAACTGTGGTTGAAACGGGAGATGCCGTGTCTTCACATGAACTCCCCTCCCTGGCTGCCATGAGAAGTTGAGGGCTAGACTGCTGACCAAAGGTGGATGGATCAGAATATCTCCCCTCTTTGTAATAGTGGTTAGTGTGGGCTGGGCACAGCACTCAAGAACTCATAGCTACAGATCTATCCTCACATGGTTTTGGGGTAAAAATTTATATTTGTGGCCTAGTTTGGAAACCTTAAGCCGCAAAATAAAGGGAAGGTGTCCCAAATTGTTATCATTATAGGACAGCTGACTAAAGCATTTGAATGCTTCCCTAACATCTTTCAGGTCGGACCTGAAGAACAGAGGGCTTTTCTCTCTGGTGGTGAAAATGGGAGAATAGATGTTCAAGACAGCTCCTGATTCGTGGACCAGCTGGTCCGCAGTAGGAAGGAATGAACTCAAGCAGAAAGAAGTGAGAAACAGGTTCAGCGGGAAAGAGTTCCAGGGCATTTAGTCCTCCTTGAGGTGGGGACACCTGGCTCTTAGTGTTTTTTGTTTACACATCCTAATTGGCCTTTTTGCTAAACTTGCTTGAGGGTTTATTTTTGTTATTTCCAACCGAAAGAGCCCTGGTTTTTGCTTTGGAGCCATGTTTATTTTTCATTGTTCCTGCTCCCCTTGAGATGAATTCTTTGTGTCCACCCATGCATACCCTTGCTTTTCCAGGCTGAGAATGCAGAAGACACCAACAACTGAACTCTTCAAACGCTCCTAATACCCGAAGCCACTCTGGCTCCTTAACATGGTGCTTACTTGTAAAGTTTGGAAACCCTTGGCCGTTAATTCTGTCCATCTCTCTCATCCCTGGCGTTCTCAGACACTGTCTCTTTGGTCACCTCTTCTTGCACTTTATTCCTGTCAGCTCATCATCAAAAACCCTAATGCTCAAATATTAGCCTCTTCTGAGAAGGTTCCCTCCACTTCCTTGCCTTACCTAAACCTGATTTCTTCCTGGAGATAGTTTAGCCCTTCTTGAAACACCCTCTTTGACTTTGCTTAAGCTCTTTATTTTTCTAAGAGGTGCCTTCATACACACCCTTACGTACAAATGACATATCCGCTCAGATGTCCTCTCTTCTGAGAAGTACTGCCTTCCCCAGCTGACATGGTCCTCCTTCCTCTGTCTACAATGCACCTTCAATACACCTCCCAACATGCAACATTCAATACAATGCATCCAACTGTGCAACCTCAGTACAACCCAACACGCAGCCTTCAATACCGTACAGTCCAACAATGCAACCTCAGTACAACCCAGCATGCAACGTTCAATACAATAGTACAACAAAACAACCTCAGAACAATCCAACATGGCAGCATTCAACACCATACAGTCCAACAATGCAACCTCAGTACCACCCAACATACAGCATTCAACACCATACAGTCCAACAATGCAACCTCAGTATAACCCAACGTACAGCATTCAACACCATACAGTCCAACAATGCAACCTCAGTACAACCCAACGTACAGCATTCAACATCATACAGTCCAACAATGCAACCTCAGTACCACCCAACATACAGCATTCAACACCATACAGTCCAACAATGCAACCTCAGTACAACCCAACGTACAGCATTCAACACCATACAGTCCAACAATGCAACCTCAGTACCACCCAACATACAGCATTCAACACCATACAGTCCAACAATGCAACCTCAGTATAACCCAACATACAGCATTCAACATCATACAGTCCAACAATGCAACTTGAATATAACCCAGCATGCAACATTCAGTACAATAGTCCAACAATGCAACTTCAGTATAACGCAACATACTACAGTGTATTAGAATTGTTGGTTTACCCAGTTCCTCACAAGACTGTAAGCATCTTGAGAACAGGGACTTTTAAATGTCTGCACCCTTGGTATCTGGCACATAAGAGACTCTAAATAAATATTGGGAAAACTAATAGAAGAAGGCCATTTTGCTAGATAAAATATTTCTAAAATACAAATGTGTAGTTTAAAAGATGGTGAGATGATACAGACTGAGGACCTAACAAAGGAAAAATAAAGTTCTCTGAGAAATAGAACAGAGCAGAAATGTTATATGTGATAAATAATGAGACAGTAGTTAAAATTAGCATCAAATCTTGAAGTCAGAGTGAGAGACAATATCTTTCCAAGAAAAGAGAGGGAGGCCCAACAACTCTTAGCCTCTGAATGCTGAATACAGAAATGACCTGGCCATGGTTAAAGACAGGAAGAGGGATTAAGCTATGGCTGCCTAGGAAATAGTTTATAGGGCATTATTAAACAAAGGGAGAGATCTGGTTTCAGGAATGGTTAGATATTTCTGTTCCTTCTTTGGCTTTGACAATCACACACCAAGCCAAAGGGACTTTTAACAGAAGCACAGACTCCATCAATGATGAAAGTATCTACAATTCTGCACCACAACATCTGAGGACAAAAAGTGGGCATAGGATTGGCAAATGACCTCACAGAGTGGAGGATAACCCCCCTGGAAGTGTCTACAGAGGGGGATGCTAGTGGAATGTGAGACAGTTTACCCTGCAGAACCCAGAACCCAGAAAGGCTCTGGAATTGGAGGTACAGAGATCACGGGAGACTGGGGTGAGCCAGTGGGCTGAAAACAGCTGTTGTTTGAAATGCATATAAAATGCAGTTAGACCAGGTCCTTATCACCACCCTCATGCGTGCAGAAAATAGAAAGTGGATGTTCTGGAGAACCTTGGGTTTCAGTGACCTCATGACCAGCCGGGGATGCAGAGTGGGGGGCAGAGAGATGGCCTTGCACCACGCAAGACGAAAAGTTGCCTCTAGAGGAAGAGGGGACTCTTGAAGAGCTTCTCTCTGAGTGAAAGTGTGAATTAGACAAAGAACACTCGAAAAACTTGGCCACCAGCAAAAGAAAACAAGGAAATTTGCCGGTCTTGGCCTCGACCCCAGTGGAGAAAATGTTCTCCTCCCACCTCCAACCTCTGTTGCAACTACTCTGCCATTTTAGTGCAAAAGCAGCCATGGACTAAATGTAAATGAGTTATGGCAGCTCGTTGACTGGCTGTGTTCTAGTTAAACTTTAGAGACCCTGACATTTGAATTTCATCTGATTTTCACATACCATGAAGGAGTCTTTAGATTTTTTTCCAACTGTGTAAAATATAGTCTTAGCTCTCTCCACATAAAAGGAGGTGGCAGGCTAGATTTGGCCCATGGGCTGCAGTTTGCTGACCACCTAGCTAGACTTTAAGCATGTTCAAAATTCAGGGTGAGCATTCACCCTGTTTCAATGCAAAAGGAGGCGAGAAAGGAAAGGAAAGAAAGAGTAGACACAGCAGGACAAATAGAAAGTTCAAAATAACGTGTTAGAAATAGATTAATAATTATATCAAATGTAAATGGACTAAACTTACCGGCTAAAAGACAGATTGCCAGGGGGACTTTTTAAAAAAATCCAAACATATGTTGTTTTAAATGAGACATACACCAAACATAAGGGTACATTAAAGTTCAAAGTAAAAGAAAGGAAAAAGTTATACCAAGAGAATACTTAAAAAAGAAAAGCTGAGGTGTTATTGACAAAATATACTTTATGGTGGACTTCATTGTTAAGAATAAGGAGAGCTTTACACAATGATAGAAGGAGCCTTTTTTTTTTTAACCAGGAAGATAGAATAATCCTAAACCTGAATGTACCTAACAGTATTATCTTGTATATGTATGTACCCAACAACACAGATACATAGATATAGATATAAATATATAGCTGTGATATTTATCTACATGTAGCAAAAGCATACAGAACTGCACAAAGAAATTGACAGTTGCACCATTATAGCAAAATATTTTAACATAAGTATTTGAATCATTGCGAGATCAGGCAGATAAAAATTTGGTAAGGATATGGAAGATTTGATTCCAACAGTTACCACGCTTTCTCTGTTGGACATATAGAGAACCCTCTACCCGAAAATCGCTTGGATAAAAATTCTTCTCAACCTATTTGGAAATTTTATTAAAATTGGTCACATGCTAGGCTGAAACGCAAGCCTTATCAATGTCAAAAATCAGTGTAAGAGAAATGAACCTAGGTGGCAAAAGAGAATCATAATAGAAAAAAATTTTAAACTTAAACTAATGAAAATACAAGCAAACAGTACTTGTGGTCTGCAGATACAATGGTACCCATGGGCAATTGTAGAGCCTTAAAGTATTAGGATAAAAGTCTGAAAATTAATGTAGGACGACCCAGTTTATATGTCCAAAAAAAGAACAAAAGAATAAACTCAAAGGAAAAAAGAGGAACATGACGTTATAATTTTAGACAAATTCTTCTAGAGCGAAAGAACATACTCAGCTCATTTTTGGAGGCCAGTGTATCCAGACAAGTACCTTATGAGAAAGGAAATTTATAGGCCGTTTTCATTTATGAATATGAATTTTTTTTAACTTAACATAGGAAACCACATCAAACAATGTTCTTTAAAAAGCCTAAAAGTATCATAACCAAAGTTGGATTTATTCTTGGATTGCAAGCAAGTCTAATTATCATAGAGAAGTCAATTTTCAAATTAATCTGTCAATTAAATGCAGTTCCAATCTAAATCCCAAAGGCACTCCTTTGTTAATAGAACTTGACAAGCTGATTAAAAGTTTTATAGAAGAGTGAAGAGCCAAGAATAATCAAAAACAATTTTGAAAAAGAACAAGGTGGTGGTGGGGTGACTTCCCTACTAGATATTAAGACCTATTACAAAGTCTGTTTTTATCTTGTTATAAAGTAACAGTAGTTAAGACAAAGTGCTTCACACACAGTGATGAACAGACCAACATAGCAGACTAGAACGCCCTTACAGTGACCTGCCTATGTATAGACAACGTGTGCCAGAGGCGGCGGCGCAGAACACAGAGAAAAGGAGGGGCTGTTCCATAAATGGTGCTCGAACAAGAGGTTACCTAAATGGGGGAAAGAGTTGGATTCCTACTTCCCAGTGGGTAGGGATACTGGGATAGAAGAATACAAAGAATACGGGGATAGATAGAAGAGAAAGCAGCTGTCTTCTATTCCTACCTCCCAGTAGTAGGAATACCTAACACAAATGTAAATTCCAGGTAGATTATAGAGACTTAAATTTGACAAAGCAAAATTTAAAAATTTTACAATAAAATAGAGAATGTGTTTATGAAC
Source organism: Equus przewalskii (assembly GCF_037783145.1). Lineage (NCBI taxonomy): Eukaryota > Metazoa > Chordata > Mammalia > Perissodactyla > Equidae > Equus > Equus przewalskii. Next base: position 117,320,807 of record NC_091832.1, on the reverse strand, counting down.
TCATGGTAGAGAAAGATTTCTGAAATAAGACATGCTGTACAAATCATGAAGAAAAAGATTGACAAATGCAATATCTTTGTATTTAAAACTTATTTTATTAAATAATGGCATTAAAAAAGTGAAAAAACAATTTGCATGATGGGAGACGGTGCCTGCTATGCATCTAGAATATATGAAAAACAGAAAATTGTGCTGTAATTAAGTGCAAATCACAGACCAGGAAACCTGGCCAATAACCATCTGAGACGTGCTCCAGCCCACTGGTACCCAGCATGTTGGTGCCACTCAAATAAGCAGAACAAGTTAAACGATAATCTTTATGTTACACGTAGACTTTAGCTTTGTTCTTAGTATCTTTAAGCTAAATCAGGGTATGGGGCCTTGAACTGGTATCTGACACATGTCTAGTCTCTGGGAAAACAGAAACATCAGTTACAAGAGAGGAAAAACAGAAGATTATCAGGAACTGAGGCCAGACCTTGGAGGCCCACCAGGAGACCAGATGTCTGAAGAAACCATGTTCTAAAATAGTTTCATCCTTGCCTGGACGTACTCCGCCCTATTTAATTGGCCTGAGTCTTTGTTCTGGGAAGGTGGGCTTTGAGAATGTTAGTCCAGCATCTTCTGTCTTTGCTGGTGAAAATGAATAAACCCTTTCTGTTCCACTGACTTGCCTCCTGACTCTTTGGCTGCTCTTGCAGCAAGCAGAATGAGCCCGTTGCTTGGTAACAGTCAGAGAAAAGGAGTTAAAATCAGATGAGCTACATTTCAGCCCTCTGATGGGAAAAATAAAACGTTGACAAATACCAAGTGATGGCAGCTATTTGGAACAAAGGAGGATGTTCATTTACTTGTGGTGGGTACACTTGCAGTGGACTCTCCACTTTGGAGAGTAATTTGGCAATGTCTGGTCACATTGAAGATGTGCATATTTTATGGTTTATCAATCCACTCTTAGCAGTGTCTTCAAGATTCTGAGGAATGGAAAGGGTACAATAAATACATTTCCTAAAAATCTTTAGAAATTTGTCTCCCATAGCATCCTTTCTCAGGGAGCTACTAGGGGACGCGCTTCAGCAAAGTAAGGGAGTAAAACAAGGAAGAGGAAGACGTAGAATCCAGGAGATGGCTTCTAAGAAGGAGTCTAAGAAAATTCCTAACTGATGACAAACAGAAGTCACAAAACGCCTGAACAGGAGGGCTAGAAAGCAACCACTGCAGATTTGAGCAGACCCGTGGAAGACTCCAGGGAGGAAAATGGAACTGATAAATTGTCTGATACGTCTGACCACACAGAGGTTTATTTTGGGAGTCATTTTATAGAGGTGTTAAGAATTGTGAGAAGACTTAACCACAGAGAAAGGTCTTTGTTTCATCCTCAGCTGTATTCACAGCACCCCAGTGCCTGGCACGTCGTAGGCATTCAGAAATATTTGTTACATGGGTGATCACGTCCTTGAAGGTAGCAGAAGTGAAATTGATTAAAAGTGGGAAAGAAGGAGTACTGGCTGAAACAATATAGCACATTGTGGAAAATAGGAGGATGAAATAGGTGACAGGAAACAAGGAGTATTTGAGAACAATTTGATGCAACATCTGGGAGCCATTCTGGTGGGTTTGATGGTGGAAGATGTATAACTTACAACATAAATGAGAATCATGTAAGATGAGTTGTGGATGACCTTGAGTTCAGATGTTTTTAAAGTAGGACTGCTGCCAACAACAGACATTTCAGATTTCCCCCCAGTTATTCAATTCCCAACTTTGGTGGCCAAGGTTCTAATCCAGGTGGACTATTGATTTATTCAGCTACTATTTACAAGCTCCTCCTGTGTACCCAGCACTGCCCAGAAGCTGGGGTTTTAGTGGTGAGCACAGTCGGATGTTGTCCCTGCCCTCAGTACAGTCTTATCCTTTTGTTCAGAATGTTTAGAATATGGATGTATCCAGCCTGAAATATTTTCTCAGCCTGGATTCACTCTTAGGAAAATAAGATTTTGAAATGGAAACTCATTGCTTTTCATTTCACCAGGAATTAGTATCTAAAATAATAAGCTTTATAGCCAATTTTACTAATCAGATTGGGTATGATTTTTGTTATTAGAAACGTATACTATCTTGATAACTAAATTTGGTAATCATTCTTGGCTGGTGATCTTTATCTGCACATGAGCTTTGCACAGGTGGCTTGAGGACCCGGCACACGCTTCGCGGTGGGTCCTGCTCAGTCCCGTCAGGGGTTATTAGAAACGTATACTATCTTGATAACTAAATTTGGTAATCATTCTTGGCTGGTGATCTTTATCTGCACATGAGCTTTGCACAGGTGGCTTGAGGACCCGGCACACGCTTCGCGGTGGGTCCTGCTCAGTCCCGTCAGGGGTTATTAGAAACGTATACTATCTTGATAACTAAATTTGGTAATCATTCTTGGCTGGTGATCTTTATCTGCACATGAGCTTTGCACAGGTGGCTTGAGGACCCGGCACACGCTTCGCGGTGGGTCCTGCTCAGTCCCGTCAGGGTTGCCCTCTCTCACCTCCTCCTCTTGGTGCCCTTTTGCAGGGATTGTATTCGCACATTATGGTCCAGTCTGGAGACAGCAGAGGAAGTTCTCTCATTCAACTCTTCGTCATTTTGGCTTGGGAAAGCTTAGCTTGGAGCCCAAGATTATTGAGGAGTTCAAATATGTGAAAGAGGAAATGCAGAAGCATGGAGCAGTCCCCTTCAGCCCTTTCCCCATCGTCAGCAAGGCCGTCTCTAACATCATCTGCTCCTTATGCTTCGGCCAGCGCTTTGATTACAACGATACGGAGTTTAAGAAAATGCTGGATCTTATGTCACGAGCGTTGGAAATCTGTTTGAACACCCAGCTCCTCCTGGTCAACATATGCTCCTGGCTTTATTACCTCCCCTTTGGACCGTTTAAGGAATTAAGACAAATTGAAAAGGATATAACCACTTTCCTTAAAAAAATCATCAAAGACCATCGAGAGTCTCTGGATGTAGAGAACCCTCGAGACTTCATAGACATGTACCTTCTCCACATGGAGGAGGAGAGGAAAAGTAACAGCGATAGTAGTTTTAATGAAGATTACTTATTTTACATCATTGGGGATCTCTTCTTTGCTGGGACTGATACCACAACTAACTCTCTGCTTTGGTGCCTTCTGTATATGTCACTGAACCCCGAGGTGCAAGGTAATTGATGGATGTTTCCTTTATTCATCACAAAACCAGGTTATTAAAATCGGGATCAGCAACCTTAGTGGTCCTGTGGCTCCCAACACTAAGCAATGTCTTCAGGCTGGGAAAAAAAAAGGAAATACTTGCATCTCATAGGGAGTTGTTAAGCTGCTTACGGTGAAACTCCAAATTTCTAGACAGTGGGACTAATGTCATAACTTGCTTGCCCATGTTTTAAATCTCTATAAGTCTGATTCTGTGTAAAATCTAAGATGAAGAAAGAACTTTAGAGAAGAATAACATTTTTTTTTTTCAAAGATTGGCACCTGGGCTAACAACCATTGCCAATCTTTTTTTTTTTTTTCTGCTTTATCTCCCCAAACCCCCTGTACACAGTTATATATCTTAGTTGCATGTCCTTCTAGTTGTGGGATGCAGACACCACCTCAACGTGGCCTGACGAGCAGTGCCATGTCCGCGCTCAGGATCCGAACCCTGGGCCGCCGCAGCAGAGTGCGCAAACTTACCCACTCTCGGCCACAGAGCCGGCCCCAAGAATAACATTTTAGAACTGAAGGGAATCATAAGGATCATCTGAACCTATTCATCTTGTTTTGAAAATGGAGAACAGAGGCCCAGAGAAGTAATGTGACTTTCACAAGATCACACAGCTATTTCCACTACATCCATACCAATAGGTGGTGAACGTCAGTGGCAGTTCATAGTGGGAGAATACAGACGAGGATAGTGCACTAGTGTTCTATTGCTCCTATAACAAATAACCACAAATTTACTGACTTAAAACAACACAGATTTGCTGTGTTACAGTTCTACACACTAGAAGTCTGATGTGGGGTTCACTGGGCTGCCTTCCTTTCTGGAGGCTCCGTAGGAGAATCCATTTCCTCGCCATTTCCAGCTTCCGTGGCTGGCGGTCCCCTTCCTCCATCCTCAAAGCCAGCAATCTTACATCTCTCTGACCATTTCCCCATAGTCACATCTCCCTCTGACTCTAAACTGGGAAAAGTTCTCCAAATTTAGAACCCATGTACTTCGATTGGGCACACCCGGAAAATGCAGGATCATCTCCCCCATCTCAAAGTCTTTAATCACATCTGCAGAGTCCCTTCTGTTGTGTAAGGTAGCATAGTCACAGCTTCTGGGGGATTAGGGTGTGGACATCTTTGAGGGACTATTTTCTGCTTGCTCTCATAGGATTGTGCTTCCTTGTATTAACTAGTGCTGAGTAACAGATTAGCCCAAAATTTAGCAACTTAAAGCAGCCATCCTTTATTATCTCACATAGTTTCTAAGGATCAGGAGTCCAAGAGCAGCCACGCCTGGATGGTCTGGCTTAGGATTTCTCGTGAGGTTGTAGTCAAGATGTTGGCTGGGGCTGTAGTCATCTATAGACTTGCCTGGGATGGAGGATCCACTCCCAAGAGGGCTCATCCACATGAGTGTCAGCTGCAGGCTTACCATTTGGACCTTTCCAAAGGGCTGCTTGACTTGGCAGCTGCCTTACCCCAAAGCAAGTGACCCAAGAGAGATTGAGGGGCCAAGATGGGAGCCACAGTGGCTTATAACCTAAGCTCAGAACTGACATGCCATCACTTCTCCCTGATTCTGTTGGTCACATAAACCAACGTTCTGCACAGTGGGAGGGGACTGAGCAAGGATGTGAACACTGAGAGGCAGGGACCTTTGGGCACCATATTGGGCTAGTGCACATTCTTACATATAAAAGCTTAGCGAGTCAATGCAGTGTTCATGTGAGAGAATGATTCAGAGTGCCCCTGAATCCAGGGTGCTTTCTCCTTTGCCCTGCATCTGTTCTGCTCTCCTCCCTCTGCATCGCAGGGTGGTACAGGGTCCCTGGCTAGCCCCCTCTACTTGGCATATCTGACCAATGCTTCACTCCACTGAGGCTGAGTCAGGCCTCCCACCAACGCACCAGTGGTGTGTATGTGGTGGTGGGAAGTGTGCACAGGAGGGCAGTCTCAGCTTTCCTGCCTCATCTCTGGTTGAGTCTTTCATTTTTGTGTATAGAAAAGGTTCACGAAGAAATTGAAAGGGTCATTGGTCCTGACCGAGCCCCTTCCCTCACGGACAAGGCCCAGATGCCCTACACAGAAGCCACTATCATGGAGGTGCAGAGGCTGACTGTGGTGGTGCCGCTCTCCATTCCTCATATGACCTCGGAGACAACAGGCAAGTCCAGGCTCTTCCTCCTTAGAACGTCCCTGAGGGAAGCACTGCCCTTGATCCAGAGATGCTGAGGGGAGCGTGTGGTGGCTGCCGCCTAGCACGAGCTTTCTGAGGGTTTGCATTGTGTCGTGGATAATCAACCTGCAGCAGAGGCTTCCACCCTCAGTCATCCATGCTCCCTGCACTGGCGTTCCAGCATGGCGTGTGTTGTTAACAGCCCCCCAGCCTTCAGAGTGTGCACACCGATGCTGGGCACACACATGCTGCCATTTAAGGTGGCTGCACTGGCAGAAGAAAGTCTCCAGAATTAAAAAGGGCCCCTCTCAGTCCTCTCCGTGGAGGTCAGAAGAGCTAGTCTAAACATGGAATTAAGGATTCTAACTGGGAATTATCCTACTTCGGTTTTCACAGTTCTGCAGCTGAGGTGGAACTGCCACGGAAGCAGAATTGCCCATCTGTAAGGCACCTCTTCAAACTCACACCTACAGTGAGCTGTGTCCATCTGGTCACGTGCTTGCCGTACAGCCCCCCCAGACTCCCTCAACATCCCCCAGAACAGGGAATTTACCTCCTCTTCAGACACCCAGGATGTAATGAATGGGCTTTAATCTAGGTATACGACAGCTGTGGGAGGAAGTCACTGATAAATCACACTGGATCACTTCACAGTGTCTCAGTGCAAATTAGAAACACTGTGTGTGCGTGTCTTCTGGGTGTTACTTAAAGTGCATATTAACTTGTCAGCTGTAAGAGCCAGTATTGGCTTCCCTGTACATCCCTTTACCTTATTCTGCCTTCCTCCTCATATTGTTGTGTAGACATAAAAGACTGTGAACTCTAAAGTTTTGTACAAGTATTAGGAATTTGTAATTCTTTGGGAAAGTTTATGTGGAATGCCCTATGATTTCTGTTTTAGTGTTTTCTCTTAATTATAATGTTTTCATGGTTTGACTTAATTTATTAACTCAACAGCCATCAGAGCCCCTCCTGTGCCCTGTCTCAGGCTGGGTCCTGGGAAGGCATGGAGAGGACACCAGTTGACAAGGTCTTGGCCCTGCCCTCAGATCCCTCAAAGTTTAGTCTCAGCAAATTAAGATGCTAGGTATGTGACTAGATATTTTTTTGATCGTGATGTTCAGGGAGAACTGTTGGTAGAAGCATTTGCATGACATTGTGTTTTTGTTTCAGTGCTCCAGGGGTACACCATTCCTAAAGGCACAGTGGTTCTACCCAACCTGTGGTCAGTCCACAGAGACCCAGCCATTTGGGAGGAACCTGATGAGTTCCATCCTAATCGATTTCTGGATGATCAAGGACAACTTGTTAAAAAAGAAGCTTTTATTCCTTTTGGGATAGGTCAGTTAAACTTTTACTTTTTTAATGGCATAATAAAAAAAGAAGTAGCACTAAAAGTATCTTTTACTATTTCGTGATATTGTTTTAAAAATGTTTATTTCTTGGCAAGCAAATATAAGAGAAAATGTAGATACTGCATCTCCGCTATGTTCGTTTCAGGTTTGAAAAACAAAATGAGGGGTTAGGAGCAGGACTTTGCCTCCTCCCTGGGGTCTGCATTTCATCTCTAGCTTCAGCGACTCACCCCTGAATACTGGCCCCCTCTTGAGGATGGACCAGCCGCCTTTCCATCTAGGTATACTGGCTGAGTGCCATCCATTACACACATTAATGCAGTCAGTCAAGTCAGAAAAGCTGTATTCCAGATGAAAATTTCCTAAGTCTAATGCATCTATTTGTGTAAAAGAATTGCAACATCTTAAAGGTCCAGGAGAGTGATGTCAGCATCATGGTGGAGGGAGTAGCTCACTTTGTCTCTCCCCTCTGAATTACAACCAAACAGACATCCATTGACTAGCATAGGATTCCCTACACAGCACAAGGATGCCTAAGAGATTCAGGCAGCTATACATCTGACGGTGGGCAGACTGGACCCCCGAAAAGCAGTGGAACTAGGGGGGCAGCCCCCTCCCAGACTTCCAGTGTCAGCTATCCAGGGCATGGATCCTCATGCAGCAGCCCACACACCTGTGAGTGGAGGCAAGGGCAGCCTGGCCCCATGTGTGCCAATACTCCTGGGGATGCCCTGTCCTGTAACAGTCAGTGGGGCAGCAGCAGTGGTAGCAGGCTGACCCATGCAACTGAGAAGAGGGGACAGGAGTACCCAGCCCCCAGTGGTGGCACCTTCAACACCAACTCTACCAGCAGTGGGGGCTACATACAAGTTCCTGGTTCCCCAAATTCCTGCCAGTGACTGACACCCGTGAACCCAGCACTCCTGGCAGCAGTGCATCCAGCACCCCCAGACAGCTGGGGAACAGCAGCACAGGTGGTGCACAGGACAGCAGCATCTGAGCCTGTGGAGAGCCAGTGGAAGATCACGAGACCAGGCGACCGGAGCCAAAGTAACCAAAGCCATACCCAAATAAGAAAAGGTGATGACTACCACAGATGTGCTGGCAGAGGATCAGTTCCTCAAACACTATAAAGAACAGTAACACAGCAGAACAAAAGGAAAATGACAACTCTCCAGAAAACAAACCTGAAGTCACAGAAGACTACAATCTAACTGACAGAAAATTCAAAACAACTGTCATAAAGAGACTCAATGAGTTACAAGAAAACTCAGAAAGACAGTTTGATGAGCTCAGGAATAAAATTAGTGAACAGAAGGAGTACTTTGCCAAAGAAATTGAAGCTCTGACAAAAACCAGACAAACTCTGGATATGAAGAACATATTTAATGAGACAAAAATAATGTAGAAAGCATTAAAAATAGAGTAGACCTTATGGAGGAGAGAATTAGTGAGCTCAAAAATAGTAACATAGAAATGATTCAGGTGGACGAGGAGTGAAAACTAAGATTTTTTTTTAAAATGAAGGAATTCTTAGAGAAATATCTGACTCAATTAGGAAAAATAACATAAGGATTATAGGCATCCCAGAAGTAGCAGACAGAGAGAGAAAGGAGCAGAGAGCTTATTCAAAGAAATAATAGCTGAGAACTTCCCAAACCTGGGGAAGAAACTGGACATGAAGGTACATGAAGCTAGTAGAACTCCTAATTACATCAGTGCAAAAAGACCTTCTCCAAAGCATGTAATGTTAAAACTGTCAAAAGTCAATGACAAAGAAAAAATACTAAGGGCAAGAGAGAACCCTCATCAGGCTTTCAGTGGATTTCTCAGCAGAAACCTTACAGGCTATGAGAGAGTGGAATGATATATTCAAAATACTGAAAGACAAAAACTGTCAGCCAAGAATACTCTATCCAGCAAAATTATCCTTCAGATGTGATGGAGAAATAAAACCTTTCTCAGATGAAAAAAAAAATTGAGGAAGTTCATTGCCACCAGACCTTCCCTACAAGAAGTGTTGAACAGAGCTCTCTTACCTGAAACAGAAAGGCAAAGGTCTTCAAAGCCTTGAGCAAGAAGATAAATAGACAAAATCAGAAAATTGCAGCTCTAATCAGAATAGGTTAGCAAACAATTGTAACATAAAGGATAAATGGAAAGAAAGCATCAAAAATAACTATAAACACTTCAATTTAGTCACAAACTCACAATACAAAAGAATAATTTATGACAACAAAAACATAGAAGGGGAGGAGGAAAAGGATGGAACCTGCATAGGCTAACGGAGAGAAGAGGCTATCAGAATAAGGACTGCTTGATCTATGAGATCTTTTATACAAACCTCATGGTAACCACAAAACAGAAAATCAGAGCATGGTCACAAATCATAAATAAAGAGAAAACTGAGAAAGTCATCACAGAAAACCACCAAACTGAAATGGCAGACAGAAATACAAGGAAAGAAAAAATGGAAATATAGAACACCCAGAAAACGAGATAAAATGGCAGTTTTAAGCCCTCATATATCAATAACCACTCTAAAGCTAAATGGATTAAATTCTCCAATAAAAAAACACAGAAGCCTGGATGGATTAAAAAAAAACAAGACCCAACAATATACTGCCTCCAGGAAACACAGCTCTAAAGACAAACAGGCTTAGAGTGAAGGGATGGGAGATGATACTCCAAGCAAATGGCAAACAAAAGAAAGCAAGTATGGCCATACTTATATCAAACAAAGCAGACTTCAGGATTAAAAAGATAAAAAGAGACAAAGATAAGCAGTATATAATGATGAAAGAGACATTCCACCAAGAAGACATAACACTTATTAATATATGTGCACCTAACACAGGAGCACCAAAGTATATAAAGCAACCATTAACAGACCTAAAGGGAGAAATTAACAACAACACAGTAATAGTAGCGAACCTTAACACTCCACTTACATCAATGTCATGCAGTCAGAAATGTCATGCATACATGCAGTCAGAAAGTCAACAAGGAACCAGTGACCTTAAATGAAACACTAGGTCAGATGGGCTTAATAGATGTATTCAGAACATTCCGTCCAAAAATAGCAGAATACACATTCTTCTCAAGTGCACATAGAACATTCTCAAAGATAGACCATATGTTGGGAAACAAGGCAAGCCTCAGTAAATTTAAGAGGATTGAAATGTCAAGCATCTTTTTGGACCACAATACTATGAAACTAGAAATCAACTATAAGAAAAGAGCTGGTAAAGTCACAAATATGTGGAGACTAAACAACATCCTACTGAACAGCTATTGGATCAATGAAGAAATCAAATGAGAAATAAAAAAATACCTGGAGACAAATGAAAATGAAAACAGAGCATACCAAAACCTATGGGATGCAGCAAAAGTGGTACTAAGAGGGAAATTTATAGCAATATAGGCCTACCTGAAGAAACAAGAAAAATCTCAAAAAAGCACACCCTATACCTATAGGAACTAGCAAAAGAAGACCAGACAAAGCCCAAAGTCAGTAGAAGGAAGGAAATAATAAAAGTCAGAGCAGAAATAAAATAAAGGCTAAAGAAAACCAATAGAAAGGATCAATGAACCTAAGAGCTGGTTCTTTGAGAAGATAAACAAAATTGACAAGCCATTAGCCAGACTCACTAAAAAAAAAAAGAAGACTCAAATAAAATCAGAATGAAAGAGGAGAAATGACAGTGGGCATCATGGAAATACAAAGGATTATAAGAGAGCACTATGAAAAGCTAGACACCAACAAACTTGGTAACCTAGAAGAAATGGATAAATTCTTAGAATCATACAACCTCTCAAAACTGAATCAAGAAGAAATAGAGAATCTGAATAGACCAACCACAAGCAAAAAGATTCAAACAGTAATCAAAAACTTCCCAAAAAACAAAAGTCCAGGACCAGACAACTTCTCTGGTGAGTTCTACCAAACATTCAAAGAAGATTTAATTCCTGTCCTTCTCAAATTATTCCAAAAATTGAAGAGGACAGGATGCTTCCTAACTCATTTTATGAGGCCAAAATTACCCTGATACCAAAACCAGACAAGTACAACACAAAAAAGGAAAATTACAGGCCAATATCGCTGACAAACATAGATGCAAAAATCCTCAACAAAATATTCGTGAGTTGAATACAATAATACTCTAAAAGGCACATACACCATGATCACTTGGGATTTATTCCAGAGATGCAGGGATGGTTCAACATCTGCAAATCAATCAATATGATACACCACATTAACAAAATGAGGAATGGAAATCACATGATCATCTCAATAGATGCAGAGAAAGCATTTGACAAGATCCAACATCCATTTGTGACAAAAACTCTCAACAAAATGGATACAGAAGGAAAATACCTCAACACAATAAAGACCATATATGAGAACCCCCCAGCCAACCTACACTTAATGGTGGAAAACTGAAAGCCATTCCTGTGAGAACAGGAACAAGACAGGGGTGCCCACATGTGCCACTCTTATTCAACATAGTACTGGGAGTTTTAGCCAGAGAAATTAGGCAAGAAAAAGAAATAAAAGGGATCCAAACTGGAAAGGAAGAAGTAAAACTCTCACTCTTTGCAAATGACATGACTCTCTATATAGAAAACCGTGAAGAATCCACCAGAAAACTATTAGAAATAATCAACTACAGCAAAGTTGCTGTACATCTAAAATCAACATACAAAAATCAGTTGCATTTCTACACATTAATAACGAATTAGCAGAAAGAGAAGTCAAGAATACAATCCTATTTACCACCGCAACAAAAAGAATAAAATACCTAGGAATAAATTTAACCAAGGAAGTGAAAGACCTATACACTGAAAACTATAAGACATTATGGAAAGAAATGGAAGAAGATATAAAGAAATGGAAAAATATTCATGCTCATGGATTGGAAGAATAAACATAGTTAAAATGCCCATATTACCTAAAGCAATCTACAGATTGAATGCAATCCTAATCAGAATCCCAATGACATTCTTCACAGAACTAGAACTAAGAATCCTAAAATATATATGCAACAACAAAAGAACCCAAATAGCCAAAGCAATCCTGAGAAAAAAGAACAAAGCTGGAGGTTTCACACTCTCTGACTTCAAAATATACTACAAAGCTATAGTAATCAAAACAGCATAGTACTGGCACAAAAACAGACACACAGATCAAGGGAACAGAATAGAAAGCCCAAAAGTAAAACCACAGATCTATGGACAGCTAATCTTTGACAGAAAAGCCAAGAATGTACAATGGAGAAAGGAAAGTCTCTTAAATGTGTTTGGAAAACTGGACAGCCATGTGCAAAAGAATGAAAGTAGACCATTATCTTACACCATTCACAAAAATTAACTCAAAATGAATTAAAAACTTGAATGTAAGACCTGAAATCATAAAAGTCCTAGAATAAAATATAGGCAGTACACTCTTTGACATCAGTCTTAGCAGTACCTTTTCAAATACCATGTCTACTCAGGCAAGGGAAACAAAAGAAAAAATAAACAAATGGGACCACATCAGACTAAAAAGATTCTTCAAGGCAAAGGAAACCATCAACAAAACAAAAAGACAACCCACTAACTGGTAAAAAATATTTGCAGATCGTATATCCAAGAAGGGATTAATTTCCAAAATGTATAAAGAACTCATACAACTCAACAACAAAAAAATGAACAACCTGATTGAAAAATGGGCAGAGGATATGGATATTTTTCCACAGAAGATATACAGATGGCCAACAGCTACATGAGAAGATTTTCAACATCACTAATTATTAGGGAAATGCAAATCAAAACTACAGTGAGATATCACCTCACACCCATCAGAATGGCTATACTTAACAAGACAAGAAACAACAAATGTTGGAGAGGATGTGGAGAAAAGAGAACCCTCATACACTGCTGGTGGAAATGCAAACTGGTACAGCCACTATGGAAAACAGTATGGAGATTCCTCAAAAACTTAAAAATAGAAATACAGTATGATCCAGCTATCCCACTACTGGGTATCTATCAAAGAACATGAAATGAAAAATTCAAAGAGATTTATGCACCCCTATGTTCATTGCAGCATTATTCACAATAGCCAAGAGATGGAAGCAACCCAAGTGCCCATCAACTGATGAATGGATAAAGAAGATGTGACATATATATATACACACGCAATAGAATACTACTCAGGCATAAAAAAAGACAAAATTGTGCCATTTGCAACAACGTGGATAGAGCTTGAGGGTTTTATGCTAAGTGAAATAATTCAGAGAAAGACAATATCCTATGATTTCACTCATGTGGAAGATAAACAAACACGTGGACAAAGAGAACAGAAATTACTGGTTAGCAGAGGAGAAGAAGAGGGGAATAAATGGCCCATATGTACAGTGACAGATGAAAACCAGACTATTGATGGTGAACACGATGCAGTCTACATGGAAACTGAAATATAATAATGTACACCTGAAATTTACACAATGTGATAAGCCAATATGACCTCAATAAAAAAAAAGAAAGCAACTGGCTTTAAATCCTTAACTTTGAGTAGACATCCTCCTTTCTGAGCTGCCCAGGTGACTGTTGGGGTGAAGGGCAGCTCCTGTCCTGCTGGGCTGTTGGGTGACAGGCTGGGTTCCCTATTCTCACCAGTCCCTCCTTTAGGTTCTGAGATTAGCCATGTAGGATTCTTTCTGTAGAAAAGCAATGCTCCAGAGCTTCTCATCTGACTCACTTTCTCCCTAATCTTGCAAGGAAAGAGAGAAGTAGGTATGGAGAGACATCGAGTCTGTCACTATTTCCTGTTCAGGAGGAGAGTACATTGTTATGAGTAGGAGTTAAATTGTGAACTTGGTATGTAAAAATTCTGATCAGAATATACTGTGGGAGGGCATGTGGTATATGTGGCAATTTTATTTTAAGACTCTATCTGTATTTGAAACAATTTAATACATAACAAATTTAATATAAATTTCTCCTTTTGACATAGGAATAGGGATGGTGTCATAATCATCACTTTTGCTCTGATCTCATTTTTAGGGAAGCGGGTGTGTATGGGAGAGCAACTGGCCAAGATGGAATTATTCCTCATGTTTGCGAGCCTAATCCAGAGTTTCAAGTTTGCTTTACCTAAGGATTCTGAGACGCCCCTCCTGACTGGAAGATACGGTCTCACTTTAGCCCCACATCCATTTAATGTAATCATTTCAAAGAGATAAAGAAGATCCCCAAGAAGAGATGGTAAACAGAGTGTAAACTGGTGTCCTTCTAAGCACCTCTTTCCTTGTGCAGTTGACAGTGGACCCGTGTTAGGCTCAGATTGGGGGGGGGGGGGGGGGGGGCGGGCGGCGGGGAGCGTGTGGGAGCTTTCGTCGAGGGGGTTCCTCAGAGATACTTCAGCCGCTTCAGTAGTGTGTGTCTGTGACTCAGGGGGTGAGGACAAAAGCACTGGACCGGGAGCAGGGCATCTGGAGTTCATGCCCAGTGGCCTCCCTCAGTGGGCATTTCTTCTCATCTCAGTGCCTCAGTCATTCCCTGTGTGAAATGAGGGTAACAAAAATTACCTTCTCTCTGTGCCTCAGCACTAATGAAGGTCAAATACCCCATATCCCTTCTGACTGACGAAACACTGTCAAGCTCTGGAGAACAGATTCAGGAGTAGAAGGAAGACCTCCCTGTTCATACGCGTGACAGTGTGACGGTGGCGTTCAGACTTGAATGTGTGGTCAGAGATGGATGTGGTTTACGTTATAAGGAATCGGAGCTTTTCTTGGCACAGATCCTATGTCACTTTGGGGGGCTCGTTTTGTTATTGTGGTCTTTTTGTTTATTATTTTAGGTTTTGCTTTTTGTAGACGTGGGATGAAGTGGAGCCTTGTTTAGGATGCTGAGGAAAGGTTATTTTCTGAATTCACATGTCTACTTCAACTACGTGAGCAGTGAGCCTACTGAAGAAGTGGCTTCAGGGCACAGTTCCTTCTGCTGGGTTTACTTGCAAAGATGTCGCTCTGGCTTTCGACTTGAGCCCTGCACAGTGAACTCGGGAATTTTGATCCTGGGATCTACCAGGAAAGGATTCCAACCGTACTGAACATTCCTTTCCTATTCTCCCTGCCACCGGCCTAAGGTCTGTCATCCTTGAATACTCCCAAAGACAAGAAGGCATTCTTATTCTTATGAGGAGAACTGAATCCTTTCTAATGAAGAAGGTCCCTCTCAAAGAGCGGTTCTCAAAAAAGGTAATGACTCCTTTCAGGGGGTGTTTGGAAATGTGGGGGTGTATTTTTGGTTATCACAATGATGGCCGAGCTCCTGGCCTTTTGCTGCTGTGAGGCCAGGATGCTGAATGACTGACCAGTCCTATACAATGAAGAATTGTCTTGCCTGGTACACCAGTATTTCCCCCAGAGAGATCATGCTCCAAAAATGACTAGCCCTTCCTTTATGGTCCCAGGGTGCTCCTTATGGAGATGTAATCATGATAGTCACATGAGCAGCTCGACTTTTGAGCCCTTCCTCATGCTGGCACCATACTTAGTGCTTTACTTGTATGATGACCTAATTTTTAGAGAAACTCTATCCAGAGGATGCTGTATTGTAGCTGATGAAGCTGAGGCTTAGAGAAGGGAAGGCACACAGTTGAAAGGTACATTGTGCATTCAAACCTCCCCACCTTTGCGACTGGACAGTTCGTTCTGAACCGCTTCTCTGTCCTGCCACCGCTTGATCCCCGAGGAGTCCACCCTCTGCATTTTCAGTATAGATAAAGGAAATACAGGCTAATCTTCAGGTGCTTCGAGGACTTCTGTTAATTAGGAAAGAAAAATGAATAAACTAAATGCCTAGGAACTGTGAGTGAATGGAGACGTTGCTGTCTAGATTCTAGATGAGCTGAGCTGTGTGTGGATCACACCGCTCCTTGCACAGGAGAGTTTCTTCCTGATCTGGAATTTCATATGCTTTTCAATTGCACTAATAACTTTGCACTAGCAAGTTTATTACTCTTTAATTTGTACGTGTATTTTCAGCATTACTACCAAAAAGTTTGCAGCTTACTTGAGAAAAAAACTGTTCTGTGAGATTATGTTGAAATCAGATGTTAATTAAACTCTTAAACGTAATGCCTTAAACTGTAGCACCTTAAAAACACCTTTAAATAGTAAATCCCTGAAAAAAATGCTAATTCTTTCCTCACACATGTTGATATTTTATAATTTTGTAATCATGATTTATTTGAAATGTAAAAATAATAGCACTTTGTTTATAAGTCTGCATAATACCTAATTTTGTCTTCCTCATTAGCATAGTTTTTGATGCTTTTATTAAACTTTTTATTTTAACTGAGATAGTGTCATGTCTGGTTTTTTGTTTTAATTGCTAAACGGAATTCCATTTTACCAGCTATGAGGTTAGGAAATGGAAGAGGGAACAGGCTTCTGCAAAGAGAGAGATGGCCACAGCATAACAAGCACCGTCTTCAGTCGGGAGGAGAATTCCTTTAAAGTGTCCTCTCAGAGCACAGTTATCCCAGCCCAGGGTTATTTCCCAGGTCAAAGTCTGGAATCATCTGGGGGCAGGATGAGTCCACACGAGCTCATTGCGGCCAAGTATTGACTGCTTGTCTCCGTGACACTTCTCAGCTCTGGAAGAAGAGTTTTTTTAAATACCTGAACCTATGGATTTGACCTGTAGATGAGCCCCTGCTGGCCTTTCCCATGCCGCTCTTCTTCCTGCAGGTCACAGCTCAGAGGTCAGCTCCTCAGGGTGGCTTTCCTGAGAGCTCCCAGCTCTAGACTGAATGTTAGTGTCCCCCTAGAACCCAGTTGTTGAAACCTGATCCCCAGTGTGATGGTATTTGGAGGTGGGCCCTTTGGGAGGTGATTATGTCATGAGAGTGGAGCCCCATGAATGGGAGTAGAGTCCTTAGGAAAGAGACCCCAGAGAGCCCCTCACCCCTCTTGCCACGTGAGAATGCAGTGTGAGGAAGGCTGTCCATGCACCAGGAAGTAACCGCCGGACACTGAATCTGCCGGCACGTTGATTTCCGACTCCCAGCCTCCAGGACTGTGAGAAATAAATTTGTTATTTAAGATACTCAGTCTGTGGTATTTTTGTTACAGCAGCCAGAATGGACTGAGACCTCCCTAATCCCATCACCCACATGATTTCCTCCAGAGCTGTCCTCACTTTTAACATTAACCTGCTTATTTAAACCCTCAGTTCCCGCCATCTCCTCCACTCTGGGCAGAGGTGCCCCTAGATGTGCAAGTTTTTATTTTATTTTATTTTATTATTTTTTTCCTGAGGAAGATTGTCCCTCAGCTAACATCTGTGCCAATCTTCCTCTATTTTGTATGTGGGACGCCACCACAGCATGGCTTGGTGAGCGGTGTGTAGGTTCACAGCTGGGAACTTAACCATGATGCCACCGGGCCAGCCCACAAGTTTTTAATTTTGATGAAGTCAAATTTGTCTAT
Organism: Equus przewalskii; assembly: GCF_037783145.1. Taxonomy (NCBI): domain Eukaryota; kingdom Metazoa; phylum Chordata; class Mammalia; order Perissodactyla; family Equidae; genus Equus; species Equus przewalskii. The sequence continues at coordinate 117,303,559 of NC_091832.1, read as the reverse complement.
TTTTTTAGTATAAAATTGTGATAGGCTAGGGCTTATAAATGACAGAATTTTGAGCTAAAACGAAGTGTAGAGATGATGTAATTTATTCTCCTAACTGATGAGGAGGTGGAGGGCTCAGAAGTGAAGTGACCAGCCCAAGGGCTCGTGGACCCAGAACCAGAACCTGTGTGTTCTGACACCTTGTCTGATTCGACCATATGGACAAAAAAAATTGGGAGCAAATGCCAAATTTTAAGGATCAACCTAAAACATCAAAGGAAGGATTCCTACTTCCTGTTGTTTCTGCCACCTAAGCTAAATGGTATTGTTTTTAAACGTTCATCTATTTTAAACTATTCACTTATTCACTAAGAAATATGTTCAATGGCTAGTATATACCAAGCTCTGTTAAAAACTTTAAGATGAAGAAGAATTTGGCCTAAATGAAAAGCTATCCTTATAATTCTTTCCCTGTACATTAAAAAAAGAAAAGAAAAGCCTAAGGAGGATTCTTTAAAAATAAGAAGTGCTACCACCATCAGGTTTTAAGCACTCTATAAACTGTGTTGAAAAGCTCTTTGCTGCTCAATTGTGGAGGAATAAAGATCTTCCTATTAAAAAGTCTTAATGGCAAGAGTTACATTGCAAGTTAAAGATATTTTCTCTGGGGCCTGAGATCAGTTGAATACCACTTAGCTGTATGAGTGGTGCGTTCTTTCTGCTCTGTTAGTGAGAAATGTAATTGTATGGAAAACAATGAGGCCCTGCTCCTTCCAATAAGTTAGGCAGAAACTCCCAGGGACCAGAGCTCAAGCTGGTGCTGAGAGCTGCTGCCTCAGGTGAGTGGAGCTGGGATGAAAGGCGAAGACAGTGGGATAATGAGGACTGGACTAGGAGCGTGGCGCACTTGGGTCCCAAGTCCTGCCCCTGCCAGCAACTGGCCAGATGACGTCTCTGGGCCTCAGTTTTCTCATCTGTCAGAGGTTTGGAGAGGGGATCTCTGAGGTCTCTGCATGGCTTTCCTACCCCCTCATTACAGCCTCCCACGTCGAGCACCTCGGCTGTGTCCGTGAACTAATAACCTCATAGCCCCTCATTCCTTCTGCAGCTCCCATATGGAGGGAGTTGGGTTTCTGGGCATCTCTTTCCTCCCTGCTTTTCTGCTCCTCATCTATAGTGACGCATCCAGGAGTAAATACAGTTCGGGGAAGGAGAACTGAACTGGAAAACGGCACCTGGAGTGAAGCCCTGGCTCTGCAACTCCTTGCTCTGTGTAACTTTTGGTAAGCACTTCACTTCTTTGGGCCTCGAGGTCCCTTGCTATCACGGAATAGAATTCAGCTGGATCAGTGGTTCTCAACATGTGACTAATAAGCACATAAAAAGATGTTCACCATCATTAGTAATTAGGGAAATCCAAAATAGAACCATGGAGATACCATTTCACACTAGAGTGACTATAACAAATAAGACAGAAGGTAACAGGTGATGGTGAAGATGTGGAGGATTGGGAACACTTACGTGTCGACAATGCTCATATAAAATGGTGTAGTCACTCTGGAATCGGTTTGGGGGTTTCTCAAAAAGTTAAACGTTAAACTACAATACCTCCCAGCAATTCCACCCTCAGGCGTCTACCCAAGAGAAATGAACACACACATCCACACAAAGACTTGCCTGTGAATGTTCATAGCAACATTATTTACAATAGTCTGCAACTGGAAACAACTTAAATGTCTATCAACCAGTGACTGAATAGACAACGTGGTAGATCCATACAATGGGATACTATTTGATACCAAAGAGGAGCAAACTACTGAAACGTGGTATGCCACAAATAAATCACAGTTAAAGACATTACGCTGAGAGACTACACATGATATGACCCTGTTTACATGAAGTGTTCGCAAAAGGTAAATATATAGAGACAGAAAGTGGATCAGTGATTGCCCAGGGCTGGGAGTGGGAATAAATGGGCATAGGGCTCTTACTGGGGGGATGAAAATGTCTTAAAACTGATTTATAGTGATGCTTGTGTCATTTGGTAAAAATTATTGAATTGCACACTTGAAATGGTGAATTTTATTATATGTAAAATAAATCTCATTCCCAAAAACTAGCCGATAACCTGAAACATGGTAGGAACATAACATATTGACTTGAAGCTATTTCATTGAAGAGGAGTCTGAAAACAAGAATGCAAGCCATGTTTGTTTCATAATAAATAATCTCTAGGATAACATATCTTTAACATTTAGGCTGAATATTATGTTTGAGATGAAGGATAATTGAAATGATTTTATCTAGGAACCAAGAAGAAATTCTTAAAAACATATTTCAAAATGCAAGAAATAAAGGTAGTGTCTGATATGGAACACACTTCAATACCATAAGCAGTTTTCCCCTTCTTTTCTTTTACTTTTCATTATGGGCATTTTGAAACACATACAGAAGTTAAGGACAATTTTGTTTCATCTCTACCTAACCCACTTCCCACCATCCCCACTCTGCACTAATTTATTGTGAAACAAATCACAGACATATCACATGAATACATTCATAAGGTAAAATACATTTTGCAAGGATGGCTCATCTCCAGTTATAGTTGTATTTCAAAGAAACATTGACAAAGGGTACAAATATATTGACAAAATAGTCTAAGAAAATCTTTCAGAATGTCAAATCAAACAGACCAGAAGAATATGGTGAAGCTATTTGTAATTCTCAAATATGTTTATGATTAAATTACTAATGTAACAGCTGGTAAGAATGCTATTAAATGACATGTATCTTATAGTTCCTTTTTCTTCAGATTTGCTACTCAGATTTTTCTTCATTTATGTTGTGCTTCACTTAAAAGAAAATTTTCCAAAAGGAATATCCCAATTTGGCGTTTCTAATTCTAAAAGATGACACTAAATGGGGAAATTCCACCAGTGAAACTTCTGTTCCTCTCCCATCACATCTGTTGGGCAGCATTTGTCCTCACTGTATGTTTTCAATCGGAATTTGTTTACCAACGCCTTCCCACCTGATACTTAGGGGCTTGTGGTGAGTTGTCAATTATTATAGTTTTTGAAAGATCTCTTCCAAGGATATTTAAGCCCTTTATATAGTTTCCTGGTACACAAACACAATGTTCATGGAAAAGCCAGGGCCTAAACATAAAAATAAAAACCAACTAATTAAAACCTCAATAAAGCTGCTGTTTTAAAAAAGAGAGAAGGAGACTTGGCAACTAACTGCCATACCTGCCCCTAAACTGGATTCAGTACTGGGAAGAAAAAAAATAAATAAGGGACATTTTTGAGTCAATTAATTAAATTAGAATACAAGTGATCTATTACACAGAAATGCTATATCAATATTAAATTTACTACAGTTGATAACTGTACTGTGGTTACGTAAGAGAATCACCCAGCTCTTAGGAAATACACACTGAAATATTATAATAAAGGACCACGATGTGTGTAACTTACCCTCAAATGATTCAGAAATTATATAGCTCTCTCTTTATATTATATAATTCTTATCTATTATAGATAGCTAATGTAGATAGGGATAATAGATAAGATAAAACAAGTGATAAAGCAAACGCAGTAAAATATGAACAATAGGTAAATATGGGTAAGGCGTATATGTGTTTCTTTGCACTATTCTTATTCTTGCAACTTTTCTACAAGTTTGTAATTATTTATAAATTAAAAAATTGAAAAAAATTAAAAGTAATTGTGGTCATGACTCTCACAAAAAGGTCCACCCTGATCTGGCCTCTGCCTCCCTTCTCAATTCCACTTTCATTCCCCTAGAAGAACCCTGTCTGGTTATTCTACATTAATTGTATTTCCAGACCACTCTCCATCCTTGGTTCCTCCTCAGTCCACATACACATTTTTCTCTCTGTCTGGCATGTCCTTATAACTCTTTCTCTGCTTGAAACCTTCTAATCATCCTCCTGACTCGGCTGTAACAGCTCCCTCATGAGGAAGTAGTTTTGGACATGGGTTGAGAGCAACCACTTTACCCTCAGGAAGACCTGGGTTTCAGACCAGGCTCCCTACTTCCCCCTTCAGATCTCAGGTGAGTGACCCTCCTCAGTTGTCCACACGCAAAATGAGGATAAAAATAGTGACATACCCCGTAAGACTGATGGGAGTGGATGAGAAAATACACGTGAAATGCTTAGCACAGAGTCTGGCAAATTGAGCATTCATTAAATGTTAGTTTTACCCTTGTGACTGCGCCGCGCCCCACCCCCCCCCCCGACCCGCCCTGCCACTGCCCAACCCGACCCCACAGCCCCTGCATTCCCCTCTGGAAAGCGCTTACAACACTGCTGTCATGATGTATTTCCATGTTTATTCCTTCTAAATTACGAGGCTTGAAGGCAAAGATCATGTTCTAGTCACCTCTGATTTTTCCAGCCCCTAGGATCATGTTTCTTGCTCACATAAAACAATGAAGAACTTACTTGTAATCCAAAATCAAGGATTTTACTTTTAAAAATGAAACAAAGAGTCACTATCAGTCTCATTCTTCTAAACATTGGGCTCTGAAGATGTCTGTGAATTATAGTCAAATACTACATCATCAAAGTACAGTAAAAAAATTATAGACTTTAATGCATTTATAAATAAACTGGCAACTGGGATCTTTATGAAAGATAATTCAGAAGTTAGGAAAAGCAACTTTGGTTCTTCGTGGCTAGAATGTAAGCTATCCGTCCAACCATTTCTTCCGAGAGACAAGGACTCTGGAGCGCAGGGAGGGGCATTGTCTGCAGACGTCATACTGCACACAGGGGACAGAGCCAGGCCTCCTAATGCAGCCCAGTGCTCCTTTCATTACATCATAGCTTCACATAACACAGACGGCCTCAGATTCGAGAATCGCTAAGAAACACGGCCACGGTTATACTTTCTTTCCTGAGGAAAACAAATCACAGATCTGAAAGTGTACCATACTCAGGCACTGATACATTTGAAAAAATTTATGGCGACGACACTCTGGGGGGGATCAGAATTGCCCACTCCAAAATGTGTCTCTTTGGCTTGATTATTGTTTTCTTTTTTTTAAGGACGATTAGCCCTGAGCTAACATCCGCTGCCAATCCTCCTCTTTTGGCTGAGGAAGATTGTCCCTGAGCTACCAGCTGTGCCCATCTTCATCTATTTTATATGTGGGATGTGGTAGGGATGCCTACCACAGCATGGCTTGATAAATGGTGCATTGATTCCATGCCCGGGGATCTGAGCTGGCAAACCCCAGGCCGCTGAAGTGGAGTGCATGATCTTAAGTGCTTCACCACCAGCCAGCCCCCGGCTTCATTATTTTTAAGGACAAAAGACTCTGAAAGAAACTTTAACCTTCCCCCTAACTGCCTGTAAGAATTCAAGACAGAAGGCCTGTCCCCAGGACAGGCCATCACCACAGATAACTCCAGAGTGTGATAGACTGGGAGGATCCTTGCTAAGCCCATTTTTATCAAAGTTCTCTCTCTGGTCACATTGTCTATAGGCAGTCAAACAAACACCCGTTTATTAAACATTTGCTTTCCCATCTCCAGTAAATTGCCTTCCTCCCCTTGGAAGTCCCAAACTACTACCCCCAATATCCTCCTTTGTCTTTAGCTGAAGATGGTACTTAAGGTGGTTGCTTTGGCCATTTTGGCAAGTTACTCAGTTTTCCTGGGTTTCTCCCATGTTATTAAACTTTGTTTCATTTTCTCCTGTTATTCTGCCTCATGTCAATTTAATTCTTAGACCAGCCAGAAGGACCTAGAGGGTGGAGGAAGACAATTCCTCCTCTACAACTCTTTTTAGAATGTTTGGCTTTGCATTAGACACAACTCGCAAACGAGAACAAAAAGTTAAAATCCACCTGAGGAATTACCAGGGAGTCCTCCTCATCTACCATCCTAGCTTCACCTCTAACCACACCCAATTCCTCTCCCTTTTTCCGTGGCAATATTTTCTTTTCTTTCTACCTTTGCATGTGCTGCTGCTGCTCCTAGAATTCTCTTTTCCTCAAAAATTGACTCATGCTTCAACTTCTAGAAACTCTAGGTTTCTCTCTGTGATCTTCCTTTTCCATTTCTAGTCCCATGGGCGTTTGCATTCCCTACATTCTGGCACCCCACGAACTTTCATTATTTGGATGTAACACTGTCTCCTCAGCCAGGAGGATCCTCTTTGTATTGTCCCAAGCCTAACGAGTGCTCAGCAATAGCGCTTCTCCCATGTTCTTACAGAATTATCTATAAAAATGAGAGAAACACAAAGGAATGGTGGACACAGGATTCACTACCATGGTTACTTCCAATGGGGGAGGCTGACTCCTGTTTGCAGGGTGAGGTTGTGGATCTTTATCACATATTTAAAAACTAAGCAATAATTCTCTATCACTAAGGTACAATAACGAAGGATTATTCACAGAAGATTGGCCTGATTGGTATCAAGTCTTGCACTCCTTGGACAGACATCCCTTTCCCATGATTCTATTATCAGTTCCACCACAAAGATCGCTCCTCGACCTTGAGCGATCACATGTCCACCGCACGGAGCTGCACGGGTGACCCAAGGTCACTCCCTCTCCCTGCCCTGGGCCTCATCCATGCATCGGGACTCCTGGTCTCCGCACATTTGTTTTGGGCGTGGGCAGTTTGTTTCCTTCCGTTTCAGTGGAATCAATACGCGCAGGATTAAGAGCATCCCTGGAGCTGGGTATTCGGTGACGTGAACGCAGGGCGCTCATTTGGGGTCTGATGCCCGCAGCCAAGAGCCCATATGTACTCGGCGCCGAGAAGTGCACCAGTCTCACGGCGAGAAGGTAGCAGGCAAGACCCCGTCTCCATCGGGTACCGGCGGGGGCTTCTCCGAGGAGGGGATACCCCGCGCGGACACTCTCCCGCGACCAGCCAGCCCGCCAGGCGGCGGAAGAGGGTGCCAGGCGGACCACGTGAGCCCGGCGCCCGGCCCGGACGTTAGAGCGCGAGCCCCGCCGCCGAGGACGTCACGGCGACGCCCAGGGCGCGGGGGCGGGGTTTGTCTGGGCCAATGGGCGGAGCGCGGCGCGAGTCCCCGCCCCGCCGCCGATGACGTCACGGCCACGCCCGGGGCGCGGGGGCGGGGTTCGTCTGGGCCAGTGGGAGGAGCGCGCCGTGAGTCCCCGCCCCGCCGCCGAGCACGTCACGGCCACGCCCTGGGCGCGGGGCGACGGGCGCCTGGGCCTCCGCCCCCGAGGTCTGAACTGCTGTTGCTGCGCCCGCCGACCCTCTCCGCCCGGCTCGTCGCAGCCCCCGCCTCCGCACCATGGCTTTCGTCACCAGGCAGTTCGTGCGCGCCATGTCCTCCTCGTCCGCCGCGTCGGCCGCAGCCAAGAAGATCATGGTCAAGCACGTGACGGTCATCGGCGGCGGGCTGATGGGCGCGGGCATCGCGCAGGTGAGCGCCCCCGCAGCGCCCGCTCCGTGCCGCGCGCCTGGGATGGGAGCGCGAGGGCCGTCGGCCGGCCCGCCCTGGAGGTCCGGAGTGCGGGCCCGAGTCTCCGCCCCCAGGGCCCGGGTCCCGGGCCGAGCCTGTTTCCTGGTCCCTGGGTTCCACCCGCTCCCGGGCCCGACGGCGGTCCAGGCGCAGTCGGGCATGCACTTTGGCCCGAGCGGTGCGGAGAAGAGAGTGTGCATGTGCACGGGTGGAGTGGCCGCTCGCCGTCAGCCCCGCTGGCTTCCAGGACCTTTCGATCAGTTGTTGCAATTCTGCAGTCGTTGTCAGAGCGGCTTTCTACCCTCCCTGACGCGTCTCCTTTCTTCCCGCCGGGGGTTTCCTTTGCTTGCTGGGTTACAAAGTCATCACCTCTGTAGCACAGCGTGAAGTTTCCTAATCAGGGCTTGGCAGGTCCTGGGATCCTGGCAGCTGCAGTGCTTGGGCGACCTTTGACTTCGTGCCCTCTCTGCGGGAGCTGCGCGGCTTGGGCCCTGGGGAGGGTGGCGGGGGAGATAAAGGGGTGAGGGCCGGGAGGAGTCTCCGCTCTGCGGGACTCTGCCCAGGTCCAGCTGAGCTGTGGTTCAGGGTCGTTGCGCACTTGGTTACCCGAATGCTGGGATACTTGCCTGTCACTGACTTCCTTTTAGTGGTTACATTCCAGCTCCTGTTGGAGAACCTATAGATTTTCCTATCTTAGCTGATTGTATTTTTAGCAATTCAGCCCTTTTGCAACTTGTATGGTTGGGGGCGGCACTTACCTAACTTTTTAGCGGAGGGCTCAGGTGCAGTGGCTCCAGTCGTGGAAGAGTTTAGTTTTTTCAGTGTCTGTCTCCTACCAACTTCACACTTCCATGCTTGCTTTTTAGAAAATCTTTTATTACGCTTCTTGGTTTTCCCCTCCCTGCAACTTTTTTGCAACACATTAATTTGATCGCATTTTCTCCTAACGTGTATTTCATAACCATTTTATCGGTCTGCATCTTACAGTCTCCATTTCTTTCTTCTGAGATCATGATTTTGGACATACATTCCTCTTTTTATGGTGTGGTTGCCCTGGCTGCTAGGTTGTGGTGTCCCCATAATCTGTGTGACACATGAGGAGGAGTGGGTCTCTTTAAAGTTCCATATATTATAGTATGTGATCCTAGGAGGAAGTTTGGGTTGAGTGCACTTGTACCCCTGCTCCAACAGAATTTCCCAAGGCTGTGAGAGTGAGATTTGTTGTGTGCAGGTATCAAATAATGTATTTGTTTAAAAACAATTAGACAACATCTTACTGACAAGGTATTAGGGCTTTTAGCCTCAAGTGACAACATAGGAAATGGACGCAGAAACGATTGTGGACCGTGTCTTGAAGGCATCCATGGAAGAGGGTTAGAAACTAAGTAGAAACTAGGTAGAACGCATCACCTCAACTTTTGTACAAAGTCGGATAGCTCAGAACCTGGAATGCTGTGCCCATTACTGGATACCATAAAAAAAGGGTGTTAGGTTGCATGAAAAAGCACAGAGGTAGCACCTAAAATGATGGGTATGGTATTGGAGCTTTCATCTGAGGCGACGGGAGGAGAAATAATTGACATTGATAGGAACACAGACTTGTAGATCAAATCCTTAAGTAGTCCGACAAGGGAGTCCCTTTTCAAACTTAAGGGGGAAAAAGAGAGTTATTTACCCCATAGGTTGGAAACATAATGGAGCTGTTGTTCTAAAAGTTGTTGAAGACCAGAAGTCTAAAAGTGGCCGGTCGTAAGGAACAGTAGTTCCATCGTACGTAACAGGATTTAAAAGAGCCTCAGCCACTTTAGGTGACAGCTCTAATCCTGTGGAGGGGACTCATGCTTTCCTGTGAAACGTCTGTGCTGCTGTCAGCCAGCTGGTTGATTTCAGGGGTGTTTCCAGTGGGTCAGCTCATCTGTTCTCCTCTCTCCCCTTCAGCCTGTCGTTCTAGGAGTATTGCCTCATTCTTTGTGCTCCTTGACCTACAGCGTTTGCACAGGGTGAATCTGTTTCGCTTATTGAGTGCCACCAACTAGTTAGTTAATGTGTTTTCGTGTAGATTGGCTCCAGTGCAGTGTGGGGCAACGGGACGACCTGTATGCTGGCTCTCCCTCACGCTGGCTGTGTTGACATGGGAAAGCCTCGGTTTACTCATCTGTAGAGTAGGACTGATAACTAGTGCTAGCCTCGCAGGAGATGGAGAGGATGAACGAACTAGTGCGTGTCAGGTGCTCAGCATGGTGTCTAATAAGAGTTCACACAATGTTAGGTGCCTCTGTGATTGTTATCTTCTGGCAGTTCTCCTTGTCCTTCTGCTCTCTTATCTACTCCATCTCTGATCGTTGCTGCTGAGGTAGGTGTCATAGTTAGATGGAAAATAATGGTCATGATTCTGTTGCATCTTGCTTAATCTTGGAGGTACGTGCCAGTTGATACTGCAGCTTGGGACCTCTGAAAAGAGGGAAGGCGCTTTTTATCTTCCCCGCAGTGTAAATCCTCAGAAAAGCCTTAAAAGCATAAGCACAGGCTGGCATCTAAGTTATGCATTTATGTTCACTCTCCTGAACTGTCTCTAACTATAGTCATGCGTCGTTAACAACCTGGGACATGCTCTGAGAAATGTGTTGTTAGGCGGTTTCCTTCTTGTGCAAACATCATGGAGTACACTTACACACACCTAGATAGTATGGCCTGCTACACACCTAGGTTATATGGTACCAATCTTATGGGACCACCGTCATATATGCGGTCCGTCCTTGACCGGATCATCATTATGTGGCAAGTGACTGTAGGTTTTTTTTTAAGACTGGCCCTGAGCTAACATCTGTTTCCAGTCTTCCTGGTTTTTTTTCTTCTCCCCAAAGCCCCCCAGTACATAGTTGTATATTCTAGCTCTAGGTCCTTCTGCTTCTGCTATGTGGGGCGCCACTTCAGCATGGCCTGATGAGCGGTGTTAGGTCCACACCCAGGATCCAAACCAGCAAAACCCTGGGCCACTGAAGCGGAGTGCTTGAACTTAACCACTCGGCCATGGGGCCCCTGCAGTTTTAATTTTATTTAAGGTATAGTTCTGTTTACAATTTTAATCTTTTAAAAATTTATCGTTTTGCCATATGTTCCAGTTCATGCTGAGTAGGATGAAAAAAATTTGAATAGGTTTTGTGGGAGCCTGACACTTATCTCAAGCAATTAAGCAATTTAAGATGAGTGAGGTCTGTGCTTGGTTACGTTTGATCAGAGCACGGGCCATTTGTCCATTTGTGCTCTCCGGGAGGGTCTACTTGGCCTGCCATTTCTTTTGTTTGTTTTACATTAAAAAAAAAAAAAAAAAATCCCTCAGCCTGCAGGTTAATATTTAAGTCAGGTTAACGCATTTTGTGTGTTTGCCCATTATGTGGGCATCATTATGTGCCTCTGCCTTGGTTCTGATTGCCACTTTATCTTTAGCCTGGTACTTAGGTGGCAAGAAAGTGTACAGAATTAAAAGACCCGCGAGGGAGCACAGGCTGCTTTTTGCTTCATGAGAAGAAACCTGCTGACGGTGCGCTTCTCCAGTTTATAGAACGCGTCCTCTCTGAGCTCTGCTCGGCCCTTGCCTTTTCCACCCAAGGGGCCCAGGGAGCTTGGAGCTTTCCCCAGTGTGTGGTGAGGAGCCCGTGGGCTCCCCGGGAATGGCACTTCAGGGCCCCGATTTCTCAGCGCTCTCTGTGCAGCCTTCCTTAGTGCGCTACCTACACCTTCGAGGGTGTGAGAGAGTTTGCGTCCTGAAGGGGTTTGGGGCCCGGTCCTTCTCACCCAAAGCTTGTGTGTGTGTCCCTCTTAAAGAGCCAAAAGTACACCTTTCTTCTGGAAAGAACTCCTCGGAAGTTGGGGGCGGGGGGGCATCTTAAGCTGCAGGTGGATGTTTCCCCGGCGTTGGTGTTGCTCTGCCGTGCTTGAGGAGGACTCCCGTGGACCCAAAGCTGCTTTTCTCCCCAGCCGCTGAATTTGCTCACCCATCTCTTCTCCGACTCCATCTCTTCCCGACTCTGGAGTTTCTGGTGCCGAAGAGAAGCGTGGTGTGCATCGCTTTGTGCTGTTCTTGGTTTGCCTCTTTTCTGTTGCTGCAGTGAGCGCGTCTCTGTTGAAGTTTGCTTGGAGACTGCGGTGGCCTGGGACAAGTTTCAGGGTCGCAGGAGATGGCGCAGTCACTGGCTGTGAGCTCTCCTTTTCCTGTCCTTCTGGGAGGGAGCGTTTCTGTTCCCAGGTGTTCTTTCCTCGTCGAGGGTGTGTGATCGTGCTTGTCAGGAAGTTCACCGCTCATCCCCGGGGTGGCCACTTCTTCCCTGGGCCCTCCTCTGCTCTCGTGATGTCCTGGGATGGGGAAACCAGCCTCTGGCAGCGTAGTAGTTGTTGCCCCTGGGACAGGGCCGCAGATGCTGCATGAGGAGGACGGCTGCCAGGCGAAGAAGAAAGAAGCCCGGGATATAGTTTGGGTGTTGTAGAGCGTAAGCGGCACCCAGGTCAGGTTGTGGGTTTTCTCCGCCAGGTCCCCTAGGTCCAGCCTCGCACTGCCTGACCCTTGCTTGAGTTTCTGATTTCCTTCCTCCCCCTTCTCTCTTCTCCCTGTGTCCACCTTGGGCACCCCCTCCCTGCCTGGGTCTCCTGGGGCCAGGAAGGTCATGCCCCTGCTCTCTACGCCATGTCTCCCCTGGGTTACCTAGTGAGGCAGTGTGCTGGTTTCTGCTGAGCGTGGTGCAGCGCTTGAAAGTGGGCAGGAGGGAGGTGTCGGCCCTTCCTCTCCTGGCTGTGGGAACCTTGGGCCCGTCACCGAACCCCTCTCTGCCTCTTCCTTTCTTGGGAGAGATGGGAGCCGCCTCACAGTGTCGTGAGGGTCCGAGGAGCTAAGTGCTCAGAGTCGCCCAGCGTGTTCAGTGGTGACCCTTCAGGAAATGTAGATCCATCAGATCTGGTCCAGGCATGACTTCTCTCATTTAAGATTCTCCTGGGGCCGGCCCAGTGGCGCAGCGGTTAAGTGCTCACATTCTGCTTCGGTGGCCCGGGGTTTGCCAGTTTGGATCCCGGGTGCAGACATGGCACTGCTTGATAAGCCATGCTGTGGTAGGTGTCCCACATATAAAGTAGAGGAAGATGGGCATGGATGTTAGCTCAGGGCCAGTCTTCCTCAGCAAAAAGAGGAGGATTGGCAGCAGATGTTAGCTCAGGGCTGATCTTCCTCACATACACACAAAGATTCTCCTAACTGGCTTTGAAGATGTTTGATGGGGAGTTCAAACAGCGCTAAAGGTTTAAGACTGTTGTGTGGGTTGTTGAGAAGGAGGATCTTAGTGTTCCGTTTGTGCGATTTTGGGTGTTACGTGTTCAGGTTCAATAGAGCCTCGCACCTAACACTCTACAAATGTGACACTTTATTGTATTCAGAGTAGTTTGATGTTTCTATCATTTCATGCGACTGTTATAATAATCACCCCTGCAGAGATGGCATTTGGGGTCAGGGGTCGGAGGCAGAGCAGGGGGCTGGGTCTGGGGTCTCTCAACTCCTGTGCTGCTGGCCAGAGACCCCGAGGCTGAGAAGATCACATTTCTGCCTGCACCTCTGGCCTCTGCTGTCTTGTGGGGAGAAGTGTGGCCTCCATGAGCAAGGGCATCCTTTGTGGGTGTCTGGGATCAACAGGTGTCAGCTTCACCTCTGCTCAGCTCTGGACTCAAAATGAGTCACCTGCTGGTTGTCTCCCTCTGGATGCCCTGCTGCATCTTTCTGTCCATAACAGACTCCAGCTCACTTGCCAAGACCTAGTGAATGCATCTTGTTCCCTCCCTGTGCCCCTCCAGCTTTCCTGGAGAGCGTCCTCCCTCTGTCCTTGCCGTTGTTGTTCCCCCAGCCACGTGCATCTGCGGGTGGGGTCGGGGTCAGAGTCTCCTGCATACTGCAGAGGCTCTGGGCTCTCCTCTCTGAGGAGGGCTCTTTCCCTGCTCTCTGCTTTGTGATTCCTGGACCAGGCACTGGTACGGTACCTGCATTGTTGTGAGAGCCTTCTTTTTGCTGAGGAAGATCACCTTGAGCTGACATCCATGCCAGTCCTCCTCTATTTTTTATGTGGGTCGCCACCACTGCATGGCTGCTGGCCAATGGTGTATGTCTGTGCCCAAGAACCGAACCCAGGCCACCAAAGTGGAGTGCGCCGAACTTAACTCTAGGCCATGGGGCCAGCCCCGAGAGAGCCTTTTGATTGGTCCTTTTCAGCAAAAACTAATGGGAAAAATCTACTCATCCTGACACACATTGCCATGTGCGTCTTCCCGGAGGGCAAGTTGGGTTGGTAGCTCTCTCCTCTGCTCAGAAGTGTCCGTCGTGGCAACCTCTTTCAGAGGGCCTTCCATATAATTGAGTTGGTGGATAACTGGACATCAACATGGCCAGTTATCCCTTCTCCTTTCCAGAATTTGTGGGAGAGGGGAGGGGAGTGTCCTGGGAGAGAAGATATTTTCTCTGTTATCAAATCCAGATGCTTATTGAATTTTTTAAAAAATTGTGAATTTAACAGAATTCTTGTCTAAAAATGGAGACACATATCCTTGGCTTTTCAGAAATACTTTCTGAGATATAAATATCCAAGTCCAAAAAAGGAGGCCAGCCAATGAACTTAACTCTTTTAAGAACAAACCAGCTGGTTATGGTGGTGGCGGTGTTTGAAAGCCTCAGGAGAGTGCCCTTTTCTGATGTGGAAGTTTCTGAAGACCACTGCTGCTGCTGACCGGGTTCAGGGGGTTGCGCAACAGAGATCAGCATGAGCCAGCGCTGCCAGATCTGAGAGATACACCTGATTTATGACTTTTTCCTCCCTGGATCCAGTCATGAGAACCCAAAGCCAGGCGTTGGTGTGAAGGCACAGCTGCCTCTGGGGCGCAGTCAGCATGGAGAGTGCTGACTTGCTGCGTGCATTCTGAGGATTGGGAGGAACTCAGAATTTGGGTGTGTCAGCGAGTTTGCACAGCTTTGCAATTTTTCTTTTTTTTTCCCCCTGAGGAAGATTTGCTCTGAGCCAGCTATATGCCAGTCATCCTCTATTTTGTATGTGGGTCACTGCCACAGCATGGCTAATGAGTGGTGCAGGTCCCTGCCCAGGAACCAAACCCACGAACCTGGGCTGCTGACACGGAGCACCCCAAACTTAACCACTAGGCCACAGGGCCGGCCCCTGCAGTTTTTATGAGAGAACATGCTGATGAAACTCAGCCCTCCTGTAGTTAGGGGCAGATGGGACACCTCCCTGGACCAGCTGATGGAGTTCTCAGTAGTTCACCATTCAAGTTAGGCTTCAGGGAAGCTGCTTCAGATCTGGTGGTACGTTTGCAGAAACCTGAATCCAGCGTGCCTCTGCTCGGCATGTCAACTTGGCCCTGCGGCCCAAGTACTCAGGGCCTTTGACAAGCGTGCTGTTCACTCGGCCTATTTTTACAGGTCTGAAGCACCCTAGTCTAAAAATATTTCTCTCTGCCTAAGCCTGCCTTCCACCAAGGCTAGCGAGTCCTGGAGCTGAGGACATAGCCTTCAAATAAAACTTTTTCCACTGCGGACTGCTTGTCCTCAACGTCTCACAGCGTGCTGGTCACTATCATGTGAAACAGGAGATCTCAGCGGTCAATCTAAGTTGCAGTCACTCAGGTTGGTGCTAGGAGGAGTCCTGCTTATTTAGTGGAGACATGACAGACTCTGGGAGGAGGAGGAAAGTCCTCTTCTTTCTGTGGTCCACCCTCCGCCACCCCCTGGGCGCAGTCGTGGCTTCATTAGAGAACAATGCCTGTGCTTGGTTTTCTTGCATCCAGGACACACGAGCTTCTTTTCTCAGGAAGAGCCCTGAATAATGTAGTTACTTTCACATTGTGAGAGGAACCCCTCAGCTACATGGATGACAAGAGCCCTGGACCTTCAGGAGACCTGATCTCGTCTTGGCTTGTCTACCAGATGTGTTTGTTCCATCAGCATTTCCTGGCAACCCGCCACAGCCAGGCCACGGGGTCTCGGTACTCAGCAAAGATGAATGACATTTATTCCGGGGCCTGCAGTGGGGGCGACGGCACCTAAACAGCCTGTGATAACACAGTGTGGTGGGGTGGTGCAGTGATCAGGGTACGCATGGGTGTTACAGGAGCATGAAGGGAGGGGAGACCCAGCCTGGGACCCCGAGGATCTTGAGGTATAAGATTGGGAAGTGATCTTATGTAGTATCTGGAGGTAATACTCAGGCTTAGTAACGCGGTGAAGCGGGCGGAGGCGTGGACAGTGAGAGGCCAGAGGGGAGAGGCAGCAGCAGGTGCCGGGAGCCGAAGGCTTGGGGTGGTGCTGGGGGTCAGGCGGCAGGGAGTGGTGTGTGGGGAGGAGGCCGTCTCCGTCCTGAGGGCCTTGCATGTCATGTAGGAACTTGAGTTATCTTGTTTGACATCCCACATGTGGAGCCTTCTGTTGTTGAGTTGGGTTTTTTTAATGTTTTGTCAGTGAAATTCTGAAGTCTCTCAGCTAAAGGACTCTGCCCTGGTTGTCTTTGTCTCTGTTCCCTTCGGCTTCGGCACCGTCTCAGGCCAGATGGACTTGAAGTTTCTTCCCCAGCTCCTTGAGGAGCAGAAAGCCCGAGTGAGGCCTGCTGGAGGTGGAGGAGGGAAGGCAGATTGGGACCTGGGCCAGTAGGAATCAGAGGAGTCCTGTCCCTCAAAGGATGACACAGGTCAGAGGTTAAGAGAAATCAAGTGAAAATCACCTGCGTTCTTCCCTGGCACTGTCAGGCCCAGGGACCAGAACAAGAGCGGGAGGCCCAAGCCCGCACCTCTGCCTCCCAACCTGGGAACGGAGTCAGCTGTGGCCCCGGGGTGCCCGTCTGTGAGCGGCTCAGTGTCATCACCAGCTGCATCTGGAACTGAGATTTATTTTCTTAGTTTCCATGTCAGGGCTCCCCACTCAGTCCTGCCCCCCTAGGTTTGGGATTTACCCACAGGACCCAGCCCATCGTCATACTCACAAGTCATACTGTGATTGCTACAGCCAAAGGCTGGAGTGGAATCAGTGAAGGGGGAAGCGCGGGGCGGAGCGTGAGAGAGCCGGCGGGCTTCCGGAGCACTCTCCCCGTGGTCGCACAGGATACGCCCCATTCCCCCAGCGCCAGGGTGACAGCCCTGGGAAGTGTCGTCTGCCAGGGGTGCTCCTTGGAGACCCAGAGCCAGGGTTTTCACTGGGGCTGGCACATGGGCACCTCTGCCTGGCAAGTGCCAAACTCCTGGCTCCCAGAAGGAAAGCAGGCGTCGGCATAAATCACCTTGCCAAGCAGTTCAGGCCCAGCGAGCCACTCTTATCACTGGACCCTCTCCACTCTGTTCCCCATGCCACCAAGGCCTTCCTGAGGGTACATCTCAGGCCTGCTGTGCTGTCCTGGGCACCGTTTCTGGATTTGCTCTTGCTTGTTTACTCTGATTTACTGAATTGGAGGTTCAGATTCTTGTGCGTGGACTGGAGGTGTGGGCACGTGGGCCTTGTTCTCTGTTGCTTACGGAGAACTCAGGTCGAGATTGCTGGGTGTTTTGCTTCTGGGGCGTTGTCTTGCTTTGACCGCGCTGCCTGCCTGCCTGCATCCGGGGCTCCGGCAGCCGGGGCTTCTGCCCACAGGGCAGGTTCACCACCGGCCTGTGTCGGTGACCCTCCGACCCCGCCGTGGTTGTCGAGCCTTCCAGTCCTGGCAGCACTTCCTGTTCTTGGAGCCCGGGTGGGCTGTGGGCGTTGGCGGTGCTGATGCTGCCTCCAGGCCCCACAGGCCCCGGCTCGCAGCCCTTGTGCAACTCTTGGGGAGAAGCTGTAGGCGCCGGTGTGATTCACGTCTACTTAAAGCCTGGCTCCCCATTTTTAAAGCGTTCTTTGGAAATCTTGCCGTGGGGTTTGAACCTCTTTGCCTCTGAATTCTGCTCTTCTGTTGCTTTTCCTCCTTGGTTTTCAGCTTTGAGTTTTAGTTGCCTGGTTTGAGAAATCTCACACCGTGATGGTGGTTTACAGTGACTTTGTACTGTCATCTGCGAGCAGGTCCATTCGTATGCACCGCTGGTCCACACAGGGTCAGAGCAGGGATTCTGAGGGTCTTCTTGGA
This sequence comes from Equus przewalskii, assembly GCF_037783145.1. NCBI lineage: Eukaryota > Metazoa > Chordata > Mammalia > Perissodactyla > Equidae > Equus > Equus przewalskii. The sequence goes on along the minus strand of NC_091832.1, from coordinate 117,285,972 downwards.
CCCTGAGGGGCAGTGGTGCTGGTGTCCTGCATCACGTGTATTTGTGTTAGGTCCTGTCTATCCTCTTACTGATGCTTCAACTCAGTAGGACACCCGCCTGGAATGTGACCGATGAGCTGTGTTTACCCACACTACTTATTCCGTAGTCCTTTGAAAGCTGTTGGCAAACTGTGATGAAATAGGGATTGACTTGTCACTGATTGTGGCCCAAGTAAGCCAGCTCCAGGTGCATTTGGGGCGACTTCCCCAAACCTCCTCACTGTGCGGCCAGGGTGGGCGTGGGGGGAGGGAATCGCCCTCCTGAACTGGCTGAGCACCAGGGACCTGCTTTCCTGAGAGTGTTGTCACTACATAGCCTTTGGGGACAGGAGTCTTTGCCACCATTATTGGAGTCTTTCCTGTTGCTGGTTTAAGGACTACAGAAGAAGCGAGCTGAGGGCTAGAGCTGCACAGGTGCTCCCGGTCTAAGGAGACAGGTGGTGGGCGGGGAGTGGGTGCTGTGAACGAGCTGTCGAGCATGTGGAATGTGGCTGGTGCAACTGAGGGATTGGCTTTTAATTCCATTTAGTTTCCGTGGCCACGTGTGCTAGTGGCTCCCATGCTGGGCAGCACAGTCAGGGAGGTGGTTCCAGTGTGGCCTCGAGAGCCCAATTCACATCCCACTGCCGCCTGCCCGCCGTGTGACCAGGGCACCCTTCTTAACCTTATAAGGCTGTTTTGAGGCTTTGCTGTCATCCAGGTAAAGGGTTTAGAGCCGTGTCTGGCAAGAAGTGTGTGTTTACTTAATGTTGGCTTATTATTGTGTTGACTCAGTATTTTGAATAGAATAGTGGTAGAGTTCACGTGGAATATGAAACTACATTTTTTTTTAACTTTTATGTTTTCTGTATTTTTTTGCTCTAGGTTGCTGCAGCAACTGGCCACACAGTGGTGTTGGTGGATCAGACGGAGGACATCCTGGCAAAATCGAGAAAGGGAATTGAGGAAAGCCTTAGGAGAGTGGCCAAGAAGAAGTTTGCAGAAAACCCCAAGGTGACTTCTTGTCATTGATGTCCTCAAGATGAGTCCTCTGACCACGTCATGTCTGTGAGCCGTTCTGGCCTTTGCTCTGCCTTTTCAAGTTGTTTGTGTGAAACTTACTTCCCCGTTAACTTTAGACCAATATAATAACACGGTCACTGCACATTCCGTGGGGACTGATACAGGAGAGGTAAATAACCGATAACACGGTCACTGCACATTCCCTGGGGGCTGATTACAAAACACGTGAAGTAAATAACCTTGTTGTTGGCTAGGTTTTGAGGTTGAGGAGAAAGATTCTGCAGGTAGTGAACTCATTATCTCCGCTGAGAATTTGGGATTGAAGATCAGTTATTTTGCTAAAATGATAGAAGAGGGAGAAACAGGAAGATAATGTTTGTAGTTGCAAGTTGAAAAGAGAATGCTGTCGTAAATGTGGCATTTAGATAGAGAATCGTGACGACTTTTTATAAAGAGAGGAAAATGGAGAGTGAGTTGTGTTCCCCATCCCACGGCAGAAGAGCTCCCGCACTCGAGGGGCCCTCGGAGGGTGGGCTCCGGTGTGCCGACCTGTCCCCACTTCCTTAGAGACACCGCACAGGTCACCACGTGAAGTGTGGCCTGCCCTCGCCGCCTCGGTACAGGAGCTGGGGCCTCATCCCCCTGCAGCTCCATGGGCTCCTTGTCACAGGCAGAGACTAGGTGCAGTTGGGTTTGTCGTGTGTTCCCCTCGGGTGTCCACAGCAATGTGTCTACTTGTCTTTTTACATTTTTTATTGTGGTAAAATTTACCATTTTAACCATTTTTAAGGGTACAATTTAGTTAGTGACTTTAATTACATTCACACTATTGTGCAACCATCACCACTCTTTCCAACATGTTTCCATCTTTCTAAACAGACTCTGTACCCACTAAGCAGTAACTCCGCCTCCCCTCCTCCCCCGCCCGGGAGACGTCCAGTCTGCCTTCTGTCTCTGAATTTGCCTGTTCCAGGGACCGCTTAGCAGTGGAATCTTGCAGTATTTGTCCTTTTTGACTGATTTATCTCATTTGCTTTGGGGTCTTCAGGGTTCCTCCGGGCTGTCACACATGTCGGAACTTCATTCCTTTTTCTTACTGAACGGCGTTCCACTGTGTGGATGCACCACGTTTTGTTTATCCACTCGTCTGTCAGTGGACGCTGGCGTTCTTCCACTTTCGGGCTATTGTGAATGGTGCTGCAGTGGACTTGGGTGCACTGTGTGCTCAAGCCCCTGTCTCGGTTCTTGCAGGTGTATACCTAGGAGTGGAACTGCTGGGTTGTGTGGCAATCCTACGTTTAGCTTTTGGAGAAACTGCCAGACTTTTCCATGGTGGCTGCACCATTTTACACACCTGCAGGCGATGTACAGAGGTTCTGAGTTCTCCACATCCTGGCCAACAGGATGTTGTTATTTTCCTTTTTTTTCATAAGAGTCATCATAGGAGGTGTGAAGTGGTATCCCATTGTGGTTTTGGTTTGCATTTTCTTAATGTCTAGTCACCTTTTAAAAATCAGAGGCAGAGGTGGAGATAATTTTACCCTCTCCCTGAAGAACTCCAAGAAATAATTATCAGAGAGAGATTAAGATCTCCGTCACCTGTGCCTCATTTTCTTAATGACAGGGGGACCTGGTACAGGGCGTGTCGTGATGAGGGTCCAGGCATGGGCTTTAAGAGCCCTGGGCTGAGGGCTGGGGCGCAGGACAGAGAGAGTCTGAACCCAGATAACCTGCGCTGTTCACTTGTTTACTCTGCACACTTCTGCCCATTGTCCCCTTTGGCAGGGGCTCTGGGTCCCGCCCTGAGGGTAGACAGATGGTGCCTGTGCTCAGGATGCTCAGCTCCTGCCTGGCCGCTCCTCAGAGGTCCAGTCTCCTGAGGATTCTCTCCTCGGCCGGGGACGTGCTTGGAGGAGGGACGTGTGGGCCTCAGCTTGCCTGCTTGACGTATTGTGTTGTCCCAGCTCTGCGCTCACCAGTGCAGGAGCCACTAGCCACAAGTGGCTGTTGAGTACTTGACATGTGGCTGGTCTAAATCGAGGTATGCTATAAGTGTAAAGTAGACGCCAGATTTTGAAGACTTAATAGAAAAAGAATATAAAACATCTCGATATTTTTTATATTGATTACATGTTGAAATGATAGTATCTTAGATATATTGGGTTAAATAAAATTAATTTTACCAGTTTCTCTGCGCTTTTTAAAATGTAGCCAATAGCAAATTTAAGATCACCTCTCGTCTCACACGCTATTTCTGTTGAACGTGGTGATTCTGGATTCCTTTGCTGATTATGACCGTTTTGATGCCCTGTGGGCAAATTATATCTTGAAATAAAATGGCCGTTGATAAAGACACTGGTTTTGCCCTAACTGAGGTCTGTTTGTGGAGACCTGGAGTCACGAACGAGGAAGCATGGGACTGCATGCCCTTTGAGCACAGAGGCTGTGTTTGGCGTGTTTTGAAACGCCAGTTGCTGGCCCATGATGGCGCTTCTCATCTGATGAGTGAGCGCTAGGGTCAGCTCTCTTGCCCTTACTCAGCTGTCTCTGCCTCCCGTGAGAGGGGAACGGTCAGCACCACCTCTCAGACTAATGCATGCTGCCCAGCGGAGCTTCTGCCTTTTCTGGAAGAACAGCTTGTGGCCTCTGGGAAGCCTGTCCCCGGGACAATGCATGGCAGTGTGTTCCCGCAGAAACTGGCCCAGCAGACCGATGCAGGGACCCCCAAGAGACAGTTCAGTGACAGGACTAAGAACTCGAAAGAAGACGAGCTATACATGGCAGTGACAGTTGACCAACAGTTGGGGTTGTTCACAAGCTGGTTCTTGCCCTGCTGTCTGGAAGTACATTGAGATGCCATCATCCCTAAGCAAAAACAGGGGGAGTTTTATTTCTGAGAATTTCAGGGCGCATTCAGATTGTGTCTGGAGGTGTGCCGGCCTGTCGTCCCCCTCCTGTTTCCTGTGCCTTAGCAGCAGATCACACACCGTTTTCCGGTGCGCCCAGTGACTGTCGTCTTCTCCTTCCTCCCACTGTGTTAGGCTGGTGATGAATTTGTGGATAAGACCCTGAGCAGCATATCGACCAGCACCGACGCAGCGTCTGTGGTCCACAGCACGGACCTGGTGGTGGAGGCCATCGTGGAGAATCTGAAGGTGAAGACCGAGCTCTTCACGAGGCTGGACAAGTTTGCCGCTGAGTACGTGAGCCCTGGGCGTTCTTGTTGGGTCTGAGGGCTCCCTCCCTGGGCTCGGGCATTTATCCCAGGAAGGAGTCTTCTGAGACTAAGCTGCTTCTCTTTCTACTACCCAGCAGCTGTTCCAGAAGACTAGACACTGCTTCCCTTGTTCTCTATCCTCCCACTCCCAGTTTGCTCCCTGAGGGTTGGGCTGCCCTGATCTGGTCCTTGTCCCCAGACGAGGTGGCATTTCCCACAGTAGAATGAAGGGGCCATCTGGGAAGGCCTCTGTCTCCTGCAGCCTCTGGGTCATGGGCCCTCCCAGGCCAGAGGATGGAGGACACTGGGCATGTCCTTAATGTCGCTGAAGAACCTTAGAGCACTTTCGCATGTCCCTGTTCTTGGGTGGCACAAACAACAGTGTGATTGAAGGGAATGGACGCCTCTGACTACACGGAGTTCCGCAGGACTCTCCTGCTTCGGGCTTTGTCTGGGTTGGACCAGAACACTCCTGGGAGCATTAAAGGAGCATGGAGTTCTTGCCAGGCTTCCTGGCAGAGGATGGGAGAGGAGAGCTGGCCCCATGTGGGTCAGGCATGCGGGAGGGCGGGGCTCAGGACTGTGTGGTGTCTGCAAGCTGGCACACACCGCAGCCCTGGTTCTCAGAATCCGGAGCTTCCGTTGGGTCTGACTTTCGGCTTTTGGCAGGTGTGACACCTGCCTGCTTCATTCATTTTCCTTGTGGCTTGCTTGGCCACCCTTTACCCTTCTTGGTTGGAACTGAGTGTCAGAGTAAGATACGGCAACAGTGATTCCTAGGCAGCGAGCACTGAGCAGCAGTACAGAGACCCCCTCACCTAGCTGCAGAGAGGCCTGTGGGAGTGTCACCCCCAGGGCTGCGTGGCCTGTGTCTGGAGAGGCCATACCCGACCGTCTCCGTGTCCCCTGTCCCTCACTCTGCTCATCAGCATGCTCACGCTCTGTACACTGGCGTTTAGGGGCTGCTGCGGAACCTGGGACAGGAACAGCAGGTCGTCTGGGTGGGGGCGTGGCCCTCAAGTCAGCAGGGAGCCCTCCAAGATAATAAAACACCTGCCCCGTTATTGAAGTGTTGGTCATTCGCTAGTGACAGGGACAGCTCTGTGTGCCCTCTGTCAGCATGGAGGAACGGAAGGACGGTTGGGGAGAGTCAGCTCCCATCTCCTGAGCGCCTGCTGTGGGCTGGGCTCCGAACTAGGCTCTGTGCCTCAGTTTATGTGGGCCACGGGACACAGGACAGCACATGCCGTAAGGGGCACTTTGCTCCAGCCGCCAGCCCCCCTCCCGCCCTCGTGCCCATTTGAAGTCTCCGCCTCTGTCGACCGCCTGCTGAGATGTGCAGGTGGATGCCATGACGGGAGGCGAGTGTTCGGGAATGATGTTCTGGGCGGAGGCCCTGATGAGGCGCCTGTCCTGGAGGAGGAGGGCGTGCGCCCTCATGGTCCGAGCGCGCTTGGCTGGGCCCTCAGTGGCCCTGCCCTGGCCGGCAGGGACAGAGCGGCCGCAGTGTCGGGTTCTCCATGCCGAGGCCTGGGGGCGCGCGGCCATCGGCAAGCTGGCGCTGTCCGTTTTCTGTTAGTACGCTCGAGAGGAGTCGCTGTTTTGGTACCTGAGTGTTAGAAAGGGAAAGACAAAAGACGGGCCAGAGGGTTGAGTGGTCCCCGGAAGATGTGAGGGCGTAATTCTTGTGCAGATAAAGACAGCCCTGCGTGTTTCCCGTGTCTCCGCAGTGTGTTCGTGTTGGAGGCAGGCGGTGCAGATGCCGTTGGCAGAGCCCGCCGCCCCTGGGGGGCGGGGCCTGCTGGAGGGGGCGGGGTCTTCTGGGGAGGTGGGGCCTGCTAGAGGGAGTGGTGCCTGCAGGGGGAGGTGGGGGTCTGCTAGAAGTGGGTGGAGTCTCTTGGGGAGGTGGGGCCTGCTAGAGGGAGTGGTGCCTGCAGGGGGAGGTGGGGGTCTGCTGGAAGTGGGTGGAGTCTCCTGGGGAGGCGGGGCCTGCTGGAGGGGGTGGGGTCTGCAGGGGAGGCGGGGTCTGTTGGAGGGGCGGGGTCTGCAGGGGAGGCGGGGTCTGCTGGAGGGGTGGGGTCTGCAGGGGAGGCGGGGTCTGCTGGAGGGGTGGGGTCTGCAGGGGAGGTGGGGTCTGTTGGAGGGGCGGGGTCTGCAGGGGAGGCGGGGTCTGTTGGAGGGGTGGAGTCTGCAGGGGAGGCGGGGTCTGTTGGAGGGCCGGGGTCTGCAGGGGAGGCGGGGTCTGTTGGAGGGGCGGGGTCTGCAGGGGAGGCGGGGTCTGTTGGAGGGGTGGGGTCTGCAGGGGAGGCGGGGTCTGTTGGAGGGGCGGGGTCTGCAGGGGAGGCGGGGTCTGTTGGAGGGGCGGGGTCTGTTGGAGGGGCGGAGTCTGCAGGGAAGGCGTGGCCTGCCGAAGGGCGGAGCCTGCAGGGGAGGCGGGGTCTGTTGGAGGGGTGGGGTCTGCAGGGGAGGCGGGGTCTGTTGGAGGGGCGGGGTCTGCAGGGGAGGCGGGGTCTGTTGGAGGGGCGGGGTCTGTTGGAGGGGCGGAGTCTGCAGGGAAGGCGTGGCCTGCCGAAGGGCGGAGCCTGCAGGGGAGGCGGGGTCTGCCGGAGGCGGCGGGGTCTGCCGGAGGCGGCGGGCATCCCTCTGCGGAGACAGTGCCGGGCCTGGGCTCTGTGCTGCTTTGTCCTCTGACGGACGTGCCCTCCAGCCATGTGCCGTCCTTTCCGCTTGTGGGGGCGCGTTGCCCTTCAGGTGCCCTGTGGAGGCATCACGTCAGCGCGGGGGGCGCGGCCGCTCGGCGCTGTCAGCCTCGCCCCTCGCTCGTGGTGGTTGCAGAGGTCTTCTCATCGCTCTCTGGGATAGGCGGTAGTTTATATTATTTCCCACGTTGATCAAAAAGCAAAAAACTTTGAAAACTGGAATTTTAAACTTCAAAAATGTCATTTTTTAAAAAAAAGAAAAGCCGCCCATCTGCTTTTAAACTGGCGGAGTCGGAAGTGGTTTGAGAGGCGGGTGTTGGCGAGCCTGGGAGGGGCCCCCTGGCTCTGCCCTCCTTCCGCGTTGTTTCTCCTCCCACCGCCCGGTCCGCAGGTGGATCCGGGGAGCAGGGACCCTCCCCTGCCTGGGTCGGGGCCGCAGAGCGCCGCGAGTCCACCAGGTGGCGCTGCAGGGAAGCCCCGGCCTTCGGCACCCTCGGTTTCCTGGTCTTACAAGTTACTTTCGTTTAAGTCAGTTGGATTTCTAAAAACTAATAACTTAATATTTTATATCCACGACAGAAGACGGTACTGCTTTCCTGGAGGTTTTACGAGCAGAGTAGCTAGTACAGACGTGTATCCTTCCGTCCCCAGCTCTGCCTGTGTCGCCTTCAGACTTCTTTCCACCGTGTTGGTTTTCTTCTGTTTTCTTTTTAATTCCAATTCGGTGGAAAAGTAAAGCTTTTCACTTGAGGGGAAAAGATCCTAGTTTGTGTTTATTATCAGACGTTGCTGCTGAGGCTTGGGTGTTTTATTTGGAGCGTCTGGGGCGCACCCTTCTTTCTTTCGTTGCTCCTTGATCTCTTAGGGTTCCTTTTGTGGCTGAGGTTGGTTAAGCAGCTGCCTCCTTTTTTTTCACATACATGAAGATTATCTAGTACAAGTAGACACGAGAAATTTTGCTCCCTAAAATTACAGAAAGATTGGTAAAGATTAAATATGCTTTGAAACAGGTAACCTTTAAATTATTTAATAGAACATTTTAAATTAAATGAGCCGGGTCACTTGATCTCAGCACTTGTGTGAAGATGTGTCTTTTCTCTGACAGCAGCTCTGGGCAGGGTGCGTCGCCTTGTGCGTCGCACCCTGTGTCCAAAGATGGGACTCATTCCACCATCCTTCTCTCCACAGACACACAATCTTTGCCAGCAACACTTCCTCTTTGCAGATTACAAGCATAGCCAACGCCACCACCAGACAGGACCGATTCGCCGGGCTCCATTTCTTCAACCCAGTGCCCTTGATGAAGCTTGTGGAGGTCAGTGGGTTTCTGCCTGTGCGCGTCTGCCTGCTCTGCCAGCTCAGGCCTGCTTCTCTGAGTCGCACCTGCCCTGCCACTGGGGATTGCACTGAAAGGATTTTAATGGGAGGGAAGGTTGTCCTTGTGTTTCTCTGGCCGCCGTCTGTCCTTTCAGAGCCAAAGGAAGAAAAAGCAGCTAATACCCAGGAAGGCCCTGTGCTTTGTTTCTTCGCAGCCCTGTGTTCTGGCCCCTGATGTCCAGGAAGGCTGCTCACTTTGTGGAATGTCATTTACTTGTTTGTGCCAGAGCTGATGGGCAGTGCAGAGAGGGTCAGACTGGGGGGCAGCACTGAAGACCACTGGCTTGATGGGACCGGGGGGAGCCACATGTGCTCACATTGTCTCATTGAGGTCGGTTGGCTCCAGGCTGTAAATGGAATTCGTATCAGACAGCCTGGTGTTACATAAGAGCCACTGTGCCACCTTGTCCGTGGTTCCTGGCACGATCTCGACCCCATGTAACAGGGCCTTGGTATTGTCCCCAGATGAGGCACGTCTCCTGTATATGTGATCAGAGCTATTGAAGCAGCTCCTGACAGCCATGAACCTCCTGACCACAAACCCTCTGTGGGGACGTGGCCGGGGAGGACTGCCCCAGCGTTCCTGCGGGGCTGCTGCTGCTTGCTCGGAGACTTAGGGAGCCACAGTAGATCATTTGCACCCGAACTGTGGTAGCTTGCCTTTTCGGGGGGACTAATGACAGGGTCTGCGGAGCAGCCGCCATTAAAGTAGCATCTGCTCTGGGCATGAGAAGGTCCTGCCATGCGAAGTGTGGGGGCTGTGGGGCCAGGCAGACCTGGGCCAGCGGGGGCCTCCTGGAGAGCGGCTCGGGGTCCGTGTTCCCCCTGCCGCCGGCTCTGAGCCCCTTTCCCCCCTTATCGCCTCACACCCCCTGGTCTCAGCGTTCCTTCTTGTTTAACAGTGACTGTATTTTCCTGTAGTTTCTCTCAGGGGACGACTCTGACCCATCTCACGATGGGAACGTCTCTGTTCCACTGACGTTGCTCCTCAGCTTCTGCCAGTTGACTCCACCCCCTAAGGCTGTTCTTGAAGTTGAGGAATGAAGGGGAAGGGTGAGGGAACAGAAGGAAAAGCATTTATCCTTGTGCAGGAAAGAGCAGAGAAGCGGGGTGGAGGGGTCAATGTTCCAGTCGGTCGGGATTAATTACCTTCTTTAGTTACTGGATCATGTACGCCTGTGTTTTGGAGATAGAGACATTTTATAGATTCACTTCAAACTCTACTGTTTTCCACTGCATTTATCTGCTAACGTCCCTCTGTGTCTCTGGAAATGTAGCACGTTGGTTGTTAACAGCTAAGGCTTAGCAAATGTGCGCATTTTCTAGACAACGTTTTCTAAAAGTGCTGTTCTCTCTTCGGTTTTTATTCTTTAACTTTAACTCTCACATATGTCTTGCTGGTGGTGAGCACCAAGAAGAATTGTAGCGTAAGTTGATTGGCTCTTCTCTTTTGTGTGGAACTGGACTCATTTATATCTATTTTTCTCCCAGACTCTGTTGGGATTATAAGCAGAGTATCTGCCGCACATTTCGGTTTATGAACGAATGAATAAATATCCTTTCTGTTGAACAACTTTCAGTATTCACTTCTTTAAACCAACAAGTTACTTTTAAACCCCACGGGGAGCTGCCTTTGTCCTGGCTCCGTGTGTCCAGTTCTGACGGAGACTTTGAAGGCTCTGCACGGGTGGGTTTGTGCCGCCCGCAGAGCGGTCTCTGGCCCCTCTCGCCCCCTGCCTTCTCCCCACCTTCATGGTGCTCTTTCTCTGTCCACTTGTCTGCCTCCTCGGTGTCGCAGCAGCCACCAGCCCGAGCTGGGAGCACACTTGCATGAACGGTCCTCATGCTCCTCGTGAGCCCAGCACCCTTCGTCCTGCATGGACTAGCTCCCTGCGGCCTCCTAGCACAGCGACTGCAGGCCACGGACACCGCCCGTCTCCCGGGGACAGGCTTGGCTCGGAGGGCTGGGGGACGCGCCCAGCTTGTGGGAGGGGCTGAAGCAGAAGCAGAGCCTGTTGGCTGTGACTCTTGTTGAAGTTCCTTAACTCGCGTTTATGTCACATATTTATGTGTCTATTTTTTTATGTTTAAACTTACCTGAGTCTCTCTCCATTTACCAAAATCTAATTCCTGACGGGGGAATTCTGTTTTCTGAGGGCTGACTGCCAAGCAGGGGGCCTGGGGCCGCCCCTGGTGGGTGCCAGCAGCCGCCTCCAAGGAGGCCAGGAGGGCTGCCAGGAGCCTTCCTGGTGCCTGGCAGGTGGCATCCCAGCCGTAGGCCCTGTGTGCTGGCACTGGGAGCCTTCCTCTGTGGGCTGAGCCTGTTCTGCAGCGAAGGGAGCTGTCGAGGTTGGGGCGTCTGTGGGCGAGGGTGGAGTCCTGGGGAGGATGCTTGTGACCTGGGCCTGTCGCTCGGTTCTCCTTGTAGCAGGAGGCGGGCTCCACAGAGCACTTCCCTGCAGACCCCGCTCGCCTCCCTGAAGCAATCAGCTAGCGAGACCCCAGCACAGCCAGCAGCCTCCCCAGCGCTGCAGCCTCCTGGAGCCGCACTGAACGCTCTGCCTCCTAGTCTCACTCTGTTCTTCTCCCCTTGGGTCCTTGAGGTCAGGGAGAGGTTTCAGTGTCATTTCCAGTTCAAGAAACATGCCTGGCGGCACTGGGCCGGAAGTGGTGCCAGGGGATTTGAACCCAGGCCTGTGTCAGTGACAAAGCCTGTAAACCTCGCCTGCACACACACGCACGCCTATACTTTGGGCCTTGGTTTTGTGCGGGCTGCAGTCCTCCCCTGTCTTAAAGTCTTAAAGTCCTCCCCTAAACTTGTTATTTCTGGCTTGAGCCTGCCTTCTATTCTGAGACTAAAAGTTGTTTTTGCCACCTGAGTGGACCTTTCGATCAGTGTTTCCTTGAACCGCTCTTGAACTCGCTGGCCGGCTCTCTTGTGATGATCATCTCTGTCTTGCATCTCCAGGTCATTAAAACGCCCATGACCAGCCAGAAGACTTTTGAATCTCTCATCGACTTCAGCAGATCCCTGGGGAAGCATCCTGTTTCTTGCAAGGTAGTGATGGTACCTTGGGTGGACTTCTTCCTGACGGGTGATGGTGCACGTGTCCCGCGGGCCTGTGACAGGCTGTGCAGAGCCAGCTGCCCTCCCTTCTGGTTTGCCTGCCAGGAAAGCCCCCTCAGCACACCTGAGGCCTCCGGCGGACGGTTTGGATCCAGACAGCACCCAGGGCATCCCCTAGAGTGAACTCGGGCTTCTCCTGAGCTCGGCCTTCGTCCTCTGGGGACGGCTGTTTCCCTGCACCGTTTCGTTTCCCCATCAGCTTCAGCATCTGCTGGGCCACAGGAGCCGGGCTGTGGGTGTCAGGCCAGCCCGTGTCCCCTGCGTCCCCAGCGGAAAGCCGGGCTCTGCTTCAGGAGGAACGCCACAGGTGGCGGGGGAAGCAATGAGGCAGAGGCCGAGTCCCCGGTGGGTCAGCGGCAGGCTGCTTTCGGGTTGGTTGGTTGTTCAGTGAGAAGCCTGGTGGGGCGCGGAGCCCGCCTCCTGCGTCCTCATGCCCGTCTCTCCACCTGCCTTAGTTCCGCTGCACTTCCTCCAGAGCTCAGGACCACGCTTCCACATGATGAGGCAGCTTTCTAAAGGGGCATCCGTGTCAGAAGTGCCACACCATTGCAGATTTTTACAAACAGGCCGTCTACTTTTCTGACCATGGTCTTTTGTATCACTGTGTTCTTCTCCTAGCAAACTTTTGCTCTCTAAAATAGTCCCAAGTGGGAGCTCATAGTATTGCATTAACCCATGAAACCCCTGTTCATGAATCATCAGACTACGTCATCTGTTGATGGGACCCCAGTAGCCAAAGAGAGCGGGGACTGGCCATCCTCCCAGGCCAGGAGGACAGTGTTATTAGAGATCTTGTTTGCTCTTTGTTTAGTTCTGTGGTTTTAGGTCCTGTGGATTGTTAAAAACCACACTGATCCCAGATGTCATTGTTGTGTTGTCTTGCCGGTTTATGCTGTGATAGTGGCAGGAAGGAGTGGTGGTGTGGGAGGGAACAGCAGTGTGGCGCAGGCCAGAAGCTGGGCATGAGCGTGCAAGGGCGGGCATGGGCCAGGGGTGGTCTTGGATCCATGGAGTGATGAGCTGTGCTCGCGTCGAGTGGCCCCAGCAGGCACAGGGCTGGGAGCTCTGGTCCTGGAAGCCGCCCTTGCCACGCCAGAGCAAAACCATCTTTCTCTCAGCAGCACCTTTGGGCTTCCTGAATCTTTCTGGATCAGGAATTCAGGCCCTTGCTACATGAGGCAGCCGCGTGAGACTGGGCTTTGTGCACAGTGGGGCAACAGGCACACGGCGTGGGCAGGTGTCTCCTGGTGGCCACTCAGCTGTGCCGTGCTGCAGGCATGCTGCGCCACGGGCACCAGGAGCGAGGGCAGCTGTGGCTCCAGGGGGACCTTGCTCAAACAGCTGTGGCTAGATTTGGCCTGTGGAACTGTAGGTTCCCCACACTCGATAGAGGAGAAGGGAAGGGCATCAATGTGCCTGGATGGTGTCTTTCTGCATAGTGAGGCTTCACGGGAGAGCGTGGCGTGAGAAGGTGAAGGCCATGGGCTCTGGGGCCAGCCTGACTGGGTCAGGGCTGGCTCTGGCATTTATTAGCTGTGCGACCTGGGCAAGCTACTCAGCCTGTCTGTGCCGCAGTGTCCTCTGCCTCACAGAGAGGTAATAATAGTGGCTGTCTCACAGGATTATTATGAGGAACTAATGAATGAATATTTGTCAGGTACTTAGAACCATGCCTGGCACATAGTAAGTACAGTGTATAAGTATATTTAATAAATACACGAGTAATGATAAATGAGTATGAAAATGCCAAGTGTATGATTACATAAAATTAAATTCCTTCACTAAAGGACTGTGTCTCTTTGCCCTCTGCCGGTGTCGTGGGAGGATCAGCCCCTCTGGTCCTCAGCAGCACTGAATGTTACCAGGATGGAAAACCCTTTGCCGGTGATCTTACTGGCAAAATGCTGTTTTGTTCTAATGAACTTTCTTTGATTCCTAGTGAATTTAAATATTTTGTGTTTCAGCACTTTTTCCTCGTTGAGCTCATGAGCTCTTTATGTAGACCATATTAAGTATCTCTATGAAAAGTCTGTTTATAATAATTGGAGCAAATGTTTTTCCCCAGGCTGCTGTCTGATCTCCAGCCTTGTAAGTGGTGTATTGCAGGCAGTTGGGTACCCTCTCCTGAGTTCCTACAATAACTTTTTTGAAGTTGAAAAGTGTTCTTGCCCTCGTCATAAAATCAGCGTCATTTCATTCATACAATCTTGGTTAAACTGGTGGAGCCCTTTTGTGCCTCTCTGTGTTCCTATGGAGAGGGGAGTGGGGTGGCTTCAGCTTGTCCGAATAAAGGAGGTGCAGGTCCCTTGGCTTCATTCCCCGTCCACACAGCACAGTCAGGTCAGCTGTCGGAGGATGCAGGAGGCTTCTGTCGTTCCGATGTCCAGGGCTTGCCTAGCTGTGCTAGAAACGAAACACCAGGCCTGGGGCCAGGTGAGGATTTCTGCCCGAGGAAGGTCACCGCCTGTGTTAAACGTGGGGTGCAGTGCACCTGATGGACATCAGCGCCACATAAGTAGCACCAGACAGTTACCAGCCTGGCCTGCCCCACAAGCCCCCGGAAGAGATGAGCAGAGATCCCACTCTGGCCTCCAGGAGAGATGGTGAAGTGTTGCCACGAGGAGGAAATGATGAAAGGGCTGTGCGGTCCAGGGCAAGGGTCTCAGGTGGTGTACTGCCGGGGGGCCGCTCAGTAGTCCTGCACGAGCCCCAACCCCACCGTTCGGCCCGTGCGCCAAGTGGGCAAATCCTGAGTGGCCCAGGCAGGGCTCCAGGGAGCCCGGGGGTGATGCTCCTCTGAGGATTGTTCCAGACGGAGTGTTACTTTCTCCAGGTTCCTTTTGGGGTGAGGGAGAGGAGAGGAGGGCAGGGGCCCCCCTGCACGTGGGGCTGTGTGCATAGCATATAGGTTTCCTGGTGTATCTTGCTTACTGTGGTTTCACGGATGAGGCTGAGTTTCAGAATGAAGTGTGGTCAGAGAGCGTGAGAGTGGGAGCCCAGGTTTGCTGTCCCCGAAGCCGTGCTCTTTCTAGTGACTCCGCCACCTGATCTGCCTTTATTTCAGAGTGCAGGGGGCGTCTGGGGTTCTGTGTGTTTTTAAGTACTGTGATTGTTGGATAAACTGTCATGTAATACAGCAGTAAGGCTATGCTGGCACCTTGAAATGTCCAGCTTGAGAACTGTGGGCAACATGATCCGGGTGAGAAGGGCGATCTGTGGCTTCACAAGGGATAAGTGCCGTGAAAATTCACTGTTATTTTTCTCTCCTTAACCAGGACACGCCTGGGTTCATTGTGAACCGCCTCCTTGTGCCATACCTCCTGGAAGCGGTCAGGCTGTATGAACGAGGTAGGCGTCCTGACCTGGCCGACCGGGAGCCTCGGGCCTCAGCCCTGGCCCTGTTCTCTGGAGTTGTCACGCAGGGTCTGTAGGAGGGGCTGGGCCATGCACAGTCGGGAGGAGCGTCCATGCTCTAGCCGAGTGACTCAGCTGTGCCCGGGGCCCCACTGCAGGCCCAGCCAGAGCAATTGCATGGTAGCCCAGGTTTCTATCCTGGACCTCTGCTTTTGGTTAAAAGGTTATTGCTTAAAATAATAATAATAACAAGGTAAAAATCACTAGGCTAGGGAACCTTTAAAGTTTGTTAAGGTTCCAAGATTGTGACTGTGTGACAGGTGACGGGAAGCAACTGTGGTGGGGACTGTTCTGACTCCCCCCTCGGTCCCTACTGAATGATGCAAGCATGCAGGTTTGTCAACCTTGAGAACGGTCTGCAGTGTTTTCCTCAGTGCTTGTTGATTGACAAACACTGATTGTCCCTGTTGTAGACTTGGTCCCGGATTACAGAAGGTTGTATACTTCCTGCCTCCTTCCCCACTGCATTTCTGGAAGGGTGGCCATCCTGTCTGCTTCCGAGGCACAGGTCCCAACAGGACTGGATGACAAGCGAGTGTAATTGTGTTCGGTTGCTTCATTCCCAAATGCTTGCTCCAGAGAATGTCATGTTTGAAACAAAACATTTACACCAGCTCTTCCGGAGATGAAAGCACATTTGCTTCCTCAAAATGTGCTTTAAATATTAAAACTTTTCTGTTTCATAGAAGCGTTTGCCTCACTTTTGCTCTGAGATCAAACGCAACACCTCTGCATTTATCCATCAACAAATACGCCCAATTACCCCTCACAGGGTGCGAAGCGTCCTGCCTGACCTTGGAAGGCGGGGTTTCCTTGCCTGTTCTGGAGCATGGGGAGCCCCTCTGAGTGGTGGTTTCCTCGCTGAAATGTCCTGTCCCTTTGCTGTACTTGCGCATGTCTGGCTGTAAGTTGAAGGCCAGGTTCTCGTCTGACCCCCAGCCAGGTGACCCTTTCTGGGCAGGTGACCCTCGCCGTCACCTGTGAGCTGAGGCTGGAAGGGGATCTGACCCCATGGGCAAGCACTCGGTTTGCCTTGGCGCTGCCCTCGACTCCTGTCACTGCCGTCCCTTGGCCTCTTAGCCCGCGGCCCTCATGGGGCCTGTGAGCCGGAGCACATGCTGCTGGAGGAGCCGGGTGCCCTGACTGGGCGGTGCTGTTTCCCAGCAAGCCCATCATGGCCTGGGCTCCCGTGTTGCACCCGGGCTTCTCACCACGTCCCCTCTGCCACCTCAAGGCTCTGCCCTCTTCCAGCCAACACAGAGTGGGGCTTCCGTGCCCGCCCGCCGCTTTCCGTTCACCTGCTCTTCTGCTCGGAGACCTGAAGCCATCTTGGATTACCCTCCCTTGCCTGCCACGTCTGCTCCTTTGTCGCTTCGTCTCTCCCTGTCGTCCCCGCTCCCCTGCCTGTGCCGGTCAGCTGCTTCAGCAAGGCTCCTCCTCAGGCAGCAGAAGACTTCACGTCCCCTCTGTCTCTTCCAAACCCACCGCCTCTGCTGTGCTCGCTGACAGGCGTCACGCCGTCCACGGGGGCCAGCAGGAGGCGCACGCCAGCCACCTCCACAGCCGGGGAACCCGGCCCGGCAGCAGAGTCGCACAGTGGCGACACCCTGAGTGTGCTTAGGCTGGCCTTGTCCGGACTCGTCTGGGGAGAAAGTCTCTGTACAGCGCTGTCTGGGTCAGCCTGGGCTGCTGTGACAAAATACTGTAGACTGGGTGGTGGGTACAACAGGCACTCATTTCTCACAGTTCTCGAGCTGGAAGTCCGAGGTCCGGGAGCCAGCACGGCCAGGTTCTGGTGGGGGCCCTCTTCCCATGCAGATGGGGAGCTTCTCGCTTTGTCCTCACACCACGGAGAGCAGACAGAGGGGACAAGCTCTCTCCCGACTCCTGCAGGGCACTAATCCCATCACGGGGGCTCCACCCTCATGACCTCATCTAATCCTGATCACCTCCCAGAGGCCCTGTCCTGATGCCATCACCCTGGGGAGTAGGGCTTCAGTGTATGAATCTGGGGGGACACACACACTCGGTTCACAACAGACATGACTGATACCCCTGGAGCATGAGTGCTTTGCATTCACAAGATGCTGCGATTGGGGTTGGCAGGACGCTGCTCCTCGTGGTGCGGGCTCGTCAGAAGGATGTGTGGGCGTCAGAGCTGACAGTCATCTCAGCTGGTGTCCACTTGGGCCTCCTGGGCAATGGTCCAGCTTCCAGGATGCCACAGGCCCCACCAGTGCTTCTTGCCAATTCCTCGTGGTGTCTGGGGGCGCTTCACGGCCCCTCACCACTGCTCTGCCACTGAGGCTCGTGGTCCCTCAGCTCCTGTCCTCACTCTTTCTGTTGCTCTCGTTTGTTCCCACTGTACTTGAGGCCTGATCGGTGGGGTTGGTCCCCTTCATCCCCCGGGGTCAGCGGTCACTCTGCAGACCTTTGACCAGGCTGGTGCCCAGTTGCAGATGGCTGACGGGTCAGAGTCAGCTCTGGCAGGGTGGTAGGGCCACATGGTTAGCTCCCCTTGGCTGATGCCCGGGAGTGTCACGAGCCTGTCCCCCAGTCACTGTATGCCATCCTGCTCCAGACCTTCAGCGGCTTGTGCTAGCCCACCAAATGCACTGCCCTTGCCAGGGACCTTCCTTCTCCTCACCTCCGTCCCTCCCATCACCACCCATCTCACTCCTGCCTCGCTCACAGGCCCCACCTGAAGGTCCTCGTGCTGCACGTGGATCTGCCTGTGTTGTAATCCTCCGTCTGTTCCAGCTCTCCCTGAGGCACGTGCCCCTCTCTCCCGTGCCGCCTGGCCGGTGTCCTCCCCCTGCTGCTGTCTCCTGTGGCACTGGTAGCCGCGTGCTCACGTTCATACCTGTTTTGTCGTAACCCTCCATCCACTCCAGCTCTCCCTGAGGCACGTGCCCCTCTCTCCCGTGCCGCCTGGCCGGTGTCCTCCCCCTGCTGCTGTCTCCTGTGGCACTGGTAGCCGCGTGCTCACGTTCATACCTGTTTTGTCGTAACCCTCCATCCACTCCAGCTCTCCCTGAGGCATGTGCCCCTCTCTCCCGTGCCTCCTGGCCGGTGTCCTCCCCCTGCTGCTGTCTCCTGTGGCGATGGTACTGGGCTCACCTTCATACCCAGGCGCTTGTAGGGACAGGTGCCAGTGGCTGTTGATAAAGCAGGGATGGTGGCTGTGCTGCCCACTGTGCCGGTCCTTGTTGCTGTGGCCCTGGTTTGTTGTTAACGCCAAGAACGGTGGGCGGCGGTGCCGACGAGCCACCAGAAGCCACGTGTTGGAGCAGGTCCCTGGCTGCCAGGCGCACAGATAGAGGCTCTGGGAGTTCAGCCAGCGGGCTGGTCTCTGTTGCTGGGGTTAGAGCCCTGACCTGGGCAGCCCCCGTGGCCCTCCTAGGTTGACGCACGATTGTGTGCGCGCACATCTCGGGGGAGGGCGTCGGGTTCTCAGTGGAGAGCTTGGCTGCAGAAGCTGAGGCACCATGGGTCTGGAACACGGCACCACATCCACTCCCACTGCGCTCGCCAATCAGTGTCTTTTATTTCTCTCTCTTTTCTTTTTGCCTCTTTTGCTCTGTATGACTCAGAACAGAAGTTCTAGAGCTGTGCTGCCTTTGTAAAACTGTTCAGATTGTTTTCTGATATGCTGTGTCTTCACATTGTGTTTTGAAATAGTCCAGTGAGTCTCTGAATCTGGAATTACAGTCTTGCCCCCAGGGCTCACTGTCTGTCCTTGAACACAGATGAGGTTAAAGGCTGCAGGTGAGTTGGAACCGTGTGCTGTGAGGGGTCCATCCCCTCCTGAGGGGAGATGGCCAGAGCAGAGTGACCAGGAGACGAGCTCAGGGAGGCTGCAGCCAGGGCTGCGGGAGGTGGGCATGAGCCAGACGGCTGCCGGTGTGCGTGTGGGGTCTGCTCTGTGAGAGGACGCTCGAGCAGAGGCCTGCAGTTGTCTGTGCACAGAGGGTGCCCGGCACTGCGTGCTGAGCCGGAGAGGCCAGCAGGGGTCTAACGCCGGAGAGGCTTCGGGGTCCTGGACTCCTCCCAGCAGAATCCACTTAACTGCCCCGTTCTTTCTCCTTCCCACCTTTGCACTGCTGTTCTCACCGCCTGGAATGCCTTTCCCCCCACTCTTCCCTTGGGATTCTCTCCAGGACATCCTGGCTGGTGGTTTTGGTGAAGACACAGCAGTGTGGGTAAAGCTCCCATCTTTGTGCACACAGAGCCGTGTGAATCTTCTTGAATCTACATGAGTCTCCAGCTTAGTTAGGATGAAACGTTTGGTTTTACATCGAAGTCCCCCCATTATGTCAGGAGTACCTGATGCTTGTTGTGTTTGTCCCAGTCCAGGGCTCCGGGGCCTGGCACGTGACAGGTGTGAAAAGCGGTTGGATGAATGAGTGGGGCCCCCTGATGCACTGGCGTCTGCGGTCGTCTTTGCACTCTGCTCTCTACGGCTGACACCCAGCCGTGGGCCTCAGGGTCCTCTGGTCGGTCAGTAAGTGCAGTACTGCCGATGTCACCCAGAAGAAACGTCTGTTGGTATTTCAGTCACCTTGACCTGCCTTGAAATCTTTAGGCATTACTTTAGGACTTCATATGCTTTTGAAAAAGGATGTCTGTAGACGTTTAAGTAGTCGCTGTTCCTTGTGCCTAAAATCTGAAATATTTTTATATTATATGAAATAAAATCTGAGTATTTTAAAGTTTTTTTTCTTAGCTTTAGTATACTTGACCATTTATTTAATGTTTAGGACAAAATCCTAGATAGCCACTTGTTACAGACTGTTTCCTTTCCCGATTTTGGAGAAAGGGGACACGTTTTTCTCTGTAAAGACCTCTTGTGGCCTAAGGACAGTACGTTAAGGATAAAATTCCAAGGAAGAAGCACACGGGCCCTTGTCTTCGTCTGCTCAACACTCTCAAATGCGCGGGCAGTTCCGTGTCAGGTCTGGGCTTGTCTTTAAATGTTATCTTGACTGAAGGGTTATGTGAATGCGATTCCACAGGAATACTCATTACTTGTAAGAAATGAGAAAGAAAGCTGGGCAAAAAAGTACACATACAATATGTACAAAAACATGAGTTATTTTATGTTTAGTTCTTTTTTGAAAAAAGTCCATTTATCAATCAAAAATATGCTCTGGCTCTAAGTGCTATTTTAGTAAATCATTGTGGAGTTGGAGCATCCCAGTGTGTTGGAAAGTACGAGTGTCTCCAGGCCGCGGGGCGTCTCTGGGAACACTGGCAGTGGCCTAGAACACACCTCTCAGAAGAGCTTGGCGGAATAGCTTCAAAAATCTGGTGACCTATTTGGCATGTACCTCAGAGACAAAATCTACCCACACCAGAAATCCTGACTCCAGATGTGTTTTGAATCTGCAAATATGTGGAACTCCAGTAATTCTGGGATAACCGCATGACGAGGAGAATTGTGGGCACGATGGTGGAGACTCAGTGCTGCCCTCTTCCTGTAGGTGACGCATCCAAGGAGGACATCGACACGGCTATGAAGTTGGGTGCCGGGTACCCCATGGGCCCATTTGAACTTCTCGATTACGTTGGGCTGGATACCACAAAGTTCATCTTGGACGGTAGGAGTTGGAATTCTCTGTTGTCTCTGTAATTGGGTTGAGGTAGTCTCTCAACTATGAATTATAAGCCTATTTTAAAAAGAAATTATAAGGGGTCTTGGTGGGCCTTCAGAGCCCTGCCCTGCCAGCATAAAGATTCAAGTTAGTAGAGGGCGGGAGAAGGAAAGACGTGACTGCCTGGTGTCTCCTCACATGGTCACTTTTTTTTTAACTTTTCATTTTGAAATAATTATAGCTTCGCAGGAAGTTTCAGATATAGCACAGACAGGTCCTGTGTGCCCCTCTGCCCACTTTCCCCAGTGGTCCCATCTCACATAACTGCAGTCCAACAACACCAGGAAGCTGACATCACTACCCCGTGTCCTTCTGCACGTGTGCCATCTCTGCAGCCTCCACTGCAGTCAAGATACCCAGCGTTTAAAAATGTGTCCATTTCACTATGGTGGCTCTGAGGACAGGGTAAAAATAATTACTGAAATTGGACTACTGAAGTTGAATGTAGCTCATACTACCAAATTTCACAAAAATAGTTATGTATTTGGGAGGAGCAAAGAGGGTTCTAATTGAAGCGTGAACTTTTGAATTTTATGAGGATGCAAAATCCCAATGGCAGCAAATTCAGATTTTTAGCTTGTATTCTGAAAGTTGTTTCACTGGGCCACCCAGGGGTCCAACCAGCAGGTTAATGGGTTCTGTTTGTGTCCTTGGGCCTCTGGCATCAGCGATTTCCAGGAACGGCCTGGACCAAGAGGAGGGCCATGGTGGAACCAGGATTCAAGCAGTGCAGCCAAGGGCAGAACACCTGCTCTGGGGCCCATGTGGCTGCGCCAGCTCAGCCTGCCTTCGGTCTCTGCTGGTGCTGGCCCGAGCAGCTCTCCCACCACAGAGTGGGGCCTTCTCCCCAGGCTCTGCCTCTAGACCGGCCCTGGGAATGCCAAACCCAGCCCTTCATCCTAAGCCCTTTCCCTTCTCTCAATAGGGTGGCATGAAATGGATGCAAAGAACCCCTTGTTCCAGCCCAGCTCGTCCCTGGATAAGCTGGTGGCGGAGAACAAGTTTGGCAAGAAGACTGGAGAAGGATATTACAAATACAAGTGATGCGCAGCTTCTCTGGCTCCCGGAGGAACCCCGGAGCGCCAGCAGCCCTCGGGCGCCCAGGAGCACCCTTGGGTCAGAGGTTCCCTCCCATGGCACAGTCTGTCCTGTGTGCATCTTGATTGTAATCTCTCTGAAGTAATTATTTACACTAGTTACAGTAACGGCAGATTTCTCCATTGAGAACTAATTCCCTTTTTTAGTCTGTTTGTTTCTGTGTATTTTCTAAAAAGCTTTACACCCTTGGTGCCTTGGAGCAAATATTTCTTCTGAACCTTGTCATTTTCGTGAATAATTGCCTGAATTCGTTCCCTTGTGAAGGGAAGCACTTCCTCCGAGGGCATGCTGTGTCCGTCCCTGCTCGCAGCAGTGTCGAGAGCCATCGCGTGTGTGTCTGAGGCGCTGCCATGAGCAGCTCTGGCCCGGGCCTGCGCCACCACTGGCTCCTGCTGCTTCAGGCCTGGCCCTGCCTGCCGGGGGTGACGTGAGATGTCGCGTCCTTCTCCAGCTCATCCTCAAGACGCTGCTGCCAGAGTGGGGGGACCATCTCCCGTGCCTGGTCTGCAGGAAGAGGTTTCATTCACACCCGAAATCTGAATGATGACTGTCTGTCTCTCTTTTTTCCGTGACAAATCATTGATGCAAGCTGCCTGTAAATCGACTCTAATGAAATGCAGTCTTTTAACCTATGAAAATTTGAATCGAAATAAACACATGTATAATTTAAAATCATAGTGTGCTTAAATGGTTATAAAAGTAAAGAGTGATCATTTAGGGAGGAATGTCCCGCATCTTCCCGGGCCGGGGTGGCGGTCACATGCAGCCCCCGGCAGCTGCCACTCCAGCCTTCTTACCAGGAGAGCGACCACAAGGGCACAGAAGACAGTGTTTAAGGAACATCTGTTTCTTCTTTGCCAAGAAAGAAAAGTAGTGCAACATAAGCTTCTTTTGATCACTGGCTTGAGAAAGTGTCTTCAAGATGGCAGTTTGAAGCTGGAAGAGCATCAGAAACCCTGAGGGCCAGTGGCCTCGTTGGCACCTTAAGTGCTGTGCCCACGGGCTCCAGAATTTTGTAGCAGAGCTGGGATTAGAGCCAGGTTTTGATGATAAAATTAAATACAAAACAGCAAATTTGAAGATCTCAAATCCAAACTTTCAAACAGGACTGTCCTCGAAATGGCCAACCCGTCTGGTGTCCTGGGTCACAGTTCTAATGGTTGAGAGTTTTTTCCACTCCATTTCATGACTGATAGAAGGGAGTTTATTAATTTTTTTTTACTGGAATCTTACCATAACATAATGGGAAAATAAATATGTACATATCTTTCTACCACAAATAGAGCCCGGTTTAGGAAACTTTCAGGTTATTCTTATGTTTCCTAACGAGAAAAGGAAGCACCTGTGACGCCAGCACCGTTTCCGTGACTGAAGGTTACCCTTGTGGTCTGCTGGCCGCCAGCTTGTGCTCAGGCTGGCGCTGACCTTTGACATGAGCCCTGGGCTTAGGGGCTTCACTTCCTCTCTCTCTGACGGGAGTGCCCGAAGGACGTGGGCCCTTG
This sequence comes from Equus przewalskii, assembly GCF_037783145.1. Taxonomy (NCBI): domain Eukaryota; kingdom Metazoa; phylum Chordata; class Mammalia; order Perissodactyla; family Equidae; genus Equus; species Equus przewalskii. The sequence goes on along the minus strand of NC_091832.1, from coordinate 117,262,843 downwards.
TCCTGGAAGTGGCAGGGCTCCTTCTTGGCCTCTGCACTGCAGGAAGGAGGGATCTCGGGGTTGGGACCGTCAGCCTGCCAGGACTCGGGGCTGGGGGCAGCCATCCTTGCTGGCTGAGGTTTTCACAGGCATGTTTAGCCTGCCTGAAAGGCCAAAGGCCTGGCCTCTCAACATTCTTGTGTCGTTTTCAAAAGTCTTCTCCGGGCATCATGTTGGGATCAGGAGGGAAGTCTGAACATCCTCTTCTTAAACACGGAGTTGAGAGTGGCTTCTCAGCGCCATCCCCAGGCCTCTGCTCCGCGGGTGAGCACAGCTGCTTCCACCGAGAGCTCCGTGGGGAGAAGGAAGCACCGGTCAGGTCCTCCGCTTCCAAAGAAGGACCAACTACTGCCGGTGGCCACCGCCTGGGCTGCAAAGGAAGCCTCAGCAGGAAGCCCCAGGGGCTTAGGCCGGCCTCCGGGGTCTGGCAGCCGCTGTTCAGGAGAGAGGGCGAGTCGGGCGGAGCAGCAGGGCCTGGCTTCACTGCTGCTGTCCACTCACCTCCCTGAACTCTCCTTCAGACAGCACCAGGGGTCTGGGTCAGATTTCAAAAGTAACTCCCCGTTTTTAGTCAAGAGGATGCTTTCCCCCTTCTCTCTTGCCTTCCCTCTTAGTGATGTTTATAGTCCTGTAATAGAAATGAAAATTGAGATTAAAAAGAAAGCCAGAGGGCCGGCCCCATGGCCAAGGGGTTGAGTTTGTGTGCTCCACTTCGGCAGCATGGGGTTTCACTGGTTCAGATCCTGGGCATGGACCTAGCACCGCTCATGAGGCCATGCTGAGGCGGCATCCCACATAGCAGAGCCAGAAGGACCTACAACTAAAATACACAGCTATGTACTGGGGGACTTTGGGGAGAAGAAGAAAGAAACAAAAAGAAGATTGGCAACAGATGTTAGCTCAGGTGCCAATCAAAAAAAAACCAAACATACAGGAGATTTCTCAAAAAATTAAAAATAAAAATACCATATGACCCAGCTATCCCACTACTGGGTATTTACCCAAAGAATGTGAAATCAACAATTCAAAGAGACTTATGCACCTCTATGTTCATTGCAGCATCATTCACAATAGCCAAGACGTGGAAGCAACCTAAGTGCCGGTCGACTAATGAATGGATAAAAAAGATGTGGTATATATACAATGGAATACTACTCAGCCATAAAAAAAGACAAAATCGTCCCATATGCAACAACATGGATGGACCATGAGGGTATTGTGTTAAGCAAAATAAACCAGAGAAAGATAAACATAACATTCACATGATTTCACTTGTGGGGAAGATAAACACATGGACAGAGAACAGATTAGTGGTTACCAGAGGGGAAGGGGGTCGGGGGTGGGCACACAGGGTGAAGGGACACATTTATATGGTGACTGACAGTATGCAACTGATATTTCACAATGTTATAAACTATTAGGACCTCAATAATAATAATAAAAAAAACCCATAGAGTTGATGAAATGGCTTGTTGAAAAAAAAATAACTGAGCCTCTGAGCATAGCCGGCACCTGGATTTCAGTTATGTTTAGAAGGTGGAGTTCTCTGGAGGGTAGTGTTAGTGCTTATGAAGATGTCTTTGTAAAATAAGAATGGTGGCCTTTCAGTGTCCGTAAGATTCCCTGTTAATAACAGTTTCTCAGGGAGAACAGTTGGCCGACTTCTCAGTTGTCAGGTCTGTTTCCAGTCAGGGCTGTTGAATGGCACAGCGTGGGGCTCCGGTGGGACCAGATCTGGGAACTGAGGAACCTCAGTCTAAAACACCTGGGGGTCTAAAACGATTCCCCACTGGGTGCCATTGTATAGTAAGCCTGCTCACTCTAACACGCCAGCTTTCAGAACTCGTTTGAGGCTGGGCCACTGGTGGTCAGAGACTCTAGAACTAACGTCGTTAGTTACGGCTCCTACAACATGCGCTAATTGGGCTTTCTCTCTGGGTTTGCAAGTTGTACTTTTCACACATTTGAAACCAGCTTTTGTCTTGTTCCACCTTGTTTTAATCCCTTTAACATTTCAACCTAAGTCACTAACCAATTAAGTCTTACCAAAAATACAAGGAGTGGCTATAATTTTGTGGGACTGATTTTCCTGTAAACAGGCATTGATGTGACATAAATAGTAATCTAAAAAAATGCTTTGAACGGTGGAAGCATTGCTGTACTTTCAACCCATTTGGTTGTGTGAGTTCTATTATTAAGGTAAATCTCAATATTTCATAGTTGCAGTTTTTATTTCTATGGCAGAACAAATTTTAACTCCTGAAAGAAAATTTGCATCGATACAAATTCTATTCAATGTTTGATTTAAAATCGCCAAGTGTAGCTGTTACGGAATTAATCCATATAAAGGATTAACACCATGGGCTTTGGAATTAAACAGACTAGGGTTCTAGTGCTCAGCTCCACCCTCTTTAGCTGTGTGACCCAGGGGGCTTATCTGTCTTCTGGATATATCTGGTAGAATGGGCAAAATGATGGAACCTATCCCATAGGCTTGTCAAGGACCAAATGAGATGCTGGGTATCAGGTGTCGAGCACACTGCCTGGCCTAATGGGCTAGTTGTGACCAGCGCCCTTCTCTCTGCCGACTTTGGAGGAAAGCCATACTTCCTGAAAACCCACAGGCTTACAGAGAGTGCTGGACATTTTCCACCTGGGGGCGTGGGCGAAGACTGGGAGCAAGCCCGAGTCGTCCTAAAGAGTCTTAGAAGTCAAGCTGTGGGGCCTCCTGGTAAAAAGATGAGTGCAGGAGCCCCATATGCCAGCACTCCTCCTCAGCAGCCGCTTGACGCAGAAAGATCAGGTTCAGAAGACAGGAAGCTGAAGCCCGAAACAAGTGCTGGGGGAGGAGGAGACGTTAGACTGTCTCGCTCGGACAGCTGGGCCCCTCAGTGGCTCATTCCCAGCTCTGTGGAGGTCTTGGCTACACCCTGGGAGGGTAGATTTCCAGAGCTTTTTAGCCTCAATGTTAAAGCAGCGTGAGGGTGCTGAGCACCCGTGGCCTCCACCGTGCGGATGGGTGGCGCGACCGGGCGGGCATGCGGTTGTCCGGGCCCGCTGTGGTCAGCCCTCAGAATACAGCTGGGGAGAAGAGCCCTCTGCCCTCAGGCTGCTTCCCCGAGTGAGAAGCTCTTGCTGATCTGGTGTCAGATGAAAATGTGCCGCACAGCAGGAGTCGGCGAAGAGCTGCCGCCCCACATCCGAGTTCTGGTGGAGACGAGCCTGTGCACATACCCTCATCTGCCGACCCGCCGTGCATGGGGATGCTGAGAGGGAGGCAGCTCCCCTGGCACTCCGCCTCATGGTGGATCCTGCCAGCGGCTGGCACGACGTTGTTACAAGTCATAGGCCTATGGTAAAGTTATGAATGCTGATGTCTCGATTTTTCTCGATTGTCCTCCCTTTCTTGTTGAGTCTCATGTGTTGGGGGTCGTCTTCTGCTAGGAGAGAACTAGTTCATAGCATCCTTTGGTTAAAAGCACAGGTAATCCCAAATGCTGGGAGGTCTGGGAGGGACAGCACATCTCACCGCTGGGCAGTATGCAGCCCCTGCTCACCCCTCCCCTGGGAACCAGAGCCTCCTCTGGTCTCTGATCCCCACTTGAAATTCCCCATGCCTACTGACCAAGAGACCTTGTTCCGGGGGAAAGACTCTAGGGGAGAAAAGAGACAATCATCGTCAAGTTTCAGAATGAAAGTTGGAGTGGCCACAATGTTGAGTGTTGCATTTGGGTCCAGAGGACACGCAAACAGGCCAGTTTTTCTAAGGGCTGCCCAGATAGGTTAGTTCTCTCAGACTAGGTGCCAGAGGAGAGAGCAGGCCAGCTGACGGGAGCCTTCGAGCTGGGGCAGGTACAGTCTGTGCCAGACGCCGGCACATGGGAGGCACATGAGAGAGCTCGCAGGCACTGCTGGGCGCTCATCCACCCTGTGGGCAGCAAGGTGTCTCCAGGGCCGGCACAGAGGGCAGGCTGCACTGCGACCGTGCTCCCTTCTCCAGCTGAGCAGTGGCTGGCTGAGCTATCTCTGAAAGGACCTGTGTGAACAAACAGGCCAGTTTGTGGGGCTCCATCTGACTGGTTGCCTCCCACCTTCTTGCTGATGGGAGAAAGTATCATTACAGCGTAGAACAGAATTCAGTGATTGCACTGAGTTCAAGTTCTGAGACTACCCAGTTAAAGGTGAAGAGAAAGTGACGAATTCCTCTGTGACTACAGAGGAACGGTTGTGTGGTTCGGTCTTCGTATGCAGTGTTCTCGTTCCATCTGGAAATGATACATTTTCTATCAATTTCTCCCATACATATTAAGGAGATCAAGAATTTAATGAACTTAGCTGGTAACATCTCAAGCTGTTATAAATTAGGAAAAATACTTAATGAACACATCAGTGTAGATGACCCAATAAAATCCAGACTCTGTCCCTTTTGTATAAGTATTTCCTTGATTGTTGCTCCAAAACAGATTGGTTAGTCCTGGTTACCAACTGCTTCCATGGGCAGAATTATGCTCACATGTTCTACAGCTACAGACAATACAAAAACGTTTTTTAAGAAGGACAAGAAATTTAAAACAATTCGAGGGGAAATTCACATATTAGTGGTTTCCTCTGTGCTGGCGTCTCCCTCATTCACCTGCCACCCTCCCTTGTCGAGGTCAGTGAGACCCTCGCTGAGCCCCCGAGGAAGCGTGCTCAGAGGGGTGCCCCATGCAAGAGCTGTAGGAGTGGACACTGTCCAGCTCGGTGCGACTCCAAACCTGGGCTTTGCGCCTCATCCCGCTGTGGGAGCTGCTTGCTAAAGTCCACGTTGCCCTGCAGGGGAGAAGGATGCTAGCCCGTTACAGCAGATGCAGATGGCGAGCAGGGTCACCATCAGTGAAACATTTTTCTAGTGTACAGTCATTCCGGCGTAGCCCATGGGCAGGTGCTCAGGAGAATGCATGGAATGAGTGCCTCGACCCTTTCTTTCTAAGACCAGTTGACTGAGATCCAGGACGCTGCTGATGGCAAACAACATGAGCACCACGTCTTCACAGGGGCAAGTGAGTAAAGAGCCAGTTTTCATTTGTGAGTTCCTCAAGGTCTACTCTAAGTTACTAATTCCACGTCACCTCATAAGTGTAAGGTTCTACGTTCGGTTGGTTGTGCTAGTAATGTTTATTTTAACTAGCACTCTTGGCACACCCTTTCTTCTCTTCTCCCTCAGAACCACTCCCAGCTGGACAGTAAGATACTCTAGGTTTTCCCATCAGACAGTGAACAGCACCTTCCAAATGGTCCCCATGAGCGACAGGCAGCACCACGGATGCACCTGCTGTTCCCACAACACTCATGTAAGCGGCCAGCAGACTCGCATCCTTCTATTCACATTAAGATGCTTAACTGCAGTCAAACTGTGCAGTTTTTATTAAAAAGCGGT